>NC_140680.1:250000-1450000 GCF_054131305.1 Coturnix japonica | reverse complement strand
AGTTATCTTAGAGAACTTTGTAATCATTTCAACTTTGCCTTTCATTTTTTTCTCAGTGTCATTATTTTTCTTACAGAATCAGGATCGCTGAGGTCAGTGCTTAATAAAGAATCCCACTCACCCTTTGGATTGGATTCCTTCAACACCGGTACAAAGGTTTCCCCGCTGACCCCTAAGCTGTTTAATAGCCTGTTGTTGGGCCCAGTGACAACTAGCAACAAAGCTGAAGGCTCCAGCCTCAGAGATCTCCTACACACAGGGCCGGGAAAGCTTCCTCAGGTTCCATTAGACACAGGAATCCCCTTTCCTCCGGTCTTTTCTGCAGCTTCTACAGTAAGTAGTTTTCTAATTCCTTCAACAGTGTCCTAGGAAAGAATTTCATGATGATCTAACAGTTTTCATTTACTTTTTTTTTGTAGTATCTTATTCTCTAATATTGAAACAAATGCAGTATTTAGCAAAGTCTGCCATCCCAGAAAGTTGTAGATCATTTTGATGCTAATTGTTAGTTTGCGATTTGTTTTGCTATTGCTGAGGAGAAGCTGTTCTTTCTGAGAGACCAAGATAGTGAGTTAAGTATAGCCTTTAAATTGTTTAATCGATGATCCACTTCCCTAAAAAAGCTCACTTATATTCTCCATTTTTGAAAACACTGCAAGACTGTACCCCCAAAAAGGCAAAACCTTGTGAGTATGAACAGTATGATCTATCCATAGCATTAAAGTAGTAGAGGCTAGATCTGCTGAAGTTTTTTCTTTAATTGTTTTCTGTAATGCTTTTCTAGGTAGCTTAGAGCAGCTCGTAATTAAATTTCACCATAATAAAACAAGACATCTGGTTTTGTTCTTATTGGATACATGCCTGTCTCTGCTGATTTTATTACTTCTGCATGGTTTTTTGGTAGCGAAATGTTAATGACTAAAAGCTGAGTCAGAGCTGCGATGTGTTAGTCTGTATGCTGTTGCAAGACTAAACTTACCTCTGGTTTTACATCTTCTAGGGGGCCAAAGGTAAAGCCAGCCTGCCTAACTTCTTAGACCATATCATTGCTTCTGTGGTGGAAAATAAAAAGACATCTGATGCTGCAAAACGTGCTAGTAATTTAACTGACACGCAAAGAGATGTGAAAGAAATGGTAATGGGCTTGAATGTGCTGGATCCACATACTTCACACTCTTGGCTCTGTGATGGTAGACTCCTTTGCCTTCATGATCCTAGTAACAAAAACAACTGGAAGATCTTCAGGGAGTGCTGGAAACAAGGCCAGGTGATTATATATTGATAACCCATTATTGCTTGAAAGTGTTCTGACATTTTAACCTGCACTGTGTTTATTGTCCGTTCAAACTTTGGACCATTGCTCTTGGGTGCATGTAATGAGCAAAGATTTCAACTGTGGCAATGTAAGCAGGGGATGCAGTGGTCCTGTCCATTCTATGCTGTACTGACTCAGGTGCATGTGCTTGTTGTGTGATTTGTGCTATACCCACTCTTTCATAGGACATTAGCAAATCCATTATGATTCCTGCTTGCATCCTAGCATCTACCTCATACTTGATGCTTTTTTAGTCTCAGGGAAAGGTCCGTTCCTTCCTGATGCAGCATGTACAAGAGTACCAGAGTTCCATAAAGTAACTTCTGCTAAAATTTTGGAGTGGGTTGCTGGCAGTATCTTATCCTGAACCTGCAACTTATGTGAACCCGAGTGTTGTTTTGGGCTCATCATTTCATGTGTTGAGCTCTCGGTTGGATTGTTTTAGTGGTTGTCGATGAGTTAGATCTGCAGTCGAGTGAGCAGGACCTTAGACCTGCTTTCAGTATAGCCATCTCTTCAAATCCCAGTTTGTAGTGCTACAGCTCTTAAACTTCTCTGGAGCCATTAAGATTGGCCTAATCTGACAAGCTAAAGCTTGAGAAATGGATGAGCATCTGCTGCTGCAGAGGAAGTGTACCAATAAACATGACAGAATCTGATGTCCATCAGTGTTTGACATATATGTTCTTAGCATTTGGATTCTTCAGCTACCTCTGCTACTGTTACCTTCACTGACTACTCAGAAGTAAGACCATCCATGCTAGGCAGATATGTCCCTCATGTTCAATTCTGGTGAAGTCCTTGTTGTTAGCTGTACTATTGTTATTATGCTAACATTCTTGGCTCTGTTGTGCCTTATTTTGGATTGTTCACAAGCCATGCATGCCACTGAGCTGTAATGGTGAAGTACTCTGGGCTGCTTTGTAGCTCAGGATCTGCTCCTGCCAGTGGAAGAGTGCTTTTCGGTTAACTTTAGCATGTGAAATTGACATTCTTTGCATCCCTTGGACACAAGCATAAATACCAGATACCCATGAAATCTGCAGAGATGTAGTGCTGCCAACTACAGATCTGCTGTTCCTGTTGCTGACTTCCATAGACAGCTCTCTAATAGATGCTTAAGGTCACTGTGCTTCCGTTGTCTGTCTAGAAACGTAGACTACAGCTGGTATTGACAGCTTTCCCTCAAACTGTAGTAGTTTTCTTATCCTCCTCATTCTTTTTGGAGTGCACAGGGATCTCATCTATTTTTTTAACCTGATCTCTTTTCTGATTTTTGAAGGATTTCAATTCAGACTTTGACCCTGCTGCAGTGTCAGTCATTTGTCTTGGCTAAGAGCTCTTAAATTTCTGGTCAGAATGCTCATAATTTTTTTCAGTCTTCTTTGTCAGCAAATAATATTCTCACTTGGAGGAAGATCCTGAGTAATTGGACAAAAGACTTGCTCATCAGCACCTCTGCAGATGAGGCTAGCTAGTCACTAGGCACAAGGTGCAGCATGTAGCCATGAGTTGCTTAATGAATCTGGAGACTTACAGAATCTAGTGATGAAATTACTGCATTTTCTGTCAGAGGTGTAGCTTGCAGTGTGCATCACCTTCCAAGTCAGTGTTGATTATGAGGCTCTGATCATGTCATATTTATATACACTTAGTAAGCCTCTGTTTTTAGCCTTTTTCCTAGGGTATGGTAGGAATGTTTTTGCATGATTTTATCATTTAGATGGCATAGCAACAACCAAGTTGAACTCCTTGCTTGTTCAAGGGTTCTCCAGTGATGTTACACTCACTTGCGTTTACTACTGAGATTCAGACAGCAAGCTTTCTGGAACTCTTTCATTCCTAGGTGCTGCTGTCTTGGCTAGCCTGTTGCAAACAGAATTTGTTCAAGCAGAGATTCTCTCAGCATACACTACTGTATCACATTTCTCTATCAACTGAATTCCCATATACAGTCCAGCTGCACCTTTGAAGTCAACATGATTTTTACCCCTGAAAAATCATCTTCCACCTTCCCCCTCCTGTAGATTGAAGAAAGTTAATAAGTAAAATTCTTGAATTGAGTTAAATTTTGACATAACCCGGATTTTGATGAGAGGCCATAGGATTATTTCTTTCTGGAGCTGTTCTCCAAGAGCATTTTGCTATCCTGTGCATGGTTATTGCTTGTTTAGGGATACTGTTACATGATTTTTATCTGATAGAAACCTGTTGTTTTTTGACTGTTTGAGCTAGGATTTCTCATTTTTTGTGATACTTAAAATTTAGGTTGCTGTTGGAGGTTTTCATTTGTTTTCTTCCTACTTTCTGAGGGTAGATGTCTGACAAACAAGTCTATACTGTTTTTTTTGTTTGTTTTTATCTTGCAACTCTAGCTGCATTATTCACTAGTGGAAGAACATTCTCTTTCTTGCATGGGAAATTCTCTGCTTAGTAGCTGAAAGGGTTCTTCTAGGTTTGTAGTACATTTTTGATATTGTTAACATTCAGTTGGTCAAGTGAATACAGCAGAGAACAAAATGTGATGTTACTTACTTGGCCTGAAGAAGAATTGCTTATCTGCCAGCTTAAAGTCCACCTGGCAGGAGTGCCTACCCATCCTGTTAAAGGTACTGTGTTTTTTTTTTTTAACGTATTTTTTTCCTTAACCTTTTTTTCTTTTTTTTTTCCTTCTCTTTTTGTTGTAGATTATGATTGAAGGCTTTCCATTACTTTAAAGTTAAAATTTCTATTGAGATCAGAGAATGTAGTTAACCTTGGGAACAGTGCATCTCCTCTGTCGTCCTAGAAAGCTTTGCTGCTTGTCAGAGGTGGTGTTTGTAACATGGTGGAAAGACTGCCCAATCTTATCTGGCTCTCAGACATTTACCACCTACTGCTCTTCTGTATTGGTGCATACAATTTTGCTGGGGAGGAGGCTTGGACAGACAATATCAAGAGTGATTATATGGCTCTGGAAGTAGTGGTCTAAGACACAGGGGGGCAGCTGGTTTTCTCAGTCTTGTGAGTGAGGCCAGAGGCCTCAAAGGGAGACGGACTTCATGTCAACTGTTGTTCATGCATCAGGTTTTGGCAGCAGAGTCTTGGAGCATTGTTGTTGTGGGAAAATTTTTGAGCATCAGTGATTGCTTGGGAGAGGTAAGATCAGTCTAGGTGGAATAAAAACACCCTTGCAAATGGGCTGATGACCCTGATTAGGAGAGCTACAAACTACCGAACAACAGTGGAGGGAGAGGATGTCAAGCAGTCCGCAAAGGAATTAGCTGACTGGGTTGGCAAGTAAGCAGTGTGAGGTAATGTGAACAGGATGGATCTTGTAGGTCTTTGCAGACAAATCCAGGTGAAGCAGAGATAGTTACTGGAGTGTTTTCTAAACAATGTATTTTCAAAATCACTTCTCTCTACCCTCTCCAGTTCTCTTTGCATAGAACTCTGATAATACTAAGATGTTTTCCTCAGAATTTTACGGAGCTCTTTATTCATGCAAATAAAACAGAGATCCACCTTGAAATCATTGCTAATATATAACGCACAGCTTGAAGCTGATTCAAGCTTATACAGACAAGTGAATTGTCATTTGAACATAGGTAGCAGTGGCTAAACCTGAAGGTTTTTTTTGCATTTTTTTTATATCCCTTCTCTCAAAGTCTTAACTCTCTTGAGATCACAGAAGTTAAAAGGTAGTGGGAGGCTCAAGTCATTGTAAGCTTACAAGTCCCTGGCCAGTGTTGGGGAGGATTGCATGGTGTACCTCTTTAATGTAGATAGCCGCTTTTCCATTCCTTGGTTTTGTATTAAAGAGTTAATGATGAACCATAATCGTATATAAAATGAGGGAAATAGGAGGGAAACAAACATACTGGAATATGAAAATGTGTGTATTTTAATACAAATGCAGTTTCTAGTGTAGTTACATTTTTGCTTAAAAAGGAGGATACTGGAGAGACACAGTTCTACAGAGATTAAACTTGGGTTGCCAGACTCCCACCTTGCTGCTGTTACTCCTTCTGCAATGGAACAGGAGGAGAAAGGAATACGGAGAAGCTTGAGTCAAGATAATACAGGGAGATCACTTATCAGTTACTGACAAAAAATTGATGTGACTTGTGCAAAATTAATTTATTAACAAACAATAACCAAATGAAATGTATTAACTGCACTCACCCTTTCTACTTCCCAATCTGACTTTCACTCCTTCGTTCTCTTCTTTTCTACCTTTCTCCACTCCCCCCACCTTTCCCCCACTGAGTGATGTGGAGCTATAGGAAATGGGAGTTGCAATCAGTTCATAACATTTCTGCGCTGTTCCTTTCTCCTCATGCTTTTCCCTTGCTCCAGTGTGTGGTCCCTCCCACAGAATGCAGACATTCATAAACTTCTCCACCACAGTCTTTTCCATGGAATGCAATCTTTAAGGAGTAGGCTGATCCATTGTGTGTCCCCCACTTATACAAGTCCTGCCAGAAAGCCTGCTCCTGTGATCTCTCCACGGGGCTGCATTTCCCACCAGGAGCCTTCTGCTGCTTGGGCTCTCCATGGGCTACTGCTTACTTCTGGTTAGATCTACCTACTTCATCATGAGCTTTTCCACAAGGTACAGCGTGGAGATCCACTCTGGCATTGGCTGCCCATAGGCTGTTGGGGGACAGCCTGCAATCACAGATGGTTCTTTCCATTTGCTGGATGGAATCTCTGATCCAGCACCTGAAGGACCTCATACTTCTTCACTGACCTTGATTGTCTGCAGGGTAGTTTCCTTCAAAATTTTTCTTTCCCCCCCTCTCTTAGAATTGCTGCTTTGTATGCTTTCTTAAACGTTCTATCACAGGAATAGTACCAGCATCACTAATGGGTCCATGGTGTGTCTGAAGTTGAATGGAACTTATCTCATGGAGCTGGGCCTTTGTAGTCTCCCAGCTACCAAAACCTTGACACATAAACCCCAAAACACTTGCCTAATGCAGTATCACTTATAAGGCAATTGCACATGGCCTTAAGTTTTCTTTGATTCTGGCTATATGTTTGATTCACAAAAACCAAAGTGAATGAAAACAGGTTTATCATGTCTTTTGTGTAAAGTAGCCAGAGGTCTTAAATTTTCTCTTAAATTTTGGCTGTATGTGTAAGGAAATTTGGTTATGATGGAGTAAGCATGCATCTTTGTATTCTCAGCCCGTGCTGGTATCTGGTGTCCATAAGAAGTTGAAGTCAGAGCTTTGGAAACCAGAAGCTTTCAGCCTGGAATTTGGAGACCAAGATGTAGATTTGGTGAACTGCAGGAACTGTGCCATAATTTCAGACGTGAAAGTGCGTGACTTCTGGGATGGCTTTGAAATAATATCTAGTAAGTAATACTTACAGCTGATTAGTTCTAGTGAAACTGAGCAGTATATATTCCTGCCTTCAACTTCTCCTTTTTCAATATTTTTCTCAAAAAAAAAAAAAAATAATAAAATTAGGGCCACTAAGATGGTGAAGGGCCTGGAGCATCTCCCCTATGAGGAGAGACTTAGGGAACTGGGTCTGTTTAGCCTTGAGAAAAGAAGGCTGAAAGGGGATTTGATCCAGGTTTATAAATACCTGAGGTGTGGGAGCCATAGTGGTGAGTCTGGTCTCTTTTCAGTAGTGTGTGGGGACAGGACTAGGGGTAATGGGATGAAAGTACAGCATAGGAAGTTCCGCACAAATGTGCGGAAGAACTTCTTTACAGTGAGGGTGACGGAGCACTGGAACAGGCTGCCCATTGAGGTGGTGGAGTCTCCTTCTCTGGTGATATTTAAGACCCGCCTGGACGCTTTCCTGTGTGACATGGTGTAGGGAGCCTGCTTTGGCCGGGGGGTTGGACTCGATGATCTCTAGAGGTCCCTTCCAACCCCTACAATTCTGTGATTCTGTGAAAATAAAATAAAGTCCTGTCAGTTATCAGTATCATCCATTTCTCCTTAACTGTTGCGCACCGTAGAAAGTATTCTATTGGCAAAGATGAAATCCAGGCTACTGAAGAAAACTTTGGTGCATTATTCTGAGGTGTCAGAAGGTGATTTGTTTAAGGGGAATCTATTTTTTGAACTTTACTGTGTGGAATTAATTATCCATTGTTATTATTAAGATGCTAAGTAATTTGGTTTCCCTTGCTCTCCTTCCAGCATCAGCATTTAATGTAAAATTGAAGGGGAACCTCCAGTAAATAAATTGGAAGTTACAAAGTAATCTATAGCAGATATATTTTATATTTTTGTATGAATAATGAATAGCAATGCATACCTTGTCTGAAAACTCATTAGATCTGCTTTGAGAATCCCTTCTGTCAGGTGTGGATGTGCAAGTTAACATGTTTAAATTACTGGGGATAAAACCGGTCTGTTTTGTACTGGTCAAATTAGAGAGCTGCTGGAAATCAGGGAGCACTGTTTAGATTGTACACACCTCCAACAGAATGCTCTTACATTCACAAATGTTAAGATTGTGACAGTTCATTGCAGTGCTGCTGATTTTTTGGAAGTGTTGTCTATAAAATGGAATCTGTGTTTATTGCTATGTGCACATAAGAAAAATGGTGAACTACTGGACAATTTACTGGAATGAATGTTTGTTCAATATCAAGTAAGATGACAGATTTTTAAATCAACAATATTCACATCAATAATCATGTCTAGTCAAAGAAATCCCAGGCTCTGACTTGTATTTGTGTCATTCCAAGTACGTGGTATTGCTTTTTGTACTGTTAATTTTCATACTGTTTCTACTTTTACTCAAAAATGAACCATCTAGGAGCATATAAGTGTGGTCTTTTTCTGCATTAACTGTAATTGGCAAACTTTATGAACACTTTTTTTTTTTTTTTTTTTGCAGGGGCCATTCATAGAAATAATGAATTTGTGAGTCAAGTTATCCTTGAGAAATGTTATATATGATTTGTCTCCAAATATGCCCCTTTCAGCAAAATCAATTATTGATTCCTTGATCAATTATTGAATTCCTTGATGCCCTTACATCTCTATGTTTGAGAAACATTCAGATTCCAGGATGGAAAACATTATTAATTTTGCAAATGTATTTAAAATACATTTTATGAAGTGTTTTTTCTGCCATGTGCAATCTCTAAAGTATTATTTGATGCTACTACCAAGATTTCACACACTAAGTCATATGAAAAATGTTTGGGAATTATATAAAGATTCTGATTTCTTTATATTAAATTATTTTTTGTTTTCTCAAATTTGTGGATTTTTTTTTTTTTTTAACCAGATAGTCACTTATTGAAGAGTTACAGAGCAGCCTCTTGATCTGGAGGTGGTATTGAGATGGTCCCTAAATTATGCTGTGTGATACTTTAAGTTAGTTTTAATCTTGTGCTACTTACTTTTAACATCTGTGAGTTCAAAGTAGACTTCTGGCAGTTTTAATTGTGTGTGGATCACTCTCAGACCTGTCTTTCTTTGCCAGTTTTCTGGATATTTATGGCTTAGTCAGGTCTTTTAAGCTCTCTTCTAAGTAGCTTTACCTTCTGTCATTTCTGAGTAGCCTTCCTATATGTTTCTTCTACTGCTTTGGAAAAAAGATCCTTGATGAGTTCACAGTCTTGAATGCAACAAGTTCTAAAAACATCTTTAAATTTAAGTTCCTGAGCTTTTCAGTCCACTTGAGTTTCTAAAATGCCTATCTCATCAAGGTTTGCTCTGTTTACATCAGTCCTTTTGTTTAATGTACCTGCAACTCTTCATTCCTTTTAATTTAAATTAACTTATTTTTAGTTCACATTGCAAAGTAGAGCTGTCTTCTGTAGCCTGTTGATTTCTAATGCAGAAGTGATTCACAGTTTACATCCTACTTTTTTCTATGTATTTTCTCCATTGGTGCTCTCGGCAGCTCTGTTAGGTTCCACAGTCTGAATGAAGCTGGCTGCATTTTGGCTGACAGTCATTGCTGTGGTAGAAAGTGGTGAAGAATGTTATTTTCTAGGGAAAAGATACACGGAGGTGGCAAGCTGCAGTCTATCCTGCTTTCCGTTTGATGGTTTCTTGCAGAGTTGTCAAATCTGTTAGAAGAGTGAACTCCATTTCTCTCTACTTGTTATGCTTAGTCTTCGGAGTTGCTGTGTGTACACGCTTCCAGGTATTTCCATAGCCATTCTGAGCCAGTATAGCAGTTGGTGTTGAAGCTGAAGTCCTCTTCAGTAACCATCTGCCATTTAACTTTTGGAGTATGATGTATCGTGATTTGTACTTTATACATAAGTTAGGATTCATTCAGATAATTAGCCAATAATTTTAATTTTATAGAAAACCCTCTCTTGAAGTGGGGAATAAAACTCCTTTAGACTTCATTGAAAGTAGTAAAGCAGAATAATCTGGAAATACTTGTTTTCAGAGTCGAATAAAAACTTACCAGTTGTCCAAGATCTGTGAGACTTTGCAGCAGACAGTGGTATAAGCTGTCTAATCGCTAAACTGATATTTGGTCATGTTACAATAACATCTGAGACCCTCCCAAAAAATCAGGACTTGTTTAGCTGTGCATTGTATTAGTTCTTGATACGAAACCCATGTAGCTTAAAGAAGGTAATGGGTTGTGGTGAAGAGATATAATGTGAGTAAATCTTTTTTTTTTTTTTCTTGCAGAGCGGCTCAGGTCAGAGGATGGTCAGCCAATGGTACTAAAATTAAAGGATTGGCCTCCAGGGGAGGACTTCAGAGATATGATGCCTACAAGGTAAATAAATCTTAACATCAGTGCCTACAGGAGCGCTGTAGACACAACAGATACGTTGGTCATAGAACTGAGGAAAATACTCTTGTTTTCTTTTTGCTCTTAGGTTTGAGGACTTGATGGAAAATCTTCCTCTTCCTGAATATACGAAGAGAGATGGCAGATTAAATTTGGCTTCTAGGCTGCCAAGCTACTTTGTCCGTCCTGACTTAGGTCCCAAAATGTACAATGCCTATGGTATGTGAGAATAGGTCTGCAGATTTTAATGACTTCATGGAAGGAAGAGGCATTATCAAAACTGAGAACTTATCCTAGGTCACTATTGTGTTTTTGAGTTGGTCCCACAATCACTACCTATGCTAGTTCTCTCTCTGTCTCATATGTGCCCTTTTTTGCATTGTAGTTTTCAAGTGATGTACGTGTGATAAGTTAATTTACAGTTATTATTCAGCACCTGTAATAAGCATAATACTGAGGTATGGTTCAATGAAAAGTTCATATGTTTTTGAGATCAGCTGATACAGTTAAAAAGAAAATAAGCCAGTGGCTAAATGGGCTCAGCTTTGGCTTGCAGGAGGACTCTCTTGCAGCTGACTGGAACTGTTGTGTCTAAAAATAAAATTCGTAACTCAGTAACCAGGTATGGATTAAACTTAAACTGTAAGCAGTTTGTTGAATTTCTGAGAAAGCATTTGAGGTGAAATTTGTGTAACTTTTTTGTACATCAACATGGCATCACTATAGTTACAAGTAAGGGATTCAGAAGAAAGAACAAATGAGGAGGTATGATGAACATGGGCAGGTTTTTTTTGTATTAAAAAGTGTCCAGTGTTTTGATTTATGTATTACTTTATACATAAGCTGAATAGAATAGGCTCTGTTGAAGAGCTTATTTAGTAAAAAAAAAAAAATACACAAACAATAGTGCAGCAAGAAGCAAAGTAATCAGTGAAGTTAACTTGTATTTTGTGTGCTGCTGGTTGCTAACAGTTCATTTTGTTAAATTTATCTGAAATGTCAGTTTTCCAACACATAAGAGTTTGCAGAGGGAATGCTGGTGGTATTTCTTAGTATGGAATGTAACTCTCCAGTATTTGATCTTCCTTAAAGGTACAGATCTTGGTCCAAACACAGAAAGTGTGACATTCTGTTTATTTTCAAATAAAAAGAATATCAGCTAGGTATGTGTTCAGAGGTGATTTTTGTTTATCTTTTTAACTTTATAGCTGCGTTATAAAATGATGGGTGAAACTAGGAATAAGAACAGCACTTTTGTCCGTGGTGAATGAGAGTCACTTATCTAGTTTATTAAATATGTCACAATCATAAATATTTGACTTCACTTATTGAATGTGTGGTGGAGAAAAGCTCTTAGCTGTGAGGTAGAGGCTTTTATATGCTTAGTATTTTCAGGCGTTGAGATGAGAAAACTGTGAATGAAATCAGTTACCTAAATTAAAGTACACATTTATAGAAGCTAACCATGAAGAATTCCTGTTCTGTTCAACAGGTTTTGTGTGTATAACAACCTTAAATTTTCACAAATTTTGTAAGTAGATACCTAAAACGTTTAACATAAGACTTGCTATTGATAATATATTTCCCAGCACATTTTTTGTAATTTAGACTAGTAGAAAATATTTAAGGAAAGAATTACCTGCTTATCTAGCAAAACACAAGGGTTTGGGGAGCCTGGGGGCTGTAAGGGCTCTTACTTAAGGTCAGTAATTAACTGACTGGTTTTGTGTTGTTTATCTATATTTTTATTTCAATTGTGCTTTCTTAAAGCACAATTTTACAGTGTTACAGTCTAAATTAGCTGTGGTTGTTTTTGACAAGTACTAATACAGCAAGTTGAAATCCTGTTCCAAAAATCATATTTTAAATAGGAAAGAGATTATGGTGATGGTGATCCTGAAATGTAGTGGTAGTCTAGCGGTCATACATCTGTTAGTGTTTGCTGATACAGTTTTTGTAATCTCTTAGATTTCTTTCCTTTGTTACTTGTTAGAGGAAGTGTTAGAAGTAGAGAGTGCTATTTAAGGATCAGAGGAAAACAATGTCTTACATGAGAAAGTGAAAGAATTAAGCAGTAAGCATTTGAGGTCTCTTTCTATCCATTAGTCATAACCATTTCAGAGATGTGAGATCATACAGTGCATAAAGGTTTAAGCACTTGAGAGTCTGTATGTGTTTGTCTTTACTTGGTTGTGATCTGTGATGTTAACAATTAATTGGGCAGTAACTTCTGTGAACTTAATGGATCATACGGATTTTTCAGCTAAATATGATAAATTAATTAATTGATGGAAGTCTGTATTAGTCTACAAGCTAAGGAAAACAGTGCCTGAGGGCGTGTACTACCTTTGTATTGTAAGTGCAAAGTTCCCTACCATAGGTTGCTTCTCTAAGGGTCATTTATATGAAATCGTTACTTTATAGATTCAGGCTTTATTTTGAAATATTTTTTATATGATGGGGTGAACTATACTATTTCCTGTAAAAAATATCTATACTAATTATCAGGTTTTTTTTTACTAGTTCCATGTATGATATGAAAATTATCGGAGCTATTCTTTGAAATTGGTTCCTGCTTTTATTGCTGCATTAAAGTAGCAATTATTAAAGATTTTTTAAGAAGGTAAATTTTTAGGAGATCAAATAGAACTGATTTTATTTTACATACTCTTATAGGTTTAATCACTGCAGAAGACAGACGAGTTGGTACAACAAATCTGCATTTGGATGTGTCTGATGCTGTGAATGTCATGGTGTACGTTGGAATTCCCATTGGGGAAGGGACTCATGACGATGGTAATGTTTGGGGAAAGCTGCTTTTTGTCCGATCAATTATGTTGTTGAGAAAGACTATATTTTATTGCTTAAGTTTCTCGTAACAGAGAGACATTATCCAAATATGCAAGGCAGTTTGATGTGTCTGTAGTGCATATTTAAAAGTGCAGTAACCTTGAATTGACTCCTGGCTGTGGAAGGAGCAAAATTTTGTTAGAAATTAGGTAGACTTGCCTCTATAAAGTAGAGAAAAATTACTCTTTCTCCTTGTATTTTATTACTTGTAGCTAGTTTGGTTTGAATTAATTGGCTGAGGCTTCTGGTTAACTGTCAGTGTGCATGCTTTTTTGAATTTTGTCAAGATAAAACCTGAGACACTTTACTGTACTCTACAATTCACCGTGCTGCAACTGCTGCAATTTAGTGTTTTAAAAGGCTGCTTTCTGTTCTGTGTGTGAGAAATCAGAAGCTTCATAGTAACACTGCTTTCATGCGGGCTCCCCTTGCAGAAGTTTTGAAAACAATTGATGAGGGTGATGCTGATGATGTAACAAAGCAGCGAATCCATGAAGGAAGGGAAAAACCTGGAGCATTATGGCACATCTATGCTGCCAAGGATGCTGAAAAGATACGGGAACTTCTCCGGAAGGTACGTTTCTGACAAAGGAGGCTTGAGCCTACAGGATTTCTTGATAAGCTTAATTATACCAGCCAAATGCTACAAATCACTATTGACATCAAGTGCAAAGATATTCTAATGCTGTTTTTGAGAGTGTAAATAAGTAGTTTATTTTTTCTCAGGACTTTAGTTTAGTCTAGGGTCTTCATGCTAACACACATCTCACTAAGTAAGAACTAAAAGAACTTGTTGCCAGTGGTGTCCCACTTTGAAATAGTTTAAGGTTGTGTTATGTGTTTTGGCGCCGAGCTTTTTATGAGCCAACAGTATAAAAGTTCTGTGTCATGATGTTTTTTTGCTGTTTGTTTCTTTGCCCTAGGTTGGAGAAGAACAGGGCCAAGAAAATCCCCCAGATCATGACCCTATTCATGACCAAAGTTGGTACTTGGACCAGACCTTACGTAAGAGACTGTATGATGAGTACGGAGTACAAGGCTGGGCAATAGTGCAGTTCCTAGGAGATGCTGTGTTCATTCCCGCAGGTGCTCCCCATCAGGTAAGAATGTTAACTGTAGGACATGTTGACAGATATAATTGAACCTGAAGCGCAGTAGAACTTGGACTTCCAAATAATGTAGTTATCATTGCTGACTTAAAGGTTTTTCTGTGTGCGTGCGCGGTTCTTACAGGAACTATATGAATTGAATCTTCATTTTTACATTAGTAAAAACAATGGTAATACCTGAATTACATTTACAGTAGTGTGATAGAATTAAGGAAAAAAATACTTAGGATGAATTGCTGGAAAACGTTTGTGTTGTAAATCTTCAGCCTGGGGAACAGAATTCTGAAAAACTGTGGAGATTAGAAGAGAATGACTTTAGGAAACAAAAGTATATAGTAATAGATGAGAGAGGATAATAGGAAGGCTGAGATGTCAGGCCTTTTGCTGTGTTGTCAGTGTCAGACATACAGTTCTGTATGAAGGAAAAATAGGTCAGTTCATTGTTCTCATGAGTCAGTGCAGAAGAACTTAACGTGTGTTTGCAGGTGTTCTGGTTTGTCTTACTAATACTGTGTGGTTTGCTCTAGGTTCATAATTTGTACAGTTGTATTAAAGTGGCAGAAGATTTTGTATCTCCAGAACATGTGAAGCACTGCTTCCGTCTGACCCAGGAGTTCAGGCACCTGTCTAATACTCATACAAACCATGAGGATAAACTACAGGTAACCATTTTAGGTTGATAGTCGCTCAGTATATCCTGTGTTTCACCAAGTTTGTTCGGTATTTGAAACTTGTGACTGACGATTTAGGGGGGGAAAAGTAAACCAAAAACAACTTTGCGCAACCTTGGAGGTTCTTATTTGGTTAATATTTCAAAAAGCAATTAGTATATCTATGCCTACAGTATTATAGAAACAAAAATTAACTTCTGACCTTCCAGAGCACTTCCCACTATTAACTAGTGCACGTGTCAGTTTTAGGCTAGAACTGGATGAATCCTGAATAATGGTGACACTGAGCAGGAAACAAGTCCTTACTAAAAAAAAGAAGATAGTAATTCTTTGTTTTGAAGAGATGATTATTTGACTGAGGAAACTTGTATTTGTTTCTGTATTGCCTAGAACTTGCTTTGGAAGTGAAGAATTTTTTTTTTCTCCTACTTACAGGTGAAGAACATTATCTACCATGCAGTGAAAGATGCTGTTGGCACACTGAAAGCTCATGAATCCAAACTAGCTAGATCATAGGAACTGCGAAGTCCAAGCACCCTGTGAAGTAAGCCTTTTACTCACAGTATATACAGGGACTACACCTGTCTGCCTCTGCAGGAGTAGAGGCTTCACACTGAGAGCTGGTGTGGTTCATATTATACACTCTTCAGCTACTGTTTTCTACGCTGCCTCAACACTGAAGGTCTAATGGAAGGTTGCACTTCTACATGTGGAATTCCAGATTCTAATGAAAGGTGCCATGTCCCTTTCTTGTGGCCTTTTGCAAATTGGAAGAACATGGAACCTACTTGGTGTTCCTACGTATTATGGTCAGAAGTGGTGAAAAGAGTGTGGATGTTTTTCCTCATGCCTAGTTAGTCTCTAAAGGTAGCAAAGTTTGCTGGAGGTGGGTCATCCTACTGCAGACTTAGCTGGTAGCTGCTGAAAGAGTGTGAGTAACAGTAGCCCAACTGCAGAAATTTAAGTAAATTTCCCACATGAGATACAGGCCAAGGAAACAGAGCTATTCTCTGCACTCCCCTTCTTGCAGCCACTTCCCTATACACTGTAGAGTTGCAGAACTAAAGGGAGAACACACTTTTTTTTTTTTTTTCTCCCAGGAGATTCCAGAAACAGGAGAATTGTGTATTTAGTGAAAAACTAGGTTTGTAGTTAAACAGTTAATATTTCATGAAAGTAGATATTTTTAGTATTTTTGAAGTACCACAACTGTTCTTGGATTTTCAAGGAAAGGCATATTACATTTAGTCTTCCTTTTAATAAAATCAAGAAGTGATTTTTAGAAAGCAGTCCAGAATAGCACAAAAACAGCCAAAGGAGTGTGAATAGAAATTGACAACCCACCTTCCTTACCCATATTCCTCACTCATCTTCTTCTGTCTCCCTGCTGCTTCCACAGAATGAGAAGTAAAAAGGAGTTGGAACTCTGTTCTCATGTAGAGATGTTGTACATCTCTACCTGCACTGGTAACTACAGGCAATAGTTTTTCCAGTACCAGTGCTAGCTGAAAACATTTATCCTTTCCAAAAATGAAGGAAAAGTTATCCTTCAGGTATCAACTTTGTCCAGAACTATTTTAAGTAAAATGTTCCTGCTTGATAGAACCGTATTCAGATTTTACTAATGTCAGCGTTGATGCAATGGATTTCATTGTCTGGGTACGTGGGGAAATATATCTACCTTATATCCAGCTGTACTGTAGTGCCACCTGCAGGCCTGTTAATATGTTCACGGTTATTTCATTTTTTTAAATAAAAGTCATTTACTGTAACAGCCTGGGCAGTTTCTTTCAGACTTGGACACTGATATTCCTGCTGTGAAGTTACCTCAGCTTCTGCCTCTGAGTAGTGTAAACTGCCCGATAACTTCTTGCCACGTGTCTGACTCGAAGGCTTGGGTATTTTATGTTTGGAGTCCCAAATACTGGATGGGAGCATACCAGGCTACCTGCAGATTCTTTTTTTTTCTCAGAGGTAGTTTGGGAAGAGAATCAGTTTCATCATAAATCTCATCTGTAGTGCAGTGCTCCATGCCTCTTGTCTTCATACTGGGTTGGGATTTGGATTGTCCCACTCTGTTCTGCCCTTGTGAGGCCCTATCTGGAATACCGTGTCCAAGCCTGGGGCCCCCAATACAGGAAGGATGCATAACTGTTGAAGCGAGTCTAGAGGACTCGCACAAATCATCAAAGGGCTTCTGGTACTTGGAGGGAGCTTGCAAGGAGGAGGAGGACTGACTTTTAGTACTGTATGGTAATGACAGGACACAGGGGAATGGCTTTTTACTAAAAGAGGTTTAGATGCTGGGAATACGTTTTTAACTGACAGGGTGATGAGGTGCTGGAACAGTGTGCAGAGGAGCTGTGGATGCTCCATCTCTGGAGGCATATTGAAGGCCAGGTTGGATGGGACCCTGGGCAGCCTGATCTAGTGATTGTCAAGTCTGCCTGGAGTTGAAGTTAAATGGTTTTTAAGGTCCCCTCCAAACTAAGCCAATCAATGATTTTGTGCTCTCCCATAACTGCTTCATATAGAGAGCAAAACTAGCAAACTGAAGTGATTATGAAGTTGTTTTAAGATGTGCAAACAGCAGTTTTATCACAGAGCTTTCTGTTTATGATCTTTCTTAGAAGCCGCATCTGTGAAACG
The DNA here is from genome assembly GCF_054131305.1 of Coturnix japonica. Classification (NCBI taxonomy): domain Eukaryota; kingdom Metazoa; phylum Chordata; class Aves; order Galliformes; family Phasianidae; genus Coturnix; species Coturnix japonica. Next base: position 1,432,679 of record NC_140680.1, on the reverse strand, counting down.
TGGAATCATAAGCAAATATAAGGAGACATTTTTGAACCAAGGCTGAAATAAACATTTTGGTTGTACGTGGTAGTTTGCTGCAGTCATGACATACATGCTACTGAATGCTGACTTTCTGTTTCAGAATGCAGCTGCATAAGATGGTGGGCAGGTAACATTTTTAATATTGGCTTTACATGCTGTCTGTCTTCTAGCCAGAATTCTGTGATACTGCAATCAAATGGAAGCAGAGATTCAGGCTTTTACAGCTATTTACCTGCCCAAGTGAATTTAGAATGCATACACAATGCAGAAGGTTTGATGTGTGTTCAGCCACACAAGGGCGTACTCAGCGCTGTCATTTGGCTGTTTCACAGTCTTCAAAATGTTACATGGATGTACGCATCTCTTTTGGTCTCAGATTAAAAAATATATATATCTCCAGTCTGAAGATCTCTCTTCTTATTAACTCAAAAGCTCCCTGATTTGATGTTGATTTAAAAAATGTAACAATCTGCAAAGGTTAACTTTACAAAACTTAATAACGTTTCTGTTTATAAACTGTATTCTAAGGCAAAATAAAATATGGAAAAAAAGTGACTAAAACGTTGATGGCTGTGACCCATTTGCTAATCCTCAGCTAGATTCCGAGGTAATCTATTCTAGAATCCAAGGCTGTGGATTCAGAACTGCAGTGGAAAAGTTGGGTGTCGTACAGTAATTTGGATTTACCTGCAATAAAAAAAAGATGAAAGAAGTTATTGGGCACAAATGTTCTTTAAAATGTATTACTCCAGTGCATATAGGACAAGAAATGAAAACTTCTCACATTTTCATTTAAGAAGTAATGGTTCAAATGTATAACACATGTGAGTGACTTGCTCAGCCGTCTAACGTATCATTGTAGTATTGCTTAAGCGGAAAACGTGTCTGGAGCTATGTTACATGTGTGTGGAGCACAGTGTGAAAGCACCTGTGAACAGTGCATCTTAGAGGCTTTCATTACAGTGAGCAACCACATCGTATTGCCACCCTCAGCATTTTCCCTGATATCCCATGTCTGTCTAGAATGCATAGAACTGTTTGTGGTCATTCTCCCCAGTTGCATCTCACAGCCTGAAATCAGCCCACAGCTTCTTTTCTCCTTGAGTATAAGTGTCTCTTAAGATCCCATCTCTCAACTTCTGAAAACCAGCTGCACACTTTTGCCAGGAGTTTCTTACTAAGACCCTCAGTTGTTCTGCAGGTTTCACCCAAAGCTACTCTTGTGTTCATGACGCTGAGTAATTGCTATTTCTCTTAATTACAGCAGCTTCTGCATGAACTTCTGTTTGGCAGGATCTCCACATCTGACCTGGCATTGGCCTAAATGTAGCTTTGCTCAAGTTTCTCAACTCGGGAAGGATTTTATTTCCTTGCCTGGTTGTTTAGGCCATAATGGCCAATAATCACCTATTTTAACCATTTGTAGAACACATTTGTCACAAGTTGCTCCAGCAGTAGCATTTCTGGTAGAAAAACAGCCTGAATTTGAAAACGGTTTTTCTTTCTCTCCTAGGTAAGTCTTCCAGTCTTGGTTATACAACATGATACTATATAAGTAGTAACTTAATAAAATACTACTGCAATAAATCATACTGTTCTTTACGTTTGACTTGCAGCCAGCTTTTGTTACAAAAAATAGCCTTTCAGTACGAACAGTTTCTCCTTGTGAGAAGGTAAGTTAACAGATTCATTTATCATTCTTCTGAAAGAAATGGAGCTTCTTGTTGCTAACTGTATACTGAAGTCTTACAGTGCTTCTGCTAGACTTGTTCTACAGCTCAGTTTGCCACGTAACAATGAGCTCCCACTTAAGACATTCATAAGTCTGCTTGCTTTACTAATATCGATATTTGCGTTTTGTTGTTTATGTCACTATTTGTAATACACTGCAAATGTTCAGAGTGTTCCTCGATGCGTTGAACTGTGTGAAGCACTAAGGCACTCTTCCTTTGTCTGCTGCTTACCCACACTGCGTTCTCTTCATACATTGTACCCAAGATGTCTCCGAACTTTCCCTTTTCTGTCAGCATCTTCTGCTCACCCAGATGTGAACATGTTATTCAGGTACCAGAGCTGTTGTCAGCTGATAGGAAACTGGTGGGAATAAACAGAGTTATTCTTGTGGGGGATGTGCATGTTTGTGTTGCTTGGACTTGTGAAAGGATATTCCTTTTATTCTATTGGTATGTAATTTGTGCTGCCAGCGTTGTAAATTGTGCAGTCCCTTATGTAATCATTTTGTGGCCATTCACATCCACAAGCAGCCTATGACAGGATGCTCTTTGTCACTGTAGCAACAGTTTTGTTTCCAGCTCTTACATGTGACAGAAAGTTGCTGATGTTTTGCGTTTTTCATCATTGCTCATTATGCTGAGGTTCATGCATCCATGAGAAAATTATTCCCTGGCAACTCATTGTTTGATCTTTCTTTGGTTTATTCCCTTTTCAGAAGGACTGTTAGTACAAATAATGGGATCCTGCCACGGTACCTTCCTTCCTTTTTTTAAAAAAAATATATATATATATATATTTATATATATATATATTTCTGTTGTTTGAGTTCTTTTTGTTATTTCTGTTTTGGCAGTAAGGGACCACATTAGGCTTTCTAGCAAATCGTTGTTTCTTTTTTTTTTTTTTAATTAAAAAACAGCTTATGTAATTATCTTAATGTGATTCAAAGATCAGTGTGCTGAGGAGACTGGACAGTCTTTGTCTCTAGTTTATTTAGGGGGTGCAAAGCAGTCCATTTATTAACTCTTGCAATGGCTGAAGGGGAGGATTCTCTGGACAGTATTCTTGGTTGAGTTGTTAAAACAGTCTTTGCTATTCTGTTTTCTGGTAGGCTGTTCTGTCTAAATACGCAGATAGATAAAATTTACTCCCTTCCTCTTCGGCTTTATTTGTACAGCTGGGCAATTTTAGGCCTTACTGCAATTCTCAACAGCAAGAGCACCAGCCAACATGGAGTTATCCTGGAAACAGCCTCTATCCCTTAAGTTTAATAACACCGACCTGTGTCTGTTAGCTAATTTGAGTTCATATCCAGGGAAGCTGGAGTCTTGGAAAGGTTTTTAAGTAACCTGTTCGTTGGCAGTGTTTTGGCTGTTGTGCTGGACTGCGGAGCAGGTTAACTTTGGAAGGCTGCTTTGTCCGCGGGCTCTTTTACTGCCTCCTAAAGTGTCTGTCGCCTTAATTCATCACTCCCTCTCCTGTAGTTTTTCTTACATCGCACGCGTTACTCGCCTGCCATCTTTCCGATTGTTCCGTTTTACAGCCACCACCGTAACCTTCCTCCGCCCGGGGGAGAGGCCGCACCGTGCCCCGGGATTCGCACCGTTCTCGCGCCTGGAGCGAACCGCTGCGGGAACCGCCCCAGTGCCACGTGCTGCCCGGACGGGGCGGTGAGGTTCGGGGCGCGATGCGGCCCGTCGACTCCTCCCCCGTAAGCAGCCGGGGCGGGGCCGCACGGTGCTTGCTGCAGGAACCCGCCCTTTAAGAGCCGCCTCCTGCCGCCGCGGAGCCCTGCGTCGCCGCCCGACCCTGGCCGGCGCCGCCATGGTCTCCTGGATCATCTCCCGTCTCGTGGTGTGAGTACCGCAGCCCTGGGGGAGGGATGCGCGGGGCTTTCTCGGGCCGAGCCGCCCCGCTTGGGGCGCGGCCGCCGCCCGGAGCGGAGCTGCAGCCGTGCCGCAGATCCCAGCCTGGGGGGGGACCGCGGGGCGGCCGCCGTATCGTGCTCTGCGGCCGCGTCCTCACGGCTCTGCGTAGGCTTCCGCGGCCCGGGAGCGGCGGCCTTTATAAGGGCAGCGCCGTGGCGATGGGGGCTGCCGAGCCCTCCCTGCGGCGGCTGCGGAGGAGTGGGAGCCGCCGGGGGCTCCCGGCCGCGGAGGTGGGCAGGGGACAGCGGCGGTGCAGGGCGCGGGGGAGCCGCGAATTGCTCAGGGGTCGGTTCTTCTTGCAGGCTGATATTCGGCACGCTCTATCCCGCCTACTCTTCCTACAAGGCCGTGAAGACGAAAAACGTGAAGGAATATGTGAGTATGGGTTCGCCGTGTGACCGGCGCTCTCCTCCGCGTTCCTTCGCGGCTGCCCTGCGAATCCACGGCCCGGCCCGGTGTCTCCGGGAGCTGCCCGCCCCGCAGTGCTGTCGGGTCGGCCAGGCTGCATGAAGAGCGGCCCCGACGGCCCTTGGAGAAGTTGGCAGTGAAGGATGCGTACCGAAATGGGAGGCTTAAAGCTGTAAATGTGGGTTGTGGGCTTATTTTTTGTTCTCCTAGGAAGTGTCTGAAGGAGAAGTGGGAGGAAACACTGCAGTCTGGAAACACATTGAAGTCCAAGGACAAGTTATTTCTTGAACAACTCACACAGCATCGTTTTACAGCTCTTTTAGTTCTGCTTCTGTTTTCTTCTAAAAGCCTGAGCAATCTTGCTTTGGTTTGTGTTTTCTTATCTTCTTCGCTGTTATCAGCAATGGTCAAGACTTCATTCTCATTCCTTCCTGGGATCATTTCCCTCTCTCTGCCTATGCTATTGTTGGAGTTGCCTTATTTAAAGCACCTGGTGGCTTTCAGTGGTGATATATACCACCTTTAGAGAAGTGCTGTTCTAAGTTGATTAGTGGAGGTGAGTTATTTGGCTTAGGGGTAGGACGAATTTATTTCTGTTTAGGGTGATGAATAATCAGGTAGAGAAGAGGTAACGTGGCTGAGTAAGATGTAATTTGCTGCTGTTGCTTTGTGGTATGTTCTGAGACTCTTCAGCCAGCCTGCTCCGCTGCTTACAAAATAGCATGTCAGTGATAAATGTTGCAGGATCTTATGCTGCTTCAGTCCTGTAGAACTGCCCAGGCACTTCCTGTGCATTGGCTTAAAATTTAGCCCACAGGGTTTAGAATGTGACTGTGGCTGAGGTGAAACTGTCTGATAGTGGAAAGCTTTAAAAACAACAGTTATCTCATCTGATTTTTACTTTTCCTTTCTTTCCTTCCACAGAGAAGTAAAAATGTCAATGTTCAGTATATACTGATAACCAAAAGAAGAGCAAGTATTAGAGGTATTAGTCAGGAATACTTTGAACCTTACTGAACTTGGGGTTAGGGTTATGGAATTCATGGTCCAAACAGTCTTTGAATTTGTAGATACACTTTACAGTAAAAACTTGCTTATTTACTGTAGGTAGGTTGGCTGCTGAGGTACAGAAATGTGATCTCTTGCAGAATATAAACAGTGTATTGATCTGATTTTCTTTTGGTAGATGTTACCTAAATTGCAGTAGGTTTTTCTTAATCAGGCAACAAAGAAGAAATGAGATACAGTACTAGTCTCATTAAGTTTTTAGAACAAAAATGGAAGCTAATTACATGTTATTAACCTGATCTTTGATTCAAGAAAACACATTTGAAGTAGTAATATTCATCCTCTCTTTAAATTATTTATTTTTAAGAGGAATATATAAGAACTAAACATGTATATGATGGATTCCAGCTGTCCAATTCAGTAACCTTCAGAGTGCTTTGTGTTTTTCAACAGAAGCAGACAGACCAGAACAAAGAAGTTTTGTTTAAACATAGTAAAGGGGAGAGTGAGTCTGTTCAAACTACTCATGTGAAATGTCAGTGGAAAACTTGTTTGCTGTGATACGTGGTTACAGAGCCAGCTGTGTCTGTGCACTAGACTTGCTCATAGTGCTGAAGAGCGAATACGGGTGGTAGGGGAAGACCTTACAGGTGTGTGTCTGTGCTGGAGAGTGTGATGTATTGAAGGCTACTGTGATACAGACCGAGACACCAGAAGCAGTTCAGCAACAGCATTAGAGTACAGAGCAATCACTCTTAGCCCACCATGACATGATAAAGATTCATGTCATCAACAACCTTGGCAGACTGACTTTAGTACCTTACACCATTTTAAATGCATATATTTTGTCCTTTTACAAGTGGTGTGTGACATTGATAAATCTACATTTCAGTTACGCTGTTGTACTTAGTGACTTTATTTAGGTTCATGGTGCAAACTGGGGAAATGGTGTATGTGCAGATGTGCACATGATGATGAAACAGGTGTTTGCTCATCTGTTGAGCAACAAGGACCTGATTTCTCTTTAATCTAAGAACAAATATATCTTAGCTTGACTGTCAGTTTTTTTGAAGTTGTTAGTGATCTGTGGACTAGAGATATAAGGAAATGAAAAAACATATTCTTCCCCCTCTGGCACTCCCCATGCTTTCTGCTATTCTAGCTCCTGAGAATCTGTGCTTCAGTGACTTCTAGACCTAGAACTTCAGTCCCACTGCCATATTTAACTGTATTTCTTTTTCCACTGGGGTAGAGGATTAGAATGAATGGTGGCAAGAGGAGACAGCAAGATCCAGATCCGTGCCCCTTACTGAAGATGTGAACGTGCCATACATTTGAATGTACCACACATTTGAACAGTAACATAGCAATGTTTTTTACTTCTTCACGCTTCCACTCAGTTCTCCTGAGCAGTGCGTTTACTACTAAGAAGATCGTGTAAGATGGAATTTAGTTTTATCAGGCTGTCTACTGTGACTATTTCTGGGTGTTATGAGTGACTTACATAACCATGGTACTTATCTCTTCCTGATATTGTTTTCATTCTGAAAATGATTTTTTTTTTATTCTTTCTTTTGTCTTTTTCCTTTTATTTTTATGCTTTCTTTTGTGTCTTTGAGCCAACTGTTAATCCTCAAGAGCCCTTTATTTTTCATCTTCAACAGTTCAGTATATTTTAATGTTTGTATGAGCTAGTTGGAAACTTTGTAGTGACTCTGTAGCCCATATTAGGGAAGCAGTGTAGCAAGAGCTATGGATAGTGTAGCTTGGTGATAAGTAAATAATTTGTGTCTTTCCAGCAGCACAGTATGTCAGTTTGATACTTTGGGCATCATCTGCAAATTAACTTTCACTCTTTAAGAACAAATATGATCATTGAATCATAAATGGTTTGGGATGGAAGAGACCTTAAAGATTGTATTGTTCCAACCCCCCTGCCGTAGGGAAGGAGACCTGCTACTAGATAAGTTTGCCTAAAGACCCACCCAACCCAGCCTTGAACACTTTCAGGTATGCGGCATCCCTTTGGGTAACGTGTTCCAGTGCTTCACAACCCTCACCACAAAGAGTTTCCTCCTAACTTCTAATCTCAACCTACCCCTCAAGCAGCTTAAAACCATGACATTAAAACCATGCACTCCAAAAAGAGTATTTCCCAGTCTTTCCTGTAGACCCCCTGTAAATACTGGAAGGCCACTGTTTGGCCACGAAGACAGGCTGAGTCCTCTCTCTGAGCCTGCTCCAACAGGTTGTTTGTCTCTCTTATGCTGGGGATTTTGGGAGCTGAATGCAGCACCTGCGTAGGTTCTCATGAGAGTGGAAAAGGGGAGAATCACCTCCCTCAGCCTACCCTATGCGCACCGTTTGACACAGCTCAGGACATGATTGGATTTCTAGGCTATAGGTGTGCTCTGCTGGCTCATCATCAGCTTTTTGTCCACTAGTGCCCCCAAATCCTCCACAGTGCTGCTCTCAATCCACTCGCTGCCCAGCCTGTATTCATGTTTGGGATTGCCCTGGCCCAGATGCAGGACCTTGTGCTTGGCCTTGTTGAACTCTGTGGCATTTGTGAGGACCCAGCTCTGAGGCCTGTCCAGATCTATCTGGATGGCAACCCTTCCCTCCAGGGTGTTGACTGCACCACACAGCTCGGTGTCCTCTGTAAAACTGCTGGGAGTGCATTCAGTGCTGCTTCACTGGTGTCACTGATAGTGATATTAAATAGTTCCATCCCTTATACAGACCCTGAGCAGTGCCATCCGCCGTTATTCTGTTATATATCCAATGCTATTTTATATTATTGTTTATGTAATATTTATGTGTTTAGTGTACATTCATATTACATGGTTTTCTGTACTAAATGTAACATTTGGCATCTATACTGCTGATTATGTGTGTGTTGGGTTTTTTCCTGCTGAAATCATCTTAGTGTGTGGAAATGATGAGTCATCTTTACTGAGAGAACATTTTGCTATTTTTTTTCTTTTCTGATGTGACTGATTGTTCTTTTGCAGGTGAAATGGATGATGTACTGGATTGTTTTTGCCTTTTTCACCACTGCAGAAACTCTCACAGACATTGTTCTTTCCTGGTGAGTTCTTTGGTAGCATGTGGTGGTTTTGCTTGTTTTGGGGTTCTTGTTTGTTTTTTTCAGGGTAGTGCTAAGAATAAGGTTTCTCTCTTGTGTAGAAGTTTTCAATCCCTATGAAGTATGCAGTTTTGTAATCATTGTGTCTAAGATGCTGTCTTAACTGTTCCATAATCTGTGATTTCAGACAGCTGGAATAGACACAGCCTCTTTAAGAGGGTTTCATCTGTTTACAACATGAAACATTTTTGAGATGCTGTTACATGAAGTGATGAAGTTAGAGGCACAAAAATAAAGGGGGTGGGGAGGGAGGATGGTAGAAGGAAAGGACCTGTTTTGCTTTGCAAGCCTGTTGTACGGAGGAGCATATTGGTTGCATGCCTTCGCTCTGAGATGTTTTGCATGATGAAAATGTCTTCCACTATTGGGGTGGAGTAGGCAGCTTTTTATCCCTCAGTACTATGTGTCATTCATGGCAGTATTCAAACAGGAGGCCTTTAACAATGACAACAGAGTATCATCGTTTTCTTAATTGCCTTAGTGTCTGTACCTTGAACAGATCTGGAAGAATATAGTCTAGTCAGTTATGTCTTTAAAAGAAATAAAAAGTGGCTATGTATGCTTTACGATTATGCTCCACTGTTTTGCTCCCTCCTGCATAAAACTTTGGAAAGCAAAGATCTGAAAAGTATGAAAGTTTTGGCTTAAAAATGAACTTCTGATAACATAAGTCTCTTAATACTAGCAGAGACAGGAGAAATTTTGCGCTCGCTTATTTGAATCTACATTATTGTATCTTCCCAGAGACTTTACTGAGTAAGAAATAGCAATGAAAGGCTTATATGCTGCCTGTTCTTAGCCACCAGCATTAGTAACAACCAGGGACCTCTAGAGATACGTAACTGAAAACTCCGATAAATGGAACTGCTGTAGTAGTAGCATCTGTTGGATGGTCTTCAAGCAAACTTATGAATGATGAGAGCAGCAATCAGGTCAGGGTTTAGAGGTACCCAGTTTATGGAGTTTTCATGGGTACGCGTGCCAGAATAAATGAAATTCCAAGGAGGTGTGTCCTAGGATTCCAGAGAGGATTTTGCTATTCTGACCTATTATATTGATTATTATTATTCTTTTATGCTTGAGTCCTTGCTTTCTCTTTACTCTTTCTGCCCATGCTGCTGTCTACCAGTTCTCTCCCTCTGTCTCTGTGATGATCTTGATTCCAATTTTCCATCTTTCTCCCTCTTTTCCTTTTTTTTTTTTTTTTCTTTTTTTTTCTTCACCTTTTCTTCCCTTCCCTCTCAGGTTTCCCTTTTATTTCGAGTTGAAAATCGCATTTGTGATTTGGCTGCTCTCTCCTTACACCAAGGGCTCCAGTGTCCTCTACAGGAAGTTTGTGCACCCAACGCTCTCCAATAAGGAGAAGGTACTTGCTTGTTGGAAGATACTGACCTGTCTGGAAGTTGATTGAATTTTGGTTCAGCTGTTAATCTTAATGAAAACTCAAATGCATGATTTGAGCTTCTGCTGACATGTGTAGGCATAGAATGATTGTCTCTGACAGTGCTGTCATTCTGCAGCCTACTGAAGGCTATGATGTAGTCAGTACTTAGCCTAATGCTTAGAAAGTATGTTTGGCAATCCCAGTATCTTTAGCCCTCATAGCCACTATTGGTAGGTACTTTTTTTTTTTTTTTTGGTCATGTTTGTAGCTGCCTGTTCTGTAGTCAGGCTGCTTTTTCACATTCTCATTGTAAGCAATTGCTTTGTTTCAGATGTGATAATTTGGAGATTGCATTCTTTAAATTACAGTTGCATTTGCAAGCTTTCTGTACGCAGTGGGAAAAAATACAATTATTTGATCTATGACAGATGAGTCTGGCAGCCTGAAAGAAAAAAAAAAAAAAAAAAGGTGCCCTGATGAGCTGTGAGTTTTAAAGATGATGATGGGGAAGACTGATCAAGTGTTTGTATTTGTTGGTTGGTTTGCTTTTCATTGGTAGCTAAACAATGTGGTGCATGTTGTCTTCTTAGGAAATCGATGAATATATTACTCAGGCTCGTGACAAAAGCTATGAGACAATGATGAGAGTTGGCAAAAGAGGATTAAACCTGGCTGCCAATGCAGCAGTTACTGCAGCTGCAAAGGTAATGCAACACCTTGCACTACAAACACAGTTTAACCTTCTGGAACTCTGGAATTCCATAATACTTAAGCTTTGTATGCCTGGAATTACTTATGTGAGTCTGTTAGGAGTGCTACTATTCAGCTGCCTGTTTTACCTTGAAACCCATTCGCCTTGCAGTAAATCTCTTTCTTTGATTTATGGGAAGTAGAGGTAGAGTGGAATGGATTTTGCTCTAACCACTTCCCCACAGGCCTTGGGAGTGTATTTTTTTCTCCTTCTCTTTCTGGTAATGTTGGTTTATTTGTGCTTGTTTTAGAATATCATAGTGGGGAGTGTGGTCCCTTCCTTTTTCTGAATGAGATGATTTTGGTGAAGGTGAAGTGTCTTTGACCCTAATTTTTATGTCCTTAGGGCCAAGGAGTTTTGTCTGAGAAGCTACGAAGTTTCAGCATGCAGGATCTCACTCTGATCCGGGACGAAGATGCTGTGCATTTGCAAAGCCATGAGTCACAGCTTCGACCCTCTGGAGGAAGCCTCCTTGAAACTATTGAAGATTCAGGTAAAGAGCATCCATGCTGTGTCACTATGTGAGGCCTCACTTGTTAAGCAAGCAGGTGAGGAGAGGTTCCCTGGACTTCATGCACCAGGTCTCTGAAGCACCACAAGTTTGCAAATTATCTGGGAGAAACTGTTCTTCTTCCTTGTTTAATCCCAAATACTAATAAATCCCTGTACTTCTTGGATTGTCCTTAAGGATTTTTGACATCTCTCTTCCACGTGGTCCCTAAGGATGGGCCATTTTAGACTAGATGTCAGCACATAAAGTCTAGAAATCACATCTGGCCTTTTTTTTTCAAATATTTTTGAAAAAACCTTTTTCTTATTTCTTAGCATCCTGTTACTCCTCAGGAGAGGAGAGCAGCGCTGCACAAAGACCCAACGGAACCCCATCAGAGATTAGAACAGACCCATCAGATGAAGATACAGGAGACAAACTGCCGAAACGTGCACAGAGCCTCAAGGCTCCTAAGAAGATGACAAAATCTGAGGTGAGCAGGGGTATAAATTGTTTCAATGCAGAAATTCCCGGGTTTTATAAATTGTTTCAATGCATCAATTCCCGGGTTTTGTCAGAAGGCTCTGGCTTTGTAGTCTGTGTGTTTAAAAGCTGTTCACTATAAACATTATCGGATAGTTTGCTGCCAGAGTCCTGCATCAGAGGACTTGCCATCTGCTTGCTGTCTTGGTCTCTAGTTTTTGTACTTTTATTGCCTGCCTCTGTCATAAGCCAGGACCTTGCTTTGCTTTCGAATTTAGGCGGTAGATATTTTTAAAGTATTCAGAATAGGTCTGGATATTTTTTAAATCTCTGAGGCTTACTTCTGTGTTGACCCTTCTACTTTCTTCCATAGTATAGTGGAAATGGGCAGGGAAACAAGGAAAAAGATTTGTTCCCATGCTTCCTAGTGAGGAATTGTTGAAGTGATTCCAAAGTTGTGAAAAGACTGTAATGACTCTGTGCAATTCACTGTGAATAGAGAAATTCCAACAAAGCCCTTTGTAAGCATGATGGTTTTCATACATGGCCTATTATTTAGTTTGAATTACTAATTCAAAATGTTTCTACAATTTGGGCTGTTAGGAATGGTCATCAAAAAGCAGAAAAATTAATGGCAATGAAATGCTATGTCAGTGTTACTGCTTACAGCTTTTGTGATGTCTGAAGTTTTGTCAAGACAGCTGACTTCAATTTGCTGTTGCATTTCCTGTTTTATGTCTTCCTCTCCTTATTGTTTTCTGAAGGATATGCTCAGAGTAATTTGATTAGAAACAAAATGAATATTTAAATAGTCTGAAACAACAGATGACATGAATAGGGTCACTGTGCTGTAGCTATTTTGTCCTACTTTCATTCGGTATCTTTGTCTCTTCCTAGTAGGCATCTAGGTGTTGTAGTAAACTAATGTAAGATACCTGTTTCTTTCTCCTCAGCTCCCTGTAAAAAGCGTGAAAACCCGCCCTAAGAAGAAACCTGCAGGTTCTCTTACTTCTGGAGAGTCATCCTAAGGAGACCTGTCCTCAGCACCCGTCTCTGTCCCAGGATTTGCCTGTAACTTTTGAGTGGGAACTCTCCTAAGGAAGGGAGCTGAGATTAATGTACATAACAGATACTGCTTTGTAGAGCTCATTCTAAGGTCAAGGGGGGAAGTTGGGATTCAGAACGTGGAATAGAGGATGCACATCCTCAGGAATTTTCTCCTTTTCACCCCCCTCTTGGAGGAAGTGCTAATGTGTCTGTACATAACCTGATGCTTTGAAATTCCCTCTGTATAACCCTAGCTGGAGAGAATCTTGATGGGGAGACCTGACTAGGGTTAGTGATAACTGTTGCGCAGATGCTGGAAAAATAATTAGACAATGGAGTTGCTCAGGGTTGGGTGGCTCCCCAGATTGTCTTATTTTGCTCTGGGTATCCTTCTGCAGCTGTGTGCCCACAATTCATCTGTCTTAAGAATGGACCACAACTGTCATGTCCATCCCCTTCCAGAAGGTGACTTTAAATAATGTATGCTGAGTGCTTTTGAATGTAAAGGACTCGCTCATGGGAGGAGTAAACCAGATTATAGATTTTAGTACTGGAAAATAGGCTTGTTTTTATTTTTCTAAAAGGTTAAGTGAGGAAATTAGTAAGCTTAGTTATAAAGAAAATATGCTGTTGTCTGCATGCATGAAGGAGCAGATACAGATATCCCCGGGAGGTAACTGCTGAGAAGGGAAGGTCATCATCTGTAAGAATTTGGCACCTTTTGTTTGTTTTTCTTTTCCTTTAAAGGTACTTGAATTTTATTTCTGTTCTTCACTTGGATTCTGGGAAAATCATCAGTGTGAGAGGATTTCTGTATAGTGGGACAAGCAGTCAGAGGTAGCATTGCTTTGCCATTTACTGAATTTCGTGTCACGATGATGGTTTCCTACAGACCAATTTTTTTGTTCTAGCAGATTTCTGACTCGCTGCAGTCTGCGGACATACTAGAGAATTCCAGAAGCCTTTGTCTTTTGGCTTTAGGAGATCTGTACTCAGAGTACAAGAGCAGACAAATGGCTGATATAAAACCTTGTCTAATAGCAGAATTCAATTCATGGAGGGCAAAAGAGGGGGGACTGTTTTGCTGTATCAGTCCTCTTGCTTTATCCTGCTCCAGCTCTTGCACAGATTTTATCTTTATTTATTTATTCTATTTATTTTTTTTACCATTAACCACATTTATCAATGTCCTGAGACCTGAGCAACATCCACTGCTTGTCACAGAATTACATTGTAAGTAGAATATATGTTGTAGGAGTGAAAATGCAGAGAAGATGAATAGAAATGAGTAGTTCTTCTGCTGTTGAGATCTGTAACGGGGGAGCACCATCACAGAGAGCTCATTACACAGACATTCATGTTTGCTTGTGTCTCTTGCTGTGTATTTCTCAAATTACAGTAGATTCATCACAGAGCCCAGCATTTTGTTATTGACAATGTATAGAAGCTATACTGTAAGATTCCACCAATATTTTTATCCAAAAGTGTGGGCCTTCAGAAATTTGTAAAGTTGAAGATTGAGGCTGAATTCTTCATTTTGTGTCGTCTTGGTGGCAAATTGTTATGAATTACCTGGTGTTTGGGGAAAACAATTCAGTGGTTTTTTTTTGTTTTTTTGTTGTTTTTTTTTTTGTTGCTTTTAAAATTTTAAACCTTGACTGACCATGTTAAAAACTTGTATCTTGTCACAAGTATTTGTCCCAAAATATGCACGAATTCTTACCTAGGATCAGTAGAAAATATGATTCGACTTTGGGATTTGAGTTTGGGAGGCAGAGGGTGGAAGGAGGAAATAGAAAGTGTTCATTTTTTCTTCTGTTAGAAATCGTTGTATACATGCCTCACTAGTACACGGAATAACAAGTACTACCTCTCCTTACTGAATATGAGGAAGATGAAGTTGTGAGGAATTGTTCAGTGCAAGAAAGTCTAGGACACAAGACAAACTGTTATTCTCTTTACTAAAAATACCTCTAAAACCATATTTCTGCATTTTTCTTTTCCAACTAGAAATCTCCATGCCAAATTGTTTATCTAAATCACTGTAAAGTTGATCTGTAGGCAAAGGATTAGTTAGGCTGTCCTTATGCTAATCTTTCTGCCTTCTTGTACATATGCTTTGATAGTTTCTGATTACTTGGTTTCATTCGGTGACTTTCCAGAATGCTTTCTAAATTCAGTTCATCTGCAGTAACTTCTCCTGCTTTTAATTGCAATAAGAATTTCTGAAGACTCAAATTTGGATTTGCTTTTGTCCTCCTGAACTAGATGTTATATCATGTATCTTTTACTTAACACTGGTGCTTGATATCAATGATATCAATATCGTTGATTGACCCATAAGTCAATCACCTTGACTTCTTGTATAGGGAAATTAAGTGGTTTCTTTTTTTAATTGAGAATCTGGAGTCATTACAGGCTGTGTGGAGTGTGTGATATGCAAAGCTGATGATGTTAGGCAACGGGACTTAACCCAGAGCAAGAGGATGTCTTACTATGGACACCATCTTCTTCCGGTACAAATGTGAGTGTTAGATTTCACTCTGCTTGATCAGAGCCTCTACAGATCTGCCACCACTCTTTGTGAGTTCCTAGATACAGTTCTGCGTTGGATGACATGGTCTTGCATAGAAATTCTCTTCTTAACAATAACGTTGAATGTGCTGTTTTGGTAAGATGCTTTTAGCAGCTGTTGTTTGATGTTTTCAGCAGGAAATGCTGGAATGTAGTTTCTATTCAGTGTCTTCTGAGCTTGATTGTGCAGTTAAGCAAATGGTTAAATTTGTACCTTGCAGTAGAACCCACTGAGTTCAGTGAGTGTTTATACCTCTTCCCTCATAACATCTGGACACAGAAAGAAACACAGGAAGAGATTTCTAGAGAACACTGACTTTCCAGAAATTGATACTTTTGAATTTTATTTCTTTATTGCCATCTTAATCAGCAAAGAATATGTGCTGAGGAGGAAATTGAGCTGGTTATGGGGTATGCTGCAAGTCCTCTGGCCGCACAGAGCGTTGCATGAAGGCAGCTTGTGTGTTAACTGTAGTGTCAGTGAGCCTGAGAGCAACTGTTGAGCTGTACTGAGGTTTTTCTTTCTGTCTTCTGAACTTGCATGCAATTTTAGAAAGTATGGGTTAATCCCTAAGAGAGAAGTCTAGAAAAAGGAATGAAAATCTTATCCTTCTTCCTGATGGAGATGTTGCATTGACATACTACTCTGCTGTTTGTTGGGAAATCACAGGTTTTCTTAGATTCCTTTTGGGCATTTGTAACCCGCCACCAGGCTGACACATCTTGTGTTGCTCTCTGAATTGCTCTGTAAACACACATGGAGAACCTGCGAAGTATTCTTGGGGCTTTGTGAATTCAGAGGGTAGCTGAGTTTGGAAGGGGATCTCTGCAGGTCATCTGGTCTAACTGGCCTGCTCGAGCAGGGCTACCTAGAGCTGGTTGCGAAGAGTTCCCATGTTATATGTGGTCTGGAGCCTATTGAATTTAATAGTTTGTTAATGTTTTTGTATATGCATAAATGCACAGGCAGCATGGAGATGTTCTTTAGGGCTACCAAGGAAGAAGGATTGGGGAAGGGTCACCTTCCATCTGGAATTTGGCACTCTCGCAAGGTGTTGTAAACAACTCAGTTGTTCCTAGGGTACTGCTATGAAGTCTAACAGCTTGAAATGAGAAGAAATCTTAAGGAGTATGCGGGGTAACTTGTGGGAACAAGCAGTTTGAAGGTTAATGAAGACAGTAAGCTTTCACAGCAGCAAAGAACCTGTCTTGTGAGATAGGGTAGGGTGGAAAACGGGCTACGTGCAGTACAGATTTGTCTAGGAAATACTGACAATTTTTTTCTGAACCTCTGACCTTACTTCAGCTCTACACGCTACAGATTGGGATCTGATTTCTCTCATACAGAAACCATTCACCCTTCTAAGCTGGGCCTTACCTATGTGTATTTAGATTCTTGAACCTTTCATTGCTTCAGAACAACAGAGTTTGAATTTTTCCTCCCTGGTCAGTCAAAGTACCTGATAAATATCAAGCACTTTGTAGTAGACATCTTATACTGGGGAAATGCTAGTAGGGAGCTCCAGGGGATGGGTTCATCTGGGAAATTGAATGCACAATCAAAACCTGTATTTTGCACTTACTGAATGCTGGATTTTGCTACAGTCACGTACCAGCTATCTTCCTTGTTATGATTGTCAGTGTTCTGTTTATAAAGAAAAACTGGAATTGCAATAACATAAAGTAAAAAGAAATAGTGATTGGCATGCTTTCCATTTTCTTTTGTGTTTTTTTTTTTCCCCTCGTAATTAGGTTTTAGCTGCTGCTTTTCCTAAACCTGTTCTGTAAACACATACCAAGAAAGCCATTGTTCTCTTGCTCTGTTTCTCAGCTCTAACACCCTAGAAGTAACATTTGTAAGAAGACACAAAATTTAACACATTCTTAGTGACCTATAGGCAGTCTCATATAATGGGCAACTTTCTGAGACTGTATCTGAAATGTTTGCTGTTACAGCTGAAATGCAGAGCTAAACTGATTAATCAAAGGTAAGAAATTTTGCCACAGTCTTTGCAGCAGGTCAGAAAGGGAGAGCTTTGCTAAATGGCAAACATAAATATAGGCAGTGCCGCCAGAATGCATTTCATAGCAATATTGTGGGAATAACAGCTCAGGTGTGCATAAGTGGGTATCAATACGCAGTAGTCAACTTGCAGCAAAATTTGACCTGCTGAATTGCCTTCTTTGACAAGGAAGATTAGCCCAGCTCATTTATGTGAATGAGCCATGTATGAGTGTCTATACTACATGTATTTAAGCAAAGGGCAATTACAACATGCTTAAAGAAGCATGCTTTTTTTTTTTTTTTCCTCTCCACTCATTCAGACAAATGATGAAACAAACAAACAAAACAACAACAACAAAAAACACCCAGAGACTTCCTATAGTTTTCATTAATTTGGTAACAGCAGGAGAAAATAAGTTTTCTGGTTATTATCCAGAATTTGGATGTTCTCCGTCATACAGGAGATGGGTCTCCAGCATGACAGTGCAACACTGTCAAGGGTGGGAGACATTTCTCTTGAAGCTTTGTTGGAAATGCCTTGTTGGCACACAGATCGTGTGTGTGTTTAAAATGCACTGAAAAATATTCTGAAATTGAGAGTAAGAAGCACTTCTACTTGTATGTGGTTTATCTTTATCGCTTATAATTTGCATGCGGTAATGAAGATTTTTGACTTACTGTATATCAGAATTGTGGTATCTATATTCATGGCAATGGACATCAGAAATACATTTCTACTGCCCAGCTGGCACATTTCATGAGAGGTAAGTTAGACTTAAACTATGGACATCTTCAGTCTGTTATAGTTTCCTAGAGAGAAAACTATGTCAGGGACTGTAAGAACAGAATGGTTACTCCCAGTCAAATTATTAGCTTTAGTGTGTGCATGAAAAGCCAGTTTGATAGCCTCTGCAAGATAAATTCCTTCAAATAGACAGTGTTTAAGGTGTTCAACAATATTTTACCATCTTAATTCAGTATTTTACTGAATATCACATTTTTACACAGCTTATCACTTCTGCTTGTGCACTCGACTGCCTGTCTTAAGGAATCTGAGGGTTCTGGTTGACAGCAAGTTGAACATGAGTCAGCAGTGTGCCCTGGCAGACAAAATGGCCATAATGTAAGGGTCTAGAGGGCAAGATGCATAAGGAGTGGACAAGCTGATTTTGTTTGCTCAGCCTGGCACAAGGGAGAATGAGGGCAGACTGAGGGGAGGCCTCCCAGTGGCCTACAGTTTCTCACAGGGAGTGGAGAGGGGCAGTGCTGAGCTCTGATCTGTGGTGACAGGGACAGGACTTGAGGGAACAGTATGGAGCTTTGTCAGGGATGTGTCGGGCTGGATGTTTGGGAAGAGTTGTGCACCTGAGGGTGGTGGGTATGGAACGAGGTCCTCAGGGCAATAGTCATGGCCCCAGGCTACTGGAGATCAAGAAGTGCTGGGACAATGCTCAGATGTAGTGTTTGATTTTTTTTGGGGGGGTGGTCCTGTGTGGAGCCAGAAGTTAGACTCAACTTGTGGGTCCCACCCAGCTCGCAATATACTTTCATTCTGTGTGTCTATCAAAGAGCATTTTCCACTAGAGTGCAGGAGGGTTTGACCAAATTTTCAAAAATTAATTCTGTCAAAGCCAGACTAAACTGTATGGAGTATCAGAGGAACCTTGCCAAAAAGAGACCCAGGAGGATTCATTTGAGAGAATGTTTTGCGTTATTTACTTGTTGATTCCAACTGGTCCTTAGAGCTTTCAGGAGCCAGAGTGCAGACAGTGCTGCATAAAGTGTTGTAAGGCAAACTTCTACTCAGAACACAGGTCTGCACCCAGGATGCTCTCCTGTCGAGCCTTAATTGCAATCTTGAGTTACTATTGGTCACTATGTCTTAGTGGACATATAAAGTATCGAAAGAGAAGATTTTGTTGGAAAATTACAAAGTCAGGAAAGTGGTTGTGTGAAGATGCAACTAGGAGAACTGCGGCAGGTTATCTTGAGGGATGATGACAAAAATATGCAGTAAGGATTTAAAATAGAGAATTAAGTTTGTTTACAATCAATAAAATGTTAAGGAGTAGCAGGATTCAATTAATAAACGGGGAAATTGGCACTCAGTCATATATGTATCTTGTTGTTGGATTATCTGTGCCATCACATAGTTCCAGATTTTAGAGGTTAGGTGGTGTTTTCACACAGAAACTAAGCTTTTTATCTTAAGTAATGCTTGGTGACTTAGTAACAAGAAAGCAAGCTGAATTTCTTTTGGTGACTTTCTTTAATTAAACAACACAGATCCTGAAACCTTATTTTGTATTCATGGCAACGTCTGCCATCAAAATCAGTGCATTAATGGACTCCTCCCTTCTGACTTTCCCGTTCATATTATTTCTGTAATGTTGTGGATGGCACAGGTAGACCAAACTTTTATTTTGACATCTGACCCCAAGTTTGCATCTAAATTCAGGTGTGCTGAGCAATGTATGAGTTAGAATTGTTTGAATGAGAGTCCAGAGAGAAAATGAAAAAGCTGAGATGAAGCCGGGAAAAAGGTCGCTGAAAGACCTTCCTGGAAGTGCACAAGTTGAAGACTACGTAGTAATGCTTGTTTCTGATATAACATCTTCGTGATATAGTTTCCATTAGCGTAGTGCTGATCTAACGGTATTTAATCCACAGGGTTGTGAATTTGTTTGTCCACCAGAGGGCGCGATGCAGCATAAAATCTCAGCGCGAGAGAGCAACGACCTGCCTGAAAATAGCTTGAGTGTGACTGGTCGAGCATTTTGTGAGTGAACTTCCTGCTTAGAACGAGACGGCATAAATAAGTAAAATCGGCCTTAAAAATAAATTAATTAATTAATTTAAAAAAAAAAAAAAAGAAGGGGTTTAGCAGACAAATCCAAAGCAATGCTGCAGGTATCTCCTATCTAAAAAGGCTGCTTAAACTTGCTGATCTTTTTTAATTTAAATATTTTCTAGTCAAGCTTATGGATACAACAGTATTAGACAGTAACTGTCCTCAGATCTTTTAACTGTCCATTCAACCTGTTTTCCAGCTCATGAGGGAGCTCTGTAAGCAGTAGTGTTTGCAACTTTTTGTTTCTCCTGAAATTGAACCATTTTGTTGTGTCTTTGTGTCTCAGCAGTGTCACTCCAATGTAAGGTTTGAATTTTGTAGTATGTTCTGGTCAGAATTGGCCATTTCTATCAATTGAATGGATGTTTTGTGAAAGTAAAGTAAGTTTAATCTAAAAATACAGATGAGACTAATAGTTTCTATGGTAATTTGTGACCATGGCAACAGAGAGATAGCACTGAAAAACTGATGTTAAGGTTTCTTGTATGTTTGTTTCGTTTTCAGTCAACAAGCTTATTAACAGCACAAGTATTTCAGGAAATACAATGACTTTGTTTTAACTGCGTTTAAACTGCATGAATAGATTTCAACCTCAAAATACATCAGAATTTTAGTAGGCACAGAGCGAAACTACATGCAATCTTTGTGATTTTGAGAAAGAAAAGTTCCCTTATCTGCTACGTCATAGATAGGAACTTAAATTCACGACAGGTGAAGGACATATCAGGAAGTTGCTGTAGGAAGGAGAATAGTTTAGAAGAGAGAAAGAGACTGTTGTTAGATGTGTAACGTAGGTTTGATATGTTTCTGTTCCACTTTTCCATCATGAGATCAAAGAGTTAAACAACACAGCACTTTCAGATCAGTGCTAAGTTTTGGCTGCTCTGAAGCAGTTGAGACCCCAGGAGACATTATAAGCCATTCTAAGAAGGAATAATGATTTTTAAGAATGATATTTACAGTAACTAAATATTAAAGGAGGTGGAAGTGGGCTCTCACAGCTAAATCTTGTATGTAGCAAATGGCTCTCTGCTACCATAATGTAAAATCTCTGTACTGCCAGCATTCAGCCTTTTTAAAGGGAAATATGCCGGATACGAGTTTGGTCAGAGCCATACTGAGGAATTCAAGCTTACTCTTTTTTTCCTAGGCCTTTGTTTGAAAACTGAATGGAAATTACGGTATTGCTATTATCACCCATAAATACCGGGAATGTCTTTAATTGAATAGAAGTGATGCTTCACTTAGAAGCTAACTTTTGAAAAAGCTGTCTGTTCTGACTGGACTTGGATTTGCCACAGAGTTGCACCAGCTCATCAGTGGAGTCACTGAGGTGCTCTCAGGCCATTAAGTCAGAAAATGGTTGGGGAGAAAAAAAAAAATTGGTTCAGATAGCCCAGTCTTCTCTCTGCTGCTGCTCACTCTGTGTGAGGAATTAACACACATCTTGGGAAAGCTACTTCCTGATGCTGTTATCTTTTTACTCGTGCTCTAAAGCATTGTGGTGTTTAAGGACTGGGTTGCTGTTTTGATTTGTTTTTATGACAGAGTTTTTGGGTTTTTTTAATTATTTCTCTAGATTTTATTTATTTATTTATTTGCAGAGTCATAAAATATTTGGTCCATTGCTGCAAAGTAATGATGGCAGGAGGGTTGGAACTAGATGGTCTTTCAGTGTCTTCCAAGTCAAGCCATTGCTGGATTCTACAATTGTTCTATTAAATATCAAAACCCTAAGGCAATCAGGGTCTTGTGTTATACTTGCTTTCATACCCAGGCTCTTTCAAGGAAGATAATTGTATATAATCACTTTAATATCTTACTCTTTTGCTCTTTTTTCCCGTCCTGTTCCAAATGACTTGTTTTCTGTCATTTTCTCTCCAAGAGTACTGTACTTTGTGTGTGTGTATGAGAGAGAGGATATGCTTTCATTCAAGAAGGTACTAACTAAATCTTAATTCAATTAGCTATACTTTTCTAAGCAGTTTTCCTGATCAGGTCCTCCTCCCTGGCAATAAGAATCATGAATCTGTGAATACAGCCTTTCTGCTAGGGTTAAAGAGTCTTTGTGACACTGTTCAAGCTGTATTCATTTGCTGGAGGTGGACAAGCAGACAAGACAGAGGCATCATCTAAGACTAAATTTTGAATATTACATATTGCTCGTGTTTTAAATGAGTCTCTTTTCTAAGTGGTGTTTCAAGCAGAAGTATAAGGTGGCATTGGTCAATAAATGTTGCTTTGAAAGAGACTAAGTTATTTATTTGATTTACTGGAAGAGGACAAGGTTCTAGAAGTGATTTACTCTCTTTCCACTTCTAATTTATTTTGTCAGTTAAATGTTTTGGATAACTTAAACTGAAAATTCCATCTGTCGTTAGAAAAATTTTACAGATAATTGTAGGCCCTTCTGCTCTTTGCTATTGAGCTTATATATTTCCTATTTTTTTCCTTGCCCTCCTCTCCCCTTTTTCACCCAAGTTCCTCCTTCTATGCCTGAGTATTTTTCTTTAAAAGGCTAATGTTTTGTTAGTTTCTCAAAGCATTATCTTAAATAGTTTTAATTTCTCTTTGTCCTTCATTTGTGTTTAGTTTTCTATCTTTTCCCCTCTGTTGTTGAATGAAGATATGAAAATTAATACAAAGCCCTGCTATTTCTGCCAATCAAGGCAAATCTAAAGAATCTGGCTTGTTTCCTCGTTTAGATGCTGCCATTTGATAATTAGGTTGTTTCCAATTTCTAACTGTTAAATGAGGGCTTGTATATGTAATTGTGTTTTGAATCCACAAAGTTTTTTGGACTTTTTGCTTGTGTGAGTATGGATCATGGTAAGATCATGTACTATTACTGAGATGTCTGAGAGACCCATCTCAGCTGCAACTACAAATAACGTCTTGGGGAGGAGGGCATATAGAGGAATAAAAGGATTTATATATGCAGAGCTGGAGAGAGGTGAATGTCATATGCAGAGACATGATTTATTAGTCAGTGCTACATAGCTAGAATATTTACCTGTGTAAGACTGGTGAAAAAATCTGCCATCCCACGGAACAGGTAGCAAGAACTCAGCAAATTTACTGAGATGCCCGTGTTACTAACAAATAGGTAGAGAAGGTATGTGAAATTAACGAGGGTGGGAAGGGAATGGGAAAGGCCACGGGAATAACTTTCAGTGGTAGACATCAATGGTTGGTTCTTTGTCAGCGCTGCTAGTCAGTAAAATGGATAATCAGGGCAAGCAGTTATAGTGAATCTTATACGAAATGCATTCAATTTGCAGGGTTCTCTTGGCATCTTTCTGCTTTGTGTTTTGAATAGTACTGAGTTCTTGAGCTAAAGGACTGTAGCTTGTGTCTGAACTTAGTAACTGCAGTAATGAACTGGCTGAATCTCTGTGTTTGATTTGAGTTGAAATCCTTAGCTAAAATTAAGCCTATCCTGAGCTGTTTTTCTGCTCTTTGGAAAGGGAAATAATCTGTGTTCTTGAAATATCTAGAAAATATTGGAGCTGTTTTTTCTAATTACAGATGTCATTTAGCCACATAGGAGATCAAAATGAAAATGAGGCTACCAACCAATGAAGTGACTTGAATGTAATGTCTCTGTGCTTCTGTCCTGGATTTGACATGTGAAGCCAGGACTGCTTTCTACTGGGTCATGCTACAGATGATGATAAAGGAAAAGATAAGGTAGCTTTGTTTTAAAGTCTCAGTCCAGTTGCTAGAAGTGGTGGAATTTAGGGTAAAATGGTATCCATGATGTTCTGATTTCAGTCTCAAAATGTATATGCGTCATGTGAATTTTTGTATTTCATGTAATTGTACCTCACCCTTTGGCTGCTTTTTTTTTCTAATCTGTTTTGCTTGTGTGTACTTCATGAGAATATTTTCTTGGATGATGTTAAGTGAGTGAAGGCCTTCTTGAAATGGTACATCTGGAGAAAAGAATCAGAGATTCATCAGAAGAAACAAAGGATTATTTCAGAGAAAGTTTGTTTAAACAGTCCAGACGGCTCTTATACATGTTTGTGCACTAGTGAATTACAGGGGAAGAAGGTAAAAGCTTCCAATTACTTAGCATCAAAGAAATATTGTCATTCTAAACCCCAATAAAGATGGAACAGTGAAAATGTGAAGCAAATAAGCAAAGCTTTTTAGTTACAATTTTATTATCTTAATGAGAATAAATCCTTCAGCACATAAACTAAATAGCTGTGATTATATTTATATATATATAAAAAAAAGCTTTTTCAGATAGAGTGTATGGGCACAATACGATGTCTGTAGGAATGCAAACGTGCTGTTGCCATGGAGATTCTGCCACCATCACAGTAGAACACTGCAAAAGCTACCAGTATTCAGCTTACAGAAGGAAAAAAATAAAAGTACCACACATAACTTTAATTGATTTCTACAGGCTTAATTAAATCTATGTTCTAGAAGTGAAGCAGGAGATAGTCCTGCTAAAGCAATTCAGATTACTTTCAGAAAGTGAGCTAACTCATACGCTGGTATTACGGTAAATTTCCATGCAGCAAAAGAGCAGAAACCGGAAGTGGAGAAAGAGGAGTCTAATTGGTAATAATTAGCAGAGGTGCAACCAAGCAAATAACTAAGAGAAAAGTACACTGGGTGAGCAAAGTCATCGCACACAGGTACATGTTGTACACAGGCGTACATATCTGTGGTAGATGAAAACATCCACTCTAAAGTAACTCAGTGGTTTGTGAACTGTCTGACTGGCATAAGGTTGTCATCACAGGTGCAGCGTCTGGTTGGAGACCTGTAACTAGCAGTATTCCCAGGGTCAATGCCAGGGATGGTTTTGTTCAACATCTCCAATGGCAATCTGGATGAAGGGATGGATAGTGTCCACACTCGACAAGTTTGCTGGTGATACAAAGCAGGGAGGTGGGGCTGACGCACCAGAAGGCTGTGCTACCACCCAACAAGACCTGGACAGACTGGAGAGCTGGAGAGAGAGGAACCTGATGACATTTAACTGGAGCAAGTGCAGAGACTTGCACCTGTGAAGGAGTAACCACATGCATCTCAGTACAGGTTAGAGGATAACCTACTGGAGGAGAGCTTTGCAGGGAAGGACTTGGATATCCGGGTGGAAAACAGGTTGGCCACAAGCCAGCAGCGCGCCCTGGCTGCCAAGAAATTCAATGATATCCTAGGGTACATTTTAAAAAAGCCTGGCCAGCAGGGTGAGGGAGGCTATCCTCCCATCTCTGCCTTGCCTGGTTGAGGCCACATTTAGAACACTATGTCCCGTGTTTAAACAAACAAACAAATAACTCTGATTTCCTAGAATGAGTCCAGCAAAGGGCAAAGAAGAATTATAAAGGGCCTGTGGAACATCTCCTATATCAGGAAAGGATGAGTAATCTGGGTCTGTTCAGACGGTGGAAAAGAAGAGTGAGGGGATATCTGATTAATGTTTGTAACTCTAAAGGGAGGTGGGAGGCAAATGTATGAACCCAGGCTCTTCTCCACAGTGTGCAGCACTAGGACAAGGAACAATGGCCTAAAACTTGAACATAGGAAGTTCCATACCTACATGCAGAAGAATTTCTTCACAGTCTGGGTGATGGAGCACCAGTATGGTTGCTTAGAGAGGTGGTGGAGTCTCTTTCTATGGAGATACTCAAAACCTGTCTGTGTGCTGACCTGTGCAACCTATTGTGGAGAACCTGCTTTAGCAGGGATGCTGAACTCAAAGGTTTATTGTGGTCCCTTCCAACTTCTGTGGTTCTCTGAGTCTGTGAACTTGAAGATGTTAAGCATAGACAGAAACTATGACATCTGGAAAATCCTGAACTAAAAGTTCTATTTAGAACTTTTCAGAGAAGAAAGATGTCACTGAATACACAGGTTAGACTGCACTGGGGATATTGTACTAAACCTTAAATACATGGTCCTTTAAAAGTTCTTGCAGAAAATATTCTTGACTGAACATCATGCACTGTGTGACTCCCTTTTTTTTTTTTTGTGTGTGTGTGTGTGTTTAGAAGTGTTTATCAACAAGCATGGACTCTTTGAAAGTGGAATGACCTTTTTTCTTGTGTGTGAGATTATAGGAAGAAAAAACTGCATACAGTAATCTTTTGCTGCTTTTGTGAGCATCCCAAATATGAATTTGGCAGTTTCTTACTGCTCTCTGTATCTTGTTTCCTAGTGTTCTTTTCAGGTCGTTTAAGGTGTTATTTCTACTTAGAATAGTACTTTCAACCTTTTTTTTCCCCTTCTGCTCTGCAGCCTCACTTTTTTTTTTTTTTTAAATTCAATTCTTATTGCAGTTTCCCTTCAGCTTTCTGATACAATCCTGCATTCCTGAAATCAAAAGGAATTTAAGTGTTACATATATAGTAGAATCCTTTGTTTTTCATATCTGTATCCAATAGCTTTTACACTGCACCTCAACTTGCATTTTTTAGTGGATTTAAGATTCACTAGTTACTCCACAACAAACTGAGTAGAATACTTAAAAGCTAGCACCTTTACAACCTATTGTGTTTGTAGATCTTTATCAATGAAAGGGTGATATCCAGATTTTTAATTTTCCAAGATATAATTGAGTATAATTAAAAACTCTCTAAAAACTTAAGTAATGATCTGTAACTTTCCCTCTGAAATAGCCTTTAAGGGATCTTAAAGTATGAAATTTGATGTTGTATTAAATATGCAGACAATGCACTTACACTGGTATCCCCAGGCATTTTCTTTAATGCGGTAGGTGCTTATTCTGTGACTGAACTTTAGGAGTCAGCAGTATCATGTCTTTTTCAATGTCTGTGAAGGTACTCCTGGTCTCTTCTATGCATTACATTTTGTCCATTTGTTTTCTCCTGCATTCAGTAAAAGCAAACAATTTCAGTTCCGACCTACCCCTGTTGCTTTTGTAATTGCATTTCTATCTCCTGCTTCAAAAGAATTTCATATAGGAAGAATATTAGTAAAGTCTTTCACTGCTGTTTACCTGTAGATCACACAGTTTATTTTGTCTTTGTCCTCATTCTGTTTTGCTGCTAAGTTAAGGATGACGTGTAGCAGAATGGCACCTGCACAGAATAGAGATCAGCATCCACCTATCTTTAGGCAGGTAGTGACAGTTTCTGGACTCTGAGAGGTCCAGTGAAGTGTTTCATATGGAAGTTGGTCTTTTCCATTAAAAACCATTTACTTTGTTAAGTTTGCAACTGAAACTTTTTTTTTTTTTTTCCTCCAGGAAAAAAAACAGAAGGAACATTTCATGCTGCTCTTTGAAAACATAGTTGCTGCTTTCTAGTAAGCTGCACAGCACACACTGTGCTGTGAAATGTTAATCTTCCCCTTACTATTGCAGACAAAATAATTATTTTTAGTTTAACTTGACAGGCTGGTAATAGGAAACCATTTTGAGAAGTGAGAAGGGCTGAAGTTTTGTAGAAATTCCAGGCAGCTCTGCACTGAATCATCAAGTCCCAAAAGCACAGAGGCATTCCATAGAAATGTCACACACACCTTCTGGCATATTAATCAGAAAACAGCAATGAGCTCCCTCTTTCACTTAGGTTAATTCTAGAGTTCTTGTTCAGCATTCAGTAATAGGACAGTTTAACTGAACTCGGGATTAAGATAATGATACAGAATCACAGGATTTTAAGGGACCTCAAGAGATCAAGTCCAACCCTTCTGCTATAGAAGGTACCCTACAGGAGCTTACACAAGTAGGCATCAGGTGAAGCTTGAGTATCACCATGCATACAATCCAGGATTGGGCTGTTTCAGTCTTGGGTGAGAAGTTCTTGCACTTGGTAATATGTATTTTAACTGTATTACAGTCACACTTTTCTTCTTCTTTACAAGCTGAAGTCAGTCTGTAAGTAGGTCTACCTCTAGTCTCATATCTGTAAGACTTGTTTATCCAGAGATAATGGTTTTTAACTTACTCTAGGCTTAGATGCTGATTTTTTTGCTTCCAGATTTTCCTTGAAGGAAAGATGTGTTTTCTTTTGGAGTCTTCAGCACAGGTTAATCTTGGGAAATAAAAAGTAAATAATATGCAATTAGAAGCAATAACCTGTTGAGAACTATGGATGGAGAGCTAGCTAAATTGTCTGTGGCATTTATTTTTTAAAGTGCTTAATATGTTATTGAATGCAATGTGAAAAAGCTTCTGTTCAGGAACTGTTTAAAAATAAAAATTGAATGGCTTAAATTAAGTCTTGGGAAATGCAAATGTGGAGGTTAACAGATTGTGAAAGAGCCACATTGCATTTAATTCTGTGTTAACAAAAAAGAACAAAGGGAGAAACCTTTAAATTTACATAATATGTAAATTCCCGGGAATAAGAAAAAAGTTAACACCTATTTCCATTGCAACAACCGAAAGTTGTTTCCAAAACACAGGAGTTTTAAACATAATAATTGCTAACCTGTAGAAGTCATTGCTGAAAAATATCTAAAAATGAGCTTTAAAGTTAATCATTTGATTTGTTTTATGGCATATGTAATTATTCAGAGGTAGAATATTAAGGTAAATCATGAAGGAAACAACAGCTACTCCTTTTTCCTTTCTCCTCCATCTTCAGCAACTTGTAGAATTTGCTAGAAGCAATTTTATCTTGTTGCTGCAGTCCCATACATAATAGGCAGTAGACTCGGCCCACTGTGCGCTTAGTACACCACAGAGGTATAACCAACAGGAACATACCTATGTAAACTTTGTACTCTGCAAGTACCTAACACAGTATTTGCCCCAAAGCACTGATTGTATCAAGCGAGAAAAAGTGTAAAACACATGTGTGGCCACAGCTGTTGTCAGCATACTGGTTGTTCCTGATGACTGGCAAAAAGCAGGCTAACAATTTCTGTCCCCCAGCCCCAGAGGAACTAGCACAGTGACAACTGAGTTGAGTAGAAAATTTCAGTACTGTTTTCATCCAATGTATCTACACTGTATTATGAACCATTCTTGCCTCAAACGATATCAACTTGTTAATCAAAAGTATCAGGTTTCTGCAGCAGGTTTTTTTTTGTCTACCAGTGCCCCCCAAATCCTCCACAGTGCTGCTCTCAATCCACTCGCTGCCCAGCCTGTATTTGTGTTTGGGATTGCCCTGGCCCAGATGCAGGACCTTGTGTTTGGCCTTGTTGAACTCTGTGGCATTTGCAAGGACCCAGCTCTGAGGCCTGTCCAGATCTCTCTGGATGGCAACCCTTCCCTCCAGGGTGTTGACTGCACCACACAGCTCGGTGTCCTCTGTAAACCAGCGGGTACTTGGGTGTTGTGGCTGGAGTGCTCACAGGTGGAGGCTGATGTAATGTCATTAAGTACCTCAGCCTCCTTTGTGTCAACTGCAGCTAGGCCAATCAGTCCTCTTATCTCTTCTGTGTGCTGTACATACACAACACACAGTAGGTAGAATGACTCTAACTGCAAGACTTATACTGGTCTATTATAATAAATCCTTTATGCTATTAAAGATTATAGATGCAAACTTTCTGTACAGCTTACTTTTGAATATCAAATCAAAGGTGCTACTACAGTTTCCAGTCTAACTCAAAGCAGCCCTACTTGGAAATAGTTTTACCTGCTTTTTTGTTCTCAGAACTGAGCTGGAGCTGACTGTCCCATTGCCAAGTGCAAATATGCAAAGACATGTATGTTTTGAAGATCTGCATGAAAAACAACTTGGAATAAAAAAAAAAGGCAGTTAAATGTTGCATGCAACCAAAAATGGGTCATGGACCCGACTCCGTGAGGATAAATATGCTGTATTTCTGGAGCTTTAGATGCTGTCTATTAATGTACTTCTGTACTCTGTAAACCCTTTAGTTTAAATGCTTTGGGATTTTACTCAATACAAAAACCAAAGTAGAAGCTGCTGATTTTATAAGCATGCTTAATTTTGTGAAATAATGGATTGGGGTGAACTTTGAAGCCTGACAAAAGGAGTGTGTCAGCATGGATGTTCTGAAACGCTCACTGAAACCTGAGAACTTATCCTAGATTTGACAAATTTCATTGGATTACAGCTTTATCCTTAACGAAACTGGTAAAACAAAACAAAGCTGACCTGCTCTGCATTTCCTTTCCTTTTCCTTTTCTTTTTTCTTTTTTATTTATTTATTTTTTTAAGGATAACAACGTTTCCCTCATTAGCAGAAGCTTCTATTCCCAGTAAGTAATTTCTCAAGCAAAAGTCCTTCACATCTTCTCATTCTCCAATGTGCTAATCTCTAATCAAGCTGTCCTTCAAGCAAGCCACAGAAACAGATCCTGTGCTCCATAAACTGGAAAACGTGATTTTTAAAAATTTTTTTTTCCCACCCTCACTTCAGTGGCTTTTACAGGAGTTTTGTAGTGGAGAAAATGTGTTAGCAAGCAGAAGAAATTTGGCAGTGCTCTTCTTTTTGCTTCTGGGAGATCTGGAATCAGTTTGGGTCCTTTCTGCACCAAAGGTCCCAAAGACTTGTGGTTTTTTTTGTTTGTTTGTTTGTTTGTTTGTTTTTTTAAATACTTGCTTGAAAATGCAAGTGAAAATGCTTGATGTTTGATTCTCCAGATAAAGGAGGTAGATTATAAAATTTAAAAAAAAAAAAGAAGTAAGGTGAAATAAGAGGGAGCGCATAAAAAACGGTGGGACTTTGTTTAGGTTATTGACTGGGTAGTCTGGTTGGCCCTTCAGTGGTTCTAAAACATTGTAGAGAAGTAAAGGCCACTAGAAGCAAAAAAAAAAAAAAAAAAAAAAAAAAGTAGGAGGGCAGTTAACACATTGTTTATAAAAGATTTGTGTATGGGAAACTGGTAATCACAGCTGAACCTCTGATTAATCAGCTGACATGAGTGTTGGGTCAGCTGTGGGAGCACAGGTGAGGGTAATTCAGTTGTGCTCCCGGAAGGGGTGGAGCTTGACTCCACCTCTCCTAGACTTCGTTTAAGGGTTGACCACCACTAAGGTAGCATCTCTTTGATATTGCTCCTTGGTGGAGATCGGATAGCCAGCCTCAGTGTTTTCCAGCCAGACTGAAGGCATCCATATTGGTGAGGTTTTCCTATAGATAACCTTTTTAGATATTTATTACCATCCTTCTTGTATTGTTACCAGCTTTTGTATTATTTCACCTTACAATCTGAAAGCCAGAAGAAACTCCAGTGATGGTGTTGTCTGGCCTAATAGACAAATACAGGCAAACAGAGCCCCTCTGTTAGAATTAGTTGATACTTCTAGAGAATCAATCCCTGTTGAGCTCTTAAAGATGAAAGAAAAAGAGTAATACAAATGAATGAAGAAATGAGAAGTGGCTATGACACCACCTAATCCACTTGCGGGAAGCCTGACTTATCATAGGAGACACACCAGAATGCTGTGGGTAGTATTTAGTAGCAACAAAATTTTCTCATGGGCATTTTGGATTTGTAATTATAGGTTTGAAATTCCTGTTGTAACAGAGCGGCTATTTCTTTTTTCTTCTTCTTAAGGTCACCTGGGCAAAAGATTATTGGTTTTAAATTTTTATCTGAAACCCACAAAATTTCAGGCTTCTGAATGTTTTGAGAATTTTTCTGTACAGTTTTGCTGTGGGGAAAAATCGCCAGATCAGATCTCTTTAACCCATCTAATTCCTGGCTCTGATTTCCCAGTAGATGCTGACAATGGGGAACAAGCAGAGAATAATTTTTCTTTCTTCTGTTCTCCATTGTATCATTTTAAGAGTATATGATTTCTGAGTCAGGAGCTACTTCTCAGCATTATTTAATAGCAACCAATAGATAATCCTTCATTAGTTTGGATAGCCTGTTTTGTAATCATTTATATTTGTGGTTTCCATAGCATTACCTAGCGTTAAATAGCATTACGTGAGCGTTAACACAGAAAATTGGTGGTTTTTTTTTATTTTTTAGCTACCTCAGTGTTTCACTGTGTTAGCCCTTTCACTCTAGGCTCACATAAAATAGCACTAGCTAGCTTAGTTATTTCTTTCATGTTCTTTGTGAAGTCTAAATAGCCTGAACTGAGTGAAAACAGCATATGTATGTTTTTTGTTATGGCTTCCGATAGCACTTTCTTATGGTAAAACTTCTCATATTGGTACTGCAGATTAGTGTAAATCTGGTGTTTATCCTGGGACTTATATTCAGAATTCCTGATCGTAATTACTGATGTGAGCAAGTGAGCTGATGGTTTTGTTTAGTTGGTTTTGTTTGTTTTATTATCTTTGTTTATTTATTTTAAAGTGGGAATTGAGGAACTCAGGGAAGGTCCAGCTGGTGTGTGTGTGCCTGTAAATGTGTGTATATGCAAGTGACTGCCTGCTGATTTCTCCCCGAGAATCTGTGTTTGGCTAGCTCTTAACTCTCATCATATTCGAATCCCTTGGTGCACCGTCTCATCCCAGGAAACTAGCCTGAGCGGCCCTGAAACTGAAGAGTGATTAATCACAGATGGGACTCTCAGTCTTGACAGTGAATAACAATATAACACAATGTGGTATTTTTTACTTTGACCTGCAGAACAGCACTTAGACTCACAAGAGTCAGAATGTAAGGTAGTTTATTTAAGGTGTATACACCGGCACACTGGGGAGTTTGCACTACTCCAGCTGCGCCACTACTGGTCCCTCAAGCAGTCATATTTATACCACACAAAATGCATGCTCATGATAACATGAAGCAGGTATTGCAAACTCATTCTAGACAGCAAGTTGTCCTATGCTAACTAATTCCTTGAACATTTTCTTGCTTTTCATTCCTTCTTGGACATGTGCAGTCTACAGTCAAGTCAGTTTGAATGAGTTTTCTTTTATGGTGGTTTATTGGTCCAGTTTCTTATCTGAAGGTTTCAGACCTGCAATTCCAGGACCTTCTTACTTTGCAATGTGCTATTGATAAGCGAAAGCTTTGCCCCCATTCTTCGAAACTCCTCCCAAGTCCTGCCTGTTCCTAGTAATCCCCTCCCCAAACTCAGCCTCTGAAGTAAGAATTCTTCCCTTCTTTGATTTCTATGGAATTCAAGTGAGCACCCCCCCCCCCCCTTCCTTGTATATATACAGGGGAATCCTGGGGTTTCTACCTTTACTCAACTTTATCTTGAAGGGAAAATTATTTTCCATTAAAAATACTGGTCCTCGTGAGCTAAGATAGTGATTATAATCACAGTGCCTGTAGAACAAATCTGCTTCTGAGAAAAGCAAGGTTACTTGCCTTTCATTCACCAATAGGAACAGGTATTGTCAGCAAGCCTTAATTACAGTAGGTTTGTGGGCTCACATGAAAGAGAACCAGCAATGTCCATTGGAATTCTACTTCAGAAATTCTTAGGAAAACCATCTGCATTTTTGTCCACGTGCCACTTCTGACACCATGTGAAGATACATGTTTGAGAGAATAACAAGCTGTTTGTGCATGCCTGCCTGTATATTACATCTGTGTTCATCTCTTACTGATGTTTAGCAATGCCTGCTCTATCAGAGGAAATGGGAAACGAGCTGTAGAATCTGTGTACTTTGAATCATTTAGCACCCTTTCTGAGCCAGCTATCATACCATGTAAATTCTAGGCCTGCATCAAATTGCTGGAGAGGCTTACATAAGCATCAGATTTAATACCAAATTTTATTTGATCTGAAGGATTTGAGGGAGAAAAAATACTCTTAAAATTCTGTTGGTTCTTAATCTCTTTGTCTTCCTGTAACTCCACAATTGATTGTTCAGGCTTTCCTGAAATCAACCCTAGCTCCACCTGGTTGATGACAGTCTTCCTCTGCAAAACTGCCAATGGAAGGACCTCTGAAGATACAAGACTATAGGACCCTTAAGGTTCTAAATGTGTCTGTACATTCTGTCACCATAAGAAGAGAACTTCTATAGAGAGGAACCATGAAGAGGAGGCCTTCAGCCTTAGAAAATACTCATCTGAATGACAGACAGGAACTTCACAGTTTCTATTCGTGGTGGGGAAAAGGTGAGCTGAATATGATTGCATTCGCCATTTCTATCAGCCGTAGAAAAGGTCATTAAATGTAAAAATGAAGAATGGTACAATTCCCCTCACTGTCAATGTTTAAATAATGTATACTATTTTCAGCTCCAGTAGGGTATGCAGTTGAGCACAATGTATTTTAAAACACTCTGAATGTATGCTCTCTACACAGATGGATAGTAGCGAGGCCAGCTTCAGTCCCAGAGAAAGGTGTGGTTGGAATTAATTATTCCAGCTTCTTTTGCATAGGGAGCACCCAGGTGCTTGAAAATTCCTGTTGTCAACATTTAGGCCAAACTCAATTTGAAATAAATATTTTCCAAAATGTAATTTTTGTATTGTGCCCTAGTTCTGAGGAATTAAAGAGGTAGATTGCCCTTTTCCATTCAGTACATAAAAGCAAATACAACCTTTCTGTTCCTTTCCTTTTTTTCTCCCTGTATATAAGGTAATATATAACATAGAAAATGTAATATAATCAAAGTAATATAGAAAATTTGACATATTTAAGGGATATTGATGCGAATTGATATCAAAGTGATTCTATGACTAAGTGGTTGTGATCGTCAGCTAATTCCTGCAGCAGGACAGGAGATCAGGTTTCTATGGATACTGAGCCAGAAGTAGCACTGGCACTCATAGGAACCATAAGCTTCATTTTGCCATAGCTTGCTTCCTAATGTGTTGAAATTTGGGGTTTCTGGTTTTGGTGGTAGTGTTTTCTTGTTGCTGTTGTGATTTGTTTTGTTGTCATTTTTACTGGGGAAGGGGTGTCTTTACAGCATTCCATTCTCTTTTTAAAGAAAAAGAGGCAAATAAACATTTGGGGAATGGAAAGAGAATGTAAAAGTATTATCCTCTTTGAAAATTTTGTACGAGAAGAGCAAGAAACTTGCACAAATTTAAGCTACTATTAGAAATAAAACAAGCCAGACTGAAACTAGGGAAAATAAGAGGCTGAAACTGGAGCTTCTGACAATCTCTTACGATGATACCAAGGGTTTGTGTGGTTTAAATGCAGATGCTGTTCATCCAGTAAATGCAGCAGTGCATTTACTAACACTGAGAAATCGGGATGGAAATGTTTGTCAATTAAAGATTTAATGCAGAAAGGCTACATTCTAGTTTTAGACCTTAGAAGTTAAATGCTAGATATACTGGTAAGTGGTGGACTCTCATTTAAAAACATGTAAGGTATAGAAAAGGTGAAAACATATTTGGCAATTTTGTGCCTTTTTTTTTTTTTTTTAAACTCATTTGACTCAAAGTAGAACCTAGCACTGGAGATTTAATTGCTCTGCTCTAGAGATTTGGGAAAGCTCACTGTCTTTTAAGCGGCACCAATGGTCCATGCACCAGTCCAACAATTACAGGCTGAACAACTCTGATAATATCTATGAAGACAGGTGGTATATCTGTGAATGTTTCTGAGCAGAATTTGTTTCAACACCTGGTTCTGTGGTCTGCTGCTCCTACTCAAGAAAGCCGTAGACCTTAATTAAAATTTTCATTAACTTCTCATGCCAACCTATTTATATTGTTGTTTACATGTTCTGGTCAGCCTCGTAGGCAGAGAAAAAATAATTCCATGTTTGTTTTGGGATAAACCAAAAATGAAACAGAAATGCTGTTGTTGGAATTTGAAGTGACTATTTCCCAAACTATTCCTCACTTGTAAGGAAATGCATCCAGGAACTTAAAATAGGCAATGGTTAAGACAGTTATTAACTGAAAATATATTCTGAAGCCCAGAACCAGAATAGTAGTGGATTACAGAGGAGAACAAGAAGTCTAAAAAACTCAACAAGGGCAGTTTTGCATGTTTCATCCATGTATACATGTTGCAGAACAAAGAACTTTGAGAACTTGTTTCATCAGCTAACCTGAATAATTAAAATAACCCCAAACCATTCAGCCTCTGATTCATTCTCACAGTCACATCTGTGTTGTAAGGATGCATAAAACAATGAATTTTAAAAAGTATTAGGAACAGAAAGCCTGAACTGGTGCAGAGGCACACAGCACTTGCTGCCCTTCCTTTTTACATGCTTTCTGTTACTTAATCTAATTTTCACAGTGCTTTACTACAAACTGATGAAGCTTTGCTTTGAGGGCAACTCAGCCGGAAAATGCCTGTTTGTGCCACAGTAACAGTGAGATCCCAGCATTTCTACAGTCATCAATCTTCTCTGCTTATTGACTGCAGCTGTTGAATCTTACGGTGCTCATGACTTTTACCTGCTTTGCTTTTCTATCACTACTTACCTCTGCTTTGAGTAATATTTCTCATATAATAACTCTGCAGGGATAAAGGAGGCTTACGTGTGGGTGACAATATTTTTCTGATGCCATAGGAGACCTAATACCATTTGTCACGGGGCAAACGGTGAACAAAGGTAAGCATGTCTCTTAGCAACCCCAGCCAAGCTATCAAAGCTGAAGAGCAGAACTGAGCAGAGGTACTCTCAGGTAGTAGGGGAGATATGTCTGAATACTTCAAGTACTGTATAGCCATTTTTTTTTTCAACTATTTTTGCAATGACACAAGCTTTATAGGCTGTTGAAGTCTACTAAGTCACAAATCCTAAAATAGCTATTTTTAAGGATTTGTTTAAATAGAAGCATAAAAACTTGAGGGAAAACCCATCAGATTTCCTAAATTTCTAAGAAAAACCTGTAACTCCACCTTTCTGCTCATATATAATGTCTGAGAAGCAAGGAAAGACGAACAGATAAATAAGAAACACCTACATAAGCTGATTCTTACTCAAGCAGCACTTTGCTTCGTTCGGTAGACCACGTCCACCTCCTGAAATACTAACTGGGAAGAGTTCCCTCTTGTGGTTGGATATACCACTACAAAGGAAGTGCACCGTGCATTTCAGACCTGTTTACAAAATGAAGGAAATCGCACACCTGAAAGCAGTAAGAATTTGCAGCAAACACGGGGAGCATTTCAGAGCAAAGCCATACATTCAACAGTACTGATAATATCTGTTTCTCTCCGTCATATTATTGAGAAGACTACTTAAACACTTAAATTTAAAATTGTCTTCTCCTTGAGCCTTCATGCAAAAGCCTTTTCTTGTAATTATTTTAGCTGCAGGTAAACAAAATAAATGATAAATACATTTAAAATATCTGTAGAATATGTTACAGCACAACAATGTAACAGCTTTTTAAATCATATAGCTTGCTTCCAGGAGGTAGGAGGGAGAGGAAACAACACTACAGTATTTATTTAAAAAACTGAAATTCTCATTCCTGTTTTTAACTCCTTGGGCATACAGCATACAGTGATAGAGAACAGTACAACTTTAAGGGAGTACCTATGAAAACTTGTACAGTTTGGGATGTTAAATACAGCACCAAGTAGAAATAAAAAGGAAAAACATGAGGTAGTCAGAGGTTTGGAATAAAGAAAATCAAATGAGTGTGAACATGAATGATTAGTAAAAGACCTAGAGAAATTATAAATGCTGTTGTTATTACTACATATCCAGGCAAACACATCATCTTTGCAAGAAAAAATGGCTCAGCTAATATATCATCGAACCTCAGCAAGACAATGCAAAAAATTCACAGGATCACAGAACTGAAGGGATCTCTAGAGATCATCGAGTCCAACCCCCCTGCCAAAGCAGGTTCCCTACACCACGTTGCACAGCTCGGCGTCCAGGTGGGTCATGAATATCTCCAGAGAAAGAGACTCCACCACCTCCCTGGGCAGCCTGTTCCAGTGCTCCATCACCCTCATCGTAAAGAAGTTCTTCCACACATTCGTGTGGAACTTCCTATGCTGAAGTTTCATCCCATTACCCCTAGTCCTGTCCCCACGCACTACTGAAAAGAGACCAGCCTTGCCACTATGGCCCCCACACCTCAGGTATTTATAAATCTGGATCCAATCCCCTCTCAGCCTTCTTTTCTCAAGGCTAAACAGACCCAGCTCGCTTAGTCTCTCCTCACAGGGGAGATGCTCCAGGCCCTTCACCATCTTAGTGGCCCTCTGCTGGACTCTCTCCAAGAGATCCCTGTTTTTTGTATTGGGGAGCCCAGAACTGGACACAATATTCCAGATGAGGCCTCACCAGGGCAGAGTAGAGGGGGAGGATCGCCTCCCTCGACCTGCTGGACATGCTCTTTTTAATGGCACCCCAGTATGCCATTGGCCTTTTTGGCTACAAGGGCACACTGCTGGCTCATGGTCAATCTGTCGTCCACCAGGACACCCAGGTCCCTCTCAGCAGAGCTCCTCTCCAGCAGGTCTTCCCCCAGCCTGTACTGGTGCATGCAATTATTTCTACCCAGGTGCAAGACTCTACACTTGCTTTTGTTAAACCTCATCCAGTTTCTTACTGCCCAGCTCTCCAGCCTGTCCAGGTCTCGCTGAATGGCAGCACAGCCTTCAGGTGTGTCAGCCAATCCTCCCAACTTCATGTCTTCAGCAAACTTGCTGAGAGTGGTCACTATCCCCTCATCAGGGTCGTTGATGTTGAACAAAATTCTTTCTTTTAGTAAAAAATAAAAATAAAAATGCAATGATGGGGACATAACAATCACTGATCAGGAGGATGTAGTTGAAATTTGAGTTCTGTCAATCAAAAAAAAAATTTTTTTCTTATATAGGAATTCTGAGATTAAAAAAAACCTGACTGTAATGTAGCTGCCTTTCCAGTGCTTCAATGAAACCAGAAAGCCTCACCAGAATGGTAGGGCTCGTATGCCAGAGCTGTTTTGTTTTGTTTTTACAATAATTTGTGTAGCTCTTGCTGTTGATACCACCCTGTCTGCAGTTCTGAAGCAGTTCTCTTTCCCAGAACAAGGCAAATGTCGACATACTGGAGCAAGTCCGGCAAAGGGCTGCTAGCAATATTATATGACAGGAGCACATCCCAGAACAGTTTCCATTGGAAGAGACCTTGAAGATCATCTGGTCCCAACCACCCTGCCGTGAGCAGAGTTGCCAATTGCTAGATCAAGCACTAGATCAGGTTGTCCATGGCCCCATCCAACCTGGCCTTGAACACGTCCAGGGATGGGGCATCAGTAACCTCTCTGGACAGCCTGTTCCAGCACCTCACCACCCTCTCAGTGAAAACCTCACAGCTTATTTAAATCTCCCCTATTCTAGTTTAAAACTATTCCTCTTGTCCTATTGCTACCAGACTTGTGTAAAAAGTCAGTCTCCCTCCTGTTTATAATCTCCCTCTAAGTACTGGAAAGCCATAGTGAGGTGTCCTCCAGATTAACAAGCTACGCTTCTTCAGTCTGTTGTTGTAGGAGAGGTGCTACAGCCCTCAGAGCATCTTTGTGGCCCTCCTCTGGACCCTTTCCAACAGCTCCACATCTTTCTTATGCTGGGGGCCCTTGACCTGACAGTACTCTGTGTGGGGCCTCACAATGGCAGAGTAGGCAGGGACAATCCCCTCCGTTGCTCTGCTGTCACCCCTCTTTTGATGCAGCCCAGGATATTGTCGGCCTTCTGGTCTGCAAGCCCCTAAGTCCTTCTTGGCAGGGCTGCTCTCATGTATATGTATATATGTGTGTGTGTATATATATGTATATACCTGTATGTATATGTATACATATATGTGTGTGTGTATATGTATATGTGATTGCCCTGACCCAAGCGCAACACTTTTTGAACTTGGCTTTGTTGAACCTCATTAGGTTTATTTTGGCCCATATTTTGATTTTGTCAAGGCTCCTCTGGATAGCATCCCTTCCTTCTGTTGTATCAACTGCACCATTCAGCTTGGTGTCATTTGCACACGTGCTGAGGGTGCACTTGAACCCATCATCTGTAAACCTGATTAAGATGTTAAAGAGTACTGGTCCCAAAACGGACTCATTGGGGGATAACACTTATCACTGGTCTCCACCTGGAAATAGAACCATTGGCTACATCTCTTGGCTGTGACCTTCCAACCAGTTCCTTACCCACTGAGTAGTACAGCCTTCGATGTTATAGGACTGTTGTAGGAGGAGTTGCTGAGAGAGAAGTCTGAACAAGAAAAGGTTCAGAAGAGGCTGACATCAGCATTTATAAATATCCTAAAGAGGGTGTAAAAAAGACAGGGCCAAATGCTCCTCAGAGGCCTACAGCATTAGAACGATCCTTTCTGACAGGACTTTGAACTGCAATGTGCCAGTGGGAACCAGAGATGAGCTGCAGTCATTGTGTATGAGACTTCTCAAAACCTGCAGCAGAGAGCTGAATCTGTTAGAAAAGGATCGTCTCTGAATCATGTTTAAATTTAAGGTTTGGACCGGTGCAATGACATTTGAACAACAATGCAGTTTATCTCCCTAAAGAACCATTATCAAAAAACAAATCCCCGTTAATCCCCATTGAGAAAGTAGCTGCAGATGAGAGGGAGCTTTTCGTTCCTGGAGGCACCGCTCGACTGCAACCCGCAGCTGATTTTAGGAGCGGGAACGCGCAAGTGTAGGAGGCACTGCGGTCTTGCAGACAAGACACGGCTCTTCAAATAGCAACTCAGACAAAACAGTACACGAGAGAAGCGTAAACCTTCTATAGAAGTGAGCAGAATGAGCCTTGTTGTCATTCGCACCTCGAATATTAATCAAAAAGGCGGCAGGGCCCGGTGCTGCGATTTACCCAACCGCCTTTCCGCGGCACAAGAGGGGCTGCCTACCGTCCGGGGTGCTTAGCTCCCCACCATCTATGCGGCAAAACGAGCTCTAACAGGGCACGGAGACGCGAGGGCCGGCGAGTGCCCGCCGCAGCCAGGCTTCCCGCAGCGTCACGGGCCCGACGCGACCCGATCGGCCCATCCGGAGCACAGCGGTACCGACATCCCGGCGGGGACCGCAGCGTGACTCGCTCGCCACAACGCCTCCCCCCGCCCCCCCGGAGCGGCCGGCAGAAACCCCGCGCAATGCGGGGAAACCCTCGCCGCGACACCGCGCATGCGCCCTGCAACCGCACTGCGTCGCCGGTGCCGCTTGGCCCGGCGCCGGGGGAGCCCCGCGCAGGCAGCGGGGCGGAGCGACGGCCGCGTCGAGAGCCTATTTATAGCACGGGAGCCTCCCCGCCGGCTGGCGGAGTGTCCTGCAGCTCCGTGCTGCGTGCGCCGTCTCGGGCCGGAAGCCGTAGCTCCCCGTCCCTTCCTAAACAGCCGCGGTTCCCTGCGGAGCCGGTGTGAGAGCCGGCTGCGGGGCGGTAAACAGCCGCGGCCGTGTTAAGGGGCATCCCTGAGGGCGTGAGAGCGGAGTCCCGAGCGGTGTCGCTGCCCAGCGCACCCAGCACAGCGGGTGCCGTAGCCGCGCGGTGCCCGCTCTCCGTTGAGCGAAGGCGACGCAGAGAATCCCGGTCCGGGGCCGCGCGCGCAGCTCCTTCCATCACGGCAGAGCTACGGAGCCGGAGGTTCCCTTTGCAGAGAGCGGGCGGCCCCCGCCGGGCCGCGCTGCCGGCCCCCGGGAAACTCCACATCGAGGCTGCCGGCGCGCGGCCCCTGCACGGGCACCGGGGGAAGCGAACGGCGCGAGCCGAGAACGAGGCGGTGGCTGAAGCCGTGCCTGCAGCCTGCAGCCGACGGCGGGGCCAGGGCAACCAGGGCGGTCCTCAGTGCTTCCCCGCCGTCCGCCCGGCGGCGGAGCCGCGCACTTTCACGGCCCGGGGGCGGGCGCGCACGGCCCGGCGGCAACCCGGCTCCCGCGCCAGGGCTTCCCGGCCCCGCCTATCCGGGACCGGAATCACCAAATAAGGAGCGGGATGTCTCCGCCGGAACCGGGACTTATATGGCCGCTTCCTAATATGGAAAGGGCGGCCGGGGCTTCCGGCAGGCAGGCCGGGGCAGGCGGGGGCCGGACGGCGCGCGC
This sequence comes from Coturnix japonica, assembly GCF_054131305.1. Classification (NCBI taxonomy): domain Eukaryota; kingdom Metazoa; phylum Chordata; class Aves; order Galliformes; family Phasianidae; genus Coturnix; species Coturnix japonica. Next base: position 1,391,024 of record NC_140680.1, on the reverse strand, counting down.
CTCGGGGCCGGTGGCGCTGAGGTGCTGCTGCTGGCGGCGGGGCGCGGGGCCGCAGCGGGTGTGGGGACCGTGACGGCCGCGGGGCTCTCTTTCCGGGGCGGGTGGGGCCCCCACCGCCCGGCTTTCCCCGGTGCCAGGTGCTGACGCCAGGCGGGGTCCTCCGGCTCGCCTCCAAATAAGGGCTTCCTGCTTCCCAAATATGGCCATGTACGTCAGGGCCGGGGCGGGCTGCAGCCGGTGGGATCCGATATATAGAAGCGGCTCCGGGGCGGGCGAGGAGCCGAGCGCTTCCAGCGGGCAGCGGGGGGGGGAGCCTCGGGCCGTCCGGCGGGCGGGAGGCGATCGCTTCCAGCGGGCAGCGCTGGGTGGCCGCGGCGCAAGGGCAGGCAGCAGGCAACGGCCGCCTCGCCGCAGCCGGCCCGTCCGTCGGGCCCGCGGCGGCGGCATCACCCGTCAGAGCCCGAACGCGGCTCCCTCATGGCTGCGGCCAAGGCGGAGATGCAGCTCCTGCCCTCGCTGCAGATCTCCGACCCCTTCGGCGTCTTTCCGCACTCGCCTCCCGCCATGGACGGCCACTATCCCAAACTGGAGGAGATGATGCTGCTCGGTGGCGGGGGACAGCAGTTTCTTGCGCCTTCCGGGGCGCCTGAGAGCGCGGGCTTCGGCGCGGCCGGGGAGCCCGGCGAGCAACATTTTGAGCACCTCGCGGCAGGTAAGCTTGGGGGCCTCTCCCGGGCGGTCAGGGAGGCGGCAGCGCCAGCGGGAGCTCCGAGACGCAGCGGTGCCTCTGACCCGGCGGCTGCGCGGGGGTATCTCCTGTGTTGTGCGTCAGCGGATCTGGGCTCGTTGCTGCTGGAGACCTGCCAGCGGCGCTGCAATATGTTGCGCTCAATTATTAATTAACCAGAAGCAAAGATCTGGGGCTGCGCTGCATGGGGATGGCTCGTGAAGCACTGGCAGCAGCTCCAGAGCTGCAGTGGCTGCTAGAAGTAATCGCGTCTCTTCTTATTTTCAGACACGTTTCCTGAGATCTCTCTGAACAACGAGAAAACCGTGCCAGAAACCAGCTATCCCAACCAAACAACGCGGCTACCGCCAATTACCTACACGGGGCGCTTCTCCCTGGAGCCGGCCCCAACCGGTAGCAACACTTTATGGCCAGAGCCCCTCTTCAGCCTTGTCAGTGGGCTGGTGAGCATGGCTAATGCACCTCCCACCTCTACACCCTCTTCATCAACGCCCTCCTCTTCGCAGAGCACCCCCCTGAGCTGTTCTGTCCAAGCTAGTGAGAACAGTCCAATTTATTCGGCTGCACCAACTTTCCCCACTTCCAGCTCTGATATTTTCCCTGAACCACAGACCCAGTCCTTTCCCAACCCTTCTGGAGTCCCCATCCAGTATCCACCTCCAGCTTATCCGACCACTAAAACCAGCTTCCAGGTGCCAATGATCCCAGATTACCTGTTCCCTCAGCAACAGAGTGAGCTCAACCTTATCTCAGCTGATCAGAAGCCCTTCTCAGCCCTTGAGACCAGAGCACAGCAGCCCTCCCTCACGCCGCTGTCCACTATCAAAGCATTTGCCACACAGACTGGCTCTCAGGAGTTGAAGACCCTCAACAGTAACTATCAATCCCAGCTGATCAAGCCCAGCAGGATGAGGAAATACCCTAATCGTCCCAGCAAGACACCTCCTCACGAACGGCCCTATGCTTGCCCCGTGGAGTCCTGTGACCGGCGATTTTCACGGTCTGATGAACTAACTCGTCACATTCGCATCCACACTGGACAGAAACCTTTCCAATGCCGCATTTGCATGCGGAACTTCAGCAGGAGCGACCACTTGACAACGCACATCCGCACACATACAGGAGAGAAGCCATTTGCATGTGACATTTGTGGCAGAAAGTTTGCCAGAAGTGATGAAAGGAAGAGACACACTAAAATCCACCTTAGACAGAAGGACAAGAAAGTGGAAAAGGCAGCTTCGGTCTCAACTACTTCTTCCCCTGTTGCTGCCTACTCATCCTCTGTGGCTACGTCCTACTCCTCCTCCATAGCCACCACTTACCCCTCACCAGTGCGCACAGTGTATTCCTCCCCTGCCTCCTCTTCCTATCCCTCCCCTGCACACACGGCATTCCCATCCCCGTCTATAGCAACCACTTACCCCTCTGGCACTGCCACTTTTCAGACCCAAGTGGCCACTTCCTTCCCATCTCCAGCGGTTACCAATAATTTCAGCTCACAGGTGACTTCAGCACTTTCAGACATGACATCAACCTTTTCTCCAAGGACAATTGAGATTTGCTAAGATCACCTTCTGGAACAGGAGCATTCCCCTCTTCCACTGGTACTATGAGACACCAAGTCTCCGATTGCTCCCCCAACACTGTATGTTGCAAGGCTATCTAATATTTCTTCAAAATTCAGCTGCCTGAAAAAACTGCTGTTTAAGTTTTCCACCACTGTCAACTAACTTAATTTGCATGGACTGTGGATATAAGTTCGGTATAATTTTCCCCATAAACAAACAATAATATTTTATTAGGAGGAAAGGACCTTTAACTAAGCACATAGCTGATGTAAATTGTACGTGTGCCATGGTTTTGCTTTCCTTTAGGTACTGTTGATGTTGAAAAAGTTTTGCATATCCGTGTTACATTATTTGGAGTTTGCAGGGCCATATTTTGTAAATGTTAGTTCTAATTTAGTGGCAATGCTGTAACGAGTTTAAAACTTCTCTGGGTACAGCACTTACTGTATTTGAGCATGTAAGAGTGATGTTATGTAAAAACCACCTGATAAGACACACAAATGTGGCAGAAGTTTTGTTTTTAAAGTTACAAGTCTTGGTGCCTTTTTGTGAAGCCTTGCTGATGTCATGCATTTGTGTGAATAGATGCTTTGCATCTTGCCTTAAAACAAAAGGGATGTTATGCAAAGAATGTAAGAGAAAGCAGGGAACGGGTGGGGAAGGGAGCACCAGTATGCACTGGGAGACAGAATGTAAGCAAAAAACCCAACCGAAACAAACCAGAAACAGATGAAAAACAACAACAACACCCCGCTTCTCAAAGTCTATTTTTGTTACAAAAATGTAAATTTATAAATATATTCAGGAGTTGGAATGTTGTAGTTACCTACTGAGTAGGCAGCAATTTTTGTATGTTATGAACATGCGGTTCATTATTTTGTGATTTATTTTTACTTTGTAATTGTGTTTGTTAAAATGAAAGTGACTGTTTGGCTTCTAAATACATTGAATGCGCTTTCCTGCCAATGGGATATTTGGTGTACCAATACCCTTCAGAAAACGTAATAAAAGACAAAATCAAATCACGTAAGTTTTTGTATTTTCCTTTAAACTACCACATAAGAAGCCTGCTGCAGCAAACCTGGCTGCTAGGAAGCTACGGGTGCTGTTTATTTCCTGGAGAAGTACCTGCACAAAGAAAGAAAGGAGTACCAGTTGCTCCTGTGTCCAGGAGTGCCATAAAAGGTGTGGATACAGCACATGCCCTTGAATTGGCTGCATCGCCTACAATTTGGAAGTAATCACAATTCCTGTTTTCTGGCTTCTCCAGAAGCATGTGAGAAAGGAAATCACTGCTCCCAGCATTGAAGGTGAGGTTCAGAAGTCAGAATCTCCACTATGCGAAGACCTTACTGGGTGGTGAAAAGGGGATGTCAAGGCAATGGCATAGTTTCCAGGCTGAAAATAAAATCAGCTCAGTACAAGTGGCTGCTGGATGGAAGGCTGGGAGATGAGAATTGCCATAGCTTCTTATGTTACATTGCATAGGGAATAAGAAGTGCACGTGCTTGATGGCCTTCAGTACAAATGCTTTAGTGTTTGGGGGAGAAAAATGCATCCTTATTTGATGGCTTAAAATACATTTCAGGGTGCATGAGCTCTCTATGAAGTGAATTCAGAGGAGTATGCAACTGTGAGAAGCAGCAGCGTAGATCTAAAGGAGGGTTCCAGTGTCAGTCCTTCCAGGTAGGTTCTTTACAAACTACTTGATATTTGGAGTTGTGAGGAGCTGAGATGCAAATATGGGAGTTGATGCCTCTATCTGGCACAATGTTCAATGGCAAGCAGTTTCTGTAGGAGATGGCATGCCTTAATGCTCAACAAGCTGAATTCCCTGGCTAGTTCTTGGATGCAGTCCTGAGATTTTGGTCTAAACTGTGGCAACTTTTGCTTTTAATTGTCTGTACATATGCATGACAAGAAAGAAAGAAAATACATGGCCACCTGTGCCTGGGCTTTTTGCGGCCTTTGTCCGGTAACAGGAAAGCAGATTTCAGGGTTTGTGTGTGTTCTGTGAAGTCTTCTTGTTTCGTGCTGGTCTGAAGAGGACAAGTCTTACGAAGTTTACTCCCTAGTTTTATTGGGAGCAGGAGAGTTTTCTTTTGAGGAGGCCACAGCATGGCTAGAAGTCTCTCTCAAGAAGGCTGTTCCCAGGGAAGCAGCAGGCGCTGCCAGCGGCTGGGAAACTTCCCCCCTTCTGAGCAAACACGGCCTGGAGCTGGCAAGTAGCGCACCGGGGGCAGCGCAGGCCACTCTTTTCGGGCCGCTGTCAGAAAATACGTTCGGCTGATTTAAACTTCAGCGGTCTGTGATTTAAAGCCTGGCTTCAGCTGTGATTCTTAGTGACAGGAAAAAAAGTGGGGCGGCATCGCGGGCAACAGCCAGCGAAGCAGAAGCCGAGCCCCGCCGAGCAGCGGGACGCCGCGCCGCCGCCGGGAGCGCGCCGGTTGGGGCGGGCCGAGCCGCGTCCCGCAGGCACGGGGCCGCCAAGGCCGAACGGAAACGCCGCTCCGGCGGTGGCCGGAACCGGGACCACCATATTTGGCTTTTCCTCCTCACCTTTTATGGTACTTCCGAGGCCCAAAAAAGGCACTTCCTGCTCCCACCCCCCCGGGACTACGCGACGCATCTTCCGGGAGCTCCGTGGCCTGGGCGCTGCGGTTGTCTCGGCGTGGTTCCGCCCTCGCCCCGGAGCGACCCGGCGGGTTCCTCGCACGCAGCGAGCCCTGAATTGGCCACGGGCAGCTTTGGGTTTGGGCAGCGTCTGCTTCGCCCAGGGCCCGGCGGAACGCCCAGGGCCGTTCGGACGCCCGCACGACGCGGCCCAGCCCGGGGGAGCTGCGGCTGAGGGCGGGCCCCTGCCTTCCCTCGCTCCGTTTTCCGGTGCGGCTTTTTTCACGGGGCTTTGTCGCGTTGTATACGTCCGTCAGAAATAGGTACGGTGCAGTTTAACCCGAGGAGCGCTGAAGTGGCCGTTGCCCACGTTCAACCAGGCTTTTCTTCTATAGAGCCTTTCCATAGGCTGCTGTTCACTTGGGGAAACGTGGACAGTCCTTGCCTAGGTGGTTGTTTTGCGCTTTAATTGCACTGCTCGGCCTCAGAATCTTCCTAGAATAGATTCTTCAGCCGTTTTCCCTTTAGAAATAAAGGGCTAAAAGTGAGCTGTGGCGATTTTAAAGAGCCCACCTTCCCCTTGTGTGCTGTGTGGCCAGTTGCTCTGTGCCTTGTTGTGTTCTGGAAATGCTACTAGTGGTAAAAGTTGTGAAATGCAGCTGTTAAAGCAATGTTGGTTGCAGCTGTGAACTGGAAGACAAACACTTGTAGTGAAGCAAGTTTAGTTTAGCACTGCTGACGACAGTTCATACGTAGTCAGAAATCTGACGTAAAGTTGAAGGAAATGTACAGTGCAGTAGCATTTTGGTTAATTACATTGATCAAAGGTCTCGGCTGTGATACTTATTTTTGTGTAAATAAGCTTGAGGTGGTAAGAAACTCCAGATGTACTCAGGTGAACTGGAAAGCATCTATGAGTCATTGAATTTAATGGCAGAAGCTTTCTGTAATTTTGACATTCTTCTCAAGGATGAGGGCATTTGGTGAACAAAACCAGGATACCTGGGGAGTTGCGGCTGTGACATGCCAGATGCCTGTGGTGCCATAAAAGGAACACACAAAAATCTTTACTTTTTTTACATGTGTCAGCATTAACATGGAATAGCTACTGAGTAAGCAAACACTGACAAAATTTGCAGAGAAAACTGTTGTAACTGATCAAAAGAAATCCAGTCTCTGGTCTGTTGTGACCAGCGGTTAATAAATTTCATGAGCTAGAGCCTGTCTTTGTGCATTTCATGTAACTCTATCGCAGAGATTGGTGGATTTGGGCAAGGTTACAGCATTCATAGTATTTGGCTGAAAAGTGAGTGTCAGTGTATCTGGGTGCCGCAAGTAGTAGAGACTTGTGTGTGTGTACAGTTGATAGGTAAACAGGTTAAACAGACATTTCATTCAAAAGATTATCATGACAAGAAAATGTAGAAGGCTTGCTGTAAACAAAGCAGCAATCTCCAGAGAAAGAGATCCTGCCTTAGTGGTGGTCAGCCCTTAAATGAGATTTAGGAGAGGTGGAACCAAGTACCACTACTTCTGTTAGCACAGCTAAATTACCTTCACTTGTGCTCCCACAGATGACTCTTGCTTGCCTCAGGTGGTCAATCAGAGGTTCAGGCTGTGATCAAGTTTCCCATACAGTGTGCTCAAACTTGCTACTTCATTTGATGGTTACTGAGACTTTGCAGAAGACAAAGAATAATAAAGTTTCTGTGATAGCTACAGAACTTGGTTTCCCCTTCTTTGGGCTCTGTGGTTGAAGAAGAGTCCGTTTTGTACAGCACGTGGTTTGTACCTCCTGTCATCCTTTCCTGTACCTTATATCATTCTCCTTTGTTGTTTCTGATAAGCAGAGGCCTGCACTATCCACAGTGTTCAACACGTCCCTGCTTGAGCAGAGGTTTGGCCAGATGACTTTCTTAAGTCCCTTCTAACCTAAACCGCTCTGTGATTCTCTGATGCAGGATGAATGTAGATTAACTGAAATATATATTTTTGTATTCTTAGTTCTGTATTACTTGCGATATATTTCCATACATTCTGTCTGGCTTTTGAGCAGTGATCTCATCACTTCAGTCACTCTAAAGTGTGTGGAGACAAAGCAGCAAGAGTTGGCAGAAGTAAAGAGAGTGGACAACAGGTGAACCTCAAATAACTAACTATTAGTGCAGTAAATTCAAGATGATTGCATGTGGAATGGAAACAAGAGAGGAAAAAAAGCCTCCAGGGAGAAGTTTTTTGCATTATGGGTGTCTTGTTGGATTCCTGTGTTACAGGAAACTGAGGCTGCCTTGTAAACTGAAGTCTTTATTTAAAAAAAAAAAAAAAAGATGGGGAAATAAAAAGTTAACAGTAAATTATTCATGTGTCCATAGAAGGATGGTTGTAGAAGAAAAAGAGACAAGACCTGAAGCATTCTTTAAAGCAAACAAAAGAGCAGGAAAGAAAACCCACACCAAACTGCAAAGGCAGATGATTGAATGGTGGAAGGCTGTGAGAACTGTTCTGCTGTTCACTTGTGGTTCCATTAGTCACAAACTTGCACACCTTGATTTCTCACATTTTGCATGCTGTACCAGAGGGGGCAGGTGATTTCAGAGCAGGAAATGTACTCAAGCTGCATGGTGTTTGTTGGCTGCTGGAAGCCCCCTCTGTCACTTGGCTGATGATTTCTCAAACATCCAACAGTATCGCTGATGCAGCGGTGCCTTTTTTCGTTCAAGCTGAAGTTCCAGTCACCCTTTCCTGTGGTCCTGAATAGTGTGGCGCTAAGCTTGACTCGGTGTGAAATCTGAACTGTGGCAGTAGAGTTCAGCTCCGAAGGAGGCTCCAGCTCTTGGCCTAATGCTGGCAGCAAAAAAGTGCCATTGTTCTCAAAGTATGGATAGGCAGTGAGGCAGCAAAATAGAAAATGGGTTGGGGCTATAAGCCCAGTTTAGGAAGAAAGGCATTAAGGCATTTTCAAGCATCTTCAGGAAGTTCTGATAGTAATCGCTGCTCAGAGCGGTTAGCCCTTCTGTGGTTCTCAACACATTTAGGAATGTGGGGACATTGGGATGGAGAACTCACTGCTATAACAGATGACATTCCTCTTCATCAGCCCCTGACATACCTTGCCTCTGCCTTTTCCACGTGCAAGAAAGCGGCCTCTTAGGTGCAACTTTTTTCAGCACTGCTTATTTTGGACTAATAATGAAGTATGGGATCTGTCCCTCTCTGTTCTTTGCAGGATGTTGTTTCTCAGAGCGAAAAGCTTTTTGAGGTGAACAAGCAGCAGCTCTCTGACACGATGAGCCTGAGCAAGCAAAAGGAAGGGGGGGGAGGAACTGAAAGCTTTGAGAGAAGAGGGGGAAAAAAGCCAGAAGCTTGTTGACATCTGTTCCGCTTCCTTCAGGCATGCAGCCTCTTGTGCTGCTCCTTGAGCACTCCTCTTGTCATAGAGGCTTCTGTGTATCATCACTGCCCTTGCAATGCACTGCAGCATTGGGGCATTGTAGTTCTCTGTGGTGCTGGCCTTTGTTGGCATGTGCACCAAGCAGTTTTTCCTCTTGTTGTAGACCAGCCCAGCGTACTTGGGCAAGCAGATGTTTAAGATGCCCAAAGCAGATGCGCAGAGTTTGTGGAGTCAGTCATTTTCGCTCTGTGTAACTGTGCGTCCAGTCAAAAAGAGGAATATCTGTTGTGTTGGCTTTCCCAAAAAGCACTGCAGGAAGAGATCAGGTGTCATAGCATGGGCTGCAGCCTTGCTGTTGCCTCAGTTTTGATAGTTTCTAGAATTGAAGCTGTTCTCTTGTGATGTCTCTTGCTAATTTGCAGATAACACTAAACTGTCCCTGCATTCTGCTCATCCTGTTTCATGTTAGTTCTTTCTGTAATCTGTAAAGGAGGAATTAACTTTGTTCTTTAGGAATTAAGCCATTTTTTCTTCAGGCCCATACTTTGGTGCTCAGAGAGGCACTATTTTTGATCTAATGCAACGCCTTCCAAAAGTTCCATCCAATCTAAATTCTCCGCTGTCTAGTTACAAGGACTTCCAGCAGTCTGTGAGCTTGGGCTTTACCGGCCAATGGTGGGGATCAGAAGGAGGCCTCTGGATTTTCAAAAACAAACGAGAAGGCTGAGAATCAGGTGCTTTGTTTGACGTTTTTACTGTCCTGCTGTCCTACTTAAGGATTCTGTCCATCTGTAGGCATGTTTGGTTTGTCTCAAGCTGAGGAGCTTGGTGCTTACAGCTTCAATTCTTCATGATACTGAGCTGCGCCACATGCTGCCTATTGAAAAAACATGTAATGTTGGAGGAGATGACTCTGCTTTTTTTTTTTCTTTTTTTTTTTTTCCCCCCATGCTTTTAAAATCAGGATGGTGGGTGCCTTCACAGAGGTAACATCTACAAGAAATTTTTTGTTGTTGTTTTTTCTTCTTTTCTTTCTTTCTTTATTTATTTATTTATTTATTTTCCTGGAGCAATAGTTCAGGACAATGTAGAGGCTTCATTCTCTGCTGCTATGTTTTCCACGGCAGTGTTCTAGGATTGGCTTCTGTCACTGATGGCTTACTTGCTTATTTAAATTCCTGTTACAAACATACCGTTCTTTTTCTTCTGCCTATCATAAACTACCTTTTTTTCCATAGCTTTTAGAGTTGTGCTCCTGAAAAGAATGGACAGCTGGATCCGAAACAGTTATCAAAGAGGTGTCTGCAGGAAACGATGCTGGATTTCCCAGATGGAGGACATAAAGTTCCTTGCCTCCTTGTGAAGAATTCTCTATTATTCTTATGTAGTGTTGTATATATAAACATCTGTACCAAGATGTTTATTACTGATCCATTATCTATTTCCCAAAGGTGATGCTGACAAGCATGCCTACTTGTGGTTTGTATTAATTCTTCCTTTGGGTCAAAAGTAGACCAGTTCCTTGAAATTCTTCTTGGGAATCCTGCCGTTATTAAAATGGTGTGCCCGTGGTCAGAACACCCTAAGGCAGATGCGATATTTATTTAGCGATATTCACAAGCACTTGGCACAGGGTTGCTGGGCTTAGGGAAGTTTAACTTGTTTCTCTCATTTTTTCTTTTTCCCCTGCGCTTCCGCACCCGTCTGACCAGGCCAGCCAAGCTCTTTCTGCGGTCTCTGCTGCCACCGCGTGGACAAACTGGAATACGGCGTCCGTTGAAAGTGGCGCGTGCGTAGTGGGGTTGTAGAGCCGGGCGCATGCGGAGCGGGGCGTTACCGCTGGCGGACGAGTGGTTTGTTGAGACGAGCGCATCCGTGGTGCTGTGCCGGAGGTTGCGCCTGCATCGTATTTTGTGACTAAAGTAAGACAGTACCTCACTTAAATTTCACATTTCACGGAGAAATATTGAACTGAGCCCTCAAAAAACAGTTAGGCCTTTTCTCATTATAATTCCAATTTAGACCCAAGTGATAAGGCCTTTTCTCCCCACAATACCTGTGTTGATGCCAATCGTTAGATGTTTGCTCTCTAAAGTACTGCTTTTCATCCACAAAAGAAGTGACTTTCTTCACAAAATGCCGCTTCTTAGCACAATGTGATGCTTTCTCCCAAAAGTACTGCGATTGATCTCAGTATTATGCATTTTCTCCCCAAAATACCCTTTTTTGTCTCCAAAATACAACAATTTCTCCACTTAATTTACATCAAAATTTAGACACTTTTACCCCGAATATCACTATTTATCCAGAAAATAAAATGTTGTCTCTTAACTACCACTGAACACTAAACAGATGCTCTGCTGGAATTCGGAATAAAGGGGAGGGGGGGGGGGGGAGCTAAAAGGGTAAAAGTTAAAAAGTTAAAGTTAAAGGTAGTTTATAGAAACAAGTAAAGGAAACTTAAAGGTAACAAGTAAAAGAAACAAGGGGCCTGAGAGAGCAGGGACGATGCAGATAAGGAGTGAGACCTCACGGATGACCAGAAGAGGAGTTGCATTCCCCCTGATAAGAACAAGAGGGGGTCTGCATGCTAAAGGCAAGAGGGGGTCTGTAGGCTAAAGAGCTATTGAATATAGCTATTGAATAATTCCTAGAACTATTGACTATGTATTAGAAGTCTAAGAAATCATTGACTATGTATCAGAATTCCGAGAAATCACTATGTATTAAATGTACCTATATCTGTGTCACGATTTTACAAGTCAGTGTGCAAGTTTGGTGGAGCTATCCCCCTTGCACCCGGTGCTGCGCAATGCAGGAATAAACATACCTGTTTTATAACCCATCTCTGGATTGTAGAGTTTGATTCCGCAGGTCGTTTTGGCGACCCAGATGGGACCCTCTCTGTTTGGCTGCAGGACCGACTGAGAGAGGGGACACCTTTGGCGCGCCCCGAGATTTCTCGGAAGGACTCCCTTCCCTCATCCGATCACTGTGGGAGCAGACAAGGACCCTCTATCGGCGGATAAGGTATGTTTAATGGGTACAGGGGAATCTGTAAGTCGTGAGGAGATGTCCTACGCGGGAGGTGTGAGCTGTCAAGCTCTCCCCTTTGGTAAAGGGCCCGGGCGGTTGATTGTGTAATCATGATTAGTGGCCGTGTAGATCGTAGGTTCGAGTCCCACTGAAGTGGTCTCTGAGCTGTTTCAGTTGTGGGTTTAAGTCCCACTGAAGCGGTCTGAGCTGTTCTAATTGTGGGTTTGGGTCCCACTAAGGCAGTCTCAGCTGTGGGTTCGAGTCCCACCGGGATTACCAGGTGTGCACGAGAAGAGCTATTTTTGCTCCCCCTTAAGGGGTTGGTTGGTGAGAAAGTATAGTGGATACTCTGTCAATGTTAATGTGGGTTTTCTTAGCTGTATTAGCAGGAATTGTTGTGTATCTGGCCATTATTAACATCTCTTATTAGCGCTTGTTACTGTAAGTGTTGAACAAACAACTTTGATATTTTCTGAGAAATGTTGTACCTTGAACTGTGTAAAGACCGGTCTTGTGCAGTCTGTGTGAGTGTGGTTGTGAGTGAGATGCAGCACAGCTGCGGGGCGAGAGCGGAATCCCGACCCACGGTTCTGTCCTCCTGTGAGGGAAACGTCCCGGGACAGACGAAGCGAAAGGTCTCTATGTTCTATATGTTACAATGTTTTTGTATTTGTTATGATGTTTTTGTCTTATTAATTGTTGTTAGTATTGTGGCAATTGTAACGCACATAATAGTGAAGTGCATATGGAATCGGGTGGTGGAAAAAGCCCACAAAAGGCAAACCATAATTAGTATCAAGAACCTGTTGCTTTTGTTGTGGAAAAATACCACGGTTTAAGTGTGATAATGATCCAGATTAGAGAAAATTAGGGTTGTGTTACCTCCGCTTTAACACGTTAACTTTACGAAATTTGTTTTGAACCATTGTTCCCCCTCCTTGTGTGTGTACGAACACAAGGGAAAGAGGTACCTAAGAAAATCTCTTAGAATGTATACTGATGTGGGGATACAAGAAAAGCTGTTCAGAGCAGCAGCTGTGGAGCAAGATAAACAGCATGGGAACCAAGGACACCTCTGCAAGGAGAAGAAGAGTCTCACAGCTCTGATTGGATATGTGCCTGCATGGACAGTTGAAAAGTGTTTTGTAGAATGCTTTGTTGACATATAAGGTGTTTGGGAAAGTTGTAAGGGCGGATGGGAAAGCTAGAAAATAACAACCTGTGAAGGTATATAAGGGATGTGAGAACTTGTAATAAACGATTTGGATCGTTCACATCTGAGTCCGTGCCGAGTCGCTGCAAATGGCGCCCACAACGTGGAGCAAATCAACCCGCGGCTGAGCGAGCCCGGTCCGGCAGCGCCGCCCGACTGAACTTCGGAGAGACTGTTTCGCGCGCACCCGCACCGTTCTGCAGGACAGAAGGTGAGCAGTCGGGAACTATGGGGAGCTCGCTAACGAGGGAGCAACGAGTACATCTCTAAGTATTGCGTTCAGTGTTACTGTATCAGGATGAGACTGTGTCTACTTCAGCATTAGCTACTCTTCTTAAATGGATAAGCAAAAATGTCCCTGAATTTCCAAAAACTGAGTTCTCTCTCGATGGAGAACTTTGGGACAAAATCGGCTCAAAACTCTACAAGGCTTCTCTCGCTAAAGACAGAACGGCTGCTAAGCTGTTGCCCGTTTGGAGCCGGATAATGGAAGGGATTAAGCAATCACGACGGGAAAGAATTTATTCCGACCATTCCCTGCCGCCCTCCGTCCCAACCCCGCCGCTGCCTCTCACTGCGGGAAGCGGCCCGTGCCCGGATCCGACTGGCGGCTCCGACCCCTCCCCGATTCGGGGAGACGAGGGGCCGCGGCCGCCCCCCTTCGCGCTCCCGCCGTTCGCTCCTCCCCCGACGTTCGCCGCGTTGCCGCCCTCTACGGCGCCCTCGCCCTTCGCTCCGCCTACGACGTTCATCGCGCCGCTCCGCCCCCCGCTCCGCCCATGTCTTGCGCTGCTGCGTCTGTGCAGCCGGCGTGTAACGTGGTTAAAGACACGGACGGATCGAAACCAGGGGATCGTTGTGACCCTGGTCCAGTAGATCCTGTCATCAATTTATAAGCAATACGCCAATGAGTTAACGATATTCCAATCAGAAAATTTTATTGATTGTAGCGGGTAAAACAAAAAAGGCAATTCAGCGCTGGACGACAGGGGGATTATCGTTCCTCCAACTGCCGCGCGTTCCCGTTCCTTGCAACTTCTTTTGTATCGTCAGTTCCCGGGTGTGCTGGTATCCGACTGGTCGGCCGTGGTCGTTCGGCTAATGTGTCGTTAGTTGATTGGTCCTTCCTTGAGACTTGCTGAGACTTGCAAAATCTACCCGTAAATTCGCGCGCTTTGCAAACATTGTTGCCACATCCTGGTCTTAATGAGCAAACACTTTATCACAGTCCCCCCTTTTCTTTTATTGTACCATTTTGTTTTGCTCATTAAACCGTTTTAGTTCTTGTCGACTCCATTTTAGAGCATCCTCTTCTGGTTCCCCATTAATGGGTTCATATTTTTCCCTATCCACCATTAGGTGGGCTGCCTCAAGTCGATTCTTAACGATAGTTATTAGTTTATTAAAGATACAAGGTCCGAAAGTCAGCCCCAATATTATTATAACTACCGGTCCCATTATTGTTGATAATAAGGTGGTGAACCAAGAGGAACTATTAAACCAATTTTCATACCAGCTTCTCTGAGACTCTTGGGTTCTTTTCCTCTGTTCCAATTGTTTTCTTAATTCAGCCATTGTGTCTACTGCTACCCCCATTTGGTCTATGTAAGTGCAGCATTGCTCTTTGAGAGCCACGCATAATCCTCCTTGCTGTAAGAGGAGGAAATCCAATCCCCTTCTATTTTGTAACACCACCTCGGATAAGGATCGTACTGATTTTGTGAGTGCATTTATGGCCTCATCTATTTTCTGTAGGTCTTCATCCACAGACTGTCTAAGGGTTCTCAATCCTTGTGGTTGATTAACTAGGGATGCTACTCCGGTCCCCAGTCCGGCACCTCCTATAGTCAATAACATTGCAATGGTCAGGGCTGTGAATGGTTCCCTTTTTACCAAGTGGTGTTCAGCAGTTTCTTGTTGACTAACCACATAATCCTTAGGGTGATAAATAATTCGTGGAACTATAATTACTTGTATACAGTACTCAGTGGTTTGGTTAAATATTTTGGTCGACAAGCATGTAGTGACCCCTAGTTTAGCACATACCCATTTGGCATTGACTGCGGGTAGGAGCCAGTCCGATGGCTTCTCCTGACTCTGCAGTTCTATAGTTTTATTACATAAATGTTGTTTTTCTAAAGATATAGTTCCTACACATAATCCATGTCCAGTGACATGTGCTAGGGTTATCCCTGGGACATTAGTCCTCCCTCTTTTCCATAAACATTCTGCTGGGTTAGTCCCATTCCTTCTCCTAATCCTTGCTATGGATCCTATTGCCTCATAAAAAGGGGGTTTTATGTCATAGCATAGCCAACATTCCTTGGTTAGTTCGGGGTGTGTGTTGTTTAATACCTTGAAACTAGACTGGATTATCTTCCAAAGGGTGCCATATCCAGTGATGAAAGGGCCTTCTTCGGTCGAACCTACAGTAACAGCTTCTGTCTTGTTCTCTACTTGGGTTTTACCCTGATTGTTATTTATTACTGTGATAAAATGTTTGCTCATTAAGACCGGGATGTGGTAGCATTGTGGTGGAGTGCTTGTTCATTAGGACCGGGATGTGATGGTGGAATATGGAGGCCACAAGGGTTGCAGAACACTCTAATTTTATGGGTAGATTGTGTACTCTGCATAGTTACAGGCAAAGCACGCCCCGATGGATACAAAGTTCCACGGAAGGACCAACCAAGGAACGACACACCAAGTCGCACGATCACGACCGACCAATTAAAGGACAATACGCTCGGGATGGACTTTACAAAAGAAGTTGCAAGGGACGGGACAGCGCGGCAGTTGGAGGAACGATAATCCCCCTGTCGTCCAGCGCTGAATTGCCTTTTTGTTTTACCCGCTACAATTAATAAAATTTTCTGATTGGAATATCGTTGACTCATTGGCGTATTGCTTATAAATTGATGACAATTACTACATTGGGTCCTATACCCATCGGAGGGGCCAGTGGGACTACCTCTTTTTTAATAAGAAAATAGCCCCCTCGGTCCCTTCCAGGATTCCATGTTCGTACTCCCGAGGTTTTTCCTATCCACCATACTGTGTCATCTACTTTAAGGACTTTTATCTCCAAATATTTACATGTTCCTGTGAACCCGCCGAGGACCGCACCTTCATTCCCATAGTTCGGAGGTGTACAATCTGGGGGACCCCAACTGACCGTTATGTATTCATCTTGTCCACCACCTGGTGAAAATCCTAGTGCAATTGTTTCACAACCCCAGTATCCGCAATAATATTCCCCTGGGTAATTACAATAACTTTTCCCTGGATTCGACGTGGGGCAAGCATAAATTGCCGTGTAGTTTAGACATGGTTCTGTTGGTACCAGGTCACATATTTGACATTTGAGAACGGGAGCGCCTGGGGTCACATTTGTACTTATCACCTTCTGATCTTCCCATCTAATTAAGGACCACTTAGATGGTTCGTGTGTCTGTACCTCTGTGCCCCATCCTTCGTTAATGAGACTTAATGCCATTATTAAGTGAAATAGTCTTAGATAGGCGGTTTCCCCACTGCAGTAGCGGGTCTTTAATTGTTTAGGGGGGTTATTCCCAGCCTTGGGGCATTTCCTGGATCCTGAGTCTTTGGATCCATTCGTAATGGAGCAAACCCCTCCACACACTTTATCTCCTCTGCCTCGCCCATCGACTCGGTTGCCTCGAGACATGGGGTGTATCATCTTCTCGGCAGCAAGAGTATTTTTCAGGAGGGGCAGTTGCTTGCTCTCCTTCTAAGTGGGTCTTAAGGTACAAGTACTTCAGTTCTAATCCCCGATCTTTAGGATGCCACAACCTGCTCCTTTTACCCACCGATGACACACCCACGTAATGCTAGTCAGGATCCGGATTTACCCCTTTTCTTTTAAATTTTCCCTTCTAAGAGAATCCCCATTTCTGCAATGGGTCCACCACCTCTCTAAGTATACAGATAAATGGCAATTGTGTCTACAATAAACGTATTACAAGTTATTTATACATGCTAAGTCTAAGTATTCCACTCTGGTACACTTATATAATCAATGAACCACCAACAATACACTAACTCATGTTTTTATGTTCCCCATCGGAGGTCTTCGTGACAGTTTTACTCTCAAATCACCCGCTGGACTAGTGACTCTCCATTCGTGATTTCGTATCGGGCCCTTAACACGACTAGCATGTGTCCATCCTTTTTCGGCAGTCCTGATGGCCGTATTAGTAGTCAATAGTACCAGATAGGCACCTTCCCATCGAGGCTGCAGTGTGGTTTCTCTCCAAGTCTTTATCAGAACCCAATCTCCAGGCTTTATCTGATGGAGGGTAATGTCAAGAGGGGGTCTTTGAGTCAATTGTCCCTTTTTCCACAGTTCCTGTTTATACTTCATTAATTCCGTGATATAAGCTTGAATGTTCTTATCTAACACCCCCGGGTGATCTTTAGGGGTTCCCGCATCATATGGCATTCCGTATAACATTTCGAAGGGAGATATCCCTATGTCAGCCCGGGGCTGGGCCCTAAGGTTTAAGAGGGCCAGGGGGATGCATTTTATCCATGAGAGTTTAGTTTCTAACGTTAATTTGGCCAATTGCTTCTTTAGTTCTCCATTCATTCTCTCTACTCGCCCTGAACTCTGTGGGTGCCAGGGAGTATGTTCTTCCCATTTTATTCCCAAGGCTTCAGCTATATTTCTAGTGATTCTTGATGTAAAGTGTGGTCCTTGATCCGAATCTATTACTTCTGTTACCCCATACCTAGGGATGATTTGTTCGAGTAATATTTTTGTTACTACCTGAGCTGTTGCTTTAGTTGTGGGGAATGCCTCTACATAATGTGTGAGGTGGTCTATTATGACTAATACATATTTATATCTTCCTACTTTAGGAAATTTGGTGAAGTCAATTTGGACTCTAGAAAATGGCCTAGCGGCCAAGGGTCTTCCCCCCATAGGCAGTTTTCTTTGTACAGCTCTGTTTATCTTTAAGCACGTAATACATCCTTGAGTAATATGTCTAGCTAAATTATGTAGGCCTATACACATGTACTTAGTGGCAAAATGATCTATTAAAGCTTCGCTTCCCCAGTGGGTCCGTTCGTGCAACTGGGTCAATACCTGAGACGCTATTGACTTAGGCAGTACCTCTCTCCCATCAGCTAAGTGCCACTTCCCTTCTGCGTTTTTCGTTATTCCCATTTGATCAAGTTTTTGTTCCTCCTTTGGAGTAAACGAAGGGGCCTCATCATGTGTCAATTCTTCCTGCCTCTCCTGCCTCAGGACCAATTCTCTGAGGGCAGCTTGCTTAGCTTCTAGGTCTGCTGCATTATTTCCTCTAGTCTTGTAATCGGTCCCCTGTTGGTGTCCTCTAAGGTGTACCACCGCTATCTTCTTTGGTTTTCGTAGGGCCACTAAGAGTTGCTTTATTAACTCTTGATGTATTAAGTCCTTTCCTTGGGAATTTATCAATCCCCTTTCTTCCCAAATCTTCCCAAAGGTATGTATTACCCCATAACTATATTTGGAATCGGTATAGATAGTGCCCTCTTTTCCCTGTAATCTTTTTAGTGCCTGTAAAACAGCATACAGCTCGCAAGCTTGAGCTGACCAAGTGTTACTCAAGGGTCCTGATTCCAATACCTGGAGGGTCTTTCCATCTACTATTGCATAACCTGATCTTCTCTTTCCCTCCACTACTCTAGAGGATCCATCCACAAATAATTTTTCCCCTTCTCTTAATTCTTCTTCCTCTAAATCTGGTCTGATTTTTGTTTGTTCTTCTATCGTATGTAAACAGTTATGAATGAGTCCCACATTTTCGGGTTTTCCATATAAGAATTCTGCAGGATTCTGGAGACTTGTGGTCTCCAGGGTTAAGTTAGGGGCTTCCAGTAAGATACCCTCATACTTTAGAAGACGAGAAATATATCCATTTTTCAGCTTTTTGTTGGAGCACATTTCTAATATTATGGGGAGATAGTACCTTTATATTGCTGTAAAAAGTAATTTTCCTGGCTTCTTCTACCAATAACGCACACCCAACAATTGCTTGTAAGCAAGTGGGCCATCCTCGGCTCACAGGGTCTAATAATTTTGACAAATATCCAACGGGTTTCTTCTTCCCTGCCCAATCCTGTGTTAAAACCCCATACGCTGTACCGCTGTCTATGTTAACGAATAAATAAAAGGGTCTTTTTAAGTCAGGCAGGCTCAAGACAGGGGCATTGATGAGATCCTCCTTCAGCTTTTGTAGATTCTCTTCATCTTGTCTATCGCACTTTATTAATCCATCGGTACTGAGCTTTTGATATAGGAACTTTACTGCTATAATTTTCAATCCATTGCCTACAATATCCCACTAATCCCAGCAATTGTCTTATTTGTCTCTTATTACTTGGCGACGTCAGGGACAATATTCCTTGTATCCTTTCAGGATCTATCTTCTTTTCTCCTTTACTCAGGTAATGCCCTAGATATCTACCTCTAGATATAATACCTCCTCTTCCACAAATTGCAATTTCCTTTTTGATACTTTAAGTCCTTTCAGTCCCAAAAAGTTCAGCAATTTAATACTTCCTTTCCGAACCTTTCCCTCATCCTCTCCAGCAATTAATAAGTCATCTACATACTATATTAATTTGGTATCAGGATCTAGCTGATACTCTTGCAGGATCTGTTCTAGGGCTTGCCCAAACAAATTAGGGGATTCTGTGAAGCCTTGGGGGAGTACAGTCCACCTTAATTGCTGTTTTCTGTTAGTATCTGGGTCTTCCCACTCAAATTCAAAATAATCGCGGCATGTCTCATCTAAAGGGCAAGCCCAAAAAGCATCTTTTAAGTCTATGACACTATACCACAAGTTGTCGGGCCCTAATTTACTTAGCAACGTATAGGGATTAGCTACAACTGGGAACCTAGATACAGTGCGCTTGTTAATTTCCCTCAGATCATGAACCAACCAATATGTTCCATCTGGTTTCTTTACCGGTAATATAGGGGTATTAAATGGGGACATACAGGGTTCCAGTAATCCTTTGCTCACTAATCTATCTATTTCTGGTTTGAGACCCCTCCTTCCTTCCAGGGAAATAGGATATTGTTTTATTTTTACTGGGATTTCAGGATTCTTGATTTTTACCGTGAAAGGGGGTATTTTTAGTTGTCCCACACTCTCGGGGGTATACCAGACATCAGAATTGATCTCTTGTTCATCCTCTACCCTAAGGGGGCAGAGTTTGACTCTCAATTCTTTATTCTCTACTTCTAGTCCTATGCCTAATGCAATAATCAGATCCCGTCCTAACAAACTGAACTCCGCTTCAGGCAGTATCAAGAAATCACCCAACCCCACTTTGGACTCTGCTTCTATCATTACATTCTTAACTATTCCTACTGTGAAGGGTTCTCCCTTTGCTCCTATTACTTTGGTAGTTTCCCGGGAAGGTTTGCATCCGAGGGGGATCTGTTGTATAGTAGACCTTTCAGCTCCTGAATCTACTAGAAACTCTACCTCCTCAGCTTGGGGACCAATTTTCAATTTTATTAAGGGCTCCTGTTGTTTCTGGGTCCCCAATATATATAGCCCCTGACACCCCTAGTCTTCTTGGAAGGACTTTTCGTCTCTCATTCTAACCCTGCAGTCCCTCTTCAGGTGTCCCTTTTTCCTGCAATAATGGCATATTCTCTCCTCCTTCCTGTTTTCAGGCTTCCTAAATTTTTGCTGTCCTGGAATTCAATTTTGCGTCCATCCCCCCATTTTCCTTTCCAATTCCCTACTTTCTCTGACTGCCGCTACCATCATCCTAACCTGCCTATTCTGCCATTCTTCTTCCCGTCTTACATATACTTTTTGAGCTTCCCTCAAAAGTTCATCAAGCCCCCAATCCTGCCAATTTTCTATCTTTTCTAGTTTCTTGCGGATATCTTCCCAAGCCTTAGCTACGAACTGCGTTTTGAGCAGAGCCTGGCCTATCGGTGTATCAGGATCCAATCCTGAATATAGTTGTAAATTCTTGCGTAACCTTTCTAGCCATTCAGTGGGTGTTTCCTCCTTCTTTTGTCTCTCATTAAAAGATTTATTGATATTTTGACCTCTTGGGACCGCCTCCCTAATGCCCTGGATAATAATAGTCCGTAGGTCCTGCATGTGAGTCCTATGATTTTGGTTCTGATGGTCCCAATGAGGATTTTGTAGAGGCCACTTATCATCTGCAGCAGGTCCATGGGCATGTTGGGCATCCCAAATGCGCATCCCCGCACGCCTAATCATACCTTTTTCTTCCGCTGTAAATAATATACTTAAAATAGACTGTAGTTCCTCCCAAGTGTAAATATTTGGCCCTAAGAATTGATCTACTCTGTCCGCCACCCCCAGGGGATCTTCCAGTATGTTGCCCATTTCTTTCTTAAAATCCCTGACATCCCCTGAATTTAGAGGCACAGATATAAATCCCATCTGGGGTTGTGGGCCTCCCATGGGCATTTCTCTTAAAGGAAAAAGGTTATTCTGTCGTGCCTTTGCTCGTGTCAAAGGCCCTCCTCTGTCTGTTCCTCGTGCTTCTTTCTCCTCTCTTGGGTCCAGTTGCCCATGATCCATTTGAGGGGGAGGAGGAGGAGGCAAGGGAATTGCTGGTGGTGATGCATATGGTGGGGGTCCTACTAAGGTCTCCTCTTCCTTTCGGGATCTACGTTTTTCAATGCCTTTTTCTGTTTGTGTCAAATTAAAAATTGAGACCCCTGAACCTTCTGGACGTGTGACCCATACGGCTGCATAGTCGCTTTCTTCCTGATTGAAAGGGGTTCTGGAATTTACCCAAAAATTTAACTGTTGTTGTACCCAGTCTTCACTGGAACCGTATTTAGGCCACCATACTGCTGGGCCAATTTGTTGCCCACCCCAAATTTCTACGCAATAATATATCATCTTTGCCTTATCCTTATTTTTCATCCCTGGGTATTGTGTCCAGACACTTAACATGAATCCTAGAGGCGAATCTCTAGGAACGGGTGGCCGCTTAGGAGGGGCGGATGGTTTGGTTTTACTTTGCCCCATCTCACTTCTACTCCTTGATCTCTTGCCTCGCCTAGTAACCCTCCCTAGTGCCCGTAGCTCTAGGGGAATACCTAATAGTAACCCTCCCTAGTGCCCGTAGCTCTAGGGGAATACCTAATAGTAACCCTCCCTAGTGCCCGTAGCTCTAGGGGAATACCTAATAGTAACCCTCCCTAGTGCCCGTAGCCCTAGGGGTTGTGGTGGTGAAAGGGTCCCCCTTATACCCTGTACCCACCGTTCAGCGTGCCTTCAGTCAGTGTTGCATTCACTCGCTTCCCCCAGGTCGTGGCCCACGCCCTCGCGGGCAATGGGAACCGCACTACTATGGGGTCCACACTCGCTTGGGTTAGTGCCGGCTGCCGGCCCCCCTTCACAAGCACACAACACCCGCCACACGCTGGATTCCCGACCCAGACCGGATTATACTCACTTGTCCTGTGTCTTCGTCCGGACTTTCATGCACGAAATTTAAAGGGTCAACCGGTTTTTCCTTGCCTTTTTGTTTTAAATTTCGGATCGTCGGCGGGAGTAGGGCGGGAGGATAGGAGCCGAGGCCGCCTATTTAGGCGGGGCGCCCCCTCAGGCTCCTTATACCTACGCCAGTATTCCCATCCGAGTCACGGCACCAAATTGTCATCATATTATAAGCAATACGCCAATGAGTCAACTATATTCCAATCAGAAAATTTTATTGATTGTAGCGGGTAAAACAAAAAAGGCAATTCAGCGCTGGACGACAGGGGGATTATCGTTCCTCCAACTGCCGCGCGTTCCCATTCCTTGCAACTTCTTTTGTATCGTCAGTTCCCGGGTGTGCTGGTATCCGACTGGTCGGCCGTGGTCGTTCGTTAGTTGATTGGTCCTTCCTTGAGACTTGCTGAGACTTGCAAAATCTACCCGTAAATTCGCGCGCTTTGCAAACATTGTTGCCACATCCTGGTCTTAATGAGCAAACACTTTATCACAGATCTGGAATGCGAATCGGGCGCATTTCCTCCTGATGATAATTTGAAGGGAGCAGGAACGACAAATTTCTCTACAGCGCACTGTGATGTCTTAGAGCAGTGCAGAAAAGAAGCAATATGGAAAATTGCATCTCACACTATCCAGCCACAAATCCTCAAAATAGTACCTCACGTACGGACATTAAACGATCTGCAAAAGTTATTAGGAACCATCAATTGGTTGCGGCCACTTTTGGGAATTACTACTCAAGAGCTGCATCCTTTATTCAAACTACTGAAAGGAGACCCAGATCTAACTTCTAAAAGACAATTAACACCAGAAGCACAACAATGCTTAGACTCTGTAATAACATCAGTGCAAACTCGATACAGCCATCGTGTTTGTTTATCACTTACAGTACATCTCATAATAATAACCAACTTCTATCAGCCATATAGCTTGTTATGTCAATGGGATACCTCAAGAAAGGATCCTCTCATTATTCTCGAATGGGTATTTTTACCTCATACATTTTCAAAAACTATTACATCACGAGTGGAAATGTTTGCTATGCTAATACAGCGAGGTCGACATCGTCTACAAATTCTACGAGCTCTTGACCCTGATTGCATATACGTACCTGCTACTAAAAAAGATTTAGATTGGATGCTTGCGCAGTCACTTCCTTTTCAGACTGCTATGGCAGACTATACCGGACAATTGTCCACTCATCCTCCCAAACATCAGTTACTACATAATTTGGCTGATATCCCCATTGCTACTAATACTTTACTTTCACATGTTCCAATACCTAATGCTGTTACTGTATTTACAGATGGCTCTGGCAAGACACACCAAGCAGTGGTTCTCTGGCGTGTGACTGTGTCACGGAGTTCTCTCTAGAGCTCACTCCGGGACAGTGGGCACAAACCCGGGGCAGCAGGAACAAAAGCCCCCCCCCCCCCCTTTTCTCTATCGGCACAGCGCGGCACAGCCCGGCCTGGCCACGTGCGTTTTGGGAGAGGGGAAGGGAAGGGAGATTGCGATTAGGTCTAACAAAAAATGAGGGAGAAAAAAAAGGTGATCTGAGAACGAATGGCAGTTTAATAACCTAATAACACTAAACAACAACAAGAGAGTTTCAACAAAGAGAATACCAAGTCCCCAATCTCACCGATGGAGCTGTGGAAGGCAGGAAGCTCTGACCATGTTGTCTCCTGGCAGGGAGCCGGGCCAGCAACCCCGTCCCTTTCCGGTGCCCCACCCCACATGCCCATTAAGGCAGCCCACAGAAAAAAACTTGTCCCCTTTACTCCCATTATGAGGCATGGTGTTCTGATGTGGAATACCAACACCAACCAAATTGCAAAACCATAACATTCCACCCCTTATTACACATCATCACATCATGCCTAACTTTTATCAACATATAAACAGAACAGTAGTTAACATGCATTACATATGTACATACATATATATATATATATATATATATATATATATATATATATATATATATATATATATATATATATATATATATATACAGACATGGAATCACAGGCTGCACTCCCCCAGCATCAAATTTCCCTGTGGCACACACTGAACATCCCCATCCTTCTGCATCACCCACCAGGTGCACCCAGGTCCCTGTGCAAAGACAGTTCCATGGAGGGGCCTCCCCTTTCCAGAGGCTGGAAGGACCCAAACCGCTTTTCCCAGCATATTCTTTACATGCACCACAGGAACCTTGTCTCCCTCCACGGTACGCAGGGAGTTGGACTGTGTAGGGCCATCTCGGTTGGCTGATCCTCGGGTGTTTACCAGCCAGGTGGCTTCTGCTAGATGTTTCTCCCAGTTCTTAAATGTTCCACCACCCATCGCTTTCAGCGTGGTTTTCAGCAAACCATTGTGGCGCTCGATCTTACCAGCGGCTGGTGCGTGATAGGGGATGTGATAGATCCACTCGATGCCATGTTCTTTGGCCCAAGTGCTCACCAGTGAATTTTTGAAATGAGTCCCATTGTCTGATTCGATCCTCTCTGGGGTGCCATGTCGCCAAAAGATTTGTGTCTCTAGGCCTAATATGGTGTTTCTGGCAGTGGCATGGGGTACCGCATATGTCTCAAGCCACCCGGTGGTTACCTCCACCATGGTGAGTACATAATGCTTACCATTACGAGTCTTTGGCAGGGTGATATAATCAATCTGCCATGCCTCCCCATATTTATACTTTTCCCATCGTCCTTCCCCCCAGAGAGGTCTCATCCTCTTGGCCTGTTTGATCATGGCACAGGTATCACAATCATGGATGATCTGCGCAATAGCGTCCATGGTTAAGTCCACCCCTCGGTCTCTAACACAGATAGTTCCTGCAAACCCCCAGTCACCCCATGTATATGTATCCGTTCTGTCCCTTCGAAACCTGAGGGTATCAGAGTGCACTGTGCACCGGTATCCACCAGTGCTTTATATTTTTGTGGTTCTGATGTCAGGCCACCGAATCCACACAGTCCAATACACTCTATTATCCGTCTCCCCCCCCTGGCTGAGGGCAGGGCCCCTCTATTGGTTGTCTGAAGCAGTAGAGGCAACCTCAGTGGTGGCTGACCTCTTTTGTAATTTTCTTACCCGTGCTCGCAGTACAAAATTGGGTTCGTCATGCCACTTCTTCATATCCTCTCCATGGTCACGCAGGTAGTTCCACATGGCACCACGTGACATAGGCTCACTGCGGTCCTTCACTCGGACAGGTGTGCATTTGCATCTGACAGCTGAGACTGCCACAGGTTCACTGTGGTTCCTTGCCGCAGACCAGCTCTTCTGCATGTTGTCCTGTCTTCTCTCCATTTGGTCCATTCTATCCACCATTTTACAGATGGCTGCAATGGTGGTACGGTGTGGCAGTAGTGAGTATTCGATATTTTGCAGTGAAAGGATGAGCTCAAAAATTTCAGGTCTCCTATCCAGCTCATCATACCTGTTAGAGTTCGTTAATAGTATACTGGAATACTTCCCTGGTGCTGACCGTATGAGTTTCTTGCATATTTCCGGAGTACCGCTCACCTTTTCTGGGTCATGGTAATCCTCTGGGTCCCCAGGGACAAACGTGGGATCGAACAGCATTTCTGCCACAGCCATTTCTCTCTGGATACCTTCCTCAGCTGTACTCCATTTTTCCAGTACAGGCTCCAAATCACTTTTGAGAAGACAGGTTGCCTTTACAGCTGATAGAATCCTCTCCCAGAGATTGGCGACTCCATCGAGACATCAGCTGATCCCTCTATCAATAGATGAGTCTCGAGCAATGTTTCCTAATTGACGAGCCTCATCGCAGCTTAGGGACATGCAGGAGGCCCCATTGTCCCAACACCAGAGCAGCCAAGTGACAAGGCGTTCACCTGGGAGTCGGGCAAACTCCTTTCTCGCACTTTGGATTTCAGTAATTTTCAGAGGTTTACGAGTAGAGGAAGCAGTGACTTTTCCCTCATCATCACTATCTTCTCCGCGTCTGTTAGTCTCCTGGGTTGCCTTTCTCGGTGGTTTTGGGGAGGGTCCCTCACCAGGATCTTCCTCTACTTCCTCCATCCGTTCCAGACGTGAGGACACACGTTCCCATCTCTGGCCTTCCACTGGGGCGACTGACACTGATGCTGGTGCTTCCTGTGGTCGGCTGGGATTAACTTGTTGCCTTCCCCTTAGGATTTGGATCTCATTCTCGAGACTCTCTATCTTTTTCATAAGCCATTCGTTCTGAGATCCCCCTGATCTCCCACACTCACTCAGGGGTTCTATTAATTTCCCAAGGTCCCTCTGGTGTTCAGGGGTGAGATTACCTGATACTGGGGGTCCCGATGCTTCTGGCCCTTTTCCTGAGTCTCTCTGCACTATTCTTTGCAAGTCTCTCCCCACGTTATAAACTACTACAATCAGAGAGACTAACAACACAGTATCCCATTTGACACCCCAGTCATACTTAAGGAATTCAGAGCATTCATGAGCCAGTTCAAGCACGGTGCCTGTGATGTTCGTTAGTCTGGAAGGGAGCCAGGCAGATATCTCTATCCCTGCCAGCCATCGGCTTAATAAATCTACCCCTACCCCCAACATCAGGAAGTCCTTAAGCCAGGACCACAGGAACCTAGGGACTATCAGTCCTACATACAGGGCTGCTGAAAAAAACCACCTAATTACTGCCCAAAACATTGCCCAGAGCTTTGCCCGCATCCTCCACCAAAAATGTCACGGAGTTCTCTCTACAGCTCACTCCGGGACAGTGGGCACAAACCCGGGGCAGCAGGAACAAAAGCCCCCCCCCCCCCTTTTCTCTATCGGCACAGCGCGGCACAGCCCGGCCTGGCCACGTGCGTTTTGGGAGAGGGGAAGGGAAGGGAGATTGCGATTAGGTCTAACAAAAAATGAGGGAGAAAAAAAAGGTGATCTGAGAACGAATGGCAGTTTAATAACCTAATAACACTAAACAACAACAAGAGAGTTTCAACAAAGAGAATACCAAGTCCCCAATCTCACCGATGGAGCTGTGGAAGGCAGGAAGCTCTGACCATGTTGTCTCCTGGCAGGGAGCCGGGCCAGCAACCCCGTCCCTTTCCGGTGCCCCACCCCACATGCCCATTAAGGCAGCCCACAGAAAAAAACTTGTCCCCTTTACTCCCATTATGAGGCATGGTGTTCTGATGTGGAATACCAACACCAACCAAATTGCAAAACCATAACAGACTGCTACACAATGGCAGTCAGACGTACATGTTGTTGATGGATCACCTCAAGTTGTAGAACTCGCTGCAGTAGCTCGAGCTTTCCAAATTTTTTCAGACCAAAAGCTTAATATAATAACTGACTCTTTGTATGTTACAGGTATCATTCAGCGGATTGAAGGATCCTTTCTTAAGGAAGTTAATAATCCGGTTTTGTTTGTACAGCTCAAACGAGTCTTGCATTATATTTCGCCCGTATACACTGGTTATCTGCTTATGCTGCTATGGGAATCCCTCATACAATAAAAACAGATAATGGGCCCGCTTATACCTCTAAGGCCACTCGAACTTTCCTTCAAGAATGGGGGGTTAGACATATTACAGGCATCCCTCATTCTCCCACTGGACAAGCTATCATTGAGCGTACTCATCAAACACTGAAACCTGTTCTTAATAAACAAAAAAGGGAGAATACGGGAGACACACCACAAGAAAGATTATGTAAGGCTTTGTTTGTGCTGAATTTTTTGAATCGTGATCATACAAGTATAACTCGTGTGGATCGTCATTTTGGGGGCTCCCCAGTGCTCAAGGAACGGCCAATGGTTAACATTCGAAATATGGCCACAGGGCACTGGGAAGGTCCCTTACCATTGATAACCTGGGGTCGTGGATATGCTTGTGTTTCTACAAGGACTGGCCCTACATGGGTTCCGGCAAGATATGTTCGGCCTCATCTCAAGGCAGAAAATAACACCCAGCCTTAATAATGATTGTGATTATACGCCTCTTACTTCATTGAAATTGCTTTGTAATTTGTTGTATTGCAAATAATAATTTTAGTAATGGTAAGACATAGTAGGTAACTCTTCCACATTACTGGTATAAATTTAAGAATTAGAATTATTAAGCATTATTTAGATTATTGTGTGTCTTTCCTATTTTGGCAGTAGATAGAATATAAGTTAAATAGGATTTGATGTTACCAATGCTGGAAATTATGGGACTAACTCTTCTAGTGTATTAGTAATGTTCAGTTATGATTTTATTAGCCTATCAACTAGCCTCTTCTTAGTTTGTAAAAATAAGACCCTGGAAAAGAATCCTGGACAAACGGATGATTCTTAAACATAACAGTTATTAACTCTTTTTCATCTCACTAATTGGGATTTTCAAAATATGACCATGCATCAATTGAAACAAAGGTGCTTGCAAAAAAAGCTAACCTCGGCAATTTATTCTGTTTTGTAAGCAGGTGTTCCACTTGGGCTCTGTACCACGCACTAGCCATGCGGATGCAGTGTACAAATGGAAAATGCCATTCAGACCCTGAGTAGGAAAAGAGCAAGAGAGAATCCGTGGTGGATGAGAAAGGGAGAGTGCACCTTGAAGCAGGGGACGCCCTGCTGGCGCTGCCTATCGCATCCACCGCCAACATGATCCTTCTCTCTCCTTTTCTGCAGTTTTCTGCCTCTCCAGGGACAATAAGTAATAATGTGCTAGCTTAGGGAGTATTTGCTTCATGCTAACGGGATGGTCTAAAATGGATAACACGAAATTGAAGTCTTTTCTAACCTATTTCAAATTTACACAGAATTGGATTCTCAGGGGTTCTTTTCCAGGTTGTAGGAACTTAGGCCGCAGGCAAAATGCGTCTGATATTTTAGTGGATTTAAACATATATTTTGTCATTTGCCTTATCTCCTTTTTCATTTTCAGAATATTGTCAATCGAGGCCTTGATTGAGTTATAATGATTATGTTATTAATATAATTAGTATTATTATTTTATAGTATGGTAGTAGCTTGTCAATAAACAAAAAAGGGGGAATTGTGGGGATACAAGAAAAGCTGTTCAGAGCAGCAGCTGTGGAGCAAGATAAACAGCATGGGAACCAAGCACACCTCTGCAAGGAGAAGAAGAGTCTCACAGCTCTGATTGGATATGTTCCTGCATGGACAGTTGAAAAGTGTTTTGTAGAATGCTTTGTTGACATATAAGGTGTTTGGGAAAGTTGTAAGGGCAGATGGGAAAGCTAGAAAATAACAACTTGTGAAGGTATATAAGGGATGTGAGAACTTGTAATAAACAATTTGGATCGTTCACATCTGAGTCCGTGCCGAGTCGCTGCATACTGACATATTGGAGGGATATTGCTGGGGAACTGGGGGGGACTGTAAGCAAGAACACCCTCATCAAATAATGTAATCATTGGTGGTTAGTGAATAAGTTGGAGAATGGGTTAAAATGATCCCAAAACCAGGAAAAAGGATAGGGAAAAGATGTTTAAATATTGTGTCAGATATGGCCTAGAGAGCCACGACAGGGAAAATCAATATTTGGCCAAAATATGGATCTGATGAAGATATGGATCTGGTTTGTCAGATCTCGAATTTATATGTAAACAAAACACCTTTTCGAAAGAGGAATTAGAAAAAGGAACTAATCAATGGGACCCTCCTGAGAATCTCCTCCACCACCCCCACCCCCCCATAAAACCCCAATGTAGCACAAAGGGAGACAGGCACTGCCCCAGTGAGGGGAAATGGTAAAGCATGTAGGGTCATTTCACAGAAAAGGGGGGCATGCTGGGCTCGGGAGGGAATTAAAACAATGTGAAAGGGATATTGAAAACTTTCCTTTCCCAGACGCCAGCTGTACCGGCACATCAGTGCGCCCCTTATGGGAGGTCCCACTGGGACAAGGACAAATATGCTATGTAGACTCTTCACTCACTAGTAGAGACATTAGAAATTTTAAGAAGAAAATAAAATCTTTAATTGAGGATCAATTAAATAAGAGTAAGAACAATTAGATCAATTTTCAGGGCTTTCAAAATTTTGGACCCACCAGGAGCCCCTGGTAAATATAAAAGTGGGACCTGAGGGGGAAGAAGTTGTGGTTTTAGTTGACATGGGGGCAGCTCATTCATTGTTGGCCCATAAGGTGTCAGGACTCAAATTAACAAATGAGGCCTTAAAGATAACAGGAACCTGGATGACAGTACCACTCTTTGAGAATACTCAATGAAAACTAGGGCAATAAAGATGAAATTGGGAATCAGGAAAAACATGAAATAAGGCCATAAAATTCAGGGTGGAACATCCCAAGGAACTGAA
Organism: Coturnix japonica; assembly: GCF_054131305.1. NCBI lineage: Eukaryota > Metazoa > Chordata > Aves > Galliformes > Phasianidae > Coturnix > Coturnix japonica. The sequence goes on along the minus strand of NC_140680.1, from coordinate 1,360,632 downwards.
TGCTATGGATTGCTAAAGGAAAGTTATATGGTACTAAGGGTGGTTGTGGAAACTGAAGAACTGTATTGTTTGATCTGTGGGTTCTGAAGGGAATGGGACAAACTGCTTTGATGGTACAAAGGAAAAAGTGTTAAAGAGAAAGTGAGTTTCTGTGCTGGTATGAGAGCAACCCCCTGCACTGTTCCCCCCCCATCCCCCACAAGAACTCTTGGAGAGAGAGAGAGAGAGACAGAGAGAGACAGAGACTACTGCTGTAAACCACAAAGGGGGAGGTGGAAAGGGGGAGGTGGAGAGGCCAGGGCACTGGAAGTGAGAACAGCCTTCATGTGCAGAGGTCTGGGAAACCTGAAATTCCAGTGTTAGCACTGGACACCTCTGGAGAGGAGGAGATGAAACTGAAATAGGATGTTAGTAGTTTATGTAATGATGAGAGTTTGGAAAGTGAGAAAGTTTAGAACAGACACAGGCTGAAGAAGGCAAGGACTGGCAAGGTATAACAGGGATATCAGGACTGAAAAGAGGTGAACGATATGAAAACAAAACAAAACTGATTGACACACAGATAGTAAGGGAATTGGTGATAATAACAGCTGTTACTGTTGTGGTGCCAGAATAGGGCCATAGGACCCAGAGATCCCCTCAGGGAGAGGTGGGGGAGTGGGGGCTTGAAGTGCCCGGGGAGGGCTCTGCCCCACTGAAAGGAAAGCAGTGTGCAAACTGCAATGGGAAATTGCATCTAGGGAAGCAGGATAAAGAGGTTTATTTTCTGGTGGATATGGGTGCTTCTTACTACTCATAGATGGTTTTGTAACAGTAGTAGAAGCTACTGCCCAACAAGAAAAGGTTTACGTTTTTTGGATTAATTAAATATAAGCTAAGTAGGAATGCAGAAATTCTTGTACCTGCCAGGTTACCCTGGCAAGAAATTTAGTAAAACTGGAGCTAAGGGTCCAACAATATTGACTGATTAAAAACTGCAAGTCTGACTTCAACACAAATGGGGAAAAACAGTGTCGTACCCCAGGAGTCACAGCAATATCAAATATGATGCACTTAGGGGTGTGGGCATCAGGGCCACACACGAAGCCCTGAATAGAAGTTAAAAGCAGGAGATTGCCCAGTCAGGATAAAGCGGTACCCTATAAGGATATGTAACTGTAGAAGGATAGAAGACTTTCTGGAGTTTGGACTCCAATTTTGCAAAAATTTTTGATAGCAAGTGCTGTAGTTTGGTACAAGACTTGAGGGCAAGTAATAGAATTGTTGAATGCATACACTCAGTGGTGGCAAATCCATGCACTTTATTAACCCAATTAAGGAATGAATAGGTGGAGTTTGCCTTCTGGATTTGAAGGATGTTTCTTCTGCCTGCTTTGGCCAATACAGGGATAAGAGACTCAGTTAACCAGGACAGTGTTACCCGGGGTTGTGAGAACAGATTAATGATTTTTGAGAACTGGTCAGCTCTGAGCCTGAGACCCGGGATCCTCCATCCCAGGGAGGAACTTTACTGCAGCATGTGGATGCCACAGCGACAAAAGAGAACTGTGCAATGATCTGTGAGTTTGCTGAGTTTCTTGGTTTACAGAAAGCACAAATAACAGCAAGTGACATATTTGGGAGATTACAACTGGAGTTTGAACCTTAAGAACTGCCAAGGGGGAAGCCATCTGCCAAACCCCTGAGCCACAAATTGCCAAGGAAGAGAGTAAGGGATGGACAGGGTACCTGAGGGTGGTGACTGCACTGGTGCTCAATATTCAAGAAAACTGTAAATCTACACTGGGCCAAAGGATACCAGTTTTAATATCTCAAACAGTGTTTACTGTATTGGAGGCAAAAGGGGGACATTGGATCTCACCCCAAAGATTCGTGAAATACCAAACCATCCTGGTAGAACAGGATGATGTAGGAATAACTGTAACTAACATTGTCAACCCAGTATCTTTCCTTAGCGGAACTCCTGGAGAACCAGTATCTCCTGACTGCTTTGAAACAACTGAAGCTGCACATTGCAGCTTGTCAGTAGGACCTGAAGGACAAGCCCTTAGAAGATGCAGAAGATGCCTGCTTTACCGACAGCTACAAGGAGACTGTAAGGCAGGATATGCAGTAACTGCTACTGACCAGGATCCAAGGACTATTAAACTTCCAGTTCACCTATTTCAAGCCAGGGACTGGATCCTGATACAGACTGGGAAGGAGACAAAGCTGCCACCTGAATGGGAAGGACCATTCCAAGTACTTTTAATGACTGAAACATCTGTGAGGACAGCCAAGAAAGGATGGACTTATGACTCACTGGTGAAGGCATCCACTAGCCCTGAGGTATGGGAACTATTGCCACAGAAAAACCTTTAAAGATAAGAATTAGAAGGAAATCACAGAAAGTTTTTACTGCTGTACCCATTTGTTATCCTGATAATTATCTGGAAAAGGTGAAATTTGACAATAATGCAAGGGAGGGACCAACTGATAGTTTTGATATGAATAAGGGACTCTTGTAGTGTATGGAATGATGTATGGTGGACAACCGCCTATTGAGGCTGGACAGAGACACTCCTTGAAAATACCCAGAATGTCCAGGATAGGGAAGAGCTTAAAAAGGGGTAGAAAATTTTCCTAAAAACCCTGCAGTTATGACAATTAAGGAGATAAAAGATCTTAGACAAACATTTGAAACTGAAACAAGATATGGGGATGTTAATGCCTGGGTAGAATGGACTAAGTATACTGTCCAGAGTCTCAACCATAGCAATTGCTACGCTTGTGCATCCGGATGGCCCATAGCTCAGGTGGTACCCATTCTGCTGGGATGGACCAAGGACCCCAAGAGAATGTGATTCATGATTGCCCTGTATCAAGAGAAAACTGCCTGGGGAAATAGAGACTGCAGATCTCTCTCTTGTTTCCTCCAATGCCTGATACAGATGTCAAGATCCCTCCAGCAGTAGGTAACCATACAGCTTTCCTCTCATGGCAGGGTGTGAAGGCTACCAGGCCTATAGGAAACTTTTCCTTATGCAGTGAGGTCTTGAATGTTACGGAGGATTCAGCAGGAAATTATTCAAGATTGGGAATCTCCAGGGCAAATCTCTGGTGGTACTGTGGGGGAAAGATTTTTATGGTCCAGCTTAACCATCTAACTGGGGAGGCACCTGTTCACTTGTTCAATTAGTTATACCATTCACCCTGGCATTTGAAAAAGAAATGTATATAGATTCAGTCAGGGTACCTAGAGGTGTCCCTGATAAATTTAAGGCAAGAAATCAAATTGCTGCAGGATTTGAGTCACTATTTTGGTGGGTGACAATCAACAAGAACATAGACTGGATTAACTACATATAAAATATACAAAAGTGCAATTAAGGGAATAGCAGAACAGCTAGCCACACACCAGAAAAGGAATGATCTAGCAGGAGAGAAATCCTGCTAGATTGAAGAAAAGGGGGGAATGAACAGTGAAGCAGGAAACAGATGCTCTGCTGGAATTCGGAATAAAGGGGGAGGGGCTAAAAGGGGGATAGTTAAAGGTAGTTTATAGAAACAAGTAAAGGAAACTTAAAGTTAACAAGTAAAAGAAACAAGGGGCCTGAGAGAGCAGGGACGATGCAGATAAGGAGTGAGACCTCACGGATGACCAGAAGAGGAGTTGCATTCCCCCTGATAAGAACAAGAGGGGGTCTGCATGCTAAAGGCAAGAGGGGGTCTGTAGGCTAAAGAGCTATTGAATATAGCTATTGAATAATTCCTAGAACTATTGACTATGTATTAGAAGTCTAAGAAATCATTGACTATGTATCAGAATTCCGAGAAATCACTATGTATTAAATGTACCTATATCTGTGTCACGATTTTACAAGTCGGTGTGCAAGTTTGGTGGAGCTATCCCCCTTGCACCCGGTGCTGCGCAACGCTGGAATAAACATACCTGCTTTATAACCCATCTCTGGATTATAGAGTTTGATTCCGCAAGTCATGATGGCACCGAACTTTGCTTCTGCTTTCCCTTTCCTTTCTTTCTCTTTCCTTTCTTCTCTCATCTTTCCTTCACTTTTCTCTTCCTTCTGTGGGAATCAAATGTTGTTTCTGCATTTAGAATAAGATAAGAATATTTTATTTCAAGGTCTCAGTATATAAGTGAAGCAATTTGTAGTTATTAGGTAGAAGTCACAGGTACAAAGACTGCAGCTCCTGTCTGTCCAGCTGTCTGAAACAGAACTGCTGATCTTTGGTGCTGGACAAATAAGACCTAGGTAATAAAAGATCCAAAGAGGAGAAGTTAAAATAATTAACAATATACCTGTATAAACCAGCAACAATGTATGCTTTAGTGTTTTGTTGTACGCATTGTAAAAATATACAAATCGTGGCATACCTAAGGATATCAAAGGCCTTTGGGACAGAATGGAAGAAGCTTTGAAGGGAATCAACATATCAGTGCAATAAGAGTACCGAGACATCTTGGAAACAGAAACAGCAGGATGGCGACTGACTGGCACAAGAATTAACAAGTGTCAGAATGCGATTAACAAATGCAAACCTCAGGTAAAATTGTAACCTGTAATACCCAACCAAAGGGGAAAAGGGAGGGGAAAACATATGGGAAAAAAGGGATGAAAACTGTAACGTCATGTCCGTAGATGCGCTTCTGCTATCGGGGCGCCTGACATTGCAGTAGCAAATAAAAACTGCTTTTATCAGAGATACCGTCCTGACCATATTTCCAACAAGTCCAAGGTGTGGAGGGCTCAGCACTCCTAACAAATATCCTGAATACAATGACCGCAGCATCTGAAGTGGCTATTAATTCCCAAGGACATAATTGTGAAACCCATCCTTGAGGAGTAAACATACCTGGGTCTGTACCCATCAAGCGTGGCAAGGTAGTACCATGAGCAGGGTACCGCGGGTCCCCCTGTACTTTTGCAATTACCTTCTTTAATTTGCTAACCCATTCCTCTTTCCATAATGCAAACTGCACAGGTTTTAAAGCAATGCGCATTAACAAAGGACCTGGGGCTGTCAGGATCTCCAGTGCATTCAGTGTCATTGGAGAGCGAAATCCCTTATTTTCAACGGACTCTATGAATCGTGTAACACCATTCAGGTCGAGAGGCACCCATTGACGGCCTCTTTCCCCTACAACCATAGGAAATGCAGAAACATCTGGAAAACCACGATCTTCTAGGGCCTCCCTGACAGCCGACCAATCAGACATCGGCCCGCCTCTTGGACACACCCTCAACCAATCGTCGAATTCCCTCCCGCGACACGTGCCATGGCAGTAAAGGGGCGGAAAGAGCCGAACCTGGTTGGAGAGCACTCCCCACCTCAAACCCTGCCTCAAACCCCACCCCAAACCCCGTCCAAAACCCCGCCCCAAAAGCCCGCCCCAAATCCCACCTCAAACCCTACCACAAACCGCGCCCCAAGCCCCGCCTAAAGCCCCGCACCAAACCCCACCCCAAACCCCGCCTCAAACCCTGCCTCAAGCCCCTCCTCAAACACCACCCCAAACACACCTCAAACCCCGCCCCAAACCCCGCCTCAAACCCCATGTCAAACCCTGCCTGTAACCCCACCCAAAACTGCGCCTCAAACCCCGCCTAAAACACAGCCTCAAACCCCGCCTCTAACCCCACCTCAAACCCCGCCCCAAACCCCGCCTCTAACCTCGCCTCAAACCCCACCTCAAACCCCGCCCCAAACCCTGCCTCTAATCTCCCCTCAAACCCCGCCTCAAACCCCACCCCAAACCCCATCTTGAACCCCGCCCCAAACTCCGCCTCAAACCCCACCCCAAACACTTCCTCTAACGTCGCCTCAAATCCCACCTCAAACCTTGCCCCAAACCTCGCCTCAAACCCCACCCAAATCCCGCCTCTAACCTTGCCACAAATCCCGCCCCTAACTCCGCCTCAAACCCCGCCCCAAACACCACCCCAAACCCAGCCTCAAGCTCCGCCTTAAACCCCGCTTAAAACCCCAACCCAAACCCCGCCTCAAACCGCACCCGACACCCCCCCAAATCCCCGGCTCTTACCCCGCCTGAAGCCCCGCCTCAAAACCCGCCCCAAACCCTGCCTCAAACCACGACTCCAACCCCGCCTCAAAACCCACCCCAAATCTCTCCTCAAAACCTGCCTCAAACCCAGCTCCAAACCCCGCCTCAAATACCTCCTCAAACCCTCCGCAAACCCCACACCAAACCTAACTGCAAACCCCGCCCCAAACCCGGTTTCAAAACCCACCTCAAACCCCACCCCAAACACCACCTCGAACCTTGCCTTAAACCCCAACTCAAATCCCGTCTCAAACCCCACATCAAACCTCGCCTCAAACCCCACTCCAAACCCTGCCTCAAGCCCCGCCTCCAACCCCAAGCAAAACCCCGCGTCAAACCTCGCCTCTAACACGGCATCAAACCCCGCCCCAAACCCGACCTCTAAACCCGCCTTTAAGCCCTGCCTCAAACCCTGCCTCAAACCCTACCTCAAACTTCGTCTCTAACCCTGCCTCAAACCCAGGTCCAAACCCCACCTCAAACCCCTCCTCAAATTGCGCCTGAAACCCCTCCTCAAACCCCGCCTCAAACCCCGCCCCAAACCCCGCCTCAACCCCGCCTCAAACCCCACGACAAATCCCATCCCAAACACCGCCTTAAACCTCGCCTCTAACCCTGCCGCAAACCCCACCTCAAAACCCCACCTCAAACACTGCCCCTAACCCCTCCCTAAACCCCACCTCAAAAACCGCCTCAAACCCCACCCCAAACCCCACCTCAAACCCCACTCCAAACCCTACCTCTAACCTCACCTCAAACCCCACCTCAAGCCCCGCCCCAAACCTCTCCTCAAATGCCATCTCAAACCCTGCCTCAAACCCCGCCTCAAACCCCACCTCTAACCCCGCCTGAACCTTGCCTCGAACCCCGCCTCAAACCCCACCTCAAACCCCACCCCAAACCCTGTGTCTAACCCCGCCTCAAACCACGACTTAAACCTTTCCCCAAACTTTGCCTCAAAACCCACCTCAAACCCCGCTTCTAACCATGCCCCAAACCCGGCATCAAACCCCACCCCAAACCCCGACTCAAACACCACCTCAAAACCCTCTTCTAACCCCGCCTCAAACTTCGTCTAAAACCCCGCCTCAAACTTCACCTGAAACCCCACCTCTAACCCACCTCAAAACCCGAATCAAACCCTGCCTCAAACCCCACCCTAATCCCCGCCTCTAACCCCGCCCCAAACCCTGTCTCAAACCCCACCTCATACACCACCCCAAATCCTGCCTGTAACCCTGCCTCATGCTTCACCTCTAACCCTGCCTCAAACCCTGCCCCAAACCCCACACAAACACCACCTCTAACCCCGCCTCAAAACCCGCCTCAAACCCCACTCCAAACCCAACCCCTAACCCTGCCTCAAACCACAGCTCAAACCCCGTCTCAAAACCCACCTCAAACCCCGCCTCGAACATCGCCTCGAACCCTGTGTCTAACCCCGCCTCTATACCCGCCTCAAACCCCTCCCCAAACCACGCCTCAAACCCCGCCTTTAACCCCGCCTCAAACCCCACCTCAAATCCTGCCTCAAACCCCGTCCCAGACCTCGCCTCAAACCCCACCTCAAAACCCGCCTCAAACCTTGCCTCAAACCCCGCCTCGAAACTCGCCTTGTACTCCGCCTCAAACCCCACCTCAAACCCCGCCAAAAACCCCTCCCCAAGCCCCACCTCTAACCTCGCCTCAAACCATACATCATACCCCGCCACAAACCCCATCTCAAACTTCGCCTCAAACCCCGCCCCAAGCATAGGCTCAAAAACAACCTTAAACCCCACCCCAAACCCCGCCTCAAAACGCACCTGAAACCCCGCCCCAAACCCTGCCTCTAACCCCGCCTCAAGCCTCGCCTCAAACCCCTCTTCAAACCCCACCCAAACCTTACCCCGAACCCCGCCTCAAACCACGCCTCAAACCCCGCCTAAACCACGCCTTGAACTTTGCCCTTAGCCCCGCCTAAAACCCCAACTTAAATCCCACCCCTAACCCCGCCTCAAACCCCACACCATACCCCACCCCAAACGCCGCCTCAAACCTTACCTCAAACCCCGACTCAAACCCCGTCTCGAACATCCGCCTCTAACCCCGCCCCAAACCCCTCCTCAAACCCCGCTTTTAACCGCGCCTCAAACCCCACTTCAAACCCCACTTCAAACCCCACTTCAAACCCCGCCTCAAACCTTGCCTCAAGACCCGCCTCAGACCTTGCCTCAAACCCTGTCCCAAACCCAGCCTATAACCCCGCCTCAAACCCCGCCCCAAACCTTGCCTCTAACCCCGCCTCGAACACCGCCTAAAACCCTACCCGAGCCCCACCTCTAATCCCACCTCAAACCAATCCTCATACCCCGCCTCACACCTTGCCTCAAAGCCCTCCCCAAACCTTGCCCCAAACCCAGCCCCAAACCCCGCCTGTAACCCGGCCTCAAACCCCGCCTCTAACCCCGCCCCAAACCCCTCCCCAAACCCCGCCTTTATCCCCGCCTCAAAAGCCACCCCAAACCTCGCCTGAAACCCTGCCTTAAACACCGCCCCAAACCCCGCATCTAACCCTGCCTCAAACCACGCCTCAAACCCCGCCTCAAACCCCGCCTCAAACCCCGACCCAAAATCCACTTCAAACCATGCCTCGAACCTCGCCTCAAACCCCCCCTCAAACCCCATGAGAAACCCCAACCCAAACCCCACCTTTAACCCCACCTCAAACCCCACCTCTAACCCCACCTCAAACACCGCCACAAACCCTACCACAAACCCCGCCTCAAATCCCGCCTCATACCCGGCCTCTAACCCTGCCGCAAACCCCACCTCAAACCCCGCCTCAAACCCTGCCTCAAACCCCGCCCCAAATCCCACTTCAAACCATGCCTCAAACCTCATGAGAAACCCCACCCCAAACTCCACCTTTAACCCCGCCTCAAACCCCACCTCAAACCCTACCTCTAACCCCACCTCAAACACCGCCACAAACCCTGCCACAAACCCCGCCTCAAACTTCGCCTCTAACCACGCCGAAAACCCCACCTCAAACCCCGCCTCAAACCCTGCCCCAAACCTTGCCTGAAACCCGACCTCTAACATCGCCTCAAACCCTGCCTCAAACCCCACCCCAAACCCCGCCTCTAACCTTGCCCCAGACATCGCCTAAAACACCTCCCCATACCCCGCCTCAAACACCGCCCTAAACCCCACCTCAAACCCCTCATCAAAACCTGCCTCAAACCCCACCTCAAACCTCCTCTCTAACCCCTCCCAATACCCCAGCCCAAACCTCGCCTTAAACCCCACCTCTAACCCAGTCGCAAACCCCACCTCAAACCCCACCTCAAACCCCGCCTCAAACCCCGCCTCAAACCGCACCTGGAACCCCACCCCTAACCACACCTCAGACCCCAACTCTAACCAGGACTCAAACCCCGCCTCAATCCCCGTCTCAAACCCCGCCCCTAATCCCGCCTTAAACCCTGCCTCAAAGCCCGCCTCAAAGCCCGCCCCAAACCCAGCCTCTCACCTCGCCTCTCACCCCGCCTCATACCTAGCTTCAAACCCCACCCCAAACCCCACCTTAAACCCCACCCCAAACCCCGCTTCTAGCTGCGCCTCGAACCCCACTTCAAACCCCGTCTCAAACCCCACCCCAAACCTCTCCTCAAACCCCATCTCAAACTCCGCCTCTAACCCCGCCTCAAACCTACCTCAAACCCCACCTCAAACCCAGCCTCGAACCCCGCCTCAAACCGCGCCTCTAACCCCGTCGCAAAACTTGCCCCAAACCGCGCCTCAAACCCCAGCTCAATCTTCGCTTCAAACCCTGCCTCAAACCCCGCCCCAAACCCTGCCTCAAACCCCGCCCCAACCCCCCCCCAAAACCCCACCTCAAACCCCACCCCAAACCCTGCCTCTAACTGCGCCTCAAACCCCGCCTCAAACCCTGCCTCAAACCCCGCCCCAAACCCCCCCCAAAACCCCACCTCAAACCCCACCCCAAACCCTGCCTCTAACTGCGCCTCAAACCCCGCCTCAAACCCTGCCTCAAACCCCGCCCCAAACCCCTCCCAAACCCCCCCCTCAAACCCCACCCCAAACCCTGCCTCTAACTGCGCCTCAAACCCCGCCTCAAACCCCACCTCAAACCCAGCCTCGAACCTTGCCTCGAAACCCGCCTCAAACCCCACCCCAAATCCTGCCTCCAACCCCGCCTCAAACCGCGCCTCTAACCCCGCCGCAAAACTTGCCCCAAACCGCGCCTCAAACCCCAGCTCAATCTTCGCCTCAAACCCTGCCTCAAACCCCGCCCCAACCCCCCCCCAAAACCCCACCTCAAACCCCACCCCAAACCCTGCCTCTAACTGCGCCTCAAACCCCGCCTCAAACCCCACCTCAAACCCCAGCCCAAATCCTGCCTCTAACCTCGCCTCCAACCCCGCCACAAAACTTGCCCCAAACTGCGCATCAAACCCCACCTCAAACCCTACCTCTAACCCTGCCCAAAACCCCACCCAAAACCCTGCCTCAAAACCCGCCCCAATCCTCGCCTCTAACCTCGCCTCAAACCCCGAACCAAACCCCTCCTCAAACACCACCTCAACCCCGCCTCTATGCCTCAAACTTCGCCCCAAACCCAACCTTTAACCCTGCCTCAAACCCCACCTCAAACACTGCCGCAAACACCGCCCTAAACCCCACCTCAAACCCCACCTCAAATCCCGTCTCAAACCCTGCCTCTAACCCTGGCGTAAATCCCACCACAAACCCCGCCTCAAACCCCACCTCAAACCCCTCCACAAACACCACCTCAAACCACGCCTCAAACCCCGCCTCAAACCACGCCTCAAACCCCACCCGAAACCTTGCCCCAAACTCCACCTTTAAGCCTGCCTTAAACCCCACCACAAACCCCACCTCTAAACTTGCCTCAAACCCTGCCACAAACCCCGCCTCAAACCCTGTCTCTAACCCCGCCGCAAACCCCACCTCAAACCCAGCCTCAAACCCCGCCCCAAACCTTGCCTCAAACACTACCTCTAACCCGCCTCTAACCTTGCCCCAAACCCCGCCTCAAACCACTCCTCAAACCTCGCCTTTAACTCCGCCTCAAAAGCCGTACAAAACTCTGCCTAAAACTCCGCCTCAAACACCGCCTCTAACCCCGCATCAAACCACGCCCAGACTCCGACCCAAACCCCACCCCAAAACCCGCCTCTAACCACGCCCCAAACCCTGTCCCAAACCTTGCCTCAAATTTCGCCTCTAACATCGCCCCAAACCCTGCCCCAAAACCCACCTCAAACCTCTCCTCTATCCCCGCCTCAAACGCCACCCCAAACACCACCTCTAACCACTCCTCAAACCCCGCCTCAAACCCCGCTTCTAACCACACCCAAAACCCCGCCTCAAACCCCACCTCTAACCCCGCTTCAAAAGCCGCCAAAAAACTCTGCCTCAAATTCCGCCTCAAACACCGCCTCTAACCCCGCATCAAACACTGCCTCAAACCCCCTCAAACCCCACCCCAAAACCCGCCTCTAACCATGCCCCAAACCCTGCCCCAAACCCCACCTCAAAGCACGCCTCAAACCCCGCCTCAAAGATCCGCCTGAAACCCAGCCTCAAACTCCACCTCAAATCCCAACACAAACCCTGTGGCTAACCCTGCCTCAAAACCTGCCTCAAACCCCACCCCAAACACCGCCTTGAACCCTACCCCAAACCCCGCGTCAAACCCTGTCTCTAACCCCGCCCCAAACTGTGCCTTAAAAGTTGCGTTTAACACCTCCCCAAACTCCACCTCTAACCCCGCCTGAAATTCCGCCCCAAAACTTGCCTCAAACCCCGCCTTAAACCTTGTTTCAAACCCCACCTTAAAACACGCCCCTAACCCCGCCTCAAACCCCAACACAAACCCCGCACCAAACCCCACCCCTAACCCCACCTCAAACCCCAACTCAAACCTCACCACAAACGTTGCCTCTAACCCTCCCCAACCCCCCCCCAAACCACTCCTCAAACGCCTCCTCGAACTCTGCCTCTATACTCGCCTCTCACTCCTCCTTAAACCCCACGTCAAACCCCGCCTCAAACCCCGCCTCAAATCCCGCCCCTAACCCCGCCTCAAACCCCACCTCAAACGCCGTCTCAAACCCCACGTCAAACCCCGCCTCAAACCTCACCTCAAATCCCGCCTCAAACCCCACCCCAAACGCCGCCACAAACACCACCTCAAACCACGCCTCAAACCGTGCCTCAAACCCCGCCTCAAACCCCACCCGAAACCCCGCCCCAACCTCCACCTTTAACCCTGCCGCAAACCCCACCTCAAACCCCACCTCTAACCCCGCCTCAAACCCTGTGCCACGGGTTACTTAGATTTACCTATGCCCGTGACAGGGGAAGCCACCCCGTGCCCCCCCACCCGGGGCCCGGAAAGGAGGGGGAAAAGGGCAATGGGATAAAAACAGCGGCAATCTAAGGAGGAAAAACTTATTTTACTAAATATGATATCAAAATACAAGATAACACAATATAATATAATTGAGGCTAACAAATCAAACAAACAGAGAGAGAGAGAGAGTCCCCGAAAACCGAGAGGCCTACTGTGAACTCTAGGCGACACGGCTGGAACGCTTCCCACTCTCCGAGAAGTCCGAGAGAAGAAGGAGGGCACTCCAGCCTGGGAACGAGATTATATAGCGTCCTGGTCCCGTGACTTATTATTACTCCTGTTGTTCTCTGGGATATGTAGTCTTCTTCTGTGGACTGCACATTCAATAGAAGTATCCATACATGATGTTATGATGTGGAATACTGATAGCAAAATTACAAAATTACAAAACCATGACATTCCACCCCTTATTCTACATTATTACATCATGGTTAATATATATACATATGTATACACGTATGTAAAATTATGATAGCTAAATAGTAGAATTGCATGTAACATAACTAAATGTACAACTATAATAACTAAAATACACTACACATGCAAACATATATATATAGATACATAACATTATTGACTGCACTCCCCCAGCATCAAATTCCCTTGTGGTACACATTGAACATCCCCATCCTTCTGCATTACCCACCAAGTGCACCCAGGTCCCTGGGCAAAGACAGTTCCACGGATAGGTTTGCCCTTTCCAGAAGCTGGAAGGGCCCAAACAGCTTTTCCCAACATGTTCTTTACATGTACAACAGGGACCTTATCTCCTTCTATAGTGTGTAGGGGGCTAGATTGACTAGGACCATCATGATTGACAGATCCTCTAGTATTGACCAACCAAGTGGCTTCTGCCAGATTCTTCTCCCAGTGCTTAAATGTTCCACCACCCATTGCTTTCAACATAGTTTTCAACAACCCATTATATCGCTCAATTTTACCAGAAGCTGGTGCATGGTAGGGAATATGATAAATCCACTCAATGCCATGATCTTTGGCCCAAGTATTTATAAGATAACTTTTGAAATGTATCCCATTATCAGATTCAATTCTTTCTGGGGTGCCATGTCGCCATAGGACTTGTTTCTCAAGACCTAATATGGTGTTTCGAGCAGTAGCATGGGGTACTGCGTATGTTTCAAGCCACCGAGTGGTTGCCTCTACCATGGTGAGTACATAACACCACTGCGAGATCGTGGCAAGGTGATATAATCAACCTGCCACGCCTCCCCATATTTATACTTTTGCCATCGCCCTTCCTCCCAGAGAGGTTTCATCCTTTTGGCTTGTTTACTTACGGCACATGTTTCACAATCATGAATAACCTGCGCAATAGCATCCATGGTTAAGTCCACCCCTCGGTCTCTGGCCCACTTATATGTCGCGTCTCTTCCTTGATGACCTGAGGTCACATGAGCCCATCGAGCTAGAAATAATTTGCCCTTATTCTGCCAGTCCAAGTCGATTTGAGCCACCTCAACTCTGGCAGCTTTATCTACCTGATGGTTGTTTTGTTGTTCTTCAGTAGCCCGACTTTTGGGCACATGTGCATCCACATGACGCACCTTTACAACCATATTCTTTGTTCAGGCAGCAATGTCCTTCCATAATTCAGCGGCCCAAACAGATTTACCCCTCCGTTGCCAGTTATTTTGTTCCCACCGCTGTAACCACCCCCATAAGGCATTTGCCACCATCCATGAGTCAGTATAAAGATACAGCATTGGCCACCTCTCCCGTTCAGCAACATCTAAGGCCAGCTGGACAGCTTTTACCTCTGCAAACTGACTTGATTCTCCCTTACCTTCAGTGGCCTCTGCAACCTGTCGTGTGGGGCTCCATACAGCAGCTTTCCATTTGCGATGCTTCCCTACAATGTGACATGATCCGTCAGTGAATAGGGCATATTTCTTTTCATTTTCTGGTAATTCGTTGTATGGTGGGGCCTCTTTAGCATGTGATACCTCTTCTGCTGGTGATGTTCCAAACCTTTTATCTTCAGGCCAGTCCATGATTACCTCTAGGATTCCTGGACAATTGAGGTTTCCCATTCGCGCTCGCTGTGTAATCAGCATAATCCACTTGCTCCAGGTGACATCGGTAGCATGATGGGTGGAGGGAACCTGTCCTTTGAACATCCAGTTGAGCACTGGCAGTCGAGGTGCCAAAAGGAGCTGTGTTTCAGTCCCAATTACTTCGGAAGCAGCCCGAACCCCCCCATACGCGGCTAAGATCTCCTTCTCAGTTGGAGTGTAGCACTCTTCAGACCCCTTATATGATCGACTCCAGAATCCCAGGGGTCGGCCTCGGGTCTCTCCTGAGGCTCTTTGCCACAAACTCCAAGTGGGGCCTTTCTCTCCAGCAGCAGTATAGAGGATGTTCTTTACATCCTGTCCAGTCCGTACTGGCCCCAGGGCTACAGCACGGGCTATCTCTTGTTTAATCTGTTCAAAAGCCTGCTGCTGCTCAGGGCCCCATGCAAAATCATTCTTCTTCCGTGTCACCTGATAAAGGGGGCTTACAATGAGGCTGTAGTTTGGAATGTGCTTCCTCCAAAAGCCCACTGCACCCAGGAAAGATTGTGTCTCTTTCTTGCTAGTTGGTGGAGACATGGCAGTGATTTTGTCGATCACATCTGTTGGGATGTGACGACGTCCATCCTGCCACTTTATACCTAAGAACTGAATTTCCTGGGCAGGTCCTTTTATTTTGCTTCGCTTAATAGCAAAGCCGGCTTGTAGAAGAATTTGGATTATCTGCTCTCCTTTTGTGAAAACCTCTTCTGCTGTATCGCCCCACACAACAATGTCATCAATGTACTGCAGGTGTTCAGGAGCACCACCCTGTTCCAGTACAGTTTGGACCAACCCATGGCAAATGGTTGGGCTGTGTTTACACCCCTGGGGCAAACGGTTCCAAGTATACTGAATGCCCCTCCAGGTGAAGGCAAACTGTGGCTTACATTCTGCAGCCAAAGGAATAGAGAAGAAGGCATTGGCAATGTCAGTGGTGGCATACCATTTGGCTGCTTTTGACTCCAGCTCGTACTGGAGTTCCAACATGTCCAGCACAGCAGCGCTCAATGGGGGTGTGACCTCATTCAGGCCACGGTAGTCTACTGTCAGCCTCCATTCTCCACTGGCTTTACGCACTGGCCATATGGGACTGTTAAAAGGTGAGTGAGTTTTACTGATCACTCCCTGATTCTCCAACTGGCGAATCAAATCATGAATGGGGAGCAAGGAATCCCTGTTGGTGCGATACTGCCGTCTGTGCACTGTCTTTGTAGCAATCGGTACCTGCTGCTCTTTTACTCGTAGCAGTCCCACAACAGACGGGTCCTCTGACAGGCCAGGCAAAACAGACAGCTGCTTAATGTTGTCCATATCTACAGCAGCTATCCCAAAGGCCCATCGATACCCCTTAGGATCCTTGAAATGCCCCCTTCTGAGGTAATCAATACCCAGTATACATGGAGCCCCTGGGCCAGTCACAATAGGATGTTTTTGCCAGTCTTTGCCAGTGAGGCTTATTTCAGCCTCCAGCACAGTCAATTCTTGAGAGCCCCCAGTCACTCCAGAAATATGGATTGATTCTGTCCCTTCATGACTGGAGGGCATTAGGGTACACTGTACACCGGTATCCACCAGCGCCTTATATTCCTGTGGTTCTGATGTGCCAGGCCATCGAATCCACACAGTCCAATAAACTCTATTATCCCTTTCCCTCCCCTGACTGAGGGCAGGGCCCTTCTATTGGTTACCTGTGATGACTGGAGCAACTCCACTGGTGGTTGGTATGTCTAGTAGTTCTTTCACCCGTGCTCGTAGTGCAGAAGTAGGCTGATCATGCCACTTCCTCATGTCTTCTCCATGGTCACGTAGGTAGCGCCACATGGAAACACGCGGTGCAATCGTACTGTTGTTCTTTGCTCGAGCTGGGAAGCGTGTGCGTTTAACAGCTGAGACTTTTGATGATGCAGGTGAGGAGTAGGACTGGACTAGTTTGATCAGATCCTTCATTAGACCTGGTGGCCTGTACGAGGATTGACCTTCACCAGTTGTTTCTGATATTATTACGGGATCATTACGATTAGTTGATGGAAACAATTTCTTGCACATTTCATCTAGTCGGTCTTCTAGCCGTGAGATGGCAGAAACTGCGGCATACAGTTGGGGGAGCTGCTGATCAACGGTTTGAAGCATTATAATCAGCTCAACAACTTGGGGCCATCTGTCCTCGAATCCTTTAGATCCTGTTACCAATGTCTGTGCAATTCTCTCTGGTGCTGTACTTGTGATTTTCTGCCACATGTCAGGATCGGCCCTCACTCTCTCAGGATCATGTTCGCTTGGATCAGGGTTGTACAACATTTTCGCCATGGCCAATTCCCTCAGGCACTGAATACCTTTTTGGACGGTATTCCAACTATTAAATTTAGGCTTCAAAGCATCCTTATAGTGGTACCTTTCTCTCACGGCTTCTAACAGCCGCAACCAGAGAGTGGCAGCTCCATCCGAACATCTGCTAATCCCTCTGTTGATACCTGCATCTTGGGCAATGCTTCCTAGTTGGTGAGCTTTATTACCATCTAGAGACAAGCTGTTGGCCCCGTTGTCCCAGAAGCGAAGCAACCAAGCAAGGATACCTTCATCTTGATGCCGTGTAAACTCCTTTCTTGAGCCTTGGATTTCAGTCAGCTTCAGAGGTCGACGATAGGTGATTTCCTCCTCATCATCAGTCTCTTCTTCATGCCTCTTGGTTTTTCCCTTTGCTTTTTTCGGTACTGCTCCATGCTCGGCACCTGGGTCTTCTGCTGCCCCCCCCTCTGCTTCTCCTTCTTTTCGTTCTAGACGCATGGACACCCGTTTCCATTTCTTGCCTTCCACAGGGGCAACTGATATTGCTACTGATGCCTTCTGTGACTGATCAGAGTTAACTTGGGCTTGAATCTCAGATTGGAAACTCTCGCTCCAGAATAGTATGATCCAAAGCACAGTATGCATAAGCCAAACCCCACATAAGTTTTATCTCCTTAGATCTCTGACCCAAATACTCACTTAATTTCTCAGGTGTTCAAGAGTGAAATCCCATGACACTGCGGGTCCCCATGCTTCTAAGACTTTTCCTAAACCTTTCCATATTCCCTGCCAGTCATCATTCTCTGGTTTCTCTGGTTCTGGAGGAGACTTCCGCATAGAACAAAAGCATAGGAATACATATGCATTCATTGATAGTGATAACATGGATACAAGTATGAGCGCTATCTCAGTTATTGAAAGGCGTGTGGAAATCTGAGAGTACAACCTAAAAAAAGCAGTTTTTTTTAGCCTGTACAATGGATTAAACATGGTGGTGTTTGTAAAATTGCCCATTCCATCTGGGATGCAAGTATTTGTAAGATTCACAATTCCATCTGGGATGCAAGTGTTTGTAAGAGTCACAATTCCATCTGGGGTGTAGATGCCAAAATTCGGACCATACCACATCTCATAAAAGTACCAGGCAGGTGTCTCCATCAGTATCCACCTTATTAGGCCATATACCTGCACAATTCCACAACACCAAATTATGGTGTTAATAGTTGACCAATACTTTGAGAAGATCATAATTGCTTTCAATCCCTTAAACAGAGCAATTGGGATGAAGAGTGGATTCATAGCTGGCAGGCTCTGTAAAAGTCAGAGCTAGCTAGCTTTGCTCTAAGGGAGAAAGAAATCCCTTTGTTTTCTATACAAAAGTGAGATAGGAGTGCTGAGAATGTGCAGCTGCCCTTAATGTTGACAATTTGTCTGGTATTTCAAGGTCACGTTCTCAGTGAGCAGCTAAAAATAAAAAGATAACACTCCCGTAACGAAGCTAACGAAGCTCTTTAAGAGCAAAGAGAGAGTCGTTCTAAAAGCTAAAAAGCTCTATGCCCGCATTCTCCACCAAAAAATCTGTCACGGGTTACTTAGATTTACCTATGCCCGTTACAGGGGAAGCCACCCCGTGCCCCCCCCCCCGGGGCCAGGAAAGGGGGGGGAAAAGGGCAATGGGATAAAAACAGCGGCAATCTAAGGAGGAAAAACTTATTTTACTAAATATGATATCAAAATACAAGATAACACAATATAATATAATCGAGGCTAACAAATCAAACAAACAGAGAGAGAGAGTCCCCGAAAACCGAGAGGCCTACTGTGAACTCTAGGCGACACGGCTGGAACGCTTCCCACTCTCCGAGAAGTCCGAGAGAAGAAGGAGGGCACTCCAGCCTGGGAACGAGATTATATAGCGTCCTGGTCCCGTGACTTATTATTACTCCTGTTGTTCTCTGGAATATGTAGTCTTCTTCTGTGGACTGCACATTCAATAGAAGTATCCATGCTTTACATGATGTTATGATGTGGAATACTGATAGCAAAATTACAAAATTACAAAACCATGACAGATTTGAGGCGGAGTTTGGGGTGGGGTTTGAGGCGGGGATGTAGGCAAGGTTTGAGGAGGGGTTTGGGGTGGGGTTAGAGGTGGGTTTTAAGGTGGTGTTTGAGGTGAAGTTTGAGGCGGAGTTTGTGGCGGGGTTTCAAATGGGTTTTGAGGCAGGGTTTGAGGCAAGGTTCGGGGTGGGGTTTGAAGAGGGGTTTGAGGTGGGTTTTGGGGCAGGTTTTTGGGCAGGGTTTGAGGTGGGGTTTGGAGTGGGGTTTAAGGCAGGGTTTGGGGTGGAATTTAAAGAGGGGTTTGAGGTAGGGTATGTGGCGGGGTTTGTGGCAGGTTTTGAGGCAAGGTTTGAGGTGGGGTTTGAGGCGAAGTTTGGGGTGGGGTTTGAGAAAAGGCTTTGAGGCAAGGTTTGAGGTGGGGTTAGAAGTGGGGTTTGAGGTGGGGTTTGGGGAGCGGTTAGGGGCGGGGCTTGTGGCAGTGTTAGAAACAAAGTTTGGGGCAGGGTTAGAGGTATGGTTTGAGGCGGGAAAAGAGACGGGGTTAGAGGTGGGATTTGGGGCAGAGTTTGAGGCAGGATTTGGGGCGAGGTTTGTGGCGAAGTTAGGGGCAGGGTTTGAGGCCGGGATTGAGGTGGTGTATGGGGTGGGGTTTGAGGCGGGGTTTAAGGCGGGGTTTGAGGCAGGGTTAGAGGCGAAGTTTGAGGCGGGGATTGGGGTGGGTTTTGAGGCAGGGTTTGAGACGGGGTTTGGGGCGGGGTTTGATATGTGGTTTGAGGCGGGGTGTCGGGTGGGGTTTGAGTTGGAGTTTGGGGTGGGGTTTGAGGCGGGATTTGCGGTGTGTTTTGGGCAAGGTTTGGGGTGGGGTTTGGGGTGGGGTTTGAGGCGGGGTTTGAGGCAGGGTTTGAGGCGGGGTTTGGGATGGGGTTAGAGGCAACGTTTGGGGTGGGGTTTGAGGCGGTGTTTGGGGTGGGTTTTCAGGCGGGGTTTGCAGCGAAATTTGAGGCAGGGTTAGAGGCAGGGCTTGAGGTGGGGTTAGAGATGGGGTTAGAGATGGGTTAAGAGGTGTGGATTTGGGGCAGGGTTTGAGCCAGGGTTAGAGGTGAAGTTTGGGGCGCAGATTGAGGCGGGGTTTGAGGCGAATTTTGAGGCGGGTTTTTAGCCGGGGTTTGGGGTGAGGTATGAGGCCGGATTTGATATGGGGTTTGAAATGGGGTTTGGGGTGGGGTTTGAGGCGTAGTATGAGGCGGTGTTTGCGGTGGGGTTTGAGGCGGGGTTTGAGGCGGGGTTTGGGGCGGGGTTTGAGGCGGGCTTTAGGTTGGGGTTAGAGGCGGGGTTTGGTACGGGTTTTGTGGCGGGGTTTGGGGTCGGTTTTCAGGCGGCCTTTGAGGTGAAGTTTTAGGCGGGGTTAGAGGCAGGGTTTGAGGTGGGGTTAGAGGTGCGGTTTGGGGCAATGTTTGAGGCAGGCTATAGATGCGGGGTTTGGGGCGCGATTTGAGGTGGGGTTTGGGGCGGGGTTTGAGGCAGGGTTTGAGGCAGGGTTAAAGATGGGGTTTGAGGCGGGGCTTGAAACGGGGTTTGAGGCGGGGCTTGAGATGGGGTTTGGGGTGGGGTTATAGACGGGGTTTTAGGCAGGGTTTGAGGTGGTTTTTTAGACGGGGTTAAAGGTGGGTTTTGGGACTGGGTTTGGGGTAAGATTTGGGGAGGGTTTGAGGTGGGGTTTGAGGCAGGGTTTTGAGCGGGGTTTGGGGTGGGGTTTAAGGTGGGTTTTGAGGCGGCATTTGTGTTGGGGTTTGAGGCAGGGTTCGGGGCAAAATTTAGGGCAGGGTTTGGGGTGTGGTTACAAGTGGGGTTTGGGGTGGGGTTAGAGGCGGGGTTTGTGGTGGGGTTTCAGGTGACAATTGAAGTGGGGTTTGAGGCAGGGTTTGAGGCATGTTTTGAGGCGGGGATTGGGGTGGGGTTAGGGGTAGGGTATGAGGCGGGGTTTGAGGCAGGGTTTGGAATGGGGTTTGGGGCGGGGTTTGGGGTAAGGTTAGAGGCGGGGTTTGGGGCAGGGTTTGAGGTGGGGTGTCGGGTTGGGTTTGAGGCGGGGTTTCATGTGGGGTTTTAGTCGACGTTTGATGCTATGTTTGGGTTGGGGTTAGAGACGGGGTTTGAGGCAGGGTTAGAGGCACGGTTTGGGGTGGGGTTTGGGGCGTGGTTGGAGGCGTGGTTGGGTGTGGGGATTGGGGCGGGGTTTGGGGTGGGGTTGGGTGTAGTGATTGGGGCGGGGTTTGAGACGGGGTTTGGGGTGGGGTTTGGGGCAAGTTTTGGAGCAGGTTTTGTTGCGGGGTCTTAAGTGGGGTTTGAGGCAGGGTCTGAGGTGGGGTTTGAGTCAGGGTTACAAGCGGGGTTTGGGGCGGGGTAAGAAACAAAGTTTGGGGCAGGGTTAGAGGCGGGCTTTGAGGTGGAGTTTGGAGCAGGGTTGAAGTGGGGTTTGGAGTGGGGTTTGAGGCGGGGTTTGGGGCAGGGTTAAAGAGGGGTTTTAGGCGGGGCTTGAAGCGGGGTTTGAGGCGGGGTTTGAGATGGGGTTTGGGGTGGGGTTAGAGACGGGGTTTTAGGCGGGGATTGAGGTGGGTTTTGAGGCGGGGTTAAATATCGGTTTTGGGGAGGGGTTTGGGGTGGGATTTGGGGACGGTTTGAGGCGGGGTTAGAGGCGGGGTTTGAGGCAGGGTTAGAGGCGGGGTTTGGGGCAGGGTTAGAGGCGGGGTTTGGGGCAGGGTTTGTAGCCGGGTTTCAGGTGGGTTTTTAGGAGGGGTTTGAGGCGATGTTTGGGTTGGGGTTTGGGGCGAGCTTTGAGGCAGGGTTTGTGGCGTTGTTAGGGGCAGGGTTTGGGGCGGGGTTTGAGATGGGGTTTGGAGCGGGGTTAAAGACGCGGTTTTAGGCGGGGTTTGAGGTGGGATTAGAGGTGGGATTTGGGGCGGGGTTTAGGGTGGGATTTAATGAAAGGTTTGAGGCTCAGTTTGAGGTGGGGTTTAGGGCGGGGTTTGGGGTGTTGTTAGAAGTGGGTTTTGTGGCGGGGTTTCAGGTGGGTTTTGAGGCAGGGTTTGAGGCAAGGTTTGAGTTGGAGTTTGGGTTCGCGTTTGAGACGGAGTTTGGGGTGGGTTTTGGGCAAGGTTTGGGGTGGGGTTTGGGGTGGGTTTTGAGGTGGGATTGGAGGCGGGGTTTGGGGCGAGGTTTGGGATGTGGTTAGAGGCAAGGTTTGGAATGGGGTTTTGGGCGATGTTTGGGGTGGGTTTTCAGGCGGGGTTTGAGGCGAAATTGGAGGCGGGGTTAGAGGCAGGGTTTGAGGTGGGGTTAGAGGCGGGTTAAAAGGTGTGGTTTTGGGGCAGGGTTTGAGCCAGGGTTAGAGGCAGGGTTTGGGGCGCAGCTTGTAACATGCTTTAGGGCGGGGTTTGAGGCGAATTTTGATGCGGGGTTTGAGGCAAGGTTTGGGGTGGGGTTTGAGGCCACGTTTGATACGGGATTTGAGATGGGGTTGGGGGTGGGGTTTGAGGCGGTGTTTGTGTTGGGGTTTGCGGTGGGGTTTGAGGCAGGGTTAGAGGCGGGGTTTGAGGAGGGGTTTGGGGTGGGGTTTGGGGTCGGTTTTTAGGCGGCGTTTGAGGCGAAGTTTTAGGCGGGGTTAGAGGAGGGGTTAGAGGTGCAGTTTGGGGCAATGTTTGAGGGAGGCGACAGAGGCGGGGTTTGGGGCGAGATTTGAGGTGAGGTTTGGGGCAGGGTTTGAAATGAGGTTTGGGATGGGGTTTGAGGCAGGGTTTCAGGCGGGGTTTGGGGCAAAGTTTGAGGCAAAGTTTGGGGTGGGGTTTGAGGCGGGGTTTGAGGAGGGGTTAGAGGCGGGGTTTAAGGTGGGGATTTAGGCGGGGTTTGAGGTGGGGTTTGAGGCAAGTTTTGAGGCAAGGTTTGGTGTGGGGTTAGAGACTGGGTTTGAGGCAGGGTTTGAGCTGAAGTTTGGGGTGGGGTTTGGGATGGGTTTAGGTGTAGGGTTTGGGGCGGGGTTAGAAACGAAGTTTGGCGTGGGGTTAGAGGCGGGATTTGTGGTAAGGTTTGAGTCGGGGTTAGAGGTGGGGTTTGGGGCAGGGTTTGGGTTGGGGTTTGAGGCGGGCTTTCAGGCGGGGTTTGGGGCAAGGTTTGAGGCAAAGTTTGGGGTGGGGTTTGAGGCGGGGTTTGAGGCGGTGTTTGGGTTGGGGTTAGAGACAGGGTTTGAGGCAAGGCTTGAGGCTGCGTTTGAGGAGGGGTTTGGGGTGTGGTTGGAGGCGGGGTTGGGTGTGGGGATTGAGGCAGCGTTTGAGGCAGGGTTTGGGTTGGGGTTTGAGGCTGGATATGGGGTGGTGTTTCAGTCAGAGTTAAAAGCGGGGTTAGGGGCGGGGTAGGAAACGGAGTTTGGGGCGGGGTTAGAGGCGGGGTTTGGGGTGGGGTTAGAGGCAAGGTTTGGGGTGGGCTTTGGGGCAGGGTTTGGGATGGGTTTTGAGGTGGGGTTTGGGGTAATGTTTGAGGCGGAGTTTGGTGTGGTGTTTAAGGTGGGGCATGGAGTGGGGTTTGAGGCTAGGTTTGGGGAGGGGTTTGTGGCGGGATTTCAGGTGGGTTATGAGGTGGGGTTTGAAAAAAAGTTTTATGCGGGGTTAAAGGTGGGTTTTGAGGTGGGGTTGGAGGCGGTGTTAGAGATGTGTTTTGGGGCATAGTTTGAGGCAGGGTTTGAGGCGGTGTTTGAGGTGAGGCTTTAGGCGGGTTTTGGGGCAGGGTTTGTGGCGTTGTTAGTGGCAGGGTTTGAGAAGGGGTTTGGGGTGGGGTTGGAGATGGGGTTTTAGGCGCGGTTTGAGGTGGGTATTCAGGTGGGGTTAGTGGTGGTGTTTGGGGGTGGGGGTTGGGGTGGTGTTTGGGTAGGGTTAGATGCGGGGTTTGAGGTGGGGTTTGGGGCGGGTTTGATTCGGGGTTTTGTTGGAAGAAACCGCGGGAGACGAGTCTCATGCTATCATGATCAACAGGTCTCATTTATTAGGTGTAACAGCATCTTATTTATACAGTCAGTAATAAGCTCATGCATATTGCAAAAGTAAAGCTCAGGATTGGTGGGTTACGTATTACTTCATCTGACCTTTGTGGTTAGCCTTATGGTTACTTTTTCTTCACAGCTATGTCTATACATTGCTACACATCTTGTTTTTCCCTTAGGCCGTCCTTGCCTCTAGCTACATATTCTGTCTTTAGCTACATATCCTGTCTTTCACATCCTGATTTCTCCTCAGCTGCTGCCTCCAGTCACGTTCCTTCTCTTACAATTTAACTAATGGAATTTCATCATGTCCTTTCTCATGAAGCCATTCTGCATAAACACTCCACACTTCCCCCGTTTTCTTTTAGGCTGAAAAGGCTCAGTTTAACGACCGATTAATCATATTTAACAAGCAGTTCAGTTCATTTGTTCAGTCAGTTCTCATGTAGTTTTATCCTGCTCCATAGCTGCTGCTCTGTGAACTCCTCATCTCGATCCATGACTGCTGCTCCATAAAATTCTTCTTGTATTACAACAATTTCAAGATACTGCCTATAGAGTAACAACACTACTTAAATTAATAACATAACTATTATAACTCAATCAAGGCCTCGATTGACAATACTCTAAATATGAAAAAAAAAGAGACAAGTCAAATACAACTTAACAACATTACTGTTAAACCTGCTATAAAGGACAAATGTGTTTGCTCTGCAACCTAAGTTTCTGCAACCTGGAAATAAATCTGTGAGGGTCCCATTGTGTTAATCTGTAACTGGTCAGGAAAAGTCTTCAATTTTCATATACTCTGATATATTGATTTTAATGACCACTAAAATTTGTGCAGTAAATGCTTTTAAGATGTTCATAACCATGCTCTACCAACTGAGTTATCTGGGCTAATAATTGATTAATGATCGCACAATTCAATAGAATAGCATGTCAAATAGAACCAATTTTAGAGGACAAATGTACTAGAGTATCACTAGGGGCATTATTACTTATTGACCCTTGAGAAACAGCAAGCCATGTTGGTGGCGGATGTGACAGGTAGTG
Organism: Coturnix japonica; assembly: GCF_054131305.1. NCBI lineage: Eukaryota > Metazoa > Chordata > Aves > Galliformes > Phasianidae > Coturnix > Coturnix japonica. Next base: position 1,335,616 of record NC_140680.1, on the reverse strand, counting down.
CCAGCAGGGCGTCCCCTGCTTCAAGGTGCACATTTCCTCTCTCACCCATCACAGATTCTCTCCTGCATTCAGGGTCTGAAGGATTTCTTCCAGTTGTACACCACATCCGCATGGCCAGTGCGTGATATAGAGCCCAAGTGGAACACCTGCTTGGAAAACAAACTATCAAATTTAGTTCTATTAGCATGCACTTTTGTCTAAAATGATGCATGGTTATATTTCAAAAATCCCAATTAGTTGGATGTAAGAGAGGTATCTATTCTATGATACAGGGTCATCTCTTTGACTGGGATTCCTTTCCAGGTTTTGTCTTTGCCAATTAAGAAAAGCTAATTAATAGGCTAATAACATCATAACCAAACAGTACTAAAACATTAAAAGCTATTCCTGTAGATTCTAGCATTGATTACATCAATCCTTTAATTAAATCCTGTTTAATACGCATCTGATCTATTACTAAAATAGAAGAAGCACACAACATCCTAGCTAATGCCTTAAACTCTAATTCTTGAGACTGCATTGGTAAAACAGAAAATCACACACTATGTCAAACTATTACTAATATTATCTATAACACAGCAAGTTACAAAGCAATACCACTAAGTAAGAAACACACAATTACAATTACTATAAAGGCTGGATGCTATTTTCTGCCTTCAGATGAGACCAAACATATCATGCTGGAACCCACGTAGGGCCAGTCCCTGTGGAAATAAGAGCATATTCACGACCCCAAGTTGTCAGTGGTAGGGGACAGTCCCAAAGTCCTGTGGCCATATTCCAAACATTAACCATAGGCTGTTCCTTTAGCACTGGGGAAGCCTCAAAATGACGATCCACATAAGCTGTATCTCTATGAACACGATTCAAAAAGTTCAGCACAAGCAAAACAAGCAAAACCTTGCATAATATTTCCTGTAGTGTGTCTCCCATATTCCCCCTTTTTTGTTTAAGAATGGATTTCAGTGTTTGATAAATGTGATCAGTGATAGCTTGTCCAGTGGGAGAATGAGCAATGGCTGTAGTATGTTTAACACACCCTTCTTGGAGGAAAGTTTGAGTGGCCTTAGAGGTATATGCAGGCCCATTATCTGTTTTTGTAGTATGTGGAATTCCTATAGCAGCATAAGCAGATAACCAGTGTTTACGGGTGTCATGACTGCGTTCACCTGTATGTGCTGTGGCAAATACGTAAGAAGAATGAGTATCTATTGTTACATGTGCATATTTTAGACAGCCAAATTCAGGAACGTGAGTGACATTTGTCTGACACAGTTGAAGAGGTGCTGTGCCACATGGATTTGTCCCAGTCTGAGGCAAAGAGGTATCAGTCAAATTATGTAGCTGGTATTCCGTCACAAACACAGTGTATTGCGTAGGAGAGAGGATCATGAATTCTGTATGTTCTTACTGACTCCCTTAGCTCCTTCACTGCCTCATAAGGCAGGGATTCCCAACGGGGGACCTGATTAGGAAAGGTTTGCAACATGTCAGCATCACCCCTTAATATTGTTTCTTTTCTGCATTGTTCTAAGACATCACAGTATGCTGTAGGGAAATTTGTCGTTCCTGCTCCCTTCAAAGTATCATCAGGAGGAAATGCGTCCGATTCTCTTTCTGGATCTACAGGACCGGGGTCACAACGATCCCCTGGTTTCGGTCCATCCGCGTCTTTAACCACGTTACACACGGGCTGCACAGACGCAGCCGCGCACGACGAAGGGCGGCGGCACGGCGAGGCGCAGAGAACGACGTGGGCGGAGCAGAGGGCGGGGGCGAGACGAGCGACGTAGGCGGACTGAAGGGCGGGGGGGCCGTAGAGGCCGACAACGCGGCGAGCGACGTGGGGGGGCGGCAGGCGGCCGCTGGTTGGGAACGGCTGGTTGTGTCGGAGCGCGGCCGCTGTTCTTTCCCGCGCTGGGCTGGAGGTTTCTTGACCGGCGACGGCAGGTGACGGTGTTGTGGTTGTCCGAGCGGCAGTTCTGGCACCACACACCGACAGCTTGGCGATTCCGTCATAAATGTCCCTTAACGCCGCACCGGAAACATTTTAAAGAGGTGCTTGGGCCTGAATTGGTTACTGCAGACGCTTGTAACGGTGCAAGAGCTGCTGACACTTGATTCTGAGAAGCCTCAGCCTGTGCCTTTAATCCTGCCCCTAGCTCTTTAATGGCCTCAACTATGAAAGCCTGAGCCCCTGTGGGCACACTCGATAATCTGTCTAACGCCTCCTCTATTGTCCAGTTACTCCTCAAAGTACTTAGAATGCCACGAGCTGTAGCATTACAATTCTGAAGTGCACAATGTTTTAGCATTATTTCCCTCATGTATCTGGTACTCCAGCCTTCTCTATGGCTCCGGAAACACTCCAAAATCCTCATTTCTTCCCTGCTGGAATCCCATATAAGACAACAATGGGACACATAGGGACCCCATGGTTCACAGTCGGGGACAGTGAGACCCATTAGAGGCACATAGGGACCCCGTTGAGACCCATAAGAGACCCCTTAGAGGCACATAGGGACCACATTGAAACCCATAGATACACATAGGAAGACACTTGGGCCCAGAGACACCCGTAAGAGACACCGTAGAGATTCCATAGAGGCACATAGGGAGACACTGGGACCCACAGGGGGACATAGAGATCCATAGGGGGACAGTGGGACACATTGGGACCCCATGGAGAGACATAGAGACACATAGGGACCCATCTAGAGGCATAATAACCCCATAGAGACCTATTGGGACACCCAGAGACCCATAGGGAAACATTGGGACCCGTAGGGGCTGTATGGGAGATTGGTAATCACAGCCTGAACCTCTGATTAATCAGCTGAGGCAAGTGTGGGGTCAGCTGCGGGAGCACAGGTGAGAGTAATGGAGCTGTGCTCCCGGGAGGGCTGGAGCTCGACTCCACCTCCTCTGAGACCTCATTTAAGGGCTGACCCTCACTCGAGCCGCTTTCCATTATCTTTCCGAGCTCCCTGTTACCGGGTGAGGTCCCAGAAGACTGGAGGCTTGCCAACGTGACTCCCATTTCCAAGCAAGGTTGTCAGGAGGATCCGGGCAACTCCAGGCCTGTTAGCCTGACCTCGGTGCCAGGGAAGGGAATGGAACGAATTGTCTTGAGGGAGATGACAGATGCGGCAGGTGTGGGATGAGCAGGAGATCAGACCTAGCCAGCATGGGTTCGTGAAGGGCAGCTCCTGCTTGACCAATCTGATCTCCTTCTACGATCCTGTGACCCATCTGATGGATGAAGGAAAGAAAGGAAGGCTGTTGATGTGCTCTACTTGGACTTCAGCAAAGCCTTCACAACTGTCTCCCATGCTATTCTCCTACAAAAGCTGGCAGCCCTTTTCCAACCTTGAGAATTCTGTGATTCTGTGAGGCAGCATCTCTTGGACATCGCTCTGCAGTGAAGACCGCCCCAGCTTCCTCAGCGAAGGCATCACCACTGGTGAGTTTCTCTCTCGCTTAGAACCTCTGTACATTTGTTACCATCTTTGTTACCATCTGTATAGTTACCACCTAGACAGGGGGACATAGAGAGACACTGGGACCCATAGGGACCCATAGAGATCCAGAGGAAGACATTGGGACCCATAGAGAGACACTGGGACCCATAGGGACACATAGAGAGACACTGGGACCCATAGGGACACATAGAGACCCATAGACAGTCATTGGGAGCCATAAGGATAAATTGAGACCCATAGAGACCCCTTTGAGACCCATAGTGCCTCAAAGAAACCCATAGCGACCCCATAGTCACCCATAGCGCCCCATAGGAACACAAAGATACCCCATAGAGCCCCATAGACACCCCATAGTGACCCATAGGGGCCCAAAGAGACCCCATAGCACCCCATAGCTACTCCATAGTGCCCCATAGCAGCCCATGGAGCCTCATAGACACTCCATTGTGCCCCACAGCACCCCATTGCACCCCATAGGGACCCATAGACACAGCATACTGCTCCATAGAGCCCCATAGACACCCCATAGTTCCCCACAGCACCCCATAGCTGCCCACAGTGCCCCATAGACACCACATAAGGCCCTACAGCCACACCATGGAGCCCAATTGAACCACATAGACACGCCATATCGCCCCATAGTGCCTGTAGACACCCCATAGAGCCCCATAGAGACCCACTGAACCCCATACAGACCCCGTGCAGACCCCATAGAGCCCCACAGACAACCCATAGATCCCCAAAGACACCCCATAGACTCCCCATAGAGCCCCATAGGGACCTCATAGCGCCCCATAGAGACCCCATTCTTCAGCATAGAGCCCCATAGCAAACCATAGCACCCCATAGTCACCCATAGCGCCCCATAGGAACCCAAGGATACCCCAAAGCACCCCATAGCCACCCTACAGCACCGCATAGCCACCCCATAGAGCCCCATAGACACCACATAGTGACCCATAGCGCCCCATAGGGGCACAAAGAGACCCCAAATCATCCCATAGCTACTCCACAGTGCCCCATAGCAGCCCATGGAGCCTCATAGACACTCCCTTGTGCCCCACAGCGCCCCATTGCACCCCATAGGGACCCATAGACACCCTATACTGCTCCATAGAGCCCCATAGCACCCCATAGTGCCTCACAGCACCCCATAGCACAACATAGTGCCACATAGACACCACATAAGGACATATAGCCGCGCCATAGAGCCCCATAGACATTCCATAGAGCCCCGTAGGCAACCCATTGTGCCCCATAGAGCTCCCATAGCCACCCATAGAAACTCATTTTGCCACATAGACACACCATAGCGTTCCATAGACACCCCATAGAAACCTCAGAACGCCCCATAGAACCCCATAGAGCTCCATAGGCACCCCATAGAGCCCCATAGAGAACCCATAGAGGCACATAGCAACCCATAGGGGGGACATTGGGACACATAGGGACACAGAGTGACCCATAGGGAGACACTGGGACCCATAGGGTGACATTGGGACACATAGGGACACCATGGATTACAGTGGGGGACAGTGATACCCGTAGAGACACATAGAGACTCTGCTGAGACCCATAAGAGACCCTATAGAGGCACATAGGGACCACACTGAAACCCATAGATACCCATAGGAGGACATTTAAGCCCATAGTTACAAATAAGTGACCCCATAGAGGCACATAGCTACCCATAGGTGGGATATTGGGACACATAGGGACACATAGTGACCCATAGGGAGACACTGGGACCCATAGGGGGACATTGGGACACATAGAGACCCCATGGATTAAGGTGGGGGACAGAGAGACCCATAGAGGCACATAGGGACCACATTGAAACCCATAGGTACCCATAGGAATTCATTTGGGTCCAGAGATACCCATAAGAGACCCCACAGAGGCACATAGCAACCCATAGGGGAGACGTTGGGACACATATTGACTCATTAGTGACCCAAAGGGAGTCATCTGATGGATGAAGGAAAGAAAGGCTGTTGATGTGCTCTACTTGGACTTCAGCAAAGCCTTCACAACTGTCTCCCATGCTATTCTCCTACAAAAGCTGGCAGCCCTTTTCCAACCTTGAGAATTCTGTGATTCTGTGAGGCAGCATCTCTTGGACATCGCTCTGCAGTGAAGACCGCCCCAGCTTCCTCAGCGAAGGCATCACCACTGGTGAGTTTCTCTCTCGCTTAGAACCTCAGTACATTTGTTACCATCTTTGTTACCATCTGTATAGTTACCACCTAGACAGGGGGACATAGAGAGACACTGGGACCCCTAGGGACCCATAGAGATCCAGAGGAAGACATTGGGACCCATAGAGAGACACTGGGACCCATAGGGACACATAGAGAGACACTGGGACCCATAGGGACACATAGAGACCCATAGACAGTCATTGGGAGCCATAAGAATAAATTGAGACCCATAGTGCCTCAAAGAAACCCATAGCGACCCCATAGTCATTCATAGCGCCCCATAGGAACACAAAGATACCCCATAGAGCCCCATAGACACCCCATAGTGACCCATAGGGGCCCAAAGAGACCCCATAGCACCCCATAGCTACTCCATAGTGCCCCATAGCAGCCCATGGAGCCTCATAGACACTCCATTGTGCCCCACAGCACCCCATTGCACCCCATAGGGACCCATAGACACAACATACTGCTCCATAGAGCCCCAAAGACACCCCATAGTTCCCCACAGCACCCCATAGCAGCCCACAGTGCCCCATAGACACCACATAAGGCCCTACAGCCACACCATAGAGCCCAATTGAACCACATAGACACGCCATATCGCCCCATAGTGCCTGTAGACACCCCATAGAGCCCCATAGAGACCCACTGAACCCTATACAGACCCCATGCAGACCCCATAGAGCCCCACAGACAACCCATAGATCCCCAAAGATACCCCGTAGACTCCCAATAGAGCCCCATAGGGACCTCATAGCGCCCCATAGAGACCCCATTCTTCCGCATAGAGCCCTATAGCAAACCATAGCACCCCATAGTCACCCATAGCGCCCCATAGGAACCCAAGGATACCCCAAAGCACCCCATAGCCACCCTACAGCACCGCATAGCCACCCCATAGAGCCCCATAGACACCACATAGTGACCCATAGGGGCCCAAAGGGACCCCATAGCACCCCATAGCTACTCCATAGTGCCCCATAGCAGCCCATGGAGCCTCATAGACACTCCATTGTGCCCCACAGCACCCCATTGCACCCCATAGGGACCCATAGACACAGCATACTGTTCCGTAGAGCCCCATAGACACCCCATAGTTCCCCACAGCACCGCATAGCAGCCCACAGTGCCCCATAGACACCACATAAGGCCCTACAGCCACACCATAGAGCTTAATTGAACCACATAGACACCCCATACAGCCCCATAGTGCCTGTAGACACCCCATAGAGACCCACTGAACCCCATACAGACCCCATGCAGACCCCATAGAGCCCCACAGACAACCCATAGATCCCCAAAGACACCCCATAGACTCCCCATAGAGCCCCATAGGGACCTCATAGCGCCCCATAGAGACCCCATTCTTCCGCATAGAGCCCCATAGCAAACCATAGCACCCCATAGTCACCCATCGCGCCCCAGAGGATCCCAAGGATACCCCAAAGCACCCCATAGCCACCCTACAGCACCGCATAGCCACCCCATAGAGCCCCATAGACACCACATAGTGACGCATAGCGCCCCATAGGGGCACAAAGAGACCCCAAATCATCCCATAGCTACTCCACAGTGCCCCATAGCAGCCCATGGAGCCTCATAGACACTCCCTTGTGCCCCACAGCGCCCCATTGCACCCCATAGGGACCCATAGTCACCCTATACTGCTCCATAGAGCCCCATAGCACCCCATAGTGCCTCACAGCACCCCATAGCACAACATAGTGCCACATAGACACCACATAAGGACATATAGCTGCGCCATAGAGCCCCATAGACATCCCATAGAGCCCCGTAGGCAACCCATTGTGCCCCATAGAGCTCCCATAGCCACCCATAGAAACTCATTTTGCCACATAGACACACCATAGCGTTCCATAGACACCCCATAGAAACCTCAGAACGCCCCATAGAACCCCATAGAGCTCCATAGGCACCCCATAGAGCCCCATAGAGAACCCATTGAGGCACATAGCAACCCATAGGGGGGACATTGGGACACAGAGGGACACTTAGTGACCCATAGGGAGACACTGGGACCCATAGGGTGACATTGGGACACATAGGGACACCATGGATTACAGTGGGGGACAGTGATACCCGTAGAGACACATAGAGACTCTGTTGAGATCCATAAGAGACCCCATAGAGACACATAGGGACCACATTGAAACCCATAGATACCCATAGGAGGACACTTAAGCAGATAGATACAAATAAGAGACCCCATAGAGGCACATAGCTACCCATAGGTGGGATATTGGGACACATAGGGACACATAGTGACCCATAGGGAGACACTGGGACCCATAGGGGGACATTGGGACACATAGGGATCCCATGGATTACAGTGGGGGACAGTGAGACCCATAGAGACACATAGGGACCACATTGAAACCCATAGATAACCATAGGAAGACATTTGGGCCCAGAGATACCCATAAGAGACCACATAGAGACCCCATAGAGGTACATAGCAACCCATAGGGGGGACATTGGAACACAGAGGTACCACATGGATTACAGTGGGGAACAGTGAGATCCGTAGAGACACATAGGGGCTCCACTGATACCCATAAGAGACCCCATAGAGGCACATAGGGACGTAATGTAACCTATGGATACCAATAGGTAGATATTTTGGCGCAGAGATACTCATAAGTGACCCCATGGAGACACTTAGCAACACATAGGAGGAACATTGGAACAAATAGGGACACTTCGTGACCCATAGTGGGACATTGGGACACATAGGGATCCCATGGATTACAGTGGGGGAGAGTGAGACCCATAGAGACACATAGGGACACTGCTGAGACCCATAAGAGACCCCATAGAGGCACATAGGGACCACATTGAAACCCATAGGTACCCATAGGAATACATTTGGGTCCAGAGATACCCACAAGAGACCCCACAGAGGCACATAGCAACCCATAGGGGAGACGTTGGGACACATAGTGACTCATTAGTGACCCAAAGGGAGTCACTGGGACCCATATGGATACATAGAGATCCATAGGGGGACATTGGGACACATAGGGACCCCATAGAGAGACATAGAGACACATAGGGACCCATTTAGAGGCATAATAACCCCATAGAGACCTATAGGGACAGCTAGAGACCCATAGGGAAACCCATAGATACCCATAGGAAGACATTTGGTCCTAGAGGTAGCGAAACCCCATAGAGACCCTATAGAGGCACTTAGCAACCCATTGTGGGGACAATGGGACACATAGGGACACATAGTGACCCATAGGAGGACAGTGGGACAAATCGGGATCCCATGGATTACAGTGGGGGACAGTGTGACCCATAGAGACACATAGGGACACTGCTGAGACCCATAAGAGACCCCACTGAGGCACATAGGGACCACATTGAAGCCCATAGATACCCATAGGAAGACATTTGGGCCCAGAGATACCCATAAGAGACCCCATTGAGACCCCATATAGGCACATATCAACCCATAGGGGGGACATTGGGACACATAAGGGACCCCATGGATTACAGTGGGGGACAGTGAGACCCATAGAGACACATAGGGACCCTGGAGAGACCCATAACAGACCCCATAGAGGCACATAGGGACCACACTGAAACATATAGATACACATAGTAAGATATTTGGGCCCAGAGATGCACATAAGAGACCCTAAAGAGACCCCATAGAGGCACATGGCAACCCATAGGGGGGATTGTGAGACATAGTGACCCATAGGGAGACACTGGGACCCATAGGGGGACATAGAGATCTACAGGAGGACATTAGGACACATTGGGACCCCATAGAGAGACATAGAGTCACATAGGGACCAACTGGGAGGCATAATAACCCCATAGAGACACTCCATATCGCCCCATAGTGCCTGTAGACACCCCATAGAGCCCCATAGAGACCCACTGAACCCCATACAGACCCCATGCAGACCCCATAGAGCCCCACAGACAACCCATAGATCCCCAAAGACACCCCATACACTCCCCATAGAGCCCCATAGGGACCTCATAGCGCCACATAGAGACCCCATTCTTCCGCATAGAGCCCCATAGCAAACCATAGCACCCCATAGTCACCCATAGCGCCCCATAGGAACCCAAGGATACCCCAAAGCACCCCATAGCCACCCTACAGCACCGCATAGCCACCCCATAGAGCCCCATAGACACCACATAGTGACCCATAGTGACCCATAGGGGCCCAAAGAGACGCCATAGCACCCCATAGCTACTCCATAGTGCCCCATAGCAGCCCATGGAGCCTCATAGACACTCCATTGTATCCCACAGCACACCATTGCACCCCATAGGGACCCATAGACACAGCATACTGCTCCATAGAGCCCCATAGACACCCCATAGTTCCCCACAGCACCGCATAGCAGCCCACAGTGCCCCATAGACACCACATAGTGACCCATAGCGCCCCATAGGGGCACAAAGAGACCCCAAATCATCCCATAGCTACTCCACAGTGCCCCATAGCAGCCCATGGAGCCTCATAGACACTCCCTTGTGCCCCACAGCGCCCCATTGCACCCCATAGGGACCCATAGACACCCTATACTGCTCCATAGAGCCCCATAGCACCCCATAGTGCCTCACAGCACCCCATAGCACAACATAGTGCCACATAGACACCACATAAGGACATATAGCCGCGCCATAGAGCCCCATAGACATTTCATAGAGCCCCGTAGGTAACCCATTGTGCCCCATAGAGCTCCCAAAGCCACCCATAGAAACTCATTTTGCCACATAGACACACCATAGCGTTCCATAGACACCCCATAGAAACCTCAGAACGCCCCATAGAACCCCATAGAGCTCCATAGGCATCCCATAGAGCCCCATAGAGAACCCATAGAGGCACATAGCAACCCATAGGGGGGACATTGGGACACATAGGGACACATAGTGACCCATAGGGGGACATTGGGACACATAGGGATCCCATGGATTACAGTGCGGGACAGTGAGACCCATAGAGACACATAGGGACACTGCTGAGACCCATAAGAGACCCCATAGAGTCACATAGGGACCACATTGAAACCCATAGGTACCCATAGGAATACATTTGGGTCCAGAGATACCCATAAGAGACCCCACAGAGGCACATAGCAACCCATAGGGGAGACGTTGGGACACATAGTGACTCATTAGTGACCCAAAGGGAGTCACTGGGACCCATGTGGATACATAGAGATCCATAGGGGGACATTGGGACACATAGGGACCACATAGAGAGACATAGAGACACATAGGGACCCATCTAGAGGCATAATAACCCCATAGAGACCTATAGGGACAGCTAGAGACCCTTAGGGAAACATTGGGACCCATAGGGGCTGTATGGGAGATTGGTAATCACAGCCTGAACCTCTGATTAATCAGCTGAGGCAAGTGTGGGGTCAGCTGCGGGAGCACAGGTGAGAGTAATGGAGCTGTGCTCCCGGGAGGGCTGGAGCTCGACTCCACCTCCTCTGAGACCTCATTTAAGGGCTGACCCTCACTCGAGCCGCTTTCCATTATCTTTCCGAGCTCCCTGTTACCGGGTGAGGTCCCAGAAGACTGGAGGCTTGCCAACGTGACTCCTATTTCCAAGCAAGGTTGTCAGGAGGATCCGGGCAACTCCAGGCCTGTTAGCCTGACCTCGGTGCCAGGGAAGGGAATGGAACGAATTGTCTTGAGGGAGATGACAGATGCGGCAGGTGTGGGATTGCAGCGACTCGGCACGGACTCAGATGTGAACGATCCAAATCCTTTATTACAAGTTCTCACATCCCTTATATACCTTCACAAGTTGTTATTTTCTAACTTTCCCATCCGCCCTTACAACTTTCCCAAACATCTTACATGTCAACAAAGCATTCTACAAAACACTTTTCAACTGTCCATGCAGGCACATAACCAATCAGAGCTGTGAGACTCTTCTTCTCCTTGCAGAGGTGTCCTTGGTTCCCATGCTGTTTATCTTGCTCCACAGCTGCTGCTCTGAACAGCTTTTCTTGTATCCCCACAATTCCCCCTTTTTTGTTTATTGACAAGCTACTACCATACTATAAAATAATAATACTAATTATATTAATAACATAATCATTATAACTCAATCAAGGCCTCGATTGACAATACTCTAAAAGTGAAAAAAGAGACAAGTCAAATACAACATAACAACATTACTGTTAAACCCACTAAAAAGAACAAACAGGTTTGTACTGCAACCTAAGTTTCTGCAACCTGAAAATAAATCCATGAGGGTCCCATTGTGTTAATCTGTAACTGATCAGGAAAAGTCTTCAATTTTTATATACTCTGATATATTGATTTTTAATGACCACTAAAATTTGTGCAGTAAATGCTTTTAAGATGTTCATAACCATGCTCTACCAACTGAGTTATCCGGGCTAATAATTGATTAATGATCGCACAATTTAATGGAATATCATGTCAAATAGAACCAATTTTAGAGGACAAATGTACTAGAGTATCACTAGGGGCATTAATACTTATTGACCCTTGAGAAACAGCAAGCCATGTTGGTGGTGGATGTGACAGGTAGTGCCAGCAGGGCGTCCCCTGCTTCAAGGTGCACATTTCCTCTCTCACCCATCACAGATTCTCTCCTGCATTCAGGGTCTGAAGGATTTCTTCCAGTTGTACACCACATCCGCATGGCCAGTGCGTGATATAGAGCCCAAGTGGAACACCTGCTTGGAAAACAGAATAAACCATCAAATTTAGTTCTATTAGCGTGCACTTTTGTCTAAAATGATGCATGGTTATATTTTCAGATCCCAATTAATTGGATGTAAAAGAGGTATCCGTTCTATGATACAGGGTCATCTCTTTGCCTGGGATTCCTTTCCAGGTTTTGTCTTTGCAAATTAAGAAAAGCTAATTAATAGGCTAATAACATCATAACCAAACAGTACTAAAACATTAAAAGAGCTATTCCTGTAGATTCTAGCATTGATTAGATCAAATCCTGTTTAATACACATCTGATCTATTACTAAAATAGAAGAAGCACACAACATCCTAGCTAATGCCTTAAACTCTAAATCTTGAGACTGCATTCACCTGTATGTGCTGTGGAAAATACGTAAGAAGAATGAGTATCTATTGTTACATGTGCATATTTCAGACGGCCAAATTCAGGAACGTGAGTGACATCTGTCTGACACAGTTGAAGAGGTGCTGTGCCACATGGATTTGTCCGAGTCTGAGGCAAAGAGCTATCAGTCAAATTATGTAGCTGATATTCAGTCATAAACACGGTGTATTGCATAGGAGAGAGGATCATTCTTAACACAGTTTTCCAATCGCGAGGGGTCATAGCGTAACTGTCACTGTTTGTAACCAAAAGATTGTATGTAAAGGCTGACTGAACTCCGAATGTTCTCACTGACTCCCTTAGCTCCTTCACTGCCTCATAAGGCAGAGATTCCAAACGGGGGACCTGATTAGGAAAGGTCTGCAACGTGTCAGCATCACTTCTTAATATTGTTTCTTTTTTGCATTGCTCTAAGACATCACAGTACGCTGTAGGGAAATTTGTCATTCCTGCTTCCTTCAAAGTATCATCAGGAGGAAATGCGTCCGATTCTCTTTCTGGATCTTCTGGACCGGGGTCACAACGATCCCCTGGTTTCGATCCGTCCGTGTCTTTATCCACGTTACACGCCGGCTGCACAGACGCAACAGCACATGACGTGGGGGGGGAGGAGGGCAGAAGCGGCGCGATGAACGTCGTAGGCGGAGCGAAGGGCGAGGGCGCCGTAGAGGGCGGCAACGCGGCGAACGTCGGGGGAGGAGCGAACGGCGGGAGCGCGAAGGGGGGCGGCCGCGGCCCCTCGTCTCCCCGAATCGGGGAGGGGTCGGCGCCGCCAGTCGGATCCGGGCACGGGCCGCTTCCCGCAGTGAGAGGCAGCGGCGGGGTTGGGACGGAGGGCGGCAGGGAATGGTCGGAATAAATTCTTTCCCGTCGTGATTGCTTAATCCCTTCCATTATCCGGCTCCAAACGGGCAACAGCTTAGCAGCCGTTCTGTCTTTAGCGAGAGAAGCCTCGTAGAGTTTTGAGCCGATTTTGTCCCAAAGTTCTCCATCGAGAGAGAACTCAGTTTTTGGAAATTCAGGGACATTTTTGCTTATCCATTTAAGAAGAGTAGCTAATGCTTTAGTAGACACAGTCTTATCCTGATACGGTAACACTGACCGCAATACTTCGAGATTTACTTTCTGCTCCTTCGTTAGTGAGCTCCCCATAGTTCCCGACTGCTCACCTTCTGTCCTGCAGAACGGTGCGGGTGCGCGCGAAACAGTCTCTCCGAAGTTCAGTCGGGCGACGCTGCCGGACCGGGCTCGCTCAGCCGCGGGTTGATTTGCTCCACGTTGTGGGCGCCATTTGCAGCGACTCGGCACGGACTCAGATGTGAACGATCCAAATCCTTTATTACAAGTTCTCACATCCCTTATATACCTTCACAAGTTGTTATTTTCTAGCTTTCCCATCCGCCCTTACAACTTTCCCAAACACCTTACATGTCAACAAAGCATTCTACAAAACACTTTTCAACTGTCCATGCAGGCACATAACCAATCAGAGCTGTGAGACTCTTCTTCTCCTTGCAGAGGTGTCCTTGGTTCCCATGCTGTTTATCTTGCTCCACAGCTGCTGCTCTGAACAGCTTTTCTTGTATCCCCACATGGGATGAGCAGGAGATCAGACCTAGCCAGCATGGGTTCGTGAAGGGCAGCTCCTGCTTGACCAATCTGATCTCCTTCTACGATCCTGTGACCCATCTGATGGATGAAGGAAAGAAAGAAAGGCTGTTGATGTGCTCTACTTGGACTTCAGCAAAGCCTTCACAACTGTCTCCCATGCTATTCTCCTACAAAAGCTGGCAGCCCTTTTCCAACCTTGAGAATTCTGTGATTCTGTGAGGCAGCATCTCTTGGACATCGCTCTGCAGTGAAGACCGCCCCAGCTTCCTCAGCGAAGGCATCACCACTGGTGAGTTTCTCTCTCGCTTAGAACCTCTGTACATTTGTTACCATCTTTGTTACCATCTGTATAGTTACCACCTAGACAGGGGGACATAGAGAGACACTGGGACCCCTAGGGACCCATAGAGATCCAGAGGAAGACATTGGGACCCATAGAGAGACACTGGGACCCATAGGGACACATAGAGAGACACTGGGACCCATAGGGACACATAGAGACCCATAGACAGTCATTGGGAGCCATAAGAATAAATTGAGACCCATAGTGCCTCAAAGAAACCCATAGCGACCCCATAGTCATTCATAGCGCCCCATAGGAACACAAAGATACCCCATAGAGCCCCATAGACACCCCATAGTGACCCATAGGGGCCCAAAGAGACCCCATAGCACCCCATAGCTACTCCATAGTGCCCCATAGCAGCCCATGGAGCCTCATAGACACTCCATTGTGCCCCACGGCACCCCATTGCACCCCATAGGGACCCATAGACACAGCATACTGCTCCATGGAGCCCCATAGACACCCCATAGTTCCCCACAGCACCCCATAGCAGCCCACAGTGCCCCATAGACACCACATAAGGCCCTACAGCCACACCATAGAGCCCAATTGAACCACATAGACACGCCATATCGCTCCATAGTGCCTGTAGACACCCCATAGAGCTCCATAGAGACCCACTGAACCCCATACAGACCCCATGCAGACCCCATAGAGCCCCACAGACAACCCATAGATCCCCACAGACACCCCATAGTGCCCCATAGAGCCCCATAGGGAACCCATAGTGCTCCATAGACACCCCATAGATCCCCATAGAGAACCCATAGCCACCCACTGAACACCATAGAGCCCAATAGGCACCACATAGCACACAATAGACACCCCATAGAGACCCCATTCTTCCGCATAGAGCCCCATAGCACCCCATGGTCACCCATAGCGCCGCATAGGAACCCAAGGATAACTCAAAGCACCCCATAGCCACCCTACAGCACTCCATAGCCACCCCATTGAGCCACATAGACACCACATAGTGACCCATAGCTCCCCATAGGGGCACAAAGAGACCCCAAATCATCCCATAGCTACTCCACAGTGCCCCATAGCAGCCCATGGAGCCTCATAGACACTTCCTTGTGCCCCACAGCGCCCCATTGCACCCCATAGGGACCCATAGACACCCTGTACTGCTCCATAGAGGCCCATAGCACCCAATAGTGCCTCAGAGCACTTGATAGCACAACATAGTGCCTCATAGACACCACATGAGGACCTATAGCCACCCCATAGAGACCCCATAGAACGCCATAGAGCCCCATCGACACCCCATAGAGCCCCATAGGCATCCCATAGAACCCCATAGGCAACCCATTTTGCCCCATAGAGATCCCATAGCCACCCATAGAAACTCATTTTGCCTCATAGACACACCATAGCCATGCATAGTGCCCCTTAGATCCCCATAGACACATCATAGCGCCCCATAGAAACCCCATAGATACCTCAGAACGCCCGATAGAACCCCATAGAGCCCCATAGAAAACCCATAGCCACACACAGAACACCATAGAGCCCAATAGGCACCCAATAGCCACCCCATAGTGCTCCACACACATCACATAGAGCCCCATAGTGTCCCACATCGACACACAGTGCCCCATTGATCCCCATACAGACCTCATAGAGCCCCATAGACACCCCATAGTGCTCCATAGAGACCCATAGGCACCATACAGTGCCCCATAGCCAGTCCACAGCACCCCATACTACCCCATAGAGCACCATAGACACCCTTAGCACCCCATAGAAACCCATAGGGACCCATAAAGACCCATAGCACCCCATAGACACAACATAGAGTCCCCATAGACGCACATAGACACCCATAGGGAGACATTGGGACACATAGGGGGACACTGGGACCCATAGAGACCCATAGACAGACATATGGACCCCATAGAGACCCCATAGGGGAACACTGGGACCCATAGAAATTCCATAGACACCCATTGAAACATCATAGGGACACAGTGAGTACCATAGAGACCCATAGAAAGACACTGGGACCCATATGGGGACAAAGGGAGACATCATAGAGACTCATAGGGACCCATTGGGACCAATAGGAACCCATAGAGAGACATAGAGACCTCATAGAAACCCATGGAGACCCCATAGAGGAACATAGTGAAACACAGAGAGAATACTGGACCCATAGAAACCACATAGAGACTCCATATATACACAAAGGAACACATAGAGACCCATTAGGACCTACAGAGACCTCATACAGACTCATAGGGACACATTAGGAGCCATTAAGACCTATAGGGACACATAGGACGACTTTGAAACACATAGAGACCAATAGGAAGACATTCGGGCCCAGAGATACCCATAAGAGACGCCATAGAGACCCCATAGAGGCACATAGCAACCCATAGTGGGGACATTGGGATACATAGAGACATTTATTTACCCATAGGGAGACACTGGGACGCAAAGGAGGACATTAGGAAACATAGGGACCCCATGGATTACAGTGCGGGACAGTGAGACCCACAGAGACAGATAGGGACCCCGCTGAGACCCATAAGAGACCCCATAGAGGCACACAGGGACCACTCTGAAACCCATAGATACCCATAGGAAGACATTTGTGCCCAGAGATACACATAAGAGTCCCCATAGAGTCCCCATAGAGGCACATAGCAACCCATAGGGGGGACATTGGGACACATAGGGACACATAGTGACCCATATGGAGACACTGGGACCAATAGGGGGTCATTGGGACACATAGGGACCCCATGGATTACAGTGAGGTACAGTGAGATCCATAGAGACACATTGGGACCCTGCTGAGACCCATAAGAGACCCCATACAGTCACATAGGGACCACATTGAAACCCATAGATACCCATAGGAATACATTTGGGCCCAGAGATATCCATAAGAGAACCCATAGAGACCCCATAGAGGCACATAGCTACCCATAGGGGGGACATTGGGACACATAGGGACACATAGTGACCCATAGGTAGACACTGGGACCCCTAGGGTGACATTGGGACACATAGGGACCCCATGGATTACAGTAGGGGACAGTGAGGCCCACAGAGACATATCGGGACCCCGCTGATAGCCATAGGAGACACCAGAGAGGCACATAGGGAGCACATTGAAACTCTTAGATACCCATAGGAAGACATTTGGTCCCAGAGATATCCATACGAGAACCCATAGAGGCACATAGCAACCCATAGGAGGGACATTGGGACACATAGTGACCCATAGGGAGACACTGGGACCCATAGGGGGATATTGGGACACATAGGGACACCATGGATTACAGTGGGGGACAGTGAGACCCGTAGAGACACATAGAGACTCTGCTGAGACCCATAAGAGACCCCATAGAGGCACATAGGGACCACATTGAAACCCATAGATACCCATAGGAGTACATTTAAGCCCATAGATACAAATAAGAGACCCCATAGAGGCACATAGCTACCCATAGGGGGGATATTGGGACACATAGGTACACATAGTGACCCATAGGGAGACACTGGGACCCATAGGGGGACATTGGGACAAATAGAGACCCCATGGATTAAGGTGGGGGACAGTGAGACCCATAGAGGCACATAGGGACCACATTGAAACCCATAGATACCCATAGGAAGACATTTGGGCCCAGAGATACCCATAAGATACCACATAGAGACCCCATAGAGGTACATAGCAACCCATAGTGTGGACATTGGGACACAGAGGGACCCCATGGATTACAGTGGGGAACAGTGAGATCCGTAGAGACACATAGGGGCTCCACTGATACCCATAAGAGACCCCATAGAGGCACATAGGGACCTCATTGAAACCCATAGATACCCATAGGAAGACATTTGGGCCCAGAGATAACCATTAGAGACCCCATAGAAGCACATAGCAACCCATAGGGGGAACTTTGGGACACATAGGGACCCATAGGGAGACACTGGGATCTACAGTGGGACACTGGGACACAGAGGGACCCCATGGATTACAGTGGGGGACAGTGAGATCCATAGAGACACATTGGGACCCTGCTGAGACCCATAAGAGACCCCATAGAGGCACATAGGGACCACATTGAAACCCATAGATACCCATAGGAAGACATTTGGGCCCAGGGATACCCATAAGAGACACCATAGAGACCCCATAGAGGCACATAGCAACCCATAGAGGGGACATTGGGACACATAGGCACACATAGTGACCCATAGGAATACACTGGGACCCATAGGGGGATATTAGGACACATAGGTACCGTATGGATTACAGTGGGGGACAGTGAGACCCATAGAGATACAGAGGGACCCCGTTGAGACCCCATAGAGGCACATAGGGACCACATTGAAACCCATAGATAACCATAGGAAGACATTTGGGCCCAGAGATACACATAAGAGACCCTATAGAGACCCCATAGAGGCACAGAGCAACCCATAGGGGGGACATTGGGACACATAGTTACCTATAGGGAGACACTGGGATCCATAGGGGGACATTGGGACACATAGGGACCCCATGGATTACAGTGGGGGACAGTGAGACCCATAGAGACACATAGGGACCCCGCTGAGACCCATAAGAGACCTCATAGAGGCACATAGGGACCACCCTGAAACTCATAGATATGCATAGGAAGACTTTTGTGCCCAGAGATATCCATAAGAGACCGGATAGAAGCACATAGCAACTCATAGGGGTGACACTGGGACACATAGGGACCACATGGATTACAGTGGGGGACAGTGAGGCCTGTTATTGGAATCCCTCTTTCCCTCTTCAACATAAGGACATTTCCAACAGAAATAGCGATTTCTGACAAATTTTAGAAGAATGTCACACAAATATCAGTACCTATCCCAGAAATAAAAAGTTCTCTCCTAAGAATCATTCTTTATCCTTGCAAAAAAAGGGATTTCTCACCAAAATAATGCATTTTATCCCTTTAAAATAGCGTTGTTTCCCAGAAATACTGGTTTTCATCACCAAAAGAAATGGATTTCTCTACAAAATTATCGTTTGTAGCCAAATATGACACATTGTTTCCAGATTAACTCTTTTCATCTAAAAAAGAATGACATTTCCAACAGAAATATCCATTTCTGACAAATTTTAGAAGTAGGTCACGTGAATATCAATACTTATCCCAGAAATGAAAAGTACACTCTTAGGTATCACTCTTCATCCTTGCAAAACTATGGTTTTCTTCCCAAACTAATGCTTTTCATCCCTACAAATAGCACTTTCTCCCTAAATTACTGGTTTTCATCCCCAAAAGAAGACACATTCTCTTTAAAATGATGCTTTGTAACAAATTATGACTCACTGATTCCAGAATATCTGTCTTCCCCTACAAAATAATGACATTAACATAAGAATTAACCATTTCAGACAAATTTCCGATGTATTTCACACTAATATCAAGACTTACACCAGAAGTTGGTTTCTGTGAAGTTCCCCTTTCCCTTTCTATAGCAAAGTGTTACCTTGCCTCCATTTCAGTCTTTGGGTCCCCAGGGAGGCTCTCCCTGGGGGTGTCCCGATTCGAAGGCAGGATTCAATCCCGCCGCAGCCCGTCCATGGCAGGCAAACGCTTCTCTCCTCTGCTCTTGGGACTCAGCAGTGCCAGGGGTTTCACAGTGCGGGTGTTGCAGTGGCTGGCAGCCTCCGTGTGTTTTTCTATTGCATACAGGATCCCATGGTGGAGCCGCGTTAGAAGCAGACGGTGTCTTGTGGCAGGAGCAAGGGCAATGGAAGCGCTGCCCAGGGCAGGGCGGTGGTGACTGCCATGAGAGCGGAGGTCTGATGCCATCTGCGAGGGATGGGATTTGCATCCGGTGGCTTTTCCGTTGCAGAATATCCAGCAGCAGAGCGTGAGTGGCCGTGAAATGAAGCTGGGCCCCAGGAGAGCCGCCTGGAGCTGCGTCACGAGCTTCGTGCGTGGCCAGCGCAAGGTAGGTGTGCCTTACTGTAAGCGTGCGCTGAAGCAGTGTTGGTTAAGCACGGCTCACTCCTCTGTCTGCAACAGATGGGCTTTCTGCGCGCTTTATTGCTGTGGCCGTAGAATTCCCTCTTTCTTACCATCTGATCTGTGAAGGCTTTTGTGTGGGAAGGTTTTGAGGAATGAGGGAGTAGAAATTGCTTTAGTCACGAGTCATCTGGAAAGGTTTCACAGAAACGGTGACATTTGCAGAAGGAACGTATTGGCATTGGCAGTTGTGCCAAATACTCACTGGGATGGAGAGGAGGGAGTACCTGCAGAAGACCGTTCTCTTCTGCTTTTGAGGAAGCCGGGCAGAGCTCAGATTGCCGCTTAAGCAATGTTCTTTTGTCACACTCTGTGTCCTGTGTTGCGTTCTCTCCTTTCGATTCCAGTTCTCCTGACAGGTTAGGCTTGAATTCAGCATAATATCTGCTTCTCCCTGGGTTCAGGTTCTCTGGGTCTCCTGCCTGCTTTTCTCCCTTTTCTTAATGGAGAGTGGAGTTTCTACCACAGAGCAAAGTTTCGTGATTGACAGAAACAAATATGGAACATATTAGATGAACACAGCTCTGCATTTTTTTCTTCCTCCGAACAGCAAGGGACTCCTGTGCTCTCATTAATATCATCAGTGAGTAGATGCTGCCTTCTGCTGGAGCCTAAAATGCTTTCTGCAGTTGAGTGGTTGGAAACATAGGGTTTTAACTTAAAATTGTTTGCGCAGGGTGAAGGTTGGGAATACAATTAGAATACAGTTACACAGTGCTCTATCCCCAGCACTTTCCATCATTTTTCTTAACACAGCTTACGGTTCATTTCAAAACAAACTAACAAAGATGAACTTGGGTTAGCGTAGCCTGTTTTAAATGATCCTTCTGTGTCTTTTCCAGGCTGGTAGCAGAATGGAGACTTTCCCGAGGCACTGAGGAACAGACACAAGCTTCTTTTGAAGGCTTTAATGCAATTCTGCCCCAGCAGTATCTGTGGTCTTTTGATGCTAAGGAGCTGGACGTAAAGGATTCTTTGACTATTGCCAGATCCAGGCTGCTACAGGTATGTCACGGTTTAAACTAAAAATCCACCTGCGTCCGTGACAGGGACTGTGGGCCCAGCAGGGGCCCTAGGCCAAAAGGAAAAAAAGTTAATTAGGAAAAGAAAACAGCAGCAACAATCTAAGGAGGCACACTTATTTACTAAATTACTATATCGAAATACAGGATAACACAGTATAATACAATATAATTGAAAATTGAGCTAACGAATCAAGCAAAATAGGAGAGAGAATGAGTCCCGAAACCGAGAGGCCTACTGTAAATCTAGGCGAAACGGTGAAGGCTCCCACACACTCCCCTGAACGCCAGAACTCGAAAGACGTCAGTCTAGCCTGCGACAGAGTTAATATAGTGTCCAGGTCCCGTGACCTCGTGTTGTTCTCTGGGAGATGTAGTCTTCTTCTGTAAGTTGCAGATTCAGTAAAATTATTCATGCTTTATATGATGTTATGATGTGGAATACTGATAGCAAAATTACAAAATTATTAAACCATGACAAGGTAATACTTGCATTTCAGTCAGTGTCTGAAGAGCAAAGTTCATTAAGGCTGGCGGTTCTGTTTTCAGGATGTGTGAGAGAAGCCTTATGTATCAGTTAGTATTTGGTTACTGTGTTGGTCTTCACTTTCTTCTTTGCCACCAATTTACACGTTTCTAACGTTAAGATTCTGCCAGCATAAATTTTTTGGCTAACAGTGTTTTTGTAGTCCTTGACAATGTGATTTGCGTGTGTCTAAAGATTGAGCAACTAGAAAGCAAGGGAGAAAAGAACCAAATATCAGCGGATGGTCAAATTACTGAGTGGAGCAGGTTTTAGCTGCTCTTGGGTTCTCCAAGTTATACTCTACAGCAGAACATCGTATTTCTAGCACAGAATGGTACGGTTAGGTAAAGACAAAGTACGTTGTTAGTTTGAATGTCTAAATACAAATGTTTTCATGAGTGGTATTTCTCTTTTGTGGCCTCTCCACATTTTCTTTGTGAGCGGATGTTATTATTTGCTATGAAAGTTTGAGAGTTTAATATTAAAAACGAGTGTAGTGTGATTGCAGGTGCTTTTAAGTACAGTAGTATTTCAGTACAATAGTCTTGCTGTAGAAGCAAAGTAGTAGGTTGTAGTTTCAATGATTCCATGTGGGTGCCCAGCCCAAAGTGGGGATTCCCTTATGAAAGGAGGGGGAGGGTGAAGGAGGCCGAGGGCCCTTTTCTCGGGGCCAGCTCTCTGTGCCCTCTTGCTGGCCGGAGAGAAGGGCTGCCCGCTGGACACAGGGAGTGCCTTGTAGCTCCCGTGCCGTGCCCTGCCCTCCAGCCCCCTCCTCATCCTATGCGGAACACCACTCCCAGCAGCACAGGTGCCATTTTGGAATCTTCCCCATGTCACAGCTGTCACCTTGGTTGCTGCGGCTCCACCCGACTCACTCACCTCTGAGAGTGCTGGGCAGGTAGCAGCCATGTCCAGCACGAAGCGAGGGCGAGAGGAATGTAGTGAGGATTTAAGTGGGGAGAAGGAGCTGGGGGCCCCAGAACCGAAGAGGAGGAGGGTGCCCGCCATAACCATCAAATGGAGGAGGGGGAAAGGAGCCCGTTTCCATCATGCCTGGACCAGCCCTGTGACCACCACCCATGTGGAGCCGATGGAGGTGGATCCCCCTCCAGAGGAACCCATGGATGTGGATCCGCCCGCGGCATAGCTGGCCTGGCACCACACCACCGTGCCAGGCCCCGCGTTGGCATGGTCACAGCTTCACCATCGCTGGTCCAGGCACTCGGCTCCTCTCCTGCTGCGCGGCCCCTGCCCCCAGCATGAGCTGGGTGGCATTATTTGACATCTTCTTCTCCTCCACCTCGTTGCTCCTCCGGTTCTGTGGGCCCCCAGTTCCTTCTTCCCCCTGTTGTAGTTAGGTGTTTGCTCTGTTCTTTGTTTTGATGGTAGTGTTAGGTTAGTGTTAGTGTTCAGTTTAGTTTTAGCGTTAGGGATAGGTTCCTGTTTGTTCTTTAGAGTTAGGCATAGGTTCCTGTTTGTTCTTTAGGGTTAGGTATAGGTTTCTGTTGTTATTTTAGAGTTAGGCGTAGGTTAGTGTTCGTACTTACAGTCAGGCATTGGCTGCTACACTCAAGTAAAAGTAACCGCTGCTCCTGGGTAAGCACACAGTGTTGCCATCAGGGCTCAAGCTCAGGCAGCCAGCTGACCGGGGCAGAATTTGTGTTAGACACTGCTCAGTGACAACACCCAGAACAAAGTAGCAAGGATGTGAAGTGCAGGAGACTACTTGCGCTTAGCACATTCTGTCTGCTGTAACAGCATTACTCAAAGATTTCTAATCAGGCCAAGATCTTTGTGATGCAGCAGTTTGTTCATTACTGCCATCATGGGCGCACAACCCTACTGGCGAGGAATGTAAGGCCCTATATGCTGGCCCGACCCTACCCGCAGGGAGGTGTGCTCCCTCCCCTGGGCACGGGTCAGGGACATTGCTGGGAGACTTCCCAGTCTGATCTGCCCTTCTGTCTACTATCCCCTGCTGATAGTTCAGGCTGGCAGTGAAGAAGTTAGTAAAAAAAGCCTGAAGGCTATCAAAGATGATTTCAGGGGACTGGGGCGGGTAATCGAAGGAACAGGTGTGCAGGTGGTTATTGCATCTGTACCTTCAGTGGCAGGGAGGGATACTGAGTTGGACCTAAAAACCCACCTCTTAAACAAATGGTTAAAGAGTCGGTGCAGACATAGGAGTCTTGGTGTTTTTCACCATGGGGCAATTTATTTGGCTCCTGGCATGACAGCTACAGACGGAAGCGGCCTGTCTCAAAGGGGTAAGAGGGTTCTAGCTGAGGAACTGTCAGGACCCCACCAAAAACCTGCACCCTGACTTGTAAAATGGTTACACAGATATAGGTACACCTCATACATAGTCAATGATGTAAGGAAGGACACTGGACACACCTTCGTTGGCTCCACAGCCGCAGTCCAACACGGCGCCCAGGCCCGTCGATCCATTCCTTTGCTTGCTGCCAGTTCCCACAGGGAGTCCTCATTCAGACACCTGAAACAACAACGCACACAAACACATCAGGCAAACAACAGACACGCACACAAACACAAAATGCCCTCCTCGGATCCCGCCACTCACCCTTCCTTTGCCAACTTCTCTCGCTCACCTTCAGGGCAGTGCCAGCCCCTTCAACCCGATCACAGAATCACAGAATGACCCGGGTTGGAAGGGACCTCAAGGATCATGAAGCATCAACCCCCCGCCTGGCTGCGGGGCTGGGGCAGCCGGTGTGGCTGGGTGCAGCACGTGGGCATGTGGGAGGGCCTGCAGCAGGGATGTGGGGTGTAATCAGAGTGACTGGAATTCCAATTCAGTCAGAGGTCTTAATTGTAGGTAAGGGTTGAATCCGCCAAGGTGCCGCACAAGGAGAGGCGCTGGGTGCGACTATGGAAAGCAGAGCTTGTGTGTCCCAGGAGGTAGGCGTAGTCAGGTCCCCTTTGGAGCCTGCCGTTGTTGGTGCTCAGCTCAGGAGCCCCATCAGGAGCTGCTGCGTGCTGCGTCTGTGTCACGGACTTATCTAGATCAATATGATTGACTGATCAATCTATGATCTCCAGATGATGTTATGATGTGAAATACCAATAGAAAAAAATACAAAACCACAACAGTATGGCAGCCCAAAAAGATTCCCCTTGTGGAAGAAGGGGGAGGGCGAAGGAAGGTGAAGGAGGGTGAAGGAGGGTGAAGGAGGCCGAGTGCCCTTTACTTGGGGCCGGCTCGTCTGTGCCCTCTTGCTGGCCAGAGAGAAGGGCTGCCTGCTGGGCACAGGGAGCACCTTGTAGCTCCCGTACCATGCCCTGCCCTCCAGCCCCCTCCTCATCCTATGTGGAACTCCAGTGCCAGCAGTGCGGCCGCCATTTTAGAACCCTCTCCATGTCACCATGGTCGCCGTTGCCGCATGCCTCTGACAGTTGTGGCAGTTAACAGCCATGCCAGCTGCGAAGAGGGCCAGGGTAGAAGTTTCTGGTGGGAGGATGGAGCTGGGGGCCCTAGGAGTCAGAAGGAGGAGGGGGCCCGCCATGACCATCAGGCAGAGGAGGGGTAAGAGAGCCATTTTCCATCATGCCTGGACCAGCCCTGTGACCACCACCCATGTGGAGCCGATGGAGGTGGATCCCCCTCCGGAGGAACCGATGGAGGTGGATCCCCCTCCAGAGGAACCGATGGAGGTGGATCCCCCTCCGGAGGAACCGATGGAGGTGGATCCCCCTCCAGAGGAACCGATGGAGGTGGATCCCCCTCCGGAGGAACCGATGGAGGTGGATCCCCCTCCAGAGGAGCCCATGGATGTGGATCCGCCCGCGGCATAGCTGGCCTGGCACCACACCACCGTGCCAGGCCCCGCGTTGGCATGGTCACAGCTTCACCATCACTGGTCCAGGCACTCGGCTCCTTTCCTGCTGTGCGGCCCCTGCCCCCAGCGTTAGCTGGGTGGCATTATTTACCATCTTCTACTCCTCCACCTTGTTGCTCCTCTGGTTCTGTGGGCCCCCAGTTCCATCTTCCCCCTGTTAGGTTAGGTGTTTGTTCTTTGTTTTGATGGTAGTGTTAGGTTAGTGTTAGTGTTCAGTTTAGTTTTAGTGTTAGGTATAGGTTCCTGTTTGTTCTTTAGAGTTAGGTATAGGTTCCTGTTTGCTGTTTAGGGTTAGGTATAGGTTTTTGTTGTTATTTTAGAGTTAGGTATAGGTTTCTGTTGTTATTTTAGAGTTAGGCATAGGTTAGTGTTCGTACTTGCAGTCAGGCATTGGCTGTTACACTCAAGTAAAAGTAACCGCTGCTCCTTGGGTAAGCATGCAGCTGGTTGCTCACCCCGAGCAATGAGTGCGACTGCCCTGACAGTTTGATGACATCTGCGATGAACTGAATTTCCCTCTTGGGACTTTTCCTTTGCAGAACATGGAGGAGTAGAGCATGAGTGGCTGAGAAATGGAGCTGGGACTCAGGAGAGCAACACATGTCTGTGTCCTAGAGCTCCCAAAGTGTGGCCATTGCAAGGTAGGCGTGCCTTACCGTAAGCATTGTTCAAGCACAGCTCCTGGCACTGTCTGCAACAGATCCGCTCTCTGCGTGCTTTCTTTCAGACGCTGGTGTTGTGCAGCACAGCCACAGCCACGGCACGGCCCTCAGTGCGTACGCAAGGAGCGTGAAAAGGTAGGTGGTGAATTTTCATCTTGCTAACGCTAGGATTAGGAATGGTGAGCATTCCTAAAAGAGTGGCCACAAAGGTGTGATCTGCCTCGGGGAGAAGTTGATTCTCGCCTCTTCAGCTTTTCCCTTCTTTTCTGTCCACCTGTCCTTTCCAGCTCCTCCTCCCCTCAGCTGCAAGTGGGGCAGTGCTCGAGTGTGAGGACTCTTCCTTGGCATGCGGTAACAGACAATGCAGATGTGACTTTTGTGTCCTTCCTTGTTCTTGGGTCCGTAGCCCAGGGATATCTAGCGAGCAGCTCTCTAAGTCAGACTGTGCTGGCAGCGTGCATGAGTGAAATAGTGCCTCTTTTTTCCCTCTTGCAGCAAGCTTGCCGAGGCAAGGCAAGCGCTACTCAGCTGAGGAAGAAAGCCGAGAAGGAAAGCAGAAAGCAACGATGAGGGCTTGAGCAAGAAGCTACAAAGGACAGCAGAACCACCTGCAACGCTTCCTCGAGGTGGCACCAAGAGCTGCTGACTCAACAGTCCAGTTTACTGGCACAGCCGTGCTTTCCCTGTCATGGACGGTGGAGATGATGGAAGTGAACTGGACAGGAAGGACTTGTGCTGCGTTAGAAGCAATGAGGGCTTCACATAGGCAGGACTTGGTGTATGGCAAGAGCTGGAGAGGCTGCGTTCCTTCAGGGTGTGTCTCTTGAGGTCCAGGCCTGGTGTAGGGTTAGGTTGAAATAGGGCTGGCTGGGACTGGAGAGGGAGGAGGTGACGTAGCCCCGGGGTTTGGCTTCTCCTTGGGTCTGACTGGAGGCTGAGTGACTGATTGCTAAGCGGCAATCCTGGGCACTGGGGTTTCATTTTGGGGTGTGGGCGGGGCAATAAATAGAAGCCAAATCTTCTTGTACGCAATAAAATTGAAGCGAACTTTCTAAACCTGGTGCTGCCTCTTTCAGTAGCTGGTCAGAACGTCCCTCGCTCGGGCTGGCAATCGCAGGGCGATGAAGCGGTCGGCTTCACGTCTCTCCCTTGACATGGTGCAGTGCAGGTTTTCCCCCGTTTCCTTGTTGGTCTTCCCAACCTGTGGCCTTTCAGCCAACCCGTAAGTGCTGGTGACAGGCTGTGAGCATCTCCTTGCTCTCTGAGGACTGACAGAAAGAAACCAGAGGAGGGGAAGCAGCCCGGCAGGAAGAAGGGTGTCCCGTGCTCAGCCCCTTGAGTTGGCCTCTCTTCCCTGAGGGCTCTTTCAGCTTCTGATGGATGCACCGTGTGTTGCTGTTTGCCCTGGGAAGCCAAGCTGCACGCTGGCAGCCGTGGCCTGTGCATCAGCCTCCCCTTGAGGCCCAAGGAGTTGTTTGTTTTTATGTATTCACTATTGGTGTGGCATTTTGTTGTTTTGTTCTGCTTTGAGATCAAGGGGTAATTTAACACCGTTGGAAGTCATTGGGGTTCAGGAGTAGCACATGTAGAATTTTGATCATGCAGCAAGTTGTGATTTCTACTGTGTTAAAGAACTGGCACACACATATACGCCTGCAGCCGGAGCTTGATTGACTCTCGTCAATACGGCCTTCCAAAGCCCGGCCCTGGGGAGTTGTCCAAAAATTTTCCAACCTTTTGTATTACCTAAGTTTATTTTAAACAGACAAGGAGGAGTAATCTCTTAAAGGCTTTTTTAAAGGCATTGGACTAGGTTTTGATTATCACGTCTCAGGAAGCTTCTGCATTCCACCTAGTGCTAATGTGATACATCAAGAGCAGATGACACAAGAGATTCAGGCCTTGCTGCCAGTCTTTTACGAATCAGAACTTTGTTTCATGTTGCCAGATATTGTGGTTTCCTTTTCAGGGGATTCCTTTGCTGTATAATAAGAAGGCCGAGGGCATCCTGGCCTGCATGGGAAACAGTGTTGCCAGCAGGAGCAGAGAGGTGATTGTCCCCCTGTTCTCAGCACTGATGAGGCCGCAGCTCGAGTGCTGTGTTCAGTTTTGGGCCCCTCAGTGCAAGAAAGACATCGAGGCCCTGGAACGCGTTCAGAGGAGGGCAACAAAGCTGGTGAGGGGTCTGGAGCACAGGCCGTATGAGGAGCGGCTGAGGGAGCTGGGATTGTTCAGCCTGGAGAAGAGGAGGCTCAGGGGAGACCTCATTGCTCTCTCTAACTTCCTGAAGGGAGGCTGTAGTGAGCTGGGGCTCGGCCTCTTCTCTCGTGTCATTAATGATAGGACCAGAGGGAATGGCTTCAAGCTGCGACAGGGGAGATTCAGGCTGGACACTACGAGGTATTACTGCTCAGAAAGGGTGGCCAGGCACTGGAATGGACACAGGGAGGTGGTGAAGGGAAGGGGACGAGGGCGAGGAAGGAAGGAAGGAAGGGAAGGGGAAGGTAAAGGAAGGAAAGCGAGAGGAAAGACACGAAATGAGACGTGAATTTTGGGTCCTTTTCCGGCAGCCGCCCCCCCCCAACAGGCCCCAGCCCGGCCTGAGCCACGTGACAGTGCCAGTGCCAGTGACAGGAAGTGCTTCCTGCAGGCGGCGGAGAGCACTTCCGGGCCATGGCGGCATGGCGGCCATGAGCGGGGCCGGGAGGAGCGGGCTCTGTGCTGCGAACGGGGTCGGGCCTCGGTGCGGGGGCACGGAGGGGCTGTCGGGGGAGGAGCTCGCGGCGCTGCCGGCACCCAGAGGCGGCTCCCGGGCGGCTCCACGGTCTCGCTGTGCTGCGGAGTCACCCGGCCGGCCCCAAAAGCCTGGAGGCAGAGCCTGAGCCGGCCCCGGCCCGGATCGTGTGGTGCGGCTCCGGCCGTGCTGGGCTGTGCGGCAGGAAGATGACTTGCGGAATCAAACTCTATAACCCAAAGATGGGTTCTAAAGCAGGTATGTTTATTCCAGCGTTGCGCAGCGCCGGGTGCAAGCGGGAGAGCTCCACCAAACTTGCACACCGTAAGGAGAAAAGTGTGTTACAGATATAGGTTAAGCTAATACGTAATCAATAGTCTCCTCCTCAGTTTGATTACATATTCATTACATTCCCTAGGACCCCGTTCCCCGCGACCCTTGCCGTTGTTTTGGGGTGAAATTCTTCTTCTGTTTTCTTCTTGGTGTTATCTGCTGGTATCGTTCTCCCATGTCAGCATCATCTTGCCCGGGGGTATCTAATCCTTCTTCTTGTCAGAGGTCTCCGGACAATTTCTTCTTATCTTTATTGCCCTCTTCTCTGGTTTTATTTTGACTAAGTGTCTGTAATTCCCCCTATCCCTGCACTTTTAAATGTAAACTATCTGCAGTTACCCTTTGTCTCGGTTTCTGTGAAGTTCCCCTTTCCCTTTCTATAGCAAAGTGTTACCTTGCCTCCATTTCAGTCTTTGGGTCCCCAGGGAGGCTCTCCCTGGGGGTGTCCCGATTCGAAGGCAGGATTCAATCCCGCCGCAGCCCGTCCATGGCAGGCAAACGCTTCTCTCCTCTGCTCTTGGGACTCAGCAGTGCCAGGGGTTTCACAGCGCGCGTGTTGCAGTGGCTGGCAGCCTCCGTGTGTTTTTCTATTGCATACAGGATCCCATGGTGGAGCCGCGTTAGAAGCAGACGTTGGTGTCTTGTGGCAGGAGCAAGGGCAGTGGAAGCGCTGCCCAGGGCAGGGCGGTGGTGACCGCCATGAGAGCGGAGGTCTGATGCCATCTGCGAGGGATGGGATTTGCATCCGGTGGCTTTTCCGTTGCAGAATGTCCAGCAGCAGAGCGTGAGTGGCCGTGAAATGAAGCTGGGCCCCAGGAGAGCCGCCTGGAGCTGCGTCACGAGCTTCGTGCGTGGCCAGCGCAAGGTAGGTGTGCCTTACTGTAAGCGTGCGCTGAAGCAGTGTTGGTTAAGCACGGCTCACTCCTCTGTCTGCAACAGATGGGCTTTCTGCGCGCTTTATTGCTGTGGCCGTAGAATTCCCTCTTTCTTACCATCTGATCTGTGAAGGCTTTTGTGTGGGAAGGTTTTGAGGAATGAGGGAGTAGAAATTGCTTTAGTCACGAGTCATCTGGAAAGGTTTCACAGAAACGGTGACATTTGCAGAAGGAACGTATTGGCATTGGCAGTTGTGCCAAATACTCACTGGGATGGAGAGGAGGGAGTACCTGCAGAAGACCGTTCTCTTCTGGTTTTGAGGAAGCCGGGCAGAGCTCAGATTGCAGCTTAAGCAATGTTCTTTTGTCACACTCTGTGTCCTGTGTTGCGTTCTCTCCTTTCGATTCCAGTTCTCCTGACAGGTTAGGCTTGAATTCAGCATAATATCTGCTTCTCCCTGGGTTCAGGTTCTTTGGGTCTCCTGCCTGCTTTTCTCCCTTTTCTTAATGGAGAGTGGAGTTTCTACCACAGAGCAAAGTTTCGTGATTGACAGAAACAAATATGGAACATATTAGATGAACACAGCTCTGCATTTTTTTCTTCCTCCGAACAGCAAGGGACTCCTGTGCTCTCATTAATATCATCAGTGAGTAGATGCTGCCTTCTGCTGGAGCCTAAAATGCTTTCTGCAGTTGAGTGGTTGGAAACATAGGGTTTTAACTTAAAATTGTTTGCGCAGGGTGAAGGTTGGGAATACAATTAGAATACAGTTACACAGTGCTCTATCCCCAGAACTTTCCATCATTTTTCTTAACACAGCTTACGGTTCATTTCAAAACAAACTAACAAAGATGAACTTGGGTTAGCGTAGCCTGTTTTAAATGATCCTTCTGTGTCTTTTCCAGGCTGGTAGCAGAATGGAGACTTTCCCGAGGCGCTGAGGAACAGACACAAGCTTCTTTTGAAGGCTTCAATGCAATTCTGCCCCAGCAGTATCTGTGGTCTTTTGATGCTAAGGAGCTGGACGTAAAGGATTCTTTGACTATTGCCAGATCCAGGCTGCTACAGGTATGTCACGGTTTAAACTAAAAATCCACCTGCGTCCGTGACAGGGACTGTGGTCCCAGCAGGGGCCCTAGGCCAAAAGGAAAAAAAGTTAATTAGGAAAAGAAAACAGCAGCAACAATCTAAGGAGGCACACTTATTTACTAAATTACTATATCGAAATACAGGATAACACAGTATAATACAATATAATTGAAAATTGAGCTAACGAATCAAGCAAAATAGGAGAGAGAATGAGTCCCGAAACCGAGAGGCCTACTGTAAATCTAGGCGAAACGGTGAAGGCTCCCACACACTCCCCTGAACGCCAGAACTCGAAAGACGTCAGTCTAGCCTGCGACAGAGTTAATATAGTGTCCAGGTCCCGTGACCTCGTGTTGTTCTCTGGGAGATGTAGTCTTCTTCTGTAAGTTGCAGATTCAGTAAAACTATTCATGCTTTATATGATGTTATGATGTGGAATACTGATAGCAAAATTACAAAATTATTAAACCATGACAAGGTAATACTTGCATTTCAGTCAGTGTCTGAAGAGCAAAGTTCATTAAGGCTGGCGGTTCTGTTTTCAGGATGTGTGAGAGAAGCCTTATGTATCAGTTAGTATTTGGTTACTGTGTTGGTCTTCACTTTCTTCTTTGCAACCAATTTACACGTTTCTAACGTTAAGATTCTGCCAGCATAAATTTTTTGGCTAACAGTGTTTTTGTAGTCCTTGACAATGTGATTTGCGTGTGTCTAAAGAGTGAGCAACTAGAAAGCAAGGGAGCAAAGAACCAAATATCAGCGGATGGTCAAATTACTGAGTGGAGCAGGTTTTAGCTGCTTTTGGGTTCTCCAAGTTATACTCTACAGCAGAACATCGTATTTCTAGCACAGAATGGTACGGTTAGGTAAAGACAAAGTACGTTGTTAGTTTGAATGTCTAAATACAAATGTTTTCATGAGTGGTATTTCTCTTTTGTGGCCTCTCCACATTTTCTTTGTGAGCGGATGTTATTATTTGCTATGAAAGTTTGAGAGTTTAATATTAAAAACGAGTGTAGTGTGATTGCAGGTGCTTTTAAGTACAGTAGTATTTCAGTACAATAGTCTTGCTGTAGAAGCAAAGTAGTAGGTTGTAGTTTCAATGATTCCATGTGGGTGCCCAGCCCAACGTGGGGATTCCCTTATGAAAGGAGGGGGAGGGTGAAGGAGGCCGAGGGCCCTTTTCTCGGGGCCAGCTCTTTGTGCCCTCTTGCTGGCCGGAGAGAAGGGCTGCCCGCTGGACACAGGGAGTGCCTTGTAGCTCCCGTGCCGTGCCCTGCCCTCCAGCCCCCTCCTCATCCTATGCGGAACACCACTCCCAGCAGCACAGGTGCCATTTTGGAATCTTCCCCATGTCACAGCTGTCACCTTGGTTGCTGTGGCTCCACCCGACTCACTCACCTCTGAGAGTGCTGGGCAGGTAGCAGCCATGTCCAGCACGAAGCGAGGGCGAGAGGAATGTAGTGAGGATTTAAGTGGGGAGAAGGAGCTGGGGGCCCCAGAACCGAAGAGGAGGAGGGTGCCCGCCATAACCATCAAATGGAGGAGGGGGAAAGGAGCCCGTTTCCATCATGCCTGGACCAGCCCTGTGACCACCACCCATGTGGAGCCGATGGAGGTGGATCCCCCTCCGGAGGAACCGATGGAGGTGGATCCCCCTCCAGAGGAGCCCATGGATGTGGATCCGCCCGCGGCATAGCTGGCCTGGCACCACACCACCGTGCCAGGCCCCGCGTTGGCATGGTCACAGCTTCACCATCGCTGGTCCAGGCACTCGGCTCCTTTCCTGCTGCGCGGCCCCTGCCCCCAGCATGAGCTGGGTGGCATTATTTAACATCTTCTTCTCCTCCACCTCATTGCTCCTCCGGTTCTGTGGGCCCCCAGTTCCTTCTTCCCCCTGTTGTAGTTAGGTGTTTGCTCTGTTCTTTGTTTTGATGGTTGTGTTAGGTTAGTGTTAGTGTTCAGTTTAGTTTTAGCGTTAGGGATAGGTTCCTGTTTGTTCTTTAGAGTTAGGCATAGGTTCCTGTTTGTTCTTTAGGGTTAGGTATAGGTTTCTGTTGTTATTTTAGAGTTAGGCGTAGGTTAGTGTTCGTACTTACAGTCAGGCATTGGCTACTACACTCAAGTAAAAGTAACCGCTGCTCCTGGGTAAGCACACAGTGTTGCCATCAGGGCTCAAGCTCAGGCAGCCAGCTGACCGGGGCAGAATTTGTGTTAGACGCTGCTCAGTGACAACACCCAGAACAAAGTAGCAAGGATGTGAAGTGCAGGAGACTACTTGCGCTTATCACATTCTGTCTGCTGTAACAGCATTACTCAAAGATTTCTAATCAGGCCAAGATCTTTGTGATGCAGCAGTTTGTTCATTACTGCCATCATGGGCGCACGACCCTACTGGCGAGGAATGGAAGGCCCTATATGCTGGCCCGACCCTACCCGCAGGGAGGTGTGCTCCCTCCCCTGGGCACAGGTCAGGGACATTGCTGGGAGACTTCCCAGTCTGATCTGCCCTTCTGTCTACTATCCCCTGCTGATAGTTCAGGCTGGCAGTGAAGAAGTTAGTAAAAAAAGCCTGAAGGCTATCAAAGATGATTTCAGGGGACTGGGGCGGGTAATCGAAGGAACAGGTGTGCGGGTGGTTATTGCATCTGTACCTTCAGTGGCAGGGAGGGATACTGAGTTGGACCTAAAAACCCACCTCTTAAACAAATGGTTAAAGAGTCGGTGCAGACATAGGAGTCTTGGTGTTTTTCACCATGGGGCAATTTATTTGGCTCCTGGCATAACAGCTACAGACGGAAGCGGCCTGTCTCAAAGGGGTAAGAGGGTTCTAGCTGAGGAACTGTCAGGACCCCACCAAAAACCTGCACCCTGACTTATAAAATGGTTACACAGATATAGGTACACCTCATACATAGTCAATGATGTAAGGAAGGACACTGGACACACCTTCGTTGGCTCCACAGCCGCAGTCCAACACGGCGCCCAGGCCCGTCGATCCATTCCTTTGCTTGCTGCCAGTTCCCACAGGGAGTCCTCATTCAGACACCTGAAGCAACAACGCACACAAACACATCAGGCAAACAACAGACACGCACACAAACACAAAACGCCCTCCTCGGATCCCACCACTCACCCTTCCTTTGCCAACTTCTCTCGCTCACCTTCAGGGCAGTGCCAGCCCCTTCAACCCGATCACAGAATCACAGAATGACCCGGGTTGGAAGGGACCTCAAGGATCATGAAGCACCAACCCCCGCCTGGCTGCGGGGCTGGGGCAGCCGGTGTGGCTGGGTGCAGCACGTGGGCATGTGGGAGGGCCTGCAGCAGGGATGTGGGGTGTAATCAGAGTGACTGGAATTCCAATTCAGTCAGAGGTCTTAATTGTAGGTAAGGGTTGAATCCGCCGAGGTGCCGCACAAGGAGAGGCGCTGGGTGCGACTATGGAAAGCAGAGCTTGTGTGTCCCAGGAGGCAGGCGTAGTCAGGTCCCCTTTGGAGCCTGCCGTTGTTGGTGCTCAGCTCAGGAGCCCCATCAGGAGCTGCTGCGTGCTGCGTCTGTGTCACGGACTTATCTAGATCAATATGATTGACTGATCAATCTATGATCTCCAGATGATGTTATGATGTGAAATACCAATAGAAAAAAATACAAAACCACAACAGTATGGCAGCCCAAAAAGATTCCCTTGTGGAAGAAGGGGGAGGGTGAAGGAGGGTGAAGGAGGGTGAAGGAGGCCGAGGGCCCTTTACTTGGGGCCGGCTCGTCTGTGCCCTCTTGCTGGCCAGAGAGAAGGGCTGCCCGCTGGGCACAGGGAGCACCTTGTAGCTCCCGTACCATGCCCTGCCCTCCAGCCCCCTCCTCATCCTATGTGGAACTCCAGTGCCAGCAGTGCGGCCGCCATTTTAGAACCCTCTCCATGTCACCATGGTCACCGTTGCCGCATGCCTCTGACAGTTGTGGCAGTTAACAGCCATGCCAGCTGCAAAGAGGGCGAGGGTTGAAGTTTCTGGTGGGAGGATGGAGCTGGGGGCCCTAGGAGTCAGAAGGAGGAGGGGGCCCGCCATGACCATCAGGCAGAGGAGGGGTAAGAGAGCCATTATCCATCATGCCTGGACCAGCCCTGTGACCACCACCCATGTGGAGCCTATGGAGGTGGATCCCCCTCCGGAGGAACCGATGGAGGTGGATCCCCCTCCGGAGGAACCGATGGAGGTGGATCCCCCTCCAGAGGAGCCCATGGACGTGGATCCGCCCGCGGCATAGCTGGCCTGGCACCACACCACCGTGCCAGGCCCCGCGTTGGCATGGTCACAGCTTCACCATCGCTGGTCCAGGCACTCGGCTCCTTTCCTGCTGCGCGGCCCCTGCCCCCAGCATTAGCTGGGTGGCATTATTTAATATCTTCTGCTCCTCCATCTTGTTGCTCCTCTGGTTCTGTGGGCCCCCAGTTCCATCTTCCCCCTGTTAGGTTAGGTGTTTGTTATGTTCTTTGTTTTGATGGTAGTGTTAGGTTAGTGTTAGTGTTCAGTTTAGTTTTAGTGTTAGGGATAGGTTCCTGTTTGTTTTTTAGAGTTAGGCATAGGTTCCTGTTTGTTCTTTAGGGTTAGGTATAGGTTTTTGTTGTTATTTTAGAGTTAGGTATAGGTTTTTGTTGTTATTTTAGAGTTAGGCATAGGTTTCTGTTGTTATTTTAGAGTTAGGCATAGGTTAGTGTTCGTACTTACAGTCAGGCATTGGCTGTTACACTCAAGTAAAAGTCACCGCTGCTCCTTGGGTAAGCATGCAGCTGGTTGCTCACCCCGAGCAATGAGTGCGACTGCCCTGACAGTTTGATGACATCTGCGATGAACTGAATTTCCCTCTTGGGACTTTTCCTTTGCAGAACATGGAGGAGCAGAGCGTGAGTGGCTGAGAAATGGAGCTGGGACTCAGGAGAGCAACACGTGGCTGTGTCCCAGAGCTCCCAAAGTGTGGCCATTGCAAGGTAGGCGTGCCTTACCGTAAGCGTTGTTCAAGCACAGCTCCTGGCACTGTCTGCAACAGATCCGCTCTCTGCGTGCTTTCTTTCAGACGCTGGTGTTGTGCAGCACAGCCACGGCACGGCCCTCAGTGCGTACGCAAGGAGCGTGAAAAGGTAGGTGGTGAATTTTCATCTTGCTAACGCTAGGATTAGGAATGGTGAGCATTCCTAAAAGAGTGGCCACAAAGGTGTGATCTGCCTCGGGGAGAAGTTGATTCTCGCCTCTTCAGCTTTTCCCTTCTTTTCTGTCCACCTGTCCTTTCCAGCTCCTCCTCCCCTCAGCTGCAAGTGGGGCAGTGCTCGAGTGTGAGGACTCTTCCTTGGCATGCGGTAACAGACAATGCAGATGTGACTTTTGTGTCCTTCCTTGTTCTTGGGTCCGTAGCCCAGGGATATCTTGCGAGCAGCTCTCTAAGTCAGACTGTGCTGGCAGCGTGCGTGAGTGAAATAGTGCCTCTTTTTTCCCTCTTGCAGCAAGCTTGCCGAGGCAAGGCAAGCGCTACTCAGCTGAGGAAGAAAGCCGAGAAGGAAAGCAGAAAGCAACGATGAGGGCTTGAGCAAGAAGCTACAAAGGACAGCAGAACCACCTGCAACGCTTCCTCGGAGGTGGCACCAAGAGCTGCTGACTCAACAGTCCAGTTTACTGGCACAGCCGTGCTTTCCCTGTCATGGACGGTGGAGATGATGGAAGTGAACTGGACAGGAAGGACTTGTGCTGCGTTAGAAGCAATGAGGGCTTCACATAGGCAGGACTTGGTGTATGGCAAGAGCTGGAGAGGCTGCGTTCCTTCAGGGTGTGTCTCTTGAGGTCCAGGCCTGGTGTAGGGTTAGGTTGAAATAGGGCTGGCTGGGACTGGAGAGGGAGGAGGTGACGTAGCCCCGGGGTTTGGCTTCTCCTTGGGTCTGACTGGAGGCTGAGTGACTGATTGCTAAGCGGCAATCCTGGGCACTGGGGTTTCATTTTGGGGTGTGGGCGGGGCAATAAATAGAAGCCAAATCTTCTTGTACGCAATAAAATTGAAGCGAACTTTCTAAACCTGGTGCTGCCTCTTTCAGTAGCTGGTCAGAACGTCCCTCGCTCGGGCTGGCAATCGCAGGGCGATGAAGCGGTCGGCTTCACGTCTCTCCCTTGACATGGTGCAGTGCAGGTTTTCCCCCGTTTCCTTGTTGGTCTTCCCAACCTGTGGCCTTTCAGCCAACCCGTAAGTGCTGGTGACAGGCTGTGAGCATCTCCTTGCTCTCTGAGGACTGACAGAAAGAAACCAGAGGAGGGGAAGCAGCCCGGCAGGAAGAAGGGTGTCCCGTGCTCAGCCCCTTGAGTTGGCCTCTCTTCCCTGAGGGCTCTTTCAGCTTCTGATGGATGCACCGTGTGTTGCTGTTTGCCCTGGGAAGCCCAGCTGCACGCTGGCAGCCGTGGCCTGTGCATCAGCCTCCCCTTGAGGCCCAAGGAGTTGTTTGTTTTTATGTATTCACTATTGGTGTGGCATTTTGTTGTTTTGTTCTGCTTTGAGATCAAGGGGTAATTTAACACCGTTGGAAGTCATTGGGGTTCAGGAGTAGCACATGTAGAATTTTGATCATGCAGCAAGTTGTGATTTCTACTGTGTTAAAGAACTGGCACACACATATACGCCTGCAGCCGGAGCTTGATTGACTCTCGTCAATACGGCCTTCCAAAGCCCGGCCCTGGGGAGTTGTCCAAAAATTTTCCAACCTTTTGTATTACCTAAGTTTATTTTAAACAGACAAGGAGGAGTAATCTCTTAAAGGCTTTTTTAAAGGCATTGGACTAGGTTTTGATTATCACGTCTCAGGAAGCTTCTGCATTCCACCTAGTGCTAATGTGATACATCAAGAGCAGATGACACAAGAGATTCAGGCCTTGCTGCCAGTCTTTTACGAATCAGAACTTTGTTTCATGTTGCCAGATATTGTGGTTTCCTTTTCAGGGGATTCCTTTGCTGTATAATAAGAAGGCCGAGGGCATCCTGGCCTGCATGGGAAACAGTGTTGCCAGCAGGAGCAGAGAGGTGATTGTCCCCCTGTTCTCAGCACTGATGAGGCCGCAGCTCGAGTGCTGTGTTCAGTTTTGGGCCCCTCAGTGCAAGAAAGACATCGAGGCCCTGGAACGCGTTCAGAGGAGGGCAACAAAGCTGGTGAGGGGTCTGGAGCACAGGCCGTATGAGGAGCGGCTGAGGGAGCTGGGATTGTTCAGCCTGGAGAAGAGGAGGCTCAGGGGAGACCTCATTGCTCTCTCTAACTTCCTGAAGGGAGGCTGTAGTGAGCTGGGGCTCGGCCTCTTCTCTCGTGTCATTAATGATAGGACCAGAGGGAATGGCTTCAAGCTGCGACAGGGGAGATTCAGGCTGGACACTACGAGGTATTACTGCTCAGAAAGGGTGGCCAGGCACTGGAATGGACACAGGGAGGTGGTGAAGGGAAGGGGACGAGGGCGAGGAAGGAAGGAAGGAAGGGAAGGGGAAGGTAAAGGAAGGAAAGCGAGAGGAAAGACACGAAATGAGACGTGAATTTTGGGTCCTTTTCCGGCAGCCGCCCCCCCCCAACAGGCCCCAGCCCGGCCTGAGCCACGTGACAGTGCCAGTGCCAGTGACAGGAAGTGCTTCCTGCAGGCGGCGGAGAGCACTTCCGGGCCATGGCGGCATGGCGGCCATGAGCGGGGCCGGGAGGAGCGGGCTCTGTGCTGCGAACGGGGTCGGGCCTCGGGGCGGGGGCACGGAGGGGCTGTCGGGGGAGGAGCTCGCGGCGCTGCCGGCACCCAGAGGCGGCTCCCGGGCGGCTCCACGGTCTCGCTGTGCTGCGGAGTCACCCGGCCGGCCCCAAAAGCCTGGAGGCAGAGCCTGAGCCGGCCCCGGCCCGGATCGTGTGGTGCGGCTCCGGCCGTGCTGGGCTGTGCGGCAGGAAGATGACTTGCGGAATCAAACTCTATAACCCAAAGATGGGTTCTAAAGCAGGTATGTTTATTCCAGCGTTGCGCAGCGCCGGGTGCAAGCGGGAGAGCTCCACCAAACTTGCACACCGTAAGGAGAAAAGTGTGTTACAGATATAGGTTAAGCTAATACGTAATCAATAGTCTCCTCCTCAGTTTGATTACATATTCATTACATTCCCTAGGACCCCGTTCCCCGCGACCCTTGCCGTTGTTTTGGGGTGAAATTCTTCTTCTGTTTTCTTCTTGGTGTTATCTGCTGGTATCGTTCTCCCATGTCAGCATCATCTTGCCCGGGGGTATCTAATCCTTCTTCTTGTCAGAGGTCTCCGGACAATTTCTTCTTATCTTTATTGCCCTCTTCTCTGGTTTTATTTTGACTAAGTGTCTGTAATTCCCCCTATCCCTGCACTTTTAAATGTAAACTATCTGCAGTTACCCTTTGTCTTGGTTTCTGTGAAGTTCCCCTTTCCCTTTCTATAGCAGAGTGTTACCTTGCCTCCATTTCAGTCTTTGGGTCCCCAGGGAGGCTCTCCCTGGGGGTGTCCCGATTCGAAGGCAGGATTCAATCCCGCCGCAGCCCGTCCATGGCAGGCAAACGCTTCTCTCCTCTGCTCTTGGGACTCAGCAGTGCCAGGGGTTTCACAGCGCGCGTGTTGCAGTGGCTGGCAGCCTCCGTGTGTTTTTCTATTGCATACAGGATCCCATGGTGGAGCCGCGTCAGAAGCAGACGTTGGTGTCTTGTGGCAGGAGCAAGGGCAGTGGAAGCGCTGCCCAGGGCAGGGCGGTGGTGACTGCCATGAGAGCGGAGGTCTGATGCCATCTGCGAGGGATGGGATTTGCATCCGGTGGCTTTTCCGTTGCAGAATGTCCAGCAGCAGAGCGTGAGTGGCCGTGAAATGAAGCTGGGCCCCAGGAGAGCCGCCTGGAGCTGCGTCACGAGCTTCGTGCGTGGCCAGCGCAAGGTAGGTGTGCCTTACTGTAAGCGTGCGCTGAAGCAGTGTTGGTTAAGCACGGCTCACTCCTCTGTCTGCAACAGATGGGCTTTCTGCGCGCTTTATTGCTGTGGCCGTAGAATTCCCTCTTTCTTACCATCTGATCTGTGAAGGCTTTTGTGTGGGAAGGTTTTGAGGAATGAGGGAGTAGAAATTGCTTTAGTCACGAGTCATCTGGAAAGGTTTCACAGAAACGGTGACATTTGCAGAAGGAACGTATTGGCATTGGCAGTTGTGCCAAATACTCACTGGGATGGAGAGGAGGGAGTACCTGCAGAAGACCGTTGTCTTCTGGTTTTGAGGAAGCCGGGCAGAGCTCAGATTGCAGCTTAAGCAATGTTCTTTTGTCACACTCTGTGTCCTGTGTTGCGTTCTCTCCTTTCGATTCCAGTTCTCCTGACAGGTTAGGCTTGAATTCAGCATAATATCTGCTTCTCCCTGGGTTCAGGTTCTTTGGGTCTCCTGCCTGCTTTTCTCCCTTTTCTTAATGGAGAGTGGAGTTTCTACCACAGAGCAAAGTTTCGTGATTGACAGAAACAAATATGGAACATATTAGATGAACACAGCTCTGCATTTTTTTCTTCCTCCGAACAGCAAGGGACTCCTGTGCTCTCATTAATATCATCAGTGAGTAGATGCTGCCTTCTGCTGGAGCCTAAAATGCTTTCTGCAGTTGAGTGGTTGGAAACATAGGGTTTTAACTTAAAATTGTTTGCGCAGGGTGAAGGTTGGGAATACAATTAGAATACAGTTACACAGTGCTCTATCCCCAGCACTTTCCATCATTTTTCTTAACACAGCTTACGGTTCATTTCAAAACAAACTAACAAAGATGAACTTGGGTTAGCGTAGCCTGTTTTAAATGATCCTTCTGTGTCTTTTCCAGGCTGGTAGCAGAATGGAGACTTTCCCGAGGCACTGAGGAACAGACACAAGCTTCTTTTGAAGGCTTCAATGAAATTCTGCCCCAGCAGTATCTGTGGTCTTTTGATGCTAAGGAGCTGGACGTAAAGGATTCTTTGACTATTGCCAGATCCAGGCTGCTACAGGTATGTCACGGTTTAAACTAAAAATCCACCTGCGTCCGTGACAGGGACTGTGGTCCCAGCAGGGGCCCTAGGCCAAAAGGAAAAAAAGTTAATTAGGAAAAGAAAACAGCAGCAACAATCTAAGGAGGCACACTTATTTACTAAATTACTATATCGAAATACAGGATAACACAGTATAATACAATATAATTGAAAATTGAGCTAACGAATCAAGCAAAATAGGAGAGAGAATGAGTCCCAAAACCGAGAGGCCTACTGTAAATCTAGGCGAAACGGTGAAGGCTCCCACACACTCCCCTGAACGCCAGAACTCGAAAGACGTCAGTCTAGCCTGCGACAGAGTTAATATAGTGTCCAGGTCCCGTGACCTCGTGTTGTTCTCTGGGAGATGTAGTCTTCTTCTGTAAGTTGCAGATTCAGTAAAACTATTCATGCTTTATATGATGTTATGATGTGGAATACTGATAGCAAAATTACAAAATTATTAAACCATGACAAGGTAATACTTGCATTTCAGTCAGTGTCTGAAGAGCAAAGTTCATTAAGGCTGGCGGTTCTGTTTTCAGGATGTGTGAGAGAAGCCTTATGTATCAGTTAGTATTTGGTTACTGTGTTGGTCTTCACTTTCTTCTTTGCAACCAATTTACACGTTTCTAACGTTAAGATTCTGCCAGCATAAATTTTTTGGCTAACAGTGTTTTTGTAGTCCTTGACAATGTGATTTGCATGTGTCTAAAGAGTGAGCAACTAGAAAGCAAGGGAGCAAAGAACCAAATATCAGCGGATGGTCAAATTACTGAGTGGAGCAGGTTTTAGCTGCTTTTGGGTTCTCCAAGTTATACTCTACAGCAGAACATCGTATTTCTAGCACAGAATGGTACGGTTAGGTAAAGACAAAGTACGTTGTTAGTTTGAATGTCTAAATACAAATGTTTTCATGAGTGGTATTTCTCTTTTGTGGCCTCTCCACATTTTCTTTGTGAGCGGATGTTATTATTTGCTATGAAAGTTTGAGAGTTTAATATTAAAAACGAGTGTAGTGTGATTGCAGGTGCTTTTAAGTACAGTAGTATTTCAGTACAATAGTCTTGCTGTAGAAGCAAAGTAGTAGGTTGTAGTTTCAATGATTCCATGTGGGTGCCCAGCCCAAAGTGGGGATTCCCTTATGAAAGGAGGGGGAGGGTGAAGGAGGCCGAGGGCCCTTTTCTCGGGGCCAGCTCTCTGTGCCCTCTTGCTGGCCGGAGAGAAGGGCTGCCCGCTGGACACAGGGAGTGCCTTGTAGCTCCCGTGCCGTGCCCTGCCCTCCAGCCCCCTCCTCATCCTATGCGGAACACCACTCCCAGCAGCACAGGTGCCATTTTGGAATCTTCCCCATGTCACAGCTGTCACCTTGGTTGCTGCGGCTCCACCCGACTCACTCACCTCTGAGAGTGCTGGGCAGGTAGCAGCCATGTCCAGCACGAAGCGAGGGCGAGAGGAATGTAGTGAGGATTTAAGTGGGGAGAAGGAGCTGGGGGCCCCAGAACCGAAGAGGAGGAGGTTGCCCGCCATAACCATCAAATGGAGGAGGGGGAAAGGAGCCCGTTTCCATCATGCCTGGACCAGCCCTGTGACCACCACCCATGTGGAGCCGATGGAGGTGGATCCCCCTCCGGAGGAACCGATGGAGGTGGATCCCCCTCCAGAGGAGCCCATGGACGTGGATCCGCCCGCGGCATAGCTGGCCTGGCACCACACCACCGTGCCAGGCCCCGCGTTGGCATGGTCACAGCTTCACCATCGCTGGTCCAGGCACTCGGCTCCTTTCCTGCTGCGCGGCCCCTGCCCCCAGCATGAGCTGGGTGGCATTATTTAACATCTTCTTCTCCTCCACCTCGTTGCTCCTCCGGTTCTGTGGGCCCCCAGTTCCTTCTTCCCCCTGTTGTAGTTAGGTGTTTGCTCTGTTCTTTGTTTTGATGGTAGTGTTAGGTTAGTGTTAGTGTTCAGTTTAGTTTTAGCGTTAGGGATAGGTTCCTGTTTGTTCTTTAGAGTTAGGCATAGGTTCCTGTTTGTTCTTTAGGGTTAGGTATAGGTTTCTGTTGTTATTTTAGAGTTAGGCGTAGGTTAGTGTTCGTACTTACAGTCAGGCATTGGCTGCTACACTCAAGTAAAAGTAACCGCTGCTCCTGGGTAAGCACACAGTGTTGCCATCAGGGCTCAAGCTCAGGCAGCCAGCTGACCGGGGCAGAATTTGTGTTAGACGCTGCTCAGTGACAACACCCAGAACAAAGTAGCAAGGATGTGAAGTGCAGGAGACTACTTGCGCTTATCACATTCTGTCTGCTGTAACAGCATTACTCAAAGATTTCTAATCAGGCCAAGATCTTTGTGATGCAGCAGTTTGTTCATTACTGCCATCATGGGCGCACAACCCTACTGGCGAGGAATGGAAGGCCCTATATGCTGGCCCGACCCTACCCGCAGGGAGGTGTGCTCCCTCCCCTGGGCACGGGTCAGGGACATTGCTGGGAGACTTCCCAGTCTGATCTGCCCTTCTGTCTACTATCCCCTGCTGATAGTTCAGGCTGGCAGTGAAGTTAGTAAAAAAAGCCTGAAGGCTATCAAAGATGATTTCAGGGGACTGGGGCGGGTAATCGAA
The DNA here is from genome assembly GCF_054131305.1 of Coturnix japonica. Lineage (NCBI taxonomy): Eukaryota > Metazoa > Chordata > Aves > Galliformes > Phasianidae > Coturnix > Coturnix japonica. The sequence goes on along the minus strand of NC_140680.1, from coordinate 1,291,062 downwards.
GGAACAGGTGTGCAGGTGGTTATTGCATCTGTACCTTCAGTGGCAGGGAGGGATACTGAGTTGGACCTAAAAACCCACCTCTTAAACAAATGGTTAAAGAGTCGGTGCAGACATAGGAGTCTTGGTGTTTTTCACCATGGGGCAATTTATTTGGCTCCTGGCATGACAGCTACAGACGGAAGCGGCCTGTCTCAAAGGGGTAAGAGGGTTCTAGCTGAGGAACTGTCAGGACCCCACTAAAAACCTGCACCCTGACTTGTAAAATGGTTACACAGATATAGGTACACCTCATACATAGTCAATGATGTAAGGAAGGACACTGGACACACCTTCGTTGGCTCCACAGCCGCAGTCCAACACGGCGCCCAGGCCCGTTGATCCATTCCTTTGCTTGCTGCCAGTTCCCACAGGGAGTCCTCATTCAGACACCTGAAACAACAACGCACACAAACACATCAGGCAAACAACAGACACACACACAAACACAAAACGCCCTCCTCGGATCCCGCCACTCACCCTTCCTTTGCCAACTTCTCTCGCTCACCTTCAGGGCAGTGCCAGCCCCTTCAACCCGATCACAGAATCACAGAATGACCCGGGTTGGAAGGGACCTCAAGGATCATGAAGCACCAACCCCCCGCCTGGCTGTGGGGCTGGGGCAGCCGGTGTGGCTGGGTGCAGCACGTGGGCATGTGGGAGGGCCTGCAGCAGGGATGTGGGGTGTAATCAGAGTGACTGGAATTCCAATTCAGTCAGAGGTCTTAATTGTAGGTAAGGGTTGAATCTGCCGAGGTGCCGCACAAGGAGAGGCGCTGGGTGCGACTATGGAAAGCAGAGCTTGTGTGTCCCAGGAGGCAGGCGTAGTCAGGTCCCCTTTGGAGCCTGCCGTTGTTGGTGCTCAGCTCAGGAGCCCCATCAGCAGCTGCTGCGTGCTGCGTCTGTGTCACGAACTTATCTAGATCAATATGATTGACTGATCAGTCTATGATCTCCAGATGATGTTATGATGTGAAATACCAATAGAAAAAAATACAAAACCACAACAGTATGGCAGCCCAAAAAGATTCCCTTGTGGAAGAAGGGGGAGGGTGAAGGAGGGCGAAGGAGGGTGAAGGAGGCCAAGGGCCCTTTACTTGGGGCCGGCTCGTCTGTGCCCTCTTGCTGGCCAGAGAGAAGGGCTGCCCGCTGGGCACAGGGAGCACCTTGTAGCTCCCGTACCATGCCCTGCCCTCCAGCCCCCTCCTCATCCTATGTGGAACTCCAGTGCCAGCAGTGCGGCCGCCATTTTAGAACCCTCTCCATGTCACCATGGTCACCGTTGCCGCATGCCTCTGACAGTTGTGGCAGTTAACAGCCATGCCAGCTGCGAAGAGGGCCAGGGTAGAAGTTTCTGGTGGGAGGATGGAGCTGGGGGCCCTAGGAGTCAGAAGGAGGAGGGGGCCCGCCATGACCATCAGGCAGAGGAGGGGTAAGAGAGCCATTTTCCATCATGCCTGGACCAGCCCTGTGACCACCACCCATGTGGAGCCAATGGAGGTGGATCCCCCTCCGGAGGAACCAATGGAGGTGGATCCCCCTCCGGAGGAACCGATGGAGGTGGATCCCCCTCCAGAGGAGCCCATGGATGTGGATCCGCCCGCGGCATAGCTGGCCTGGCACCACACCACCGTGCCAGGCCCCGCGTTGGCATGGTCACAGCTTCACCATCGCTGGTCCAGGCACTCGGCTCCTTTCCTGCTGCGCGGCCCCTGCCCCCAGCATTAGCTGGGTGGCATTATTTAACATCTTCTGCTCCTCCACCTTGTTGCTCCTCTGGTTCTGTGGGCCCCCAGTTCCATCTTCCCCCTGTTAGGTTAGGTGTTTGTTATGTTCTTTGTTTTGATGGTAGTGTTAGGCTAGTGTTAGTGTTCAGTTTAGTTTTAGTGTTAGGGATAGGTTCCTGTTCGTTTTTTAGAGTTAGGCATAGGTTCCTGTTTGTTCTTTAGGGTTAGGTATAGGTTTTTGTTGTTATTTTAGAGTTAGGTATAGGTTTCTGTTGTTATTTTAGAGTTAGGCATAGGTTAGTGTTCGTACTTGCAGTCAGGCATTGGCTGTTACACTCAAGTAAAAGTAACCGCTGCTCCTTGGGTAAGCATGCAGCTGGTTGCTCACCCCGAGCAATGAGTGCGACTGCCCTGACAGTTTGATGACATCTGCGATGAACTGAATTTCCCTCTTGGGACTTTTCCTTTGCAGAACATGGAGGAGTAGAGCATGAGTGGCTGAGAAATGGAGCTGGGACTCAGGAGAGCAACACATGTCTGTGTCCTAGAGCTCCCAAAGTGTGGCCATTGCAAGGTAGGCGTGCCTTACCGTAAGCGTTGTTCAAGCACAGCTCCTGGCACTGTCTGCAACAGATCCGCTCTCTGCGTGCTTTCTTTCAGACGCTGGTGTTGTGCAGCACAGCCACGGCACGGCCCTCAGTGCGTACGCAAGGAGCGTGAAAAGGTAGGTGGTGAATTTTCATCTTGCTAACGCTAGGATTAGGAATGGTGAGCATTCCTAAAAGAGTGGCCACAAAGGTGTGATCTGCCTCGGGGAGAAGTTGATTCTCGCCTCTTCAGCTTTTCCCTTCTTTTCTGTCCACCTGTCCTTTCCAGCTCCTCCTCCCCTCAGCTGCAAGTGGGGCAGTGCTCGAGTGTGAGGACTCTTCCTTGGCATGCGGTAACAGACAATGGAGATGTGACTTTTGTGTCCTTCCTTGTTCTTGGGTTCGTAGCCCAGGGATATCTTGCGAGCAGCTCTCTAAGTCAGACTGTGCTGGCAGCGTGCGTGAGTGAAATAGTGCCTCTTTTTTCCCTCTTGCAGCAAGCTTGCCGAGGCAAGGCAAGCGCTACTCAGCTGAGGAAGAAAGCCGAGAAGGAAAGCAGAAAGCAACGATGAGGGCTTGAGCAAGAAGCTACAAAGGACAGCAGAACCACCTGCAACGCTTCCTCGGAGGTGGCACCAAGAGCTGCTGACTCAACAGTCCAGTTTACTGGCACAGCCGTGCTTTCCCTGTCATGGACGGTGGAGATGATGGAAGTGAACTGGACAGGAAGGACTTGTGCTGCGTTAGAAGCAATGAGGGCTTCACATAGGCAGGACTTGGTGTATGGCAAGAGCTGGAGAGGCTGCGTTCCTTCAGGGTGTGTCTCTTGAGGTCCAGGCCTGGTGTAGGGTTAGGTTGAAATAGGGCTGGCTGGGACTGGAGAGGGAGGAGGTGACGTAGCCCCGGGGTTTGGCTTCTCCTTGGGTCTGACTGGAGGCTGAGTGACTGATTGCTAAGCGGCAATCCTGGGCACTGGGGTTTCATTTTGGGGTGTGGGCGGGGCAATAAATAGAAGCCAAATCTTCTTGTACGCAATAAAATTGAAGCGAACTTTCTAAACCTGGTGCTGCCTCTTTCAGTAGCTGGTCAGAACGTCCCTCGCTCGGGCTGGCAATCGCAGGGCGATGAAGCGGTCGGCTTCACGTCTCTCCCTTGACATGGTGCAGTGCAGGTTTTCCCCCGTTTCCTTGTTGGTCTTCCCAACCTGTGGCCTTTCAGCCAACCCGTAAGTGCTGGTGACAGGCTGTGAGCATCTCCTTGCTCTCTGAGGACTGACAGAAAGAAACCAGAGGAGGGGAAGCAGCCCGGCAGGAAGAAGGGTGTCCCGTGCTCAGCCCCTTGAGTTGGCCTCTCTTCCCTGAGGGCTCTTTCAGCTTCTGATGGATGCACCGTGTGTTGCTGTTTGCCCTGGGAAGCCCAGCTGCACGCTGGCAGCCGTGGCCTGTGCATCAGCCTCCCCTTGAGGCCCAAGGAGTTGTTTGTTTTTATGTATTCACTATTGGTGTGGCATTTTGTTGTTTTGTTCTGCTTTGAGATCAAGGGGTAATTTAACACCGTTGGAAGTCATTGGGGTTCAGGAGTAGCACATGTAGAATTTTGATCATGCAGCAAGTTGTGATTTCTACTGTGTTAAAGAACTGGCACACACATATACGCCTGCAGCCGGAGCTTGATTGACTCTCGTCAATACGGCCTTCCAAAGCCCGGCCCTGGGGAGTTGTCCAAAAATTTTCCAACCTTTTGTATTACCTAAGTTTATTTTAAACAGACAAGGAGGAGTAATCTCTTAAAGGCTTTTTTTAAAGGCATTGGACTAGGTTTTGATTATCACGTCTCAGGAAGCTTCTGCATTCCACCTAGTGCTAATGTGATACATCAAGAGCAGATGACACAAAAGATTCAGGCCTTGCTGCCAGTCTTTTACGAATCAGAACTTTGTTTCATGTTGCCAGATATTGTGGTTTCCTTTTCAGGGGATTCCTTTGCTGTATAATAAGAAGGCCGAGGGCATCCTGGCCTGCATGGGAAACAGTGTTGCCAGCAGGAGCAGAGAGGTGATTGTCCCCCTGTTCTCAGCACTGATGAGGCCGCAGCTCGAGTGCTGTGTTCAGTTTTGGGCCCCTCAGTGCAAGAAAGACATCGAGGCCCTGGAACGCGTTCAGAGGAGGGCAACAAAGCTGGTGAGGGGTCTGGAGCACAGGCCGTATGAGGAGCGGCTGAGGGAGCTGGGATTGTTCAGCCTGGAGAAGAGGAGGCTCAGGGGAGACCTCATTGCTCTCTCTAACTTCCTGAAGGGAGGCTGTAGTGAGCTGGGGCTCGGCCTCTTCTCTCGTGTCATTAATGATAGGACCAGAGGGAATGGCTTCAAGCTGCGACAGGGGAGATTCAGGCTGGACACTACGAGGTATTACTGCTCAGAAAGGGTGGCCAGGCACTGGAATGGACACAGGGAGGTGGTGAAGGGAAGGGGACGAGGGCGAGGAAGGAAGGAAGGAAGGGAAGGGGAAGGTAAAGGAAGGAAAGCGAGAGGAAAGACACGAAATGAGACGTGAATTTTGGGTCCTTTTCCGGCAGCCGCCCCCCCCCAACAGGCCCCAGCCCGGCCTGAGCCACGTGACAGTGCCAGTGCCAGTGACAGGAAGTGCTTCCTGCAGGCGGCGGAGAGCACTTCCGGGCCATGGCGGCATGGCGGCCATGAGCGGGGCCGGGAGGAGCGGGCTCTGTGCTGCGAACGGGGTCGGGCCTCGGGGCGGGGGCACGGAGGGGCTGTCGGGGGAGGAGCTCGCGGCGCTGCCGGCACCCAGAGGCGGCTCCCGGGCGGCTCCACGGTCTCGCTGTGCTGCGGAGTCACCCGGCCGGCCCCAAAAGCCTGGAGGCAGAGCCTGAGCCGGCCCCGGCCCGGATCGTGTGGTGCGGCTCCGGCCGTGCTGGGCTGTGCGGCAGGAAGATGACTTGCGGAATCAAACTCTATAACCCAAAGATGGGTTCTAAAGCAGGTATGTTTATTCCAGCGTTGCGCAGCGCCGGGTGCAAGCGGGAGAGCTCCACCAAACTTGCACACCGTAAGGAGAAAAGTGTGTTACAGATATAGGTTAAGCTAATACGTAATCAATAGTCTCCTCCTCAGTTTGATTACATATTCATTACATTCCCTAGGACCCCGTTCCCCGCGACCCTTGCCGTTGTTTTGGGGTGAAATTCTTCTTCTGTTTTCTTCTTGGTGTTATCTGCTGGTATCGTTCTCCCATGTCAGCATCATCTTGCCCGGGGGTATCTAATCCTTCTTCTTGTCAGAGGTCTCCGGACAATTTCTTCTTATCTTTATTGCCCTCTTCTCTGGTTTTATTTTGACTAAGTGTCTGTAATTCCCCCTATCCCTGCACTTTTAAATGTAAACTATCTGCAGTTACCCTTTGTCTTGGTTTCTGTGAAGTTCCCCTTTCCCTTTCTATAGCAGAGTGTTACCTTGCCTCCATTTCAGTCTTTGGGTCCCCAGGGAGGCTCTCCCTGGGGGTGTCCCGATTCGAAGGCAGGATTCAATCCCGCCGCAGCCCGTCCATGGCAGGCAAACGCTTCTCTCCTCTGCTCTTGGGACTCAGCAGTGCCAGGGGTTTCACAGCGCGCGTGTTGCAGTGGCTGGCAGCCTCCGTGTGTTTTTCTATTGCATACAGGATCCCATGGTGGAGCCGCGTCAGAAGCAGACGTTGGTGTCTTGTGGCAGGAGCAAGGGCAGTGGAAGCGCTGCCCAGGGCAGGGCGGTGGTGACTGCCATGAGAGCGGAGGTCTGATGCCATCTGCGAGGGATGGGATTTGCATCCGGTGGCTTTTCCGTTGCAGAATGTCCAGCAGCAGAGCGTGAGTGGCCGTGAAATGAAGCTGGGCCCCAGGAGAGCCGCCTGGAGCTGCGTCACGAGCTTCGTGCGTGGCCAGCGCAAGGTAGGTGTGCCTTACTGTAAGCGTGCGCTGAAGCAGTGTTGGTTAAGCACGGCTCACTCCTCTGTCTGCAACAGATGGGCTTTCTGCGCGCTTTATTGCTGTGGCCGTAGAATTCCCTCTTTCTTACCATCTGATCTGTGAAGGCTTTTGTGTGGGAAGGTTTTGAGGAATGAGGGAGTAGAAATTGCTTTAGTCACGAGTCATCTGGAAAGGTTTCACAGAAACGGTGACATTTGCAGAAGGAACGTATTGGCATTGGCAGTTGTGCCAAATACTCACTGGGATGGAGAGGAGGGAGTACCTGCAGAAGACCGTTCTCTTCTGGTTTTGAGGAAGCCGGGCAGAGCTCAGATTGCAGCTTAAGCAATGTTCTTTTGTCACACTCTGTGTCCTGTGTTGCGTTCTCTCCTTTCGATTCCAGTTCTCCTGACAGGTTAGGCTTGAATTCAGCATAATATCTGCTTCTCCCTGGGTTCAGGTTCTTTGGGTCTCCTGCCTGCTTTTCTCCCTTTTCTTAATGGAGAGTGGAGTTTCTACCACAGAGCAAAGTTTCGTGATTGACAGAAACAAATATGGAACATATTAGATGAACACAGCTCTGCATTTTTTTCTTCCTCCGAACAGCAAGGGACTCCTGTGCTCTCATTAATATCATCAGTGAGTAGATGCTGCCTTCTGCTGGAGCCTAAAATGCTTTCTGCAGTTGAGTGGTTGGAAACATAGGGTTTTAACTTAAAATTGTTTGCGCAGGGTGAAGGTTGGGAATACAATTAGAATACAGTTACACAGTGCTCTATCCCCAGCACTTTCCATCATTTTTCTTAACACAGCTTACGGTTCATTTCAAAACAAACTAACAAAGATGAACTTGGGTTAGCGTAGCCTGTTTTAAATGATCCTTCTGTGTCTTTTCCAGGCTGGTAGCAGAATGGAGACTTTCCCGAGGCACTGAGGAACAGACACAAGCTTCTTTTGAAGGCTTCAATGAAATTCTGCCCCAGCAGTATCTGTGGTCTTTTGATGCTAAGGAGCTGGACGTAAAGGATTCTTTGACTATTGCCAGATCCAGGCTGCTACAGGTATGTCACGGTTTAAACTAAAAATCCACCTGCGTCCGTGACAGGGACTGTGGTCCCAGCAGGGGCCCTAGGCCAAAAGGAAAAAAAGTTAATTAGGAAAAGAAAACAGCAGCAACAATCTAAGGAGGCACACTTATTTACTAAATTACTATATCGAAATACAGGATAACACAGTATAATACAATATAATTGAAAATTGAGCTAACGAATCAAGCAAAATAGGAGAGAGAATGAGTCCCAAAACCGAGAGGCCTACTGTAAATCTAGGCGAAACGGTGAAGGCTCCCACACACTCCCCTGAACGCCAGAACTCGAAAGACGTCAGTCTAGCCTGCGACAGAGTTAATATAGTGTCCAGGTCCCGTGACCTCGTGTTGTTCTCTGGGAGATGTAGTCTTCTTCTGTAAGTTGCAGATTCAGTAAAACTATTCATGCTTTATATGATGTTATGATGTGGAATACTGATAGCAAAATTACAAAATTATTAAACCATGACAAGGTAATACTTGCATTTCAGTCAGTGTCTGAAGAGCAAAGTTCATTAAGGCTGGCGGTTCTGTTTTCAGGATGTGTGAGAGAAGCCTTATGTATCAGTTAGTATTTGGTTACTGTGTTGGTCTTCACTTTCTTCTTTGCAACCAATTTACACGTTTCTAACGTTAAGATTCTGCCAGCATAAATTTTTTGGCTAACAGTGTTTTTGTAGTCCTTGACAATGTGATTTGCATGTGTCTAAAGAGTGAGCAACTAGAAAGCAAGGGAGCAAAGAACCAAATATCAGCGGATGGTCAAATTACTGAGTGGAGCAGGTTTTAGCTGCTTTTGGGTTCTCCAAGTTATACTCTACAGCAGAACATCGTATTTCTAGCACAGAATGGTACGGTTAGGTAAAGACAAAGTACGTTGTTAGTTTGAATGTCTAAATACAAATGTTTTCATGAGTGGTATTTCTCTTTTGTGGCCTCTCCACATTTTCTTTGTGAGCGGATGTTATTATTTGCTATGAAAGTTTGAGAGTTTAATATTAAAAACGAGTGTAGTGTGATTGCAGGTGCTTTTAAGTACAGTAGTATTTCAGTACAATAGTCTTGCTGTAGAAGCAAAGTAGTAGGTTGTAGTTTCAATGATTCCATGTGGGTGCCCAGCCCAAAGTGGGGATTCCCTTATGAAAGGAGGGGGAGGGTGAAGGAGGCCGAGGGCCCTTTTCTCGGGGCCAGCTCTCTGTGCCCTCTTGCTGGCCGGAGAGAAGGGCTGCCCGCTGGACACAGGGAGTGCCTTGTAGCTCCCGTGCCGTGCCCTGCCCTCCAGCCCCCTCCTCATCCTATGCGGAACACCACTCCCAGCAGCACAGGTGCCATTTTGGAATCTTCCCCATGTCACAGCTGTCACCTTGGTTGCTGCGGCTCCACCCGACTCACTCACCTCTGAGAGTGCTGGGCAGGTAGCAGCCATGTCCAGCACGAAGCGAGGGCGAGAGGAATGTAGTGAGGATTTAAGTGGGGAGAAGGAGCTGGGGGCCCCAGAACCGAAGAGGAGGAGGTTGCCCGCCATAACCATCAAATGGAGGAGGGGGAAAGGAGCCCGTTTCCATCATGCCTGGACCAGCCCTGTGACCACCACCCATGTGGAGCCGATGGAGGTGGATCCCCCTCCGGAGGAACCGATGGAGGTGGATCCCCCTCCAGAGGAGCCCATGGACGTGGATCCGCCCGCGGCATAGCTGGCCTGGCACCACACCACCGTGCCAGGCCCCGCGTTGGCATGGTCACAGCTTCACCATCGCTGGTCCAGGCACTCGGCTCCTTTCCTGCTGCGCGGCCCCTGCCCCCAGCATGAGCTGGGTGGCATTATTTAACATCTTCTTCTCCTCCACCTCGTTGCTCCTCCGGTTCTGTGGGCCCCCAGTTCCTTCTTCCCCCTGTTGTAGTTAGGTGTTTGCTCTGTTCTTTGTTTTGATGGTAGTGTTAGGTTAGTGTTAGTGTTCAGTTTAGTTTTAGCGTTAGGGATAGGTTCCTGTTTGTTCTTTAGAGTTAGGCATAGGTTCCTGTTTGTTCTTTAGGGTTAGGTATAGGTTTCTGTTGTTATTTTAGAGTTAGGCGTAGGTTAGTGTTCGTACTTACAGTCAGGCATTGGCTGCTACACTCAAGTAAAAGTAACCGCTGCTCCTGGGTAAGCACACAGTGTTGCCATCAGGGCTCAAGCTCAGGCAGCCAGCTGACCGGGGCAGAATTTGTGTTAGACGCTGCTCAGTGACAACACCCAGAACAAAGTAGCAAGGATGTGAAGTGCAGGAGACTACTTGCGCTTATCACATTCTGTCTGCTGTAACAGCATTACTCAAAGATTTCTAATCAGGCCAAGATCTTTGTGATGCAGCAGTTTGTTCATTACTGCCATCATGGGCGCACAACCCTACTGGCGAGGAATGGAAGGCCCTATATGCTGGCCCGACCCTACCCGCAGGGAGGTGTGCTCCCTCCCCTGGGCACGGGTCAGGGACATTGCTGGGAGACTTCCCAGTCTGATCTGCCCTTCTGTCTACTATCCCCTGCTGATAGTTCAGGCTGGCAGTGAAGTTAGTAAAAAAAGCCTGAAGGCTATCAAAGATGATTTCAGGGGACTGGGGCGGGTAATCGAAGGAACAGGTGTGCAGGTGGTTATTGCATCTGTACCTTCAGTGGCAGGGAGGGATACTGAGTTGGACCTAAAAACCCACCTCTTAAACAAATGGTTAAAGAGTCGGTGCAGACATAGGAGTCTTGGTGTTTTTCACCATGGGGCAATTTATTTGGCTCCTGGCATGACAGCTACAGACGGAAGCGGCCTGTCTCAAAGGGGTAAGAGGGTTCTAGCTGAGGAACTGTCAGGACCCCACTAAAAACCTGCACCCTGACTTGTAAAATGGTTACACAGATATAGGTACACCTCATACATAGTCAATGATGTAAGGAAGGACACTGGACACACCTTCGTTGGCTCCACAGCCGCAGTCCAACACGGCGCCCAGGCCCGTTGATCCATTCCTTTGCTTGCTGCCAGTTCCCACAGGGAGTCCTCATTCAGACACCTGAAACAACAACGCACACAAACACATCAGGCAAACAACAGACACACACACAAACACAAAACGCCCTCCTCGGATCCCGCCACTCACCCTTCCTTTGCCAACTTCTCTCGCTCACCTTCAGGGCAGTGCCAGCCCCTTCAACCCGATCACAGAATCACAGAATGACCCGGGTTGGAAGGGACCTCAAGGATCATGAAGCACCAACCCCCCGCCTGGCTGTGGGGCTGGGGCAGCCGGTGTGGCTGGGTGCAGCACGTGGGCATGTGGGAGGGCCTGCAGCAGGGATGTGGGGTGTAATCAGAGTGACTGGAATTCCAATTCAGTCAGAGGTCTTAATTGTAGGTAAGGGTTGAATCTGCCGAGGTGCCGCACAAGGAGAGGCGCTGGGTGCGACTATGGAAAGCAGAGCTTGTGTGTCCCAGGAGGCAGGCGTAGTCAGGTCCCCTTTGGAGCCTGCCGTTGTTGGTGCTCAGCTCAGGAGCCCCATCAGCAGCTGCTGCGTGCTGCGTCTGTGTCACGAACTTATCTAGATCAATATGATTGACTGATCAGTCTATGATCTCCAGATGATGTTATGATGTGAAATACCAATAGAAAAAAATACAAAACCACAACAGTATGGCAGCCCAAAAAGATTCCCTTGTGGAAGAAGGGGGAGGGTGAAGGAGGGCGAAGGAGGGTGAAGGAGGCCAAGGGCCCTTTACTTGGGGCCGGCTCGTCTGTGCCCTCTTGCTGGCCAGAGAGAAGGGCTGCCCGCTGGGCACAGGGAGCACCTTGTAGCTCCCGTACCATGCCCTGCCCTCCAGCCCCCTCCTCATCCTATGTGGAACTCCAGTGCCAGCAGTGCGGCCGCCATTTTAGAACCCTCTCCATGTCACCATGGTCACCGTTGCCGCATGCCTCTGACAGTTGTGGCAGTTAACAGCCATGCCAGCTGCGAAGAGGGCCAGGGTAGAAGTTTCTGGTGGGAGGATGGAGCTGGGGGCCCTAGGAGTCAGAAGGAGGAGGGGGCCCGCCATGACCATCAGGCAGAGGAGGGGTAAGAGAGCCATTTTCCATCATGCCTGGACCAGCCCTGTGACCACCACCCATGTGGAGCAAATGGAGGTGGATCCCCCTCCGGAGGAACCAATGGAGGTGGATCCCCCTCCGGAGGAACCGATGGAGGTGGATCCCCCTCCAGAGGAGCCCATGGATGTGGATCCGCCCGCGGCATAGCTGGCCTGGCACCACACCACCGTGCCAGGCCCCGCGTTGGCATGGTCACAGCTTCACCATCGCTGGTCCAGGCACTCGGCTCCTTTCCTGCTGCGCGGCCCCTGCCCCCAGCATTAGCTGGGTGGCATTATTTAACATCTTCTGCTCCTCCACCTTGTTGCTCCTCTGGTTCTGTGGGCCCCCAGTTCCATCTTCCCCCTGTTAGGTTAGGTGTTTGTTATGTTCTTTGTTTTGATGGTAGTGTTAGGCTAGTGTTAGTGTTCAGTTTAGTTTTAGTGTTAGGGATAGGTTCCTGTTCGTTTTTTAGAGTTAGGCATAGGTTCCTGTTTGTTCTTTAGGGTTAGGTATAGGTTTTTGTTGTTATTTTAGAGTTAGGTATAGGTTTCTGTTGTTATTTTAGAGTTAGGCATAGGTTAGTGTTCGTACTTGCAGTCAGGCATTGGCTGTTACACTCAAGTAAAAGTAACCGCTGCTCCTTGGGTAAGCATGCAGCTGGTTGCTCACCCCGAGCAATGAGTGCGACTGCCCTGACAGTTTGATGACATCTGCGATGAACTGAATTTCCCTCTTGGGACTTTTCCTTTGCAGAACATGGAGGAGTAGAGCATGAGTGGCTGAGAAATGGAGCTGGGACTCAGGAGAGCAACACATGTCTGTGTCCTAGAGCTCCCAAAGTGTGGCCATTGCAAGGTAGGCGTGCCTTACCGTAAGCGTTGTTCAAGCACAGCTCCTGGCACTGTCTGCAACAGATCCGCTCTCTGCGTGCTTTCTTTCAGACGCTGGTGTTGTGCAGCACAGCCACGGCACGGCCCTCAGTGCGTACGCAAGGAGCGTGAAAAGGTAGGTGGTGAATTTTCATCTTGCTAACGCTAGGATTAGGAATGGTGAGCATTCCTAAAAGAGTGGCCACAAAGGTGTGATCTGCCTCGGGGAGAAGTTGATTCTCGCCTCTTCAGCTTTTCCCTTCTTTTCTGTCCACCTGTCCTTTCCAGCTCCTCCTCCCCTCAGCTGCAAGTGGGGCAGTGCTCGAGTGTGAGGACTCTTCCTTGGCATGCGGTAACAGACAATGCAGATGTGACTTTTGTGTCCTTCCTTGTTCTTGGGTTCGTAGCCCAGGGATATCTTGCGAGCAGCTCTCTAAGTCAGACTGTGCTGGCAGCGTGCGTGAGTGAAATAGTGCCTCTTTTTTCCCTCTTGCAGCAAGCTTGCCGAGGCAAGGCAAGCGCTACTCAGCTGAGGAAGAAAGCCGAGAAGGAAAGCAGAAAGCAACGATGAGGGCTTGAGCAAGAAGCTACAAAGGACAGCAGAACCACCTGCAACGCTTCCTCGGAGGTGGCACCAAGAGCTGCTGACTCAACAGTCCAGTTTACTGGCACAGCCGTGCTTTCCCTGTCATGGACGGTGGAGATGATGGAAGTGAACTGGACAGGAAGGACTTGTGCTGCGTTAGAAGCAATGAGGGCTTCACATAGGCAGGACTTGGTGTATGGCAAGAGCTGGAGAGGCTGCGTTCCTTCAGGGTGTGTCTCTTGAGGTCCAGGCCTGGTGTAGGGTTAGGTTGAAATAGGGCTGGCTGGGACTGGAGAGGGAGGAGGTGACGTAGCCCCGGGGTTTGGCTTCTCCTTGGGTCTGACTGGAGGCTGAGTGACTGATTGCTAAGCGGCAATCCTGGGCACTGGGGTTTCATTTTGGGGTGTGGGCGGGGCAATAAATAGAAGCCAAATCTTCTTGTACGCAATAAAATTGAAGCGAACTTTCTAAACCTGGTGCTGCCTCTTTCAGTAGCTGGTCAGAACGTCCCTCGCTCGGGCTGGCAATCGCAGGGCGATGAAGCGGTCGGCTTCACGTCTCTCCCTTGACATGGTGCAGTGCAGGTTTTCCCCCGTTTCCTTGTTGGTCTTCCCAACCTGTGGCCTTTCAGCCAACCCGTAAGTGCTGGTGACAGGCTGTGAGCATCTCCTTGCTCTCTGAGGACTGACAGAAAGAAACCAGAGGAGGGGAAGCAGCCCGGCAGGAAGAAGGGTGTCCCGTGCTCAGCCCCTTGAGTTGGCCTCTCTTCCCTGAGGGCTCTTTCAGCTTCTGATGGATGCACCGTGTGTTGCTGTTTGCCCTGGGAAGCCCAGCTGCACGCTGGCAGCCGTGGCCTGTGCATCAGCCTCCCCTTGAGGCCCAAGGAGTTGTTTGTTTTTATGTATTCACTATTGGTGTGGCATTTTGTTGTTTTGTTCTGCTTTGAGATCAAGGGGTAATTTAACACCGTTGGAAGTCATTGGGGTTCAGGAGTAGCACATGTAGAATTTTGATCATGCAGCAAGTTGTGATTTCTACTGTGTTAAAGAACTGGCACACACATATACGCCTGCAGCCGGAGCTTGATTGACTCTCGTCAATACGGCCTTCCAAAGCCCGGCCCTGGGGAGTTGTCCAAAAATTTTCCAACCTTTTGTATTACCTAAGTTTATTTTAAACAGACAAGGAGGAGTAATCTCTTAAAGGCTTTTTTTAAAGGCATTGGACTAGGTTTTGATTATCACGTCTCAGGAAGCTTCTGCATTCCACCTAGTGCTAATGTGATACATCAAGAGCAGATGACACAAAAGATTCAGGCCTTGCTGCCAGTCTTTTACGAATCAGAACTTTGTTTCATGTTGCCAGATATTGTGGTTTCCTTTTCAGGGGATTCCTTTGCTGTATAATAAGAAGGCCGAGGGCATCCTGGCCTGCATGGGAAACAGTGTTGCCAGCAGGAGCAGAGAGGTGATTGTCCCCCTGTTCTCAGCACTGATGAGGCCGCAGCTCGAGTGCTGTGTTCAGTTTTGGGCCCCTCAGTGCAAGAAAGACATCGAGGCCCTGGAACGCGTTCAGAGGAGGGCAACAAAGCTGGTGAGGGGTCTGGAGCACAGGCCGTATGAGGAGCGGCTGAGGGAGCTGGGATTGTTCAGCCTGGAGAAGAGGAGGCTCAGGGGAGACCTCATTGCTCTCTCTAACTTCCTGAAGGGAGGCTGTAGTGAGCTGGGGCTCGGCCTCTTCTCTCGTGTCATTAATGATAGGACCAGAGGGAATGGCTTCAAGCTGCGACAGGGGAGATTCAGGCTGGACACTACGAGGTATTACTGCTCAGAAAGGGTGGCCAGGCACTGGAATGGACACAGGGAGGTGGTGAAGGGAAGGGGACGAGGGCGAGGAAGGAAGGAAGGAAGGGAAGGGGAAGGTAAAGGAAGGAAAGCGAGAGGAAAGACACGAAATGAGACGTGAATTTTGGGTCCTTTTCCGGCAGCCGCCCCCCCCCAACAGGCCCCAGCCCGGCCTGAGCCACGTGACAGTGCCAGTGCCAGTGACAGGAAGTGCTTCCTGCAGGCGGCGGAGAGCACTTCCGGGCCATGGCGGCATGGCGGCCATGAGCGGGGCCGGGAGGAGCGGGCTCTGTGCTGCGAACGGGGTCGGGCCTCGGGGCGGGGGCACGGAGGGGCTGTCGGGGGAGGAGCTCGCGGCGCTGCCGGCACCCAGAGGCGGCTCCCGGGCGGCTCCACGGTCTCGCTGTGCTGCGGAGTCACCCGGCCGGCCCCAAAAGCCTGGAGGCAGAGCCTGAGCCGGCCCCGGCCCGGATCGTGTGGTGCGGCTCCGGCCGTGCTGGGCTGTGCGGCAGGAAGATGACTTGCGGAATCAAACTCTATAACCCAAAGATGGGTTCTAAAGCAGGTATGTTTATTCCAGCGTTGCGCAGCGCCGGGTGCAAGCGGGAGAGCTCCACCAAACTTGCACACCGTAAGGAGAAAAGTGTGTTACAGATATAGGTTAAGCTAATACGTAATCAATAGTCTCCTCCTCAGTTTGATTACATATTCATTACATTCCCTAGGACCCCGTTCCCCGCGACCCTTGCCGTTGTTTTGGGGTGAAATTCTTCTTCTGTTTTCTTCTTGGTGTTATCTGCTGGTATCGTTCTCCCATGTCAGCATCATCTTGCCCGGGGGTATCTAATCCTTCTTCTTGTCAGAGGTCTCCGGACAATTTCTTCTTATCTTTATTGCCCTCTTCTCTGGTTTTATTTTGACTAAGTGTCTGTAATTCCCCCTATCCCTGCACTTTTAAATGTAAACTATCTGCAGTTACCCTTTGTCTTGGTTTCTGTGAAGTTCCCCTTTCCCTTTCTATAGCAGAGTGTTACCTTGCCTCCATTTCAGTCTTTGGGTCCCCAGGGAGGCTCTCCCTGGGGGTGTCCCGATTCGAAGGCAGGATTCAATCCCGCCGCAGCCCGTCCATGGCAGGCAAACGCTTCTCTCCTCTGCTCTTGGGACTCAGCAGTGCCAGGGGTTTCACAGCGCGCGTGTTGCAGTGGCTGGCAGCCTCCGTGTGTTTTTCTATTGCATACAGGATCCCATGGTGGAGCCGCGTCAGAAGCAGACGTTGGTGTCTTGTGGCAGGAGCAAGGGCAGTGGAAGCGCTGCCCAGGGCAGGGCGGTGGTGACTGCCATGAGAGCGGAGGTCTGATGCCATCTGCGAGGGATGGGATTTGCATCCGGTGGCTTTTCCGTTGCAGAATGTCCAGCAGCAGAGCGTGAGTGGCCGTGAAATGAAGCTGGGCCCCAGGAGAACCGCCTGGAGCTGCGTCACGAGCTTCGTGCGTGGCCAGCGCAAGGTAGGTGTGCCTTACTGTAAGCGTGCGCTGAAGCAGTGTTGGTTAAGCACGGCTCACTCCTCTGTCTGCAACAGATGGGCTTTCTGCGCGCTTTATTGCTGTGGCCGTAGAATTCCCTCTTTCTTACCATCTGATCTGTGAAGGCTTTTGTGTGGGAAGGTTTTGAGGAATGAGGGAGTAGAAATTGCTTTAGTCACGAGTCATCTGGAAAGGTTTCACAGAAACGGTGACATTTGCAGAAGGAACGTATTGGCATTGGCAGTTGTGCCAAATACTCACTGGGATGGAGAGGAGGGAGTACCTGCAGAAGACCGTTCTCTTCTGGTTTTGAGGAAGCCGGGCAGAGCTCAGATTGCAGCTTAAGCAATGTTCTTTTGTCACACTCTGTGTCCTGTGTTGCGTTCTCTCCTTTCGATTCCAGTTCTCCTGACAGGTTAGGCTTGAATTCAGCATAATATCTGCTTCTCCCTGGGTTCAGGTTCTTTGGGTCTCCTGCCTGCTTTTCTCCCTTTTCTTAATGGAGAGTGGAGTTTCTACCACAGAGCAAAGTTTCGTGATTGACAGAAACAAATATGGAACATATTAGATGAACACAGCTCTGCATTTTTTTCTTCCTCCGAACAGCAAGGGACTCCTGTGCTCTCATTAATATCATCAGTGAGTAGATGCTGCCTTCTGCTGGAGCCTAAAATGCTTTCTGCAGTTGAGTGGTTGGAAACATAGGGTTTTAACTTAAAATTGTTTGCGCAGGGTAAAGGTTGGGAATACAATTAGAATACAGTTACACAGTGCTCTATCCCCAGAACTTTCCATCATTTTTCTTAACACAGCTTACGGTTCATTTCAAAACAAACTAACAAAGATGAACTTGGGTTAGCGTAGCCTGTTTTAAATGATCCTTCTGTGTCTTTTCCAGGCTGGTAGCAGAATGGAGACTTTCCCGAGGCACTGAGGAACAGACACAAGCTTCTTTTGAAGGCTTCAATGAAATTCTGCCCCAGCAGTATCTGTGGTCTTTTGATGCTAAGGAGCTGGACGTAAAGGATTCTTTGACTATTGCCAGATCCAGGCTGCTACAGGTATGTCACGGTTTAAACTAAAAATCCACCTGCGTCCGTGACAGGGACTGTGGGCCCAGCAGGGGCCCTAGGCCAAAAGGAAGAAAAGTTAATTAGGAAAAGAAAACAGCAGCAACAATCTAAGGAGGCACACTTATTTACTAAATTACTATATCGAAATACAGGATAACACAGTATAATACAATATAATTGAAAATTGAGCTAACGAATCAAGCAAAATAGGAGAGAGAATGAGTCCCGAAACCGAGAGGCCTACTGTAAATCTAGGCGAAACGGTGAAGGCTCCCACACACTTCCCTGAACGCCAGAACTCGAAAGACGTCAGTCTAGCCTGCGACAGAGTTAATATAGTGTCCAGGTCCCGTGACCTCGTGTTGTTCTCTGGGAGATGTAGTCTTCTTCTGTAAGTTGCAGATTCAGTAAAACTATTCATGCTTTATATGATGTTATGATGTGGAATACTGATAGCAAAATTACAAAATTATTAAACCATGACAAGGTAATACTTGCATTTCAGTCAGTGTCTGAAGAGCAAAGTTCATTAAGGCTGGCGGTTCTGTTTTCAGGATGTGTGAGAGAAGCCTTATGTATCAGTTAGTATTTGGTTACTGTGTTGGTCTTCACTTTCTTCTTTGCAACCAATTTACACGTTTCTAACGTTAAGATTCTGCCAGCATAAATTTTTTGGCTAACAGTGTTTTTGTAGTCCTTGACAATGTGATTTGCGTGTGTCTAAAGAGTGAGCAACTAGAAAGCAAGGGAGCAAAGAACCAAATATCAGCGGATGGTCAAATTACTGAGTGGAGCAGGTTTTAGCTGCTTTTGGGTTCTCCAAGTTATGCTCTACAGCAAAACATCGTATTTCTAGCACAGAATGGTACGGTTAGGTAAAGACAAAGTACGTTGTTAGTTTGAATGTCTAAATACAAATGTTTTCATGAGTGGTATTTCTCTTTTGTGGCCTCTCCACATTTTCTTTGTGAGCGGATGTTATTATTTGCTATGAAAGTTTGAGAGTTTAATATTAAAAACGAGTGTAGTGTGATTGCAGGTGCTTTTAAGTACAGTAGTATTTCAGTACAATAGTCTTGCTGTAGAAGCAAAGTAGTAGGTTGTAGTTTCAATGATTCCATGTGGGTGCCCAGCCCAAAGTGGGGATTCCCTTATGAAAGGAGGGGGAGGGTGAAGGAGGCCGAGGGCCCTTTTCTCGGGGCCAGCTCTCTGTGCCCTCTTGCTGGCCGGAGAGAAGGGCTGCCCGCTGGACACAGGGAGTGCCTTGTAGCTCCCGTGCCGTGCCCTGCCCTCCAGCCCCCTCCTCATCCTATGCGGAACACCACTCCCAGCAGCACAGGTGCCATTTTGGAATCTTCCCCATGTCACAGCTGTCACCTTGGTTGCTGCGGCTCCACCCGACTCACTCACCTCTGAGAGTGCTGGGCAGGTAGCAGCCATGTCCAGCACAAAGCGAGGGCGAGAGGAATGTAGTGAGGATTTAAGTGGGGAGAAGGAGCTGGGGGCCCCAGAACCGAAGAGGAGGAGGGTGCCCGCCATAACCATCAAATGGAGGAGGGGGAAAGGAGCCCGTTTCCATCATGCCTGGACCAGCCCTGTGACCACCACCCATGTGGAGCCGATGGAGGTGGATCCCCCTCCGGAGGAACCGATGGAGGTGGATCCCCCTCCAGAGGAGCCCATGGATGTGGATCCGCCCGCGGCATAGCTGGCCTGGCACCACACCACCGTGCCAGGCCCCGCGTTGGCATGGTCACAGCTTCACCATCGCTGGTCCAGGCACTCGGCTCATTTCCTGCTGCGTGGCCCCTGCCCCCAGCATGAGCTGGGTGGCATTATTTAACATCTTCTTCTCCTCCACCTCGTTGCTCCTCCGGTTCTGTGGGCCCCCAGTTCCTTCTTCCCCCTGTTGTAGTTAGGTGTTTGCTCTGTTCTTTGTTTTGATGGTTGTGTTAGGTTAGTGTTAGTGTTCAGTTTAGTTTTAGCGTTAGGGATAGGTTCCTGTTTGTTCTTTAGAGTTAGGCTTTGGTTCCTGTTTGTTCTTTAGGGTTAGGTATAGGTTTCTGTTGTTATTTTAGAGTTAGGCGTAGGTTAGTGTTCGTACTTACAGTCAGGCATTGGCTACTACACTCAAGTAAAAGTAACCGCTGCTCCTGGGTAAGCACACAGTGTTGCCATCAGGGCTCAAGCTCAGGCAGCCAGCTGACTGGGGCAGAATTTGTGTTAGATGCTGCTCAGTGACAACACCCAGAACAAAGTAGCAAGGATGTGAAGTGCAGGAGACTACTTGCGCTTAGCACATTCTGTCTGCTGTAACAGCATTACTCAAAGATTTCTAATCAGGCCAAGATCTTTGTGATGCAGCAGTTTGTTCATTACTGCCATCATGGGCGCACGACCCTACTGGCGAGGAATGGAAGGCCCTATATGCTGGCCCGACCCTACCCGCAGGGAGGTGTGCTCCCTCCCCTGGGCACAGGTCAGGGACATTGCTGGGAGACTTCCCAGTCTGATCTGCCCTTCTGTCTACTATCCCCTGCTGATAGTTCAGGCTGGCAGTGAAGAAGTTAGTTAAAAAAGCCTGAAGGCTATCAAAGATGATTTCAGGGGACTGGGGCGGGTAATCGAAGGAACAGGTGTGCGGGTGGTTATTGCATCTGTACCTTCAGTGGCAGGGAGGGATACTGAGTTGGACCTAAAAACCCACCTCTTAAACAAATGGTTAAAGAGTCGGTGCAGACATAGGAGTCTTGGTGTTTTTCACCATGGGGCAATTTATTTGGCTCCTGGCATGACAGCTACAGACGGAAGCGGCCTGTCTCAAAGGGGTAAGAGGGTTCTAGCTGAGGAACTGTCAGGACCCCACCAAAAACCTGCACCCTGACTTGTAAAATGGTTACACAGATATAGGTACACCTCATACATAGTCAATGATGTAAGGAAGGACACTGGACACACCTTCGTTGGCTCCACAGCCGCAGTCCAACACGTCGCCCAGGCCCGTCGATCCATTCCTTTGCTTGCTGCCAGTTCCCACAGGGAGTCCTCATTCAGACACCTGAAGCAACAACGCACACAAACACATCAGGCAAACAACAGACACGCACACAAACACAAAACGCCCTCCTCGGATCCCGCCACTCACCCTTCCTTTGCCAACTTCTCTCGCTCACCTTCAGGGCAGTGCCAGCCCCTTCAACCCGATCACAGAATCACAGAATGACCCGGGTTGGAAGGGACCTCAAGGATCATGAAGCACCAACCCCCCGCCTGGCTGCGGGGCTGTGGCAGCCGGTATGGCTGGGTGCAGCACGTGGGCATGTGGGAGGGCCTGCAGCAGGGATGTGGGGTGTAATCAGAGTGACTGGAATTCCAATTCAGTCAGAGGTCTTAATTGTAGGTAAGGGTTGAATCTGCCGAGGTGCCGCACAAGGAGAGGCGCTGGGTGCGACTATGGAAAGCAGAGCTTGTGTGTCCCAGGAGGCAGGCGTAGTCAGGTCCCCTTTGGAGCCTGCCGTTGTTGGTGCTCAGCTCAGGAGCCCCATCAGCAGCTGCTGCGTGCTGCGTCTGTGTCACGGACTTATCTAGATCAATATGATTGACTGATCAATCTATGATCTCCAGATGATGTTATGATGTGAAATACCAATAGAAAAAAATACAAAACCACAACAGTATGGCAGCCCAAAAAGATTCCCTTGTGGAAGAAGGGGGAGGGTGAAGGAGGGTGAAGGAGGCCGAGGGCCCTTTACTTGGGGCCGGCTCGTCTGTGCCCTCTTGCTGGCCAGAGAGAAGGGCTGCCCGCTGGGCACAGGGAGCACCTTGTAGCTCCCGTACCATGCCCTGCCCTCCAGCCCCCTCCTCATCCTATGTGGAACTCCAGTGCCAGCAGTGCGGCCGCCATTTTAGAACCCTCTCCATGTCACCATGGTCACCGTTGCCGCATGCCTCTGACAGTTGTGGCAGTTAACAGCCATGCCTGCTGCAAAGAGGGCCAGGGTAGAAGTTTCTGGTGGGAGGATGGAGCTGGGGGCCCTAGGAGTCAGAAGGAGGAGGGGGCCCGCCATGACCATCAGGCAGAGGAGGGGTAAGAGAGCCATTTTCCATCATGCCTGGACCAGCCCTGTGACCACCACCCATGTGGAGCCAATGGAGGTGGATCCCCCTCCGGAGGAACCAATGGAGGTGGATCCCCCTCCGGAGGAACCGATGGAGGTGGATCCCCCTCCAGAGGAGCCCATGGATGTGGATCCGCCCGCGGCATAGCTGGCCTGGCACCACACCACCGTGCCAGGCCCCGCGTTGGCATGGTCACAGCTTCACCATCGCTGGTCCAGGCACTCGGCTCCTTTCCTGCTGCGCGGCCCCTGCCCCCAGCGTTAGCTGGGTGGCATTATTTAACATCTTCTTCTCCTCCACCTTGTTGCTCCTCCGGTTCTGTGGGCCCCCAGTTCCTTCTTCCCACTGTTAGGTTAGGTGTTCTGTTCTTTGTTATTGATGGTAGTGTTAGGTTAGTGTTAGTGTTCAGTTTAGTTTTAGCGTTAGGGATAGGTTTCTGTTTGTTCTTTAGAGTTAGGCATAGGTTCCTGTTTGTTCTTTAGGGTAAGGTATATGTTTTTGTTGTTATTTTAGAGTTAGGTATAGGTTTTTGTTGTTATTTTAGAGTTAGGTATAGGTTTCTGTTGTTATTTTAGAGTTAGGCATAGGTTAGTGTTCGTACTTGCAGTCAGGCATTGGCTGTTACACTCAAGTAAAAGTAACCGCTGCTCCTTGGGTAAGCATGCAGCTGGTTGCTCACCCCGAGCAATGAGTGCGACTGCCCTGACAGTTTGATGACATCTGCGATGAACTGAATTTCCCTCTTGGGACTTTTCCTTTGCAGAACATGGAGGAGCAGAGCGTGAGTGGGCTGAGAAATGGAGCTGGGACTCAGGAGAGCAACACGTGGCTGTGTCCCAGAGCTCCCAAAGTGTGGCCATTGCAAGGTAGGAGTGCCTTACCGAAAGCGTTGTTCAAGCACAGCTCCTGGCACTGTCTGCAACAGATCCGCTCTCTGCGTGCTTTCTTTCAGTCGCTGGTGTTGTGCAGCACAGCCACGGCACGGCCCTCAGTGCGTACGCAAGGAGCGTGAAAAGGTAGGTGGTGAATTTTCATCTTGCTAACGCTAGGATTAGGAATGGTGAGCATTCCTAAAAGAGTGGCCACAAAGGTGTGATCTGCCTCGGGGAGAAGTTGATTCTCGCCTCTTCAGCTTTTCCCTTCTTTTCTGTCCACCTGTCCTTTCCAGCTCCTCCTCCCCTCAGCTGCAAGTGGGGCAGTGCTCGAGTGTGAGGACTCTTCCTTGGCATGCGGTAACAGACAATGCAGATGTGACTTTTGTGTCCTTCCTTGTTCTTGGGTTTGTAGCCCAGGGATATCTTGCGAGCAGCTCTCTAAGTCAGACTGTGCTGGCAGCGTGCGTGAGTGAAATAGTGCCTCTTTTTTCCCTCTTGCAGCAAGCTTGCCGAGGCAAGGCAAGCGCTACTCAGCTGAGGAAGAAAGCCGAGAAGGAAAGCAGAAAGCAACGATGAGGGCTTGAGCAAGAAGCTACAAAGGACAGCAGAACCACCTGCAACGCTTCCTCGGAGGTGGCACCAAGAGCTGCTGACTCAACAGTCCAGTTTACTGGCACAGCCGTGCTTTCCCTGTCATGGACGGTGGAGATGATGGAAGTGAACTGGACAGGAAGGACTTGTGCTGCGTTAGAAGCAATGAGGGCTTCACATAGGCAGGACTTGGTGTATGGCAAGAGCTGGAGACGCTGCGTTCCTTCAGGGTGTGTCTCTTGAGGTCCAGGCCTGGTGTAGGGTTAGGTTGAAATAGGGCTGGCTGGGACTGGAGAGGGAGGAGGTGACGTAGCCCCGGGGTTTGGCTTCTCCTTGGGTCTGACTGGAGGCTGAGTGACTGATTGCTAAGCGGCAATCCTGGGCACTGGGGTTTCATTTTGGGGTGTGGGCGGGGCAATAAATAGAAGCCAAATCTTCTTGTACGCAATAAAATTGAAGCGAACTTTCTAAACCTGGTGCTGCCTCTTTCAGTAGCTGGTCAGAACGTCCCTCGCTCGGGCTGGCAATCGCAGGGCGATGAAGCGGTCGGCTTCACGTCTCTCCCTTGACATGGTGCAGTGCAGGTTTTCCCCCGTTTCCTTGTTGGTCTTCCCAACCTGTGGCCTTTCAGCCAACCCGTAAGTGCTGGTGACAGGCTGTGAGCATCTCCTTGCTCTCTGAGGACTGACAGAAAGAAACCAGAGGAGGGGAAGCAGCCCGGCAGGAAGAAGGGTGTCCCGTGCTCAGCCCCTTGAGTTGGCCTCTCTTCCCTGAGGGCTCTTTCAGCTTCTGATGGATGCACCGTGTGTTGCTGTTTGCCCTGGGAAGCCCAGCTGCACGCTGGCAGCCGTGGCCTGTGCATCAGCCTCCCCTTGAGGCCCAAGGAGTTGTTTGTTTTTATGTATTCACTATTGGTGTGGCATTTTGTTGTTTTGTTCTGCTTTGAGATCAAGGGGTAATTTAACACCGTTGGAAGTCATTGGGGTTCAGGAGTAGCACATGTAGAATTTTGATCATGCAGCAAGTTGTGATTTCTACTGTGTTAAAGAACTGGCACACACATATACGCCTGCAGCCGGAGCTTGATTGACTCTCGTCAATACGGCCTTCCAAAGCCCGGCCCTGGGGAGTTGTCCAAAAATTTTCCAACCTTTTGTATTACCTAAGTTTATTTTAAACAGACAAGGAGGAGTAATCTCTTAAAGGCTTTTTTAAAGGCATTGGACTAGGTTTTGATTATCACGTCTCAGGAAGCTTCTGCATTCCACCTAGTGCTAATGTGATACATCAAGAGCAGATGACACAAAAGATTCAGGCCTTGCTGCCAGTCTTTTACGAATCAGAACTTTGTTTCATGTTGCCAGATATTGTGGTTTCCTTTTCAGGGGATTCCTTTGCTGTATAATAAGAAGGCCGAGGGCATCCTGGCCTGCATGGGAAACAGTGTTGCCAGCAGGAGCAGAGAGGTGATTGTCCCCCTGTTCTCAGCACTGATGAGGCCGCAGCTCGAGTGCTGTGTTCAGTTTTGGGCCCCTCAGTGCAAGAAAGACATCGAGGCCCTGGAACGCGTTCAGAGGAGGGCAACAAAGCTGGTGAGGGGTCTGGAGCACAGGCCGTATGAGGAGCGGCTGAGGGAGCTGGGATTGTTCAGCCTGGAGAAGAGGAGGCTCAGGGGAGACCTCATTGCTCTCTCTAACTTCCTGAAGGGAGGCTGTAGTGAGCTGGGGCTCGGCCTCTTCTCTCGTGTCATTAATGATAGGACCAGAGGGAATGGCTTCAAGCTGCGACAGGGGAGATTCAGGCTGGACACTACGAGGTATTACTGCTCAGAAAGGGTGGCCAGGCACTGGAATGGACACAGGGAGGTGGTGAAGGGAAGGGGACGAGGGCGAGGAAGGAAGGAAGGAAGGGAAGGGGAAGGTAAAGGAAGGAAAGCGAGAGGAAAGACACGAAATGAGACGTGAATTTTGGGTCCTTTTCCGGCAGCCGCCCCCCCCCAACAGGCCCCAGCCCGGCCTGAGCCACGTGACAGTGCCAGTGCCAGTGACAGGAAGTGCTTCCTGCAGGCGGCGGAGAGCACTTCCGGGCCATGGCGGCATGGCGGCCATGAGCGGGGCCGGGAGGAGCGGGCTCTGTGCTGCGAACGGGGTCGGGCCTCGGTGCGGGGGCACGGAGGGGCTGTCGGGGGAGGAGCTCGCGGCGCTGCCGGCACCCAGAGGCGGCTCCCGGGCGGCTCCACGGTCTCGCTGTGCTGCGGAGTCACCCGGCCGGCCCCAAAAGCCTGGAGGCAGAGCCTGAGCCGGCCCCGGCCCGGATCGTGTGGTGCGGCTCCGGCCGTGCTGGGCTGTGCGGCAGGAAGATGACTTGCGGAATCAAACTCTATAACCCAAAGATGGGTTCTAAAGCAGGTATGTTTATTCCAGCGTTGCGCAGCGCCGGGTGCAAGCGGGAGAGCTCCACCAAACTTGCACACCGTAAGGAGAAAAGTGTGTTACAGATATAGGTTAAGCTAATACGTAATCAATAGTCTCCTCCTCAGTTTGATTACATATTCATTACATTCCCTAGGACCCCGTTCCCCGCGACCCTTGCCGTTGTTTTGGGGTGAAATTCTTCTTCTGTTTTCTTCTTGGTGTTATCTGCTGGTATCGTTCTCCCATGTCAGCATCATCTTGCCCGGGGGTATCTAATCCTTCTTCTTGTCAGAGGTCTCCGGACAATTTCTTCTTATCTTTATTGCCCTCTTCTCTGGTTTTATTTTGACTAAGTGTCTGTAATTCCCCCTATCCCTGCACTTTTAAATGTAAACTATCTGCAGTTACCCTTTGTCTCGGATTCTGTGAAGTTCCCCTTTCCCTTTCTATAGCAAAGTGTTACCTTGCCTCCATTTCAGTCTTTGGGTCCCCAGGGAGGCTCTCCCTGGGGGTGTCCCGATTCGAAGGCAGGATTCAATCCCGCCGCAGCCCGTCCATGGCAGGCAAACGCTTCTCTCCTCTGCTCTTGGGACTCAGCAGTGCCAGGGGTTTCACAGCGCACGTGTTGCAGTGGCTGGCAGCCTCCGTGTGTTTCTCTATTGCATACAGGATCCCATGGTGGAGCCGCGTCAGAAGCAGACGTTGGTGTCTTGTGGCAGGAGCAAGGGCAGTGGAAGCGCTGCCCAGGGCAGGGCGGTGGTGACTGCCATGAGAGCGGAGGTCTGATGCCATCTGCGAGGGATGGGATTTGCATCCGGTGGCTTTTCCGTTGCAGAATGTCCAGCAGCAGAGCGTGAGTGGCCGTGAAATGAAGCTGGGCCCCAGGAGAGCCGCCTGGAGCTGCGTCACGAGCTTCGTGCGTGGCCAGCGCAAGGTAGGTGTGCCTTACTGTAAGCGTGCGCTGAAGCAGTGTTGGTTAAGCACGGCTCACTCCTCTGTCTGCAACAGATGGGCTTTCTGCGCGCTTTATTGCTGTGGCCGTAGAATTCCCTCTTTCTTACCATCTGATCTGTGAAGGCTTTTGTGTGGGAAGGTTTTGAGGAATGAGGGAGTAGAAATTGCTTTAGTCACGAGTCATCTGGAAAGGTTTCACAGAAACGGTGACATTTGCAGAAGGAACGTATTGGCATTGGCAGTTGTGCCAAATACTCACTGGGATGGAGAGGAGGGAGTACCTGCAGAAGACCGTTCTCTTCTGGTTTTGAGGAAGCCGGGCAGAGCTCAGATTGCAGCTTAAGCAATGTTCTTTTGTCACACTCTGTGTCCTGTGTTGCGTTCTCTCCTTTCGATTCCAGTTCTCCTGACAGGTTAGGCTTGAATTCAGCATAATATCTGCTTCTCCCTGGGTTCAGGTTCTTTGGGTCTCCTGCCTGCTTTTCTCCCTTTTCTTAATGGAGAGTGGAGTTTCTACCACAGAGCAAAGTTTCGTGATTGACAGAAACAAATATGGAACATATTAGATGAACACAGCTCTGCATTTTTTTCTTCCTCCGAACAGCAAGGGACTCCTGTGCTCTCATTAATATCATCAGTGAGTAGATGCTGCCTTCTGCTGGAGCCTAAAATGCTTTCTGCAGTTGAGTGGTTGGAAACATAGGGTTTTAACTTAAAATTGTTTGCGCAGGGTGAAGGTTGGGAATACAATTAGAATACAGTTACACAGTGCTCTATCCCCAGCACTTTCCATCATTTTTCTTAACACAGCTTACGGTTCATTTCAAAACAAACTAACAAAGATGAACTTGGGTTAGCGTAGCCTGTTTTAAATGATCCTTCTGTGTCTTTTCCAGGCTGGTAGCAGAATGGAGACTTTCCCGAGGCACTGAGGAACAGACACAAGCTTCTTTTGAAGGCTTCAATGAAATTCTGCCCCAGCAGTATCTGTGGTCTTTTGATGCTAAGGAGCTGGACGTAAAGGATTCTTTGACTATTGCCAGATCCAGGCTGCTACAGGTATGTCACGGTTTAAACTAAAAATCCACCTGCGTCCGTGACAGGGACTGTGGGCCCAGCAGGGGCCCTAGGCCGAAAGGAAAAAAAGTTAATTAGGAAAAGAAAACAGCAGCAACAATCTAAGGAGGCACACTTATTTACTAAATTACTATATCGAAATACAGGATAACACAGTATAATACAATATAATTGAAAATTGAGCTAACGAATCAAGCAAAATAGGAGAGAGAATGAGTCCCGAAACCGAGAGGCCTACTGTAAATCTAGGCGAAACGGTGAAGGCTCCCACACACTCCCCTGAACGCCAGAACTCGAAAGACGTCAGTCTAGCCTGCGACAGAGTTAATATAGTGTCCAGGTCCCGTGACCTCGTGTTGTTCTCTGGGAGATGTAGTCTTCTTCTGTAAGTTGCAGATTCAGTAAAACTATTCATGCTTTATATGATGTTATGATGTGGAATACTGATAGCAAAATTACAAAATTATTAAACCATGACAAGGTAATACTTGCATTTCAGTCAGTGTCTGAAGAGCAAAGTTCATTAAGGCTGGCGGTTCTGTTTTCAGGATGTGTGAGAGAAGCCTTATGTATCAGTTAGTATTTGGTTACTGTGTTGGTCTTCACTTTCTTCTTTGCAACCAATTTACACGTTTCTAACGTTAAGATTCTGCCAGCATAAATTTTTTGGCTAACAGTGTTTTTGTAGTCCTTGACAATGTGATTTGCGTGTGTCTAAAGAGTGAGCAACTAGAAAGCAAGGGAGCAAAGAACCAAATATCAGCGGATGGTCAAATTACTGAGTGGAGCAGGTTTTAGCTGCTTTTGGGTTCTCCAAGTTATACTCTACAGCAAAACATCGTATTTCTAGCACAGAATGGTACGGTTAGGTAAAGACAAAGTACGTTGTTAGTTTGAATGTCTAAATACAAATGTTTTCATGAGTGGTATTTCTCTTTTGTGGCCTCTCCACATTTTCTTTGTGAGCGGATGTTATTATTTGCTATGAAAGTTTGAGAGTTTAATATTAAAAACGAGTGTAGTGTGATTGCAGGTGCTTTTAAGTACAGTAGTATTTCAGTACAATAGTCTTGCTGTAGAAGCAAAGTAGTAGGTTGTAGTTTCAATGATTCCATGTGGGTGCCCAGCCCAAAGTGGGGATTCCCTTATGAAAGGAGGGGGAGGGTGAAGGAGGCCGAGGGCCCTTTTCTCGGGGCCAGCTCTCTGTGCCCTCTTGCTGGCCGGAGAGAAGGGCTGCCCGCTGGACACAGGGAGTGCCTTGTAGCTCCCGTGCCGTGCCCTGCCCTCCAGCCCCCTCCTCATCCTATGCGGAACACCACTCCCAGCAGCACAGGTGCCATTTTGGAATCTTCCCCATGTCACAGCTGTCACCTTGGTTGCTGCGGCTCCACCCGACTCACTCACCTCTGAGAGTGCTGGGCAGGTAGCAGCCATGTCCAGCACGAAGCGAGGGCGAGAGGAATGTAGTGAGGATTTAAGTGGGAGAAGGAGCTGGGGGCCCCAGAACCGAAGAGGAGGAGGGTGCCCGCCATAACCATCAAATGGAGGAGGGGGAAAGGAGCCCGTTTCCATCATGCCTGGACCAGCCCTGTGACCACCACCCATGTGGAGCCGATGGAGGTGGATCCCCCTCCGGAGGAACCGATGGAGGTGGATCCCCCTCCAGAGGAGCCCATGGATGTGGATCCGCCCGCGGCATAGCTGGCCTGGCACCACACCACCGTGCCAGGCCCCGCGTTGGCATGGTCACAGCTTCACCATCGCTGGTCCAGGCACTCGGCTCCTTTCCTGCTGCGTGGCCCCTGCCCCCAGCATGAGCTGGGTGGCATTATTTAACATCTTCTTCTCCTCCACCTCGTTGCTCCTCCGGTTCTGTGGGCCCCCAGTTCCTTCTTCCCCCTGTTGTAGTTAGGTGTTTGCTCTGTTCTTTGTTTTGATGGTTGTGTTAGGTTAGTGTTAGTGTTCAGTTTAGTTTTAGCGTTAGGGATAGGTTCCTGTTTGTTCTTTAGAGTTAGGCATTGGTTCCTGTTTGTTCTTTAGGGTTAGGTATAGGTTTCTGTTGTTATTTTAGAGTTAGGCGTAGGTTAGTGTTCGTACTTACAGTCAGGCATTGGCTGCTACACTCAAGTAAAAGTAACCGCTGCTCCTGGGTAAGCACACAGTGTTGCCATCAGGGCTCAAGCTCAGGCAGCCAGCTGACTGGGGCAGAATTTGTGTTAGACGCTGCTCAGTGACAACACCCAGAACAAAGTAGCAAGGATGTGAAGTGCAGGAGACTACTTGCGCTTAGCACATTCTGTCTGCTGTAACAGCATTACTCAAAGATTTCTAATCAGGCCAAGATCTTTGTGATGCAGCAGTTTGTTCATTACTGCCATCATGGGCGCACAACCCTACTGGCGAGGAATGGAAGGCCCTATATGCTGGCCCGACCCTACCCGCAGGGAGGTGTGCTCCCTCCCCTGGGCACGGGTCAGGGACGTTGCTGGGAGACTTCCCAGTCTGATCTGCCCTTCTGTCTACTATCCCCTGCTGATAGTTCAGGCTGGCAGTGAAGAAGTTAGTAAAAAAAGCCTGAAGGCTATCAAAGATGATTTCAGGGGACTGGGGCGGGTAATCGAAGGAACAGGTGTGCGGGTGGTTATTGCATCTGTACTTTCAGTGGCAGGGAGGGATACTGAGTTGGACCTAAAAACCCACCTCTTAAACAAATGGTTAAAGAGTCGGTGCAGACATAGGAGTCTTGGTGTTTTTCACCATGGGGCAATTTATTTGGCTCCTGGCATGACAGCTACAGACGGAAGCGGCCTGTCTCAAAGGGGTAAGAGGGTTCTAGCTGAGGAACTGTCAGGACCCCACCAAAAACCTGCACCCTGACTTGTAAAATGGTTACACAGATATAGGTACACCTCATACATAGTCAATGATGTAAGGAAGGACACTGGACACACCTTCGTTGGCTCCACAGCCGCAGTCCAACACGGCGGCCAGGCCCGTCGATCCATTCCTTTGCTTGCTGCCAGTTCCCACAGGGAGTCCTCACTCAGACACCTGAAACAACAACGCACACAAACACATCAGGCAAACAACAGACACGCACACAAACACAAAACGCCCTCCTCGGATCCCGCCACTCACCCTTCCTTTGCCAACTTCTCTCGCTCACCTTCAGGGCAGTGCCAGCCCCTTCAACCCGATCACAGAATCACAGAATGACCCGGGTTGGAAGGGACCTCAAGGATCATGAAGCACCAACCCCCGCCTGGCTGCGGGGCTGTGGCAGCCGGTGTGGCTGGGTGCAGCACGTGGGCATGTGGGAGGGCCTGCAGCAGGGATGTGGGGTGTAATCAGAGTGACTGGAATTCCAATTCAGTCAGAGGTCTTAATTGTAGGTAAGGGTTGAATCCGCCGAGGTGCCGCACAAGGAGAGGCGCTGGGTGCGACTATGGAAAGCAGAGCTTGTGTGTCCCAGGAGGCAGGCGTAGTCAGGTCCCCTTTGGAGCCTGCCGTTGTTGGTGCTCAGCTCAGGAGCCCCATCAGGAGCTGCTGCGTGCTGCGTCTGTGTCACGGACTTATCTAGATCAATATGATTGACTGATCAATCTATGATCTCCAGATGATGTTATGATGTGAAATACCAATAGAAAAAAATACAAAACCACAACAGTATGGCAGCCCAAAAAGATTCCCTTGTGGAAGAAGGGGGAGGGTGAAGGAAGGTGAAGGAGGCCGAGGGCCCTTTACTTGGGGCCGGCTCGTCTGTGCCCTCTTGCTGGCCAGAGAGAAGGGCTGCCCGCTGGGCACAGGGAGCACCTTGTAGCTCCCGTACCATGCCCTGCCCTCCAGCCCCCTCCTCATCGTATGTGGAACTCCAGTGCCAGCAGTGCGGCCGCCATTTTAGAACCCTCTCCATGTCACCATGGTCACCGTTGCCGCATGCCTCTGACAGTTGTGGCAGTTAACAGCCATGCCTGCTGCAAAGAGGGCGAGGGTTGAAGTTTCTGGTGGGAGGATGGAGCTGGGGGCCCTAGGAGTCAGAAGGAGGAGGGGGCCCGCCATGACCATCAGGCAGAGGAGGGGTAAGAGAGCCATTATCCATCATGCCTGGACCAGCCCTGTGACCACCACCCATGTGGAGCCTATGGAGGTGGATCCCCCTCCGGAGGAACCGATGGAGGTGGATCCCCCTCCGGAGGAACCGATGGAGGTGGATCCCCCTCCGGAGGAACCGATGGAGGTGGATCCCCCTCCAGAGGAGCCCATGGACGTGGATCCGCCCGCGGCATAGCTGGCCTGGCACCACGCCACCGTGCCAGGCCCCGCGTTGGCATGGTCACAGCTTCACCATCGCTGGTCCAGGCACTCGGCTCCTTTCCTGCTGCGCGGCCCCTGCCCCCAGCATTAGCTGGGTGGCATTATTTAACATCTTCTGCTCCTCCACCTTGTTGCTCCTCTGGTTCTGTGGGCCCCCAGTTCCATCTTCCCCCTGTTAGGTTAGGTGTTTGTTATGTTCTTTTTTGTTGATGGTAGTGTTAAGTTAGTGTTAGTGTTAGTGTTCAGTTTAGTTTTAGTGTTAGGGATAGGTTCCTGTTCGTTTTTTAGAGTTAGGCATAGGTTCCTGTTTGTTCTTTAGGGTTAGGTATAGGTTTTTGTTGTTATTTTAGAGTTAGGTATAGGTTTTTGTTGTTATTTTAGAGTTAGGTATAGGTTTCTGTTGTTATTTTAGAGTTAGGCATAGGTTAGTGTTCGTACTTGCAGTCAGGCATTGGCTGTTACACTCAAGTAAAAGTAACCGCTGCTCCTTGGGTAAGCATGCAGCTGGTTGCTCACCCCGAGCAATGAGTGCGACTGCCCTGACAGTTTGATGACATCTGCGATGAACTGAATTTCCCTCTTGGGACTTTTCCTTTGCAGAACATGGAGGAGCAGAGCGTGAGTGGGCTGAGAAATGGAGCTGGGACTCAGGAGAGCAACACGTGGCTGTGTCCCAGAGCTCCCAAAGTGTGGCCATTGCAAGGTAGGAGTGCCTTACCGAAAGCGTTGTTCAAGCACAGCTCCTGGCACTGTCTGCAACAGATCCGCTCTCTGCGTGCTTTCTTTCAGTCGCTGGTGTTGTGCAGCACAGCCACGGCACGGCCCTCAGTGCGTACGCGAGGAGCGTGAAAAGGTAGGTGGTGAATTTTCATCTTGCTAACGCTAGGATTAGGAATGGTGAGCATTCCTAAAAGAGTGGCCACAAAGGTGTGATCTGCCTCGGGGAGAAGTTGATTCTCGCCTCTTCAGCTTTTCCCTTCTTTTCTGTCCACCTGTCCTTTCCAGCTCCTCCTCCCCTCAGCTGCAAGTGGGGCAGTGCTCGAGTGTGAGGACTCTTCCTTGGCATGCGGTAACAGACAATGCAGATGTGACTTTTGTGTCCTTCCTTGTTCTTGGGTTTGTAGCCCAGGGATATCTTGCGAGCAGCTCTCTAAGTCAGACTGTGCTGGCAGCGTGCGTGAGTGAAATAGTGCCTCTTTTTTCCCTCTTGCAGCAAGCTTGCCGAGGCAAGGCAAGCGCTACTCAGCTGAGGAAGAAAGCCGAGAAGGAAAGCAGAAAGCAACGATGAGGGCTTGAGCAAGAAGCTACAAAGGACAGCAGAACCACCTGCAACGCTTCCTCGGAGGTGGCACCAAGAGCTGCTGACTCAACAGTCCAGTTTACTGGCACAGCCGTGCTTTCCCTGTCATGGACGGTGGAGATGATGGAAGTGAACTGGACAGGAAGGACTTGTGCTGCGTTAGAAGCAATGAGGGCTTCACATAGGCAGGACTTGGTGTATGGCAAGAGCTGGAGACGCTGCGTTCCTTCAGGGTGTGTCTCTTGAGGTCCAGGCCTGGTGTAGGGTTAGGTTGAAATAGGGCTGGCTGGGACTGGAGAGGGAGGAGGTGACGTAGCCCCGGGGTTTGGCTTCTCCTTGGGTCTGACTGGAGGCTGAGTGACTGATTGCTAAGCGGCAATCCTGGGCACTGGGGTTTCATTTTGGGGTGTGGGCGGGGCAATAAATAGAAGCCAAATCTTCTTGTACGCAATAAAATTGAAGCGAACTTTCTAAACCTGGTGCTGCCTCTTTCAGTAGCTGGTCAGAACGTCCCTCGCTCGGGCTGGCAATCGCAGGGCGATGAAGCGGTCGGCTTCACGTCTCTCCCTTGACATGGTGCAGTGCAGGTTTTCCCCCGTTTCCTTGTTGGTCTTCCCAACCTGTGGCCTTTCAGCCAACCCGTAAGTGCTGGTGACAGGCTGTGAGCATCTCCTTGCTCTCTGAGGACTGACAGAAAGAAACCAGAGGAGGGGAAGCAGCCCGGCAGGAAGAAGGGTGTCCCGTGCTCAGCCCCTTGAGTTGGCCTCTCTTCCCTGAGGGCTCTTTCAGCTTCTGATGGATGCACCGTGTGTTGCTGTTTGCCCTGGGAAGCCCAGCTGCACGCTGGCAGCCGTGGCCTGTGCATCAGCCTCCCCTTGAGGCCCAAGGAGTTGTTTGTTTTTATGTATTCACTATTGGTGTGGCATTTTGTTGTTTTGTTCTGCTTAGAGATCAAGGGGTAATTTAACACCGTTGGAAGTCATTGGGGTTCAGGAGTAGCACATGTAGAATTTTGATCATGCAGCAAGTTGTGATTTCTACTGTGTTAAAGAACTGGCACACACATATACGCCTGCAGCCGGAGCTTGATTGACTCTCGTCAATACGGCCTTCCAAAGCCCGGCCCTGGGGAGTTGTCCAAAAATTTTCCAACCTTTTGTATTACCTAAGTTTATTTTAAACAGACAAGGAGGAGTAATCTCTTAAAGGCTTTTTTAAAGGCATTGGACTAGGTTTTGATTATCACGTCTCAGGAAGCTTCTGCATTCCACCTAGTGCTAATGTGATACATCAAGAGCAGATGACACAAGAGATTCAGGCCTTGCTGCCAGTCTTTTACGAATCAGAACTTTGTTTCATGTTGCCAGATATTGTGGTTTCCTTTTCAGGGGATTCCTTTGCTGTATAATAAGAAGGCCGAGGGCATCCTGGCCTGCATGGGAAACAGTGTTGCCAGCAGGAGCAGAGAGGTGATTGTCCCCCTGTTCTCAGCACTGATGAGGCCGCAGCTCGAGTGCTGTGTTCAGTTTTGGGCCCCTCAGTGCAAGAAAGACATCGAGGCCCTGGAACGCGTTCAGAGGAGGGCAACAAAGCTGGTGAGGGGTCTGGAGCACAGGCCGTATGAGGAGCGGCTGAGGGAGCTGGGATTGTTCAGCCTGGAGAAGAGGAGGCTCAGGGGAGACCTCATTGCTCTCTCTAACTTCCTGAAGGGAGGCTGTAGTGAGCTGGGGCTCGGCCTCTTCTCTCGTGTCATTAATGATAGGACCAGAGGGAATGGCTTCAAGCTGCGACAGGGGAGATTCAGGCTGGACACTACGAGGTATTACTGCTCAGAAAGGGTGGCCAGGCACTGGAATGGACACAGGGAGGTGGTGAAGGGAAGGGGACGAGGGCGAGGAAGGAAGGAAGGGAAGGGGAAGGTAAAGGAAGGAAAGCGAGAGGAAAGACACGAAATGAGACGTGAATTTCGGGTCCTTTTCCGGCAGCCGCCCCCCCCCAACAGGCCCCAGCCCGGCCTGAGCCACGTGACAGTGCCAGTGCCAGTGACAGGAAGTGCTTCCTGCAGGCGGCGGAGAGCACTTCCGGGCCATGGCGGCATGGCGGCCATGAGCGGGGCCGGGAGGAGCGGGCTCTGTGCTGCGAACGGGGTCGGGCCTCGGTGCGGGGGCACGGAGGGGCTGTCGGGGGAGGAGCTCGCGGCGCTGCCGGCACCCAGAGGCGGCTCCCGGGCGGCTCCACGGTCTCGCTGTGCTGCGGAGTCACCCGGCCGGCCCCAAAAGCCTGGAGGCAGAGCCTGAGCCGGCCCCGGCCCGGATCGTGTGGTGCGGCTCCGGCCGTGCTGGGCTGTGCGGCAGGAAGATGACTTGCGGAATCAAACTCTATAATCCAAAGATGGGTTCTAAAGCAGGTATGTTTATTCCAGCGTTGCGCAGCGCCGGGTGCAAGCGGGAGAGCTCCACCAAACTTGCACACCGTAAGGAGAAAAGTGTGTTACAGATATAGGTTAAGCTAATACGTAATCAATAGTCTCCTCCTCAGTTTGATTACATATTCATTACATTCCCTAGGACCCCGTTCCCCGCGACCCTTGCCGTTGTTTTGGGGTGAAATTCTTCTTCTGTTTTCTTCTTGGTGTTATCTGCTGGTATCGTTCTCCCATGTCAGCATCATCTTGCCCGGGGGTATCTAATCCTTCTTCTTGTCAGAGGTCTCCGGACAATTTCTTCTTATCTTTATTGCCCTCTTCTCTGGTTTTATTTTGACTAAGTGTCTGTAATTCCCCCTATCCCTGCACTTTTAAATGTAAACTATCTGCAGTTACCCTTTGTCTTGGTTTCTGTGAAGTTCCCCTTTCCCTTTCTATAGCAAAGTGTTACCTTGCCTCCATTTCAGTCTTTGGGTCCCCAGGGAGGCTCTCCCTGGGGGTGTCCCGATTCGAAGGCAGGATTCAATCCCGCCGCAGCCCGTCCATGGCAGGCAAACGCTTCTCTCCTCTGCTCTTGGGACTCAGCAGTGCCAGGGGTTTCACAGCGCGCGTGTTGCAGTGGCTGGCAGCCTCCGTGTGTTTCTCTATTGCATACAGGATCCCATGGTGGAGCCGCGTCAGAAGCAGACGTTGGTGTCTTGTGGCAGGAGCAAGGGCAGTGGAAGCGCTGCCCAGGGCAGGGCGGTGGTGACTGCCATGAGAGCGGAGGTCTGATGCCATCTGCGAGGGATGGGATTTGCATCCGGTGGCTTTTCCGTTGCAGAATGTCCAGCAGCAGAGCGTGAGTGGCCGTGAAATGAAGCTGGGCCCCAGGAGAGCCGCCTGGAGCTGCGTCACGAGCTTCGTGCGTGGCCAGCGCAAGGTAGGTGTGCCTTACTGTAAGCGTGCGCTGAAGCAGTGTTGGTTAAGCACGGCTCACTCCTCTGTCTGCAACAGATGGGCTTTCTGCGCGCTTTATTGCTGTGGCCGTAGAATTCCCTCTTTCTTACCATCTGATCTGTGAAGGCTTTTGTGTGGGAAGGTTTTGAGGAATGAGGGAGTAGAAATTGCTTTAGTCACGAGTCATCTGGAAAGGTTTCACAGAAACGGTGACATTTGCAGAAGGAACGTATTGGCATTGGCAGTTGTGCCAAATACTCACTGGGATGGAGAGGAGGGAGTACCTGCAGAAGACCGTTCTCTTCTGGTTTTGAGGAAGCCGGGCAGAGCTCAGATTGCAGCTTAAGCAATGTTCTTTTGTCACACTCTGTGTCCTGTGTTGCGTTCTCTCCTTTCGATTCCAGTTCTCCTGACAGGTTAGGCTTGAATTCAGCATAATATCTGCTTCTCCCTGGGTTCAGGTTCTTTGGGTCTCCTGCCTGCTTTTCTCCCTTTTCTTAATGGAGAGTGGAGTTTCTACCACAGAGCAAAGTTTCGTGATTGACAGAAACAAATATGGAACATATTAGATGAACACAGCTCTGCATTTTTTTCTTCCTCCGAACAGCAAGGGACTCCTGTGCTCTCATTAATATCATCAGTGAGTAGATGCTGCCTTCTGCTGGAGCCTAAAATGCTTTCTGCAGTTGAGTGGTTGGAAACATAGGGTTTTAACTTAAAATTGTTTGCGCAGGGTGAAGGTTGGGAATACAATTAGAATACAGTTACACAGTGCTCTATCCCCAGCACTTTCCATCATTTTTCTTAACACAGCTTACGGTTCATTTCAAAACAAACTAACAAAGATGAACTTGGGTTAGCGTAGCCTGTTTTAAATGATCCTTCTGTGTCTTTTCCAGGCTGGTAGCAGAATGGAGACTTTCCCGAGGCACTGAGGAACAGACACAAGCTTCTTTTGAAGGCTTCAATGAAATTCTGCCCCAGCAGTATCTGTGGTCTTTTGATGCTAAGGAGCTGGACGTAAAGGATTCTTTGACTATTGCCAGATCCAGGCTGCTACAGGTATGTCACGGTTTAAACTAAAAATCCACCTGCGTCCGTGACAGGGACTGTGGGCCCAGCAGGGGCCCTAGGCCGAAAGGAAAAAAAGTTAATTAGGAAAAGAAAACAGCAGCAACAATCTAAGGAGGCACACTTATTTACTAAATTACTATATCGAAATACAGGATAACACAGTATAATACAATATAATTGAAAATTGAGCTAACGAATCAAGCAAAATAGGAGAGAGAATGAGTCCCGAAACCGAGAGGCCTACTGTAAATCTAGGCGAAACGGTGAAGGCTCCCACACACTCCCCTGAACGCCAGAACTCGAAAGACGTCAGTCTAGCCTGCGACAGAGTTAATATAGTGTCCAGGTCCCGTGACCTCGTGTTGTTCTCTGGGAGATGTAGTCTTCTTCTGTAAGTTGCAGATTCAGTAAAACTATTCATGCTTTATATGATGTTATGATGTGGAATACTGATAGCAAAATTACAAAATTATTAAACCATGACAAGGTAATACTTGCATTTCAGTCAGTGTCTGAAGAGCAAAGTTCATTAAGGCTGGCGGTTCTGTTTTCAGGATGTGTGAGAGAAGCCTTATGTATCAGTTAGTATTTGGTTACTGTGTTGGTCTTCACTTTCTTCTTTGCAACCAATTTACACGTTTCTAACGTTAAGATTCTGCCAGCATAAATTTTTTGGCTAACAGTGTTTTTGTAGTCCTTGACAATGTGATTTGCGTGTGTCTAAAGAGTGAGCAACTAGAAAGCAAGGGAGCAAAGAACCAAATATCAGCGGATGGTCAAATTACTGAGTGGAGCAGGTTTTAGCTGCTTTTGGGTTCTCCAAGTTATACTCTACAGCAAAACATCGTATTTCTAGCACAGAATGGTACGGTTAGGTAAAGACAAAGTACGTTGTTAGTTTGAATGTCTAAATACAAATGTTTTCATGAGTGGTATTTCTCTTTTGTGGCCTCTCCACATTTTCTTTGTGAGCGGATGTTATTATTTGCTATGAAAGTTTGAGAGTTTAATATTAAAAACGAGTGTAGTGTGATTGCAGGTGCTTTTAAGTACAGTAGTATTTCAGTACAATAGTCTTGCTGTAGAAGCAAAGTAGTAGGTTGTAGTTTCAATGATTCCATGTGGGTGCCCAGCCCAAAGTGGGGATTCCCTTATGAAAGGAGGGGGAGGGTGAAGGAGGCCGAGGGCCCTTTTCTCGGGGCCAGCTCTCTGTGCCCTCTTGCTGGCCGGAGAGAAGGGCTGCCCGCTGGACACAGGGAGTGCCTTGTAGCTCCCGTGCCGTGCCCTGCCCTCCAGCCCCCTCCTCATCCTATGCGGAACACCACTCCCAGCAGCACAGGTGCCATTTTGGAATCTTCCCCATGTCACAGCTGTCACCTTGGTTGCTGCGGCTCCACCCGACTCACTCACCTCTGAGAGTGCTGGGCAGGTAGCAGCCATGTCCAGCACGAAGCGAGGGCGAGAGGAATGTAGTGAGGATTTAAGTGGGAGAAGGAGCTGGGGGCCCCAGAACCGAAGAGGAGGAGGGTGCCCGCCATAACCATCAAATGGAAGAGGGGGAAAGGAGCCCGTTTCCATCATGCCTGGACCAGCCCTGTGACCACCACCCATGTGGAGCCGATGGAGGTGGATCCCCCTCCGGAGGAACCGATGGAGGTGGATCCCCCTCCAGAGGAGCCCATGGATGTGGATCCGCCCGCGGCATAGCTGGCCTGGCACCACACCACCGTGCCAGGCCCCGCGTTGGCATGGTCACAGCTTCACCATCGCTGGTCCAGGCACTCGGCTCCTTTCCTGCTGCGTGGCCCCTGCCCCCAGCATGAGCTGGGTGGCATTATTTAACATCTTCTTCTCCTCCACCTCGTTGCTCCTCCGGTTCTGTGGGCCCCCAGTTCCTTCTTCCCCCTGTTGTAGTTAGGTGTTTGCTCTGTTCTTTGTTTTGATGGTTGTGTTAGGTTAGTGTTAGTGTTCAGTTTAGTTTTAGCGTTAGGGATAGGTTCCTGTTTGTTCTTTAGAGTTAGGCATTGGTTCCTGTTTGTTCTTTAGGGTTAGGTATAGGTTTCTGTTGTTATTTTAGAGTTAGGCATAGGTTAGTGTTCGTACTTACAGTCAGGCATTGGCTGCTACACTCAAGTAAAAGTAACCGCTGCTCCTGGGTAAGCACACAGTGTTGCCATCAGGGCTCAAGCTCAGGCAGCCAGCTGACCGGGGCAGAATTTGTGTTAGACGCTGCTCAGTGACAACACCCAGAACAAAGTAGCAAGGATGTGAAGTGCAGGAGACTACTTGCGCTTAGCACATTCTGTCTGCTGTAACAGCATTACTCAAAGATTTCTAATCAGGCCAAGATCTTTGTGATGCAGCAGTTTGTTCATTACTGCCATCATGGGCGCACAACCCTACTGGCGAGGAATGGAAGGCCCTATATGCTGGCCCGACCCTACCCGCAGGGAGGTGTGCTCCCTCCCCTGGGCACGGGTCAGGGACGTTGCTGGGAGACTTCCCAGTCTGATCTGCCCTTCTGTCTACTATCCCCTGCTGATAGTTCAGGCTGGCAGTGAAGAAGTTAGTAAAAAAAGCCTGAAGGCTATCAAAGATGATTTCAGGGGACTGGGGCGGGTAATCGAAGGAACAGGTGTGCGGGTGGTTATTGCATCTGTACTTTCAGTGGCAGGGAGGGATACTGAGTTGGACCTAAAAACCCACCTCTTAAACAAATGGTTAAAGAGTCGGTGCAGACATAGGAGTCTTGGTGTTTTTCACCATGGGGCAATTTATTTGGCTCCTGGCATGACAGCTACAGACGGAAGCGGCCTGTCTCAAAGGGGTAAGAGGGTTCTAGCTGAGGAACTGTCAGGACCCCACCAAAAACCTGCACCCTGACTTGTAAAATGGTTACACAGATATAGGTACACCTCATACATAGTCAATGATGTAAGGAAGGACACTGGACACACCTTTGTTGGCTCCACAGCCGCAGTCCAACACGGCGGCCAGGCCCGTCGATCCATTCCTTTGCTTGCTGCCAGTTCCCACAGGGAGTCCTCACTCAGACACCTGAAACAACAACGCACACAAACACATCAGGCAAACAACAGACACGCACACAAACACAAAACGCCCTCCTCGGATCCCGCCACTCACCCTTCCTTTGCCAACTTCTCTCGCTCACCTTCAGGGCAGTGCCAGCCCCTTCAACCCGATCACAGAATCACAGAATGACCCGGGTTGGAAGGGACCTCAAGGATCATGAAGCACCAACCCCCGCCTGGCTGCGGGGCTGTGGCAGCCGGTGTGGCTGGGTGCAGCACGTGGGCATGTGGGAGGGCCTGCAGCAGGGATGTGGGGTGTAATCAGAGTGACTGGAATTCCAATTCAGTCAGAGGTCTTAATTGTAGGTAAGGGTTGAATCCGCCGAGGTGCCGCACAAGGAGAGGCGCTGGGTGCGACTATGGAAAGCAGAGCTTGTGTGTCCCAGGAGGCAGGCGTAGTCAGGTCCCCTTTGGAGCCTGCCGTTGTTGGTGCTCAGCTCAGGAGCCCCATCAGGAGCTGCTGCGTGCTGCGTCTGTGTCACGGACTTATCTAGATCAATATGATTGACTGATCAATCTATGATCTCCAGATGATGTTATGATGTGAAATACCAATAGAAAAAAATACAAAACCACAACAGTATGGCAGCCCAAAAAGATTCCCTTGTGGAAGAAGGGGGAGGGTGAAGGAGGGTGAAGGAGGCCGAGGGCCCTTTACTTGGGGCCGGCTCGTCTGTGCCCTCTTGCTGGCCAGAGAGAAGGGCTGCCCGCTGGGCACAGGGAGCACCTTGTAGCTCCCGTACCATGCCCTGCCCTCCAGCCCCCTCCTCATCCTATGTGGAACTCCAGTGCCAGCAGTGCGGCCGCCATTTTAGAACCCTCTCCATGTCACCATGGTCACCGTTGCCGCATGCCTCTGACAGTTGTGGCAGTTAACAGCCATGCCAGCTGCGAAGAGGGCCAGGGTAGAAGTTTCTGGTGGGAGGATGGAGCTGGGGGCCCTAGGAGTCAGAAGGAGGAGGGGGCCCGCCATGACCATCAGGCAGAGGAGGGGTAAGAGAGCCATTATCCATCATGCCTGGACCAGCCCTGTGACCACCACCCATGTGGAGCCTATGGAGGTGGATCCCCCTCCGGAGGAACCGATGGAGGTGGATCCCCCTCCGGAGGAACCGATGGAGGTGGATCCCCCTCCGGAGGAACCGATGGAGGTGGATCCCCCTCCAGAGGAGCCCATGGACGTGGATCCGCCCGCGGCATAGCTGGCCTGGCACCACACCACCGTGCCAGGCCCCGCGTTGGCATGGTCACAGCTTCACCATCGCTGGTCCAGGCACTCGGCTCCTTTCCTGCTGCGCGGCCCCTGCCCCCAGCATTAGCTGGGTGGCATTATTTAACATCTTCTGCTCCTCCACCTTGTTGCTCCTCTGGTTCTGTGGGCCCCCAGTTCCATCTTCCCCCTGTTAGGTTAGGTGCTTGTTATGTTTTTGTTGATGGTAGTGTTAAGTTAGTGTTAGTGTTAGTGTTCAGTTTAGTTTTAGTGTTAGGGATAGGTTCCTGTTCGTTTTTTAGAGTTAGGCATAGGTTCCTGTTTGTTCTTTAGGGTTAGGTATAGGTTTTTGTTGTTATTTTAGAGTTAGGTATAGGTTTTTGTTGTTATTTTAGAGTTAGGTATAGGTTTCTGTTGTTATTTTAGAGTTAGGCATAGGTTAGTGTTCGTACTTGCAGTCAGGCATTGGCTGTTACACTCAAGTAAAAGTAACCGCTGCTCCTTGGGTAAGCATGCAGCTGGTTGCTCACCCCGAGCAATGAGTGCGACTGCCCTGACAGTTTGATGACATCTGCGATGAACTGAATTTCCCTCTTGGGACTTTTCCTTTGCAGAACATGGAGGAGCAGAGCGTGAGTGGGCTGAGAAATGGAGCTGGGACTCAGGAGAGCAACACGTGGCTGTGTCCCAGAGCTCCCAAAGTGTGGCCATTGCAAGGTAGGAGTGCCTTACCGAAAGCGTTGTTCAAGCACAGCTCCTGGCACTGTCTGCAACAGATCCGCTCTCTGCGTGCTTTCTTTCAGTCGCTGGTGTTGTGCAGCACAGCCACGGCACGGCCCTCAGTGCGTACGCGAGGAGCGTGGAAAGGTAGGTGGTGAATTTTCATCTTGCTAACGCTAGGATTAGGAATGGTGAGCATTCCTAAAAGAGTGGCCACAAAGGTGTGATCTGCCTCGGGGAGAAGTTGATTCTCGCCTCTTCAGCTTTTCCCTTCTTTTCTGTCCACCTGTCCTTTCCAGCTCCTCCTCCCCTCAGCTGCAAGTGGGGCAGTGCTCGAGTGTGAGGACTCTTCCTTGGCATGCGGTAACAGACAATGCAGATGTGACTTTTGTGTCCTTCCTTGTTCTTGGGTTTGTAGCCCAGGGATATCTTGCGAGCAGCTCTCTAAGTCAGACTGTGCTGGCAGCGTGCGTGAGTGAAATAGTGCCTCTTTTTTCCCTCTTGCAGCAAGCTTGCCGAGGCAAGGCAAGCGCTACTCAGCTGAGGAAGAAAGCCGAGAAGGAAAGCAGAAAGCAACGATGAGGGCTTGAGCAAGAAGCTACAAAGGACAGCAGAACCACCTGCAACGCTTCCTCGGAGGTGGCACCAAGAGCTGCTGACTCAACAGCCCAGTTTACTGGCACAGCCGTGCTTTCCCTGTCATGGACGGTGGAGATGATGGAAGTGAACTGGACAGGAAGGACTTGTGCTGCGTTAGAAGCAATGAGGGCTTCACATAGGCAGGACTTGGTGTATGGCAAGAGCTGGAGACGCTGCGTTCCTTCAGGGTGTGTCTCTTGAGGTCCAGGCCTGGTGTAGGGTTAGGTTGAAATAGGGCTGGCTGGGACTGGAGAGGGAGGAGGTGACGTAGCCCCGGGGTTTGGCTTCTCCTTGGGTCTGACTGGAGGCTGAGTGACTGATTGCTAAGCGGCAATCCTGGGCACTGGGGTTTCATTTTGGGGTGTGGGCGGGGCAATAAATAGAAGCCAAATCTTCTTGTACGCAATAAAATTGAAGCGAACTTTCTAAACCTGGTGCTGCCTCTTTCAGTAGCTGGTCAGAACGTCCCTCGCTCGGGCTGGCAATCGCAGGGCGATGAAGCGGTCGGCTTCACGTCTCTCCCTTGACATGGTGCAGTGCAGGTTTTCCCCCGTTTCCTTGTTGGTCTTCCCAACCTGTGGCCTTTCAGCCAACCCGTAAGTGCTGGTGACAGGCTGTGAGCATCTCCTTGCTCTCTGAGGACTGACAGAAAGAAACCAGAGGAGGGGAAGCAGCCCGGCAGGAAGAAGGGTGTCCCGTGCTCAGCCCCTTGAGTTGGCCTCTCTTCCCTGAGGGCTCTTTCAGCTTCTGATGGATGCACCGTGTGTTGCTGTTTGCCCTGGGAAGCCCAGCTGCACGCTGGCAGCCGTGGCCTGTGCATCAGCCTCCCCTTGAGGCCCAAGGAGTTGTTTGTTTTTATGTATTCACTATTGGTGTGGCATTTTGTTGTTTTGTTCTGCTTTGAGATCAAGGGGTAATTTAACACCGTTGGAAGTCATTGGGGTTCAGGAGTAGCACATGTAGAATTTTGATCATGCAGCAAGTTGTGATTTCTACTGTGTTAAAGAACTGGCACACACATATACGCCTGCAGCCGGAGCTTGATTGACTCTCGTCAATACGGCCTTCCAAAGCCCGGCCCTGGGGAGTTGTCCAAAAATTTTCCAACCTTTTGTATTACCTAAGTTTATTTTAAGCAGACAAGGAGGAGTAATCTCTTAAAGGCTTTTTTAAAGGCATTGGAC
Source organism: Coturnix japonica (assembly GCF_054131305.1). NCBI lineage: Eukaryota > Metazoa > Chordata > Aves > Galliformes > Phasianidae > Coturnix > Coturnix japonica. Next base: position 1,246,755 of record NC_140680.1, on the reverse strand, counting down.
TAGGTTTTGATTATCACGTCTCAGGAAGCTTCTGCATTCCACCTAGTGCTAATGTGATACATCAAGAGCAGATGACACAAGAGATTCAGGCCTTGCTGCCAGTCTTTTACGAATCAGAACTTTGTTTCATGTTGCCAGATATTGTGGTTTCCTTTTCAGGGGATTCCTTTGCTGTATAATAAGAAGGCCGAGGGCATCCTGGCCTGCATGGGAAACAGTGTTGCCAGCAGGAGCAGAGAGGTGATTGTCCCCCTGTTCTCAGCACTGATGAGGCCGCAGCTCGAGTGCTGTGTTCAGTTTTGGGCCCCTCAGTGCAAGAAAGACATCGAGGCCCTGGAACGCGTTCAGAGGAGGGCAACAAAGCTGGTGAGGGGTCTGGAGCACAGGCCGTATGAGGAGCGGCTGAGGGAGCTGGGATTGTTCAGCCTGGAGAAGAGGAGGCTCAGGGGAGACCTCATTGCTCTCTCTAACTTCCTGAAGGGAGGCTGTAGTGAGCTGGGGCTCGGCCTCTTCTCTCGTGTCATTAATGATAGGACCAGAGGGAATGGCTTCAAGCTGCGACAGGGGAGATTCAGGCTGGACACTACGAGGTATTACTGCTCAGAAAGGGTGGCCAGGCACTGGAATGGACACAGGGAGGTGGTGAAGGGAAGGGGACGAGGGCGAGGAAGGAAGGAAGGAAGGGAAGGGGAAGGTAAAGGAAGGAAAGCGAGAGGAAAGACACGAAATGAGACGTGAATTTTGGGTCCTTTTCCGGCAGCCGCCCCCCCCCAACAGGCCCCAGCCCGGCCTGAGCCACGTGACAGTGCCAGTGCCAGTGACAGGAAGTGCTTCCTGCAGGCGGCGGAGAGCACTTCCGGGCCATGGCGGCATGGCGGCCATGAGCGGGGCCGGGAGGAGCGGGCTCTGTGCTGCGAACGGGGTCGGGCCTCGGGGCGGGGGCACGGAGGGGCTGTCGGGGGAGGAGCTCGCGGCGCTGCCGGCACCCAGAGGCGGCTCCCGGGCGGCTCCACGGTCTCGCTGTGCTGCGGAGTCACCCGGCCGGCCCCAAAAGCCTGGAGGCAGAGCCTGAGCCGGCCCCGGCCCGGATCGTGTGGTGCGGCTCCGGCCGTGCTGGGCTGTGCGGCAGGAAGATGACTTGCGGAATCAAACTCTATAATCCAAAGATGGGTTCTAAAGCAGGTATGTTTATTCCAGCGTTGCGCAGCGCCGGGTGCAAGCGGGAGAGCTCCACCAAACTTGCACACCGTAAGGAGAAAAGTGTGTTACAGATATAGGTTAAGCTAATACGTAATCAATAGTCTCCTCCTCAGTTTGATTACATATTCATTACATTCCCTAGGACCCCGTTCCCCGCGACCCTTGCCGTTGTTTTGGGGTGAAATTCTTCTTCTGTTTTCTTCTTGGTGTTATCTGCTGGTATCGTTCTCCCATGTCAGCATCATCTTGCCCGGGGGTATCTAATCCTTCTTCTTGTCAGAGGTCTCCGGACAATTTCTTCTTATCTTTATTGCCCTCTTCTCTGGTTTTATTTTGACTAAGTGTCTGTAATTCCCCCTATCCCTGCACTTTTAAATGTAAACTATCTGCAGTTACCCTTTGTCTCGGATTCTGTGAAGTTCCCCTTTCCCTTTCTATAGCAGAGTGTTACCTTGCCTCCATTTCAGTCTTTGGGTCCCCAGGGAGGCTCTCCCTGGGGGTGTCCCGATTCGAAGGCAGGATTCAATCCCGCCGCAGCCCGTCCATGGCAGGCAAACGCTTCTCTCCTCTGCTCTTGGGACTCAGCAGTGCCAGGGGTTTCACAGCGCGCGTGTTGCAGTGGCTGGCAGCCTCCGTGTGTTTTTCTGTTGCATACAGGATCCCATGGTGGAGCCGCGTCAGAAGCAGACGTTGGTGTCTTGTGGCAGGAGCAAGGGCAGTGGAAGCGCTGCCCAGGGCAGGGCGGTGGTGACTGCCATGAGAGCGGAGGTCTGATGCCATCTGCGAGGGATGGGATTTGCATCCGGTGGCTTTTCCGTTGCAGAATGTCCAGCAGCAGAGCGTGAGTGGCCGTGAAATGAAGCTGGGCCCCAGGAGAGCCGCCTGGAGCTGCGTCACGAGCTTCGTGCGTGGCCAGCGCAAGGTAGGTGTGCCTTACTGTAAGCGTGCGCTGAAGCAGTGTTGGTTAAGCACGGCTCACTCCTCTGTCTGCAACAGATGGGCTTTCTGCGCGCTTTATTGCTGTGGCCGTAGAATTCCCTCTTTCTTACCATCTGATCTGTGAAGGCTTTTGTGTGGGAAGGTTTTGAGGAATGAGGGAGTAGAAATTGCTTTAGTCACGAGTCATCTGGAAAGGTTTCACAGAAACGGTGACATTTGCAGAAGGAACGTATTGGCATTGGCAGTTGTGCCAAATACTCACTGGGATGGAGAGGAGGGAGTACCTGCAGAAGACCGTTCTCTTCTGGTTTTGAGGAAGCCGGGCAGAGCTCAGATTGCAGCTTAAGCAATGTTCTTTTGTCACACTCTGTGTCCTGTGTTGCGTTCTCTCCTTTCGATTCCAGTTCTCCTGACAGGTTAGGCTTGAATTCAGCATAATATCTGCTTCTCCCTGGGTTCAGGTTCTTTGGGTCTCCTGCCTGCTTTTCTCCCTTTTCTTAATGGAGAGTGGAGTTTCTACCACAGAGCAAAGTTTCGTGATTGACAGAAACAAATATGGAACATATTAGATGAACACAGCTCTGCATTTTTTTCTTCCTCCGAACAGCAAGGGACTCCTGTGCTCTCATTAATATCATCAGTGAGTAGATGCTGCCTTCTGCTGGAGCCTAAAATGCTTTCTGCAGTTGAGTGGTTGGAAACATAGGGTTTTAACTTAAAATTGTTTGCGCAGGGTGAAGGTTGGGAATACAATTAGAATACAGTTACACAGTGCTCTATCCCCAGCACTTTCCATCATTTTTCTTAACACAGCTTACGGTTCATTTCAAAACAAACTAACAAAGATGAACTTGGGTTAGCGTAGCCTGTTTTAAATGATCCTTCTGTGTCTTTTCCAGGCTGGTAGCAGAATGGAGACTTTCCCGAGGCACTGAGGAACAGACACAAGCTTCTTTTGAAGGCTTCAATGAAATTCTGCCCCAGCAGTATCTGTGGTCTTTTGATGCTAAGGAGCTGGACGTAAAGGATTCTTTGACTATTGCCAGATCCAGGCTGCTACAGGTATGTCACGGTTTAAACTAAAAATCCACCTGCGTCCGTGACAGGGACTGTGGGCCCAGCAGGGGCCCTAGGCCAAAAGGAAAAAAAGTTAATTAGGAAAAGAAAACAGCAGCAACAATCTAAGGAGGCACACTTATTTACTAAATTACTATATCGAAATACAGGATAACACAGTATAATACAATATAATTGAAAATTGAGCTAACGAATCAAGCAAAATAGGAGAGAGAATGAGTCCCGAAACCGAGAGGCCTACTGTAAATCTAGGCGAAACGGTGAAGGCTCCCACACACTCCCCTGAACGCCAGAACTCGAAAGACGTCAGTCTAGCCTGCGACAGAGTTAATATAGTGTCCAGGTCCCGTGACCTCGTGTTGTTCTCTGGGAGATGTAGTCTTCTTCTGTAAGTTGCAGATTCAGTAAAACTATTCATGCTTTATATGATGTTATGATGTGGAATACTGATAGCAAAATTACAAAATTATTAAACCATGACAAGGTAATACTTGCATTTCAGTCAGTGTCTGAAGAGCAAAGTTCATTAAGGCTGGCGGTTCTGTTTTCAGGATGTGTGAGAGAAGCCTTATGTATCAGTTAGTATTTGGTTACTGTGTTGGTCTTCACTTTCTTCTTTGCAACCAATTTACACGTTTCTAACGTTAAGATTCTGCCAGCATAAATTTTTTGGCTAACAGTGTTTTTGTAGTCCTTGACAATGTGATTTGCGTGTGTCTAAAGAGTGAGCAACTAGAAAGCAAGGGAGCAAAGAACCAAATATCAGCGGATGGTCAAATTACTGAGTGGAGCAGGTTTTAGCTGCTTTTGGGTTCTCCAAGTTATACTCTACAGCAAAACATCGTATTTCTAGCACAGAATGGTACGGTTAGGTAAAGACAAAGTACGTTGTTAGTTTGAATGTCTAAATACAAATGTTTTCATGAGTGGTATTTCTCTTTTGTGGCCTCTCCACATTTTCTTTGTGAGCGGATGTTATTATTTGCTATGAAAGTTTGAGAGTTTAATATTAAAAACGAGTGTAGTGTGATTGCAGGTGCTTTTAAGTACAGTAGTATTTCAGTACAATAGTCTTGCTGTAGAAGCAAAGTAGTAGGTTGTAGTTTCAATGATTCCATGTGGGTGCCCAGCCCAACGTGGGGATTCCCTTATGAAAGGAGGGGGAGGGTGAAGGAGGCCGAGGGCCCTTTTCTCGGGGCCAGCTCTCTGTGCCCTCTTGCTGGCCGGAGAGAAGGGCTGCCCGCTGGACACAGGGAGTGCCTTGTAGCTCCCGTGTCGTGCCCTGCCCTCCAGCCCCCTCCTCATCCTATGCGGAACACCACTCCCAGCAGCACAGGTGCCATTTTGGAATCTTCCCCATGTCACAGCTGTCACCTTGGTTGCTGCGGCTCCACCCGACTCACTCACCTCTGAGAGTGCTGGGCAGGTAGCAGCCATGTCCAGCACGAAGCGAGGGCGAGAGGAATGTAGTGAGGATTTAAGTGGGGAGAAGGAGCTGGGGGCCCCAGAACCGAAGAGGAGGAGGGTGCCCGCCATAACCATCAAATGGAGGAGGGGGAAAGGAGCCCGTTTCCATCATGCCTGGACCAGCCCTGTGACCACCACCCATGTGGAGCCGATGGAGGTGGATCCCCCTCCGGAGGAACCGATGGAGGTGGATCCCCCTCCAGAGGAGCCCATGGACGTGGATCCGCCCGCGGCATAGCTGGCCTGGCACCACACCACCGTGCCAGGCCCCGCGTTGGCATGGTCACAGCTTCACCATCGCTGGTCCAGGCACTCGGCTCCTTTCCTGCTGCGTGGCCCCTGCCCCCAGCATGAGCTGGGTGGCATTATTTAACATCTTCTTCTCCTCCACCTCGTTGCTCCTCCGGTTCTGTGGGCCCCCAGTTCCTTCTTCCCCCTGTTGTAGTTAGGTGTTTGCTCTGTTCTTTGTTTTGATGGTTGTGTTAGGTTAGTGTTAGTGTTCAGTTTAGTTTTAGCGTTAGGGATAGGTTCCTGTTTGTTCTTTAGGGTTAGGTATAGGTTTCTGTTGTTATTTTAGAGTTAGGCATAGGTTAGTGTTCGTACTTACAGTCAGGCATTGGCTGCTACACTCAAGTAAAAGTAACCGCTGCTCCTGGGTAAGCACACAGTGTTGCCATCAGGGCTCAAGCTCAGGCAGCCAGCTGACCGGGGCAGAATTTGTGTTAGACGCTGCTCAGTGACAACACCCAGAACAAAGTAGCAAGGATGTGAAGTGCAGGAGACTACTTGCGCTTAGCACATTCTGTCTGCTGTAACAGCATTACTCAAAGATTTCTAATCAGGCCAAGATCTTTGTGATGCAGCAGTTTGTTCATTACTGCCATCATGGGCGCAACACCCTACTGGCGAGGAATGGAAGGCCCTATATGCTGGCCCGACCCTACCCGCAGGGAGGTGTGCTCCCTCCCCTGGGCACGGGTCAGGGACATTGCTGGGAGACTTCCCAGTCTGATCTGCCCTTCTGTCTACTATCCCCTGCTGATAGTTCAGGCTGGCAGTGAAGAAGTTAGTAAAAAAAGCCTGAAGGCTATCAAAGATGATTTCAGGGGACTGGGGCGGGTAATCGAAGGAACAGGTGTGCGGGTGGTTATTGCATCTGTACTTTCAGTGGCAGGGAGGGATACTGAGTTGGACCTAAAAACCCACCTCTTAAACAAATGGTTAAAGAGTCGGTGCAGACATAGGAGTCTTGGTGTTTTTCACCATGGGGCAATTTATTTGGCTCCTGGCATGACAGCTACAGACGGAAGCGGCCTGTCTCAAAGGGGTAAGAGGGTTCTAGCTGAGGAACTGTCAGGACCCCACCAAAAACCTGCACCCTGACTTGTAAAATGGTTACACAGATATAGGTACACCTCATACATAGTCAATGATGTAAGGAAGGACACTGGACACACCTTCGTTGGCTCCACAGCCGCAGTCCAACACGGCGGCCAGGCCCGTCGATCCATTCCTTTGCTTGCTGCCAGTTCCCACAGGGAGTCCTCACTCAGACACCTGAAACAACAACGCACACAAACACATCAGGCAAACAACAGACACGCACACAAACACAAAACGCCCTCCTCGGATCCCGCCACTCACCCTTCCTTTGCCAACTTCTCTCGCTCACCTTCAGGGCAGTGCCAGCCCCTTCAACCCGATCACAGAATCACAGAATGACCCGGGTTGGAAGGGACCTCAAGGATCATGAAGCACCAACCCCCGCCTGGCTGCGGGGCTGTGGCAGCCGGTGTGGCTGGGTGCAGCACGTGGGCATGTGGGAGGGCCTGCAGCAGGGATGTGGGGTGTAATCAGAGTGACTGGAATTCCAATTCAGTCAGAGGTCTTAATTGTAGGTAAGGGTTGAATCCGCCGAGGTGCCGCACAAGGAGAGGCGCTGGGTGCGACTATGGAAAGCAGAGCTTGTGTGTCCCAGGAGGCAGGCGTAGTCAGGTCCCCTTTGGAGCCTGCCGTTGTTGGTGCTCAGCTCAGGAGCCCCATCAGGAGCTGCTGCGTGCTGCGTCTGTGTCACGGACTTATCTAGATCAATATGATTGACTGATCAATCTATGATCTCCAGATGATGTTATGATGTGAAATACCAATAGAAAAAAATACAAAACCACAACAGTATGGCAGCCCAAAAAGATTCCCTTGTGGAAGAAGGGGGAGGGTGAAGGAGGGTGAAGGAGGCCGAGGGCCCTTTACTTGGGGCCGGCTCGTCTGTGCCCTCTTGCTGGCCAGAGAGAAGGGCTGCCCGCTGGGCACAGGGAGCACCTTGTAGCTCCCGTACCATGCCCTGCCCTCCAGCCCCCTCCTCATCCTATGTGGAACTCCAGTGCCAGCAGTGCGGCCGCCATTTTAGAACCCTCTCCATGTCACCATGGTCACCGTTGCTGCATGCCTCTGACAGTTGTGGCAGTTAACAGCCATGCCTGCTGCAAAGAGGGCGAGGGTTGAAGTTTCTGGTGGGAGGATGGAGCTGGGGGCCCTAGGAGTCAGAAGGAGGAGGGGGCCCGCCATGACCATCAGGCAGAGGAGGGGTAAGAGAGCCATTATCCATCATGCCTGGACCAGCCCTGTGACCACCACCCATGTGGAGCCTATGGAGGTGGATCCCCCTCCGGAGGAACCGATGGAGGTGGATCCCCCTCCGGAGGAACCGATGGAGGTGGATCCCCCTCCGGAGGAACCGATGGAGGTGGATCCCCCTCCAGAGGAGCCCATGGACGTGGATCCGCCCGCGGCATAGCTGGCCTGGCACCACACCACCGTGCCAGGCCCCGCGTTGGCATGGTCACAGCTTCACCATCGCTGGTCCAGGCACTCGGCTCCTTTCCTGCTGCGCGGCCCCTGCCCCCAGCATTAGCTGGGTGGCATTATTTAACATCTTCTGCTCCTCCACCTTGTTGCTCCTCTGGTTCTGTGAGCCCCCAGTTCCATCTTCCCCCTGTTAGGTTAGGTGTTTGTTATGTTCTTTGTTTTGATGGTTGTGTTAGGTTAGTGTTAGTGTTCAGTTTAGTTTTAGTGTTAGGGATAGGTTCCTGTTCGTTTTTTAGAGTTAGGCATAGGTTCCTGTTTGTTCTTTAGGGTTAGGTATAGGTTTTTGTTGTTATTTTAGAGTTAGGTATAGGTTTTTGTTGTTATTTTAGAGTTAGGTATAGGTTTCTGTTGTTATTTTAGAGTTAGGCATAGGTTAGTGTTCGTACTTGCAGTCAGGCATTGGCTGTTACACTCAAGTAAAAGTAACCGCTGCTCCTTGGGTAAGCATGCAGCTGGTTGCTCACCCCGAGCAATGAGTGCGACTGCCCTGACAGTTTGATGACATCTGCGATGAACTGAATTTCCCTCTTGGGACTTTTCCTTTGCAGAACATGGAGGAGCAGAGCGTGAGTGGGCTGAGAAATGGAGCTGGGACTCAGGAGAGCAACACGTGGCTGTGTCCCAGAGCTCCCAAAGTGTGGCCATTGCAAGGTAGGAGTGCCTTACCGAAAGCGTTGTTCAAGCACAGCTCCTGGCACTGTCTGCAACAGATCCGCTCTCTGCGTGCTTTCTTTCAGTCGCTGGTGTTGTGCAGCACAGCCACGGCACGGCCCTCAGTGCGTACGCGAGGAGCGTGGAAAGGTAGGTGGTGAATTTTCATCTTGCTAACGCTAGGATTAGGAATGGTGAGCATTCCTAAAAGAGTGGCCACAAAGGTGTGATCTGCCTCGGGGAGAAGTTGATTCTCGCCTCTTCAGCTTTTCCCTTCTTTTCTGTCCACCTGTCCTTTCCAGCTCCTCCTCCCCTCAGCTGCAAGTGGGGCAGTGCTCGAGTGTGAGGACTCTTCCTTGGCATGCGGTAACAGACAATGCAGATGTGACTTTTGTGTCCTTCCTTGTTCTTGGGTTTGTAGCCCAGGGATATCTTGCGAGCAGCTCTCTAAGTCAGACTGTGCTGGCAGCGTGCGTGAGTGAAATAGTGCCTCTTTTTTCCCTCTTGCAGCAAGCTTGCCGAGGCAAGGCAAGCGCTACTCAGCTGAGGAAGAAAGCCGAGAAGGAAAGCAGAAAGCAACGATGAGGGCTTGAGCAAGAAGCTACAAAGGACAGCAGAACCACCTGCAACGCTTCCTCGGAGGTGGCACCAAGAGCTGCTGACTCAACAGCCCAGTTTACTGGCACAGCCGTGCTTTCCCTGTCATGGACGGTGGAGATGATGGAAGTGAACTGGACAGGAAGGACTTGTGCTGCGTTAGAAGCAATGAGGGCTTCACATAGGCAGGACTTGGTGTATGGCAAGAGCTGGAGACGCTGCGTTCCTTCAGGGTGTGTCTCTTGAGGTCCAGGCCTGGTGTAGGGTTAGGTTGAAATAGGGCTGGCTGGGACTGGAGAGGGAGGAGGTGACGTAGCCCCGGGGTTTGGCTTCTCCTTGGGTCTGACTGGAGGCTGAGTGACTGATTGCTAAGCGGCAATCCTGGGCACTGGGGTTTCATTTTGGGGTGTGGGCGGGGCAATAAATAGAAGCCAAATCTTCTTGTACGCAATAAAATTGAAGCGAACTTTCTAAACCTGGTGCTGCCTCTTTCAGTAGCTGGTCAGAACGTCCCTCGCTCGGGCTGGCAATCGCAGGGCGATGAAGCGGTCGGCTTCACGTCTCTCCCTTGACATGGTGCAGTGCAGGTTTTCCCCCGTTTCCTTGTTGGTCTTCCCAACCTGTGGCCTTTCAGCCAACCCGTAAGTGCTGGTGACAGGCTGTGAGCATCTCCTTGCTCTCTGAGGACTGACAGAAAGAAACCAGAGGAGGGGAAGCAGCCCGGCAGGAAGAAGGGTGTCCCGTGCTCAGCCCCTTGAGTTGGCCTCTCTTCCCTGAGGGCTCTTTCAGCTTCTGATGGATGCACCGTGTGTTGCTGTTTGCCCTGGGAAGCCCAGCTGCACGCTGGCAGCCGTGGCCTGTGCATCAGCCTCCCCTTGAGGCCCAAGGAGTTGTTTGTTTTTATGTATTCACTATTGGTGTGGCATTTTGTTGTTTTGTTCTGCTTAGAGATCAAGGGGTAATTTAACACCGTTGGAAGTCATTGGGGTTCAGGAGTAGCACATGTAGAATTTTGATCATGCAGCAAGTTGTGATTTCTACTGTGTTAAAGAACTGGCACACACATATACGCCTGCAGCCGGAGCTTGATTGACTCTCGTCAATACGGCCTTCCAAAGCCCGGCCCTGGGGAGTTGTCCAAAAATTTTCCAACCTTTTGTATTACCTAAGTTTATTTTAAACAGACAAGGAGGAGTAATCTCTTAAAGGCTTTTTTAAAGGCATTGGACTAGGTTTTGATTATCACGTCTCAGGAAGCTTCTGCATTCCACCTAGTGCTAATGTGATACATCAAGAGCAGATGACACAAGAGATTCAGGCCTTGCTGCCAGTCTTTTACGAATCAGAACTTTGTTTCATGTTGCCAGATATTGTGGTTTCCTTTTCAGGGGATTCCTTTGCTGTATAATAAGAAGGCCGAGGGCATCCTGGCCTGCATGGGAAACAGTGTTGCCAGCAGGAGCAGAGAGGTGATTGTCCCCCTGTTCTCAGCACTGATGAGGCCGCAGCTCGAGTGCTGTGTTCAGTTTTGGGCCCCTCAGTGCAAGAAAGACATCGAGGCCCTGGAACGCGTTCAGAGGAGGGCAACAAAGCTGGTGAGGGGTCTGGAGCACAGGCCGTATGAGGAGCGGCTGAGGGAGCTGGGATTGTTCAGCCTGGAGAAGAGGAGGCTCAGGGGAGACCTCATTGCTCTCTCTAACTTCCTGAAGGGAGGCTGTAGTGAGCTGGGGCTCGGCCTCTTCTCTCGTGTCATTAATGATAGGACCAGAGGGAATGGCTTCAAGCTGCGACAGGGGAGATTCAGGCTGGACACTACGAGGTATTACTGCTCAGAAAGGGTGGCCAGGCACTGGAATGGACACAGGGAGGTGGTGAAGGGAAGGGGACGAGGGCGAGGAAGGAAGGAAGGAAGGGAAGGGGAAGGTAAAGGAAGGAAAGCGAGAGGAAAGACACGAAATGAGACGTGAATTTTGGGTCCTTTTCCGGCAGCCGCCCCCCCCCAACAGGCCCCAGCCCGGCCTGAGCCACGTGACAGTGCCAGTGCCAGTGACAGGAAGTGCTTCCTGCAGGCGGCGGAGAGCACTTCCGGGCCATGGCGGCATGGCGGCCATGAGCGGGGCCGGGAGGAGCGGGCTCTGTGCTGCGAACGGGGTCGGGCCTCGGGGCGGGGGCACGGAGGGGCTGTCGGGGGAGGAGCTCGCGGCGCTGCCGGCACCCAGAGGCGGCTCCCGGGCGGCTCCACGGTCTCGCTGTGCTGCGGAGTCACCCGGCCGGCCCCAAAAGCCTGGAGGCAGAGCCTGAGCCGGCCCCGGCCCGGATCGTGTGGTGCGGCTCCGGCCGTGCTGGGCTGTGCGGCAGGAAGATGACTTGCGGAATCAAACTCTATAACCCAAAGATGGGTTCTAAAGCAGGTATGTTTATTCCAGCGTTGCGCAGCGCCGGGTGCAAGCGGGAGAGCTCCACCAAACTTGCACACCGTAAGGAGAAAAGTGTGTTACAGATATAGGTTAAGCTAATACGTAATCAATAGTCTCCTCCTCAGTTTGATTACATATTCATTACATTCCCTAGGACCCCGTTCCCCGCGACCCTTGCCGTTGTTTTGGGGTGAAATTCTTCTTCTGTTTTCTTCTTGGTGTTATCTGCTGGTATCGTTCTCCCATGTCAGCATCATCTTGCCCGGGGGTATCTAATCCTTCTTCTTGTCAGAGGTCTCCGGACAATTTCTTCTTATCTTTATTGCCCTCTTCTCTGGTTTTATTTTGACTAAGTGTCTGTAATTCCCCCTATCCCTGCACTTTTAAATGTAAACTATCTGCAGTTACCCTTTGTCTCGGATTCTGTGAAGTTCCCCTTTCCCTTTCTATAGCAAAGTGTTACCTTGCCTCCATTTCAGTCTTTGGGTCCCCAGGGAGGCTCTCCCTGGGGGTGTCCCGATTCGAAGGCAGGATTCAATCCCGCCGCAGCCCGTCCATGGCAGGCAAACGCTTCTCTCCTCTGCTCTTGGGACTCAGCAGTGCCAGGGGTTTCACAGCGCGCGTGTTGCAGTGGCTGGCAGCCTCCGTGTGTTTCTCTATTGCATACAGGATCCCATGGTGGAGCCGCGTCAGAAGCAGACGTTGGTGTCTTGTGGCAGGAGCAAGGGCAGTGGAAGTGCTGCCCAGGGCAGGGCGGTGGTGACTGCCATGAGAGCGGAGGTCTGATGCCATCTGCGAGGGATGGGATTTGCATCCGGTGGCTTTTCCGTTGCAGAATGTCCAGCAGCAGAGCGTGAGTGGCCGTGAAATGAAGCTGGGCCCCAGGAGAGCCGCCTGGAGCTGCGTCACGAGCTTCGTGCGTGGCCAGCGCAAGGTAGGTGTGCCTTACTGTAAGCGTGCGCTGAAGCAGTGTTGGTTAAGCACGGCTCACTCCTCTGTCTGCAACAGATGGGCTTTCTGCGCGCTTTATTGCTGTGGCCGTAGAATTCCCTCTTTCTTACCATCTGATCTGTGAAGGCTTTTGTGTGGGAAGGTTTTGAGGAATGAGGGAGTAGAAATTGCTTTAGTCACGAGTCATCTGGAAAGGTTTCACAGAAACGGTGACATTTGCAGAAGGAACGTATTGGCATTGGCAGTTGTGCCAAATACTCACTGGGATGGAGAGGAGGGAGTACCTGCAGAAGACCGTTCTCTTCTGGTTTTGAGGAAGCCGGGCAGAGCTCAGATTGCAGCTTAAGCAATGTTCTTTTGTCACACTCTGTGTCCTGTGTTGCGTTCTCTCCTTTCGATTCCAGTTCTCCTGACAGGTTAGGCTTGAATTCAGCATAATATCTGCTTCTCCCTGGGTTCAGGTTCTTTGGGTCTCCTGCCTGCTTTTCTCCCTTTTCTTAATGGAGAGTGGAGTTTCTACCACAGAGCAAAGTTTCGTGATTGACAGAAACAAATATGGAACATATTAGATGAACACAGCTCTGCATTTTTTTCTTCCTCCGAACAGCAAGGGACTCCTGTGCTCTCATTAATATCATCAGTGAGTAGATGCTGCCTTCTGCTGGAGCCTAAAATGCTTTCTGCAGTTGAGTGGTTGGAAACATAGGGTTTTAACTTAAAATTGTTTGCGCAGGGTGAAGGTTGGGAATACAATTAGAATACAGTTACACAGTGCTCTATCCCCAGCACTTTCCATCATTTTTCTTAACACAGCTTACGGTTCATTTCAAAACAAACTAACAAAGATGAACTTGGGTTAGCGTAGCCTGTTTTAAATGATCCTTCTGTGTCTTTTCCAGGCTGGTAGCAGAATGGAGACTTTCCCGAGGCACTGAGGAACAGACACAAGCTTCTTTTGAAGGCTTCAATGAAATTCTGCCCCAGCAGTATCTGTGGTCTTTTGATGCTAAGGAGCTGGACGTAAAGGATTCTTTGACTATTGCCAGATCCAGGCTGCTACAGGTATGTCACGGTTTAAACTAAAAATCCACCTGCGTCCGTGACAGGGACTGTGGGCCCAGCAGGGGCCCTAGGCCGAAAGGAAAAAAAGTTAATTAGGAAAAGAAAACAGCAGCAACAATCTAAGGAGGCACACTTATTTACTAAATTACTATATCGAAATACAGGATAACACAGTATAATACAATATAATTGAAAATTGAGCTAACGAATCAAGCAAAATAGGAGAGAGAATGAGTCCCGAAACCGAGAGGCCTACTGTAAATCTAGGCGAAATGGTGAAGGCTCCCACACACTCCCCTGAACGCCAGAACTCAAAAGACGTCAGTCTAGCCTGCGACAGAGTTAATATAGTGTCCAGGTCCCGTGACCTCGTGTTGTTCTCTGGGAGATGTAGTCTTCTTCTGTAAGTTGCAGATTCAGTAAAACTATTCATGCTTTATATGATGTTATGATGTGGAATACTGATAGCAAAATTACAAAATTATTAAACCATGACAAGGTAATACTTGCATTTCAGTCAGTGTCTGAAGAGCAAAGTTCATTAAGGCTGGCGGTTCTGTTTTCAGGATGTGTGAGAGAAGCCTTATGTATCAGTTAGTATTTGGTTACTGTGTTGGTCTTCACTTTCTTCTTTGCAACCAATTTACACGTTTCTAACGTTAAGATTCTGCCAGCATAAATTTTTTGGCTAACAGTGTTTTTGTAGTCCTTGACAATGTGATTTGCGTGTGTCTAAAGAGTGAGCAACTAGAAAGCAAGGGAGCAAAGAACCAAATATCAGCAGATGGTCAAATTACTGAGTGGAGCAGGTTTTAGCTGCTTTTGGGTTCTCCAAGTTATACTCTACAGCAGAACATCGTATTTCTAGCACAGAATGGTACGGTTAGGTAAAGACAAAGTACGTTGTTAGTTTGAATGTCTAAATACAAATGTTTTCATGAGTGGTATTTCTCTTTTGTGGCCTCTCCACATTTTCTTTGTGAGCGGATGTTATTATTTGCTATGAAAGTTTGAGAGTTTAATATTAAAAACGAGTGTAGTGTGATTGCAGGTGCTTTTAAGTACAGTAGTATTTCAGTACAATAGTCTTGCTGTAGAAGCAAAGTAGTAGGTTGTAGTTTCAATGATTCCATGTGGGTGCCCAGCCCAAAGTGGGGATTCCCTTATGAAAGGAGGGGGAGGGTGAAGGAGGCCGAGGGCCCTTTTCTCGGGGCCAGCTCTCTGTGCCCTCTTGCTGGCCGGAGAGAAGGGCTGCCCGCTGGACACAGGGAGTGCCTTGTAGCTCCCGTGCCGTGCCCTGCCCTCCAGCCCCCTCCTCATCCTATGCGGAACACCACTCCCAGCAGCACAGGTGCCATTTTGGAATCTTCCCCATGTCACAGCTGTCACCTTGGTTGCTGCGGCTCCACCCGACTCACTCACCTCTGAGAGTGCTGGGCAGGTAGCAGCCATGTCCAGCACGAAGCGAGGGCGAGAGGAATGTAGTGAGGATTTAAGTGGGAGAAGGAGCTGGGGGCCCCAGAACCGAAGAGGAGGAGGGTGCCCGCCATAACCATCAAATGGAGGAGGGGGAAAGGAGCCCGTTTCCATCATGCCTGGACCAGCCCTGTGACCACCACCCATGTGGAGCCGATGGAGGTGGATCCCCCTCCGGAGGAACCGATGGAGGTGGATCCCCCTCCAGAGGAGCCCATGGACGTGGATCCGCCCGCGGCATAGCTGGCCTGGCACCACACCACCGTGGTCATGGTCATGACCGTTGGCATGGTCACAGCTTCACCATCGCTGGTCCAGGCACTCGGCTCCTTTCCTGCTGCGTGGCCCCTGCCCCCAGCATGAGCTGGGTGGCATTATTTAACATCTTCTTCTCCTCCACCTCGTTGCTCCTCCGGTTCTGTGGGCCCCCAGTTCCTTCTTCCCCCTGTTGTAGTTAGGTGTTTGCTCTGTTCTTTGTTTTGATGGTTGTGTTAGGTTAGTGTTAGTGTTCAGTTTAGTTTTAGCGTTAGGGATAGGTTCCTGTTTGTTCTTTAGAGTTAGGCATAGGTTCCTGTTTGTTCTTTAGGGTTAGGTATAGGTTTCTGTTGTTATTTTAGAGTTAGGCATAGGTTAGTGTTCGTACTTACAGTCAGGCATTGGCTGCTACACTCAAGTAAAAGTAACCGCTGCTCCTGGGTAAGCACACAGTGTTGCCATCAGGGCTCAAGCTCAGGCAGCCAGCTGACCGGGGCAGAATTTGTGTTAGACGCTGCTCAGTGACAACACCCAGAACAAAGTAGCAAGGATGTGAAGTGCAGGAGACTACTTGCGCTTAGCACATTCTGTCTGCTGTAACAGCATTACTCAAAGATTTCTAATCAGGCCAAGATCTTTGTGATGCAGCAGTTTGTTCATTACTGCCATCATGGGCGCAACACCCTACTGGCGAGGAATGGAAGGCCCTATATGCTGGCCCGACCCTACCCGCAGGGAGGTGTGCTCCCTCCCCTGGGCACGGGTCAGGGACATTGCTGGGAGACTTCCCAGTCTGATCTGCCCTTCTGTCTACTATCCCCTGCTGATAGTTCAGGCTGGCAGTGAAGAAGTTAGTAAAAAAAGCCTGAAGGCTATCAAAGATGATTTCAGGGGACTGGGGCGGGTAATCGAAGGAACAGGTGTGCGGGTGGTTATTGCATCTGTACTTTCAGTGGCAGGGAGGGATACTGAGTTGGACCTAAAAACCCACCTCTTAAACAAATGGTTAAAGAGTCGGTGCAGACATAGGAGTCTTGGTGTTTTTCACCATGGGGCAATTTATTTGGCTCCTGGCATGACAGCTACAGACGGAAGCGGCCTGTCTCAAAGGGGTAAGAGGGTTCTAGCTGAGGAACTGTCAGGACCCCACCAAAAACCTGCACCCTGACTTGTAAAATGGTTACACAGATATAGGTACACCTCATACATAGTCAATGATGTAAGGAAGGACACTGGACACACCTTCGTTGGCTCCACAGCCGCAGTCCAACACGGCGGCCAGGCCCGTCGATCCATTCCTTTGCTTGCTGCCAGTTCCCACAGGGAGTCCTCACTCAGACACCTGAAACAACAACGCACACAAACACATCAGGCAAACAACAGACACGCACACAAACACAAAACGCCCTCCTCGGATCCCGCCACTCACCCTTCCTTTGCCAACTTCTCTCGCTCACCTTCAGGGCAGTGCCAGCCCCTTCAACCCGATCACAGAATCACAGAATGACCTGGGTTGGAAGGGACCTCAAGGATCATGAAGCACCAACCCCCGCCTGGCTGCGGGGCTGTGGCAGCCGGTGTGGCTGGGTGCAGCACGTGGGCATGTGGGAGGGCCTGCAGCAGGGATGTGGGGTGTAATCAGAGTGACTGGAATTCCAATTCAGTCAGAGGTCTTAATTGTAGGTAAGGGTTGAATCCGCCGAGGTGCCGCACAAGGAGAGGCGCTGGGTGCGACTATGGAAAGCAGAGCTTGTGTGTCCCAGGAGGCAGGCGTAGTCAGGTCCCCTTTGGAGCCTGCCGTTGTTGGTGCTCAGCTCAGGAGCCCCATCAGGAGCTGCTGCGTGCTGCGTCTGTGTCACGGACTTATCTAGATCAATATGATTGACTGATCAATCTATGATCTCCAGATGATGTTATGATGTGAAATACCAATAGAAAAAAATACAAAACCACAACAGTATGGCAGCCCAAAAAGATTCCCTTGTGGAAGAAGGGGGAGGGTGAAGGAGGGTGAAGGAGGCCGAGGGCCCTTTACTTGGGGCCGGCTCGTCTGTGCCCTCTTGCTGGCCAGAGAGAAGGGCTGCCCGCTGGGCACAGGGAGCACCTTGTAGCTCCCGTACCATGCCCTGCCCTCCAGCCCCCTCCTCATCCTATGTGGAACTCCAGTGCCAGCAGTGCGGCCGCCATTTTAGAACCCTCTCCATGTCACCATGGTCACCGTTGCCGCATGCCTCTGACAGTTGTGGCAGTTAACAGCCATGCCTGCTGCAAAGAGGGCGAGGGTTGAAGTTTCTGGTGGGAGGATGGAGCTGGGGGCCCTAGGAGTCAGAAGGAGGAGGGGGCCCGCCATGACCATCAGGCAGAGGAGGGGTAAGAGAGCCATTATCCATCATGCCTGGACCAGCCCTGTGACCACCACCCATGTGGAGCCTATGGAGGTGGATCCCCCTCCGGAGGAACCGATGGAGGTGGATCCCCCTCCGGAGGAACCGATGGAGGTGGATCCCCCTCCGGAGGAACCGATGGAGGTGGATCCCCCTCCAGAGGAGCCCATGGACGTGGATCCGCCCGCGGCATAGCTGGCCTGGCACCACACCACCGTGCCAGGCCCCGCGTTGGCATGGTCACAGCTTCACCATCGCTGGTCCAGGCACTCGGCTCCTTTCCTGCTGCGCGGCCCCTGCCCCCAGCATTAGCTGGGTGGCATTATTTAACATCTTCTGCTCCTCCACCTTGTTGCTCCTCTGGTTCTGTGGGCCCCCAGTTCCATCTTCCCCCTGTTAGGTTAGGTGTTTGTTATGTTCTTTTTTGTTGATGGTAGTGTTAAGTTAGTGTTAGTGTTAGTGTTCAGTTTAGTTTTAGTGTTAGGGATAGGTTCCTGTTCGTTTTTTAGAGTTAGGCATAGGTTCCTGTTTGTTCTTTAGGGTTAGGTATAGGTTTTTGTTGTTATTTTAGAGTTAGGTATAGGTTTTTGTTGTTATTTTAGAGTTAGGTATAGGTTTCTGTTGTTATTTTAGAGTTAGGCATAGGTTAGTGTTCGTACTTGCAGTCAGGCATTGGCTGTTACACTCAAGTAAAAGTAACCGCTGCTCCTTGGGTAAGCATGCAGCTGGTTGCTCACCCCGAGCAATGAGTGCGACTGCCCTGACAGTTTGATGACATCTGTGATGAACTGAATTTCCCTCTTGGGACTTTTCCTTTGCAGAACATGGAGGAGCAGAGCGTGAGTGGCTGAGAAATGGAGCTGGGACTCAGGAGAGCAACACGTGGCTGTGTCCCAGAGCTCCCAAAGTGTGGCCATTGCAAGGTAGGAGTGCCTTACCGAAAGCGTTGTTCAAGCACAGCTCCTGGCACTGTCTGCAACAGATCCGCTCTCTGCGTGCTTTCTTTCAGACGCTGGTGTTGTGCAGCACAGCCACGGCACGGCCCTCAGTGCGTACGCGAGGAGCGTGGAAAGGTAGGTGGTGAATTTTCATCTTGCTAACGCTAGGATTAGGAATGGTGAGCATTCCTAAAAGAGTGGCCACAAAGGTGTGATCTGCCTCGGGGAGAAGTTGATTCTCGCCTCTTCAGCTTTTCCCTTCTTTTCTGTCCACCTGTCCTTTCCAGCTCCTCCTCCCCTCAGCTGCAAGTGGGGCAGTGCTCGAGTGTGAGGACTCTTCCTTGGCATGCGGTAACAGACAATGCAGATGTGACTTTTGTGTCCTTCCTTGTTCTTGGGTTTGTAGCCCAGGGATATCTTGCGAGCAGCTCTCTAAGTCAGACTGTGCTGGCAGCGTGCGTGAGTGAAATAGTGCCTCTTTTTTCCCTCTTGCAGCAAGCTTGCCGAGGCAAGGCAAGCGCTACTCAGCTGAGGAAGAAAGCCGAGAAGGAAAGCAGAAAGCAACGATGAGGGCTTGAGCAAGAAGCTACAAAGGACAGCAGAACCACCTGCAACGCTTCCTCGGAGGTGGCACCAAGAGCTGCTGACTCAACAGCCCAGTTTACTGGCACAGCCGTGCTTTCCCTGTCATGGACGGTGGAGATGATGGAAGTGAACTGGACAGGAAGGACTTGTGCTGCGTTAGAAGCAATGAGGGCTTCACATAGGCAGGACTTGGTGTATGGCAAGAGCTGGAGACGCTGCGTTCCTTCAGGGTGTGTCTCTTGAGGTCCAGGCCTGGTGTAGGGTTAGGTTGAAATAGGGCTGGCTGGGACTGGAGAGGGAGGAGGTGACGTAGCCCCGGGGTTTGGCTTCTCCTTGGGTCTGACTGGAGGCTGAGTGACTGATTGCTAAGCGGCAATCCTGGGCACTGGGGTTTCATTTTGGGGTGTGGGCGGGGCAATAAATAGAAGCCAAATCTTCTTGTACGCAATAAAATTGAAGCGAACTTTCTAAACCTGGTGCTGCCTCTTTCAGTAGCTGGTCAGAACGTCCCTCGCTCGGGCTGGCAATCGCAGGGCGATGAAGCGGTCGGCTTCACGTCTCTCCCTTGACATGGTGCAGTGCAGGTTTTCCCCCGTTTCCTTGTTGGTCTTCCCAACCTGTGGCCTTTCAGCCAACCCGTAAGTGCTGGTGACAGGCTGTGAGCATCTCCTTGCTCTCTGAGGACTGACAGAAAGAAACCAGAGGAGGGGAAGCAGCCCGGCAGGAAGAAGGGTGTCCCGTGCTCAGCCCCTTGAGTTGGCCTCTCTTCCCTGAGGGCTCTTTCAGCTTCTGATGGATGCACCGTGTGTTGCTGTTTGCCCTGGGAAGCCCAGCTGCACGCTGGCAGCCGTGGCCTGTGCATCAGCCTCCCCTTGAGGCCCAAGGAGTTGTTTGTTTTTATGTATTCACTATTGGTGTGGCATTTTGTTGTTTTGTTCTGCTTAGAGATCAAGGGGTAATTTAACACCGTTGGAAGTCATTGGGGTTCAGGAGTAGCACATGTAGAATTTTGATCATGCAGCAAGTTGTGATTTCTACTGTGTTAAAGAACTGGCACACACATATACGCCTGCAGCCGGAGCTTGATTGACTCTCGTCAATACGGCCTTCCAAAGCCCGGCCCTGGGGAGTTGTCCAAAAATTTTCCAACCTTTTGTATTACCTAAGTTTATTTTAAACAGACAAGGAGGAGTAATCTCTTAAAGGCTTTTTTAAAGGCATTGGACTAGGTTTTGATTATCACGTCTCAGGAAGCTTCTGCATTCCACCTAGTGCTAATGTGATACATCAAGAGCAGATGACACAAGAGATTCAGGCCTTGCTGCCAGTCTTTTACGAATCAGAACTTTGTTTCATGTTGCCAGATATTGTGGTTTCCTTTTCAGGGGATTCCTTTGCTGTATAATAGAAGAAGGCCGAGGGCATCCTGGCCTGCATGGGAAACAGTGTTGCCAGCAGGAGCAGAGAGGTGATTGTCCCCCTGTTCTCAGCACTGATGAGGCCGCAGCTCGAGTGCTGTGTTCAGTTTTGGGCCCCTCAGTGCAAGAAAGACATCGAGGCCCTGGAACGCGTTCAGAGGAGGGCAACAAAGCTGGTGAGGGGTCTGGAGCACAGGCCGTATGAGGAGCGGCTGAGGGAGCTGGGATTGTTCAGCCTGGAGAAGAGGAGGCTCAGGGGAGACCTCATTGCTCTCTCTAACTTCCTGAAGGGAGGCTGTAGTGAGCTGGGGCTCGGCCTCTTCTCTCGTGTCATTAATGATAGGACCAGAGGGAATGGCTTCAAGCTGCGACAGGGGAGATTCAGGCTGGACACTACGAGGTATTACTGCTCAGAAAGGGTGGCCAGGCACTGGAATGGACACAGGGAGGTGGTGAAGGGAAGGGGACGAGGGCGAGGAAGGAAGGAAGGGAAGGGGAAGGTAAAGGAAGGAAAGCGAGAGGAAAGACACGAAATGAGACGTGAATTTTGGGTCCTTTTCCGGCAGCCGCCCCCCCCCAACAGGCCCCAGCCCGGCCTGAGCCACGTGACAGTGCCAGTGCCAGTGACAGGAAGTGCTTCCTGCAGGCGGCGGAGAGCACTTCCGGGCCATGGCGGCATGGCGGCCATGAGCGGGGCCGGGAGGAGCGGGCTCTGTGCTGCGAACGGGGTCGGGCCTCGGTGCGGGGGCACGGAGGGGCTGTCGGGGGAGGAGCTCGCGGCGCTGCCGGCACCCAGAGGCGGCTCCCGGGCGGCTCCACGGTCTCGCTGTGCTGCGGAGTCACCCGGCCGGCCCCAAAAGCCTGGAGGCAGAGCCTGAGCCGGCCCCGGCCCGGATCGTGTGGTGCGGCTCCGGCCGTGCTGGGCTGTGCGGCAGGAAGATGACTTGCGGAATCAAACTCTATAATCCAAAGATGGGTTCTAAAGCAGGTATGTTTATTCCAGCGTTGCGCAGCGCCGGGTGCAAGCGGGAGAGCTCCACCAAACTTGCACACCGTAAGGAGAAAAGTGTGTTACAGATATAGGTTAAGCTAATACGTAATCAATAGTCTCCTCCTCAGTTTGATTACATATTCATTACATTCCCTAGGACCCCGTTCCCCGCGACCCTTGCCGTTGTTTTGGGGTGAAATTCTTCTTCTGTTTTCTTCTTGGTGTTATCTGCTGGTATCGTTCTCCCATGTCAGCATCATCTTGCCCGGGGGTATCTAATCCTTCTTCTTGTCAGAGGTCTCCGGACAATTTCTTCTTATCTTTATTGCCCTCTTCTCTGGTTTTATTTTGACTAAGTGTCTGTAATTCCCCCTATCCCTGCACTTTTAAATGTAAACTATCTGCAGTTACCCTTTGTCTCGGATTCTGTGAAGTTCCCCTTTCCCTTTCTATAGCAAAGTGTTACCTTGCCTCCATTTCAGTCTTTGGGTCCCCAGGGAGGCTCTCCCTGGGGGTGTCCCGATTCGAAGGCAGGATTCAATCCCGCCGCAGCCCGTCCATGGCAGGCAAACGCTTCTCTCCTCTGCTCTTGGGACTCAGCAGTGCCAGGGGTTTCACAGCGCACGTGTTGCAGTGGCTGGCAGCCTCCGTGTGTTTCTCTATTGCATACAGGATCCCATGGTGGAGCCGCGTCAGAAGCAGACGTTGGTGTCTTGTGGCAGGAGCAAGGGCAGTGGAAGCGCTGCCCAGGGCAGGGCGGTGGTGACTGCCATGAGAGCGGAGGTCTGATGCCATCTGCGAGGGATGGGATTTGCATCCGGTGGCTTTTCCGTTGCAGAATGTCCAGCAGCAGAGCGTGAGTGGCCGTGAAATGAAGCTGGGCCCCAGGAGAGCCGCCTGGAGCTGCGTCACGAGCTTCGTGCGTGGCCAGCGCAAGGTAGGTGTGCCTTACTGTAAGCGTGCGCTGAAGCAGTGTTGGTTAAGCACGGCTCACTCCTCTGTCTGCAACAGATGGGCTTTCTGCGCGCTTTATTGCTGTGGCCGTAGAATTCCCTCTTTCTTACCATCTGATCTGTGAAGGCTTTTGTGTGGGAAGGTTTTGAGGAATGAGGGAGTAGAAATTGCTTTAGTCACGAGTCATCTGGAAAGGTTTCACAGAAACGGTGACATTTGCAGAAGGAACGTATTGGCATTGGCAGTTGTGCCAAATACTCACTGGGATGGAGAGGAGGGAGTACCTGCAGAAGACCGTTCTCTTCTGGTTTTGAGGAAGCCGGGCAGAGCTCAGATTGCAGCTTAAGCAATGTTCTTTTGTCACACTCTGTGTCCTGTGTTGCGTTCTCTCCTTTCGATTCCAGTTCTCCTGACAGGTTAGGCTTGAATTCAGCATAATATCTGCTTCTCCCTGGGTTCAGGTTCTTTGGGTCTCCTGCCTGCTTTTCTCCCTTTTCTTAATGGAGAGTGGAGTTTCTACCACAGAGCAAAGTTTCGTGATTGACAGAAACAAATATGGAACATATTAGATGAACACAGCTCTGCATTTTTTTCTTCCTCCGAACAGCAAGGGACTCCTGTGCTCTCATTAATATCATCAGTGAGTAGATGCTGCCTTCTGCTGGAGCCTAAAATGCTTTCTGCAGTTGAGTGGTTGGAAACATAGGGTTTTAACTTAAAATTGTTTGCGCAGGGTGAAGGTTGGGAATACAATTAGAATACAGTTACACAGTGCTCTATCCCCAGCACTTTCCATCATTTTTCTTAACACAGCTTACGGTTCATTTCAAAACAAACTAACAAAGATGAACTTGGGTTAGCGTAGCCTGTTTTAAATGATCCTTCTGTGTCTTTTCCAGGCTGGTAGCAGAATGGAGACTTTCCCGAGGCACTGAGGAACAGACACAAGCTTCTTTTGAAGGCTTCAATGAAATTCTGCCCCAGCAGTATCTGTGGTCTTTTGATGCTAAGGAGCTGGACGTAAAGGATTCTTTGACTATTGCCAGATCCAGGCTGCTACAGGTATGTCACGGTTTAAACTAAAAATCCACCTGCGTCCGTGACAGGGACTGTGGGCCCAGCAGGGGCCCTAGGCCGAAAGGAAAAAAAGTTAATTAGGAAAAGAAAACAGCAGCAACAATCTAAGGAGGCACACTTATTTACTAAATTACTATATCGAAATACAGGATAACACAGTATAATACAATATAATTGAAAATTGAGCTAACGAATCAAGCAAAATAGGAGAGAGAATGAGTCCCGAAACCGAGAGGCCTACTGTAAATCTAGGCGAAACGGTGAAGGCTCCCACACACTCCCCTGAACGCCAGAACTCGAAAGACGTCAGTCTAGCCTGCGACAGAGTTAATATAGTGTCCAGGTCCCGTGACCTCGTGTTGTTCTCTGGGAGATGTAGTCTTCTTCTGTAAGTTGCAGATTCAGTAAAACTATTCATGCTTTATATGATGTTATGATGTGGAATACTGATAGCAAAATTACAAAATTATTAAACCATGACAAGGTAATACTTGCATTTCAGTCAGTGTCTGAAGAGCAAAGTTCATTAAGGCTGGCGGTTCTGTTTTCAGGATGTGTGAGAGAAGCCTTATGTATCAGTTAGTATTTGGTTACTGTGTTGGTCTTCACTTTCTTCTTTGCAACCAATTTACACGTTTCTAACGTTAAGATTCTGCCAGCATAAATTTTTTGGCTAACAGTGTTTTTGTAGTCCTTGACAATGTGATTTGCGTGTGTCTAAAGAGTGAGCAACTAGAAAGCAAGGGAGCAAAGAACCAAATATCAGCGGATGGTCAAATTACTGAGTGGAGCAGGTTTTAGCTGCTTTTGGGTTCTCCAAGTTATACTCTACAGCAAAACATCGTATTTCTAGCACAGAATGGTACGGATAGGTAAAGACAAAGTACGTTGTTAGTTTG
Source organism: Coturnix japonica (assembly GCF_054131305.1). NCBI lineage: Eukaryota > Metazoa > Chordata > Aves > Galliformes > Phasianidae > Coturnix > Coturnix japonica. The sequence continues at coordinate 1,222,552 of NC_140680.1, read as the reverse complement.
AATGTCTAAATACAAATGTTTTCATGAGTGGTATTTCTCTTTTGTGGCCTCTCCACATTTTCTTTGTGAGCGGATGTTATTATTTGCTATGAAAGTTTGAGAGTTTAATATTAAAAACGAGTGTAGTGTGATTGCAGGTGCTTTTAAGTACAGTAGTATTTCAGTACAATAGTCTTGCTGTAGAAGCAAAGTAGTAGGTTGTAGTTTCAATGATTCCATGTGGGTGCCCAGCCCAAAGTGGGGATTCCCTTATGAAAGGAGGGGGAGGGTGAAGGAGGCCGAGGGCCCTTTTCTCGGGGCCAGCTCTCTGTGCCCTCTTGCTGGCCGGAGAGAAGGGCTGCCCGCTGGACACAGGGAGTGCCTTGTAGCTCCCGTGCCGTGCCCTGCCCTCCAGCCCCCTCCTCATCCTATGCGGAACACCACTCCCAGCAGCACAGGTGCCATTTTGGAATCTTCCCCATGTCACAGCTGTCACCTTGGTTGCTGCGGCTCCACCCGACTCACTCACCTCTGAGAGTGCTGGGCAGGTAGCAGCCATGTCCAGCACGAAGCGAGGGCGAGAGGAATGTAGTGAGGATTTAAGTGGGAGAAGGAGCTGGGGGCCCCAGAACCGAAGAGGAGGAGGGTGCCCGCCATAACCATCAAATGGAGGAGGGGGAAAGGAGCCCGTTTCCATCATGCCTGGACCAGCCCTGTGACCACCACCCATGTGGAGCCGATGGAGGTGGATCCCCCTCCGGAGGAACCGATGGAGGTGGATCCCCCTCCAGAGGAGCCCATGGACGTGGATCCGCCCGCGGCATAGCTGGCCTGGCACCACACCACCGTGGTCATGGTCATGACCGTTGGCATGGTCACAGCTTCACCATCGCTGGTCCAGGCACTCGGCTCCTTTCCTGCTGCGTGGCCCCTGCCCCCAGCATGAGCTGGGTGGCATTATTTAACATCTTCTTCTCCTCCACCTCGTTGCTCCTCCGGTTCTGTGGGCCCCCAGTTCCTTCTTCCCCCTGTTGTAGTTAGGTGTTTGCTCTGTTCTTTGTTTTGATGGTTGTGTTAGGTTAGTGTTAGTGTTCAGTTTAGTTTTAGCGTTAGGGATAGGTTCCTGTTTGTTCTTTAGAGTTAGGCATAGGTTCCTGTTTGTTCTTTAGGGTTAGGTATAGGTTTCTGTTGTTATTTTAGAGTTAGGCATAGGTTAGTGTTCGTACTTACAGTCAGGCATTGGCTGCTACACTCAAGTAAAAGTAACCGCTGCTCCTGGGTAAGCACACAGTGTTGCCATCAGGGCTCAAGCTCAGGCAGCCAGCTGACCGGGGCAGAATTTGTGTTAGACGCTGCTCAGTGACAACACCCAGAACAAAGTAGCAAGGATGTGAAGTGCAGGAGACTACTTGCGCTTAGCACATTCTGTCTGCTGTAACAGCATTACTCAAAGATTTCTAATCAGGCCAAGATCTTTGTGATGCAGCAGTTTGTTCATTACTGCCATCATGGGCGCAACACCCTACTGGCGAGGAATGGAAGGCCCTATATGCTGGCCCGACCCTACCCGCAGGGAGGTGTGCTCCCTCCCCTGGGCACGGGTCAGGGACATTGCTGGGAGACTTCCCAGTCTGATCTGCCCTTCTGTCTACTATCCCCTGCTGATAGTTCAGGCAGGCAGTGAAGAAGTTAGTTAAAAAAGCCTGAAGGCTATCAAAGATGATTTCAGGGGACTGGGGCGGGTAATCGAAGGAACAGGTGTGCGGGTGGTTATTGCATCTGTACTTTCAGTGGCAGGGAGGGATACTGAGTTGGACCTAAAAACCCACCTCTTAAACAAATGGTTAAAGAGTCGGTGCAGACATAGGAGTCTTGGTGTTTTTCACCATGGGGCAATTTATTTGGCTCCTGGCATGACAGCTACAGACGGAAGCGGCCTGTCTCAAAGGGGTAAGAGGGTTCTAGCTGAGGAACTGTCAGGACCCCACCAAAAACCTGCACCCTGACTTGTAAAATGGTTACACAGATATAGGTACACCTCATACATAGTCAATGATGTAAGGAAGGACACTGGACACACCTTCGTTGGCTCCACAGCCGCAGTCCAACACGGCGGCCAGGCCCGTCGATCCATTCCTTTGCTTGCTGCCAGTTCCCACAGGGAGTCCTCACTCAGACACCTGAAACAACAACGCACACAAACACATCAGGCAAACAACAGACACGCACACAAACACAAAACGCCCTCCTCGGATCCCGCCACTCACCCTTCCTTTGCCAACTTCTCTCGCTCACCTTCAGGGCAGTGCCAGCCCCTTCAACCCGATCACAGAATCACAGAATGACCCGGGTTGGAAGGGACCTCAAGGATCATGAAGCACCAACCCCCGCCTGGCTGCGGGGCTGTGGCAGCCGGTGTGGCTGGGTGCAGCACGTGGGCATGTGGGAGGGCCTGCAGCAGGGATGTGGGGTGTAATCAGAGTGACTGGAATTCCAATTCAGTCAGAGGTCTTAATTGTAGGTAAGGGTTGAATCCGCCGAGGTGCCGCACAAGGAGAGGCGCTGGGTGCGACTATGGAAAGCAGAGCTTGTGTGTCCCAGGAGGCAGGCGTAGTCAGGTCCCCTTTGGAGCCTGCCGTTGTTGGTGCTCAGCTCAGGAGCCCCATCAGGAGCTGCTGCGTGCTGCGTCTGTGTCACGGACTTATCTAGATCAATATGATTGACTGATCAATCTATGATCTCCAGATGATGTTATGATGTGAAATACCAATAGAAAAAAATACAAAACCACAACAGTATGGCAGCCCAAAAAGATTCCCTTGTGGAAGAAGGGGGAGGGTGAAGGAGGGTGAAGGAGGCCGAGGGCCCTTTACTTGGGGCCGGCTCGTCTGTGCCCTCTTGCTGGCCAGAGAGAAGGGCTGCCCGCTGGGCACAGGGAGCACCTTGTAGCTCCCGTACCATGCCCTGCCCTCCAGCCCCCTCCTCATCCTATGTGGAACTCCAGTGCCAGCAGTGCGGCCGCCATTTTAGAACCCTCTCCATGTCACCATGGTCACCGTTGCTGCATGCCTCTGACAGTTGTGGCAGTTAACAGCCATGCCTGCTGCAAAGAGGGCGAGGGTTGAAGTTTCTGGTGGGAGGATGGAGCTGGGGGCCCTAGGAGTCAGAAGGAGGAGGGGGCCCGCCATGACCATCAGGCAGAGGAGGGGTAAGAGAGCCATTATCCATCATGCCTGGACCAGCCCTGTGACCACCACCCATGTGGAGCCTATGGAGGTGGATCCCCCTCCGGAGGAACCGATGGAGGTGGATCCCCCTCCGGAGGAACCGATGGAGGTGGATCCCCCTCCGGAGGAACCGATGGAGGTGGATCCCCCTCCAGAGGAGCCCATGGACGTGGATCCGCCCGCGGCATAGCTGGCCTGGCACCACACCACCGTGCCAGGCCCCGCGTTGGCATGGTCACAGCTTCACCATCGCTGGTCCAGGCACTCGGCTCCTTTCCTGCTGCGCGGCCCCTGCCCCCAGCATTAGCTGGGTGGCATTATTTAACATCTTCTGCTCCTCCACCTTGTTGCTCCTCTGGTTCTGTGGGCCCCCAGTTCCATCTTCCCCCTGTTAGGTTAGGTGTTTGTTATGTTCTTTGTTTTGATGGTAGTGTTAGGTTAGTGTTAGTGTTCAGTTTAGTTTTAGTGTTAGGGATAGGTTCCTGTTCGTTTTTTAGAGTTAGGCATAGGTTCCTGTTTGTTCTTTAGGGTTAGGTATAGGTTTTTGTTGTTATTTTAGAGTTAGGTATAGGTTTTTGTTGTTATTTTAGAGTTAGGTATAGGTTTCTGTTGTTATTTTAGAGTTAGGCATAGGTTAGTGTTCGTACTTGCAGTCAGGCATTGGCTGTTACACTCAAGTAAAAGTAACCGCTGCTCCTTGGGTAAGCATGCAGCTGGTTGCTCACCCCGAGCAATGAGTGCGACTGCCCTGACAGTTTGATGACATCTGCGATGAACTGAATTTCCCTCTTGGGACTTTTCCTTTGCAGAACATGGAGGAGCAGAGCGTGAGTGGGCTGAGAAATGGAGCTGGGACTCAGGAGAGCAACACGTGGCTGTGTCCCAGAGCTCCCAAAGTGTGGCCATTGCAAGGTAGGAGTGCCTTACCGAAAGCGTTGTTCAAGCACAGCTCCTGGCACTGTCTGCAACAGATCCGCTCTCTGCGTGCTTTCTTTCAGTCGCTGGTGTTGTGCAGCACAGCCACGGCACGGCCCTCAGTGCGTACGCGAGGAGCGTGGAAAGGTAGGTGGTGAATTTTCATCTTGCTAACGCTAGGATTAGGAATGGTGAGCATTCCTAAAAGAGTGGCCACAAAGGTGTGATCTGCCTCGGGGAGAAGTTGATTCTCGCCTCTTCAGCTTTTCCCTTCTTTTCTGTCCACCTGTCCTTTCCAGCTCCTCCTCCCCTCAGCTGCAAGTGGGGCAGTGCTCGAGTGTGAGGACTCTTCCTTGGCATGCGGTAACAGACAATGCAGATGTGACTTTTGTGTCCTTCCTTGTTCTTGGGTTCGTAGCCCAGGGATATCTTGCGAGCAGCTCTCTAAGTCAGACTGTGCTGGCAGCGTGCGTGAGTGAAATAGTGCCTCTTTTTTCCCTCTTGCAGCAAGCTTGCCGAGGCAAGGCAAGCGCTACTCAGCTGAGGAAGAAAGCCGAGAAGGAAAGCAGAAAGCAACGATGAGGGCTTGAGCAAGAAGCTACAAAGGACAGCAGAACCACCTGCAACGCTTCCTCGGAGGTGGCACCAAGAGCTGCTGACTCAACAGCCCAGTTTACTGGCACAGCCGTGCTTTCCCTGTCATGGACGGTGGAGATGATGGAAGTGAACTGGACAGGAAGGACTTGTGCTGCGTTAGAAGCAATGAGGGCTTCACATAGGCAGGACTTGGTGTATGGCAAGAGCTGGAGACGCTGCGTTCCTTCAGGGTGTGTCTCTTGAGGTCCAGGCCTGGTGTAGGGTTAGGTTGAAATAGGGCTGGCTGGGACTGGAGAGGGAGGAGGTGACGTAGCCCCGGGGTTTGGCTTCTCCTTGGGTCTGACTGGAGGCTGAGTGACTGATTGCTAAGCGGCAATCCTGGGCACTGGGGTTTCATTTTGGGGTGTGGGCGGGGCAATAAATAGAAGCCAAATCTTCTTGTACGCAATAAAATTGAAGCGAACTTTCTAAACCTGGTGCTGCCTCTTTCAGTAGCTGGTCAGAACGTCCCTCGCTCGGGCTGGCAATCGCAGGGCGATGAAGCGGTCGGCTTCACGTCTCTCCCTTGACATGGTGCAGTGCAGGTTTTCCCCCGTTTCCTTGTTGGTCTTCCCAACCTGTGGCCTTTCAGCCAACCCGTAAGTGCTGGTGACAGGCTGTGAGCATCTCCTTGCTCTCTGAGGACTGACAGAAAGAAACCAGAGGAGGGGAAGCAGCCCGGCAGGAAGAAGGGTGTCCCGTGCTCAGCCCCTTGAGTTGGCCTCTCTTCCCTGAGGGCTCTTTCAGCTTCTGATGGATGCACCGTGTGTTGCTGTTTGCCCTGGGAAGCCCAGCTGCACGCTGGCAGCCGTGGCCTGTGCATCAGCCTCCCCTTGAGGCCCAAGGAGTTGTTTGTTTTTATGTATTCACTATTGGTGTGGCATTTTGTTGTTTTGTTCTGCTTTGAGATCAAGGGGTAATTTAACACCGTTGGAAGTCATTGGGGTTCAGGAGTAGCACATGTAGAATTTTGATCATGCAGCAAGTTGTGATTTCTACTGTGTTAAAGAACTGGCACACACATATACGCCTGCAGCCGGAGCTTGATTGACTCTCGTCAATACGGCCTTCCAAAGCCCGGCCCTGGGGAGTTGTCCAAAAATTTTCCAACCTTTTGTATTACCTAAGTTTATTTTAAACAGACAAGGAGGAGTAATCTCTTAAAGGCTTTTTTAAAGGCATTGGACTAGGTTTTGATTATCACGTCTCAGGAAGCTTCTGCATTCCACCTAGTGCTAATGTGATACATCAAGAGCAGATGACACAAGAGATTCAGGCCTTGCTGCCAGTCTTTTACGAATCAGAACTTTGTTTCATGTTGCCAGATATTGTGGTTTCCTTTTCAGGGGATTCCTTTGCTGTATAATAAGAAGGCCGAGGGCATCCTGGCCTGCATGGGAAACAGTGTTGCCAGCAGGAGCAGAGAGGTGATTGTCCCCCTGTTCTCAGCACTGATGAGGCCGCAGCTCGAGTGCTGTGTTCAGTTTTGGGCCCCTCAGTGCAAGAAAGACATCGAGGCCCTGGAACGCGTTCAGAGGAGGGCAACAAAGCTGGTGAGGGGTCTGGAGCACAGGCCGTATGAGGAGCGGCTGAGGGAGCTGGGATTGTTCAGCCTGGAGAAGAGGAGGCTCAGGGGAGACCTCATTGCTCTCTCTAACTTCCTGAAGGGAGGCTGTAGTGAGCTGGGGCTCGGCCTCTTCTCTCGTGTCATTAATGATAGGACCAGAGGGAATGGCTTCAAGCTGCGACAGGGGAGATTCAGGCTGGACACTACGAGGTATTACTGCTCAGAAAGGGTGGCCAGGCACTGGAATGGACACAGGGAGGTGGTGAAGGGAAGGGGACGAGGGCGAGGAAGGAAGGAAGGGAAGGGGAAGGTAAAGGAAGGAAAGCGAGAGGAAAGACACGAAATGAGACGTGAATTTTGGGTCCTTTTCCGGCAGCCGCCCCCCCCCAACAGGCCCCAGCCCGGCCTGAGCCACGTGACAGTGCCAGTGCCAGTGACAGGAAGTGCTTCCTGCAGGCGGCGGAGAGCACTTCCGGGCCATGGCGGCATGGCGGCCATGAGCGGGGCCGGGAGGAGCGGGCTCTGTGCTGCGAACGGGGTCGGGCCTCGGGGCGGGGGCACGGAGGGGCTGTCGGGGGAGGAGCTCGCGGCGCTGCCGGCACCCAGAGGCGGCTCCCGGGCGGCTCCACGGTCTCGCTGTGCTGCGGAGTCACCCGGCCGGCCCCAAAAGCCTGGAGGCAGAGCCTGAGCCGGCCCCGGCCCGGATCGTGTGGTGCGGCTCCGGCCGTGCTGGGCTGTGCGGCAGGAAGATGACTTGCGGAATCAAACTCTATAACCCAAAGATGGGTTCTAAAGCAGGTATGTTTATTCCAGCGTTGCGCAGCGCCGGGTGCAAGCGGGAGAGCTCCACCAAACTTGCACACCGTAAGGAGAAAAGTGTGTTACAGATATAGGTTAAGCTAATACGTAATCAATAGTCTCCTCCTCAGTTTGATTACATATTCATTACATTCCCTAGGACCCCGTTCCCCGCGACCCTTGCCGTTGTTTTGGGGTGAAATTCTTCTTCTGTTTTCTTCTTGGTGTTATCTGCTGGTATCGTTCTCCCATGTCAGCATCATCTTGCCCGGGGGTATCTAATCCTTCTTCTTGTCAGAGGTCTCCGGACAATTTCTTCTTATCTTTATTGCCCTCTTCTCTGGTTTTATTTTGACTAAGTGTCTGTAATTCCCCCTATCCCTGCACTTTTAAATGTAAACTATCTGCAGTTACCCTTTGTCTCGGATTCTGTGAAGTTCCCCTTTCCCTTTCTATAGCAAAGTGTTACCTTGCCTCCATTTCAGTCTTTGGGTCCCCAGGGAGGCTCTCCCTGGGGGTGTCCCGATTCGAAGGCAGGATTCAATCCCGCCGCAGCCCGTCCATGGCAGGCAAACGCTTCTCTCCTCTGCTCTTGGGACTCAGCAGTGCCAGGGGTTTCACAGCGCGCGTGTTGCAGTGGCTGGCAGCCTCCGTGTGTTTCTCTATTGCATACAGGATCCCATGGTGGAGCCGCGTCAGAAGCAGACGTTGGTGTCTTGTGGCAGGAGCAAGGGCAGTGGAAGCGCTGCCCAGGGCAGGGCGGTGGTGACTGCCATGAGAGCGGAGGTCTGATGCCATCTGCGAGGGATGGGATTTGCATCCGGTGGCTTTTCCGTTGCAGAATGTCCAGCAGCAGAGCGTGAGTGGCCGTGAAATGAAGCTGGGCCCCAGGAGAGCCGCCTGGAGCTGCGTCACGAGCTTCGTGCGTGGCCAGCGCAAGGTAGGTGTGCCTTACTGTAAGCGTGCGCTGAAGCAGTGTTGGTTAAGCACGGCTCACTCCTCTGTCTGCAACAGATGGGCTTTCTGCGCGCTTTATTGCTGTGGCCGTAGAATTCCCTCTTTCTTACCATCTGATCTGTGAAGGCTTTTGTGTGGGAAGGTTTTGAGGAATGAGGGAGTAGAAATTGCTTTAGTCACGAGTCATCTGGAAAGGTTTCACAGAAACGGTGACATTTGCAGAAGGAACGTATTGGCATTGGCAGTTGTGCCAAATACTCACTGGGATGGAGAGGAGGGAGTACCTGCAGAAGACCGTTCTCTTCTGCTTTTGAGGAAGCCGGGCAGAGCTCAGATTGCAGCTTAAGCAATGTTCTTTTGTCACACTCTGTGTCCTGTGTTGCGTTCTCTCCTTTCGATTCCAGTTCTCCTGACAGGTTAGGCTTGAATTCAGCATAATATCTGCTTCTCCCTGGGTTCAGGTTCTTTGGGTCTCCTGCCTGCTTTTCTCCCTTTTCTTAATGGAGAGTGGAGTTTCTACCACAGAGCAAAGTTTCGTGATTGACAGAAACAAATATGGAACATATTAGATGAACACAGCTCTGCATTTTTTTCTTCCTCCGAACAGCAAGGGACTCCTGTGCTCTCATTAATATCATCAGTGAGTAGATGCTGCCTTCTGCTGGAGCCTAAAATGCTTTCTGCAGTTGAGTGGTTGGAAACATAGGGTTTTAACTTAAAATTGTTTGCGCAGGGTGAAGGTTGGGAATACAATTAGAATACAGTTACACAGTGCTCTATCCCCAGCACTTTCCATCATTTTTCTTAACACAGCTTACGGTTCATTTCAAAACAAACTAACAAAGATGAACTTGGGTTAGCGTAGCCTGTTTTAAATGATCCTTCTGTGTCTTTTCCAGGCTGGTAGCAGAATGGAGACTTTCCCGAGGCACTGAGGAACAGACACAAGCTTCTTTTGAAGGCTTCAATGAAATTCTGCCCCAGCAGTATCTGTGGTCTTTTGATGCTAAGGAGCTGGACGTAAAGGATTCTTTGACTATTGCCAGATCCAGGCTGCTACAGGTATGTCACGGTTTAAACTAAAAATCCACCTGCGTCCGTGACAGGGACTGTGGGCCCAGCAGGGGCCCTAGGCCGAAAGGAAAAAAAGTTAATTAGGAAAAGAAAACAGCAGCAACAATCTAAGGAGGCACACTTATTTACTAAATTACTATATCGAAATACAGGATAACACAGTATAATACAATATAATTGAAAATTGAGCTAACGAATCAAGCAAAATAGGAGAGAGAATGAGTCCCGAAACCGAGAGGCCTACTGTAAATCTAGGCGAAACGGTGAAGGCTCCCACACACTCCCCTGAACGCCAGAACTCGAAAGACGTCAGTCTAGCCTGCGACAGAGTTAATATAGTGTCCAGGTCCCGTGACCTCGTGTTGTTCTCTGGGAGATGTAGTCTTCTTCTGTAAGTTGCAGATTCAGTAAAACTATTCATGCTTTATATGATGTTATGATGTGGAATACTGATAGCAAAATTACAAAATTATTAAACCATGACAAGGTAATACTTGCATTTCAGTCAGTGTCTGAAGAGCAAAGTTCATTAAGGCTGGCGGTTCTGTTTTCAGGATGTGTGAGAGAAGCCTTATGTATCAGTTAGTATTTGGTTACTGTGTTGGTCTTCACTTTCTTCTTTGCAACCAATTTACACGTTTCTAACGTTAAGATTCTGCCAGCATAAATTTTTTGGCTAACAGTGTTTTTGTAGTCCTTGACAATGTGATTTGCGTGTGTCTAAAGAGTGAGCAACTAGAAAGCAAGGGAGCAAAGAACCAAATATCAGCGGATGGTCAAATTACTGAGTGGAGCAGGTTTTAGCTGCTTTTGGGTTCTCCAAGTTATACTCTACAGCAAAACATCGTATTTCTAGCACAGAATGGTACGGTTAGGTAAAGACAAAGTACGTTGTTAGTTTGAATGTCTAAATACAAATGTTTTCATGAGTGGTATTTCTCTTTTGTGGCCTCTCCACATTTTCTTTGTGAGCGGATGTTATTATTTGCTATGAAAGTTTGAGAGTTTAATATTAAAAACGAGTGTAGTGTGATTGCAGGTGCTTTTAAGTACAGTAGTATTTCAGTACAGTAGTCTTGCTGTAGAAGCAAAGTAGTAGGTTGTAGTTTCAATGATTCCATGTGGGTGCCCAGCCCAAAGTGGGGATTCCCTTATGAAAGGAGGGGGAGGGTGAAGGAGGCCGAGGGCCCTTTTCTCGGGGCCAGCTCTCTGTGCCCTCTTGCTGGCCGGAGAGAAGGGCTGCCCGCTGGACACAGGGAGTGCCTTGTAGCTCCCGTGCCGTGCCCTGCCCTCCAGCCCCCTCCTCATCCTATGCGGAACACCACTCCCAGCAGCACAGGTGCCATTTTGGAATCTTCCCCATGTCACAGCTGTCACCTTGGTTGCTGCGGCTCCACCCGACTCACTCACCTCTGAGAGTGCTGGGCAGGTAGCAGCCATGTCCAGCACGAAGCGAGGGCGAGAGGAATGTAGTGAGGATTTAAGTGGGAGAAGGAGCTGGGGGCCCCAGAACCGAAGAGGAGGAGGGTGCCCGCCATAACCATCAAATGGAGGAGGGGGAAAGGAGCCCGTTTCCATCATGCCTGGACCAGCCCTGTGACCACCACCCATGTGGAGCCGATGGAGGTGGATCCCCCTCCGGAGGAACCGATGGAGGTGGATCCCCCTCCAGAGGAGCCCATGGACGTGGATCCGCCCGCGGCATAGCTGGCCTGGCACCACACCACCGTGGTCATGGTCATGACCGTTGGCATGGTCACAGCTTCACCATCGCTGGTCCAGGCACTCGGCTCCTTTCCTGCTGCGTGGCCCCTGCCCCCAGCATGAGCTGGGTGGCATTATTTAACATCTTCTTCTCCTCCACCTCGTTGCTCCTCCGGTTCTGTGGGCCCCCAGTTCCTTCTTCCCCCTGTTGTAGTTAGGTGTTTGCTCTGTTCTTTGTTTTGATGGTTGTGTTAGGTTAGTGTTAGTGTTCAGTTTAGTTTTAGCGTTAGGGATAGGTTCCTGTTTGTTCTTTAGAGTTAGGCATAGGTTCCTGTTTGTTCTTTAGGGTTAGGTATAGGTTTCTGTTGTTATTTTAGAGTTAGGCATAGGTTAGTGTTCGTACTTACAGTCAGGCATTGGCTGCTACACTCAAGTAAAAGTAACCGCTGCTCCTGGGTAAGCACACAGTGTTGCCATCAGGGCTCAAGCTCAGGCAGCCAGCTGACCGGGGCAGAATTTGTGTTAGACGCTGCTCAGTGACAACACCCAGAACAAAGTAGCAAGGATGTGAAGTGCAGGAGACTACTTGCGCTTAGCACATTCTGTCTGCTGTAACAGCATTACTCAAAGATTTCTAATCAGGCCAAGATCTTTGTGATGCAGCAGTTTGTTCATTACTGCCATCATGGGCGCACAACCCTACTGGCGAGGAATGGAAGGCCCTATATGCTGGCCCGACCCTACCCGCAGGGAGACGTGCTCCCTCCCCTGGGCACGGGTCAGGGACATTGCTGGGAGACTTCCCAGTCTGATCTGCCCTTCTGTCTACTATCCCCTGCTGATAGTTCAGGCTGGCAGTGAAGAAGTTAGTAAAAAAAGCCTGAAGGCTATCAAAGATGATTTCAGGGGACTGGGGCGGGTAATCGAAGGAACAGGTGTGCGGGTGGTTATTGCATCTGTACTTTCAGTGGCAGGGAGGGATACTGAGTTGGACCTAAAAACCCACCTCTTAAACAAATGGTTAAAGAGTCGGTGCAGACATAGGAGTCTTGGTGTTTTTCACCATGGGGCAATTTATTTGGCTCCTGGCATGACAGCTACAGACGGAAGCGGCCTGTCTCAAAGGGGTAAGAGGGTTCTAGCTGAGGAACTGTCAGGACCCCACCAAAAACCTGCACCCTGACTTGTAAAATGGTTACACAGATATAGGTACACCTCATACATAGTCAATGATGTAAGGAAGGACACTGGACACACCTTCGTTGGCTCCACAGCCGCAGTCCAACACGGCGGCCAGGCCCGTCGATCCATTCCTTTGCTTGCTGCCAGTTCCCACAGGGAGTCCTCACTCAGACACCTGAAACAACAACGCACACAAACACATCAGGCAAACAACAGACACGCACACAAACACAAAACGCCCTCCTCGGATCCCGCCACTCACCCTTCCTTTGCCAACTTCTCTCGCTCACCTTCAGGGCAGTGCCAGCCCCTTCAACCCGATCACAGAATCACAGAATGACCCGGGTTGGAAGGGACCTCAAGGATCATGAAGCACCAACCCCCGCCTGGCTGCGGGGCTGTGGCAGCCGGTGTGGCTGGGTGCAGCACGTGGGCATGTGGGAGGGCCTGCAGCAGGGATGTGGGGTGTAATCAGAGTGACTGGAATTCCAATTCAGTCAGAGGTCTTAATTGTAGGTAAGGGTTGAATCCGCCGAGGTGCCGCACAAGGAGAGGCGCTGGGTGCGACTATGGAAAGCAGAGCTTGTGTGTCCCAGGAGGCAGGCGTAGTCAGGTCCCCTTTGGAGCCTGCCGTTGTTGGTGCTCAGCTCAGGAGCCCCATCAGGAGCTGCTGCGTGCTGCGTCTGTGTCATGGACTTATCTAGATCAATATGATTGACTGATCAATCTATGATCTCCAGATGATGTTATGATGTGAAATACCAATAGAAAAAAATACAAAACCACAACAGTATGGCAGCCCAAAAAGATTCCCTTGTGGAAGAAGGGGGAGGGTGAAGGAGGGTGAAGGAGGCCGAGGGCCCTTTACTTGAGGCCGGCTCGTCTGTTCCCTCTTGCTGGCCAGAGAGAAGGGCTGCCCGCTGGGCACAGGGAGCACCTTGTAGCTCCCGTACCATGCCCTGCCCTCCAGCCCCCTCCTCATCCTATGTGGAACTCCAGTGCCAGCAGTGCGGCCGCCATTTTAGAACCCTCTCCATGTCACCATGGTCACTGTTGCCGCATGCCTCTGACAGTTGTGGCAGTTAACAGCCATGCCTGCTGCAAAGAGGGCGAGGGTTGAAGTTTCTGGTGGGAGGATGGAGCTGGGGGCCCTAGGAGTCAGAAGGAGGAGGGAGCCCGCCATGACCATCAGGCAGAGGAGGGGTAAGAGAGCCATTATCCATCATGCCTGGACCAGCCCTGTGACCACCACCCATGTGGAGCCTATGGAGGTGGATCCCCCTCCGGAGGAACCGATGGAGGTGGATCCCCCTCCGGAGGAACCGATGGAGGTGGATCCCCCTCCGGAGGAACCGATGGAGGTGGATCCCCCTCCGGAGGAACCGATGGAGGTGGATCCCCCTCCAGAGGAGCCCATGGACGTGGATCCGCCCGCGGCATAGCTGGCCTGGCACCACACCACCGTGCCAGGCCCCGCGTTGGCATGGTCACAGCTTCACCATCGCTGGTCCAGGCACTCGGCTCCTTTCCTGCTGCGCGGCCCCTGCCCCCAGCATTAGCTGGGTGGCATTATTTAACATCTTCTGCTCCTCCACCTTGTTGCTCCTCTGGTTCTGTGGGCCCCCAGTTCCATCTTCCCCCTGTTAGGTTAGGTGCTTGTTATGTTTTTGTTGATGGTAGTGTTAAGTTAGTGTTAGTGTTAGTGTTCAGTTTAGTTTTAGTGTTAGGTATAGGTTTCTGTTGTTATTTTAGAGTTAGGCATAGGTTCCTGTTTGTTCTTTAGGGTTAGGTATAGGTTTTTGTTGTTATTTTAGAGTTAGGTATAGGTTTTTGTTGTTATTTTAGAGTTAGGTATAGGTTTCTGTTGTTATTTTAGAGTTAGGCATAGGTTAGTGTTCGTACTTGCAGTCAGGCATTGGCTGTTACACTCAAGTAAAAGTAACCGCTGCTCCTTGGGTAAGCATGCAGCTGGTTGCTCACCCCGAGCAATGAGTGCGACTGCCCTGACAGTTTGATGACATCTGCGATGAACTGAATTTCCCTCTTGGGACTTTTCCTTTGCAGAACATGGAGGAGCAGAGCGTGAGTGGGCTGAGAAATGGAGCTGGGACTCAGGAGAGCAACACGTGGCTGTGTCCCAGAGCTCCCAAAGTGTGGCCATTGCAAGGTAGGAGTGCCTTACCGAAAGCGTTGTTCAAGCACAGCTCCTGGCACTGTCTGCAACAGATCCGCTCTCTGCGTGCTTTCTTTCAGTCGCTGGTGTTGTGCAGCACAGCCACGGCACGGCCCTCAGTGCGTACGCGAGGAGCGTGAAAAGGTAGGTGGTGAATTTTCATCTTGCTAATGCTAGGATTAGGAATGGTGAGCATTCCTAAAAGAGTGGCCACAAAGGTGTGATCTGCCTCGGGGAGAAGTTGATTCTCGCCTCTTCAGCTTTTCCCTTCTTTTCTGTCCACCTGTCCTTTCCAGCTCCTCCTCCCCTCAGCTGCAAGTGGGGCAGTGCTCGAGTGTGAGGACTCTTCCTTGGCATGCGGTAACAGACAATGCAGATGTGACTTTTGTGTCCTTCCTTGTTCTTGGGTTTGTAGCCCAGGGATATCTTGCGAGCAGCTCTCTAAGTCAGACTGTGCTGGCAGCGTGCGTGAGTGAAATAGTGCCTCTTTTTTCCCTCTTGCAGCAAGCTTGCCGAGGCAAGGCAAGCGCTACTCAGCTGAGGAAGAAAGCCGAGAAGGAAAGCAGAAAGCAACGATGAGGGCTTGAGCAAGAAGCTACAAAGGACAGCAGAACCACCTGCAACGCTTCCTCGGAGGTGGCACCAAGAGCTGCTGACTCAACAGTCCAGTTTACTGGCACAGCCGTGCTTTCCCTGTCATGGACGGTGGAGATGATGGAAGTGAACTGGACAGGAAGGACTTGTGCTGCGTTAGAAGCAATGAGGGCTTCACATAGGCAGGACTTGGTGTATGGCAAGAGCTGGAGACGCTGCGTTCCTTCAGGGTGTGTCTCTTGAGGTCCAGGCCTGGTGTAGGGTTAGGTTGAAATAGGGCTGGCTGGGACTGGAGAGGGAGGAGGTGACGTAGCCCCGGGGTTTGGCTTCTCCTTGGGTCTGACTGGAGGCTGAGTGACTGATTGCTAAGCGGCAATCCTGGGCACTGGGGTTTCATTTTGGGGTGTGGGCGGGGCAATAAATAGAAGCCAAATCTTCTTGTACGCAATAAAATTGAAGCGAACTTTCTAAACCTGGTGCTGCCTCTTTCAGTAGCTGGTCAGAACGTCCCTCGCTCGGGCTGGCAATCGCAGGGCGATGAAGCGGTCGGCTTCACGTCTCTCCCTTGACATGGTGCAGTGCAGGTTTTCCCCCGTTTCCTTGTTGGTCTTCCCAACCTGTGGTCTTTCAGCCAACCCGTAAGTGCTGGTGACAGGCTGTGAGCATCTCCTTGCTCTCTGAGGACTGACAGAAAGAAACCAGAGGAGGGGAAGCAGCCCGGCAGGAAGAAGGGTGTCCCGTGCTCAGCCCCTTGAGTTGGCCTCTCTTCCCTGAGGGCTCTTTCAGCTTCTGATGGATGCACCGTGTGTTGCTGTTTGCCCTGGGAAGCCCAGCTGCACGCTGGCAGCCGTGGCCTGTGCATCAGCCTCCCCTTGAGGCCCAAGGAGTTGTTTGTTTTTATGTATTCACTATTGGTGTGGCATTTTGTTGTTTTGTTCTGCTTAGAGATCAAGGGGTAATTTAACACCGTTGGAAGTCATTGGGGTTCAGGAGTAGCACATGTAGAATTTTGATCATGCAGCAAGTTGTGATTTCTACTGTGTTAAAGAACTGGCACACACATATACGCCTGCAGCCGGAGCTTGATTGACTCTCGTCAATACGGCCTTCCAAAGCCCGGCCCTGGGGAGTTGTCCAAAAATTTTCCAACCTTTTGTATTACCTAAGTTTATTTTAAACAGACAAGGAGGAGTAATCTCTTAAAGGCTTTTTTAAAGGCATTGGACTAGGTTTTGATTATCACGTCTCAGGAAGCTTCTGCATTCCACCTAGTGCTAATGTGATACATCAAGAGCAGATGACACAAGAGATTCAGGCCTTGCTGCCAGTCTTTTACGAATCAGAACTTTGTTTCATGTTGCCAGATATTGTGGTTTCCTTTTCAGGGGATTCCTTTGCTGTATAATAAGAAGGCCGAGGGCATCCTGGCCTGCATGGGAAACAGTGTTGCCAGCAGGAGCAGAGAGGTGATTGTCCCCCTGTTCTCAGCACTGATGAGGCCGCAGCTCGAGTGCTGTGTTCAGTTTTGGGCCCCTCAGTGCAAGAAAGACATCGAGGCCCTGGAACGCGTTCAGAGGAGGGCAACAAAGCTGGTGAGGGGTCTGGAGCACAGGCCGTATGAGGAGCGGCTGAGGGAGCTGGGATTGTTCAGCCTGGAGAAGAGGAGGCTCAGGGGAGACCTCATTGCTCTCTCTAACTTCCTGAAGGGAGGCTGTAGTGAGCTGGGGCTCGGCCTCTTCTCTCGTGTCATTAATGATAGGACCAGAGGGAATGGCTTCAAGCTGCGACAGGGGAGATTCAGGCTGGACACTACGAGGTATTACTGCTCAGAAAGGGTGGCCAGGCACTGGAATGGACACAGGGAGGTGGTGAAGGGAAGGGGACGAGGGCGAGGAAGGAAGGAAGGGAAGGGGAAGGTAAAGGAAGGAAAGCGAGAGGAAAGACACGAAATGAGACGTGAATTTTGGGTCCTTTTCCGGCAGCCGCCCCCCCCCAACAGGCCCCAGCCCGGCCTGAGCCACGTGACAGTGCCAGTGCCAGTGACAGGAAGTGCTTCCTGCAGGCGGCGGAGAGCACTTCCGGGCCATGGCGGCATGGCGGCCATGAGCGGGGCCGGGAGGAGCGGGCTCTGTGCTGCGAACGGGGTCGGGCCTCGGGGCGGGGGCACGGAGGGGCTGTCGGGGGAGGAGCTCGCGGCGCTGCCGGCACCCAGAGGCGGCTCCCGGGCGGCTCCACGGTCTCGCTGTGCTGCGGAGTCACCCGGCCGGCCCCAAAAGCCTGGAGGCAGAGCCTGAGCCGGCCCCGGCCCGGATCGTGTGGTGCGGCTCCGGCCGTGCTGGGCTGTGCGGCAGGAAGATGACTTGCGGAATCAAACTCTATAACCCAAAGATGGGTTCTAAAGCAGGTATGTTTATTCCAGCGTTGCGCAGCGCCGGGTGCAAGCGGGAGAGCTCCACCAAACTTGCACACCGTAAGGAGAAAAGTGTGTTACAGATATAGGTTAAGCTAATACGTAATCAATAGTCTCCTCCTCAGTTTGATTACATATTCATTACATTCCCTAGGACCCCGTTCCCCGCGACCCTTGCCGTTGTTTTGGGGTGAAATTCTTCTTCTGTTTTCTTCTTGGTGTTATCTGCTGGTATCGTTCTCCCATGTCAGCATCATCTTGCCCGGGGGTATCTAATCCTTCTTCTTGTCAGAGGTCTCCGGACAATTTCTTCTTATCTTTATTGCCCTCTTCTCTGGTTTTATTTTGACTAAGTGTCTGTAATTCCCCCTATCCCTGCACTTTTAAATGTAAACTATCTGCAGTTACCCTTTGTCTCGGATTCTGTGAAGTTCCCCTTTCCCTTTCTATAGCAAAGTGTTACCTTGCCTCCATTTCAGTCTTTGGGTCCCCAGGGAGGCTCTCCCTGGGGGTGTCCCGATTCGAAGGCAGGATTCAATCCCGCCGCAGCCCATCCATGGCAGGCAAACGCTTCTCTCCTCTGCTCTTGGGACTCAGCAGTGCCAGGGGTTTCACAGCGCGCGTGTTGCAGTGGCTGGCAGCCTCCGTGTGTTTCTCTATTGCATACAGGATCCCATGGTGGAGCCGCGTCAGAAGCAGACGTTGGTGTCTTGTGGCAGGAGCAAGGGCAGTGGAAGCGCTGCCCAGGGCAGGGCGGTGGTGACTGCCATGAGAGCGGAGGTCTGATGCCATCTGCGAGGGATGGGATTTGCATCCGGTGGCTTTTCCGTTGCAGAATGTCCAGCAGCAGAGCGTGAGTGGCCGTGAAATGAAGCTGGGCCCCAGGAGAGCCGCCTGGAGCTGCGTCACGAGCTTCGTGCGTGGCCAGCGCAAGGTAGGTGTGCCTTACTGTAAGCGTGCGCTGAAGCAGTGTTGGTTAAGCACGGCTCACTCCTCTGTCTGCAACAGATGGGCTTTCTGCGCGCTTTATTGCTGTGGCCGTAGAATTCCCTCTTTCTTACCATCTGATCTGTGAAGGCTTTTGTGTGGGAAGGTTTTGAGGAATGAGGGAGTAGAAATTGCTTTAGTCACGAGTCATCTGGAAAGGTTTCACAGAAACGGTGACATTTGCAGAAGGAACGTATTGGCATTGGCAGTTGTGCCAAATACTCACTGGGATGGAGAGGAGGGAGTACCTGCAGAAGACCGTTCTCTTCTGCTTTTGAGGAAGCCGGGCAGAGCTCAGATTGCAGCTTAAGCAATGTTCTTTTGTCACACTCTGTGTCCTGTGTTGCGTTCTCTCCTTTCGATTCCAGTTCTCCTGACAGGTTAGGCTTGAATTCAGCATAATATCTGCTTCTCCCTGGGTTCAGGTTCTTTGGGTCTCCTGCCTGCTTTTCTCCCTTTTCTTAATGGAGAGTGGAGTTTCTACCACAGAGCAAAGTTTCGTGATTGACAGAAACAAATATGGAACATATTAGATGAACACAGCTCTGCATTTTTTTCTTCCTCCGAACAGCAAGGGACTCCTGTGCTCTCATTAATATCATCAGTGAGTAGATGCTGCCTTCTGCTGGAGCCTAAAATGCTTTCTGCAGTTGAGTGGTTGGAAACATAGGGTTTTAACTTAAAATTGTTTGCGCAGGGTGAAGGTTGGGAATACAATTAGAATACAGTTACACAGTGCTCTATCCCCAGCACTTTCCATCATTTTTCTTAACACAGCTTACGGTTCATTTCAAAACAAACTAACAAAGATGAACTTGGGTTAGCGTAGCCTGTTTTAAATGATCCTTCTGTGTCTTTTCCAGGCTGGTAGCAGAATGGAGACTTTCCCGAGGCACTGAGGAACAGACACAAGCTTCTTTTGAAGGCTTCAATGAAATTCTGCCCCAGCAGTATCTGTGGTCTTTTGATGCTAAGGAGCTGGACGTAAAGGATTCTTTGACTATTGCCAGATCCAGGCTGCTACAGGTATGTCACGGTTTAAACTAAAAATCCACCTGCGTCCGTGACAGGGACTGTGGGCCCAGCAGGGGCCCTAGGCCGAAAGGAAAAAAAGTTAATTAGGAAAAGAAAACAGCAGCAACAATCTAAGGAGGCACACTTATTTACTAAATTACTATATCGAAATACAGGATAACACAGTATAATACAATATAATTGAAAATTGAGCTAACGAATCAAGCAAAATAGGAGAGAGAATGAGTCCCGAAACCGAGAGGCCTACTGTAAATCTAGGCGAAACGGTGAAGGCTCCCACACACTCCCCTGAACGCCAGAACTCGAAAGACGTCAGTCTAGCCTGCGACAGAGTTAATATAGTGTCCAGGTCCCGTGACCTCGTGTTGTTCTCTGGGAGATGTAGTCTTCTTCTGTAAGTTGCAGATTCAGTAAAACTATTCATGCTTTATATGATGTTATGATGTGGAATACTGATAGCAAAATTACAAAATTATTAAACCATGACAAGGTAATACTTGCATTTCAGTCAGTGTCTGAAGAGCAAAGTTCATTAAGGCTGGCGGTTCTGTTTTCAGGATGTGTGAGAGAAGCCTTATGTATCAGTTAGTATTTGGTTACTGTGTTGGTCTTCACTTTCTTCTTTGCAACCAATTTACACGTTTCTAACGTTAAGATTCTGCCAGCATAAATTTTTTGGCTAACAGTGTTTTTGTAGTCCTTGACAATGTGATTTGCGTGTGTCTAAAGAGTGAGCAACTAGAAAGCAAGGGAGCAAAGAACCAAATATCAGCGGATGGTCAAATTACTGAGTGGAGCAGGTTTTAGCTGCTTTTGGGTTCTCCAAGTTATACTCTACAGCAAAACATCGTATTTCTAGCACAGAATGGTACGGATAGGTAAAGACAAAGTACGTTGTTAGTTTGAATGTCTAAATACAAATGTTTTCATGAGTGGTATTTCTCTTTTGTGGCCTCTCCACATTTTCTTTGTGAGCGGATGTTATTATTTGCTATGAAAGTTTGAGAGTTTAATATTAAAAACGAGTGTAGTGTGATTGCAGGTGCTTTTAAGTACAGTAGTATTTCAGTACAATAGTCTTGCTGTAGAAGCAAAGTAGTAGGTTGTAGTTTCAATGATTCCATGTGGGTGCCCAGCCCAAAGTGGGGATTCCCTTATGAAAGGAGGGGGAGGGTGAAGGAGGCCGAGGGCCCTTTTCTCGGGGCCAGCTCTCTGTGCCCTCTTGCTGGCCGGAGAGAAGGGCTGCCCGCTGGACACAGGGAGTGCCTTGTAGCTCCCGTGCCGTGCCCTGCCCTCCAGCCCCCTCCTCATCCTATGCGGAACACCACTCCCAGCAGCACAGGTGCCATTTTGGAATCTTCCCCATGTCACAGCTGTCACCTTGGTTGCTGCGGCTCCACCCGACTCACTCACCTCTGAGAGTGCTGGGCAGGTAGCAGCCATGTCCAGCACGAAGCGAGGGCGAGAGGAATGTAGTGAGGATTTAAGTGGGAGAAGGAGCTGGGGGCCCCAGAACCGAAGAGGAGGAGGGTGCCCGCCATAACCATCAAATGGAGGAGGGGGAAAGGAGCCCATTTCCATCATGCCTGGACCAGCCCTGTGACCACCACCCATGTGGAGCCGATGGAGGTGGATCCCCCTCCGGAGGAACCGATGGAGGTGGATCCCCCTCCAGAGGAGCCCATGGACGTGGATCCGCCCGCGGCATAGCTGGCCTGGCACCACACCACCGTGGTCATGGTCATGACCGTTGGCATGGTCACAGCTTCACCATCGCTGGTCCAGGCACTCGGCTCCTTTCCTGCTGCGTGGCCCCTGCCCCCAGCATGAGCTGGGTGGCATTATTTAACATCTTCTTCTCCTCCACCTCGTTGCTCCTCCGGTTCTGTGGGCCCCCAGTTCCTTCTTCCCCCTGTTGTAGTTAGGTGTTTGCTCTGTTCTTTGTTTTGATGGTTGTGTTAGGTTAGTGTTAGTGTTCAGTTTAGTTTTAGCGTTAGGGATAGGTTCCTGTTTGTTCTTTAGAGTTAGGCATAGGTTCCTGTTTGTTCTTTAGGGTTAGGTATAGGTTTCTGTTGTTATTTTAGAGTTAGGCATAGGTTAGTGTTCGTACTTACAGTCAGGCATTGGCTGCTACACTCAAGTAAAAGTAACCGCTGCTCCTGGGTAAGCACACAGTGTTGCCATCAGGGCTCAAGCTCAGGCAGCCAGCTGACCGGGGCAGAATTTGTGTTAGACGCTGCTCAGTGACAACACCCAGAACAAAGTAGCAAGGATGTGAAGTGCAGGAGACTACTTGCGCTTAGCACATTCTGTCTGCTGTAACAGCATTACTCAAAGATTTCTAATCAGGCCAAGATCTTTGTGATGCAGCAGTTTGTTCATTACTGCCATCATGGGCGCACAACCCTACTGGCGAGGAATGGAAGGCCCTATATGCTGGCCCGACCCTACCCGCAGGGAGACGTGCTCCCTCCCCTGGGCACGGGTCAGGGACATTGCTGGGAGACTTCCCAGTCTGATCTGCCCTTCTGTCTACTATCCCCTGCTGATAGTTCAGGCTGGCAGTGAAGAAGTTAGTAAAAAAAGCCTGAAGGCTATCAAAGATGATTTCAGGGGACTGGGGCGGGTAATCGAAGGAACAGGTGTGCGGGTGGTTATTGCATCTGTACTTTCAGTGGCAGGGAGGGATACTGAGTTGGACCTAAAAACCCACCTCTTAAACAAATGGTTAAAGAGTCGGTGCAGACATAGGAGTCTTGGTGTTTTTCACCATGGGGCAATTTATTTGGCTCCTGGCATGACAGCTACAGACGGAAGCGGCCTGTCTCAAAGGGGTAAGAGGGTTCTAGCTGAGGAACTGTCAGGACCCCACCAAAAACCTGCACCCTGACTTGTAAAATGGTTACACAGATATAGGTACACCTCATACATAGTCAATGATGTAAGGAAGGACACTGGACACACCTTCGTTGGCTCCACAGCCGCAGTCCAACACGGCGGCCAGGCCCGTCGATCCATTCCTTTGCTTGCTGCCAGTTCCCACAGGGAGTCCTCATTCAGACACCTGAAACAACAACGCACACAAACACATCAGGCAAACAACAGACACGCACACAAACACAAAACGCCCTCCTCGGATCCCGCCACTCACCCTTCCTTTGCCAACTTCTCTCGCTCACCTTCAGGGCAGTGCCAGCCCCTTCAACCCGATCACAGAATCACAGAATGACCCGGGTTGGAAGGGACCTCAAGGATCATGAAGCACCAACCCCCGCCTGGCTGCGGGGCTGTGGCAGCCGGTGTGGCTGGGTGCAGCACGTGGGCATGTGGGAGGGCCTGCAGCAGGGATGTGGGGTGTAATCAGAGTGACTGGAATTCCAATTCAGTCAGAGGTCTTAATTGTAGGTAAGGGTTGAATCCGCCGAGGTGCCGCACAAGGAGAGGCGCTGGGTGCGACTATGGAAAGCAGAGCTTGTGTGTCCCAGGAGGCAGGCGTAGTCAGGTCCCCTTTGGAGCCTGCCGTTGTTGGTGCTCAGCTCAGGAGCCCCATCAGGAGCTGCTGCGTGCTGCGTCTGTGTCACGGACTTATCTAGATCAATATGATTGACTGATCAATCTATGATCTCCAGATGATGTTATGATGTGAAATACCAATAGAAAAAAATACAAAACCACAACAGTATGGCAGCCCAAAAAGATTCCCTTGTGGAAGAAGGGGGAGGGTGAAGGAGGGTGAAGGAGGCCGAGGGCCCTTTACTTGGGGCCGGCTCGTCTGTGCCCTCTTGCTGGCCAGAGAGAAGGGCTGCCCGCTGGGCACAGGGAGCACCTTGTAGCTCCCGTACCATGCCCTGCCCTCCAGCCCCCTCCTCATCCTATGTGGAACTCCAGTGCCAGCAGTGCGGCCGCCATTTTAGAACCCTCTCCATGTCACCATGGTCACCGTTGCCGCATGCCTCTGACAGT
This sequence comes from Coturnix japonica, assembly GCF_054131305.1. Classification (NCBI taxonomy): domain Eukaryota; kingdom Metazoa; phylum Chordata; class Aves; order Galliformes; family Phasianidae; genus Coturnix; species Coturnix japonica. The sequence goes on along the minus strand of NC_140680.1, from coordinate 1,199,351 downwards.
TGTGGCAGTTAACAGCCATGCCTGCTGCAAAGAGGGCGAGGGTTGAAGTTTCTGGTGGGAGGATGGAGCTGGGGGCCCTAGGAGTCAGAAGGAGGAGGGGGCCCGCCATGACCATCAGGCAGAGGAGGGGTAAGAGAGCCATTTTCCATCATGCCTGGACCAGCCCTGTGACCACCACCCATGTGGAGCCTATGGAGGTGGATCCCCCTCCGGAGGAACCGATGGAGGTGGATCCCCCTCCGGAGGAACCGATGGAGGTGGATCCCCCTCCGGAGGAACCGATGGAGGTGGATCCCCCTCCAGAGGAGCCCATGGACGTGGATCCGCCCGCGGCATAGCTGGCCTGGCACCACACCACCGTGCCAGGCCCCGCGTTGGCATGGTCACAGCTTCACCATCACTGGTCCAGGCACTCGGCTCCTTTCCTGCTGCGCGGCCCCTGCCCCCAGCATTAGCTGGGTGGCATTATTTAACATCTTCTGCTCCTCCACCTTGTTGCTCCTCTGGTTCTGTGGGCCCCCAGTTCCATCTTCCCCCTGTTAGGTTAGGTGTTTGTTATGTTCTTTGTTTTGATGGTAGTGTTAAGTTAGTGTTAGTGTTAGTGTTCAGTTTAGTTTTAGTGTTAGGGATAGGTTCCTGTTCGTTTTTTAGAGTTAGGCATAGGTTCCTGTTTGTTCTTTAGGGTTAGGTATAGGTTTTTGTTGTTATTTTAGAGTTAGGTATAGGTTTTTGTTGTTATTTTAGAGTTAGGTATAGGTTTCTGTTGTTATTTTAGAGTTAGGCATAGGTTAGTGTTCGTACTTGCAGTCAGGCATTGGCTGTTACACTCAAGTAAAAGTAACCGCTGCTCCTTGGGTAAGCATGCAGCTGGTTGCTCACCCCGAGCAATGAGTGCGACTGCCCTGACAGTTTGATGACATCTGCGATGAACTGAATTTCCCTCTTGGGACTTTTCCTTTGCAGAACATGGAGGAGCAGAGCGTGAGTGGGCTGAGAAATGGAGCTGGGACTCAGGAGAGCAACACGTGGCTGTGTCCCAGAGCTCCCAAAGTGTGGCCATTGCAAGGTAGGAGTGCCTTACCGAAAGCGTTGTTCAAGCACAGCTCCTGGCACTGTCTGCAACAGATCCGCTCTCTGCGTGCTTTCTTTCAGTCGCTGGTGTTGTGCAGCACAGCCACGGCACGGCCCTCAGTGCGTACGCGAGGAGCGTGGAAAGGTAGGTGGTGAATTTTCATCTTGCTAACGCTAGGATTAGGAATGGTGAGCATTCCTAAAAGAGTGGCCACAAAGGTGTGATCTGCCTCGGGGAGAAGTTGATTCTCGCCTCTTCAGCTTTTCCCTTCTTTTCTGTCCACCTGTCCTTTCCAGCTCCTCCTCCCCTCAGCTGCAAGTGGGGCAGTGCTCGAGTGTGAGGACTCTTCCTTGGCATGCGGTAACAGACAATGCAGATGTGACTTTTGTGTCCTTCCTTGTTCTTGGGTTCGTAGCCCAGGGATATCTTGCGAGCAGCTCTCTAAGTCAGACTGTGCTGGCAGCGTGCGTGAGTGAAATAGTGCCTCTTTTTTCCCTCTTGCAGCAAGCTTGCCGAGGCAAGGCAAGCGCTACTCAGCTGAGGAAGAAAGCCGAGAAGGAAAGCAGAAAGCAACGATGAGGGCTTGAGCAAGAAGCTACAAAGGACAGCAGAACCACCTGCAACGCTTCCTCGGAGGTGGCACCAAGAGCTGCTGACTCAACAGTCCAGTTTACTGGCACAGCCGTGCTTTCCCTGTCATGGACGGTGGAGATGATGGAAGTGAACTGGACAGGAAGGACTTGTGCTGCGTTAGAAGCAATGAGGGCTTCACATAGGCAGGACTTGGTGTATGGCAAGAGCTGGAGACGCTGCGTTCCTTCAGGGTGTGTCTCTTGAGGTCCAGGCCTGGTGTAGGGTTAGGTTGAAATAGGGCTGGCTGGGACTGGAGAGGGAGGAGGTGACGTAGCCCCGGGGTTTGGCTTCTCCTTGGGTCTGACTGGAGGCTGAGTGACTGATTGCTAAGCGGCAATCCTGGGCACTGGGGTTTCATTTTGGGGTGTGGGCGGGGCAATAAATAGAAGCCAAATCTTCTTGTACGCAATAAAATTGAAGCGAACTTTCTAAACCTGGTGCTGCCTCTTTCAGTAGCTGGTCAGAACGTCCCTCGCTCGGGCTGGCAATCGCAGGGCGATGAAGCGGTCGGCTTCACGTCTCTCCCTTGACATGGTGCAGTGCAGGTTTTCCCCCGTTTCCTTGTTGGTCTTCCCAACCTGTGGCCTTTCAGCCAACCCGTAAGTGCTGGTGACAGGCTGTGAGCATCTCCTTGCTCTCTGAGGACTGACAGAAAGAAACCAGAGGAGGGGAAGCAGCCCGGCAGGAAGAAGGGTGTCCCGTGCTCAGCCCCTTGAGTTGGCCTCTCTTCCCTGAGGGCTCTTTCAGCTTCTGATGGATGCACCGTGTGTTGCTGTTTGCCCTGGGAAGCCCAGCTGCACGCTGGCAGCCGTGGCCTGTGCATCAGCCTCCCCTTGAGGCCCAAGGAGTTGTTTGTTTTTATGTATTCACTATTGGTGTGGCATTTTGTTGTTTTGTTCTGCTTAGAGATCAAGGGGTAATTTAACACCGTTGGAAGTCATTGGGGTTCAGGAGTAGCACATGTAGAATTTTGATCATGCAGCAAGTTGTGATTTCTACTGTGTTAAAGAACTGGCACACACATATACGCCTGCAGCCGGAGCTTGATTGACTCTCGTCAATACGGCCTTCCAAAGCCCGGCCCTGGGGAGTTGTCCAAAAATTTTCCAACCTTTTGTATTACCTAAGTTTATTTTAAACAGACAAGGAGGAGTAATCTCTTAAAGGCTTTTTTAAAGGCATTGGACTAGGTTTTGATTATCACGTCTCAGGAAGCTTCTGCATTCCACCTAGTGCTAATGTGATACATCAAGAGCAGATGACACAAGAGATTCAGGCCTTGCTGCCAGTCTTTTACGAATCAGAACTTTGTTTCATGTTGCCAGATATTGTGGTTTCCTTTTCAGGGGATTCCTTTGCTGTATAATAAGAAGGCCGAGGGCATCCTGGCCTGCATGGGAAACAGTGTTGCCAGCAGGAGCAGAGAGGTGATTGTCCCCCTGTTCTCAGCACTGATGAGGCCGCAGCTCGAGTGCTGTGTTCAGTTTTGGGCCCCTCAGTGCAAGAAAGACATCGAGGCCCTGGAACGCGTTCAGAGGAGGGCAACAAAGCTGGTGAGGGGTCTGGAGCACAGGCCGTATGAGGAGCGGCTGAGGGAGCTGGGATTGTTCAGCCTGGAGAAGAGGAGGCTCAGGGGAGACCTCATTGCTCTCTCTAACTTCCTGAAGGGAGGCTGTAGTGAGCTGGGGCTCGGCCTCTTCTCTCGTGTCATTAATGATAGGACCAGATGGAATGGCTTCAAGCTGCGACAGGGGAGATTCAGGCTGGACACTACGAGGTATTACTGCTCAGAAAGGGTGGCCAGGCACTGGAATGGACACAGGGAGGTGGTGAAGGGAAGGGGACGAGGGCGAGGAAGGAAGGAAGGGAAGGGGAAGGTAAAGGAAGGAAAGCGAGAGGAAAGACACGAAATGAGACGTGAATTTTGGGTCCTTTTCCGGCAGCCGCCCCCCCCCAACAGGCCCCAGCCCGGCCTGAGCCACGTGACAGTGCCAGTGCCAGTGACAGGAAGTGCTTCCTGCAGGCGGCGGAGAGCACTTCCGGGCCATGGCGGCATGGCGGCCATGAGCGGGGCCGGGAGGAGCGGGCTCTGTGCTGCGAACGGGGTCGGGCCTCGGGGCGGGGGCACGGAGGGGCTGTCGGGGGAGGAGCTCGCGGCGCTGCCGGCACCCAGAGGCGGCTCCCGGGCGGCTCCACGGTCTCGCTGTGCTGCGGAGTCACCCGGCCGGCCCCAAAAGCCTGGAGGCAGAGCCTGAGCCGGCCCCGGCCCGGATCGTGTGGTGCGGCTCCGGCCGTGCTGGGCTGTGCGGCAGGAAGATGACTTGCGGAATCAAACTCTATAACCCAAAGATGGGTTCTAAAGCAGGTATGTTTATTCCAGCGTTGCGCAGCGCCGGGTGCAAGCGGGAGAGCTCCACCAAACTTGCACACCGTAAGGAGAAAAGTGTGTTACAGATATAGGTTAAGCTAATACGTAATCAATAGTCTCCTCCTCAGTTTGATTACATATTCATTACATTCCCTAGGACCCCGTTCCCCGCGACCCTTGCCGTTGTTTTGGGGTGAAATTCTTCTTCTGTTTTCTTCTTGGTGTTATCTGCTGGTATCGTTCTCCCATGTCAGCATCATCTTGCCCGGGGGTATCTAATCCTTCTTCTTGTCAGAGGTCTCCGGACAATTTCTTCTTATCTTTATTGCCCTCTTCTCTGGTTTTATTTTGACTAAGTGTCTGTAATTCCCCCTATCCCTGCACTTTTAAATGTAAACTATCTGCAGTTACCCTTTGTCTCGGATTCTGTGAAGTTCCCCTTTCCCTTTCTATAGCAAAGTGTTACCTTGCCTCCATTTCAGTCTTTGGGTCCCCAGGGAGGCTCTCCCTGGGGGTGTCCCGATTCGAAGGCAGGATTCAATCCCGCCGCAGCCCGTCCATGGCAGGCAAACGCTTCTCTCCTCTGCTCTTGGGACTCAGCAGTGCCAGGGGTTTCACAGCGCGCGTGTTGCAGTGGCTGGCAGCCTCCGTGTGTTTCTCTATTGCATACAGGATCCCATGGTGGAGCCGCGTCAGAAGCAGACGTTGGTGTCTTGTGGCAGGAGCAAGGGCAGTGGAAGCGCTGCCCAGGGCAGGGCGGTGGTGACTGCCATGAGAGCGGAGGTCTGATGCCATCTGCGAGGGATGGGATTTGCATCCGGTGGCTTTTCCGTTGCAGAATGTCCAGCAGCAGAGCGTGAGTGGCCGTGAAATGAAGCTGGGCCCCAGGAGAGCCGCCTGGAGCTGCGTCACGAGCTTCGTGCGTGGCCAGCGCAAGGTAGGTGTGCCTTACTGTAAGCGTGCGCTGAAGCAGTGTTGGTTAAGCACGGCTCACTCCTCTGTCTGCAACAGATGGGCTTTCTGCGCGCTTTATTGCTGTGGCCGTAGAATTCCCTCTTTCTTACCATCTGATCTGTGAAGGCTTTTGTGTGGGAAGGTTTTGAGGAATGAGGGAGTAGAAATTGCTTTAGTCACGAGTCATCTGGAAAGGTTTCACAGAAACGGTGACATTTGCAGAAGGAACGTATTGGCATTGGCAGTTGTGCCAAATACTCACTGGGATGGAGAGGAGGGAGTACCTGCAGAAGACCGTTCTCTTCTGCTTTTGAGGAAGCCGGGCAGAGCTCAGATTGCAGCTTAAGCAATGTTCTTTTGTCACACTCTGTGTCCTGTGTTGCGTTCTCTCCTTTCGATTCCAGTTCTCCTGACAGGTTAGGCTTGAATTCAGCATAATATCTGCTTCTCCCTGGGTTCAGGTTCTTTGGGTCTCCTGCCTGCTTTTCTCCCTTTTCTTAATGGAGAGTGGAGTTTCTACCACAGAGCAAAGTTTCGTGATTGACAGAAACAAATATGGAACATATTAGATGAACACAGCTCTGCATTTTTTTCTTCCTCCGAACAGCAAGGGACTCCTGTGCTCTCATTAATATCATCAGTGAGTAGATGCTGCCTTCTGCTGGAGCCTAAAATGCTTTCTGCAGTTGAGTGGTTGGAAACATAGGGTTTTAACTTAAAATTGTTTGCGCAGGGTGAAGGTTGGGAATACAATTAGAATACAGTTACACAGTGCTCTATCCCCAGCACTTTCCATCATTTTTCTTAACACAGCTTACGGTTCATTTCAAAACAAACTAACAAAGATGAACTTGGGTTAGCGTAGCCTGTTTTAAATGATCCTTCTGTGTCTTTTCCAGGCTGGTAGCAGAATGGAGACTTTCCCGAGGCACTGAGGAACAGACACAAGCTTCTTTTGAAGGCTTCAATGAAATTCTGCCCCAGCAGTATCTGTGGTCTTTTGATGCTAAGGAGCTGGACGTAAAGGATTCTTTGACTATTGCCAGATCCAGGCTGCTACAGGTATGTCACGGTTTAAACTAAAAATCCACCTGCGTCCGTGACAGGGACTGTGGGCCCAGCAGGGGCCCTAGGCCGAAAGGAAAAAAAGTTAATTAGGAAAAGAAAACAGCAGCAACAATCTAAGGAGGCACACTTATTTACTAAATTACTATATCGAAATACAGGATAACACAGTATAATACAATATAATTGAAAATTGAGCTAACGAATCAAGCAAAATAGGAGAGAGAATGAGTCCCGAAACCGAGAGGCCTACTGTAAATCTAGGCGAAACGGTGAAGGCTCCCACACACTCCCCTGAACGCCAGAACTCGAAAGACGTCAGTCTAGCCTGCGACAGAGTTAATATAGTGTCCAGGTCCCGTGACCTCGTGTTGTTCTCTGGGAGATGTAGTCTTCTTCTGTAAGTTGCAGATTCAGTAAAACTATTCATGCTTTATATGATGTTATGATGTGGAATACTGATAGCAAAATTACAAAATTATTAAACCATGACAAGGTAATACTTGCATTTCAGTCAGTGTCTGAAGAGCAAAGTTCATTAAGGCTGGCGGTTCTGTTTTCAGGATGTGTGAGAGAAGCCTTATGTATCAGTTAGTATTTGGTTACTGTGTTGGTCTTCACTTTCTTCTTTGCAACCAATTTACACGTTTCTAACGTTAAGATTCTGCCAGCATAAATTTTTTGGCTAACAGTGTTTTTGTAGTCCTTGACAATGTGATTTGCGTGTGTCTAAAGAGTGAGCAACTAGAAAGCAAGGGAGCAAAGAACCAAATATCAGCGGATGGTCAAATTACTGAGTGGAGCAGGTTTTAGCTGCTTTTGGGTTCTCCAAGTTATACTCTACAGCAAAACATCGTATTTCTAGCACAGAATGGTACGGATAGGTAAAGACAAAGTACGTTGTTAGTTTGAATGTCTAAATACAAATGTTTTCATGAGTGGTATTTCTCTTTTGTGGCCTCTCCACATTTTCTTTGTGAGCGGATGTTATTATTTGCTATGAAAGTTTGAGAGTTTAATATTAAAAACGAGTGTAGTGTGATTGCAGGTGCTTTTAAGTACAGTAGTATTTCAGTACAATAGTCTTGCTGTAGAAGCAAAGTAGTAGGTTGTAGTTTCAATGATTCCATGTGGGTGCCCAGCCCAAAGTGGGGATTCCCTTATGAAAGGAGGGGGAGGGTGAAGGAGGCCGAGGGCCCTTTTCTCGGGGCCAGCTCTCTGTGCCCTCTTGCTGGCCGGAGAGAAGGGCTGCCCGCTGGACACAGGGAGTGCCTTGTAGCTCCCGTGCCGTGCCCTGCCCTCCAGCCCCCTCCTCATCCTATGCGGAACACCACTCCCAGCAGCACAGGTGCCATTTTGGAATCTTCCCCATGTCACAGCTGTCACCTTGGTTGCTGCGGCTCCACCCGACTCACTCACCTCTGAGAGTGCTGGGCAGGTAGCAGCCATGTCCAGCACGAAGCGAGGGCGAGAGGAATGTAGTGAGGATTTAAGTGGGAGAAGGAGCTGGGGGCCCCAGAACCGAAGAGGAGGAGGGTGCCCGCCATAACCATCAAATGGAGGAGGGGGAAAGGAGCCCGTTTCCATCATGCCTGGACCAGCCCTGTGACCACCACCCATGTGGAGCCGATGGAGGTGGATCCCCCTCCGGAGGAACCGATGGAGGTGGATCCCCCTCCAGAGGAGCCCATGGACGTGGATCCGCCCGCGGCATAGCTGGCCTGGCACCACACCACCGTGGTCATGGTCATGACCGTTGGCATGGTCACAGCTTCACCATCGCTGGTCCAGGCACTCGGCTCCTTTCCTGCTGCGTGGCCCCTGCCCCCAGCATGAGCTGGGTATCATTATTTAACATCTTCTTCTCCTCCACCTCGTTGCTCCTCCGGTTCTGTGGGCCCCCAGTTCCTTCTTCCCCCTGTTGTAGTTAGGTGTTTGCTCTGTTCTTTGTTTTGATGGTTGTGTTAGGTTAGTGTTAGTGTTCAGTTTAGTTTTAGCGTTAGGGATAGGTTCCTGTTTGTTCTTTAGAGTTAGGCATAGGTTCCTGTTTGTTCTTTAGGGTTAGGTATAGGTTTCTGTTGTTATTTTAGAGTTAGGCATAGGTTAGTGTTCGTACTTACAGTCAGGCATTGGCTGCTACACTCAAGTAAAAGTAACCGCTGCTCCTGGGTAAGCACACAGTGTTGCCATCAGGGCTCAAGCTCAGGCAGCCAGCTGACCGGGGCAGAATTTGTGTTAGACGCTGCTCAGTGACAACACCCAGAACAAAGTAGCAAGGATGTGAAGTGCAGGAGACTACTTGCGCTTAGCACATTCTGTCTGCTGTAACAGCATTACTCAAAGATTTCTAATCAGGCCAAGATCTTTGTGATGCAGCAGTTTGTTCATTACTGCCATCATGGGCGCACAACCCTACTGGCGAGGAATGGAAGGCCCTATATGCTGGCCCGACCCTACCCGCAGGGAGACGTGCTCCCTCCCCTGGGCACGGGTCAGGGACGTTGCTGGGAGACTTCCCAGTCTGATCTGCCCTTCTGTCTACTATCCCCTGCTGATAGTTCAGGCTGGCAGTGAAGAAGTTAGTAAAAAAAGCCTGAAGGCTATCAAAGATGATTTCAGGGGACTGGGGCGGGTAATCGAAGGAACAGGTGTGCGGGTGGTTATTGCATCTGTACTTTCAGTGGCAGGGAGGGATACTGAGTTGGACCTAAAAACCCACCTCTTAAACAAATGGTTAAAGAGTCGGTGCAGACATAGGAGTCTTGGTGTTTTTCACCATGGGGCAATTTATTTGGCTCCTGGCATGACAGCTACAGACGGAAGCGGCCTGTCTCAAAGGGGTAAGAGGGTTCTAGCTGAGGAACTGTCAGGACCCCACCAAAAACCTGCACCCTGACTTGTAAAATGGTTACACAGATATAGGTACACCTCATACATAGTCAATGATGTAAGGAAGGACACTGGACACACCTTCGTTGGCTCCACAGCCGCAGTCCAACACGGCGGCCAGGCCCGTCGATCCATTCCTTTGCTTGCTGCCAGTTCCCACAGGGAGTCCTCACTCAGACACCTGAAACAACAACGCACACAAACACATCAGGCAAACAACAGACACGCACACAAACACAAAACGCCCTCCTCGGATCCCGCCACTCACCCTTCCTTTGCCAACTTCTCTCGCTCACCTTCAGGGCAGTGCCAGCCCCTTCAACCCGATCACAGAATCACAGAATGACCCGGGTTGGAAGGGACCTCAAGGATCATGAAGCACCAACCCCCCGCCTGGCTGCGGGGCTGTGGCAGCCGGTGTGGCTGGGTGCAGCACGTGGGCATGTGGGAGGGCCTGCAGCAGGGATGTGGGGTGTAATCAGAGTGACTGGAATTCCAATTCAGTCAGAGGTCTTAATTGTAGGTAAGGGTTGAATCCGCCGAGGTGCCGCACAAGGAGAGGCGCTGGGTGCGACTATGGAAAGCAGAGCTTGTGTGTCCCAGGAGGCAGGCGTAGTCAGGTCCCCTTTGGAGCCTGCCGTTGTTGGTGCTCAGCTCAGGAGCCCCATCAGGAGCTGCTGCGTGCTGCGTCTGTGTCACGGACTTATCTAGATCAATATGATTGACTGATCAATCTATGATCTCCAGATGATGTTATGATGTGAAATACCAATAGAAAAAAATACAAAACCACAACAGTATGGCAGCCCAAAAAGATTCCCTTGTGGAAGAAGGGGGAGGGTGAAGGAGGGTGAAGGAGGCCGAGGGCCCTTTACTTGGGGCCGGCTCGTCTGTGCCCTCTTGCTGGCCAGAGAGAAGGGCTGCCCGCTGGGCACAGGGAGCACCTTGTAGCTCCCGTACCATGCCCTGCCCTCCAGCCCCCTCCTCATCCTATGTGGAACTCCAGTGCCAGCAGTGCGGCCGCCATTTTAGAACCCTCTCCATGTCACCATGGTCACCGTTGCCGCATGCCTCTGACAGTTGTGGCAGTTAACAGCCATGCCTGCTGCAAAGAGGGCGAGGGTTGAAGTTTCTGGTGGGAGGATGGAGCTGGGGGCCCTAGGAGTCAGAAGGAGGAGGGGGCCCGCCATGACCATCAGGCAGAGGAGGGGTAAGAGAGCCATTTTCCATCATGCCTGGACCAGCCCTGTGACCACCACCCATGTGGAGCCTATGGAGGTGGATCCCCCTCCGGAGGAACCGATGGAGGTGGATCCCCCTCCGGAGGAACCGATGGAGGTGGATCCCCCTCCGGAGGAACCGATCGAGGTGGATCCCCCTCCAGAGGAGCCCATGGACGTGGATCCGCCCGCGGCATAGCTGGCCTGGCACCACACCACCGTGCCAGGCCCCGCGTTGGCATGGTCACAGCTTCACCATCGCTGGTCCAGGCACTCGGCTCCTTTCCTGCTGCGCGGCCCCTGCCCCCAGCATTAGCTGGGTGGCATTATTTAACATCTTCTGCTCCTCCACCTTGTTGCTCCTCTGGTTCTGTGGGCCCCCAGTTCCATCTTCCCCCTGTTAGGTTAGGTGTTTGTTATGTTCTTTTTTGTTGATGGTAGTGTTAAGTTAGTGTTAGTGTTAGTGTTCAGTTTAGTTTTAGTGTTAGGGATAGGTTCCTGTTCGTTTTTTAGAGTTAGGCATAGGTTCCTGTTTGTTCTTTAGGGTTAGGTATAGGTTTTTGTTGTTATTTTAGAGTTAGGTATAGGTTTTTGTTGTTATTTTAGAGTTAGGTATAGGTTTCTGTTGTTATTTTAGAGTTAGGCATAGGTTAGTGTTCGTACTTGCAGTCAGGCATTGGCTGTTACACTCAAGTAAAAGTAACCGCTGCTCCTTGGGTAAGCATGCAGCTGGTTGCTCACCCCGAGCAATGAGTGCGACTGCCCTGACAGTTTGATGACATCTGCGATGAACTGAATTTCCCTCTTGGGACTTTTCCTTTGCAGAACATGGAGGAGCAGAGCGTGAGTGGCTGAGAAATGGAGCTGGGACTCAGGAGAGCAACACGTGGCTGTGTCCCAGAGCTCCCAAAGTGTGGCCATTGCAAGGTAGGAGTGCCTTACCGAAAGCGTTGTTCAAGCACAGCTCCTGGCACTGTCTGCAACAGATCCGCTCTCTGCGTGCTTTCTTTCAGTCGCTGGTGTTGTGCAGCACAGCCACGGCACGGCCCTCAGTGCGTACGCGAGGAGCGTGAAAAGGTAGGTGGTGAATTTTCATCTTGCTAACGCTAGGATTAGGAATGGTGAGCATTCCTAAAAGAGTGGCCACAAAGGTGTGATCTGCCTCGGGGAGAAGTTGATTCTCGCCTCTTCAGCTTTTCCCTTCTTTTCTGTCCACCTGTCCTTTCCAGCTCCTCCTCCCCTCAGCTGCAAGTGGGGCAGTGCTCGAGTGTGAGGACTCTTCCTTGGCATGCGGTAACAGACAATGCAGATGTGACTTTTGTGTCCTTCCTTGTTCTTGGGTTCGTAGCCCAGGGATATCTTGCGAGCAGCTCTCTAAGTCAGACTGTGCTGGCAGCGTGCGTGAGTGAAATAGTGCCTCTTTTTTCCCTCTTGCAGCAAGCTTGCCGAGGCAAGGCAAGCGCTACTCAGCTGAGGAAGAAAGCCGAGAAGGAAAGCAGAAAGCAACGATGAGGGCTTGAGCAAGAAGCTACAAAGGACAGCAGAACCACCTGCAACGCTTCCTCGGAGGTGGCACCAAGAGCTGCTGACTCAACAGCCCAGTTTACTGGCACAGCCGTGCTTTCCCTGTCATGGACGGTGGAGATGATGGAACTGAACTGGACAGGAAGGACTTGTGCTGCGTTAGAAGCAATGAGGGCTTCACATAGGCAGGACTTGGTGTATGGCAAGAGCTGGAGACGCTGCGTTCCTTCAGGGTGTGTCTCTTGAGGTCCAGGCCTGGTGTAGGGTTAGGTTGAAATAGGGCTGGCTGGGACTGGAGAGGGAGGAGGTGACGTAGCCCCGGGGTTTGGCTTCTCCTTGGGTCTGACTGGAGGCTGAGTGACTGATTGCTAAGCGGCAATCCTGGGCACTGGGGTTTCATTTTGGGGTGTGGGCGGGGCAATAAATAGAAGCCAAATCTTCTTGTACGCAATAAAATTGAAGCGAACTTTCTAAACCTGGTGCTGCCTCTTTCAGTAGCTGGTCAGAACGTCCCTCGCTCGGGCTGGCAATCGCAGGGCGATGAAGCGGTCGGCTTCACGTCTCTCCCTTGACATGGTGCAGTGCAGGTTTTCCCCCGTTTCCTTGTTGGTCTTCCCAACCTGTGGCCTTTCAGCCAACCCGTAAGTGCTGGTGACAGGCTGTGAGCATCTCCTTGCTCTCTGAGGACTGACAGAAAGAAACCAGAGGAGGGGAAGCAGCCCGGCAGGAAGAAGGGTGTCCCGTGCTCAGCCCCTTGAGTTGGCCTCTCTTCCCTGAGGGCTCTTTCAGCTTCTGATGGATGCACCGTGTGTTGCTGTTTGCCCTGGGAAGCCCAGCTGCACGCTGGCAGCCGTGGCCTGTGCATCAGCCTCCCCTTGAGGCCCAAGGAGTTGTTTGTTTTTATGTATTCACTATTGGTGTGGCATTTTGTTGTTTTGTTCTGCTTAGAGATCAAGGGGTAATTTAACACCGTTGGAAGTCATTGGGGTTCAGGAGTAGCACATGTAGAATTTTGATCATGCAGCAAGTTGTGATTTCTACTGTGTTAAAGAACTGGCACACACATATACGCCTGCAGCCGGAGCTTGATTGACTCTCGTCAATACGGCCTTCCAAAGCCCGGCCCTGGGGAGTTGTCCAAAAATTTTCCAACCTTTTGTATTACCTAAGTTTATTTTAAACAGACAAGGAGGAGTAATCTCTTAAAGGCTTTTTTAAAGGCATTGGACTAGGTTTTGATTATCACGTCTCAGGAAGCTTCTGCATTCCACCTAGTGCTAATGTGATACATCAAGAGCAGATGACACAAGAGATTCAGGCCTTGCTGCCAGTCTTTTACGAATCAGAACTTTGTTTCATGTTGCCAGATATTGTGGTTTCCTTTTCAGGGGATTCCTTTGCTGTATAATAAGAAGGCCGAGGGCATCCTGGCCTGCATGGGAAACAGTGTTGCCAGCAGGAGCAGAGAGGTGATTGTCCCCCTGTTCTCAGCACTGATGAGGCCGCAGCTCGAGTGCTGTGTTCAGTTTTGGGCCCCTCAGTGCAAGAAAGACATCGAGGCCCTGGAACGCGTTCAGAGGAGGGCAACAAAGCTGGTGAGGGGTCTGGAGCACAGGCCGTATGAGGAGCGGCTGAGGGAGCTGGGATTGTTCAGCCTGGAGAAGAGGAGGCTCAGGGGAGACCTCATTGCTCTCTCTAACTTCCTGAAGGGAGGCTGTAGTGAGCTGGGGCTCGGCCTCTTCTCTCGTGTCATTAATGATAGGACCAGAGGGAATGGCTTCAAGCTGCGACAGGGGAGATTCAGGCTGGACACTACGAGGTATTACTGCTCAGAAAGGGTGGCCAGGCACTGGAATGGACACAGGGAGGTGGTGAAGGGAAGGGGACGAGGGCGAGGAAGGAAGGAAGGGAAGGGGAAGGTAAAGGAAGGAAAGCGAGAGGAAAGACACGAAATGAGACGTGAATTTTGGGTCCTTTTCCGGCAGCCGCCCCCCCCCAACAGGCCCCAGCCCGGCCTGAGCCACGTGACAGTGCCAGTGCCAGTGACAGGAAGTGCTTCCTGCAGGCGGCGGAGAGCACTTCCGGGCCATGGCGGCATGGCGGCCATGAGCGGGGCCGGGAGGAGCGGGCTCTGTGCTGCGAACGGGGTCGGGCCTCGGGGCGGGGGCACGGAGGGGCTGTCGGGGGAGGAGCTCGCGGCGCTGCCGGCACCCAGAGGCGGCTCCCGGGCGGCTCCACGGTCTCGCTGTGCTGCGGAGTCACCCGGCCGGCCCCAAAAGCCTGGAGGCAGAGCCTGAGCCGGCCCCGGCCCGGATCGTGTGGTGCGGCTCCGGCCGTGCTGGGCTGTGCGGCAGGAAGATGACTTGCGGAATCAAACTCTATAACCCAAAGATGGGTTCTAAAGCAGGTATGTTTATTCCAGCGTTGCGCAGCGCCGGGTGCAAGCGGGAGAGCTCCACCAAACTTGCACACCGTAAGGAGAAAAGTGTGTTACAGATATAGGTTAAGCTAATACGTAATCAATAGTCTCCTCCTCAGTTTGATTACATATTCATTACATTCCCTAGGACCCCGTTCCCCGCGACCCTTGCCGTTGTTTTGGGGTGAAATTCTTCTTCTGTTTTCTTCTTGGTGTTATCTGCTGGTATCGTTCTCCCATGTCAGCATCATCTTGCCCGGGGGTATCTAATCCTTCTTCTTGTCAGAGGTCTCCGGACAATTTCTTCTTATCTTTATTGCCCTCTTCTCTGGTTTTATTTTGACTAAGTGTCTGTAATTCCCCCTATCCCTGCACTTTTAAATGTAAACTATCTGCAGTTACCCTTTGTCTCGGATTCTGTGAAGTTCCCCTTTCCCTTTCTATAGCAGAGTGTTACCTTGCCTCCATTTCAGTCTTTGGGTCCCCAGGGAGGCTCTCCCTGGGGGTGTCCCGATTCGAAGGCAGGATTCAATCCCGCCGCAGCCCGTCCATGGCAGGCAAACGCTTCTCTCCTCTGCTCTTGGGACTCAGCAGTGCCAGGGGTTTCACAGCGCGCGTGTTGCAGTGGCTGGCAGCCTCCGTGTGTTTTTCTATTGCATACAGGATCCCATGGTGGAGCCGCGTCAGAAGCAGACGTTGGTGTCTTGTGGCAGGAGCAAGGGCAGTGGAAGCGCTGCCCAGGGCAGGGCGGTGGTGACTGCCATGAGAGCGGAGGTCTGATGCCATCTGCGAGGGATGGGATTTGCATCCGGTGGCTTTTCCGTTGCAGAATGTCCAGCAGCAGAGCGTGAGTGGCCGTGAAATGAAGCTGGGCCCCAGGAGAGCCGCCTGGAGCTGCGTCACGAGCTTCGTGCGTGGCCAGCGCAAGGTAGGTGTGCCTTACTGTAAGCGTGCGCTGAAGCAGTGTTGGTTAAGCACGGCTCACTCCTCTGTCTGCAACAGATGGGCTTTCTGCGCGCTTTATTGCTGTGGCCGTAGAATTCCCTCTTTCTTACCATCTGATCTGTGAAGGCTTTTGTGTGGGAAGGTTTTGAGGAATGAGGGAGTAGAAATTGCTTTAGTCACGAGTCATCTGGAAAGGTTTCACAGAAACGGTGACATTTGCAGAAGGAACATATTGGCATTGGCAGTTGTGCCAAATACTCACTGGGATGGAGAGGAGGGAGTACCTGCAGAAGACCGTTCTCTTCTGGTTTTGAGGAAGCCGGGCAGAGCTCAGATTGCAGCTTAAGCAATGTTCTTTTGTCACACTCTGTGTCCTGTGTTGCGTTCTCTCCTTTCGATTCCAGTTCTCCTGACAGGTTAGGCTTGAATTCAGCATAATATCTGCTTCTCCCTGGGTTCAGGTTCTTTGGGTCTCCTGCCTGCTTTTCTCCCTTTTCTTAATGGAGAGTGGAGTTTCTACCACAGAGCAAAGTTTCGTGATTGACAGAAACAAATATGGAACATATTAGATGAACACAGCTCTGCATTTTTTTCTTCCTCCGAACAGCAAGGGACTCCTGTGCTCTCATTAATATCATCAGTGAGTAGATGCTGCCTTCTGCTGGAGCCTAAAATGCTTTCTGCAGTTGAGTGGTTGGAAACATAGGGTTTTAACTTAAAATTGTTTGCGCAGGGTGAAGGTTGGGAATACAATTAGAATACAGTTACACAGTGCTCTATCCCCAGCACTTTCCATCATTTTTCTTAACACAGCTTACGGTTCATTTCAAAACAAACTAACAAAGATGAACTTGGGTTAGCGTAGCCTGTTTTAAATGATCCTTCTGTGTCTTTTCCAGGCTGGTAGCAGAATGGAGACTTTCCCGAGGCACTGAGGAACAGACACAAGCTTCTTTTGAAGGCTTCAATGAGATTCTGCCCCAGCAGTATCTGTGGTCTTTTGATGCTAAGGAGCTGGACGTAAAGGATTCTTTGACTATTGCCAGATCCAGGCTGCTACAGGTATGTCACGGTTTAAACTAAAAATCCACCTGCGTCCGTGACAGGGACTGTGGGCCCAGCAGGGGCCCTAGGCCGAAAGGAAAAAAAGTTAATTAGGAAAAGAAAACAGCAGCAACAATCTAAGGAGGCACACTTATTTACTAAATTACTATATCGAAATACAGGATAACACAGTATAATACAATATAATTGAAAATTGAGCTAACGAATCAAGCAAAATAGGAGAGAGAATGAGTCCCGAAACCGAGAGGCCTACTGTAAATCTAGGCGAAACGGTGAAGGCTCCCACACACTCCCCTGAACGCCAGAACTCGAAAGACGTCAGTCTAGCCTGCGACAGAGTTAATATAGTGTCCAGGTCCCGTGACCTCGTGTTGTTCTCTGGGAGATGTAGTCTTCTTCTGTAAGTTGCAGATTCAGTAAAACTATTCATGCTTTATATGATGTTATGATGTGGAATACTGATAGCAAAATTACAAAATTATTAAACCATGACAAGGTAATACTTGCATTTCAGTCAGTGTCTGAAGAGCAAAGTTCATTAAGGCTGGCGGTTCTGTTTTCAGGATGTGTGAGAGAAGCCTTATGTATCAGTTAGTATTTGGTTACTGTGTTGGTCTTCACTTTCTTCTTTGCAGCCAATTTACACGTTTCTAACGTTAAGATTCTGCCAGCATAAATTTTTTGGCTAACAGTGTTTTTGTAGTCCTTGACAATGTGATTTGCGTGTGTCTAAAGAGTGAGCAACTAGAAAGCAAGGGAGCAAAGAACCAAATATCAGCGGATGGTCAAATTACTGAGTGGAGCAGGTTTTAGCTGCTTTTGGGTTCTCCAAGTTATACTCTACAGCAAAACATCGTATTTCTAGCACAGAATGGTACGGTTAGGTAAAGACAAAGTACGTTGTTAGTTTGAATGTCTAAATACAAATGTTTTCATGAGTGGTATTTCTCTTTTGTGGCCTCTCCACATTTTCTTTGTGAGCGGATGTTATTATTTGCTATGAAAGTTTGAGAGTTTAATATTAAAAACGAGTGTAGTGTGATTGCAGGTGCTTTTAAGTACAGTAGTATTTCAGTACAATAGTCTTGCTGTAGAAGCAAAGTAGTAGGTTGTAGTTTCAATGATTCCATGTGGGTGCCCAGCCCAACGTGGGGATTCCCTTATGAAAGGAGGGGGAGGGTGAAGGAGGCCGAGGGCCCTTTTCTCGGGGCCAGCTCTCTGTGCCCTCTTGCTGGCCGGAGAGAAGGGCTGCCCGCTGGACACAGGGAGTGCCTTGTAGCTCCCGTGCCGTGCCCTGCCCTCCAGCCCCCTCCTCATCCTATGCGGAACACCACTCCCAGCAGCACAGGTGCCATTTTGGAATCTTCCCCATGTCACAGCTGTCACCTTGGTTGCTGCGGCTCCACCCGACTCACTCACCTCTGAGAGTGCTGGGCAGGTAGCAGCCATGTCCAGCACGAAGCAAGGGCGAGAGGAATGTAGTGAGGATTTAAGTGGGAGAAGGAGCTGGGGGCCCCAGAACCGAAGAGGAGGAGGGTGCCCGCCATAACCATCAAATGGAGGAGGGGGAAAGGAGCCCGTTTCCATCATGCCTGGACCAGCCCTGTGACCACCACCCATGTGGAGCCGATGGAGGTGGATCCCCCTCCGGAGGAACCGATGGAGGTGGATCCCCCTCCAGAGGAGCCCATGGATGTGGATCCGCCCGCGGCATAGCTGGCCTGGCACCACACCACCGTGCCAGGCCCCGCGTTGGCATGGTCACAGCTTCACCATCGCTGGTCCAGGCACTCGGCTCCTTTCCTGCTGCGTGGCCCCTGCCCCCAGCATGAGCTGGGTGGCATTATTTAACATCTTCTTCTCCTCCACCTCGTTGCTCCTCCGGTTCTGTGGGCCCCCAGTTCCTTCTTCCCCCTGTTGTAGTTAGGTGTTTGCTCTGTTCTTTGTTTTGATGGTTGTGTTAGGTTAGTGTTAGTGTTCAGTTTAGTTTTAGCGTTAGGGATAGGTTCCTGTTTGTTCTTTAGAGTTAGGCATAGGTTCCTGTTTGTTCTTTAGGGTTAGGTATAGGTTTCTGTTGTTATTTTAGAGTTAGGCGTAGGTTAGTGTTCGTACTTACAGTCAGGCATTGGCTGCTACACTCAAGTAAAAGTAACCGCTGCTCCTGGGTAAGCACACAGTGTTGCCATCAGGGCTCAAGCTCAGGCAGCCAGCTGACCGGGGCAGAATTTGTGTTAGACGCTGCTCAGTGACAACACCCAGAACAAAGTAGCAAGGATGTGAAGTGCAGGAGACTACTTGCGCTTAGCACATTCTGTCTGCTGTAACAGCATTACTCAAAGATTTCTAATCAGGCCAAGATCTTTGTGATGCAGCAGTTTGTTCATTACTGCCATCATGGGCGCACAACCCTACTGGCGAGGAATGGAAGGCCCTATATGCTGGCCCGACCCTACCCGCAGGGAGGTGTGCTCCCTCCCCTGGGCACGGGTCAGGGACGTTGCTGGGAGACTTCCCAGTCTGATCTGCCCTTCTGTCTACTATCCCCTGCTGATAGTTCAGGCTGGCAGTGAAGAAGTTAGTAAAAAAAGCCTGAAGGCTATCAAAGATGATTTCAGGGGACTGGGGCGGGTAATCGAAGGAACAGGTGTGCGGGTGGTTATTGCATCTGTACTTTCAGTGGCAGGGAGGGATACTGAGTTGGACCTAAAAACCCACCTCTTAAACAAATGGTTAAAGAGTCGGTGCAGACATAGGAGTCTTGGTGTTTTTCACCATGGGGCAATTTATTTGGCTCCTGGCATGACAGCTACAGACGGAAGCGGCCTGTCTCAAAGGGGTAAGAGGGTTCTAGCTGAGGAACTGTCAGGACCCCACCAAAAACCTGCACCCTGACTTGTAAAATGGTTACACAGATATAGGTACACCTCATACATAGTCAATGATGTAAGGAAGGACACTGGACACACCTTCGTTGGCTCCACAGCCGCAGTCCAACACGGCGGCCAGGCCCGTCGATCCATTCCTTTGCTTGCTGCCAGTTCCCACAGGGAGTCCTCACTCAGACACCTGAAACAACAACGCACACAAACACATCAGGCAAACAACAGACACGCACACAAACACAAAACGCCCTCCTCGGATCCCGCCACTCACCCTTCCTTTGCCAACTTCTCTCGCTCACCTTCAGGGCAGTGCCAGCCCCTTCAACCCGATCACAGAATCACAGAATGACCCGGGTTGGAAGGGACCTCAAGGATCATGAAGCACCAACCCCCGCCTGGCTGCGGGGCTGTGGCAGCCGGTGTGGCTGGGTGCAGCACGTGGGCATGTGGGAGGGCCTGCAGCAGGGATGTGGGGTGTAATCAGAGTGACTGGAATTCCAATTCAGTCAGAGGTCTTAATTGTAGGTAAGGGTTGAATCCGCCGAGGTGCCGCACAAGGAGAGGCGCTGGGTGCGACTATGGAAAGCAGAGCTTGTGTGTCCCAGGAGGCAGGCGTAGTCAGGTCCCCTTTGGAGCCTGCCGTTGTTGGTGCTCAGCTCAGGAGCCCCATCAGGAGCTGCTGCGTGCTGCGTCTGTGTCACGGACTTATCTAGATCAATATGATTGACTGATCAATCTATGATCTCCAGATGATGTTATGATGTGAAATACCAATAGAAAAAAATACAAAACCACAACAGTATGGCAGCCCAAAAAGATTCCCTTGTGGAAGAAGGGGGAGGGTGAAGGAGGGTGAAGGAGGCCGAGGGCCCTTTACTTGGGGCCGGCTCGTCTGTGCCCTCTTGCTGGCCAGAGAGAAGGGCTGCCCGCTGGGCACAGGGAGCACCTTGTAGCTCCCGTACCATGCCCTGCCCTCCAGCCCCCTCCTCATCCTATGTGGAACTCCAGTGCCAGCAGTGCGGCCGCCATTTTAGAACCCTCTCCATGTCACCATGGTCACCGTTGCCGCATGCCTCTGACAGTTGTGGCAGTTAACAGCCATGCCTGCTGCAAAGAGGGCGAGGGTTGAAGTTTCTGGTGGGAGGATGGAGCTGGGGGCCCTAGGAGTCAGAAGGAGGAGGGGGCCCGCCATGACCATCAGGCAGAGGAGGGGTAAGAGAGCCATTATCCATCATGCCTGGACCAGCCCTGTGACCACCACCCATGTGGAGCCTATGGAGGTGGATCCCCCTCCGGAGGAACCGATGGAGGTGGATCCCCCTCCGGAGGAACCGATGGAGGTGGATCCCCCTCCGGAGGAACCGATGGAGGTGGATCCCCCTCCAGAGGAGCCCATGGACGTGGATCCGCCCGTGGCATAGCTGGCCTGGCACCACACCACCGTGCCAGGCCCCGCGTTGGCATGGTCACAGCTTCACCATCGCTGGTCCAGGCACTCGGCTCCTTTCCTGCTGCGCGGCCCCTGCCCCCAGCATTAGCTGGGTGGCATTATTTAACATCTTCTGCTCCTCCACCTTGTTGCTCCTCTGGTTCTGTGGGCCCCCAGTTCCATCTTCCCCCTGTTAGGTTAGGTGTTTGTTATGTTCTTTTTTGTTGATGGTAGTGTTAAGTTAGTGTTAGTGTTAGTGTTCAGTTTAGTTTTAGTGTTAGGGATAGGTTCCTGTTCGTTTTTTAGAGTTAGGCATAGGTTCCTGTTTGTTCTTTAGGGTTAGGTATAGGTTTTTGTTGTTATTTTAGAGTTAGGTATAGGTTTTTGTTGTTATTTTAGAGTTAGGTATAGGTTTCTGTTGTTATTTTAGAGTTAGGCATAGGTTAGTGTTCGTACTTGCAGTCAGGCATTGGCTGTTACACTCAAGTAAAAGTAACCGCTGCTCCTTGGGTAAGCATGCAGCTGGTTGCTCACCCCGAGCAATGAGTGCGACTGCCCTGACAGTTTGATGACATCTGTGATGAACTGAATTTCCCTCTTGGGACTTTTCCTTTGCAGAACATGGAGGAGCAGAGCGTGAGTGGCTGAGAAATGGAGCTGGGACTCAGGAGAGCAACACGTGGCTGTGTCCCAGAGCTCCCAAAGTGTGGCCATTGCAAGGTAGGAGTGCCTTACCGAAAGCGTTGTTCAAGCACAGCTCCTGGCACTGTCTGCAACAGATCCGCTCTCTGCGTGCTTTCTTTCAGTCGCTGGTGTTGTGCAGCACAGCCACGGCACGGCCCTCAGTGCGTACGCGAGGAGCGTGGAAAGGTAGGTGGTGAATTTTCATCTTGCTAACGCTAGGATTAGGAATGGTGAGCATTCCTAAAAGAGTGGCCACAAAGGTGTGATCTGCCTCGGGGAGAAGTTGATTCTCGCCTCTTCAGCTTTTCCCTTCTTTTCTGTCCACCTGTCCTTTCCAGCTCCTCCTCCCCTCAGCTGCAAGTGGGGCAGTGCTCGAGTGTGAGGACTCTTCCTTGGCATGCGGTAACAGACAATGCAGATGTGACTTTTGTGTCCTTCCTTGTTCTTGGGTTTGTAGCCCAGGGATATCTTGCGAGCAGCTCTCTAAGTCAGACTGTGCTGGCAGCGTGCGTGAGTGAAATAGTGCCTCTTTTTTCCCTCTTGCAGCAAGCTTGCCGAGGCAAGGCAAGCGCTACTCAGCTGAGGAAGAAAGCCGAGAAGGAAAGCAGAAAGCAACGATGAGGGCTTGAGCAAGAAGCTACAAAGGACAGCAGAACCACCTGCAACGCTTCCTCGGAGGTGGCACCAAGAGCTGCTGACTCAACAGCCCAGTTTACTGGCACAGCCGTGCTTTCCCTGTCATGGACGGTGGAGATGATGGAAGTGAACTGGACAGGAAGGACTTGTGCTGCGTTAGAAGCAATGAGGGCTTCACATAGGCAGGACTTGGTGTATGGCAAGAGCTGGAGACGCTGCGTTCCTTCAGGGTGTGTCTCTTGAGGTCCAGGCCTGGTGTAGGGTTAGGTTGAAATAGGGCTGGCTGGGACTGGAGAGGGAGGAGGTGACGTAGCCCCGGGGTTTGGCTTCTCCTTGGGTCTGACTGGAGGCTGAGTGACTGATTGCTAAGCGGCAATCCTGGGCACTGGGGTTTCATTTTGGGGTGTGGGCGGGGCAATAAATAGAAGCCAAATCTTCTTGTACGCAATAAAATTGAAGCGAACTTTCTAAACCTGGTGCTGCCTCTTTCAGTAGCTGGTCAGAACGTCCCTCGCTCGGGCTGGCAATCGCAGGGCGATGAAGCGGTCGGCTTCACGTCTCTCCCTTGACATGGTGCAGTGCAGGTTTTCCCCCGTTTCCTTGTTGGTCTTCCCAACCTGTGGCCTTTCAGCCAACCCGTAAGTGCTGGTGACAGGCTGTGAGCATCTCCTTGCTCTCTGAGGACTGACAGAAAGAAACCAGAGGAGGGGAAGCAGCCCGGCAGGAAGAAGGGTGTCCCGTGCTCAGCCCCTTGAGTTGGCCTCTCTTCCCTGAGGGCTCTTTCAGCTTCTGATGGATGCACCGTGTGTTGCTGTTTGCCCTGGGAAGCCCAGCTGCACGCTGGCAGCCGTGGCCTGTGCATCAGCCTCCCCTTGAGGCCCAAGGAGTTGTTTGTTTTTATGTATTCACTATTGGTGTGGCATTTTGTTGTTTTGTTCTGCTTTGAGATCAAGGGGTAATTTAACACCGTTGGAAGTCATTGGGGTTCAGGAGTAGCACATGTAGAATTTTGATCATGCAGCAAGTTGTGATTTCTACTGTGTTAAAGAACTGGCACACACATATACGCCTGCAGCCGGAGCTTGATTGACTCTCGTCAATACGGCCTTCCAAAGCCCGGCCCTGGGGAGTTGTCCAAAAATTTTCCAACCTTTTGTATTACCTAAGTTTATTTTAAACAGACAAGGAGGAGTAATCTCTTAAAGGCTTTTTTAAAGGCATTGGACCAGGTTTTGATTATCACGTCTCAGGAAGCTTCTGCATTCCACCTAGTGCTAATGTGATACATCAAGAGCAGATGACACAAGAGATTCAGGCCTTGCTGCCAGTCTTTTACGAATCAGAACTTTGTTTCATGTTGCCAGATATTGTGGTTTCCTTTTCAGGGGATTCCTTTGCTGTATAATAAGAAGGCCGAGGGCATCCTGGCCTGCATGGGAAACAGTGTTGCCAGCAGGAGCAGAGAGGTGATTGTCCCCCTGTTCTCAGCACTGATGAGGCCGCAGCTCGAGTGCTGTGTTCAGTTTTGGGCCCCTCAGTGCAAGAAAGACATCGAGGCCCTGGAACGCGTTCAGAGGAGGGCAACAAAGCTGGTGAGGGGTCTGGAGCACAGGCCGTATGAGGAGCGGCTGAGGGAGCTGGGATTGTTCAGCCTGGAGAAGAGGAGGCTCAGGGGAGACCTCATTGCTCTCTCTAACTTCCTGAAGGGAGGCTGTAGTGAGCTGGGGCTCGGCCTCTTCTCTCGTGTCATTAATGATAGGACCAGAGGGAATGGCTTCAAGCTGCGACAGGGGAGATTCAGGCTGGACACTACGAGGTATTACTGCTCAGAAAGGGTGGCCAGGCACTGGAATGGACACAGGGAGGTGGTGAAGGGAAGGGGACGAGGGCGAGGAAGGAAGGAAGGAAGGGAAGGGGAAGGTAAAGGAAGGAAAGCGAGAGGAAAGACACGAAATGAGACGTGAATTTTGGGTCCTTTTCCGGCAGCCGCCCCCCCCCAACAGGCCCCAGCCCGGCCTGAGCCACGTGACAGTGCCAGTGCCAGTGACAGGAAGTGCTTCCTGCAGGCGGCGGAGAGCACTTCCGGGCCATGGCGGCATGGCGGCCATGAGCGGGGCCGGGAGGAGCGGGCTCTGTGCTGCGAACGGGGTCGGGCCTCGGGGCGGGGGCACGGAGGGGCTGTCGGGGGAGGAGCTCGCGGCGCTGCCGGCACCCAGAGGCGGCTCCCGGGCGGCTCCACGGTCTCGCTGTGCTGCGGAGTCACCCGGCCGGCCCCAAAAGCCTGGAGGCAGAGCCTGAGCCGGCCCCGGCCCGGATCGTGTGGTGCGGCTCCGGCCGTGCTGGGCTGTGCGGCAGGAAGATGACTTGCGGAATCAAACTCTATAATCCAAAGATGGGTTCTAAAGCAGGTATGTTTATTCCAGCGTTGCGCAGCGCCGGGTGCAAGCGGGAGAGCTCCACCAAACTTGCACACCGTAAGGAGAAAAGTGTGTTACAGATATAGGTTAAGCTAATACGTAATCAATAGTCTCCTCCTCAGTTTGATTACATATTCATTACATTCCCTAGGACCCCGTTCCCCGCGACCCTTGCCGTTGTTTTGGGGTGAAATTCTTCTTCTGTTTTCTTCTTGGTGTTATCTGCTGGTATCGTTCTCCCATGTCAGCATCATCTTGCCCGGGGGTATCTAATCCTTCTTCTTGTCAGAGGTCTCCGGACAATTTCTTCTTATCTTTATTGCCCTCTTCTCTGGTTTTATTTTGACTAAGTGTCTGTAATTCCCCCTATCCCTGCACTTTTAAATGTAAACTATCTGCAGTTACCCTTTGTCTCGGATTCTGTGAAGTTCCCCTTTCCCTTTCTATAGCAGAGTGTTACCTTGCCTCCATTTCAGTCTTTGGGTCCCCAGGGAGGCTCTCCCTGGGGGTGTCCCGATTCGAAGGCAGGATTCAATCCCGCCGCAGCCCGTCCATGGCAGGCAAACGCTTCTCTCCTCTGCTCTTGGGACTCAGCAGTGCCAGGGGTTTCACAGCGCGCGTGTTGCAGTGGCTGGCAGCCTCCGTGTGTTTTTCTATTGCATACAGGATCCCATGGTGGAGCCGCGTCAGAAGCAGACGTTGGTGTCTTGTGGCAGGAGCAAGGGCAGTGGAAGCGCTGCCCAGGGCAGGGCGGTGGTGACTGCCATGAGAGCGGAGGTCTGATGCCATCTGCGAGGGATGGGATTTGCATCCGGTGGCTTTTCCGTTGCAGAATGTCCAGCAGCAGAGCGTGAGTGGCCGTGAAATGAAGCTGGGCCCCAGGAGAGCCGCCTGGAGCTGCGTCACGAGCTTCGTGCGTGGCCAGCGCAAGGTAGGTGTGCCTTACTGTAAGCGTGCGCTGAAGCAGTGTTGGTTAAGCACGGCTCACTCCTCTGTCTGCAACAGATGGGCTTTCTGCGCGCTTTATTGCTGTGGCCGTAGAATTCCCTCTTTCTTACCATCTGATCTGTGAAGGCTTTTGTGTGGGAAGGTTTTGAGGAATGAGGGAGTAGAAATTGCTTTAGTCACGAGTCATCTGGAAAGGTTTCACAGAAACGGTGACATTTGCAGAAGGAACGTATTGGCATTGGCAGTTGTGCCAAATACTCACTGGGATGGAGAGGAGGGAGTACCTGCAGAAGACCGTTCTCTTCTGGTTTTGAGGAAGCCGGGCAGAGCTCAGATTGCAGCTTAAGCAATGTTCTTTTGTCACACTCTGTGTCCTGTGTTGCGTTCTCTCCTTTCGATTCCAGTTCTCCTGACAGGTTAGGCTTGAATTCAGCATAATATCTGCTTCTCCCTGGGTTCAGGTTCTTTGGGTCTCCTGCCTGCTTTTCTCCCTTTTCTTAATGGAGAGTGGAGTTTCTACCACAGAGCAAAGTTTCGTGATTGACAGAAACAAATATGGAACATATTAGATGAACACAGCTCTGCATTTTTTTCTTCCTCCGAACAGCAAGGGACTCCTGTGCTCTCATTAATATCATCAGTGAGTAGATGCTGCCTTCTGCTGGAGCCTAAAATGCTTTCTGCAGTTGAGTGGTTGGAAACATAGGGTTTTAACTTAAAATTGTTTGCGCAGGGTGAAGGTTGGGAATACAATTAGAATACAGTTACACAGTGCTCTATCCCCAGCACTTTCCATCATTTTTCTTAACACAGCTTACGGTTCATTTCAAAACAAACTAACAAAGATGAACTTGGGTTAGCGTAGCCTGTTTTAAATGATCCTTCTGTGTCTTTTCCAGGCTGGTAGCAGAATGGAGACTTTCCCGAGGCACTGAGGAACAGACACAAGCTTCTTTTGAAGGCTTCAATGAAATTCTGCCCCAGCAGTATCTGTGGTCTTTTGATGCTAAGGAGCTGGACGTAAAGGATTCTTTGACTATTGCCAGATCCAGGCTGCTACAGGTATGTCACGGTTTAAACTAAAAATCCACCTGCGTCCGTGACAGGGACTGTGGGCCCAGCAGGGGCCCTAGGCCGAAAGGAAAAAAAGTTAATTAGGAAAAGAAAACAGCAGCAACAATCTAAGGAGGCACACTTATTTACTAAATTACTATATCGAAATACAGGATAACACAGTATAATACAATATAATTGAAAATTGAGCTAACGAATCAAGCAAAATAGGAGAGAGAATGAGTCCCGAAACCGAGAGGCCTACTGTAAATCTAGGCGAAACGGTGAAGGCTCCCACACACTCCCCTGAACGCCAGAACTCGAAAGACGTCAGTCTAGCCTGCGACAGAGTTAATATAGTGTCCAGGTCCCGTGACCTCGTGTTGTTCTCTGGGAGATGTAGTCTTCTTCTGTAAGTTGCAGATTCAGTAAAACTATTCATGCTTTATATGATGTTATGATGTGGAATACTGATAGCAAAATTACAAAATTATTAAACCATGACAAGGTAATACTTGCATTTCAGTCAGTGTCTGAAGAGCAAAGTTCATTAAGGCTGGCGGTTCTGTTTTCAGGATGTGTGAGAGAAGCCTTATGTATCAGTTAGTATTTGGTTACTGTGTTGGTCTTCACTTTCTTCTTTGCAGCCAATTTACACGTTTCTAACGTTAAGATTCTGCCAGCATAAATTTTTTGGCTAACAGTGTTTTTGTAGTCCTTGACAATGTGATTTGCGTGTGTCTAAAGAGTGAGCAACTAGAAAGCAAGGGAGCAAAGAACCAAATATCAGCGGATGGTCAAATTACTGAGTGGAGCAGGTTTTAGCTGCTTTTGGGTTCTCCAAGTTATACTCTACAGCAAAACATCGTATTTCTAGCACAGAATGGTACGGTTAGGTAAAGACAAAGTACGTTGTTAGTTTGAATGTCTAAATACAAATGTTTTCATGAGTGGTATTTCTCTTTTGTGGCCTCTCCACATTTTCTTTGTGAGCGGATGTTATTATTTGCTATGAAAGTTTGAGAGTTTAATATTAAAAACGAGTGTAGTGTGATTGCAGGTGCTTTTAAGTACAGTAGTATTTCAGTACAATAGTCTTGCTGTAGAAGCAAAGTAGTAGGTTGTAGTTTCAATGATTCCATGTGGGTGCCCAGCCCAACGTGGGGATTCCCTTATGAAAGGAGGGGGAGGGTGAAGGAGGCCGAGGGCCCTTTTCTCGGGGCCAGCTCTCTGTGCCCTCTTGCTGGCCGGAGAGAAGGGCTGCCCGCTGGACACAGGGAGTGCCTTGTAGCTCCCGTGCCGTGCCCTGCCCTCCAGCCCCCTCCTCATCCTATGCGGAACACCACTCCCAGCAGCACAGGTGCCATTTTGGAATCTTCCCCATGTCACAGCTGTCACCTTGGTTGCTGCGGCTCCACCCGACTCACTCACCTCTGAGAGTGCTGGGCAGGTAGCAGCCATGTCCAGCACGAAGCAAGGGCGAGAGGAATGTAGTGAGGATTTAAGTGGGAGAAGGAGCTGGGGGCCCCAGAACCGAAGAGGAGGAGGGTGCCCGCCATAACCATCAAATGGAGGAGGGGGAAAGGAGCCCGTTTCCATCATGCCTGGACCAGCCCTGTGACCACCACCCATGTGGAGCCGATGGAGGTGGATCCCCCTCCGGAGGAACCGATGGAGGTGGATCCCCCTCCAGAGGAGCCCATGGATGTGGATCCGCCCGCGGCATAGCTGGCCTGGCACCACACCACCGTGCCAGGCCCCGCGTTGGCATGGTCACAGCTTCACCATCGCTGGTCCAGGCACTCGGCTCCTTTCCTGCTGCGTGGCCCCTGCCCCCAGCATGAGCTGGGTGGCATTATTTAACATCTTCTTCTCCTCCACCTCGTTGCTCCTCCGGTTCTGTGGGCCCCCAGTTCCTTCTTCCCCCTGTTGTAGTTAGGTGTTTGCTCTGTTCTTTGTTTTGATGGTTGTGTTAGGTTAGTGTTAGTGTTCAGTTTAGTTTTAGCGTTAGGGATAGGTTCCTGTTTGTTCTTTAGAGTTAGGCATAGGTTCCTGTTTGTTCTTTAGGGTTAGGTATAGGTTTCTGTTGTTATTTTAGAGTTAGGCGTAGGTTAGTGTTCGTACTTACAGTCAGGCATTGGCTGCTACACTCAAGTAAAAGTAACCGCTGCTCCTGGGTAAGCACACAGTGTTGCCATCAGGGCTCAAGCTCAGGCAGCCAGCTGACCGGGGCAGAATTTGTGTTAGACGCTGCTCAGTGACAACACCCAGAACAAAGTAGCAAGGATGTGAAGTGCAGGAGACTACTTGCGCTTAGCACATTCTGTCTGCTGTAACAGCATTACTCAAAGATTTCTAATCAGGCCAAGATCTTTGTGATGCAGCAGTTTGTTCATTACTGCCATCATGGGCGCACAACCCTACTGGCGAGGAATGGAAGGCCCTATATGCTGGCCCGACCCTACCCGCAGGGAGGTGTGCTCCCTCCCCTGGGCACGGGTCAGGGACGTTGCTGGGAGACTTCCCAGTCTGATCTGCCCTTCTGTCTACTATCCCCTGCTGATAGTTCAGGCTGGCAGTGAAGAAGTTAGTAAAAAAAGCCTGAAGGCTATCAAAGATGATTTCAGGGGACTGGGGCGGGTAATCGAAGGAACAGGTGTGCGGGTGGTTATTGCATCTGTACTTTCAGTGGCAGGGAGGGATACTGAGTTGGACCTAAAAACCCACCTCTTAAACAAATGGTTAAAGAGTCGGTGCAGACATAGGAGTCTTGGTGTTTTTCACCATGGGGCAATTTATTTGGCTCCTGGCATGACAGCTACAGACGGAAGCGGCCTGTCTCAAAGGGGTAAGAGGGTTCTAGCTGAGGAACTGTCAGGACCCCACCAAAAACCTGCACCCTGACTTGTAAAATGGTTACACAGATATAGGTACACCTCATACATAGTCAATGATGTAAGGAAGGACACTGGACACACCTTCGTTGGCTCCACAGCCGCAGTCCAACACGGCGCCCAGGCCCGTCGATCCATTCCTTTGCTTGCTGCCAGTTCCCACAGGGAGTCCTCACTCAGACACCTGAAACAACAACGCACACAAACACATCAGGCAAACAACAGACACGCACACAAACACAAAACGCCCTCCTCGGATCCCGCCACTCACCCTTCCTTTGCCAACTTCTCTCGCTCACCTTCAGGGCAGTGCCAGCCCCTTCAACCCGATCACAGAATCACAGAATGACCCGGGTTGGAAGGGACCTCAAGGATCATGAAGCACCAACCCCCGCCTGGCTGCGGGGCTGTGGCAGCCGGTGTGGCTGGGTGCAGCACGTGGGCATGTGGGAGGGCCTGCAGCAGGGATGTGGGGTGTAATCAGAGTGACTGGAATTCCAATTCAGTCAGAGGTCTTAATTGTAGGTAAGGGTTGAATCCGCCGAGGTGCCGCACAAGGAGAGGCGCTGGGTGCGACTATGGAAAGCAGAGCTTGTGTGTCCCAGGAGGCAGGCGTAGTCAGGTCCCCTTTGGAGCCTGCCGTTGTTGGTGCTCAGCTCAGGAGCCCCATCAGGAGCTGCTGCGTGCTGCGTCTGTGTCACGGACTTATCTAGATCAATATGATTGACTGATCAATCTATGATCTCCAGATGATGTTATGATGTGAAATACCAATAGAAAAAAATACAAAACCACAACAGTATGGCAGCCCAAAAAGATTCCCTTGTGGAAGAAGGGGGAGGGTGAAGGAGGGTGAAGGAGGCCGAGGGCCCTTTACTTGGGGCCGGCTCGTCTGTGCCCTCTTGCTGGCCAGAGAGAAGGGCTGCCCGCTGGGCACAGGGAGCACCTTGTAGCTCCCGTACCATGCCCTGCCCTCCAGCCCCCTCCTCATCCTATGTGGAACTCCAGTGCCAGCAGTGCGGCCGCCATTTTAGAACCCTCTCCATGTCACCATGGTCACCGTTGCCGCATGCCTCTGACAGTTGTGGCAGTTAACAGCCATGCCTGCTGCAAAGAGGGCGAGGGTTGAAGTTTCTGGTGGGAGGATGGAGCTGGGGGCCCTAGGAGTCAGAAGGAGGAGGGGGCCCGCCATGACCATCAGGCAGAGGAGGGGTAAGAGAGCCATTATCCATCATGCCTGGACCAGCCCTGTGACCACCACCCATGTGGAGCCTATGGAGGTGGATCCCCCTCCGGAGGAACCGATGGAGGTGGATCCCCCTCCGGAGGAACCGATGGAGGTGGATCCCCCTCCGGAGGAACCGATGGAGGTGGATCCCCCTCCAGAGGAGCCCATGGACGTGGATCCGCCCGTGGCATAGCTGGCCTGGCACCACACCACCGTGCCAGGCCCCGCGTTGGCATGGTCACAGCTTCACCATCGCTGGTCCAGGCACTCGGCTCCTTTCCTGCTGCGCGGCCCCTGCCCCCAGCATTAGCTGGGTGGCATTATTTAACATCTTCTGCTCCTCCACCTTGTTGCTCCTCTGGTTCTGTGGGCCCCCAGTTCCATCTTCCCCCTGTTAGGTTAGGTGTTTGTTATGTTCTTTTTTGTTGATGGTAGTGTTAAGTTAGTGTTAGTGTTAGTGTTCAGTTTAGTTTTAGTGTTAGGGATAGGTTCCTGTTCGTTTTTTAGAGTTAGGCATAGGTTCCTGTTTGTTCTTTAGGGTTAGGTATAGGTTTTTGTTGTTATTTTAGAGTTAGGTATAGGTTTTTGTTGTTATTTTAGAGTTAGGTATAGGTTTCTGTTGTTATTTTAGAGTTAGGCATAGGTTAGTGTTCGTACTTGCAGTCAGGCATTGGCTGTTACACTCAAGTAAAAGTAACCGCTGCTCCTTGGGTAAGCATGCAGCTGGTTGCTCACCCCGAGCAATGAGTGCGACTGCCCTGACAGTTTGATGACATCTGTGATGAACTGAATTTCCCTCTTGGGACTTTTCCTTTGCAGAACATGGAGGAGCAGAGCGTGAGTGGCTGAGAAATGGAGCTGGGACTCAGGAGAGCAACACGTGGCTGTGTCCCAGAGCTCCCAAAGTGTGGCCATTGCAAGGTAGGAGTGCCTTACCGAAAGCGTTGTTCAAGCACAGCTCCTGGCACTGTCTGCAACAGATCCGCTCTCTGCGTGCTTTCTTTCAGTCGCTGGTGTTGTGCAGCACAGCCACGGCACGGCCCTCAGTGCGTACGCGAGGAGCGTGGAAAGGTAGGTGGTGAATTTTCATCTTGCTAACGCTAGGATTAGGAATGGTGAGCATTCCTAAAAGAGTGGCCACAAAGGTGTGATCTGCCTCGGGGAGAAGTTGATTCTCGCCTCTTCAGCTTTTCCCTTCTTTTCTGTCCACCTGTCCTTTCCAGCTCCTCCTCCCCTCAGCTGCAAGTGGGGCAGTGCTCGAGTGTGAGGACTCTTCCTTGGCATGCGGTAACAGACAATGCAGATGTGACTTTTGTGTCCTTCCTTGTTCTTGGGTTTGTAGCCCAGGGATATCTTGCGAGCAGCTCTCTAAGTCAGACTGTGCTGGCAGCGTGCGTGAGTGAAATAGTGCCTCTTTTTTCCCTCTTGCAGCAAGCTTGCCGAGGCAAGGCAAGCGCTACTCAGCTGAGGAAGAAAGCCGAGAAGGAAAGCAGAAAGCAACGATGAGGGCTTGAGCAAGAAGCTACAAAGGACAGCAGAACCACCTGCAACGCTTCCTCGGAGGTGGCACCAAGAGCTGCTGACTCAACAGCCCAGTTTACTGGCACAGCCGTGCTTTCCCTGTCATGGACGGTGGAGATGATGGAAGTGAACTGGACAGGAAGGACTTGTGCTGCGTTAGAAGCAATGAGGGCTTCACATAGGCAGGACTTGGTGTATGGCAAGAGCTGGAGACGCTGCGTTCCTTCAGGGTGTGTCTCTTGAGGTCCAGGCCTGGTGTAGGGTTAGGTTGAAATAGGGCTGGCTGGGACTGGAGAGGGAGGAGGTGACGTAGCCCCGGGGTTTGGCTTCTCCTTGGGTCTGACTGGAGGCTGAGTGACTGATTGCTAAGCGGCAATCCTGGGCACTGGGGTTTCATTTTGGGGTGTGGGCGGGGCAATAAATAGAAGCCAAATCTTCTTGTACGCAATAAAATTGAAGCGAACTTTCTAAACCTGGTGCTGCCTCTTTCAGTAGCTGGTCAGAACGTCCCTCGCTCGGGCTGGCAATCGCAGGGCGATGAAGCGGTCGGCTTCACGTCTCTCCCTTGACATGGTGCAGTGCAGGTTTTCCCCCGTTTCCTTGTTGGTCTTCCCAACCTGTGGCCTTTCAGCCAACCCGTAAGTGCTGGTGACAGGCTGTGAGCATCTCCTTGCTCTCTGAGGACTGACAGAAAGAAACCAGAGGAGGGGAAGCAGCCCGGCAGGAAGAAGGGTGTCCCGTGCTCAGCCCCTTGAGTTGGCCTCTCTTCCCTGAGGGCTCTTTCAGCTTCTGATGGATGCACCGTGTGTTGCTGTTTGCCCTGGGAAGCCCAGCTGCACGCTGGCAGCCGTGGCCTGTGCATCAGCCTCCCCTTGAGGCCCAAGGAGTTGTTTGTTTTTATGTATTCACTATTGGTGTGGCATTTTGTTGTTTTGTTCTGCTTTGAGATCAAGGGGTAATTTAACACCGTTGGAAGTCATTGGGGTTCAGGAGTAGCACATGTAGAATTTTGATCATGCAGCAAGTTGTGATTTCTACTGTGTTAAAGAACTGGCACACACATATACGCCTGCAGCCGGAGCTTGATTGACTCTCGTCAATACGGCCTTCCAAAGCCCGGCCCTGGGGAGTTGTCCAAAAATTTTCCAACCTTTTGTATTACCTAAGTTTATTTTAAACAGACAAGGAGGAGTAATCTCTTAAAGGCTTTTTTAAAGGCATTGGACCAGGTTTTGATTATCACGTCTCAGGAAGCTTCTGCATTCCACCTAGTGCTAATGTGATACATCAAGAGCAGATGACACAAGAGATTCAGGCCTTGCTGCCAGTCTTTTACGAATCAGAACTTTGTTTCATGTTGCCAGATATTGTGGTTTCCTTTTCAGGGGATTCCTTTGCTGTATAATAAGAAGGCCGAGGGCATCCTGGCCTGCATGGGAAACAGTGTTGCCAGCAGGAGCAGAGAGGTGATTGTCCCCCTGTTCTCAGCACTGATGAGGCCGCAGCTCGAGTGCTGTGTTCAGTTTTGGGCCCCTCAGTGCAAGAAAGACATCGAGGCCCTGGAACGCGTTCAGAGGAGGGCAACAAAGCTGGTGAGGGGTCTGGAGCACAGGCCGTATGAGGAGCGGCTGAGGGAGCTGGGATTGTTCAGCCTGGAGAAGAGGAGGCTCAGGGGAGACCTCATTGCTCTCTCTAACTTCCTGAAGGGAGGCTGTAGTGAGCTGGGGCTCGGCCTCTTCTCTCGTGTCATTAATGATAGGACCAGAGGGAATGGCTTCAAGCTGCGACAGGGGAGATTCAGGCTGGACACTACGAGGTATTACTGCTCAGAAAGGGTGGCCAGGCACTGGAATGGACACAGGGAGGTGGTGAAGGGAAGGGGACGAGGGCGAGGAAGGAAGGAAGGGAAGGGGAAGGTAAAGGAAGGAAAGCGAGAGGAAAGACACGAAATGAGACGTGAATTTTGGGTCCTTTTCCGGCAGCCGCCCCCCCCCAACAGGCCCCAGCCCGGCCTGAGCCACGTGACAGTGCCAGTGCCAGTGACAGGAAGTGCTTCCTGCAGGCGGCGGAGAGCACTTCCGGGCCATGGCGGCATGGCGGCCATGAGCGGGGCCGGGAGGAGCGGGCTCTGTGCTGCGAACGGGGTCGGGCCTCGGGGCGGG
Source organism: Coturnix japonica (assembly GCF_054131305.1). Classification (NCBI taxonomy): domain Eukaryota; kingdom Metazoa; phylum Chordata; class Aves; order Galliformes; family Phasianidae; genus Coturnix; species Coturnix japonica. The sequence continues at coordinate 1,165,343 of NC_140680.1, read as the reverse complement.
GGCACGGAGGGGCTGTCGGGGGAGGAGCTCGCGGCGCTGCCGGCACCCAGAGGCGGCTCCCGGGCGGCTCCACGGTCTCGCTGTGCTGCGGAGTCACCCGGCCGGCCCCAAAAGCCTGGAGGCAGAGCCTGAGCCGGCCCCGGCCCGGATCGTGTGGTGCGGCTCCGGCCGTGCTGGGCTGTGCGGCAGGAAGATGACTTGCGGAATCAAACTCTATAACCCAAAGATGGGTTCTAAAGCAGGTATGTTTATTCCAGCGTTGCGCAGCGCCGGGTGCAAGCGGGAGAGCTCCACCAAACTTGCACACCGTAAGGAGAAAAGTGTGTTACAGATATAGGTTAAGCTAATACGTAATCAATAGTCTCCTCCTCAGTTTGATTACATATTCATTACATTCCCTAGGACCCCGTTCCCCGCGACCCTTGCCGTTGTTTTGGGGTGAAATTCTTCTTCTGTTTTCTTCTTGGTGTTATCTGCTGGTATCGTTCTCCCATGTCAGCATCATCTTGCCCGGGGGTATCTAATCCTTCTTCTTGTCAGAGGTCTCCGGACAATTTCTTCTAGCAGGCTTTTACCTGCTAGATTCTTAATGGGTCTCAAAATAGGCTCCACTCTCTACCTTTTGTCTCAGCTCATGTCTCTTCCAAACCCCATATTCTCTTCTGGTATCCTGGCACAGACACAAAAAGCATCTTATAACAACACAAGTAAAATACACCAAGAGTAGCAAGGTGATGCAGACTAAGAAAAACTGTTTTAGTCATCCTAAATTTGGCAACTAGTAAGTTTATCCCATGGTCCAGAGAAAACTATTCCCCAATCGGTGTTATCCCTGCCTACTCCATGTTGCAATGCAACTTTGGATAAACAGGATACCTCCTCTTGTATTGTCCATCAGGCATCTGCAGCAGCATCCTGAATTGTTTCTAAGGTTACAGAAATTTTCATACAGCGATACCCCCCCTTTTCTTGGGAGTTCTGTGAAATCAATTTGCCACTGTTTCCCTGGAAGGCCCTTTCCCGTGATGCGCACTTGTGCTCTGTTCCTGGTACTGGTACTGTACTTTGTAGTGTTGGTTTGCCCAATATATTCTCTTATCTTCCCTTATAACCAATTTCCATAAAATACTAAAGGGCATAACTGTGTGTCCATTTGGGCATGCACCCATCTGTCAGCTTGCTCTCTTCCTTTCTAAATCATTAATTGGACTCCTGTTCTCTTTAGAATATTTTACAGGTTTTGACTTGGCTTCAGAGATTTTAAGTTTACCGTCTGGAATTGAAGCCCTCTTCAACTGCCTGTTCTGCCACCTGATCTATCATCTGATTTTCTGTTTCCTGTACAGTGTTACATTTCTGATGTCCTTTACAACATATAATAGCCATTGATAGATTTACATCAGGCTGTTTTCCTTGTGTGTGAGCAATCCTTGCTCTTTTCAGATGGTACTATGAGCGTGTGGCACCCAAACACATATTTGTCCATATGATGAAAGCTCTTGTCAAGGTAGTTATTTCAGTCTTCTGAGGGGAAGTCCCCACAGCTGGTGGTTGTGCTTCGATTACCTGGTCAGTAGCAGTTACTGCATGTCCTGCCTTACAGTCTCCTTGTCTCATAAAACTGCGGCTGCTGGTAAACCAGGTGTCTTCTGCATCTTCTAAGGGTTTGTCCTTCAAGTTCGACTGACCGGCTGGAATGTGCAGCTTCAGTTGTTTCAAAGCAGTCATGTAATACTGGTTCTCCGGGAGTTCCACTAAGGAAAGATACTGGGTTGACAATATTAGTCACAATTATTTCTACATCACCCTGCTTTACCAGGATGGCCTGGTATTTCAGGAGTCTTTGGGGTGAGAACCAATGAACCAGTGTCCCCCTTTCTGTCACCAATACGGTAAACACTGTATGAGATATTAAAACTGGTATCCTTTGGCCCAGTGTAGATTTATGGGCTTCTTGAATATTGAGCACTAGTGCAGCCACTGCCCTCAGGCACCCTGGCCATCCATGGTCAGCACCCTCCTGTCATTCCTGGGAACGTATGGAGTTCCTTGACAGTTTGCAGCTCAGGGGCTTAGCAGATGGCTTCTTTCTTGGCAGTCCTTAAGGTTCTAAGTCCAGCTGTAATTTCTGAGTTATTTGTGCTTTCTGTAAACCAAGAGACTCAGCAAACTCTCAGTCTATTATACACAGTCCTTTTGTCACTGTGGCATCCACATGCTCCAGTGAAGTTCCACCCTAGGATGGAGGATCCCAGGTCTCAGGCTCACGAGTTGACCGGTTCTCAAAAATCATTAAGCTGTTCTCACAACCCTGGGTAACACTGTCCAGGTTAACTGAGTCTCTTCTCCCTCTATTAGGGCTTTCCTATTCAAAGGCAAATAACCTTAGGCTTCCTTTGGCCAAACCAGGCAGAAGAGACATCCCTCAAATCCAGAAGGTAAACTCCACCTATTCATTCCTTAACTTGGTTGATAAAGTGCATGGATTTTCCATCACTGAGTGTATCCATTCAACGATTCCATTACTTGCCCTCATGTCTTCTACCAAACTAAAGCACTTGCTATCCGAAAATTTAGCAAATTGTCAAAATTGGAGTTTTGTATTTGGATTCCCATTCAATTAGTAATTCAAACTCAAAAAAATTATCTATTATTTCTTTTATCCTTCTACAGTCACATATCCTCAAAGGGCACCACTTTACCCTGACTGGGTGAGCTCTTGCTTTTAACTTGTATTAGGGCTTAATTTTTGGCCCTGATGCCCACACCCCTACGTGTGTCTTATTTGAGTTTGCTGTGGCTCCTGGGGGTATAACATTGTTTTTCCCAGTTTGTGTTAATAGTCAGACTTACAAATCTTAATCAGCCAATATTGTTTGACCCTTAGCTCCAGTTTTATTAATTTTCTTGCCAGGGTAAGGTACAGGTACAAGGATTCCTGTATTCCTACTTGTTTTCTTAGCTTATATTTAATTAATTCCAAAAGTAAGCCTTTTCTTGTTGGGCAGTAGCACCTACTACTGTTACAAAACCATCTGTGGGTAGTAAGAAGCTCCCATATCCATCAGAAAATGAACTACTTTATCCTGCTTCCCTAGCTGCAGTTTCATCGGTGTATCTGCCAGGGTAAACTTCCCAAGTTCTCATTGTTCAGCTCTGCAATCAGAGACAATTCCTTCTCACTCAGCTTGGTCGGATTTCTCTACCAGTGTCCCATTGCAGTTTGTACACTGCTTTCATTCCAGCGGGGCAGAGCCCTCCCTGGGCTCCTCAAGCCTCCCTCCCCCCCTTCCTCGTGGGGGATCCCTGGGTCCTATGGCCCTACTCTAGCACCACAGCAGTAACAGCTGTTATTATTCTCAATTTCCTGAACATCTCTGATTCCCAATCAGGTGTTTGTTTTGTTTTTTGTTGTTGTTGTTGTTTGTTTGTTTTCTTCTTATTGTACACCTCTCTTCAGACCTGACATCCCTGTTTTTATTTTTGCCTTCCTCAACCTGTGTCCTTCCCAAACTTTCTCACTTTCCAAACTCTAATCACTACATTTCACCTCCTCTCCAGAGCCATCCAGTGCTGCCCAGATTTCAGATTTCCCAGATCTCTGCACATGAAGGCTATTCTCACTTCCAGTGCTCTGTCCTCTCCACCTTCCCCTTTGCTGTTTACAGCAGCAGTCTCTGACCCTGGCTCCCTCTCCCACTCTGAGAGTTCTGATTGCAGGGGAACGGTGCGGGGGGGTTGTTCTCATGCCAGCACAGATAAACTCACTTTCTCTTTAACCCTTTTTCCTCTGTACCCTATTCCACTATTTGTACCCTCAGTTACACTTCCACGTACCCTCAACTATACTTCCGTATGCCATTAACAACTACACTTTCTTATACCAGCAAAACAGTTTGTCCCATTCCCTCAAAACCCACAAATCAAACAACACAGTTCTTCAGTTTCCATAAACACCCTTACTACCGTATAACTTTCCCTTAGCAATCCATATCGTTCAGTTATAAACCTCTCGCCACAGAGCCAGCACTGACTGACCCACCTCCCTTACACCTCTTCGCAGGCAGAACACAGTATCACATAAATGGGTTGATACTCATTCCACACGGCCATCCCTCTATATGTTCATTGTCCCTATCCTCTAGCTTATACATCAACCACCACTGATTACAATATTTAATCAGGATTTTTTTCGGCTCAGGGTTCCTCCTGGTTCCCCAGCGATATCTCGCCAATGTGCCAGTATACACCCCAGGGGTGAGCGCGCAGGGACCTCTTTGCTCTGTGATTTTCCCATCATAACTTAATATAGACCACCGTATTCTTTTATAAGTAAAACCACTTCTGACACAACAGCATTGTTATGACTTATGACCACATACTTTACAACAACCGGTAATTAATAATACAAAATAAACACGTATTAAAACAAAGACAAACAAGTATTGGAGACAACTTTCGCTTCGTCCTTTCCTGGGAACCGTGGGTCAGGACTCCGCACTCGCCCCGCAGCTGTGCTGCATCTCACTCACACCACGCTCACATGACAAACAAATTCAAACAAAATTACATTTTCATATATCATTTGTTAAGCTTAACCAAAGATGTTAAGAACACCGGTGCTAGTTGTTGACTTAGGTCACCTATATAGACAGTGCTGTACGATACCAATTATCCCAGGATTACCCAAATCACCCTGTACAAGAGAGCAGAAAAGCTCTGCCCAATTAGCAATCACCTGAATGTGAGCAATAGCTCTTTTACCATGCGTACGACTTACTGGCCCCTTTGTAGGCACTCCCTAGGGAGTCCTCCTAACCCAGCCGGCAACCTAACCAAATCTGTGAGCTCACATCCCTGGGGGGAGCACGTCGACTCCACTGTGCCCTGCGTAGGACGTCTCCTCACAACTTATGGGTCCCCCGTTTCCCAGTTTCACATACCTTATCCGCCGATAGATGGTTCTTGTCTCCTCCTGCAGTGATCAGATGAGGGAGGGGAGTCCTTCCGAGAAATCTCAGGGTGCGCCAAAGGCGTCCCACTTCTCAGCTGGTCCTGCAGCCGAACAGAGAGGGTCCCATCTGGGGTGCCAAACTGACTTGCGGAATCAAACTCTATAATCCAAAGATGGGTTATAAAGCAGGTATGTTTATTCCAGCGTTGCGCAGCGCTGGGTGCAAGGGGGATAGCTCCACCAAACTTGCACACCGTAAGGAGAAAAGTGTGTTACAGATATAGGTCAAGCTAATACATAATCAATAGTCTCCTCCTCAGTTTGATTACATATTCATTACATTCCCTATGACCCCATTCCCTCATTCCCCTGACCCCATTCCCCGCAACCCTTGCCGTTGTTTTGGGGTGAAATTCTTCTGTTTTCTTCTTGGTGTTATCTGCTGTTATCGTTCTCCCATGTCAGCATCATCTTGCCCGGGGGTATCTAATCCTTCTTGTGAGAGGCCTCTGGACAATTTCTTCTTATCTTTATTGCCCTCTTCTCTGGTTTTATTTTGACTAAGTGTCTGTAATTCCCCCTATCCCTGCACTTTTAAATGTAAACTATCTGCAGTTACCCTTTGTCTCGGTTTCTGTGAAGTTCCCCTTTCCCTTTCTATAGCAAAGTGTTACCTTGCCTCCATTTTGGGGCTTTGCTCACTCTTCAAAGAGGAAGACGGCCGTTCGTTTGCCGGCTGCTCACTGGCTGTAAGATCCGGGTGGTGCCGAGGCCCGGTTAAGAAACGGCGTGGATGAAGGTTTGTACGGATGGAGTGGGTCTGGATTGCAGTGAGCGGGACAAGTCCGGGCTGCGGTTTGGCGTGGTTGTGTTGGTAGCTTTGAAGGGCTGCCTTCATAGGGTGGAGGGAGGGAGAGGGAGGGAGCTTTGAACAGTGCGGGCAGTCAGGAGCACATCTCGTTTCTGCCTGCTGTGTTGGCGCTGCCGTAAGTCTTTGGGTCCGCAGGGAGGCTCTCCCTGGGGGTGTCCCGATTCGAAGGCAGGATTCAATCCCGCCGCAGCCCGTCCATGGCAGGCAAACGCTTCTCTCCTCTGCTCTTGGGACTCAGCAGTGCCAGGGGTTTCACAGCGCGCGTGTTGCAGTGGCTGGCAGCCTCCGTGTGTTTTTCTATTGCATACAGGATCCCATGGTGGAGCCGCGTCAGAAGCAGACGTTGGTGTCTTGTGGCAGGAGCAAGGGCAGTGGAAGCGCTGCCCAGGGCAGGGCGGTGGTGACTGCCATGAGAGCGGAGGTCTGATGCCATCTGCGAGGGATGGGATTTGCATCCGGTGGCTTTTCCGTTGCAGAATGTCCAGCAGCAGATCGTGAGTGGCCGTGAAATGAAGCTGGGCCCCAGGAGAGCCGCCTGGAGCTGCGTCACGAGCTTCGTGCGTGGCCAGCGCAAGGTAGGTGTGCCTTACTGTAAGCGTGCGCTGAAGCAGTGTTGGTTAAGCACGGCTCACTCCTCTGTCTGCAACAGATGGGCTTTCTGCGCGCTTTATTGCTGTGGCCGTAGAATTCCCTCTTTCTTACCATCTGATCTGTGAAGGCTTTTGTGTGGGAAGGTTTTGAGGAATGAGGGAGTAGAAATTGCTTTAGTCACGAGTCATCTGGAAAGGTTTCACAGAAACGGTGACATTTGCAGAAGGAACGTATTGGCATTGGCAGTTGTGCCAAATACTCACTGGGATGGAGAGGAGGGAGTACCTGCAGAAGACCGTTCTCTTCTGCTTTTGAGGAAGCCGGGCAGAGCTCAGATTGCAGCTTAAGCAATGTTCTTTTGTCACACTCTGTGTCCTGTGTTGCATTCCCCAGAGTTTCATCTCTCCTTTCGATTCCAGTTCTCCTGACAGGTTAGGCTTGAATTCAGCATAATATCTGCTTCTCCCTGGGTTCAGGTTCTTTGGGTCTCCTGCCTGCTTTTCTCCCTTTTCTTAATGGTGAGTGGAGTTTTTTTTTTCTTTACCACAGAGCAAAGATTCGTGATTAACAGAAACAAATATGGAACATATTAGATGAATACAGCTCTGCATTTTTTTCTTCCTCCAAATACCAGGGGTTTGCTGTGCTCTCATTAATATCATCAGTGAGTAGATGCTGCCTTCTGTTGGAGCCTAAAATGCTTTCTGGAGCATGCTCTTCATCCTGGGGGTGTCCTAGGGGAGAACTCGGAAGATGTGTGCTGGGAAAAGCATGAGCATTTATGCTCCAGCTGCCTGATGCTCCCCATAGAAAAATCCCGGTTCCCAACAGAGACCCCCAGCTGTAGCCCAGATGGGTTCAGGCACCTTTTCTTTGTATGCTCTTCCACGCGGTCCCGGAGGGGTGCTGCACGTGGCCAGGAGGCAGCATTTGTAAAGCTGCTGAGTGCCAGGCTCCAGGTCACCCTGGCCCCTCCATAGCTTTGGCAATCAAGGCCTGAGTCTCCCATCCCGTTACCTGGCCCCTTCCCTGTCACTAAGGGAGAGGAAGATCAGAGCATGCAATGGGAACATCCCTCTTCTGTTCTTTATTCTAGATGATGATATTGGTATTCCTCCAGACGACTGGAAGGAGACTGCTTTTGTGCCTCAGGGGAAACTCCAAGGTAAGTTGTGTCTGTTTCCTTGGAAGTCGAAAAATTAGTGCTGTAATAGCTTATTTGGGTACGTAAGGACCTCCAAAGGTCTTTCAAGTCTCTTTGTGCTTTGAAGGTCGTACACAGATCAGTCATTAGTACTTTTTTACTTGGAGAATTGTAACATTTCAGTGGGAAGGCGGCCCTTGCCAATCTTTGCTCCTATACCTTTGCTGTTTGGGCCATGTCATTCCCTGACCTGCAGCCAGTCCTCACAGGTCACTGCAGGAAAAAAAACAAAGCAGACCCCAGTGCGCAGTGGAAGCTCTCCTCACCTGTGTCTGATCACTCTTGTGCCTGCAGGCCCCTTTGGTGCATTTCCAGAGCAAAGTCGTGTCCCTGAGCCTGGGGTGGATGCCAGAGGTAAGTCACCAGTCTTCATCTCATGATCTTTGCTCAAATTTGGCCGTGGAAGTTCAGGAGGGGTTCATCTTTTCACTGCCTGGTGATTTCTTCTCCATGAGAAGCTTGGGTAGTCACTGTTTCTTGGGTGCTGCATGCTCCCAGCATCCCATTGACTTTGTCTCCGTACATCAGAGATCTCCCCACTAAGAAAACCTTGAGGGGCCAAATGTTCTTCTATGCCTTCTCTGAAGATTGTTTTACATGGCCTGGAGAGAGTATCTGGAAAGCTGCTGAGTGCCAGCCAACTGCCCACCTGGCCTCTCTGCAGCTTTGCAGCTTTTGACCCAGGTCTGGGTGCCATGTCATCACCTGAGCCCCTTCCAGTCACTGCAGGTCCCTAAGGAAGAGAGAAATCACAGCATACCATGGCACCCAAACAGCAGCACCCTGGCACATGAGTGGCAGGCCCAGCTGCCCCCAGGCATCAACACCAGGAGATGTTTTTCATCGATGCTGTGCCTATAAGCAGTGCCTTGCCAAAGCCTCAGCACAATCCAGCCTGTGAGCCTCAGGGCAATCCCAAAGGAAAGGGCCTTTAGATCTTGCCCTTCCTCTTCTACCCCCTTCCATTCTCCAGGCAGTTCTACACACGGTTTCTTTTTGGACTGTCACGGTGCCACTGCAGGCACCCAACAACTGTTTGCCAGATGCTTCTGTGTGGCAGGGAGAGGAGAGTGCTGTGGAGCAGTGCTGTCATTCCAGTCTAAACAGGTGTCTGACAGGAGCTGCTCTGTCTGTGTTTGTTGACAGCTCCTCATGGAGTTGAATGGCATCCAGTTTCCCAGCTGAGCTCCAGGACAGAAGTCCCAGCGATTCGAATGGGTACGTCATGAGATTTTAGTTCCTTTGAGAGATGCCAGCTCACAGTCCTAATGTCAGCCAGGCATGTCTGCAGGTGTGAGTGAGAATGCACACCTGTGTGTGTGTGCCCTGCCCTCGCACAATGCCCTGGTCCCATTCAGTGATGCCGTTATGCGTTTATGTAAGTTGCGGTGTGTGGTGAAAAGTTCTCATTCTTTGGTTGCAGAAGTGCCTCCAGGGAAGGCCGTGCTAAATCCTTAGTTGTGCTGGACCCCCACAGGCATCCCAGGGGTGGCTGTTGTCGTTCCTGGCTTCACTGAAAAGACCATTCAGTTTAATACCTTGTTTGTCTGAAAGTTATCTTAATGCTTTCTGTTTAGGTCCTGAGAAACAAAAAGAGGCCCTGGAAACAGGAAAACATCTGCAGACACTGCCCCCTCTGCTAGTGAAAATAATGAAGGACAAAGCACGTGGTAGGTGTATTTCCATCTGTTCCCTGAAAGACTTGTGAAGCTGAATTTCTAGAAATACATGTGGAGAAACTGTACCATCTTCCTGATGAGAAACAGTTACTTACAGTCCCACTCTCTTACCTCCTTTCTAAAGAGACAGGTGGAGCACCTATGCGCTGGCTTGCATTTCAGAACGGCAGAGTTCGCACACTGACTGTCCCCCTGAGAGTAAAAGAGGCCATGCAGACAGCAACTGTCACTCCAGGTAAGGGCCGCTCATAGTGGCTTCCTGGTTAGAGGTTGCTCCCCTCCCACTGCAGCCAGTTCCCAGGGACTTAGGAACTTTGTCCTTTTGGGAACTAGGCCACCAGAACCACATTCAGCAGATAAGGAGAGGAAACAGGACCCTCCATAGTACCTCCTGTGCACAGTCCCCGCATTCCAGAGCTTGCTGTGCTTCCCCTGAGCCACCAGGCACAACAGCAGCCCGGAGCGGGATCCTTCCTGTGGTTGTTCTTGTCCATGTCACTCAAAGCAGCAGCTGGTGAAACAGATCCACATTGTTTTTCCAGGTGCGGATGGTGAGGAACATGCAAATGCCGCAGTAGATAATTTTATCGAGAAGTACTGCCTGGGATTCAGTGTAGCTATCTTCGTTACCACGCTGATGGCAATGTTTTCGTGCTATCGTCTTATCCGGCAACGCAGGCAGATAAACCAGTGAGTTCTTGTTCACCCCCACCCCCACCCTGCCCCCCTCTTTACTATAGGGCTCCTGTGAGCCAGGAGGCATTTCTAGTTAAAGCAGCATAGAGAAGCCAGTTAGTTGTTGCCTAACACTGTCTGAGATTGATGCTGTCAGACATTTAACTGGCCTCGCCATTCCTGCTGCATGTTCTTACTGCTGGGCCTGAGACAGGCCGGGAGCTGAGGGTGGCTCTATCATGCACTGTGAGGAAGGAGAGCAGGGGGTTCTCCTGTGCCCTCAGCACGTTTCTCTCTCTGTAGGCGCCTTGCTGAAGATGCTGTATTCCTGTGTCTTGCTCATGCTTGGACAAACAGGATGCTTGCCTCGAGGCGCCAGATAGAAAAGACGGGGCACGAACAACCGGTGCCTGTGCAGTGACGATCTGCCCACCAGCCACAGAGCACCACCAGAGCAGCCCCTGCCAGGCCTGATGGATGTAGGGCTCGGCTGCCCCCACTGCAGCCCCCGTAGCCCACCAGCCCAGGCTCCATGGCCCCCGGGAAGTACATCAGGCCCAGCAGCCCCTATCCACCCTGGGCATCAACACCTCTTTCAGGGGACAGGAGGGACCCAGCTGGTTTGGAAGCTTGCAGTCATCGGCTGGCACCCAAACAGCAGCACCATGGCATCAACACCACCCTCCTGTCCCCCACCACCATCCTTCAGGGGTTGACAGTGGCTCCCTCAGAGCGTCACCCGCGGGCAGCCACTGCCTCAGGGAAGCTTGAGAGGCCTGTCAGCCCCCAGTACCATCTCTGCCCTCACCCTCCCCTCCACCATCCATCAGGGGATGGAAGTGACCCCAGCAGAGTATAGACCTGGGAACATCATCCAACAGACAGACGACCATTGCCTGGGGGAAGCCAACTGGCCCAGCAGCCCCCTGCCTCCCCCAGGAACTGTCACCAACCTCCCACTTCCCTTCACCATCCTTCAGAAGGATGGAGCAGCCCCCGCAGGGTGTCAGTTTGAGGGCATCATCCGATGAGAAGTATGACAGGCCCAGCAGCCCCAAGATCCCCCCAGCACCACCTCTCTCTTCATGCCCCTCTCCACCATTGGTCAGGGGGTGGGAGCATCATCACTGGTCAACACAACAGGGGCTTCTTTCTTTAACATCCTTATTACACCTTCTGAACTGAGTATAGCTTTTCTACAAAAATTCTCAGCACCACAAATGATCATATTCAAAACATCTATAACTATATGGAATATAGATATTGTAAATTAATTCAATAAAATTCAACAACAAAACAAAATAACCAAGAAGCTGCTTCCTTCAAAAGGCAGAGTATTCTGACGAGGAGAAAACAGCAATACTAACCTCACGTCACGGTGTTGCCATCAGGGCTCAAGCTCAGGCAGCCAGCTGACCAGGGCAGAATTTGTGTTAGATGCTGCTCAGCGACAACACCCAGAATGAAGTAGCAAGGATGTGAAGTGTAGGAGACTACTTGCACTTATCACATTCTGTCTGCTGTAACAGCATTACTCAAAGATTTCTAATCAGGCCAAGATCTTTGTGAAGCAGCAGTTTGTTCATTACTGCCATCATGGGCGCACACCCCTACTGACTGTCGGGCAGGGCTGCAGTGGGGAACGCCCTCCACACGCAGCCCTGGGCAGGCAAGGGCTGTCGGTGCACAGTGCCACAGGCTCTTTGCCATCTGCCCACATATGGGCTGGCTTTGCACTGCCAGGCACATTGTCTTGCCTGGGCATTGCAGGTCCTTGCTTGGTGGTATGCAGAGACAATGGGGCCAATCCTTGATGGTTTTGCAGCTTGTTCCCACTTTGAAGTGGAGGTTTGGCAGGAAGGTCAGGAGACACAGCTGGGATGGCTGTGCAACAGCATGCAAATGGTACCAGTTTGACAAGGGATGTGTTGGGCCTGTCCTCCAGCCCCCTCCATCCTATGCAGAATGCCACTCCCAGCAGCACAGGTGCCATTTTGGAATCTTCCCCATGGCACAGCTGTCATAATTCCCCCCTTTTCTTCTTTATACTCTGTTGATTTCTGCAATTCTTTTCTAAGGTACAATCCTATGTACATATCTTCCTCACTCTCTTCATTCTCCAGTTCTTCTAGTACCATCATTTTGTCCAAGTATGGTGATGGCCCTATTGGCATTTGCTTTGTTAGTGCTGTCTCAGTCAGTCATTTAGCTTGGAGAAGAGCAGTTTGTTCTGAATTGCCTTGACCTGTTAACAGACCATCTCTTTGACCTGACTTCGAGTGGAAGCAGTTTTTCATTATAATTCACTGTGTTTGAAGTAGCGTAACAGTGTATGCAACGCTAGGCTTTGGAAAGTCACAGAGCTGCGTGTCATCAACAGAAGTGACAAATCACATCATGCTGATTAATGGCATTACCTGAAGGAAGATAGTGACATGACATTGCATTAAATGGGATCAAGAACCTTAAGGGCATCCTATGATAACGTCTGTATTGGGCAGAGGACGAATCTCCTTTCACTGCAGTCATCTGCTTGTTAAAACAAGACTTAGGTCTAGTCAAGGAAGACCTAGTCTAACATGCTGTACAATGCAAGGATGTGTTATGATGTTATACTGCACCATCAACACTGCTAACTGTGCCTTTCTGATAACCAGTGCTAAAACTACCAAATTGACTCCATTAATAAATCATTAAAAAGCTCAGATGAGCTGCTTGTATGCTACAGCATGACTGGCACCTCAGAGGATTTCCCAGTAGAAAGGATTTGTCACTTAATACAGTCTGAGTAGGTGAAATTGCCTCTGCTATACATTTAGTGTTGTCGGACCTGAAGGCAAAAGGTCAGCGTGCTGGGACAAACAGCCACACACCAATCTGGTTAAATATAGCTGCGTCCATTTATTGCACGAAAAGCCATACTTTTATAGCAGACAGACGAGGGCGTCCAAAAAATCACACACCCTAATTGGAGGAAAGCTACTGCAATAACAACCCTAAAACCCCCCTTCAAAGTCTTGAGCCATTCATTCTTATCCTAGAGGTGTCCTTGTTTCTCATACTGTTTATCCTACTCCGCAGCTGCTGCTCTGTGAAGTCCTTATCTTGATCCATGGCTGCTGCTCTGTAAAATTCTTCTTGTATTACCACATTTCCCCCCTTTTTATTAATTACCAAGCTAGTACCTATAGAATAACAACACTACTTATATTAATAACATAACCACTATAACTCAATCAAGACCTCGATTAACAATGCTCTAAAAGTGAAAAAAGAGACAAGTCAAACACAGCATAACAACATTACTGTTAAGACTACTAAAAAGAACAGACATGTTTGCTCTGCAACCTAAGTTTCTGCAACCTGGAAATAAATCCCTGAGGGTCCCATTGTGTTATTCTGTAACTAGTTAGGAAAAGTCTTCAACTTTCATATACTCTGATATATTGATTTTTAATGACCACTAAAATTTGTGCAGCAAATGCTTTTAGGATGCTCATAACCATGCTTTTGAGCTAATAATTGATTAATGATCACACAATTTTATGAGGTAGCACATCAAATAGAACCAGTTTTAGAGGAACAAATGTACTAGAGTATCACTAGGGGCATTATTACTTACTGACCCTTGAGAAACAGCAAACCGTGTTGGTGGTGGATGCGACAGGTAGTGCCAACAGGGCGTCCCCTGCTTCAAAGGGCACCTTTCCTCTCTCACTCACCACAGATTCTCTCCTGCATTCAGGGTCTGAAGGATTTCTTCCAGTTGTGCACCATATCCGTGTGGCCAGTGCGTGATACAGAGCCCAAGTGGAACACCCGCTTGGAAAATGAAATAAACTATCAAATTTAGTTCTATTTGCATGCACTTTTGTCTCAAGTGATGCATAGTCATATTTTAAAAATCCCAATTAGTTGGATGTAAGAGAGGTATTCATTCATACAGGGTCATCCCTTTGCCTGGGATTCCTTTCCAGGTTTTGTCTTTGCAAATTAAGAAAAGCTAATTAATAGGCTGATAACATCATAACCAAGCAGTACTAATACATTAAAAAAGCTATTCCCATAGATTCTAGCACTGATTACATCAAGTCCTGTTTAATACACATTTGATCTATTACTAAAATAGAAGAAGCTCACAACAACCTGGATAATGCCTAAAACTCTAATTCTTGAGACTACATTGGTAACACAGAAAATCACACACTATGTCAAACCATTACTAATATTATCTATAACACAACAAATTACAAAGCAGTACCACTAAGTAAGAGGCACACAATCACAGTTATTATAAAGGCTGGATGCTATTTTCTGCCTTCAAATGAGACCAAACATATCATGCTGGAAACCACGTAGGGCCAGTCCCTGTGGAAATACGAGCATATCCACGACCCCAAGTTATCAGTGGTAGGGGACTGTCCCAAAGTCCTGTGGCCATATTCCAAGCATTAACCATAGGCTGTTCCTTTAGCATTAGGGAAGCCTCAAAATGACAATCCACATTAGCTGTATATGCACGATCACAATTCAAAAAATTCAGCACAAGCAAAGCCTTACATAATTTTTGTTGTGGTGTGCCTCCCATATTCCCCCTTTTTTGTTTAGTAAGAATGGATTTCAATGTTTGATGAGTGTGCTCAATGATAGTTTGTCCAGTGGGAGACTGAGCAGTGCCTGTAATATGTTTAACACCCCATTCTTGGAGGAAAGTTTGAGTGGCCAGTCCATCCTTGTCTTTACTGAAGTTATGTGCAGGCATGTCTGGGTGTATGCAGCCATGTCCGGGCATTTCCCTGTATGGGCACTGCATCTGGCCCTCATGTGAGTGCTCACCACCACAGTGTCAGAGATGAAGAATCCTGTCGCTTTTGGCTTTGCCCACACTAGTGAGGTCACTGTGAAGGGAAGACTGGGGGACTTAAGGGTCTCTCCACAACTACCCATCCCATAATCTCCTCTTTGTCAGTCAATCAAACCCCATCTCCCCCCATGTTATAACTCAGTGGTCACCTTGTGATCCCTTATTGCACTTCAAAGACCCAGCTGCTCCTGCTCACCTCCAAAAGCACTGACACTCTGGTGTGTACCTTGGGCCTGGCCATGGCCATGGTTGGCATCATCACAGGCACCGTTCTCAGTGTCAAGGTCACGCAGATGAATGGTGCCCATAGCCAGAGGAGCCTGCTGCAATGAGAGGGCAGCATCCCATGTGCCCTCATAGCCCCACATCCCCATCCTGACCCACACATCCCCTTCTGTGGGACCTGTCCTTGGGGTGCTTGGTCAGAGGAAAGGTGCTTGGAGACAGCCTGGCCCCACTGCTGACCTGTTTCACTGCAGTGTTTGTGGCCCTGTGCAACGGTGCTAGGAGGTCTGGGAGGTCCATGAGGGCAACTGCTGATGACCAAAAGGGACCATGGGAGAATGTGAAGTGTTTACAGTGGGATCTCAAGATGAGGGAAAATGGGGTAAGAATGGGGTGACAAAGAGGTGATTATGGGAGTATCTTGGGATACTCCCAAGTGACACCAGTGCGACTGTTGGGTGACCATGAAGTTACAATGAAGGAACCGGTGGTGCAGTGGTAGGAATGCTGCGTTGCAACACTGGGGCCCGGGTGTTTGAATCCCCCTGTGGTGCAAGTGGTAGAAGCGTCGCTCTGCAGCACAGAGGCTCGAATCCCGGGGGCTGGACTCGATGATCTCCAAGGTCCCTTCCAACCTGCACGAGACTGTGATACTGTGAACTATGGGGTGACCATGAAGAGACCATGGGCAGAATACTGTGTGGCCATGAATTAACCATGCAATGATACATGTATGACCATAGAGTGACCACAGACTGGAAAGGATGGGAAGAGCCTGGGGAGTGGTACAGGAAGCAACTGAGTGTCCCACAGAAAAATGATGGGGAGCAGTGAGCAGCAGGGCTGGGTGGTATCACTGGTCTATAGTGAGAGCGCTGCCTCACAGGGCTCCCTCTTATACTTGGCCACCATGAAGTACAGAAGGGGGTGGAGAAATTGAATGAAATAATGAAATGAAATGAAATGAAATGAAATGAAATGAAATGAAATGAAATGAAATGAAATGAAATGCTGTCTGCATCCCAATGCTGCCCTCCACATCTCCTTAATGGGCAGCTGCCCTTGAGTGCTGGAGCAGACATGGGGTGGCAAAAAAGATGAGCATGGTGAGAGCACTGGATGATCATGAGTTCACTATGAATGGACTGTGGGAACTGTGGATCAGTCAGGGGAGAGTGGTGTGAGCAAGAGGGCACTGGAGCAAATAGTGGGTGACACTGAGAAGACAATGGGCAGACAGTGGCATTTCTTTCAGGTGACCATGTGGAGATGACAGGAGAGATATGAGGAGAACATAGTGTGAGAATGGGATGATGAAGAAGTGACTGTGGCGTGAGTATGGTGAAACCACGGGGTGACCACTGGATGACCACGGCAATGCCATGGAGGGACCGTGGGGCCATCCGTGGGGCTCAGCCAGTGGGTGGAGCCCTGCGAGTGACACGGCTGTTCCCAGGCAGAGCAGCAGCACTGAGCATTCCTCGGAGAAGACAGACACACGGATGCCAACACAGGATAGCGCTGTCGTGCCAGGGCTGATCGAAGTACCCTCAATGGAGATCTGCCTGGAAACGGCTGATGCCGCCCGGCCCAGGCACTCACTGCTCCAGAGCAGCGGCGCGGGCTGCCGGCGCCCTTCATCCTCCGACCGCAGCCATGGGGAGCGGCCGAGTCCTGGTGGCTGGGGCCGTGCTGGTGGCACTGGTGGCGCTGGGAGCACGGCTGGCCGCTAGCACGCGGCCCTCGGGTGAGTCACGGTGTGGGGATGCTGCGGGGTGGTCCCTCCCGGTGTCAGCCCCGTGCGCAGCGCTCGGAGCTCCGGCGCTCAGGACGCCGGCGCCAACGGCACCGCTGCTGTGGTGAGCGTGGGGGGGCCGGGACGGAGAGAGGATGGGACGGGGCTTTTGGCTCTTTCGAGGGGCATCTGGGCTCCCTGACAGTGCCCTCTCCCCGCAGCATTTTTCCAGTGGAGTGTAACAATTGAGTGCCACTTCCTCAATGGCACCGAACGGCTGAGGTTTCTGGTCAGGCACGTCTACAACCGGCAGCAGTACGTGCACTTTGACAGCGATGTTGGTCTCTTTGTGGCCGATGCAGTCCTGGGAGAGTCTTCTGCTAAATTCTTCAACAGCCAGCAGGACGTGCTGGAGAAGAACAGGGCTGCGGTGGAAATGCTCTGCAACTACAACTACGAGATAGTGGCCCCTTTGATGTTGAAGAAGAGAGGCGAGTTCATGCGTCCCCAGAGCTTGTTATAGGTGCAGCACTGTTGAGCACATGCAGTGCTCTCACAGCCTGTCCCCAACACTCTCCTCTCTCTCCCCCGGCAGAGCCCAAAGTGAGGATCTCTGCACTGCAGTCGGGCTCCCTTCCCCAAACCGACCGGCTGGCTTGCTATGTGACAGGCTTCTACCCGCCTGAGATTGAGGTG
Organism: Coturnix japonica; assembly: GCF_054131305.1. Lineage (NCBI taxonomy): Eukaryota > Metazoa > Chordata > Aves > Galliformes > Phasianidae > Coturnix > Coturnix japonica. The sequence goes on along the minus strand of NC_140680.1, from coordinate 1,147,849 downwards.
AAGTGGTTCCAGAACGGGCAGGAGGAGACAGAGAGTGTGGTGTCCACAGATGTGATCCAGAATGGGGACTGGACCTACCAGGTGCTGGTGGTGCTGGAGACCAGCCCAAGACATGGGGACAGCTATGTGTGCCAGGTGGAGCACGCCAGCCTGTGGCTGCCCATCACCCAGCTCTGGGGTAAGTCCCCAGCCCCTGTCCAGATGTGGGGGGAGCTTGACCTTCATAACCTGAGTCCCCCTTCCTGTCCCTGCAGAGCCCCTGGTGGATGAGGGCAGGAGCAAGCTGCTGATGGGTGTCGGGGGCATTGTGCTGGGGCTCATCTGCCTGGTGCTTGGTCTCTTCCTCTTCCTGCACAGTAAGAAAGGTGAGCAGTGGTGGTGGTGGTGGTGCGGGGAGACAGCAATGACAGTCAGGGTGAATGGATGGGGAGATGCTCTCAAAGTGCCTACAACTAGGTGGACAGAATAATGGACTGGCACTAATATAGCGATAACCATCTTCCAGCTTTATTATGCAAAATAAAAGAAAATAAAAAACCCACATTCCCTACAACAAGGTGTACATTCTTACTGTGCTAATCAAACACAGCTGAGACCTGATTACTCCCCTAGGCATCCAGTTCAGACTGGCTGTTGCCAGACTTCCTCATTAACTCCCATATGGGTCAGTTCAAGTAGCCTCTTGGTATACTGTGTTGCTCAGCTCCAGCTGCATCAAATCATGTGGCCCCATTCCATCAAAAAACATCTCCACAGGTCCCCCTTTTTCTTTTTGAGCAACCCACAATATTGATCACAATACAACAAACAACAATTATCAATAACAGAATCAACAGCATATGCAAACTCTCCTTGATTATGCCTCTGATTCAAGCCGGAATGTCTATAAACACTGAAGTCAACCACTGGTCTATAGGACTAATATTCCTTTAATTTTCCTCATGCACTTCTTAAGGTAACTAACTGACTTATAAATTGATTCACTGTGATCACTGGTTAACTTCCCTAAATAGCAAGGACCTCCTTCCACATTAGCCGAAATTCCCTGCCAAACTCTACTTCCACGTATTAGAAGCACATCTGAATTAAGAAAAAGTATGCCAATTAAACATGTCCAGAACAGATCAGTGGCTGATGCCATGGCTGAACAGAATTCCAGCATATTATTCACATCAGCCCAAATTACCCAGAGATTGGCCCAAGGGTCAATCCTATGAATCGCTGACACTCCTATCAGGAGGCCCAACAGGACCAGCATGGTGCCAGGGATGTGCTTTTGTCCATCACGCTGGGACCCACTGTGGCCCATGATTGATGGAAACACAGGCATAACCCTGTCCCATGAATAATAACGATACCAGAATCTGCGCTGTTGTCCTGAATACTCAGGAAATTGAGTGGTGATGATGATGATGATGATGATGATGATAATAATAATAATAATAATAATGAGTTTCTCCCGTGAGTCCTGTATTTCCAGATATTTCTCTATCTGCCCCTACAGGAGTTGATGGGCTCTTCTATGATAGCTTTCCCAGGTGGAGAGTGGGGTATCCCTGTAACATGCTCCACCCCCCATGATAAAAGGAACTGGAGTGTACCCAGGACTGTTATCGGTCTTTATTTGTTGTGGCACCCCCATTACAGCAAAGCATGCTGTGAGATGTTTGCACACGTGCAGCCCTCTTTCTCCAGAAAGAGCAATGGTCCACAGAAGCCCTGAATATGTGTCTATAGAGACATGCACATACTTCAGGCAACCAAAAGATGGTACAGGTGTGACATCTGTCTGCCATACTTCTAAAGCCTTTAGCCCCTGTGGTTTTATCCTGATACCAATCCTGGGATCGTGATGACTACATTGACCACATGCCTTAATTATCCCCACAACCTCTGCCTGTGTGAGGATGAATTGCCGCCAAAGCGCTCGATCATTCTGGTGAAACATCTCGTGGGAATGTCACGCCTTTTAACAGGGGGCTGTACTACAGCACTGACCAATGCATCAGCTCATGCATTTCCTTCACCTAACCCTCTATTCCATTGGTGACTTCGGATATGGATCATGAAACACTCCACTGTATGACAGTTAATTGCTGAGTGAGAAGCGCAAAATAACTCTTGAAGCCACGTGCTTTTCTCCTGATTAAGGAAGGCGCTTTCAATTCATTGCACAACCCCGGCTACATATAGCAAATCTGTGACTGTGTTGACCGGGTATTCAAGCCAAGTCAGCAATGTCCAATGAACAGCAGCCAATTCCTGTACCTGCAGTGAGTCCCCAGCTGCCCCCTAATCATGTGCAAACACCACATTTGTGGTGTGTGCCCCGGTGGCGCAGTGGTTAAGGATGCCGCCTTGCAACACTGGGGCCCGGAGTTCGAATCCCCCCTGTGGCGCAAGTGGTAGAAGTGCCGCTTTGCTACACAGAGGCTCGAATGCCGGGGGCTGGACTCGATGATCTCTAAGGTCCCTTCCAACCCGCACAAGACTATGATGACTATGATGATACTATGATACCAGCAACCCCCTTCTTGCCAAGGGCAAGTGCCCCTATGAGACCATCTGCCTGCACCCATGAATACTGTGCTCCCTTTTACTAGTTTCTCCCTGACCTTCAGCCTGGCCACCCACGTGAGTCGTGAGGAAACCTGCCACAGTGTACCCTTCACCTGCCGCAAGTTCACTTGTCCTGTACAGCCTAATAAGCTCATCTGCAAAGGGGTAGAATTTCGAAGGCACCACTCAAAGTCCTCCTATGCTATCGGTATACTAATGGAGTTGGGCTCCCTGCCACTAACATCCACTATTCTGGTCATGCCTTTGCATATCAACTCTCCTGATGTCTCCATTTGGGTTTGCACAATACTACGAGGCTGAATCTGTGGGAAAACCCATTCCAAAACAGCCAGAAGGTGCTCTGCTGGAGCGTTGGGGGCAACCACGATACCTGCCGCAGGGCCAAAACCTGAAAACCCTGGAAAGAAACCTGGAGAACTAGGAAACTGCTTCCTTGCTTGAAATCCAATCCTGTCGTCAGTGGCATTTCCCAAACCTAGGGCCATTTTTCCCCCTTTTTGTTTTTGCCACTGACAAATGAGTGCAAAGGGAAGGGACTCATGATTAACTAGAACTAATTATAAGGTCTGCTCAGGATCATATATGGGCTTATGAGATCTACCTAGAAAATCCAGTGAACTATCTGCTGACTGGCTTCCAACTGCAGCCTGTATTCAGTTTTATACTGTTTATACTGTTTTATACAGTTTATATTGTTTTTCCCTTTCTGCTCATCCTGGCAGCATGTGTGCTGGCCTTCAGAATTAGAGTAAGACCTTCAGCTTTTAAACACTCTCTCATTTTTATTTATTAACTTCAATTCCAATTACATTGTATTATATTGTGTTACCTCGCATTCTGATATATTTTTTTAGTAACTTTGCTTTCCTTCTCAGACTGTTGCCACTGTTTTGATGTTAGGCCTGTCTCCCTACCCTTTTCCCTTTACCCCTTTTTCTTCTTCCCCTTTTCCCCTTTGCCCTTTTTCCTTTCCCCATTTTCCCTTTTCTGGCGTGTGGGTTCGTGGGTCCTCCTGCTGCATCAGTCATGGAACCAGGCTGAACCACTCTGTAAACTGCTGTCATGTACTGAAAGCGCTGATGGTGCTGCAGTACAGAACTATATTTGAAGCCCTTCCCACACTCAGTACTTAATGGGTCTCTCTCCTTTGTGTATGCGCTGGTGGCCCATGAGGTGGGAATTGGTTTTGAAGCTCTTTGGACAATCAGGGGACTTAAAGGGTCTCTCCTCTGAGTGAATGCGCTGATGGCAGGTGAGATGGGATTTCCATTTGAAGCTTTTTGTACAATCTGAACACTTGTACAGTCTCTTCACCGAGTATACACAGTGGTGGCTTACAAGGCTGGAATTCCTTTCAAGGATTTTTTCATTCTCAGCACTTGGGTTCTGCCTTTTCTCCTGACACATTTCCTTGCTCCCTGCATCTTCAGTCTGCTTTTGACCTGTTCTGGAGTCCAGGGAGATCCTCACAATCTCTCCTGGAGGGTTTCTCTGCTTTTGATTGTAAAGATAAGCAGAAGCAAGACAAGCAGGCTTTTTCAGGGGTGCTGTTTGAAGGAGCTGACCACTGCAAAAGGTGATAATAATTGTGGATATCAAAGAAGGCACCACTTCCTGCTCGTTTATCTGTTGGGCCAGGAGCGAAAAGAAGAAAAAAGAACAGAGAAATGGGGGATAAAAGGCCCCCATTAAACTAGAGACTTTGGAGACAAACTCCCAAAGACACTTTTGACACAGAATTCTCTGAGGGGAAAACCTCTTCAGAAGAACCTCTCGACCAGCTTGCTGTGGAGCTTCATGGTCTCCTCCCATCCCCCACAGTGATCAGACGAGTTCCTGAGATCAACGGACCTACTACATACCTTGGCTGGACCCACGGTGGTGGCTATCTCTTTTGCTCTCTACAGATACTCCTTGCTTATATTTCCCATCGCCCATCTTCCCTTCCCCATCTCCCTAAACGGCTAGGACTTATAATAAACTAGTCAGACCAACATTTGAACCGTTGTTTCTTAATCACACGCTGGGTATACATATATCAATGAACCTTGCCTCCCTCCTATAAATTGGAGTGAGACACCTGGGAGAAGGCAAAACCCAACCTCATCACAACCTCCCTTCAGGAAGTTGTAGAATACAGTGAGGTCTCCCCTGAGCCTCCTTTTCTCCAGACTGGACAATTCCATCTTCCTCAGCTGCTCCTCATAAGACTTGTGCTCCAGACCTCTCACCAGCTTTGTTGCCCTTCTCTGGGCACATTCCAGGGTCTCAATGTCTTTCTTGTAGTGAGGGGCCCAAAACTGAACACAGCACTCGAGGTGCAGCCTCACCAATGCTGAGTACGGGGGATGATCACCTCCTTGCTCTTGCTGGCCACGCTATTTCGAACATAGGCCAGGATGCCGTTGGCCTCCCTTGGCCACCTGGGCACACTGTTGGATCGTGTTCAACCGAGCATCAAAAAACACCCCCAGGTCCCTTTCATCTTCTCAGTCATCCAGGCACTTTGCCCCAAGCCTATAGCGCTACATGGGGTTACTGTGACCAAAATGCAGGACCCGGCACTTGGCCTTGTTGAACCTCACCCTATTCACCTCAGCCCAGCGATCCAGCTAATCCAGATCCCTCTGAAGTGCCTCCCTACCCTCAGGCAGGCCCACACCACCTCCCAGCTTGGTGTCATCTGCAAACTTACTGCGGGTGCACTCAATGCCCTGATCCAGGTCATCAATAAAGATATTAAGCAAGATGGGCCCCGGTGCCGCCCCGGCGCGTGATGATGACACCACATCCGGCCTGGAGCGGAAGCAGAGTGCGGACGGAGGAGGGGATTGGAGGGCGTGGGGCCCGCCAGCCGGAGTGCGTGCAGAGAACAGCGTTACGTCTTTGATGCCGTTACCCAATGCTGATCTCTTCCTCCCGTGGTTCCGCACCTATCTGCTGAGCATGCAAAGACTATCAGAGACCCCTGATGAAGTGAAAAGGCTCTTCTGAAAATAACTATTAGTAAAATATTTCTCTTGTTAGTTCTAATGCAGAAACAGCACCCCACTCCTACAGTTCCCCCCCTTTTTATACATTGTTGATTTCTGCAATTCTTTTCTAAGTATGATTTTATAGACATATTCCCCTTCTTGACTTTCTGAATTCCCCATTTCCTGTAATATCATCATTATACCCGAATACGGTAGTGGCTCAGTTGGCATTTACTTCAGCAGTGCTGTCTTGATCAGTCACTGTACCAGTTCCCTCACACAGGGGATAGCACAGCAACTGATGGCCATCAAGGTTCTTGCTACTATAATCAAAGAAGCAAGTATGGTTACAGCCAGCCCTTTCCATTTACCAAACCAGAATTCCAACCATCCATTGATAGAAGTATCTTCCTGAAGTTTCTGTCAATTCATCAGCAAGGGTGGTAAGCCTTTGCTGTGCCTTAGTTATTCTGCCATCTGGAGCTCTGTTCTGGGGATGAAAGCAATGGGTAGCTAGCATTCCACACACGCACCTTTTTTCAGATAACATCATATCTAGCATGATCCTAAACTTGGGTTGGGCCACACAAGGAAGGGTGCCCAGTGGTCATGGAGCAATGGCACAGCCTTCACCAACTGGTCAGCCTGTCTGTCCATCTGTCCTGGACAAGATTTCCCACAGGCTGTGTTTATAACTGGGATCGTCTCCTGGGCCTGCAGCTGTGGTTTTCTATGGGCTGCTGGGCTCAGGCTGGGTGCTGCACCAAGTCATTCTGCCCTTCCCCATTAGAGGCACTCCCAGCTTTTCTCAGCGCATCAGGGCACCTTTCCCATTCTCCTCCCTCTTGAGCACAGGTTCAAGCTGCAAGGTGGAGGTCAATGTGCTTACCTGAATGGGGACAGGATCAGCTCATCCTTGTGCTACCTACACAAACACTGGAACTGCAGCACATCCTCTGGAAGCAAAAGTCACACTCAGAATGAGACCCCGTCACCACCAATTGCATGCCAGTGCTCTTGCAGGAGGAACCCCTCAGATGCTACTTCCCAGCGCTGCTGTAGTGGTGTCAGGTGGTTGCTCCTTGTTGTATCTCAGAGTAACACCTTTGTATATATCACATCCTCAAAGAACCACATAATTGCAGTGTGGTGCTCCCTGTTCACTGTCTGGTATTGTAGGAATGGAATGTTGTTTCTGCATTAGATATTGAAAAGGGGGAATTGATCTGAAGTAAAGCACAATGTATTTGTATTTTGTAACTTGTCCTTAGAAATAGCTGACGTGAAAAAGTAGAAATACCATATATTTTACTAGCATATTTTAGAAATTTAGTTGTTGAAGTATATGATTGATTCTTGCTTGCAAAACTGCAATAGTTTTTAAATGTTCCAAATGGTATAGGTATAGTATTATGGACTAGAAAGCATAATGTAGGGTTATTCTGTTTGGATAAGAGACGCTCAGCAAAAGTAAAACAGACTTAACAGACATCAAAGAAGCCAGGGCCTCAGCACAAGGCTGGATTACTTTGCTCTTTGGGCAGGTTGGGATGCAACAGGCAGGCATCAAGATACTCCTCCCTATCCTCCTTCCAAACTTGTCTTTATGCAGGGACAAGCAGATGTCCAGAAACAATGACTGAGTGTTGAATGAGCAAATGTGAGAAGTTAACTAATACATGCTTAGCTAGCAAAAATTTATGTTTATCCAGTATCCATATGTTTAGTTGAGTATTGGGAAGATTGTGAGCCTTAAGTACTTAGTCAATGGGGAATCAGGGGAGAAAGAGATAAGCGTAGAGCAATAGGGCATAAACGATGTAACATTGTTTTCTGTATGCTCTCCTGATTGCAGGAAGCCCACCATTGCAATTGCCATCTCTGCCAATTCTAAAGATTCTTTAAAGTCTGTTTCAAAGCCACTGGCTTTGGGCTTGTTGGGTTTGGCCCAAAACAGCATTACTGGGACCAAGACTTATACCATCCACAGGCTTCCAGATGCCAGTGCACAGGCCTGGGGCCTGTGCTGGCACCATTCACCAGCTGCAGCTGCACCAGGCTGCAACGTGAGGCCCTCTGGAGATATCTGCAGTACCCAGGGGCCAATTTGGGATCCAAATGGGCTATTCAGTGAAGGAGATTTGATACCTCTTGGGGAAATTTATGTTTTGATGCTGTAATTTGAGATAGAGCAAAGGAGATTTGGCACCCAAAGAGGCAGTCTAGGAATGCCGACTGTATAATGTGGTACACTAGGGGTTGGAGTACTCAGAAGACAGTTATGGCACCTGTGGGGCCATTTAAGGCACCAGGACTGCAGCATGGGACCCACAGTGGGAAACATGAAGCTCAGGACACATCTGGGAACTGAATCTGGGGCCCAGTGAGGTGACAAGAGCTTGGTTGAGGGCACCTGAAGCTCCTCTGGGATGCCATTCGGAGATCCTAGGGCTGCAATTCAGGGTCCACTGGGACACTGGGGGTACAAGGGATGCCACGTGGGGACACCACAGGGGATCCGAGACTCCATAACTGGAAGTGATGGGTGCAATATTTCTGCAGGGACCCAGCCACATGAAAGACATTCACATCCCAAAGCCTCCCCACTGCCCAGTGCCCCACAGAGCTGCCTCCCATCCAATGCTATCCCACAGATCCATCAACATGACCCACTGCCAAAAGTCAACCATTTTTTGTGTGAAAATGCCATCCTGGCAGATACAGAGAAGGAATTTGGCAGGTGGAAGAGGTTGTACAGGAGTCAACAGCAGTTTGGTGCTAACAGCCAGACTCGGAGACATAGCTATCACTCAGTCCAGCGGTGGCCACAATGAGGGGCTGTGCAGACATAGTAGAGCCTCATGGCATCCTGCAGAGTAGAAGGAGGTGATAGTCACAGGAGGGGGACATGAAGGGGTGGCAGCAGCAGAGATCAGGCTGTGGGATTTTGGGGTGGTGCCTCACCTCAGCTCTTGCACTGTGCGACTGGAAAAAAACAGCCTCCTTGTGCCCACACCTGGGGGAGAGAAAGAAAAGCAGTGACACAGCAAGGACTTGGAGCACGTATAGAGCACAGGAACCACAAAAGGGGATGTTAAATAATCCCACAGGGAAGTAATGGAGCTGTCAGGGGTACAGGTGATGTACAGGATATAGCAGAGCCCTGCAGCAGGAACATGGCAGGGATACCATGCCCTCGACACTGGTAGGGTTGGAGCCCAGAGGGAAAGCAGCAGGGCTGGGGACACCCCTTGGCCCCAAAGGAGCCCCTCACATCCCTGCAGGGGGTTCTGGTCCACACAGGGCTCCCCAAGTCCTCACTTCTGGCAGGGGTGGTCCTCAGTGCGTGGCAGCGTAGGGTCCTGGGAGACATCAGCAATGATCTGCGTGAGTTCACTGTGAGAAGACACCCAGATTGTTAATCAACCCTTCTAACAAGCCCCAAGCTAGTTAATGACTCTGTCATCTCCCTTATTAATTGTATCCTTATTAACTGCTCTTGACTTGTTCCATCCTACTGCCTTCTCCTTATCAATTATTCTCTATTTATTCCTCAGTCAATCTTATTAACAATTCCAACAGTCCCTTTATGATTCTTATTAACTGCCTATGAATATATACCTCCTATTAATTGTCCCCATTAGTTGCCCTCCAGTCAGCTTCCCTCATTGCCTATTAATCACTCCTCATTTACACCTCACTGTTATTAACCCAACCATTCTGTTGTCATTCTTATTACCTATGAATCGATCCACTTTGTTAACTTCCCTCCAGCCAGCCTGCCTTATTACCTCTCATTACTGAGCCACCTGCCAAGCACTTTCCTCACTAATTACCTCCTAACAACTAGCACCAGTCTTTTTGAAATCGCAGCTTCCCCCTCCACCGCCTCATTCACCAGCTTCCACTGCCAGAAGAGGGACGGCCAATATGCCGAGGTGGGAGAATCGGGGTAGGGGAAGACATTAGGGGCTGTCTTATCTGGGGGGAGGGCCCGCTGGATGGAGGAGGGGCGGCACGGGTGGAGGTGGGCGGCTTTGGGGGTAGGAATCCCGAGGAAGGGCTGTCGGGGGGTCCCACGGGGGGCCGCACTCACTCCACTTCGTGCGTGATCTTGTTGACGTAGATGCAGCTGCTGTCGGCCTCCTGCTGGTAATCGCAGTTGCGGCACTGTGGGCAGAGATGGGAGCGGGAAGGGTCACAGCCCGGGCCCAGCTCTGAGGAACGCGGCTCGGGAACGCGCTGTGCCCGTGGGAAGTGCCCGAGCCGCGGGGGCTCACCGCGTAAAGCAGCACACGGCTCTCCTTGTCCTCCTTGGGGTACAGCATGTTGTTGCTAAAGAGACGCAAAATCAGCGCCGGGCCGGGCCGTGGCAGGGCTCGGGATGGGTCCCGGCCCCGCTCCCACCGCGCCGCCTCCCTCACCACTCCTGGCAGAAGCGGATCCCCACGAAGCCCGGCTCGGACGGACCCTCCGACTCCATGACGACTCCGCGCACGCGCACCGCAACCGACGACGGCGACTCCGCAGGACCAAAAAGTATCGGACAGAGGCCAGAAGGCCTCGGGCATGCGCACTGCCACCGACCACGGCGGCTCCGCGGGGTCAAAAGACATCGGAGCGCGGCCGGAAAGGCATCTTCGCCATCCCCCCGCGCCTACCCCAGTTCCCTCATCCATTCCCTGCAAAATTCGTGTTCCAGACACTTTACAGCTTTGTTGCTGTTTTCTGGACAGGATCCAGGGCCTCAATGTCTTTCTTGTAGTGAGGGGCCCAAAATTCAACTGCCACACTCATGGTGTGGCTGTGCTGGTGCTGAGTACAGGAGGACCATCATCTCCTTGGTCCTGCTGTCTACGCTGTTATCTGATACAAGCCAGGATGCCACTGGCCTTCTTGGCCACCTGGGCACAGTGCTGGCTCATGTTCAGTCAGCTGTCAATTAACATTTCTAGATCCTTTTCCTCCCTGCAGCATTCCTCTGCTCCAGGCCTGTAGCGATGCATGGAATTGTTGTGACTGCAGTGCAGAACCCAATACTTGATCTTGATAAAGGTCATACAGCGAGTCTCAGTCCACTGATCTAGCCTGTCCAGATCTCTCTGTAGGGCCTTTCTACCTTCAAGCAGATCAACACTTCCTCCCAACTTGGTTTCATCTGTAAACTTAGGGAGGGAGCACTCAATCCCCCTTTCCAGATTATCAGTAAAGATAATGGGGTATCAACACTATGGATGTCACATCAGTCTTGTCACAGGAGAATATTTCCTGCCACTGAATACGTGCTGCCATGTGCATGGCTGTGGTGCAATGTGGGCAGCAGTAGGGCTATTGCAGGGGCAGGGCTCTGACAGACTCACAAAACAGTTGCCAGGAGGTGTCAGCAAGGACAGGCTCCAAAAATTAAATTTATTTCAGTTGCCTTTGTGGTGGATGCATGGTGTTAGCAAAGGCAAATCTTACCTGCAGCTGGTCTTTGCAAGAAAATCAAGAGCAAAAAGAACAGCTTCGGTTGCTGCAGTGGAGACCAGGGCTGAATTAAAGACACGCTGTGCTGACGCTGAATGGAGAGTCTGGTTTAATGACAGCAGGTACAGATGGAGCTGAAGCACTAGATGTTTTTGTTGCCTGAGTCTTTACTGAAAAGGATTCCAGGGCTCACTGCTTGGGAAGAGGGTTTAAGGAAGATGACAGAATGCACCGACAGGCATTTCATGAAAGGCCATGAGGACAAATGCGAATGTTTTCTCCAGCAAGGCTCTATCTCTGACCTTGGCATAGGCTGGGGCTGCCAAGCTGGGAGCTGCCCTGTGGAGAAGGTCTTGGTGGGCAGTAAGCTAGGAAGGAGGCTGCCAGCGAGGCCAGCAGTGTGCCCCATTGCTCTGCATGGTTATTAATCGGCAGTAATTACATGAATCTTCCCCAGACTGTGTCTGTCTTACTTGTGATAGTAATTATGGAGATCTCCACATCCTTGTCTCAAACCATGAGTGAAGACCATAGCCAGAAGATGAAAGGAAGGCATTTTCTAGAATGCTCCCTCCAGATTTCATATGCCCAGCACAGGAATGATGTCAGCAAGACAGAGTGGGTGTGAGGAGGATCACTCAAGATAGTCAGGGCTGGAGCTCTTCATCTCTCCTGAGAAGAGGCAGAGGGAGATGGACTTGTCCAGCCTGGAGAAGGGAAAGCTGAAAGGGATCTAATTGCAGCCTGCCAGAACCTATGAAGAGGTGATGGAGAGTACAGAGTCAGGCCTTTCACCATGATGCATGCTGGGAGATAAAAGAGAATGATGCAGCCTACACAGAAGTGTTGGAAATATCCAAATAATTTATCAGGATGGTATCTCTAATAAAAGCAGATTTTATTCTCAATTGCAATTGTGGGCATCCCACAAGCAGGAGCACACACAGGAAACAGCATTACATCTTTTATGCCCTTTGATGCCCGCTTATCACTTTGTCCCCTCATTTGGCTGAGTACTTCAGCACTTTGGCTGAGTACTTCAGATTCACAAATCTTCCCGACATTTAACCTAACATATGGATACCTGCTAAACACAAATCGTTGCTATCTAAACATGTATATTGATAATTGTTTAATTTCTCCTCTGTAAGTTTTCTATCATGCAGGTCTTGTCTGTCCAGCAATAAAAATAAGTAGTCTTTCAACATTATGAGCCTATTGATATCCTTGTCACACTGTTTAAGTGTGGGATGTCTAATTTGTCTTTAACTCAAGGCTCAGAGGTATTCCATATGGCTGGACAGACAAGAGCTTCAGTCTTTGTACCCACAAATTACTCCATCTACCTAATCTCTTTGACTATAAATTACTTCACCTATCTGCTGAGCATGCAAAGACTATCAGAGACCCCTGATGAAGTAAAAACTCTCCCGAAAAGAACTATTAGTAAAATATTTATCTTGTTAGTTCTTATGAAGAAATAACATGAGCTAAGAATTGGGATGGGTCACCCATCAATGCTCTGCAGTTTTCACCCTTGGAGGTCTTCAAAATCAGCAGGATCAAGACTTGAAGAATGTGGTCTGGCCTTATTTATGACAGATTGGACTGCAGACCTGCCAAGTTCCTGGGTTACCTCATGATCCTATGTCCTGAGGGCCTATTGCTGATGCAAAGGGATGTTTACAAGGCATTAAGCTTTCTGTGCTGCACGTCACCATCTAAAACAAGATCTAGGTCAGTGAAGAGAGGTCAGCACTTCACTGTGACTCACCCTTTGCAAGGCTGAGGACAGTTCTGGCCAGGGAAACTTTTAGGGGTACCAAACTTTATTCAAGACAGAAATTGATGTTTTTTAAAAGCAGGAACAAAGAAATGATGACAGTGATCTAAGTCAAAGAAAACATTTCAATACCCTTATCAGCTTCTTAAATACTTTGGGATCTAATTTCTTTCTTATTTTGTGTGTGTATTGTTTTCTCTTTCAAATTATAGCATTTTTCAGAACTAGGTTTGGAGGACAAAAAAGTACAGAGACACTGACACCGGTACCCTGCAATCCCTTCCCAGCCTCCACCTGTGCTCTACCCTCCTGTATATTTGATCTCCATCAGTGAACATGACTAAGCATATCTTTTCAGCCAATGATCTGGACGAGTGCCCTTCCCACTGCTCTCTAGAATTCCTCACAGATTTACTCTTTGTTCATTCTGCTACCTCCCAAATACCTGGTTGCTATATGTAATTCAGGGAGTTAGAAACTTGCCTAACTCTCAAAAGTCTAATGAATTTTTTAGTCAACTCCTTAACTGTGTTTATATGAACCTCTTCCTATTTCTGCCTAATAAACTTGTACAAATATTCCCTGGGAAAGATAGGTCACATGCCCTGTCCTCTTGCACTGAGGGCAAGGAAGCCCTCAACAGCAGTCAGTCCCCTGCAATAAACAGAGTGCATCCAGTCTGATATGGTATGAGAAGTTTCACATTCAGGAGATCCCTCCAGGTTATTATTGCACATTGCCATGCAGCCAGAAGCTTACTGCATGAAGGTCTGAGAGCGCTGCTCCTCCAGTAAACACACAGTCTGCTCAGCATGTCATTTTCCCTCTGCTTTCTCTCCTTTGTCTGAGCCAGCTGCAGGCCATGTCTCCTAGGGCTCCAGGGCAACTGCTGTGAAATAGACTGAGGCAATCCCTGGTGTGCTCTCCCTCAGCTGGGCACACACACTTCTTTCCAGGAATGTCATTTTGCCCGTAACTGAAATTTATTGAGTTGGCCTTTCCTTGTCCCGTTTTTAGACAAGACACCCAGCCAGCATCAGTGAGGGATCTCCCCTGCTTAGAGAAGGAATTCAACAGAGTCAGTCAAGGCATCATAGCCAGCAGGCTTGAGGGAGGTGATCCTTCCCCTCTACTCTGCCCTGGTGAGGCTACATCTGGTTTACTACAATTTCAGGCTTCTCTGTTCAGAAAAGACATGGGTCTGCTGGAGAAAGTCCAGCAAAGGTTTACAGAGAGGAATGAGTCTGGAACATCTCCCATATGAGGAAAGGTTGGGAGACCTGGTACTGTTCAGCTTGGAGAGGAGAAGGCTGAGAGGGGATCTCATCACTGTTTATAAGTATCTGAACTGTGGAACTGAAATAGATGTGACCAGGCTCTTTTTAGTGGTGTACAGCAGCAGAACAAGGGGCAATGGACACAAACTGCAACACAATAAGTTCCATACAAAACGAAGAAAAACTTATTTACTGCAAGAGTGACAGAGCTATTGCTCACCCTCATCCTGACAACTGAAATGCTAGCCTCAGCTCTAGCCTATGGCCCAGCCCTCAACAAAACCAACCCACAAAGCAAGTTTGTGACCTTAACCAGATACCCAAGACAGCTCATGAAACCCACCCCTAAAAATATGCCTTCTCCTAACGTTGAAAGACCACCTCTAATCCTGAAATGCCTGACCTGAGCATTTCACCTCCAAAGCCCTTTAATCCTTTATTTACCAAGTGCAGACTGTGCCTCACCAATCTGGTGGCCTTTTATGATGTGGTGACAGCGGAACAAGGAAGGGCAACTGATGACATTTTCCTGGACTTGTGCAAGGCTTTTGACATGGTCCTGAATCATATCCCGATATCTAAATTGGTGAGACATGGATTTGAAGGGTGGACTGCTCAGAGGATAAATAATTGGTTAGGTGGTCATAGCCAGAGGGTGGTGGTCTATATCTCCATGTCCTTGTGGAGGCCAATCATGAGTGGCATCCCCCAGGGGTCTATTGTTCTATTCTCCAACATCTTTATCAGTGACATAGCGTACCCTCAGCAGGTTTGCTGGTGACACCAAACTGAGTGGTGCAGCTGATAGATCAGAAGGGAGGTAAAGGAAGCCATCCAGAGGGATCAGGACAGGCTCAAAAAGTGGGCCCATAAACCTGATAAAATTTTAACAAGGCCAAGTGCAAGGTGTTACACTTGGGTTGGGACAATCCTAGGTATTACAAACTGGGAGATGAACTCCTTGAAGGCAGCCCTGCCAAGAAAGACTTGGGGATCTTGGTGGATGAAAAGCTAGATATGAACCAGCAGTGTGTTCTTGCAACCTGGAAAGCCAGTAGTATCCTGGATTCCATTGGAAGAGGGGTGGCCAGCAGGGAGAGGGAGGTGATAGTCCCCCTCTACTTTGCCCTTGTGAGGCCACATCCTGTGTCAAAGCCTGGGTTCCCCAGTACATGAAGGATGTGGAGCTGTTGGAGTGGGTGCAGGGGAGGGCCACGAAGATGATCAGATGGTTAGAGCACCTATCCTACAATGAAAGATTGTTGGATTGTTTAGCTTGGAGAAGGCTCTGCAGAGATATCATTGTGATCTTCCACTCCTTGAAAGCAGTTTACAGGCCAGATAGGGACCAAATTTTTATGCAAGTAGATAGTGATAGGATAAGGGGGAATGGATTTAAACTGAGAGAGGATAGGTTTAGGTTAGATGTTAGGAAGAAATTCTTCACTTGGAGGGTGGTGACACACTGGAACAGGCTGTCCAGAGAAGTTGTGGATGCCCCATCACAAGAGGCATTCGAGGCCAGGCTTGATGGGCTCCTGGGCAGTCCGAACTAGTGGTTGGCAACCCTGCCCACAGCACAGGGGGTGGCCTTTGAGTCCCTTGTAATCCAAGCCATTCTATTATTCTGTGATTTCCATACTCTGATCTCCTCAATATCATGGTCTCTCCTAGCCATCCACTATGCTGTTTGTTTTCTTGGGGCTGGGTAATGATCTTGAAATTCCAGAGTACTCACTGAGTGTTGAAAAAGGAATGTGAGGCAACACATCTGCTCAGAGGCCACAAGGAGGAAATGGGTGGGAATGCTGTGACAAAGTCGGCTCTGTCTCAGGATCTCATAGAGCAGCAGTATGAACACGGCTGGGAAAGGGACTGTGAGAACAGTTTTTCCAGCAGTAGCTGGCAGGTCAGTCCAGGACTCATGGCTTTAAGGCTGGGCATGGGAAGAAAGAAATGTCACTCAAAGGGCAGTGTTGTGCTATCAGTGGTCACCCAGAAGGAGTCTGTGATCAGCCTGTGGAATCAGGATTCAAGGAACAAACGGTGAGGTTGAAAAGACATTGGTAATGGTATCGTGAAGGTGAAGGTATTGGTGAAGGTGAGAGCAAGGTGGATAAGCAAGATGTGTGTCTACAGCTTGAAAGGAAACTGGGGCTGGTGTAGGACAGCACAGTTAAGCCTGTGGTGGAGATGGTGAGAGTGCAGAAAAAGTTGGAACGCAGTAACAGCAACTGCAAGTTTCCAGGTATCTTTTTAGTTGCAGCCAGAGGTCTCTTTCCCTGTAAATGTCAGTAATCTGTGTGCCCCGGTGGTGCAGTGGTAGAAGTGCCGCTTTGCAACACCAGGGCCCAGGTTCGAATCCCTATGTGGTGCAAGTGGTAGAAGTGCCACTCTGCTACATAAGAGCCTCAAATCCTGGGGGTTGGACTCGATGATCTCTAAGGTCCCTTCCAACCCGCACGAGACTATGCGACTATGATGATAATCTCTCTCCGTTCCACTGAATCCCAGAGAAATAAGTGTTCTTCTTTCCCTGTAGATATCTTAATATAGCACTATCCTTTGAGTGAAACCACCTGGACTGATCTTCCACTTTGTGGGCCCCCAGTCACTGCCCACCCTTGGCAGATGATGCCCGTGGATAACTCCTCAAAGATCCAGACAACTTCATAGTCCCTCTCTGGAGGATGTCCTCTGTTCTGCCACATGTGGTACTGCCATGAGGACGTACCTCAGTGGCCATTCACCATCTCTGACATTATCAGACAACAACGGGTTACTTCTAAATCCTACCTTCAGTGTCTCACAGCACACAGTACTGTGATGACCTTTTTCTCTTCCAAATATGTGGAGCAGCAACCTTTCTGTGGAACAAAAGCTCAGTCTTGTACTTGGCACCAGCTCTGAAAAGAGAACCAAATCTTCAGTCAGCACATTGTGGAGATTTAATTTAATAAAACAGATACTAAGAGCACTGTCCTGAAGTTTGTCATAGTATCAGGAGTTAGCAGAGCTGTTTCATTCCTCCATAGAAGCAGGAGGAATGCAAAGATTTCTCTAATAACATAGTAAATGCTAGTGGCAATAAAGATAGACAGTAAAGATTGTAGTAAAGATGATGAATTAAGGATGAGGTCTGCCAGGGGATAAGCACAAAATCATTTGTGGAGAGAGGATAAATTTATCTCTATTAAGAAACATCTATAAAAACACATTCTGAAGAGCACATTCGAGCTTCTGGTTCCTCATGCTGTTGATGACAGGTTTTATTGCTGGAGGCACCACCAAGTACAGAACTACCAACAGCAGGTACAGAGATGGAATGGAGATGGTGGGGGGCTTAAGGTAGGCAAACACAGCAGTGCTGATGATGAGGGAGACCATGGCCTGGTGAGGGAGGCTTTGTGCCCTCCATACTCAGAGGGCATCTCTGGCACATCCCTGAAGATCTGCACAGAGGAGAAAAGAATAAAAAGAGAGCACCCAAATGCTACACAAACATCAGTCATAATAGCCCAAACTCCCGTAAGGCAGGAGTTTGTGCTTATTGCCACAAGCTCTGCTGCCCAGGAAAGTCCCACAGTGTGGAGGCTTGCAGGTGGCCACAGTGTTCATATGACATGACAGTAACCAAGAAGAAACTGTAAATGACCTGGGCAACACATCCTGCATCAGAAACATAAGAAATGTTCCTGGTGTCCCAAGAGCACTGGCCATGGCTTTGCAGAAAGTGGAGGAGATGCAGCCCAGGTCGAGGAAAGGTCCATGGGGGTGTGCAGGCGGTGGCTGCAATCTATGGCTGTGAAGAAGAGGCTGTAGCCCAGGAGGGAAGCCTGGCAGATACTCAGGAAGAGCTGGAAGTGTAGGAGCTGCAGATCTTGCATGTCTGCAAGTATCAGGAGGGAGAACTCGGTGATGGAGCTGCTGTTGGACCTTTGCTGTCTCTGGACACAATGACCTATTAATGGAAGGAAAAATGGTAAAATGCAAGAGTGTAATTCTCTGAAGAAAAACCTACCTCATTTTCATGGAGACCTTTGCAAGTCCCTTACCTGAGCTCTTGTTGGTGCAAACTGAGGGTGCAGTAAGGATCAGGAGACTCTGGTGTGGACTCTGAAGGAGTCTTTCTGCACTATGCCAACAGGTAAACAAAATTTCAGTGTGAACTCAGGCTCAAATCACTCACGATAAAATGCTCCTCAGTATGGGTACTCCCAATTCACCTGACCAAAGAACAGTGCTCTGTGGATATGATTTTATGTAGTTCTACTTGCTCCACCACCACTGAGAAGTGTTTTTAAAGCAGAAATCTGTGAAATCTGTAGTGCCCATCAAGCAAAACAGACAAACAAACAAAAAACAAAATAAAAGTGCTGAGAGACAAAGGGAGGGGCATACAGCATAGAGGACAGCTGGTGTATCCATCAGTCTCGGCCTCAGCTGCCCCGTGCTTGCACCTCTGAGGATATGTGAACCCAGATGTTTCCCCACATGATTCTGGATGCTGCTGAGAGCACAGGAATCCAGGTTCAAGGTGCAGAACTCTCAATTTTCACATACTTGAAGAAGTTCTTAGCACTCCCTTTCTTGCCAGGTATACAGAAGTGTCACTGCAGCTGCCTACATACAGCAGCACTTCCATCTTATTAGCATTTAGATGTCTTCTGCATCAGGATGCTAGATAACAGAGCTTTTACAACAGAGCTGTGTCCTTGTGCATGGCAGCCTACAGCATGGTACAGCACACCAGGGAGAGCCTCTGACAGTGGCATTTCATGTTAGCTGTGAGGGCAAAGGCTGCTGAGCAGGTTCCTTCTGTTCAAACCCCATGAGTCCGAAGCTACGGCAGAGCAATAGCATGTTACTGAGGCAGTATGCCCTCTCTTTTTTGATATTTGCTCAAATGATATTTGATTTTTTTCCCCCTTGAATTGTTACTGCATTTCCCATTAGTCATTATTCCTACACGTTGTGTTGTCTTTTAGTTTTCTCTATGAGGATCTGAAATTGAAGAAATCAGGGGAAATTTGGGGAAGGTCATGCTTAACTAATCTTGTGGCCTTCTATGATAGAGTGACGGCGTTGGTGGACGAAGGGAAGGCGACCGATGTCATTTACCTGGACCTGAGCAAGGCCTTTGACATGGTCCCCCACCACATCCTCATCTCCAAATTGGAGGGAAGTGGATTTGATGGGTGGACAACTCGATGGATAAGCAATTGGTTGAAAGGCCGCAGACAGAGGGTGGTGGTCAATGGCTCTATGTCCAGGTGGAGGCCGGTAACGAGTGGTGTCCCTCAAGGGTCTGTCTTGGGACCGGTGCTCTTTAACATCTTTATTAATGACATTGATGAGGGAATGGAGTGCACCCTCAGCAAGTTTGCTGACAACACCAAGCTGAGTGGTGCAGTTGATACGGTGGAGGGAACGGATGCCATTCAGAGGGACCTTGACAGGCTGGAAAGCTGGGCTCGGGTGAACCTAATGAGGTTCAACACGGCAAAGTGCAAGGTTTTGCACTTGGGCTGGAAGAACCCCAGGCACCTGTACAGGCTGGGAGGAGTTGTCCTTGAGAGCAGCTCGGCAGAGAAGGACCTGGGGGTCCTGATGGACGAAAAACTCAACATGAGCCAGCAGTGCGCTCTGGCAGCTCGGAAAGCAAATGGGATCCTGGGCTCCATCAGGAGAGGGGTGGTCAGCAGGGATAGGGAGGTGATTGTCTTTCTCTACTCGGCTCTTGTGAGGCCCCATCTGTTGTACTGTGTCCAGGTGTGGAACCCTCAGTACAAAAAAGACAGAGAGATTTTGGAAAGGGTCCAGAGGAGGGACAGGAAGATGATCAGGGGGCTGGAGCACCTCCCCTGTGAAGACAGGCTGAGGGAGCTGGGCTTGCTCAGCCTGGAGAAGAGAAGGTTACGGAGTGACCTCATTGCAGCCTTTCAGTATCTGAAGGGAACTTACTCCCAGGAGGGGAGTAAACTCTTTGAAAGGGCTGACAATAGCAGGACTAGGGGAAATGGTTTTAAGTTAAAAGAGGGAAATTTAGGTTGGATGTTAGGGGGAAGTTCTTTACTAGGAGAGCAGTTAGGTCCTGGAACAGGATGCCCAGGGAGGTTGTGGATGCCCCGTCCTTGGAGGTGTTCAAGACCAGGTTGGACAGGGCCCTGGGCAACCTGATCTAGTAAATGTGTATGTTTGGTGGCCCTGCTAGGCAGGGGGGTTGGTGCTTCATGATCCTTGAGGTCCCTTCCAACCCTGGTCATTCTGTGATTCTGTGATTCTGTGAAATCCCCCAAAGTAGTCCATTTTGCCTTTTCACCAAGACTTTTCTCCTTCTGCTGAGCTGCTGTGGCAACCAGGGACCGACCTATTCCTTAGCACCTCCTGCATGGTGCAGACCTTCTGGGATGGGAACCAAGCTCTGCAGCTGCTGCCTTTGAGTCCTCCAAGGCTGTTGCTGCCAAGGGTTTCTTTCCATTGATGGAGGTTCCATATCACATCACAATGGATCCTTCCCAATTGACTTTTTCACTTGCTTTTCAGTTTTGTTTTCCGGATGAAGTGGTAAAAGATATTTCCTTGAATCCTTCATGTTTTCATTTTTCCTTCAGTGCTTTGCTTTTCTTTGCTCTGTTATTGCTTTACTTTCCTATGCTATGCCAAGCTTTCCTCTTTCCTTTTCCTCTCTCTGTGTTGCTTTCTTTTCCTTCATAATATTTTCTCTTCTATTTTTATCTGTTTTCCTTTGCTTTGCTCTTTTCTTATTCTTTCATTTCTTTGCTTTGCATTGCTTTTTTTTTTTTTTTTTTTTTTTTGTCTTTTGCTCTTCTCTCCTTTTCATCCAGCCATTAACATTCAACCCAGTTGAGTAACTCTGAGCAGTGTGTGCTGAGCAGGATTGTGCAACAGGCTGGAGGAAGGCCTGAAAGAGCATGCAGTGACTGTGCTGCAGGGAAGAGCCGTGACTGAGGTGAGGGCAGGAGAGGATGTATTAGAGTTCTGAGGTAGAGGGATAGAGTGAAGACAGAAGAAGGTGCAATTCTTGGCTATCTAAGAAGATAGATCCTCTCCACTCCTCCTCTTCTTCTCTCTCCCCTCCTCTCTCCTCCTTTGAGAGCTCCAGGGTGCTGCTACCTCTTATAATTATCATGGTGGGCACCTGTCACAGCAGCCAGGCTGAGGCAGCAACCCAGACCAAGGGGACACAGCCTCTCTGGGCTCATGCAAACACCCAGGTGGACAGCCCAAGGGGTGTGGTGGCAGTCTAAATTACTGGCTGCAGGGAGCTCCATAACCTGGAGGTCCCCCTGGGTCTTGAGGGAGGAGGGGGCTGTCATGACTGCAGGTGTGCCCTGCTCAAAGAGCTGCTGAAGCAGATGGGCAGGCCCCAGCAAGAAAGCAGCAGCCTGAGGGGCTCCCAGGAATCTCTGAGGAAGACAGATAGGAAGGGGTGTGAAACTACAGGTACTGCAGATTGGCAGCCCCCTCCTAAGTCCCTGCAAGTGGAAGTAGCTAATCCAGTTGCTCACCTGCAGGACAGAGAGCATGATAGCCGACCACAGGAAAGGAGCTGGGCCCTTGTCTCTGCTCAAAGCAAAAGGAGGACCCCGCTCCCAGCACCCACACTGCCACCAACCCCTGACTGCACATCTCACCTCAGCATTAGTGTAAGGCCCTCAGTTTTCTTCGGACTCTCATTATATTTGATTTATTAACTTCAATTCTAATTAGATTGTATTATATTCTATTATAGTGTATTATCCTGCATTCCAGTATCTTATTTAGTAAATTAGTTTGTTTCTCCTCAGATCATTGCCGCTGTTTTGTTTTGGGGCCCATCTCTCTATCCTTTATCCCTTATTCCTTTGCAAGGTGCAGATCTGCGTGTCCCTCCACACCACAAGTCATGGATCCAGGCCAAACCATCCCATAAACTGCTGACAAAACCCCATTCCTGGAGACATTCAATTCGGGCTGGATGGGACTCTGAGTAACCTGGTCTAGCTGTACATGTCCCCGTACACTGCATGAGAGTTGGACTAGATGACCTTTAGGAATCCTTTCCTACTCAAAAGGGTTCTATTATTTTATGATAAGCCACGTTCCCTCAGCCGCTCCTCACAGGTGTAGTGCTCCAGCACCTCAAAAGTACCTTCCCAAACCTGCTCTGGCTTGCTGACATCTTTCCTGTTTTGGGGAATTGAAATCTGAAGGCCACATTCTATGCAATGTCTGCCCTCCATCTTCTGCCCTTGGTCTCTTGTTCATGTAAAAAAGATGTAGACTGTCTTTGTACACAGTCTGATAAAGACAGAACAAGAGAGGTTGGTTTAAAACTATAAAAGAGTTTTACATTAGATGTTAGGAGGGAATTCCTAATGCTCCTAACATCACATGGTGAGGCACAGGAACAGGTAGCGCAGGGCATCTGTGCATGTCCCATCCCTGGGAATGCTCAAGACAAGCTCAGATGGGTCACTGAGCATCTTGTCTTACTGAGTGGGGCTGGAACTGAATGGGCTTTAAAGTCCTTCCACTCCAAGCCTTTCTATGATTCAGGATCCTGTATATCTTCTTTGCTTAAGCATTCCTCAATCACTTCCTCTTTCACCAAGAGTACATCTGCCTTTCATCTAAATCACCCACCACTCTCAGGCACCTACGATTCCAGGAAGCCCAGTCTAGCTAATAAAAGAGTTCAGGGAGGAACTAAGTATCACACCCTTTTCCATAACCTGCTTCACCAGGTACCCTGCTTCATTCAGAAAGGCCCCACATTTTCCATAGCATTTTCCTTTCTACATTTCTAGAGGCTCTTCTTGTTGCTTTTGATATGCCTGGGAAGGTTTAATTGAGGCTGAGCTCTAGCTTTCCTAAACTCATCTCTGCACATGTACTCGAACAAAGCCTCCATATTGCTGCCAATGTAGCTCTTCCATTTTCCTCTGGTTGCATGCTTTCTTTCTGTGTTTTGGGTTGATCAGGTCGATTTTTTCCATTCATGCAGGACTTGTGATGTTTTGCCTGTCTTTTTCTTCCATGGGAAGGACTACTTTTTCTTGGAGGAGGTGATCCTTGGGTATTCAGCATATTGTTGAATCCCTCAGCATCACCTCAGTGATCTCCAGTTCTTTGCAGGGCCACACCTTGCAGACACTTGAAGAAGCCAAGGCCTGCTGTTCTGAAGCCCAAGGCCATGAGCACGTCTTCTGCCCTCCTTTCAGGAGCTTCAGCTCCACAATTTCACAGTCTCTGCAGTCCAGGGTCTCCCTGATGTTCACATTCTCTACAAGTTCCTTCTTGCTGATGAGTAGGAGATCCAGAAAAGCACCTCTCCTCTCTGGTTCCTCTATGGTTTAAGTCAGACAGCTGTCACCTGTGCTTTGCAGGAATCTTCTGGATGGCTTATGTCCTGCTGCATTTTCTTTCTAGCATGTATTGGAGTGAATGACATCCCATATGGGATTAAGAGCCTGAAACCATGAGGCTTGTGTCTATCTGCAGAGGGCATTTTTTCTTCCCGATCAGGAAGGCTGAAACAGACACTGACACCCTCCTCTTTAATCCATTTCCATTAGCTCTCAGCTGTCTTCTCTGCCATCACTGTCAGAGCTCAGTGCACTTTCCAATAGATGGTGACATCCACTGCTCATCTTCCTTGCCAGTGTATCTGAAAGAATCTGTATCCCTCTTGTTCTACAGCCATGGAAGCCAACCCACCATGACTCTTTGATCCAAACAAGATCCTGTTACCTGCACAGAGATCTCTAGCTAATCACTATTATTCATTTTGTTCAGTATATGATAGTAAAGACACGTCAGAAAGCACCCCATCCCAGAACTAACATCAGATTTAGCCTGGCTGCATCTTGTTTCTACACCCTACAGCACCGCATAGCCACCCCATAGAGCCCCATAGACACCACATAGTGACCCATAGGGGCCCAAAGAGACCCCATAGCACCCCATAGCTACTCCATAGTGCCCCATAGCAGCCCATGGAGCCTCATAGAAACTCCATTGTGCCCCACAGCACCCCTTTGCACCCCATAAGGACCCATAGACACAGCATACTGCTCCATAGAGCCCCATAGACACCCCATAGTTCCCCACAGCACCCCATAGCAGCCCACAGTGCCCCATAGACACCACATAAGGCCCTACAGCCACACCATAGAGCCCAATTGAACCACATAGACACCCCATATCGCCCCATAGTGCCTGTAGACACCCCATAGAGCCCCATAGAGACCCACTGAACCCCATACAGACCCCATGCAGACCCCATAGAGCCCCACAGACAACACATAGATCCCCAAAGACACCCCATAGACTCCTCATAGAGCCCCATAGGGACCTCATAGCGCCCCATAGAGACCCCATTCTTCCGCATAGAGCCCCATAGCAAACCATAGCACCCCATAGTCACCCATAGCGCCCCATAGGAACACAAGGATACCCCAAAGCACCCCATAGCCACCCTACATCACCGCATAGCCACCCCATAGAGCCCCATAGACACCACATAGTGACCCATAGCGCCCCATAGGGGCACAAAGAGACCCCAAATCATCCCATAGCTACTCCACAGTGCCCCAGAGCAGCCCATGGAGCCTCATAGACACTCCCTTGTGCCCCACAGCACCCTATTGCACCCCATAGGGACCCATAGACACCCTATACTGCTCCATAGAGCCCCATAGCACCCCATAGTGCCTCACAGCACCCCATAGCACAACATAGTGCCACATAGACACCACATAAGGACATATAGCCGCACCACAGAGCCCCATAGACATCCCATAGAGCCCCGTAGGCAACCCATTGTGCCCCATAGAGCTCCCATAGCCACCCATAGAAACTCATTTTGCCACATAGACACACCATAGCGTTCCATAGACACCCCATAGAAACCTCAGAACGCCCCATAGAACCCCATAGAGCTCCATAGGCACCCCATAGAGCACCATAGAGAACCCATAGAAGCACATAGCAACCCATAGGGGGGACATTGGGACACATAGGGACACATAGTGACCCATAGGGAGACACTGGGACCCATAGGGTGACATTGGGACACATAGGGACACCATGGATTACAGTGGGGGACAGTGATACCCGTAGAGACACATAGAGACTCTGCTGAGACCCATAAGAGACCCCATAGAGGAACATAGGGACCACACTGAAACCCATAGATACCCATAGGAGGACATTTAAGCACATAGATACAAATAAGAGACCCCATAGAGGCACATAGCTACCTATAGGGGGGATATTGGGACACATAGGGACACATAGTGACCCATAGGGAGACACTGGGACCCATAGGGGGACATTGGGACACATAGGGATCCCATGGATTACAGTGGGGGACAGTGAGACCCATAGAGACACATAGGGACACTGCTGAGACCCATAAGAGACCCCATAGAGGCACATAGGGACCACATTGAAACCCATTGGTACCCATAGGAATACATTTGGGTCCAGAGATACCCATAAGAGACCCCACAGAGACACATAGCAACCCATAGGGGAGACGTTGGGACACATAGTGACTCATTAGTGACCCAAAGGGAGTCACTGGGACCCATATGGATACATAGAGATCCATAGGGGGACATTGGGACACATAGGGACCCCATAGAGAGACATAGAGACACATAGGGACCCATTTAGAGGCATAATAACCCCATAGAGACCTATAGGGACAGCTAGAGACCCATAGGGAAACATTGGGACCCATAGGGGCTGTATGGGAGATTGGTAATCACAGCCTGAACCTCTGATTAATCAGCTGAGGCAAGTGTGGGGTCAGCTGCGGGAGCACAGGTGAGAGTAATGGAGCTGTGCTCCCGGGAGGGCTGGAGCTCGACTCCACCTCCTCTGAGACCTCATTTAAGGGCTGACCCTCACTCGAGCCGCTTTCCATTATCTTTCCGAGCTCCCTGTTAGCGGGTGAGGTCCCAGAAGACTGGAGGCTTGCCAACGTGACTCCCATTTCCAAGCAAGGTTGTCAGGAGGATCCGGGCAACTCCAGGCCTGTTAGCCTGACCTCGGTGCCAGGGAAGGGAATGGAACGAATTGTCTTGAGGGAGATGACAGATGCGGCAGGTGTGGGATGAGCAGGAGATCAGACCTAGCCAGCATGGGTTCGTGAAGGGCAGCTCCTGCTTGACCAATCTGATCTCCTTCTACGATCCTGTGACCCATCTGATGGATGAAGGAAAGAAAGAAAGGCTGTTGATGTGCTCTACTTGGACTTCAGCAAAGCCTTCACAACTGTCTCCCATGCTATTCTCCTACAAAAGCTGGCAGCCCTTTTCCAACCTTGAGAATTCTGTGATTCTGTGAGGCAGCATCTCTTGGACATCGCTCTGCAGTGAAGACCGCCCCAGCTTCCTCAGCGAAGGCATCACCACTGGTGAGTTTCTCTCTCGCTTAGAACCTCTGTACATTTGTTACCATCTTTGTTACCATCTGTATAGTTACCACCTAGACAGGGGGACATAGAGAGACACTGGGACCCCTAGGGACCCATAGGGATCCAGAGGAAGACATTGGGACCCATAGAGAGACACTGGGACCCATAGGGACACATAGAGAGACACTGGGACCCATAGGGACACATAGAGACCCATAGACAGTCATTGGGAGCCATAAGGATAAATTGCGACCCATAGAGACCCCATTGAGACCCATAGTGCCTCAAAGAAACCCATAGCGACCCCATAGTCACCCATAGCGCCCCATAGGAACACAAAGATACCCCATAGAGCCCCATAGGCACCCCATAGTGACCCATAGGGGCCCTAAGAGACCCCATAGCACCCCATAGCTACTCCATAGTGCCCCATAGCAGCCCATGGAGCCTCATAGACACTCCATTGTGCCCCACAGCACCCCATTGCACCCCATAGGGACCCATAGACACAGCATACTGCTCCATAGAGCCCCATAGACACCCCATAGTTCCCCACAGCACCCCATAGCAGCCCACAGTGCCCCATAGACACCACATAAGGCCCTACAGCCACAACATAGAGCCCAATTGAACCACATAGACACCCCATATCGCCCCATAGTGCCTGTAGACACCCCATAGAGACCCATAGAGACCCACTGAACCCCATACAGACCCCATGCAGACCCCATAGAGCCCCACAGACAACCCATAGATCCCCAAAGACACCACATAGACTCCGCATAGAGCCCCATAGGGACCTCATAGCGCCCCATAGAGACCCCATTCTGCCGCATAGAGCCCCATAGCAAACCATAGCACCCCATAGTCACCCATAGTGCCCCATAGCAACCCAAGGATACCGCAAAGCAACCCATAGCCACCCTACAGCACCGCATAGCCACCCCATAGTGCCCCATAGACACCACATAGTGACCCATAGCGCCCCATAGGGGCACAAAGAGACCCCAAATCATCCCATAGCTACTCCACAGTGCCCCATAGCAGCCCATGGAGCCTCATAGACACTCCCTTGTGCCCCACAGCGCCCCATTGCACCCCATAGGGAGCCATAGACACCCTATACTGCTCCATAGAGCCCCATAGCACCCCATAGTGCCTCACAGCACCCCATAGCACAACATAGTGCCACATAGACACCACATAAGGACATATAGCCGCGCCATAGATCACCATAGACATCCCATAGAGCCCCATAGGTAACCCATTGTGCCCCATAGATCTCCCATAACCACCCATAGAAACTCATTTTGCCACATAGACACACCATAGCGTTCCATAGACACCCCATAGAAACCTCAGAACGCCCCATAGTACTCCATAGAGCTCCATAGGCACCCCATAGAGCCCCATAGAGAACCCAAAGAGGCACATAGCAACCCATAGGGGGGACATTGGGACACATAGGGACACAAAGTGACCCATAGGGAGACACTGGGACCCATAGGGGGACATTGGGACACATAGAGACCCCATGGATTAAGGTGGGGGACAGTGAGACCCATAGAGGCACATAGGGACCACATTGAAACCCATAGATACCCATAGGAAGACATTTGGGCCCAGAAATACCCATAAGAGACCACATAGAGACCCCATAGAGGTACATAGCAACCCATAGTGTGGACATTGGGACACAGAGTGACCCCATGGATTACAGTGGGGAACAGTGAGACCCGTAGAGACACATAGGGGCTCCACTGATACCCATAAGAGACCCCATAGAGGCACATAGGGACCTCATTGAAACCCATAGATACCCATAGGAAGACATTTGGGCCCAGAGATACCAATAAGAGTCCCCATAGAAACCCCAAAGTGGGCCATTGGGACACATAGGGGGGACATTCGGCACTTAGGAACAAATAGTGACCCATAGGGAGACACTGGGACCCATAGGGGTATATTGGGACACATAGGGACCCCATGGAACATAGTGGGGGACAGTGAGACCCATAGAGACACATAGGGACTTCGCTGTAACCCTTAAGAGACCCCATAGAGGCACATAGGGACGTAATGTAACCTATGGATACCAATAGGTAGATATTTTGGCCCAGAGATACTCATAAGAGACCCCATGGAGACACTTAGCAACACATAGGAGGGACACTGGGACACATAGGGACACATTGTGACCCATAGGCTGACACTGGGACCAATAGGGGGACATTGGGACACATAGGGACCCCATGGATTTCAGTGGGGGACA
Source organism: Coturnix japonica (assembly GCF_054131305.1). Classification (NCBI taxonomy): domain Eukaryota; kingdom Metazoa; phylum Chordata; class Aves; order Galliformes; family Phasianidae; genus Coturnix; species Coturnix japonica. Next base: position 1,119,063 of record NC_140680.1, on the reverse strand, counting down.
GTGAGACCCATAGAGACACATAGGGACCTCGCTGAGACCCATAAGAGACCCCATAGAGGCACATAGGGACCACATTGAAACCCATAGGTACCCATAGGAATACATTGGGCAGGAAATTGAGCTTTTGGGGCAGGAGATGGCACTTGTGGGGCGTAAGGTGGAACTTATGGGGCAGGAGGTGGAACTTGTGGAGCAGGAGGTGGCACTTGTGGGGCGGGAGGTTGGAGTTGTTGGGCAGGAGGTGGCATTTTGAGGCAGAAGGTGGCATTTGTGTGGCAGGAGGTGGCAATTGTGGGGCACGAGTTGGAAATTGTTGGGCAGGAGGTGGAAGTTTTGGGGCAGGGTTTGGCAGTTGTAGGGCGGGAGGTGGCACTTGTGGGCCAGGAGGTGGAAGTTGTAGGGCAGGAGGTGGCACTTGTGGGGCGGGAGGTGCCACTTCTGGGGCAGGAGGTGGAAGTTGTAGGGCAGGAGGTGGCACTTGTGGGGCGGGAGGTGGCACTTCTGGGGCAGGAAATGGAGCTTTTAGGGCAGGAGGTGGAACTTGTGCAGAAGGAGGTGGTACTTGGGCGGAAATTGGAACTTGTTGGGAGGGAAGAGGTACTTGTGGGGCAGGAAGTGGCTCTTGTGGGGCAGGAGCTGGCACTTGTGGGGCAGGAGGTTGCACTTGTGGGTCAGGAGGAGGAAGTTGGTCAGTCAGTGACACTTGTGGGGCAGGAGGTGTGTGGAGAGTGTTTATGCAGAATGGCTTCATGAGAAAGGACATGAAGAGATTCCTCTAGTTAAATTGTAAAAGAATGAATGTGATTAAAGACAAAGACGGTTTATCCTAGGGACGGTCACGAGCTAAGCAGCTGTGGGGAAATCAGTATGTGAAAAGACAGGGTATGTAGCTAAAGATGAAATATGTATCTAGAAGCAAGGACGGCCTAAGGGAAAAGCAAGATGTGTAGCAAGGTGTAGACAAAGCTGCAAAGAAAAAGTATCTATAAGACTAACCACAAAGGTCAGATGAAGTAATGTCTAATTCACCAATCCTGAGCTTAACTTTTGCAATATGCATGAACTTATTACTGATTGTATAAATGAGATGCTGTAACACCTAATAAACGAGGCTTGTTGACCATGATAGCATGAGACTTGTCTCCCGCGGTTACTTCCAACAAATGGTGACCCCGACGTGATAAGGAAAAAAGGGCGCCACGGGTGAAGAACTGCGTTGGGTTCGGGTCCGGATTTCACAGCCCGACGGACGACGAAAAGAGCTAAAATTGGAGCTCCGCGTCTCGAGCGACCACGACAGGTGGGCTCGACCGACACGTGCTGCCGAAGCCTGGAGGGCTGCAACGGTACCGACGTGAGTAAATATGGACAGGCAAGCAGCATATAATTTATTTTCCGCTTTTCTTAAGCGGAGGCAGTTTAAGGGGATAGACTTGGAAAAGGAACTCCCTAAGTTATTAGTGTATGGTTATGCTAAAGGGTTATTTCAGAATCCGCATTTAGTGCATGATCTTGCTGAATGGTGTAAATTTGGAGATGCAATTTTTCAGGGAATGATAGGTGGGGAGAAAATGGTTAAAAAATGTGGGAAGTGGTGGCGTGTGGTTTATAATGATTTGTTGCAATATCAGGCAGAAAAGGAAGCGGTAGAGAAAGCTAGTGCTGTGCAGGAGAGGAATAAGAATTATAATGAATGGTCAGATTGCCCGGGGCCCCCTGCTGTGTCCACCGTAAAGTTGCCGCCGGCCGCCGAGCCTGCGTTGCCAGCGGTTGTGGAGCCGAGTGCCCCGTCTCCGTCTCCCTGCACGTCTGTATCAGACGAGCCGCCTGCATCGACCATGGCGCTACAGCCGGCCCCCTCGACCCCCCTTTGCAATGAGCCGCTCCCTGGGGCACAGAGTGACCTGGCGGAGGCCGTCGCGCGGGAGCGGGGGGGGGCTTGGGCTGCGCTGGCGCGGGCTTGTTTAGAGACGGGAGACGGTGAGGCGTTGGAAGCGGTGCCACAGATGGTGCTGTCGGTGGGGTATTCGCCCGATCCTGCAGGTGGGACACAGGCTGCTATCAGTGCTTTAGATTGGAAGTTGTTGTTACAATTGCGGTCTACGGTCAGTCAGTTTGGAGTAAAAAGTGAGCCAGCGAAACAGATACTGGATTATATCTGGAGTACTCAGGTTTTGTTGCCATCTGATTGTGGGGCTATAGCTAGGTTGATTTTTTCGCAGCACGAACAACTACTATTTAATGCTTATTGGGAAGAGATGTGCCAACAGAGAGTTGCGATAGTTAGGCAGCCCGGAGATCCCTTGTATAATGTCACCGTTGAAGAACTTTTAGGGGTGGGTCCTTTCATCCGGACGGAGGCTCAGGCCTTATTAGGACCAGTTAAATGTAGGGAGTCAATGTATCTGGCCAGGCAGGCTATGGATAAGATCAAGGCACCAGGTGGGTTGTTGTCTTATATGGGAATCCGGCAGGGAAGAAATGAGGATTTTGGAGTGTTTCTAGATAAGGTAGCTGGAGCCATAGAGAAGGCTGGAGTACCAGAGTACATGAGGGAAATAATGCTAAAACATTGTGCACTTCAGAATTGTAATGCTACAGCTCATGGCATTCTAAGTACTTTGAGGAGTAACTGGACAATAGAGGAGGCGTTAGACAGACTATCGAGCGTGCCCACGGGGGCTCAGGCTTTCATAGTTGAGGCTATTAAAGAGCTAGGGGCAGGATTAAAGGCACAGGCTGAGGCTTCTCAGAATCAAGTGTTAGCAGCCCTTGCACCCCTCCAAGCTGCAGTCGCTACAAGCCCACGCTCGCAGATCAGCTCCCTCATGAAATGTTTCCGTTGTGAAAAAACTGGCCACATCCGTCACGAGTGCCAAGCCACCGGGATTTGGTGCTGCAAGTGTCAATCCAACACCCACAACGCTGCTGTATGCTATAGGAAGTCGGGAAACGTGAGAAGCAGCGCACGAAAGAACAGCGGCCGCGCTCCGATACAAGCTGCCGTTCCCAGCCAGCGGCCGCCTGCCCCCCCGCACACGTCGCTCGTCGCGTTGTCGGTCTCTACAGCCCCCCCGCCCTCTGCTTCGCCCACGTCGTTCTCTGCACCTCGCCATGCCACCCGTCCCTCGTCCTGCGCGGCTGTGTCTCTGCAGCCCGCGTGTAACGTGGTTAAAGACACGGATGGACTGAAACCAGGGGATTGTTATGACCCAGGTCCAGTAGATCCAGAAAGAGAATCGGACGCATTTCCTCCTGATGATACTTTGAAGGAAGCAGGAATGACAATTTTCCCTACAGCGTACTGTGATGTCTTAGAGCATTGCAGAGAAGAAACAATATTAAGGGGTGATGCTGACACGTTGCAAAGCTTTCCTAATCAGGTCTCCCATTTGGAATCCCTGCCTTGTGAGGCAGTGAAGGAGCTAAGGGAGTCAGTGAGAACATACAGAGTTCAGTCAGCCTTTCCATACAATCTTTTGGTTACAAACAGTGACACTTACGCTATGACCCCTCACGATTGGAAAACTGTGTTAAGAATGATCCTATCTCCTATGCAATACACCGTGTTTGTGACTGAATATCAGCTACATAATTTGACTGATACCTCTTTGCCTCAGACTCGGACAAATCCATGTGGCACAGCACCTCTTCAACTGTGTCAGACAAATGTCACTCACATTCCTGAATTTGGCCGTGTAAAAAATGCACATGTAACAATAGATACTCATTCTTCTTACATATTTGCCACAGCACATACAGGTGAATGCAGTCATGACACCCGTAAACACTGGTTATCTGCTTATGCCGCTATGGGAATCCCACATACTACAAAAACAGATAATGGGCCTGCATATACCTCTAAGGCCACTCAAACTTTCCTCCAAGAAGGGTGTGTTAAACATACTACAGCTATTGCTCATTCTCCCACTGGACAAGCTATCACTGATCACATTTATCAAACATTGAAATCCATTCTTATTATTAAACAAAAAAGGGGGAATATGGGAGACACACTGCAAGAAATATTATGTAAGGTTTTGCGTGTTTTGTTTGTGCTGAATTTTTTGAATCATGTTCATAGAGATACAGCTTATGTGGATCGTCATTTTGAGGCTTCCCCGGTGCTAAAGGAACAGCCTATGGTTAATGTTTGGAATATGGCCACAGGACTTTGGGACTGTCCTCTACCACTGACAACTTGGGGTCGTGAATATGCTCATATTTCCACAGGGACTGGCCCTGTGTGGGTTCCAGCATGATATCTTCGGTCTCTTCTGAAGGCAGAAAATAGCATCCAGCCTTTATAGTAATTGTAATTGTGTGTTTATTACTTAGTGGTATTGCTTTGTAACTTGCTGTGTTATAGATAATATTACTAATAGTTTGACATAGTGTGTGATTTTCTGTTCTACCAATGCAGTCTCAAGATTTAGAGTTTAAGGCATTAGCGAGGATGTTGTGTGCTTCTTCTATTTTAGTAATAGATCAGATGTGTATTAAACAGGATTTGATGTAATCAATGCTAGAATCTACAGGAATAGCTCTTTTAATGTTTTAGTACTGTTTGGTTATGATATTATTAGCCTATTAATTAGCTTTTCTTAATTTGCAAAGACAAAACCTGGAAAGGAATTCTAGTCAAAGAGATGACCCTGTATCATATAACGGATACCTATTTTACATCCAATTAATTGGGATCTGAAAATATAACCATGCATCATTTTAGACAAAAGTGCACGCTAATAGAACTAAATTTGATAGTTTGTTTTCCAAGCAGGTGTTCCACTTGGGCTCTATATCACGCACTGGCCATGCGGATATGGTGTACAACTGGAAGAAATCCTTCAGACCCTGAATGCAGGAGAGAATCTGTGATGGGTGAGAGAGGAAATGTGCACCTTGAAGCAGGGGACGCCCTGCTGGCACTACCTGTCACATCCACCACCAACATGGTTTGCTGTTTCTCAAGGATCAATAAGTATTAATGCCCCTAGTGATACTCTAGTACATTTGTCCTCTAAAATTGGTTCTATTTGACATGCTACTTCATAAAATTGCACAATCATTAATCAATTATTAGCCCGGATAACTCAGTTGGTAGAGCATGGTTATGAGCATCCTAAAAGCATTTATTGCACAAATTTTAGTGGTCATTAAAATCAATATATCAGAGTATACAAAAATTGAAGACTTTTCCTGATCAGTTACAGATTAACACAATGGGACCCTCACGGATTTATTTTTAGGTTGAAGAAAACTTAGGTTGCAGTACAAACATGTTTGTTCTTTTTAGTAGGTTTAACAGTAATGTTGTTGTGTTGTATTTGACTTGTCTCTTTTTTCACTTTTAGAGTATTGTCAATCGAGGTCTTGATTGAGTTATAATAGTTATGTCATTAATATAAGTAGTGTTGTTATTCTATAGGCAGTATCTTGGAATTGTTGTAATACAAGAAGAATTCTACGGAGCAGCAGCCATGGATCGAGATGAGAAGTTCACAGAGCAGCAGCTATGGAGCAGGATAAAACTACATGAGAACTGATTGAACAATTGAACTGAACTGCTTGTTAAATATGATTAATCGGTCATTGAACTGAGCCTTTTCATTTTAAAAGAAAACGGGGGAAATGTGGAGAGTGTTTATGCAGAATGGCTTCATGAGAAAGGACATGAAGAGATTCCACTAGTTAAATTGTAAAAGAATGAACGTGATTAAAGACAAAGACGGTCTATTCTAGGGCCGATCATGGGCTACGCAGCTGAGAAGAAATCAGGATGTGAAAAGACAGGGTATGTAGCTAAAGATGAAATATGTATCTAGGAGCAAGGACGGCCTAAGGGAAAAGCAAGATGTGTAGCAAGGTGTAGACAAAGCTGCAAAGAAAAAGTATCCATAAGACTAACCACAAAGGTCAGATGAAGTAATGTCTAATTCACCAATCCTGAGCTTAACTTTTGCAATATGCATGAACTTATTACTGATTGTATAAATGAGATGCTGTAACACCTAATAAACGAGGCTTGTTGACCATGATAGCATGAGACTTGTCTCCCGCGGTTACTTCCAACAGAGGTGGATTATTTGGGGGGGAGGAGGCAGTGGTGTGGACAAATGTGGCACTTCAGGGGAATGAGCTGGCACTTGTGGGGCAGAAATTGGCACTTATGGGGCAGGAGGATGTCTTTGTCGGTCAGGAGGTGGCACTTGTGAGCAGGAAGTGGATGACGTAGTGCTGGAGCTGGCACTTGTGAAGCATGAGCTGGCAGATGTGGGGCAGGAATTGGCACTTGTTGGGTGGGAGGTGGCACTTGTGGGGCAAGAGGTGGCACTTGTGGGGCAGGAATTGGCACTTGTGGGGCAGGAGGTGGATGATGTGGGGCAGGAGGCTGTCTTTGTGGGGTTAGAGGTGGCACTTGTGGGGCAGGAAGTTGATGATGTGGGGCATGAGCTGGCATTTGTGAAGCATGAGCTGGCACTTGTGAAGCAGGAATCGGCTCTTTTGGGGCAGGAGGTGGAACTTGTGGGGTGGGAGGTGGAATTTGTGGGGTGGGAGGTGAAACTTGTAAGGCAGGAGTTGGCACATGTGGGGGGGGAAATGGCACTTGTGGGGCAGGAAATGGCACCAGTGGGGTAGGATTTGGAACCTGTGGGGTAAGAAATGGCACTTGTTGGGCAGGAGGTGGCACTTGTGGGGCGGAAGTGGAACTTGTTTGTCATGTGGCCACATTTGTTGGGCGGGAGGTGGCACTTATGGGTCAGGAGGTGGCAATTGTGGGGCGGGAGGTGGAAGTTGTGGGGCGGGAGGTGGCACCTGTGGGGCTTGAGGTGGATCTTTTTGTGCAGGAGGTGGCGCTTGTGGGGCTGGAGTTGGATGATGTGGAGCCGGAAATTTGTAGGGCACAGGTGGATGTTGTGGGGCATGATTAGGCACTTATGGGGCTGGAGGTGGCACTTGTGGGGCGGAAGTGGAACTTGTAAGACAGGAGGTGGAAATTGTTGTGGTGGGAGTTGGAAGTTTTTAGGCAGGAGGTGGCACTTGTGGAAATGGAGATGGCACTAGTGGGGCAGGTAGTGGCACTTGTGGGGTGGGATATGGAACTTATGGGGCAGGAGTTGACACTTTTGGGGCAGGAGGTGGAAGTTGTGGGGCTGGACGTGGCACTTGTGGGGCGGGAGTTGGCATTTTGGGGAGGGTGGTGGCACTTGTGGGGCAGGAGATGGAAGTTGTAGGGCGGGAGGTGGCACTTGTGGGGCAGGAGGTGGAAGTTGTGGAGCGGGAGGTGGAAGTTGTAGGGCGGGAGGTGGCACTTGTGGGGCAGGAGGTTGCACTTATGTGTCAGGAGGAGGAAGTTGGGCGGTCAGTGACACTTGTGGGGTAGGAGCTGGCACTTCAGGGGAATGAGCTGGCACTTGTAGGGCAGGAATTGGCACTTGTGGCGCAGGGGGTGGATGATGTGGGGCAGGAGGTGGCACTTGTGGAGCAGGAGGTGGAAGTTGAAGGGCAGGATTTGGCACTTGTGGGGCGGGAGGTGGCACTTGTGGACACACGGAGCCACTGGGCCAGTCACAATAGGATGTTTTTGCCAGTCTTTACCAGTGAGGCTTATTTCGGCCTCCAACTCAGTCAATTCTTGAGAGCCCCCAGTCACTCCATTGATTCTGTTTGATTGATTCTGTCCCTTTGTGATTCGAGGGCATTAGAGTGCACTTTGCACGGGTATCCAGCAGTGGTTCTGTTGGGCCAGACCATTTAATCCACACAGTCCAATAAACTCTTATTATCCCTCTCCCCGCCAAGACTGAGGGCAGGGCCCCTCTATGGGTTACCTGTGATGAATGGAGCAACTCCACTGGTGGTTGGTCTGTTTTGTAGTTCTCTCACCCGTGCTCGCAGTACAGGAGTAGGCTGGTCGTGCCACTTCCTCATGTCTTCTCTGTGGTCCCGTAGGTAGCACCACATGGAAACACGCTGTGCAATCTTACTGTTGTTCCTTGCTTGAGCTGGAAAGCACGTGCGTCTAATAGCTGAAACTTTTCATGATACAGGTGAAGAGTAGGATTGGAATATTTTGATCAGGTCCTTCACTAGACCTGGTGACCCGTATGGAGACTGACCTTCATCAGTCGTTTCTGATACTACTACTCGACCATCACAATTAGTCGATGGAAATAGTTTCTTGTGCATTTCATCTATCAGTCTTCTACTCGTGAGATGGCAGAAACTGCGGTGCGTACTGGGGGGAGCTGCTCTTCATAGTTTTGAAGTGTCATAATCAGTTCAAAAACTCGGGGTCTTCTCTCTTGTTCCTCAGATCTTCCAAATGTCGTTGCCAGTGTGTGTGCATATCTTTCTGGTGCTGTACTTGTGAGTTTCTGCCACATGCTAGGCTTGGTCCTCACTCTCTCAGGATCACGGTCTTGTGGATCAGGGTCATACAACATTTCCACCACGGTCATTTCCCTCAGGTACTGGATACCTTTTTCGATGGTATCCCACTTAATAGTCTGAGGCTTCAAAGCATCCTTGAAGGGTTACATTTCCCTCACGGCTGTTAACAGTCCAGAGGGTGCCAGCTCCATCCAAACATCTGCTAATCTCTCTGTCGATAGCTGGGTCTCTGGCAATGCTTCCTAGTTGGTGAGATTCATTACCAGCTAGAGACAGGCTGTTGGCCCCGTTGTCCCAGCAGCAAATCAATCAGGCAAGAGACCTTCATTTTGATGCCATGTAAACTCCTTTCTTGAGCCTTGGAATTCATCCATCTTCAGAGATTGATGAATGGTAATAGAGATTTCCTCCTCATCACTCTCTTCTTCATGCCTCTTAGTTGTTTTTTTTTGTTTTTTTTTTGTTTGTTTTTTTTGCATTTCTCAGTGCCAATCCAGACCCCCTACCTGGATCTTCTGCTGCCTCCTCCTCTGCTTCTCCTTCTTCTCATCCTAGACACAAGGACACCTGTTTCCATTTCTTCCTTCCACAGGGGCAACTGATATTGTTACTGGTGCCTCCTGTGACTGATCAGAGTTGACTTGGGGATTTATTTTTTTTTTGAGGCTTGAACCTCAGATCGGAAACTCTCCCTCTCCAGGGTAGTAGTATATAGAGCACGGTAAGCATAAGCCAAACCCCAAGTGTGGTTTACCTCCTTAGATCTCTGACTCAAATACTCAATTTCTCAGGGTCCCTCAGGTGTTCAAGAGTGAAATCCCATGACACTGCGGGTCCCCACGCTTCTAAGATTTTTCCTAAACCTTTCCATATTCCCTGCCAGTCAGCATTTTCTGGTTTTGGAGGGGACTTCCGCATAGAACGAATGGAGAGGAGTACATTCATATATATTGATACTGATAACATGAACATGAGTATGAACACAAGGATGAACACTAACTCGGTTTTCAAAAACTGTGCGGCAATCTGATAAGGCAGCCTGGAAACCGGATTGAACATCGTGGTGTTTGTAAAACTAGCTGCTGTGAAATTAGCAATTGTGAAATTAGTCATTGTAAAATTAACTATTTCATCTGGGATGCAAGTGTCAAAATTCACATCATACCACATTGCGTAGAAGTACCAGGCCCTTACTTGGTTGTATAATGCATATATTCTATAACAAGAAATCAATAAATTAAGAAGGGCCAGTAAGTTTCAAAGAACATGATGGCTTTGAATCCCCTATGCAGTGCTCCTAAAATAAAGAGCAGACTCATAGCTGGCAGTAGCTGGCAGGCACTGTAAAAGTCAGAGCTAGCTAGCTGTGCTCTGGGAGAGAAAGAAATCCCTTTGTTTTCTTTACAAAAGCAAGATAACAATGCTCAGAGTTTACAGCTACCCCTGAATTTTGACAGTTTGCCTGGACTTTCAAGGTCACGTTCTCAGTGAGCAGCTATGAAAAGATATCACATCCCTAACGAAGCTCTCTGAGAGCAAAGAGAGATTTGTTCTAAAAGCTAAAAAGCAGCAGCTTATGCCCGCCATCTCCACCAAAATCTGTCACAGGTTACCTAGATTTACCTTTGCGAATGACAGGGGGCAGCTGCCCTGTAGGGTCCCCAGCCCAAAAAAGAGAGCTCCAGCCTGGGAGGAGATTATACATATGTCCTCCTCCCATGACTAACTTTGGCCGCGAAGTCCTCTGGGATATGTAGTTTTCTTCTGAGAGATGAGTATTTGGAACGTTGTTATTCCATGGAACTGGAGTATGAAGCTTCTAATGATCCACACTGCACATAATGTTATGATGTGGCACTTGTGCGGCAGGAGGTGGCACTTGTTGGATGGGAGGTGGTTGATATGGGGAAGGAGGTGGCAATTGTGCGGTTCGAGGTGGCACTTGTGGAGCAGGAGGTGGACGTTGCGTGGCAGGATTTGGCACTTGTGTGGTGGGAGTTGGCACTTGTGGAGCAGGAGGTAAAAGTTGTGGGGCAGGATTTGGAACTTGTGGGGCAGGATGTGGCACACGTTGGGCAGGAGGTGGCACTTGTATGGCGGGATGTTGAAGTTGTGGGGCGGGAGGTGGCCTTTGTGGGGCTGGAACTGGCTCTTGTGGGGCAGGAGGTGGAAGTTGTAGGGCAGGAAATGGCACTTGTGGGGCAGGAGGTGGCACTTGTGGGGCAAGAAATGGCACTTGTGGGGCAGGAGTTGGCACTTGTGGGTCAGGTGGTGGCACTTGTTGTGTGGGAGGTGGCACTTGTGGAATTGGAGTTGGCACTAGTGCGACAGAAGGTGGAAGTTGTGGGGAAGTATTTGGCACTTGTGGGGCAAGAGGTGGCACTTGTGGGGCAGGAGGTGGAACTTGTGGGGCAGGAGGTGGTCCTTGTGGGACGAGAGGTGGCAATTGTTGGGCAGGAGGTGGAACTTATGGGGCGTTACGTGGAAGTTGTGGGGCGGGAGGTGGCACCTGTGGAAATGGAGATGGCACTAGTGGGGCAGGTAGTGGCACTTGTGGGGCAGGATATGGAACTTATGGGGCAGGAGTTGACACTTTTGGGGCAGGAGGTGGAAGTTGTGGGGCTGGACGTGGCTCTTGTGGGGCGGGAGTTGGCATTTTGGGGAGGGTGGTGGCACTTGTTGGGCAGGAGGTGGCACTTGTGGGGCAGGAGGTGGCACTTGTGGGGCAGGAGGTGGAACTTATGGGGCGTTACGTGGAAGTTGTGGGGCGGGAGGTGGCTCTTTTGAGCCAGGAGGTGGCTCTTGTGGGGCGGGAGGTGGCACTTGTGGGTCGGGAGGTGGCACTACTGGGGCAGGAGGTGGAAGTTGTGGAGTGGGAGGTGGAAGTTGTGGAGCGGGAGGTGGCACTTGTGGGGCGAAAGGTGGCATTTGTGGGGCAGGAGGTTGCACTTGTGGGGCAGGAGGTGGCACTTGTGGGGCGGAAATTGGAACTTGTTGGGAGGGAAGAGGTACTTGTGGGGCAGGAAGTGGCTCTTGTCGGGCAGGAGCTGGCACTTGTAGGGCAGGAGGTTGCACTTGTGGGTCAGGAGGAGGAAGTTGGTCGGTCAGTGACACTTGTGGGGCAGGAGGTGGATTATTTTGGCGGGGAGGTGGCAGTGGTATGGCAAAATGTGGCACTTGTGGGGCAGGAGCTGGCACTTCAGGGGAATGAGCTGGCACTTGTGAAGCAGGAATGGGCACTTGTAAGGCAGGAGGTGGAACTTGTGGGGGGGGATGTGGCACTTGTGGGGTGGGAGGTGGCACTTGTGGGATGCGAGGTGGCACTTGTGGGGCAGGAGGAGGCTGTTGTTGGGTGGGAGGTGGGACTTGTGTAACAAGAGGTGGAAATTGTGCGGTGGGATGTGGCACTTGTGGGGCAAGAAGTGGCACTTGTGGGGCGGGATGTGGCAGTTGTGGGACAGATGATGACACCTGTGGGGCGGGAGGTGGATGTTTTGGGGAAGGAGGTTGAAGTTGTGGGGAGGGTGGTGGCACTTGTGGGGCGGGAGGTGGCACTAGTGGGGCAGGAGTTGGCACTTGTGGGGCAGGAAATGTTACTTGTGGGGCAAGAAGTGGCTTTTGAAGGGCAGGAGGTGGCACTTGTGGGGCAGGAGTTAATTCTTGTGGAACAGGAGGTGGCACTTGTGGGCATGGAGGTTGCACTTGTGAGGCGGGAGGTGGAAGTTGTGGGGCGGGTGGTGGCAGTTGTGGGGCTGGAGGTATCACTTGTGCGGCAGGAAGGGGCACTTGTGGGGAGGAGGTGACACTTGAGGGGCAGGAGCTGGCACTTGTGGGGCAGAAGTTGGTACATGTGGGTCGGGAGGTGGCACTTGTGGGGCAGGAGGTGGCACTTGTGGGTCAGGAGTTGGATTTGTGGGGCGGGTTGTGGCACTTCTGGGGCGGCAGGTGACACTTGTGGGGCGTGAGGTGGAAGTTGTGGGGCGGCAGGTGGCAATTGTGGGTCAGGAGGAGGCATTTGTGAGGCAGGAGGTGGATGATGTGGGGCAGGAGGTGGCACTTGTGGGGAAGTAGGTAGCACTTGTGGGGCAGGAAGTGGCACTTGTGTGGCAGGAGGTGGCACTAGTGGGGCAGGAGGAGGCACTTGTGGGGTAGGAGGAGGCTGTTGTCGGGCGGGAAGTGGAAGTTGTGGGGCGGGACATGGCACTTGTGGGGCTGGATGTGGAAGTTGTGTGGCAGGATTTGACACTTCTGGGGCTGCAGGTGGCACTTGTGGGGTGGGTGGTAGAACTTGTGGGGGGTGAGGTGTAACTTGTGGAGCGGGAGGTAAAAGTTGTGGGGCAGGATTTGGAACTTGTGGGGCAGGATGTGGCACACGTTGGGCAGGAGGTGGCACTTGTATGGCGGGTTGTTGAAGTTGTGGGGCGGGAGGTGGCCTTTGTGGGGCTGGAACTGGCTCTTGTGGGGCAGGAGGTGGAAGTTGTAGGGCAGGAAATGGCACTTGTGGGGCAGGAGGTGGCACTTGTGGGGCAAGAAATGGCACTTGTGGGGCAGGAGTTGGCACTTGTGGGTCAGGTGGTGGCACTTGTGGTGTGGGAGGTGGCACTTGTGGAATTGGAGTTGGCACTAGTGCGACAGAAGGTGGAAGTTGTGGGGAAGTATTTGGCACTTGTGGGGCAAGAGGTGGCACTTGTGGGGCAGGAGGTGGAACTTGTGGGGCAGGAGGTGGTCCTTGTGGGACGAGAGGTGGCAATTGTTGGGCAGGAGGTGGAACTTATGGGGCGTTACGTGGAAGTTGTGGGGCGGGAGGTGGCACCTGTGGAAATGGAGATGGCACTAGTGGGGCAGGTAGTGGCACTTGTGGGGCAGGATATGGAACTTATGGGGCAGGAGTTGACACTTTTGGGGCAGGAGGTGGAAGTTGTGGGGCTGGACGTGGCTCTTGTGGGGCGGGAGTTGGCATTTTGGGGAGGGTGGTGGCACTTGTTGGGCAGGAGGTGGCACTTGTGGGGCAGGAGGTGGCACTTGTGGGGCAGGAGGTGGAACTTATGGGGCGTTACGTGGAAGTTGTGGGGCGGGAGGTGGCTCTTTTGAGCCAGGAGGTGGCTCTTGTGGGGCGGGAGGTGGCACTTGTGGGTCGGGAGGTGGCACTACTGGGGCAGGAGGTGGAAGTTGTGGAGTGGGAGGTGGAAGTTGTGGAGCGGGAGGTGGCACTTGTGGGGCGAAAGGTGGCATTTGTGGGGCAGGAGGTTGCACTTGTGGGGCAGGAGGTGGCACTTGTGGGGCGGAAATTGGAACTTGTTGGGAGGGAAGAGGTACTTGTGGGGCAGGAAGTGGCTCTTGTCGGGCAGGAGCTGGCACTTGTAGGGCAGGAGGTTGCACTTGTGGGTCAGGAGGAGGAAGTTGGTCGGTCAGTGACACTTGTGGGGCAGGAGGTGGATTATTTTGGCGGGGAGGTGGCAGTGGTATGGCAAAATGTGGCACTTGTGGGGCAGGAGCTGGCACTTCAGGGGAATGAGCTGGCACTTGTGAAGCAGGAATGGGCACTTGTAAGGCAGGAGGTGGAACTTGTGGGGGGGGATGTGGCACTTGTGGGGTGGGAGGTGGCACTTGTGGGATGCGAGGTGGCACTTGTGGGGCAGGAGGAGGCTGTTGTTGGGTGGGAGGTGGGACTTGTGTAACAAGAGGTGGAAATTGTGCGGTGGGATGTGGCACTTGTGGGGCAAGAAGTGGCACTTGTGGGGCGGGATGTGGCAGTTGTGGGACAGATGATGACACCTGTGGGGCGGGAGGTGGATGTTTTGGGGAAGGAGGTTGAAGTTGTGGGGAGGGTGGTGGCACTTGTGGGGCGGGAGGTGGCACTAGTGGGGCAGGAGTTGGCACTTGTGGGGCAGGAAATGTTACTTGTGGGGCAAGAAGTGGCTTTTGAAGGGCAGGAGGTGGCACTTGTGGGGCAGGAGTTAATTCTTGTGGAACAGGAGGTGGCACTTGTGGGCATGGAGGTTGCACTTGTGAGGCGGGAGGTGGAAGTTGTGGGGCGGGTGGTGGCAGTTGTGGGGCTGGAGGTATCACTTGTGCGGCAGGAAGGGGCACTTGTGGGGAGGAGGTGACACTTGAGGGGCAGGAGCTGGCACTTGTGGGGCAGAAGTTGGTACATGTGGGTCGGGAGGTGGCACTTGTGGGGCAGGAGGTGGCACTTGTGGGTCAGGAGTTGGATTTGTGGGGCGGGTTGTGGCACTTCTGGGGCGGCAGGTGGCACTTGTGGGGCGTGAGGTGGAAGTTGTGGGGCGGCAGGTGGCAATTGTGGGTCAGGAGGAGGCATTTGTGAGGCAGGAGGTGGATGATGTGGGGCAGGAGGTGGCACTTGTGGGGAAGTAGGTAGCACTTGTGGGGCAGGAAGTGGCACTAGTGGGGCAGGAGGTGGCACTAGTGGGGCAGGAGGAGGCACTTGTGGGGCAGGAGGAGGCACTTGTGGGGTAGGAGGAGGCTGTTGTCGGGCGGGAAGTGGAAGTTGTGGGGCGGGACATGGCACTTGTGGGGCTGGATGTGGAAGTTGTGTGGCAGGATTTGACACTTCTGGGGCTGCAGGTGGCACTTGTGGGGTGGGTGGTAGAACTTGTGGGGGGTGAGGTGTAACTTGTGGAGCGGGAGGTGACAACTGTGGGACAGGAGGAGGCACTTGTGGGTCGGGAGGTGGCACTTTTAAGGCGGGAGGTGGCAGTTGTGGGGCGGGAGGTGGAAGTTGTGCGGCACGATTTAGCACTTGTGTGGCTGGAGGCGGCACTTGTGGGGCGGGAGGTGGCACTTGTGGGGTGGGAAATGGAACTTGTGGGGCAGCACGTGGCACTAGTTGAGCAGGAGGTGGAAATTGTGGGGCGGGAGGTGAATGATATGAGGCAGGAGGTAGCGGTTGTGGGGCAGGAGGTGGCACTTATGGGGCGGTTGGTGGATGATGTGGGGCAGGAGTTAGCACTTGTGGGGTAAGGGTTGGCACTTGTGGGGTGGGAGGAGGCACTTGTGGGGCGGGGGGTGGCAATTGCTGGGTGGGAAGTGGCAGTTGTGGGGCAGTAGGTTGAAGGTTTGGGGCAGGAGGTGGCACTTGTGGGGTGGAAGGTAAGAAGATTTGGGGTGTGACGTGGAAGTAGTGGGGCGGGAGGTGGCACTTGTGGGGCGGGAGGTGGCACTTGTGGGGCGGGAGGTGGCACTTGCGGTGCAGGAGTTGGCACTTGTGGGTCAGGTGGTGGCACATGTGGGGCGGGGGTCGACGTTGTGGGGCAAGAGGTGTAACTTGTGGGGCAGGAGGTGGCTATAGAGGGGCGGGAGGTGGAACTTGTGGGGCAGGAGATGGCACTTGTGGGGCAGGAGATGGCACTTGTGGAGCAGGAGGTGGAAGTTGCACGTCAGGATTTGGCACTTGTGGGGCGGGAGATGGCACTTGTGGGGCGGGAGATGGCACTTGTGTGTCCGGAGGTTAAACTTGTGGGTTGGGAGGTGGCACTTGTGGGGCAGGAGGTGGCAAATGTGGTGCAGGAAATGGCACTTGTGGGGCAGGAGTTGGCACATGTGGGATAGGACGTGGCACTTGTGGGGCAGGAGGTGGATGATGTGGGGCAGGAGCTGGCAATTGTGAAGCATGAGCTGGCACTTTTAGGGCTGGAATTGGCACTTGTGCCACAGGAGGTGGCACTTGTGGGGTGGGAGGTGGATGATGTGGGGCAGGAGGTGGATGTTGCGTGGCAGGATTTGGCCCTTGTGGGGCAGGACGTGGCACTTGTGGAGCGGGAGGGGGCACTTGTGGGGCGGAAGGTGGCACTTGTAGGGCAGGAGGTGGCATTTGTGGGGCGGGAGGTGGAAGTTGTGATGCAGGAGGTGGTACATGTGGGGCGGGAGGTGTAAGTTGTGATGCAGGAGGTGGTACATGTGGGGCGGGAGGTGGAAGTTGTGATGCAGGAGGTGGTACATGTGGGGCGGGATGTGGAACTTGTGAGGCAGGAGTTGGAAGTTGTGGTGCGGGAGGTGGAAGTTGTAGGGCGGGAGGTGGCACTTGTGGGGTGGGAGTTGGAAGTTGAGTGACGGGAGGTGGCACTTGTGGGGCAGGTTGTGGAAGTTGTGGGGCGGGAGGTTGCACTTGTGAGACAGGAGGTGGCACTTGTGGGGCGGGAGATGGAAGTTGTGAGGCAGGAGGTGGCACTTGGGCAGATTGTGTCACTCGTGGGCAGGGAGGTTGCACTTGTGGGGCAGGAGGTGAAAGTTGTGGGGCAGGAGGTGGCATTTGTAAGGCGGGAAGTGGCACTTGTGGGGCAGAAATTGGTACTTCTGGGGCAGGAGGTGGCACTTGTGGTGCGGGAGGTGGCACTGATGGGGCAGGAAATTGAGCTTTTGGGGCAGGAGATGGCACTTGTGGGGCGTAAGGTGGAACTTATGGGGCAGGAGGTGGAACTTGTGGAGCAGGAGGTGGCACTTGTGGGGCGGGAGGTTGGAGTTGTTGGGCAGGAGGTGGCATTTTGAGGCAGAAGGTGGCATTTGTGTGGCAGGAGGTGGCAGTTGTGGGGCACGAGTTGGAAATTGTTGGGCAGGAGGTGGAAGTTTTGGGGCAGGGTTTGGCAGTTGTAGGGCGGGAGGTGGCACTTGTGGGCCAGGAGGTGGAAGTTGTAGGGCAGGAGGTGGCACTTGTGGGGCAGGAAATGGAGCTTTTAGGGCAGGAGGTGGAACTTGTGCAGAAGGAGGTGGTACTTGTTGGGCGGAAATTGGAACTTGTTGGGAGGGAAGAGGTACTTGTGGGGCAGGAAGTGGCTCTTGTGGGGCAGGAGCTGGCACTTGTGGGGCAGGAGGTTGCACTTGTGGGTCAGGAGGAGGAAGTTGGTCAGTCAGTGACACTTGTGGGGCAGGAGGTGGATTATTTGGGGGGGAGGAGGCAGTGGTGTGGACAAATGTGGCACTTGTGGGGCATGAACTGGCACTTGTGGGGCAGGAATTGGCACTTGTGGGGCAGAAGGATGTCTTTGTCGGTCAGGAGGTGGCACTTGTGAGCAGGAAGTGGATGATGTAGTGCAGGAGCTGGCACTTGTGAAGCATGAGCTGGCACTTGTGGGGCAGGAGGTGGCACTTGTGGGGAAGGAGGTTGCACTTGTGGGGCAGGAGGTGGCAATTGTGGGGCGGGAGGTGGATGATGTGGGGCAGGAGGTGGCACTTGTGAAGCAGGAATTGGCACTTGTAAGGCAGGAGGTAGCACTTGTGGGGCGGGATGTGGCACTTGCGGGATGCGAGGTGGCACTTGTGGGGCAGGAGTTGGCACTTGTGGGTCAGGTGGTGGTACTTCTGGGGCAGGATCGGGCACTTGTGGGGCAGGATGTGGAAGCTGTGGGACGGGAGGTGGAAGTTATGGGGTGGGAGGTGGAAGTTGTGGGGCAAGAATTGGCAATTGTGGGGCAAGAAGTGGCAATTGTGGGGCAGAGGGTGGCACTTGTACGGCAGGAGGTGGCACTTGTGGGACAGGACGTGGCACTTGTGGGGTGGGAGGTGGCACTTGTGGGGCAAGGGGTTAATTCTTGTGGAACAGGAGGTGGCACTTGTGGGCCTGGAGGTTGCACTTGTGAGGCGGGAGGTGGAAGTTGTGGGGCTGGAGGTATCACTTGTGCGGCAGGAAGTGGCACTTGTGGAGCAGAAGGTGGCACTTGTGGGGAAGAGGTGACACTTGAGGGGCAGGAGCTGGCACTTGTGGGGCAGAAGTTGGCACATGTGGGTCGGGAGGTGGCACTTGTGGGGCGGGAGGTGGCACTTGTGGTGCGGGAGATGGAACTTGTGGGGCGGGAGGTGGCAATTGTGGGTCAGGAGTTGGATTTGTGGGGCGGGTTGTGGCACTTGTGGGGCGTGAGGTGGAAGTTGTGGGGCGGCA
Organism: Coturnix japonica; assembly: GCF_054131305.1. NCBI lineage: Eukaryota > Metazoa > Chordata > Aves > Galliformes > Phasianidae > Coturnix > Coturnix japonica. Next base: position 1,100,777 of record NC_140680.1, on the reverse strand, counting down.
GGTGGCAATTGTGGGTCAGGAGGAGGCATTTGTGAGGCAGGAGGTGGATGATGTGGGGCAGGAGGTGGCACTTGTGGGGAAGTAGGTAGCACTTGTGGGGCAGGAAGTGGCACTTGTGGGGCAGGAGGTGGCACTTGTGTGGCAGGAGGAGGCACTTGTGGGGCAGGAGGAGGCTGTTGTTGGGCGGGAAGTGGAAGTTGTGGGGCGGGAGGTGGCACTTGTGGGGCTGGAGATTGATGTTGTGGGTCAGGAGGTGGCACTTGTGGGGCAGGAGGTGGATGATGAGGGGCAGGAGCTGGCACTTGTGGAGCATGAGCTGGCACTTGGGGGGCAGGAATTGGCACTTGTGGGGCAGGAGGTGGCACTTTTTGGATGGGAGGTGGACGATGTGGGGCAGGAGTTGACACTTGTGGGGCAGGATGGGGCACACGTTGCCAGGAGTCGGCACTTGTGTGGCGGAATGTTGAAGTTGTGGGGCTGGAGGTTGCACTTGTCTAACATGTATTGTCACTTGTGGGGCAGGAGGTGGCACTTGTGGGGCAGGAATTGGCACTTGTGCGGCAGGAGGTGGCACTTGTGGTGCGGGAGGTGGCACTGATGGGGCAGGAAATTGAGCTTTTGGGGCAGGAGATGGCACTTGTGGGGCGTAAGGTGGAACTTATGGGGCAGGAGGTGGAACTTGTGGAGCAGGAGGTGGTACTTGTGGGGCGGGAGGTGGCACTTGTGGGGCGGGAGGTGGAAGTTGTGAGGCAGGAGGTGGCACTTGGGCAGATTGTGTCACTCGTGGGCAGTGAGGTTGCACTTGTGGGGCAGGAGGTGAAAGTTGTGGGGCAGGAGGTGGCATTTGTAAGGCGGGAAGTGGCACTTGTGGGGCAGAAATTGGCACTTCTGGGGCAGGAGGTGGCACTTGTGGTGCGGGAGGTGGCACTGATGGGGCAGGAAATTGAGCTTTTGGGGCAGGAGATGGCACTTGTGGGGCGTAAGGTGGAACTTATGGGGCAGGAGGTGGAACTTGTGGAGCAGGAGGTGGTACTTGTGGGGCGGGAGGTTGGAGTTGTTGGGCAGGAGGTGGCATTTTGAGGCAGAAGGTGGCATTTGTGTGGCAGGAGGTGGCAATTGTGGGGCACGAGTTGGAAATTGTTGGGCAGGAGGTGGAAGTTTTGGGGCAGGGTTTGGCAGTTGTAGGGCGGGAGGTGGCACTTGTGGGCCAGGAGGTGGAAGTTGTAGGGCAGGAGGCGGCACTTGTGGGGCGGGAGGTGGCACTTCTGGGGCAGGAAATGGAGCTTTTAGGGCAGGAGGTGGAACTTGTGCAGAAGGAGGTGGTACTTGTTGGGCGGAAATTGGAACTTGTTGGGAGGGAAGAGGTACTTGTGGGGCAGGAAGTGGCTCTTGTGGGGCAGGAGCTGGCACTTGTGGGGCAGGAGGTTGCACTTGTGGGTCAGGAGGAGGAAGTTGGTCAGTCAGTGACACTTGTGGGGCAGGAGGTGGATTATTTGGGGGGGAGGAGTCAGTGGTGTGGACAAATGTGGCACTTGTGGGGCATGAACTGGCACTTGTGGGGCAGGAATTGGCACTTGTGGGGCAGGTGGTGGCAATTGTTGGGTGGGAGGTGGACGATGTGGGGCAGGAGGTGGCACTTGTGGAGCAGGAGGTGGAAGTTGCATTGCAGGATTTGGCATTTGTGGGTTGGGAGTTGGCACTTGTGGGGCATGAGGTGGAATTTGTGGGATGGTAGGTGGAACATGTGGGGCAGGAGCTGGCACTTGTGGGGCAGGATGTGGCACACGTTGCCAGGAGTCGGCACTTGTGTGGCGGGATGTTGAAGTTGTGGGGCGGGAGGTGGCACTTGTGGAAAAGGTATTGTCACTTGTGGGGGAGGAGGTGGATGATGTGGGGCAGGAGGTGGTCTTTGTGGGGTAGGAGGTGGCACCTGTGGGGCAAGAGGTGGAACTTGTGGGGCATGAGCTGGCACTTGTGGGGCAGGAATTGGCACTTGTGGGGCAGGAGGTGGATGATGTGGGGCAGGAGGCTGTCTTTGTGGGGTTAGAGGTGGCACTTGTGGGGCAGGAAGTTGATGATGTGGGGCATGAGCTGGCATTTGTGAAGCATGAGCTGGCACTTGTGAAGCAGGAATTGGCACTTTTGGGGCAGGAGGTTGCACTTGTGGGGTGGAAGTGGAACTTGTTTGTCATGTGGCCACAATTGTTGGGCGGGATGTGGCACTTGTGGGGCAGGAGGTGGCACTTGTGGGGCAGGAGGTGGCACTTGTGGGGCAGGAGGTGGCACTTGTGGGGCAGGAGGTTGCACTTGTGGGGCAGGAGGTGGCACTTGTGGGGCGGAAATTGGAACTTGTTGGGAGGGAAGAGGTACTTGTGGGGCAGGAAGTGGTTCTTGTCGGGCAGGAGCTGGCACTTGTGGGGCAGGAGGTTGCACTTGTGGGTCAGGAGGATGAAGTTGGGCGGTCAGTGACACTTGTGGGGCAGGAGGTGGATTTTTTGGGAAGGGAGGTGGCAGTGGTGTGGCAAAATGTGGCACTTGTGGGGAATGAACTGGCACTTGTTGGGCAGGAGGTGGCACTTGTGGGGCGGAAGTGGAACTTGTAAAACAGGAGGTGGAAATTGTGGGGCTGTAGGTGTAACTTGTGGTGCAGGAAGTGGAACATCTGGGGCAGGAGGTGGCGGTAGAAAGGCAGGAAGTGGCACTTTTTGGGCGGGAGGTAACACTTGTTTGGAAGGAGGTGGCACTTGTGGGGCGAGAGTTGGCACTTGTGGGGCAGGAGGCTGCACTAATATGGCAGGAGGTGGCACTTGTGGGGCGGGAGGTGGCACTTGTGGTGAGCGATGTGGCACTTGTGGGCGGGAGGCTGAATTTTTGGAGAGGGACGTGGCACTTATGGGGCGGGAGGTGGCACTAGTGGGTCGAGAGGTGGCACATGTGGGGCAGGAGTTGGCACTTGTGAGGCAGGAGGTGTCAGTTGTTTGGCAGGAGTTCGCACTTGTGGGTCGCAAGGTGGAAGTTGTGGGGCAGGAGGTGGCACTTGTGGGTCGGGAGGTGGAAGTTGTGAAGCAGGAGGTGTCACTTGTGGGGAAGGTGGAGGCACTTGTATGGCAGGAATTGGAACTTGTGGTGTGGGATGGGGTACTTGTGGGGCAGGAGGTGGATGATGTTAGGCTGGAGCTGGCGCATGTGAAGCATGTGCTGGCACTTGTGGGGCAGGAATTGGCACTTGTGGGGCAGGAGGTGGCACTTATGGGTTTGGACGTGGATGATGTGTGGCAGGAGGTGACACATGTGGGGCAGGAGATGACACTTCTGGGGCAGGAGGTGGAAGTTGTGGGGCAGGATTTGGTACTTGTGGGGTGGGAGGTTGCACTTGTGGGGCTGGAGTTGGCACTTGTGGGGTGGGAGGTGGCACTAGTGGGGCAGGAGGTGGCACTTATGGGGAGCGATGTGGCACTTGTGGGCGGGAGGTGGAATTTGTGGAGAGGGAGGTGGCACTTATGGGGCGGGAGCTGGAACTTGTGGGGCAAGAGGTGGCACATGTGGAGCAGGAGCTGGCACTTTCAGGGCAGGAGCCGGCACTTGCACGGCAGGAGGTGGCACTTGTGGGTCGGGAGGTGGCACTTGTGGGGCAGGAGGTGGCACTTGTGGGGCAGGAGGTGGCACTTGTGGGGCAGGAGTTGGATGATGTGGAGCCGGAAATGGTATTTGTAGGGCACAGGTGGATGTTGTGGGGCAGGATTTGGCACTTATGGGGCTGGAGGTTACACTTGTGGGGCAGAAGGTGGAACTTGTGCGACAGGAGATGGCACTTCTGGGGCAGGAGGTGGAAGTTGTGGGGCAGGATTTGGTACTTGTGGGGTGGGAGATGGCACTTGTGGGGCTGGAGGTGGCACTTGTGAGATGGTAGGTGGAACTTGTTGGGCAAGACTTGGAACTTGTGGTGCAGGAGATATCACACGTTGGGCAGGAGTTGGCACTTCTGTGGCGGGAGGCTGAAGTTGTGGGGTGGGAGGTGGCACCTGTTGGGCATGTAGTGGCACTTGTGGGGTGGGATTTTTCACTTGTTTGTCATGTGGCCACAATTGTTGGGCGGGAGGTGGCACTTGTGGGGCAGGAGGTGGATGATGAGGGGCAGGAGCTGGCACTTGTGAAGCATGAGCTGGCACTTGTGGGGCAGGAATTGGCACTTGTGGGGCAGGTGGTGGCACTTGTTGGATGGGAGGTGGATGATGTGGGGCAGGAGGTGGCACTTGTGGAGCAGGAGGTGGACGTTGCGTGGCAGGATTTGGCACTTGTGGGGTTGGAGGTGGAACTTGTGGGGCAGGAGGTCGAATTTGTGGCGTGGTAGGTGGCACTTGTGGGGCAGGAGCTGGCACTTGTGGGGAGGGATGTGGCACTTGTGGGGCAGGAGTTGGCACTTGTGGGGCTGGAGGTGGCACTTGTGGGGCTGGAGGTGGCACTTGTGGGGCAGGAGGTGGATGATGTGGGGCAGGAGTTGGCACTTGTGGAGCAGGAGGTAAAAGTTGCGGGGCAGGATTTGGCACTTGTGGGGCAGGATGTGGCACACTTTGGGCAGGAGTTGGCACTTGTGTGGCGGGATGTTGAAGTTGTGGGGCGGGAGGTGGCATTTGTGGGGCTGGAACTGGCTCTTGTGGGGCAGGAGGTGGAAGTTGTAGGGCAGGAAATGGCACTTGTGGGGCAGGAGGTGGCACTTGTGGGGCAAGAAAATGGCACTTGTGGGTCAGGTGGTGGCACTTGTGGTGTGGGAGGTGGCACTTGTGGAATTGGAGTTGGCACTAGTGCGGCAGAAGGTGGAAGTTGTGGGGAAGTATTTGGCACTTGTTGGGCAGGAGGTGGAACTTATGGGGCGTAACGTGGAAGTTGTGGGGCGGGAGGTGGCACCTGCGGAAATGGAGATGGAACATGTGGGGCAGGTAGTGGCACTTGTGGGGCGGGATATGGAACTTATGGGGCAGGAGTTGACACTTTTGGGGCAGGAGGTGGAAGTTGTGGGGCTGGACGTGGCACTTGTGGGGCAGGAGTTGGCATTTTGGGGAGGGTGGTGGCACTTGTTGGGCAGGAGGTGGCACTTGTGGGGCAGGAGGTGGCACTTGTGGGGCAGGAGGTGGTCCTTGTGGGACGAGAGGTGGCACTTGTTGGGCAGGAGGTGGAACTTATGGGGCGTTACGTGGAAGTTGTGGGGCGGGAGGTGGCTCTTTTGAGCCAGGAGGTGGCTCTTGTGGGGCGGGAGGTGGCACTTGTGGGTCGGGAGGTGGCACTACTGGGGCAGGAGGTGGAAGTTGTGGAGTGGGAGGTGGAAGTTGTGGAGCGGGAGGTGGCACTTGTGGGGCGAAAGGTGGCATTTGTGGGGCAGGAGGTTGCACTTGTGGGGCAGGAGGTGGCACTTGTGGGGCGGAAATTGGAACTTGTTGGGAGGGAAGAGGTACTTGTGGGGCAGGAAGTGGCTCTTGTCGGGCAGGAGCTGGCACTTGTGGGGCAGGAGGTTGCACTTGTGGGTCAGGAGGAGGAAGTTGGGCGGTCAGTGACACTTGTGGGGCAGGAGGTGGATTATTTTGGCGGGGAGGTGGCAGTATTGTGGCAAAATGTGGCACTTGTGGGGCAGGAGCTGGCACTTCAGGGGAATGAGCTGGCACTTGTAGGGCAGGAATTGGCACTTGTAAGGCAGGAGGTGGAACTTGTGGGGCGGGATGTGGCACTTGTGGGGTGGGAGGTGGCACTTGTGGGATGCGAGGTGTCACTTGTGGGGCAGGAGGAGGCTGTTGTTGGGCGGGAGGTGGGACTTGTGTAACAAGAGGTGGAAATTGTGCGGTGGGATGTGGCACTTGTGGGGCAAGGGGTGGCACTTGCGGGGCTGGGGGCGGCACTTGAGGGGCGGGAGGTGGCACTTGAGGGGCGGGAGGTGGCACTTGTGGGGCGGGATGTGGCAGTTGTGGGGCAGATGATGACACCTGTGGGGCGGGAGGTGGATGTTTTGGGGAAGGAGGTTGAAGTTGTGGGGAGGGTGGTGGCACTTGTGGGTCGGGAGGTGGCACTAGTGGGGCAGGAGTTGGCACTTGTGGGCTGGGTCATAGCACTTGTTGGGCAGGGGTTGGCACTTGTGGGGCAGGAAATGTTACTTGTGGGGCAAGAAGTGGCTCTTGAAGGGCAGGAGGTGGCACTTGTGGGGCAGGAGTTAATTCTTGTGGATCTGGAGGTGGCACTTGTGGGCCTGGAGGTTGCACTTGTGAGGCGGGAGGTGGAAGTTGTGGGGCGGGTGGTGGAAGTTGTGGGGCTGGAGGTATCACTTGTGCGGCAGGAAGTGGCACTTGTGGAGCAGAAGGTGGCACTTGTGGGGAAGAGGTGACACTTGTGGGTCGGGAGGTGGCACTTGTGGGTCGGGAGGTGGCACTTGTGGGGCGGGAGGTGGCACTTGTGGGGCAGGAGTTGGAACTTGTGGGGCGGGAGGTGGAACTTGTGGGTCAGGAGTTGGCACATGTGGGTCGGGAGGTGGCAATTGTGGGGCAGGAGCTGGATTTGTGGGGCGGGTTGTGGCACATGTGGGTCGGGAGGTGGCACTTGTGGGGCGTGAGGTGGAAGTTGTGGGGCGGCAGGTGGCAATTGTGGGTCAGGAGGAGGCATTTGTGAGGCAGGAGGTGGATGATGTGGGGCAGGAGGTGGATGATGTGGGGCAGGAGGTGGCACTTGTGGGGAAGTAGGTGGCACTTGTGGGGCAGGAGGCGGCACTTGTGTGGCAGGAGGTGGCACTTGTGGGGCAGAAGGTGGCACTTGTGGGGCAGGAGGTGGAAGTTGTGGGTCAGGAGGTGACATTTGTGGAACAGGAGGTGGATGATGTGGGGAAGGAGGTGGATGATGTGGAACAGTAGGTGGCACCTGTGGGGCAGGAGATGGCACTTATGGGGCAGGAGATGGTATTTGTTGTGCAGTAGGTGGCACTTGTGGAGTGGGAGATGGAAGTTGTGGGGCAGGAGGTGGCAATTGTGGGCCGGGAGCTGGCACTATTGGGGCAGGAGCTGGAAGTTGTGGGTCAGGAGGTGGCACTTGTGGTGCAGGAGGTGGCACTTGTGGGGTAGTTGGTGGATGATGTGGGGCAGGAGTTGGCACTTGTGGGGTAAGGGTTGGCACTTGTGGGTGGGAGGAGGCACTTGTGGGGCGGGGGGTGGCAATTGCTGGGTGGGAAGTGGCAGTTGTGGGGCAGTAGGCTGAAGGTTTGGGGCAGGAGGTGGCACTTGTGGGGTGGAAGGTAAGAAGATTTGGGGTGTGACGTGGAAGTAGTGGGGCGGGAGGTGGCACTTGTGGGGCGGGAGGTGGCACCTGTTGGGCAGGAGTTGGCACTTGTGTGGCTGGAGGTTGAAGCTGTGGGGCGAGAGGTAACACTTGTGGGGCAGGAGTTGGCACTTGTGGGTCAGGTGGTGGCACATGTGGGGCGGGGGTCGACGTTGTGGGGCAAGAGGTGTAACTTGTGGGGCAAGAGGTGTAACTTGTGGGGCAAGAGGTGTAACTTGTGGGGCAGGTGGTGGCCATAGAGGGGCGGGAGGTGGCACTTGTGGGGCAGGAGATGGCACTTGTGGAGCAGGAGGTGGAAGTTCCGCGTCAGGATTTGGCACTTGTGGGGCGGGAGATGGCAGTTGTGGGGCAGGACGTGGCACTTGTGTGTCTGGAGGTTAAACTTGTGGGGCGGGAGGTGGCACTTGTGGGGAAGGAGGTGGCACTTGTGGGGCGGGAGATGGCACTTGTGTGTCTGGAGGTTAAACTTGTGGGGTGGGAGGTGGCACTTGTGGGGAAGGAGGTGGCACTTGTGGGGCAGGAGGTGGCAAATGTGGTGCAGGAAATGGCACTTGTGGGGCAAGAGTTTGCACATGTGGGATAGGAGGTGGCACTTGTGGGGCAGGAGGTGGATGATGTGGGGCAGGAGCTGGCAATTGTGAAGCATGAGCTGGCACTTTTAGGGCTGGAATTGGCACTTGTGCCACAGGAGGTGGCACTTGTGGGGTGGGAGGTGGATGATGTGGGGCAGGAGGTGGAAGTTGCGTGGCAGGATTTGGCCCTTGTGGGGCGGGAGATGGCACTTGTGGGGCAGGACGTGGCACTTGTGGATCGGGAGGGGGCAATTGTGGGGCCTGAGGTGGCACTTGTAGGGCAGGAGGTGGCATTTGTGGGGCGGGAGGTGGAAGCTGTGAGGCAGGGGGTGGCACTTGTAAGGCAGGAGGTAGAACTTGTGGGGCAGGAGTTGGCACTTGTGGGGCGCGAGTTGGCACTTGTGGGGCAGGTAGTTGCATTAGTGGGGCAGGAGTTGGCACTTGTGGGTCAGGTGGTGGCACTTGTGGGGCGGAAGTTGACAATGTTGGGGTGTGAGGTGGCACTTGTGGGGTGGAAGGTGGCACTTGTGGGGCAGGATGTGGCACTTGTGCGTGGGAGGTGGAGTTTGTGGAGAGGGAGGTGGCGCTTGTGGGGCGGGAGGTGGCACTTGTGGGGAGGAGGTGGAACTTGTGGGGCGGGAGGTGGAAGTTGTGATGCAGGAGGTGGTACATGTGGGGCGGGAGGTGGAAGTTGTGATGCAGGAGGTGGTACATGTGGGGCGGGAGGTGGAAGTTGTGATGCAGGAGGTGGTACATGTGGGGCGGGAGGTGGCACTCGTGAGCAGGGAGGTGGCACTTGTAGGGCAGGAGGTGGATGATGAGGGGCTGGAGCTGGCACTTGTGAAGCATGAGCTGGCACTTGTGGGGCAGGAATTGGCACTTGTGGGGAAGGAGGTGGCAATTGTGCGGTTCGAGGTGGCACTTGTGGAGCAGGAGATGGAAGTTGCGATGCAGGAGTTGGCACTTGTGGGTCGGGAGGTGGCACTTGTGGGGCAGGAGGTGAATGATGTGGGGCAGGAATTGGCACTTGTGGGTCGGGAGCTGGCACTTGTGGAGCATGAGCTGGCACTTGTGGGGCAAAATGCAACACTTGTGGGGCAGGAGTTATAACTTGTGGGGCAGGAGGTGGAAGTTGTGGAACAGAAGGTGGCACTTGTGGGGCGGGTGGTGGCACTTGTGGGGCGGGATGTGGCACTTGTGGGGCGGGAGGTGGGACTTGTGGGGCCAGAGGTTGAGGTTGTGGTTCGGGAGGTGGCACTTGTGGAGCAGGAGCCTACACTTGTGGGGCAGAATGTGGCACTTGTAAGGCAGGACGTTGAAATTGTGGAGCAGGTTGTGGCACTTGTGGGGCAGGAGGTGGAAATTGTGGGGCAGGAGGTCGCACTTGTGGGCCAGGAGTTGGAAGTTGTGGGGCGGGAGAATGAAGTTGTGGGGCGGGATGTGGAACTTGTGAGGCAGGAGGTGGAAGTTGTGGTGCAGGAGGTGGAAGTTGTAGGGCGGGAGGTGGCACTTGTGGGGCGGGAGTTGGAAGTTGAGTGACGGGAGGTGGCACTTGTGGGGCAGGTTGTGGAAGTTGTGGGGCGGGAGGTTGCACTTGTGAGACAGGAGGTGGCACTTGTGGGGCAGGAGTTTGGACCTGTGGTTTAAGAAATGGCATTTGTTTGCAGGAGGTGGTACTTGTGGGGCAGGTGGTGGTACCTGTGGGGTGGGGGTGTAACTTGTGGGGCAGGAGGTGGTGATAGAGGGACGGGAGGTGGCATTTTATGGCGGGAGGTGGCACTTGTAGGGCAGGATGTGGAAGTTGTGAAGCGGGAGGTGGCACTTGTGTGGCGGGAGGTGGAATTTGTGGGGTGGTATGCAACAGATGCGGGGCAGGAAATGGCACTTGTGGGGCAGGAGTTGGTAAATGTGGGACAGGAGGTGGTACTTGTGGGGCAGGAAATGGCACCTGTGGGGCAGGAGTTGGAACATGTGGGGTAAGAAATGGCACTTGTTGGGCAGGAGGTGGCACTTGTGGAGCGGGAGGTGGTAAATGTTGGGCAGTAGGTGGCACTTGTTAGACGAGAGTTGGTACTTGTGGGGCAGGAGGTGGCACCTGTGAGGCAAGAGCTGGCACTTGTGGGGCGGGATATGGAACTTATGGGGCAGGAGTTGACACTTTTGGGGCAGGAGGCAGATGTTGTGGGGCTGGACATGGCACTTGTGGGGCGGGAGTTGGATGATGTGGAGCAGCAGCTGGCACTTGTGGGGCAGGAGGTGGAAGTTGTGGAGCGGGAGGTGGCATTTGTGGGGTGAAATGTGACACTTGTGAAGCAGGAGGTTGCATTTGTGGGGCAGGAGGTGGCACTTGTGGGGCGGAAATTGGAACTTGTTGGGAGGGAAGAGGTACTTGTGGGGCAGGAAGTGGCTCTTGTCGGGCAGGAGCTGGCACTTGTGGGGCAGGTGTTGGAATTTGTGGGGTGGTAGGTGGAACATGTGGGGCAGGAGTTGGCACTTGTGAGGCAGGAGGTGGCACTTGTGGGGCAGGAGGTGGCACTTGTGGGGCATGAGCTGGCACTTGTGGGGCAGGAATTGGCACTTGTGAGGCAGGAGGTGGAACTTGTGGGGTGGGATGTGGCACTTGCGGGATGCGAGGTGGCACTTGTGGGGCAGGAGTTGGCACTTGTGGGTCAGGTGGTGGTACTTCTGGGGCAGGATCGGGCACTTGTGGGGCAGGATGTGGAAGCTGTGGGACGGGAGGTGGAAGTTATGGGGTGGGAGGTTGAAGTTGTGGGGCAAGAATTGGCAATTGTGGGGCAAGAAGTGGCAATTGTGGGGCAGGAGGTGGCACTTGTACGGCAGGAGGTGGCACTTGTGGGACAGGACGTGGCAATTGGGAAGGACGTGGCACTTGTGGGGTGGGAGGTGGCACTTGTGGGGCAGGAGGTGGCACTTGTGGGGCAGGAGGAGGCTGTTGTTGGGTGGGAGGTGGGACTTGTGTAACAAGAGGTGGAAATTGTGCGGTGGGATGTGGCACTTGTGGGGCAAGGGGTGGCACTTGTGAGGCAGAAGGTGGCACTTGTGGGGCAGGAGGTGGAAGTTGTGGGTCAGGAGGTGACATTTGTGGAACAGGAGGTGGATGATGTGGGGCAGGAGGTAGCAATTTTGGGCCGGGACGTGGCACTAGTGGGGCGAGATGTTGCACTTGTTGGGCGGGAGGTGGCACTTTTGGGGCATAAGGTGAAAATTGAGGGACATGAGGTGGCACTTGTGGGGCAGGAGTTGGCACTTGTGTGGTAGGAGGTGGCAATTGTGGGGCAGGAGCTTGCAGTTGTGAGGCGGGATGTGGAAGTTGTGGGGCGGGTTGTGGCAGCTGTGGGGCTGGAGGTGTCACTTGTGCAGCGGGAAGTGGCACTTGTAAGGCAGGAAGTAGCACTTGTGGGGCAGGAGGTGGCACTTTTGGAGCGTGAGGTGGATGTTGTGGGGCAGGAGTTGGCACTTGTGGGGCGAGAGTTGGCACTTGTGGGGCAGGAGGTTGCACTTGTGGGGTGGGATGTGGTACTTGTGGGGCGGGAGGTGGCACTTGTTGGGGGGGTGGTGGCAATTGTGGGGCAGGAGGTGGCACTTGTTGGGCGAGAGTTGCAATTGTGAGACGGGAGGTGGCAATTGTGGGTCACGTAGTGGCACTTGTGGGTCAGGAGGTGGTACTTGTGGGGCGGGCGGTGGAACTGGTGGGGCTGGAGGTGGCACTTGTGGGGTGGGAGGTGGCACTTGTGGGGCAGGAGGTGGCAATTTTGGAGCAGGACGTGGATTATGTGGGGCAGGAGGTGGCACTTGTGGGGCAGGATGTGGAAGTTGTGGGTCAGGAGGTGACATTTGTGGAACAGGAGGTGGATGATGTGGGGAAGGAGGTGGATGATGAGGAACAGTAGGTGGCACCTGTGGGGCAGGAGATGGCGCTTGTGGGGCGGGAGGTAAAAATTGTGGGGTGTGAGGTGGAAATTGTGGGGCAAGGGGTGGCAGTTGCGGGGCTGGGGGCGGCACTTGTGGGGCAGTGTGTGGCACTTGAGGGGCGGGAGGTGGCACTTGTGGTGCAGGAGGTGGCACTTGTGGGGCGGGATGTGGCAGTTGTGGGGCAGATGATGACACCTGTGGGGCGGGAGGTGGATGTTTTGGGGAAGGAGGTTGAAGTTGTGGGGAGGGTGGTGGCACTTGTGGGTCAGTAGTTGGATTTGTGGGGCGGGTTGTGGCACATGTGGGTCGGGAGGTGGCACTTGTGGGGCGTGAGGTGGAAGTTGTGGGGCGGCAGGTGGCAATTGTGGGTCAGGAGGAGGCATTTGTGAGGCAGGAGGTGGATGATGTGGGGCAGGAGGTGGATGATGTGGGGCAGGAGGTGGCACTTGTGGGGAAGTAGGTGGCACTTGTGGGGCAGGATGTGGAAGTTGTGGGTCAGGAGGTGACATTTGTGGAACAGGAGGTGGATGATGTGGGGAAGGAGGTGGATGATGTGGAACAGTAGGTGGCACCTGTGGGGCAGGAGATGGCACTTATGGGGCAGGAGATGGTATTTGTTGTGCAGTAGGTGGCACTTGTGGAGTGGGAGATGGAAGTTGTGGGGCAGGAGGTGGCAATTGTGGGCCGGGAGCTGGCACTATTGGGGCAGGAGCTGGAAGTTGTGGGTCAGGAGGTGGCACTTGTGGTGCAGGAGGTGGCACTTGTGGGGTAGTTGGTGGATGATGTGGGGCAGGAGTTGGCACTTGTGGGGTAAGGGTTGGCACTTGTGGGTGGGAGGAGGCACTTGTGGGGCGGGGGGTGGCAATTGCTGGGTGGGAAGTGGCAGTTGTGGGGCAGTAGGCTGAAGGTTTGGGGCAGGAGGTGGCACTTGTGGGGTGGAAGGTAAGAAGATTTGGGGTGTGACGTGGAAGTAGTGGGGCGGGAGGTGGCACTTGTGGGGCGGGAGGTGGCACTTGTGGGGCGGGAGGTGGCACTTGTGTGGCTGGAGGTTGAGGTTGTGGGGCGAGAGGTAGCACTTGTGGGGCAGGAGCTGGCACTTGTGGGGCAGGACGCGGCAAATGTGGTGCAGGAAATTGCACTTGTGGGGCAAGAATTGGCACTTGTGGGTCAGGTGGTGGCACATGTGGGGCGGGGGTCGACGTTGTGGGGCAAGAGGTGTAACTTGTGGGGCAAGAGGTGTAACTTGTGGGGCAGGAGGTAGCTATAGAGGGGCGGGAGGTGGCACTTGTGGGGCAGGAGATGGCAGTTTTGGAGCAGGAGGTGGAAGTTGCATGTCAGGATTTGGCACTTGTGGGGCAGGAGGAGGCACTTGTGGGGCAGGAGGAGGCACTTGTGGGGCAGGAGGAGGCACTTGTGGGGCAGGAGGAGGCTGTTGTTGGGCGGGAAGTGGAAGTTGTGGGGTGGGATGTGGCACTTGTGGGGCTGGATGTGGAAGTTGTGTGGCAGGATTTGACACTTCTGGGGCTGCAGGAGGCACTTGTGGGGTGGGTGGTAGAACTTGTGGGGGGTGAGGTGTAACTTGTGGAGCGGGAGGTGACAACTGTGGGACAGGAGGAGGCACTTGTGGGTCGGGAGGTGGCACTTTTAAGGCGGGAGGTGGCAGTTGTGGGGCGGGAGGTGGAAGTTGTGCGGCACGATTTAGCACTTGTGGGGCGGGAGGTGGCACTTGTGGGGCGGGAAATGGAACTTGTGGGGCAGCACGTGGCACTAGTTGAGCAGGAGGTGGAAATTGTGGGGCGGGAGGTGAATGATATGAGGCAGGAGGTAGCGGTTGTGGGGCAGGAGGTGGCACTTATGGGGCAGGAGATGGTATTTGTTGTGCAGTAGGTGGCACTTGTGGAGTGGGAGGTGGTAAATGTTGGGCAGTAGGTGGCACTTGTTAGACGAGAGTTGGTACTTGTGGGGCAGGAGGTGGCACCTGTGAGGCAAGAGCTGGCACTTGTGGGGCGGGATATGGAACTTATGGGGCAGGAGTTGACACTTTTGGGGCAGGAGGCAGATGTTGTGGGGCTGGACATGGCACTTGTGGGGCGGGAGTTGGATGATGTGGAGCAGCAGCTGGCACTTGTGGGGCAGGAGGTGGAAGTTGTGGAGCGGGAGGTGGCATTTGTGGGGTGAAATGTGACACTTGTGAAGCAGGAGGTTGCATTTGTGGGGCAGGAGGTGGCACTTGTGGGGCGGAAATTGGAACTTGTTGGGAGGGAAGAGGTACTTGTGGGGCAGGAAGTGGCTCTTGTCGGGCAGGAGCTGGCACTTGTGGGGCAGGTGTTGGAATTTGTGGGGTGGTAGGTGGAACATGTGGGGCAGGAGTTGGCACTTGTGAGGCAGGAGGTGGCACTTGTGGGGCAGGAGGTGGCACTTGTGGGGCATGAGCTGGCACTTGTGGGGCAGGAATTGGCACTTGTGAGGCAGGAGGTGGAACTTGTGGGGTGGGATGTGGCACTTGCGGGATGCGAGGTGGCACTTGTGGGGCAGGAGTTGGCACTTGTGGGTCAGGTGGTGGTACTTCTGGGGCAGGATCGGGCACTTGTGGGGCAGGATGTGGAAGCTGTGGGACGGGAGGTGGAAGTTATGGGGTGGGAGGTTGAAGTTGTGGGGCAAGAATTGGCAATTGGGCAAGAAGTGGCAATTGTGGGGCAGGAGGTGGCACTTGTACGGCAGGAGGTGGCACTTGTGGGACAGGACGTGGCAATTGGGAAGGACGTGGCACTTGTGGGGTGGGAGGTGGCACTTGTGGGGCAGGAGGTGGCACTTGTGGGGCAGGAGGAGGCTGTTGTTGGGTGGGAGGTGGGACTTGTGTAACAAGAGGTGGAAATTGTGCGGTGGGATGTGGCACTTGTGGGGCAAGGGGTGGCACTTGTGAGGCAGAAGGTGGCACTTGTGGGGCAGGAGGTGGAAGTTGTGGGTCAGGAGGTGACATTTGTGGAACAGGAGGTGGATGATGTGGGGCAGGAGGTAGCAATTTTGGGCCGGGACGTGGCACTAGTGGGGCGAGATGTTGCACTTGTTGGGCGGGAGGTGGCACTTTTGGGGCATAAGGTGAAAATTGAGGGACATGAGGTGGCACTTGTGGGGCAGGAGTTGGCACTTGTGTGGTAGGAGGTGGCAATTGTGGGGCAGGAGCTTGCAGTTGTGAGGCGGGATGTGGAAGTTGTGGGGCGGGTTGTGGCAGCTGTGGGGCTGGAGGTGTCACTTGTGCAGCGGGAAGTGGCACTTGTAAGGCAGGAAGTAGCACTTGTGGGGCAGGAGGTGGCACTTTTGGAGCGTGAGGTGGATGTTGTGGGGCAGGAGTTGGCACTTGTGGGGCGAGAGTTGGCACTTGTGGGGCAGGAGGTTGCACTTGTGGGGTGGGATGTGGTACTTGTGGGGCGGGAGGTGGCACTTGTTGGGGGGGTGGTGGCAATTGTGGGGCAGGAGGTGGCACTTGTTGGGCGAGAGTTGCAATTGTGAGACGGGAGGTGGCAATTGTGGGTCACGTAGTGGCACTTGTGGGTCAGGAGGTGGTACTTGTGGGGCGGGCGGTGGAACTGGTGGGGCTGGAGGTGGCACTTGTGGGGTGGGAGGTGGCACTTGTGGGGCAGGAGGTGGCAATTTTGGAGCAGGACGTGGATTATGTGGGGCAGGAGGTGGCACTTGTGGGGCAGGATGTGGAAGTTGTGGGTCAGGAGGTGACATTTGTGGAACAGGAGGTGGATGATGTGGGGAAGGAGGTGGATGATGAGGAACAGTAGGTGGCACCTGTGGGGCAGGAGATGGCGCTTGTGGGGCGGGAGGTAAAAATTGTGGGGTGTGAGGTGGAAATTGTGGGGCAAGGGGTGGCAGTTGCGGGGCTGGGGGCGGCACTTGTGGGGCAGTGTGTGGCACTTGAGGGGCGGGAGGTGGCACTTGTGGTGCAGGAGGTGGCACTTGTGGGGCGGGATGTGGCAGTTGTGGGGCAGATGATGACACCTGTGGGGCGGGAGGTGGATGTTTTGGGGAAGGAGGTTGAAGTTGTGGGGAGGGTGGTGGCACTTGTGGGTCAGTAGTTGGATTTGTGGGGCGGGTTGTGGCACATGTGGGTCGGGAGGTGGCACTTGTGGGGCGTGAGGTGGAAGTTGTGGGGCGGCAGGTGGCAATTGTGGGTCAGGAGGAGGCATTTGTGAGGCAGGAGGTGGATGATGTGGGGCAGGAGGTGGATGATGTGGGGCAGGAGGTGGCACTTGTGGGGAAGTAGGTGGCACTTGTGGGGCAGGATGTGGAAGTTGTGGGTCAGGAGGTGACATTTGTGGAACAGGAGGTGGATGATGTGGGGAAGGAGGTGGATGATGTGGAACAGTAGGTGGCACCTGTGGGGCAGGAGATGGCACTTATGGGGCAGGAGATGGTATTTGTTGTGCAGTAGGTGGCACTTGTGGAGTGGGAGATGGAAGTTGTGGGGCAGGAGGTGGCAATTGTGGGCCGGGAGCTGGCACTATTGGGGCAGGAGCTGGAAGTTGTGGGTCAGGAGGTGGCACTTGTGGTGCAGGAGGTGGCACTTGTGGGGTAGTTGGTGGATGATGTGGGGCAGGAGTTGGCACTTGTGGGGTAAGGGTTGGCACTTGTGGGTGGGAGGAGGCACTTGTGGGGCGGGGGGTGGCAATTGCTGGGTGGGAAGTGGCAGTTGTGGGGCAGTAGGCTGAAGGTTTGGGGCAGGAGGTGGCACTTGTGGGGTGGAAGGTAAGAAGATTTGGGGTGTGACGTGGAAGTAGTGGGGCGGGAGGTGGCACTTGTGGGGCGGGAGGTGGCACTTGTGGGGCGGGAGGTGGCACTTGTGTGGCTGGAGGTTGAGGTTGTGGGGCGAGAGGTAGCACTTGTGGGGCAGGAGCTGGCACTTGTGGGGCAGGACGCGGCAAATGTGGTGCAGGAAATTGCACTTGTGGGGCAAGAATTGGCACTTGTGGGTCAGGTGGTGGCACATGTGGGGCGGGGGTCGACGTTGTGGGGCAAGAGGTGTAACTTGTGGGGCAAGAGGTGTAACTTGTGGGGCAGGAGGTAGCTATAGAGGGGCGGGAGGTGGCACTTGTGGGGCAGGAGATGGCAGTTTTGGAGCAGGAGGTGGAAGTTGCATGTCAGGATTTGGCACTTGTGGGGCAGGAGGAGGCACTTGTGGGGCAGGAGGAGGCACTTGTGGGGCAGGAGGAGGCACTTGTGGGGCAGGAGGAGGCTGTTGTTGGGCGGGAAGTGGAAGTTGTGGGGTGGGATGTGGCACTTGTGGGGCTGGATGTGGAAGTTGTGTGGCAGGATTTGACACTTCTGGGGCTGCAGGAGGCACTTGTGGGGTGGGTGGTAGAACTTGTGGGGGGTGAGGTGTAACTTGTGGAGCGGGAGGTGACAACTGTGGGACAGGAGGAGGCACTTGTGGGTCGGGAGGTGGCACTTTTAAGGCGGGAGGTGGCAGTTGTGGGGCGGGAGGTGGAAGTTGTGCGGCACGATTTAGCACTTGTGGGGCGGGAGGTGGCACTTGTGGGGCGGGAAATGGAACTTGTGGGGCAGCACGTGGCACTAGTTGAGCAGGAGGTGGAAATTGTGGGGCGGGAGGTGAATGATATGAGGCAGGAGGTAGCGGTTGTGGGGCAGGAGGTGGCACTTATGGGGCAGGAGATGGTATTTGTTGTGCAGTAGGTGGCACTTGTGGAGTGGGAGGTGGTAAATGTTGGGCAGTAGGTGGCACTTGTTAGACGAGAGTTGGTACTTGTGGGGCAGGAGGTGGCACCTGTGAGGCAAGAGCTGGCACTTGTGGGGCGGGATATGGAACTTATGGGGCAGGAGTTGACACTTTTGGGGCAGGAGGCAGATGTTGTGGGGCTGGACATGGCACTTGTGGGGCGGGAGTTGGATGATGTGGAGCAGCAGCTGGCACTTGTGGGGCAGGAGGTGGAAGTTGTGGAGCGGGAGGTGGCATTTGTGGGGTGAAATGTGACACTTGTGAAGCAGGAGGTTGCATTTGTGGGGCAGGAGGTGGCACTTGTGGGGCGGAAATTGGAACTTGTTGGGAGGGAAGAGGTACTTGTGGGGCAGGAAGTGGCTCTTGTCGGGCAGGAGCTGGCACTTGTGGGGCAGGTGTTGGAATTTGTGGGGTGGTAGGTGGAACATGTGGGGCAGGAGTTGGCACTTGTGAGGCAGGAGGTGGCACTTGTGGGGCAGGAGGTGGCACTTGTGGGGCATGAGCTGGCACTTGTGGGGCAGGAATTGGCACTTGTGAGGCAGGAGGTGGAACTTGTGGGGTGGGATGTGGCACTTGCGGGATGCGAGGTGGCACTTGTGGGGCAGGAGTTGGCACTTGTGGGTCAGGTGGTGGTACTTCTGGGGCAGGATCGGGCACTTGTGGGGCAGGATGTGGAAGCTGTGGGACGGGAGGTGGAAGTTATGGGGTGGGAGGTTGAAGTTGTGGGGCAAGAATTGGCAATTGTGGGGCAAGAAGTGGCAATTGTGGGGCAGGAGGTGGCACTTGTACGGCAGGAGGTGGCACTTGTGGGACAGGACGTGGCAATTGGGAAGGACGTGGCACTTGTGGGGTGGGAGGTGGCACTTGTGGGGCAGGAGGTGGCACTTGTGGGGCAGGAGGAGGCTGTTGTTGGGTGGGAGGTGGGACTTGTGTAACAAGAGGTGGAAATTGTGCGGTGGGATGTGGCACTTGTGGGGCAAGGGGTGGCACTTGTGAGGCAGAAGGTGGCACTTGTGGGGCAGGAGGTGGAAGTTGTGGGTCAGGAGGTGACATTTGTGGAACAGGAGGTGGATGATGTGGGGCAGGAGGTAGCAATTTTGGGCCGGGACGTGGCACTAGTGGGGCGAGATGTTGCACTTGTTGGGCGGGAGGTGGCACTTTTGGGGCATAAGGTGAAAATTGAGGGACATGAGGTGGCACTTGTGGGGCAGGAGTTGGCACTTGTGTGGTAGGAGGTGGCAATTGTGGGGCAGGAGCTTGCAGTTGTGAGGCGGGATGTGGAAGTTGTGGGGCGGGTTGTGGCAGCTGTGGGGCTGGAGGTGTCACTTGTGCAGCGGGAAGTGGCACTTGTAAGGCAGGAAGTAGCACTTGTGGGGCAGGAGGTGGCACTTTTGGAGCGTGAGGTGGATGTTGTGGGGCAGGAGTTGGCACTTGTGGGGCGAGAGTTGGCACTTGTGGGGCAGGAGGTTGCACTTGTGGGGTGGGATGTGGTACTTGTGGGGCGGGAGGTGGCACTTGTTGGGGGGGTGGTGGCAATTGTGGGGCAGGAGGTGGCACTTGTTGGGCGAGAGTTGCAATTGTGAGACGGGAGGTGGCAATTGTGGGTCACGTAGTGGCACTTGTGGGTCAGGAGGTGGTACTTGTGGGGCGGGCGGTGGAACTGGTGGGGCTGGAGGTGGCACTTGTGGGGTGGGAGGTGGCACTTGTGGGGCAGGAGGTGGCAATTTTGGAGCAGGACGTGGATTATGTGGGGCAGGAGGTGGCACTTGTGGGGCAGGATGTGGAAGTTGTGGGTCAGGAGGTGACATTTGTGGAACAGGAGGTGGATGATGTGGGGAAGGAGGTGGATGATGAGGAACAGTAGGTGGCACCTGTGGGGCAGGAGATGGCGCTTGTGGGGCGGGAGGTAAAAATTGTGGGGTGTGAGGTGGAAATTGTGGGGCAAGGGGTGGCAGTTGCGGGGCTGGGGGCGGCACTTGTGGGGCAGTGTGTGGCACTTGAGGGGCGGGAGGTGGCACTTGTGGTGCAGGAGGTGGCACTTGTGGGGCGGGATGTGGCAGTTGTGGGGCAGATGATGACACCTGTGGGGCGGGAGGTGGATGTTTTGGGGAAGGAGGTTGAAGTTGTGGGGAGGGTGGTGGCACTTGTGGGTCAGTAGTTGGATTTGTGGGGCGGGTTGTGGCACATGTGGGTCGGGAGGTGGCACTTGTGGGGCGTGAGGTGGAAGTTGTGGGGCGGCAGGTGGCAATTGTGGGTCAGGAGGAGGCATTTGTGAGGCAGGAGGTGGATGATGTGGGGCAGGAGGTGGATGATGTGGGGCAGGAGGTGGCACTTGTGGGGAAGTAGGTGGCACTTGTGGGGCAGGATGTGGAAGTTGTGGGTCAGGAGGTGACATTTGTGGAACAGGAGGTGGATGATGTGGGGAAGGAGGTGGATGATGTGGAACAGTAGGTGGCACCTGTGGGGCAGGAGATGGCACTTATGGGGCAGGAGATGGTATTTGTTGTGCAGTAGGTGGCACTTGTGGAGTGGGAGATGGAAGTTGTGGGGCAGGAGGTGGCAATTGTGGGCCGGGAGCTGGCACTATTGGGGCAGGAGCTGGAAGTTGTGGGTCAGGAGGTGGCACTTGTGGTGCAGGAGGTGGCACTTGTGGGGTAGTTGGTGGATGATGTGGGGCAGGAGTTGGCACTTGTGGGGTAAGGGTTGGCACTTGTGGGTGGGAGGAGGCACTTGTGGGGCGGGGGGTGGCAATTGCTGGGTGGGAAGTGGCAGTTGTGGGGCAGTAGGCTGAAGGTTTGGGGCAGGAGGTGGCACTTGTGGGGTGGAAGGTAAGAAGATTTGGGGTGTGACGTGGAAGTAGTGGGGCGGGAGGTGGCACTTGTGGGGCGGGAGGTGGCACTTGTGGGGCGGGAGGTGGCACTTGTGTGGCTGGAGGTTGAGGTTGTGGGGCGAGAGGTAGCACTTGTGGGGCAGGAGCTGGCACTTGTGGGGCAGGACGCGGCAAATGTGGTGCAGGAAATTGCACTTGTGGGGCAAGAATTGGCACTTGTGGGTCAGGTGGTGGCACATGTGGGGCGGGGGTCGACGTTGTGGGGCAAGAGGTGTAACTTGTGGGGCAAGAGGTGTAACTTGTGGGGCAGGAGGTAGCTATAGAGGGGCGGGAGGTGGCACTTGTGGGGCAGGAGATGGCAGTTTTGGAGCAGGAGGTGGAAGTTGCATGTCAGGATTTGGCACTTGTGGGGCAGGAGGAGGCACTTGTGGGGCAGGAGGAGGCACTTGTGGGGCAGGAGGAGGCACTTGTGGGGCAGGAGGAGGCTGTTGTTGGGCGGGAAGTGGAAGTTGTGGGGTGGGATGTGGCACTTGTGGGGCTGGATGTGGAAGTTGTGTGGCAGGATTTGACACTTCTGGGGCTGCAGGAGGCACTTGTGGGGTGGGTGGTAGAACTTGTGGGGGGTGAGGTGTAACTTGTGGAGCGGGAGGTGACAACTGTGGGACAGGAGGAGGCACTTGTGGGTCGGGAGGTGGCACTTTTAAGGCGGGAGGTGGCAGTTGTGGGGCGGGAGGTGGAAGTTGTGCGGCACGATTTAGCACTTGTGGGGCGGGAGGTGGCACTTGTGGGGCGGGAAATGGAACTTGTGGGGCAGCACGTGGCACTAGTTGAGCAGGAGGTGGAAATTGTGGGGCGGGAGGTGAATGATATGAGGCAGGAGGTAGCGGTTGTGGGGCAGGAGGTGGCACTTATGGGGCAGGAGATGGTATTTGTTGTGCAGTAGGTGGCACTTGTGGAGTGGGAGATGGAAGTTGTGGGGCAGGAGGTGACACTTGTGGGGCAGGAGGTGGAAGTTGCAGGGCAGGATTTGGCATTTGTGGGGCAGGAGGTGGTCTTTGTGGGGTTGGAGGTGGCACTTGTGGGGCAGGAAGTTGATGATGTGGGGCGGGAGGTGGCACTTGTGGGGCGAGAGGAGCTGGACTTGCAGGGTGACAGGTGGCACTTGTGGGGCGGGAGGTGGCACTTGTGGGGAAGGTGTTGGCACTTGTGGGGCAGGAGGTGGAAGTACTGGGGCGGTAGGTTGCACTTGTGCGTGGGAGGTGGATGTTGTGGGGCAGGAAATGGCACCTGTGGGGCAGGAGGTGGCGCTTTTGGGGGAGGTGGTGGCATTTGTTGGGCGAGAGGTGAAACTTATGGGGCAGGAGGTGACACTTGTAGGTCAAGAGGTGGAACTTGTTGGGCAGGAGGTGACACTTGTGGGGCAGGAGGTGTCAGTTGTTTGGCGGGAGGTGGCACTTGTGGGGCAGGAGCTGGCACTTGTGGGGCATGAGCTGGCACTTGTGGGGCAGGAATTGGCACTTGTGGGGCAGGAGGTGGATGATGTGGGGCAGGAGGCTGTCTTTGTGGGGTTGGAGGTGGCACTTGTGGGGCAGGAAGTTGATGATGTGGGGCAGGAGCTGGCATTTGTGAAGCATGAGCTGGCACTTGTGAAGCAGGAATGGGCACTTGTAAGGCAGGAGGTGGCACTTGTGGGGCAGGAAGTGGCTCTTGTCGGGCAGGAGCTGGCACTTGTGGGGCAGGAGGTTGCACTTGTATGTCAGGAGGAGGAAGTTGGGCGGTCAGTGACACTTGTGGGGCAGGAGGTGGATTATTTGGTGGGGGAGGTGGCAGTGGTGTGGCAAACTGTGGCACTTGTGGGGCAGGAGCTGGCACTTCAGGGGAATGAGCTGGCACTTGTAGGGCAGGAATTGGCACTTGTAAGGCAGGAGGTGGAACTTGTGGGGCGGGATGTGGCACTTGTGGGGCAGGAGTTGGCACTTGTGGGTCAGGTGGTGGTACTTCTGGGGCAGGAACGGGCACTTGTGGGGCAGGATGTGGAAGCTGTGGGACGGGAGGTGGAAGTTATGGGGTGGGAGGTGGAAGTTGTGTGGCAAGAATTGGCAATTGTGGGGCAAGAAGTGGCAATTGTGGGGCAGAGGGTGGCACTTGTACGGCAGGAGGTGGCACTTGTGGGACAGGACGTGGCAATTGGGAAGGACGTGGCACTTGTGGGGTGGGAGGTGGCACTTGTGGGGCAGGAGGTGGCACTTGTGGGGCAGGAGGAGGCTGTTGTTGGGCGGGAGGTGGGACTTGTGTGACAAGAGGTGGAAATTGTGCGGTGGGATGTGGCACTTGTGGGGCAAGGGGTGGCACTTGTGAGGCAGAAGGTGGCACTTGTGGGGCAGGAGGTGGAAGTTGTGGGTCAGGAGGTGACATTTGTGGAACAGGAGGTGGATGATGTGGGGCAGGAGGTAGCAATTTTGGGCCGGGACGTGGCACTAGTGGGGCGAGATGTTGCACTTGTTGGGCGGGAGGTGGCACTTTTGGGGCATAAGGTGAAAATTGAGGGACATGAGGTGGCACTTGTGGGGCAGGAGTTGGCACTTGTGTGGTAGGAGGTGGCAATTGTGGGGCAGGAGCTTGCAGTTGTGAGGCGGGATGTGGAAGTTGTGGGGCGGGTTGTGGCAGCTGTGGGGCTGGAGGTGTCACTTGTGCAGCGGGAAGTGGCACTTGTAAGGCAGGAAGTAGCACTTGTGGGGCAGGAGGTGGCACTTTTGGAGCGTGAGGTGGATGTTGTGGGGCAGGAGTTGGCACTTGTGGGGCGAGAGTTGGCACTTGTGGGGCAGGTGGTTGCACTTGTGGGGTGGGATGTGGTACTTGTGCGGCGGGAGGTGGCACTTGTTGGGGGGGTGGTGGCAATTGTGGGGCAGGAGGTGGCACTTGTTGGGCGAGAGTTACAATTGTGAGACGGGAGGTGGCACTTGTGGGGCAGGAATTGGCACTTGTAAGGCAGGAGGTGGTACTTGTGGGGCGGGCGGTGGAACTGGTGGGGCTGGAGGTGGCACTTGTGGGGCAGGAGGTGGCAATTTTGGAGCAGGACGTGGATTATGTGGGGCGGGAGGTGGCACTTGTGGGGCGGGAGGTGGCACTTGTGGGGCGGGAGGTGGAACTTGTGGGGCAGGAGTTGGCACTTGTGGTGTGGGATGTGGTACTTGTGGGGCGGGAGGTGGCACTTGTTGGGGGGGTGGTGGCAATTGTGGGGCAAGAGGTGGCACTTGTTGGGCGAGAGTTGCAATTGTGAGACGGGAGGTGGCAATTGTGGGTCACGTAGTGGCACTTGTGGGTCAGGAGGTGGTACTTGTGGGGCGGGCGGTGGAACTGGTGGGGCTGGAGGTGGCACTTGTGGGGCAGGAGGTGGCAATTTTGGAGCAGGACGTGGATTATGTGGGGCGGGAGGTGGCACTTGTGGGGCGGGAGGTGGCACTTGTGGGGCGGGAGGTGGCACTTGTGGGGCGGGAGGTGGAACTTGTGGGGCGGGAGGTGGAACTTGTGGGTCAGGAGTTGGATTTGTGGGGCGGGTTGTGGCACTTGTGGGGCGGGAGGTGGCACTTGTGGGGCGTGAGGTGGAAGTTGTGGGGCAGATGATGACACCTGTGGGGCGGGAGGTGGATGTTTTGGGGAAGGAGGTTGAAGTTGTGGGGAGGGTGGTGGCACTTGTGGGGCGGGAGGTGGAAATTGTGGGGCCAGGGGTGGCAGTTGCGGGGCTGGGGGCGGCACTTGTGGGGCAGTGTGTGGCTCTTGTGGGGCGGGAGGTGGTACTTGTGGGGCAGGAGGTGGCACTTGTGGGGCGGGATGTGGCAGTTGTGGGGCATATGATGACACCTGTGGGGCGGGAGGTGGATGTTTTGGGGAAGGAGGTTGAAGCTGTGGGGAGGGTGGTGGCACTTGTGGGGCGGGAGGTGGCACTAGTGGGGCAGGAGTTGGCACTTGTGGGCTGGGTCATAGCACTTGTTGGGCAGGGGTTGGCACTTGTGGGGCAGGAAATGTTACTTGTGGGGCAAGAAGTGGCTCTTGAAGGGCAGGAGGTGGCACTTGTGGGGCAGGAGTTAATTCTTGTGGAACAGGAGGTGGCACTTGTGGGCCTGGAGGTTGCACTTGTGAGGCGGGAGGTGGAAGTTGTGGGGCGGGTGGTGGCAGTTGTGGGGCTGGAGGTATCACTTGTGCGGCAGGAAGTGGCACTTGTGGAGCAGAAGGTGGCACTTGTGGGGAAGAGGTGACACTTGAGGGGCAGGAGCTGGCACTTGTGGGGCAGAAGTTGGCACATGTGGGTCGGGAGGTGGCACTTGTGGGGCAGGAGGTGGCACTTGTGGGGCGGGAGGTGGCACTTGTGGGTCAGGAGTTGGATTTGTGGGGCGGGTTGTGGCACTTGTGGGGCGGGAGGTGGCACTTGTGGGGCGTGAGGTGGAAGTTGTGGGGCGGCAGGTGGCAATTGTGGGTCAGGAGGAGGCATTTGTGAGGCAGGAGGTGGATGATGTGGGGCAGGAGGTGGCACTTGTGGGGAAGTAGGTAGCACTTGTGGGGCAGGAAGTGGCACTTGTGGGGCAGGAGGTGGCACTTGTGTGGCAGGAGGAGGCACATGTGGGGCAGGAGGAGGCTGTTGTTGGGCGGGAAGTGGAAGTTGTGGGGTGGGAGGTGGCACTTGTGGGGCTGGATGTGGAAGTTGTGTGGCAGGATTTGACACTTCTGGGGCTGCAGGTGGCACTTGTGGGGTGGGTGGTAGAACTTGTGGGGGGTGAGGTGTAACTTGTGGAGCGGGAGGTGACAACTGTGGGACAGGAGGAGGCACTTGTGGGTCGGGAGGTGGCACTTTTAAGGCGGGAGGTGGCAGTTGTGGGGCGGGAGGTGGAAGTTGTGCGGCACGATTTAGCACTTGTGTGGCTGGAGGCGGCACTTGTGGGGCGGGAGGTGGCACTTGTGGGGCGGTTGGTGGATGATGTGGGGCAGGAGTTGGCACTTGTGGGGTAAGGGTTGGCACTTGTGGGGTGGGAGGAGGCACTTGTGGGGCGGGGGGTGGCAATTGCTGGGTGGGAAGTGGCAGTTGTGGGGCAGTAGGTTGAAGGTTTGGGGCAGGAGGTGGCACTTGTGGGGTGGAAGGTAAGAAGATTTGGGGTGTGACGTGGCACTTGTGGGGCGGGAGGTGGCACTTGTGGGGCGGGAGTTGGCACTTGTGGGGCGGGAGGTGGCACTTGTGGGGCAGGAGTTGGCACTTGTGGGGCAGGAGCCGGCAATTGTGGGGCAGGACGCGACAAATGTGGTGCAGGAAATGGCACTTGTGGGGCAGGAGTTGGCACTTGTGGGTCAGGTGGTGGCACATGTGGGGCGGGGGTCGACGTTGTGGGGCAAGAGGTGTAACTTGTGGGGCAGGAGGTGGCCATAGAGGGGCGGGAGGTGGCACTTGTGGGGCAGGACGTGGCACTTGTGGAGCGGGAGGGGGCACTTGTGGGGCCTGAGGTGGCACTTGTAGGGCAGGAGGTGGCATTTGTGGGGCGGGAGGTGGAAGTTGTGATGCAGGAGGTGGTACATGTGGGGCGGGAGGTGGAAGTTGTGATGCAGGAGGTGGTACATGTGGGTCGGGAGGTGGAAGTTGTGATGCAGGAGGTGGTACATGTGGGGCGGGATGTGGCACTCGTGAGCAGGGAGGTGGCACTTGTGGAACTTGTAGCAGGTGTAACTTGTTGGGCAGGAGGCGGCTCTTGTGGGGCTGGAGATTGATGTTGTGGGTCAGGAGGTGGCACTTGTGGGGCAGGAGGTGGATGATGAGGGGCAGGAGCTGGCACTTGTGAAGCATGAGCTGGCACTTGTGGGGCAGGATGTGGCACTTGTGGGGCAGGATGTGGCACACGTTGCCAGGAGTCGGCACTTGTGTGGCGGGATGTTGAAGTTGTGGGGCTGGAGGTTGCACTTGTCTAACAGGTATTGTCACTTGTGGGGGAGGAAGTGGATGATGTGGGGCAGGAGGCTGTCTTTGTGGGGTAGGAGGTGGCACTTGTGAGGCAGGAAGTTGATGATGTGGGGCATGAGCTGGCATTTGTGAAGCATGAGCTGGCACTTGTGGGGCGGGATGTGGCACTTTTGGGGCAGGAGGTGGAACTTGTGAGGTGGGAGGTGGAATTTGTAAGGCGGGAAGTGGCACTTGTGGGGCAGAAATTGGTACTTCTGGGGCAGGAGGTGGCACTTGTGGTGCGGGAGGTGGCACTGATGGGGCAGGAAATTGAGCTTTTGGGGCAGGAGATGGCACTTGTGGGGCGTAAGGTGGAACTTATGGGGCAGGAGGTGGAACTTGTGGAGCAGGAGGTGGTACTTGTGGGGCGGGAGGTTGGAGTTGTTGGGCAGGAGGTGGCATTTTGAGGCAGAAGGTGGCATTTGTGTGGCAGGAGGTGGCAATTGTGGGGCACGAGTTGGAAATTGTTGGGCAGGAGGTGGAAATTTTGGGGCAGGGTTTGGCAGTTGTAGGGCGGGAGGTGGCACTTGTGGGGCGGGAGGTGGCACTTCTGGGGCAGGAAATGGAGCTTTTAGGGCAGGAGGTGGAACTTGTGGGGCGGGAGGTGGAACTTGTGCAGAAGGAGGTGGTACTTGTTTGGTGGAAATTGGAAATTGTTGGGAGGGAAGAGGTACTTGTGGGGCAGGAAGTGGCTCTTGTCGGGCAGGAGCTGGCACTTGTGCGTCAGGAGGTGGCACTTGTGGGTCAGGAGGAGGAAGTTGGTCAGTCAGTGACACTTGTGGGGCAGGAGGTGGATTATTTGGGGGGGAGGAGGCAGTGGTGTGGAATAATGTGGCACTTGTGGGGCATGAACTGGCACTTGTGGGGCAGGAATTGGCAATTGTGGGGCAGGTGGTGGCACTTGTTGGGTGGGAGGTGGACGATGTGGGGCAGGAGGTGGCACTTGTGGAGCAGGAGGTGGAAGTTGCATTGCAGGATTTGGCATTTGTGGGTTGGGAGTTGGCACTTGTGGGGCATGAGGTGGAATTTGTGGGGTGGTAGGTGGAACATGTGGGGCAGGAGCTGGCACTTGTGGGGCAGGATGTGGCACACGTTGCCAGGAGTCGGCACTTGTGTGGCAGGATGTTGAAGTTGTGGGGCGGGAGGTTGCACTTGTGGAACAGGTATTGTCACTTGTGGGGGAGGAGGTGGATGATGTGGGGCAGGAGGTGGTCTTTGTGGGGTAGGAGGTGGCACCTGTGGGGCAAGAGGTGGCACTTGTGGGGCATGAGCTGGCACTTGTGGGGCAGGAAGTTGATGATGTGGGGCATGAGCTGGCATTTGTGAAGCATGAGCTGGCACTTGTGAAGCAGGAATTGGCACTTTTGGGGCAGGAGGTGGAACTTGTGGGGTGGGAGGTGGAATTTGTGGGGTGGGAGGTGAAACTTGTAAGGCAGGAGTTGGCACATGTGGGGGGGGAAATGGCACTTGTGGGGCAGGAAATGGCACTTGTTGTGCAGGAGGTGGCACTTATGGGTTTGGAGGTGGATGATGTGGGGCAGGAGGTGACACATGTGGGGCAGGAGATGGCACTTCTGGGGCAGGAGGTGGAAGTTGTGGGGCAGGATTTGGTACTTGTGGGGTGGGAGGTTGCAATTGTGGGGCTGGAGTTGGCACTTGTGGGGCGGGAGGTGGCACTTGTGGGGAGTGATGTGGTACTTGTGGGCGGGAGGTGGAATTTGTGGAGAGGGAGGTGGCACTTATGGGGCGGGAGCTGGAACTTGTGGGGCGAGAGGTGGCACATGTGGAGCAGGAGCTGGCACTTTCGGGGCAGGAGCTCGCACTTGCACGGCAGGAGGTGGCACTTGTGGGTCGGGAGGTGGCACTTGTGGGGCAGGAGGTGGCACTTGTGGGATGGTAGGTGGAACTTGTGGGGCAAGACTTGGAACTTGTGGTGCAGGAGATATCACACGTTGGGCAGGAGTTGGCCCTTCCTCAAAGAAACCCATAGCGACCCCATAGTCACCCATAGCGCCCCATAGGAACACAAAGATACCCCATGGAGCCCCATAGACACCCCATAGTGACCCATAGGGGCCCAAAGAGAACCCATAGCACCCCATAGCTACTCCATAGTGCCCCATAGCAGCCCATGGAGCCTCATAGACACTCCATTGTGCCCCACAGCACCCCATTGCACCCCATAGGGACCCATAGACACAGCATACTGCTCCATAGAGCCCCATAGACACCCCATAGTTCCCCACAGCACCCCATAGCAGCCCACAGTGCCCCATAGACACCACATAAGGCCCTACAGCCACACCATAGAGCCCAATTGAACCACATAGACACCCCATATCGCCCCATAGTGCCTGTAGACACCCCATAGAGCCCCATAGAGACCCACTGAGCCCCATACCGACCCCATGCAGATCCCATAGAGCCCCACAGACAACCCATAGATCCCCAAAGACACCCCATAGACTCCCCATAGAGCCCCATAGGGACCCCATAGCGCCCCATAGAGACCCCATTCTTCCGCATAGAGCCCCATAGCAAACCATAGCACCCCATAGTCACCCATAGCGCCCCATAGGAACCCAAGGATACCCCAAAGCACCCCATAGCCACCCTACAGCACCGCATAGCCACCCCATAGAGTCCCATAGACACCACATAGTGACACATAGAGCCCCATAGGGGCACAAAGAGACCCCAAATCATCCCATAGCTACTCCACAGTGCCCCATAGCAGCCCATGGAGCCTCATAGACACTCCCTTGTGCCCCACAGCGCCCCATTGCACCACATAGGGACCCATAGACACCCTATACTGCTCCATAGAGCCCCATAGCACCCCATAGTGCCTCACAGCACCCCATAGCACAACATAGTGCCACATAGACACCACATAAGGACATATAGCCGCACCATAGAGCCCCATAGACATCCCATAGAGCCCCGTAGGCAACCCATTGTGCCCCATAGAGCTCCCATAGCCACCCATAGAAACTCATTTTGCCACATAGACACACCATAGCGTTCCATAGACACCCCATAGAAACCTCAGAACGCCCCATAGAACCCCATAGAACTCCATAGGCACCCCATAGAGCCCCATAGAGAACCCATAGAGGCACATAGCAACCCATAGGGGGGACATTGGGACACATATGGACACATAGTGACCCATAGGGAGACACTGGGACCCATAAGGTGACACTGGGACACATAGGGACACCATGGATTACAGTGGGGGACAGTGATACCCGTAGAGACACATAGAGACTCTGCTGAGACCCATAAGAGACCCCATAGAGGCACATAGCTACCCATAGGGGGGATATTAGGACACATAGGGACACATAGTGACCCATAGGGAGACACTGGGACCCATAGGGGCTGTATGGGAGATTGGTAATCACAGCCTGAACCTCTGATTAATCAGCTGAGGCAAGTGTGGGGTCAGCTGCGGGAGCACAGGTGAGAGTAATGGAGCTGTGCTCCCGGGAGGGCTGGAGCTCGACTCCACCTCCTCTGAGACCTCATTTAAGGGCTGACCCTCACTCGAGCCGCTTTCCATTATCTTTCCGAGCTCCCTGTTACCGGGTGAGGTCCCAGAAGACTGGAGGCTTGCCAACGTGACTCCCATTTCCAAGCAAGGTTGTCAGGAGGATCCGGGCAACTCCAGGCCTGTTAGCCTGACCTCGGTGCCAGGGAAGGGAATGGAACGAATTGTCTTGAGGGAGATGACAGATGCGGCAGGTGTGGGATGAGCAGGAGATCAGACCTAGCCAGCATGGGTTCGTGAAGGGCAGCTCCTGCTTGACCAATCTGATCTCCTTCTACGATCCTGTGACCCATCTGATGGATGAAGGAAAGAAAGAAAGGCTGTTGATGTGCTCTACTTGGACTTCAGCAAAGCCTTCACAACTGTCTCCCATGCTATTCTCCTACAAAAGCTGGCAGCCCTTTTCCAACCTTGAGAATTCTGTGATTCTGTGAGGCAGCATCTCTTGGACATCGCTCTGCAGTGAAGACCGCCCCAGCTTCCTCAGCGAAGGCATCACCACTGGTGAGTTTCTCTCTCGCTTAGAACCTCTGTACATTTGTTACCATCTTTGTTACCATCTGTATAGTTACCACCTAGACAGGGGGACATAGAGAGACACTGGGACCCCTAGGGACCCATAGAGATCCAGAGGAAGACATTGGGACCCATAGGGACACATAGAGACCCATAGACAGTCATTGGGAGCCATAAGGATAAATTGAGACCCATAGAGACCCCATTGAGACCCATAGTGCCTCAAAGAAACCCATAGCGACCCCATAGTCACCCATAGCGCCCCATAGGAACACAAAGATACCCCATAGAGCCCCATAGACACCCCATAGTGACCCATAGGGGCCCAAAGAGAACCCATAGCACCCCATAGCTACTCCATAGTGCCCCATAGCAGCCCATGGAGCCACATAGACACTCCCTTGTGCCCCACAGCACCACATTGCACCCCATAGGGACCCATAGACACAGCATACTGCTCCATAGAGCCCCATAGACACCCCATAGTTCCCCACAGCACCCCATAGCAGCCCACAGTGCCCCATAGACACCACATAAGGCCCTACAGCCACACCATAGAGCCCAATTGAACCACATAGGCACCCCATATCGCCCCATAGTGCCGGTAGACACCCCATAGAGCCCCATAGAGACCCACTGAACCCCATACAGACCCCATGCAGACCCCATAGAGCCCCACAGACAACCCAAAGATCCCCAAAGACACCCCATAGACTCCCCATAGAGCCCCATAGGGACCCCATAGCGCCCCATAGAGACCCCATTCTTCCGCATAGAGCCCCATAGCAAACCATAGCACCCCATAGTCACCCATAGCGCCCCATAGGAACCCAAGGATACCCCAAAGCACCGCATAGCCACCCCATAGAGCCCCATAGACACCACAGAGTGACCCATAGCGCCCCATAGGGGCACAAAGAGACCCCAAATCATCCCATAGCTACTCCACAGTGCCCCATAGCAGCCCATGGAGCCTCATAGACACTCCCTTGTGCCCCACAGCGCCCCATTGCACCCCATAGGGACCCATAGACACCCTATACTGCTCCATAGAGCCCCATAGCACCCCATAGTGCCTCACAGCACCCCATAGCACAACATAGTGCCACATAGACACCACATAAGGACATAGAGCCGCGCCATAGAGCCCCATAGACACCCCATAGTTCCCCACAGCACCCCATAGCAGCCCACAGTGCCCCATAGACACCACATAAGGCCCTACAGCCACACCATAGAGCCCATTTGAACCACATAGACACCCCATATCGCCCCATAGTGCCTGTAGACACCCCATAGAGCCCCATAGAGACCCACTGAACCCCATACAGACCCCATGCAGACCACATAGAGCCCCACAGGCAACCCATTGATCCCCAAAGACACCCCATAGACTCCCCATAGAGCCCCATAGGGACCCCATAGCGCCCCATAGAGACCCCATTCTTCCGCATAGAACCCCATAGCAAACCATAGCACCCCATAGTCACCCATAGCGCCCCATAGGAACCCAAGGATACCCCAAAGCACCCCATAGCCACCATACAGCACCGCATAGCCACCCCATAGAGCCCCATAGACACCACATAGTGACCCATAGCGCCCCATAAGGGCACAAAGAGACCACGTAGCACCCCATAGCTACTCCATAGTGCCCCATAGCAGCCCATGGAGCCTCATAGACACTCCCTTGTGCCCCAGAGCACCCCATTGCACCCCATAGGGACCCATAGACACAGCATACTGCTCCATAGAGCCCCATAGACACCCCATAGTTCCCCACAGCACCCCATAGCAGCCCACAGTGCCCCATAGACACCACATAAGGCCCTACAGCCACAACATAGAGCCCAATTGAACCACATAGGCACCCCATATCGCCCCATAGTGCCTGTAGACACCCCATAGAGCCCCATAGAGACCCACTGAGCCCCATACCGACCCCATGCAGATCCCATAGAGCCCCACAGACAACCCATAGATCCCCAAAGACACCCCATAGACTCCCCATAGAGCCCCATAGGGACCCCATAGCGCCCCATAGAGACCCCATTCTTCCGCATAGAACCCCATAGCAAACCATAGCACCCCATAGTCACCCATAGCGCCCCATAGGAACCCAAGGATACCCCAAAGCACCCCATAGCCACCCTACAGCACAGCATAGCCACCCCATAGAGCCCCATAGACACCACATAGTGACCCATAGTGACCCATAGGGGCCCAAAGAGACCCCATAGCACCCCATAGCTACTCCATAGTGCCCCATAGCAGCCCATGGAGCCTCATAGACACTCTCTTGTGCCCCACAGCGCCCCATTGCACCCCATAGAGACCCATAGACACCCTATACTGCTCCATAGAGCCCCATAGCACTTCATAGTGCCTCACAGCACCCCACAGCACAACATAGTGCCACATAGACACCACATAAGGACATATAGCCGCGCCATAGAGCCCCACAGACATCCCATAGAGCCCCGTAGGCAACCCATTGTGCCCCATAGAGCTCCCATAGCCACCCATAGAAACTAATTTACCAAATAGACACACTATAGCGTTCCATAGACACCCCATAGAAACCTCAGAACGCCCCATAGAGCTCCATAGGCACCCCATAGAGCCCCATAGAGAACCCATAGAGGCACATAGCAACCCATAGGGGGGACATTGGGACACATTGGGACACATAGTGACCCATAGGGAGACACTGGGACCCATAGGGTGACATTGGGACACATAGGGACACCATGGATTACATGGTTGATACAACCCATGTTGTATGTTTTCATGTTTATCAACATGGTTGATGTGGGTCAGATCTATGGGGCAGGAGCTGCTGTGGGGCACATGTGGGTCAGATCTATTGGGCCGGAGGTGCTGTGGGGCTGATGTAGGAAAGATCTATGGGGCAGGAGATGCTTTGGGGCAGATGTGGGTCAGGTCTATTGGGCTGGAGCTGCTGTGGGGCACTTGTGGGTCAGATCTATGAGGCAGGGGCTGCTGTGGGTCAGATCTATGGGGCAGGAACAAATGTGGGCCTGATGTTGGTCAGATTTCTGGAGCAGGAGCTGCTGTGTTGCAGATGTGGGTCAGATCTATGTTGCAGGAGCTGATGTGGGGCAGATGTAGGGCATATCTATGGGGCAGGAGCTGCTGTGAGGCTGATGGGTGTTAGATCTATGGGGAGGAGCTGCTGTGGTGCAGATGTGGGTCACATCTATGGGGCGGGAGATGCTGTGTGGCTGATGTGGGTCAAATCTATGGGGCAGGAGCTGCTTTGGGGCTGATGGTGGTTAGATCTATGGGGCAGGAGCTGCTGTGAGGCGCATGTGGGTCAGACCTATGGGGCAGGAGCTGCTGTGGGGCGCATGTGGGTCAGATCTATGGGGCAGGAGTTGCTGTTGGGCAGATGTGGGACATAACTATGGGGCAAAATCTGCTGTGGGGCTGATGTGGGTAAGATCTATGAGACAGGAGCTGCTGTGGTTCAGATCTATGGGGCAGGAGCAGCTCTGGGGCACATGTGGGTCAGATCTATGTGTTAGGAGCTGCTGTGGGGCACATGTGGGTCAGATCTATGGGGCGGGAGCTGCTGTCGAGATGATGTGGGTCAGATCTTTGGGTAGGAGCTGCTGTGGGGCAGATCTGGGTAAGATGTGGGTCAGATCTATGGGGCAGGAGCTGCTGTGGGGCAGATGTGGGTCAGATCTATGGGGCAGGAGATGCTGTGTGGCAGATGTGGGTCAGATCTATGGGGCAAAGGCTGCTGTGTGGCAGATGTGGGTCAGATCTATGGGGCAGGAGCTGCTGTGGGTCAGATGTGGGTCAGAACTATAGGTCAGGAGCTGCTGTGGCTGATGTGGGCCAGTTCTATGGGGCAGGAGATGCTGTGAGTCAGATGTATGAGGCAGGAGCTGCTGTGGGGCAGATGGGGGTCAGATCTATGGGGCAGGAGCTGCTGTGGGGCTGATGGTGGTTAGATCTATATGGCAGGAGCTGCTGGGCTGCACATGTTGGTAGGGTCTATGGGGCAGGAGCTGCTGTGGGGCAGACTGGGGTCAGATCTATGGGGCAGGAGCTGCTGTGGGGCTGATGTTGGTCAGATCTTTGGGGCAGCAGCTGCTGTGGAGCAGATCTGGGTAAGATCTATGTCGCAGGAGCTGCTGTGGGGCAGACGTGGCACATATCTATGGGGCAAAATCTGCTGTGGGGCTGATGTGGGTCAGATCTATGGGGCAAAATCTGCTGTGGGGCTGATATGTGTCAGATCTATGGGGCAGGAGATGCTGTGGGGCAGATGGGGGTCAGATCTATGGGGCAGGAGCTGC
This sequence comes from Coturnix japonica, assembly GCF_054131305.1. Classification (NCBI taxonomy): domain Eukaryota; kingdom Metazoa; phylum Chordata; class Aves; order Galliformes; family Phasianidae; genus Coturnix; species Coturnix japonica. The sequence goes on along the minus strand of NC_140680.1, from coordinate 1,066,011 downwards.
TGTGGGTCAGATGTGGGTCAGATCTATAGGTCAGGAGCTGCTGTGGCTGATGTGGGCCAGTTCTATGGGGCAGGAGATGCTGTGAGTCAGATGTATGAGGCAGGAGCTTCTGTGGGGCAGATGGGGGTCAGATCTATGGGGCAGGAGATGCTGTGGAGCAGATGTGGGTCAGATCTATGGGGCAGGAGCTGCTGTGGGGCAGATGTGGGTCAGATCTATGGGGCAGGAGCTGCTGTGCTGCACATGTTGGTAGGGTCTATGGGGCATGAGCTGCTGTGAGGCAGATGGGGGTCAGATCTATGGGGCAGGAGCTGCTGTGGGGCTGATGTTGGTCAGATCTTTGGGGCAGCAGCTGCTGTGGAGCAGATCTGGGTAAGATCTATGTCGCAGGAGCTGCTGTGGGGCAGACGTGGCACATATCTATGGGGCAAAATCTGCTGTGGGGCTGATGTGGGTCAGATCTATGGGGCAGGCTCTCCTGTGGGGCTGATGTGGGTCAAATCAATGGGGCAGAGCTGCTCTGGGGCACATGTGGGTCAGATCTATGGAGCAGGAGCTGCTGTGGGGCAGATTTGAATCAGATCTATAGGGCAGGAGCTGCTGTGGGTCAGATCTATGGGGCAGGAGCTGCTGTGGGGCACATGTGAGTTAGATCTATGGGGCAGGAGATGGTGTGGGGCAGATTTGGGTCAGATGTATGGGTCAGGAGCTGCTGTGTTGCTGATGAGGGTCAGATCTATGGGGCATGGGCTGCTGTGGTTCAGATCTACGGGACTGGAGCTGCAGTGGAGCACATGTGGGTCAGATCTATGGGGTAGAAGCTGTTGTGGGGCTGATGGGGGTCATATCTATAAGGCAGGAGCTGCTGTGGGGCTGACTTTGGTCAGATCTATGGGGCAGGAGCTGCTTTGGGGCTGATGGTGGTTAGATCTATATGGCAGGAGCTGCTGTGGGGCACATGTGGGTCAGACCTATGGGGCAGGAGCTGCAGAGGGGATGATGTAGGTCAGATCTATGGGGCAGGAGTTGCTGTGGGGAATATGAGGGACATATCTATGGTGCAAAATCTGCTGTTGGACTGATGTGAGTCAGATCTATGATTTTGGAGCTGCTGTGGGGCACATGTGGGTCAGATCTATGGGGCAGGAGATGCTGTGGGGCTGATTTGGGTCAGATCTATGTGGCAGGAGCTGCTGTGGGTCAGATCTATGGGGCAGGAGCTGCTGTGGGGAACATGTGGGTCTGGTCTATGGGGCAGGAGCTGCTGTGGGCACATGTGGGTCACACTGGGACCCATATGGGGACAAAGGGAGACATCATAGAGACTCATAGGGATTTATTGGGACCAATAGGGACCCAAAGAGAGACATAGAGACCCCATAGAAACCAATGTAGACCCCATAGAGGCACAAAGTGACACATAGAGGGACACCAAGACCCATAGAAACCAGATAGAGACTCCATATAGACACATAGGAACACATAGAGACCCACTGGGACAGTGAGACCACATATAGACTCATAGGGACACATTAGGAGCCATTAAGACCCATAGGGACACATAGGACGACTTTGAAACTTATAGATACCCAAAGGAAGACATTTGGGCCCAGAGATAACCATAAGAGACCCCATAGAGACCCCATAGGGGCACATAGCAACCCATAGGGGGGACATTGGGACACATAGGTACACATTGTGACCCGTAGGAAGACACTGGGACCCATAGGGGGACATTGGGACACATAGGGACCCAATGAATTACAGTGGGGGACAGTGAGACCCATAGAGATACATAAGGACCCCGCTGAGACCCATAAGAGACCCCATAGAGGCACCTAGGGACCACATTGAAACTCATAGATACTTGTAGGAAGACATTTGGGCCCAGAGATATCCATAAGAGACCCCACAGAGACCCCATAGAGGCACATAGCAACCCATAGGGGGGACATTGGGACACGTAGGGAAACATTCTGACCCATAGGGAGACACTGGGACCCATATGGGGACATTGGGACACATAGGGACCCCTTGGACTACAGTGGGGGACAGCCAGACCCATAGAGACACATAGAAACCCCGCTGAGACCCATAAGAGACCCCATAGAGGCACATAGGGACCACATTGAAACCCATAGATAGCTATAGGAAGATATTTGGGCCCAGAGATACCCATAAGAAACCACATACAAGCACATAGCAACCCATAGGGGGGACATTGGGACACATAGTGACCCATAGGGGGACATTGGGACACATAGGTACACATAGGGAGACACTGGGACCCATAGGGGGACATTGGGACACATAGTGACCCCATGGATTAAAGTGGGGGACAGTCAGATCCATCGAGACACATAGGGACCCTGCTGAGACCCATAAGAGACCCCATAGAGGAACATAGCAACCCATAGGGGGGACATAGGGACACATAGGGACACACCGTGACCCATGAGGAGACACTGGATCCCATAGGGGGACAATGGGACACATAAGGACCCCATGGATTACAGTGGGGGACAGTGAGACCCATAGAGACACATAGGGAACCCGCTGAGACCCATAAGAGACCCCATAGAGGCACATAGGGACCTAATGTAACCCATAGATACCCACAGGGAGACATTTGGGCCCAGAGCTATCCATAAGAGAGCCCATTGAGGCACATAGCAACCCATAGGGGGGACATTGGGACACATAGGGACACATAGTGACCCATAGGGAGACACTGGGACCCATATGGGGATATTGGGACACATAGGGACCACATGGATTACAGTGGTGGACAGTGAGACCCATAGAGACACATAGGGACTTCGTTGAGACCCATAAGAGACCCCATAGAGGCACATAGGGACCACATTGAAACCCATAGATACCCTTAGGAATACATTTGGGACGATAGTTACCCATAAAAGACCCCATAGAGACCCCATAGAGGCACATAGCAAACCATAGTGGGGACATTGGGACACATAGGGACCCCATAGAGAGACATAGAGACATATAGGGACCCATTTAGAGGCATAATAACCCCATAGAGTCCTATAGGGACACCCAGAGATCCATAGGGAAACATTGGGACCCACAGGGGCTGTGTGGGAGATTGGTAATCACAGCCTGAACCTCTGATTAATCAGCTGAGGCAAGTGTGGGGTCAGCTGCGGGAGCACAGGTGAGAGTAATGGAGCTGCGCTCCCGGGAGGGCTGGAGCTCGACTCCACCTCCTCTGAGACCTCATTTAAGGGCTGACCCTCACTCGAGCCGCTTTCCATTATCTTTCCGAGCTCCCTGTTACCGGGTGAGGTCCCAGAAGACTGGAGGCTTGCCAACGTGACTCCCATTTCCAAGCAAGGTTGTCAGGAGGATCCGGGCAACTCCAGGCCTGTTAGCCTGACCTCGGTGCCAGGGAAGGGAATGGAATGAATTGTCTTGAGGGAGATGACAGATGCGGCAGGTGTGGGATGAGCAGGAGATCAGACCTAGCCAGCATGGGTTCGTGAAGGGCAGCTCCTGCTTGACCAATCTGATCTCCTTCTACGATCCTGTGACCCATCTGATGGATGAAGGAAAGAAAGAAAGGCTGTTGATGTGCTCTACTTGGACTTCAGCAAAGCCTTCACAACTGTCTCCCATGCTATTCTCCTACAAAAGCTGGCAGCCCTTTTCCAACCTTGAGAATTCTGTGATTCTGTGAGGCAGCATCTCTTGGACATCGCTCTGCAGTGAAGACCGCCCCAGCTTCCTCAGCGAAGGCATCACCACTGGTGAGTTTCTCTCTCGCTTAGAACCTCTGTACATTTGTTACCATCTTTGTTACCATCTGTATAGTTACCACCTAGACAGGGGGACATAGAGAGACACTGGGACCCATAGGGACCCATAGAGATCCAGAGGAAGACATTGGGACCCATAGAGAGCCACTGGGACCCATAGGGACACATAGAGATCCAGAGGAAGACATTGGGACCCATAGAGAGACACTGGGACCCATAGGGACACATAGAGAGACACTGGGACCCATAGGGACACATAGAGACCCATAGACAGTCATTGGGAGCCATAAGGATAAATTGAGACCCATAGAGACCCCATTGAGACCCGTAGTGCCTCAAAGAAACCCATAGCGACCCCATAGTCACCCATAGCGCCCCATAGGAACACAAAGATACCCCATAGAGCCCCATAGTGACCCATAGGGGCCCAAAGAGACCCCATAGCACCCCATAGCTACTCCATAGTGCCCCATAGCAGCCCATGGAGCCTCATAGACACTCCCTTGTGCCCCAGAGCACCCCATTGCACCCCATAGGGACCCATAGACACAGCATACTGCTCCATAGAGCCCCATAGACACCCCATAGTTCCCCACAGCACCCCATAGCAGCCCACAGTGCCCCATAGACACCACATAAGGCCCTACAGCCACACCATAGAGCCCAATTGAACCAAATAGACACCCCATATCGCCCCATAGTGCCTGTAGACACCCCATAGAGCCCCATAGAAACTCACTGAACCCCATACAGACCCCATGCAGACCCCATAGAGCCCCACAGACAACCCATAGATCCCCAAAGACACCCCATAGACTCCCCATAGAGCCCCATAGGGACCTCATAGCGCCCCATAGAAACCCCATTCTTCCGCATAGAGCCCCATAGCAAACCATAGCACCCCATAGTCACCCATAGCGCCCCATAGGAACCCAAGGATACCCCAAAGCACCCCATAGCCACCCTACAGCACAGCATAGCCACCCCATAGAGCCCCATAGACACCACATAGTGACCCATAGTGACCCATAGGGGCCCAAAGAGACCCCATAGCACCCCATAGCTACTCCATAGTGCCCCATAGCAGCCCATGGAGCCTCATAGACACTCTCTTGTGCCCCACAGCGCCCCATTGCACCCCATAGAGACCCATAGACACCCTATACTGCTCCATAGAGCCCCATAGCACCCCATAGTGCCTCACAGCACCCCATAGCACAACATAGTGCCACATAGACACCACATAAGGACATATAGCCGCGCCATAGAGCCCCACAGACATCCCATAGAGCCCCGTAGGCAACCCATTGTGCCCCATAGAGCTCCCATAGCCACCCATAGAAACTAATTTACCAAATAGACACACTATAGCGTTCCATAGACACCCCATAGAAACCTCAGAACGCCCCATAGAGCTCCATAGGCACCCCATAGAGCCCCATAGAGAACCCATAGAGGCACATAGCAACCCATAGGGGGGACATTGGGACACATTGGGACACATAGTGACCCATAGGGAGACACTGGGACCCATAGGGTGACATTGGGACACATAGGGACACCATGGATTACATGGTTGATACAACCCATGTTGTATGTTTTCATGTTTATCAACATGGTTGATGTGGGTCAGATCTATGGGGCAGGAGCTGCTGTGGGGCACATGTGGGTCAGATCTATTGGGCCGGAGGTGCTGTGGGGCTGATGTAGGAAAGATCTATGGGGCAGGAGATGCTTTGGGGCAGATGTGGGTCAGGTCTATTGGGCTGGAGCTGCTGTGGGGCACTTGTGGGTCAGATCTATGAGGCAGGGGCTGCTGTGGGTCAGATCTATGGGGCAGGAACAAATGTGGGCCTGATGTTGGTCAGATTTCTGGAGCAGGAGCTGCTGTGTTGCAGATGTGGGTCAGATCTATGTTGCAGGAGCTGATGTGGGGCAGATGTAGGGCATATCTATGGGGCAGGAGCTGCTGTGAGGCTGATGGGTGTTAGATCTATGGGGAGGAGCTGCTGTGGTGCAGATGTGGGTCACATCTATGGGGCGGGAGATGCTGTGTGGCTGATGTGGGTCAAATCTATGGGGCAGGAGCTGCTTTGGGGCTGATGGTGGTTAGATCTATGGGGCAGGAGCTGCTGTGAGGCGCATGTGGGTCAGACCTATGGGGCAGGAGCTGCTGTGGGGCGCATGTGGGTCAGATCTATGGGGCAGGAGTTGCTGTTGGGCAGATGTGGGACATAACTATGGGGCAAAATCTGCTGTGGGGCTGATGTGGGTAAGATCTATGAGACAGGAGCTGCTGTGGTTCAGATCTATGGGGCAGGAGCAGCTCTGGGGCACATGTGGGTCAGATCTATGTGTTAGGAGCTGCTGTGGGGCACATGTGGGTCAGATCTATGGGGCGGGAGCTGCTGTCGAGATGATGTGGGTCAGATCTTTGGGTAGGAGCTGCTGTGGGGCAGATCTGGGTAAGATGTGGGTCAGATCTATGGGGCAGGAGCTGCTGTGGGGCAGATGTGGGTCAGATCTATGGGGCAGGAGATGCTGTGTGGCAGATGTGGGTCAGATCTATGGGGCAAAGGCTGCTGTGTGGCAGATGTGGGTCAGATCTATGGGGCAGGAGCTGCTGTGGGTCAGATGTGGGTCAGAACTATAGGTCAGGAGCTGCTGTGGCTGATGTGGGCCAGTTCTATGGGGCAGGAGATGCTGTGAGTCAGATGTATGAGGCAGGAGCTGCTGTGGGGCAGATGGGGGTCAGATCTATGGGGCAGGAGCTGCTGTGGGGCTGATGGTGGTTAGATCTATATGGCAGGAGCTGCTGGGCTGCACATGTTGGTAGGGTCTATGGGGCAGGAGCTGCTGTGGGGCAGACTGGGGTCAGATCTATGGGGCAGGAGCTGCTGTGGGGCTGATGTTGGTCAGATCTTTGGGGCAGCAGCTGCTGTGGAGCAGATCTGGGTAAGATCTATGTCGCAGGAGCTGCTGTGGGGCAGACGTGGCACATATCTATGGGGCAAAATCTGCTGTGGGGCTGATGTGGGTCAGATCTATGGGGCAAAATCTGCTGTGGGGCTGATATGTGTCAGATCTATGGGGCAGGAGATGCTGTGGGGCAGATGGGGGTCAGATCTATGGGGCAGGAGCTGCTGTGGGTCAGATGTGGGTCAGATCTATAGGTCAGGAGCTGCTGTGGCTGATGTGGGCCAGTTCTATGGGGCAGGAGATGCTGTGAGTCAGATGTATGAGGCAGGAGCTTCTGTGGGGCAGATGGGGGTCAGATCTATGGGGCAGGAGATGCTGTGGAGCAGATGTGGGTCAGATCTATGGGGCAGGAGCTGCTGTGGGGCAGATGTGGGTCAGATCTATGGGGCAGGAGCTGCTGTGCTGCACATGTTGGTAGGGTCTATGGGGCATGAGCTGCTGTGAGGCAGATGGGGGTCAGATCTATGGGGCAGGAGCTGCTGTGGGGCTGATGTTGGTCAGATCTTTGGGGCAGCAGCTGCTGTGGAGCAGATCTGGGTAAGATCTATGTCGCAGGAGCTGCTGTGGGGCAGACGTGGCACATATCTATGGGGCAAAATCTGCTGTGGGGCTGATGTGGGTCAGATCTATGGGGCAGGATCTCCTGTGGGGCTGATGTGGGTCAAATCAATGGGGCAGAGCTGCTCTGGGGCACATGTGGCTCAGATCTATGGAGCAGGAGCTGCTGTGGGGCAGATTTGAATCAGATCTATAGGGCAGGAGCTGCTGTGGGTCAGATCTATGGGCAGGAGCTGCTGTGGGGCACATGTGAGTTAGATCTATGGGGCAGGAGATGGTGTGGGGCAGATTTGGGTCAGATGTATGGGTCAGGAGCTGCTGTGTTGCTGATGAGGGTCAGATCTATGGGGCATGGGCTGCTGTGGTTCAGATCTACGGGACTGGAGCTGCAGTGGAGCACATGTGGGTCAGATCTATGGGGTAGAAGCTGTTGTGGGGCTGATGGTGGTTAGATCTATAAGGCAGGAGCTGCTGTGGGGCTGACTTGGGTCAGATCTATGGGGCAGGAGCTGCTTTGGGGCTGATGGTGGTTAGATCTATATGGCAGGAGCTGCTGTGGGGCACATGTGGGTCAGACCTATGGGGCAGGAGCTGCAGAGGGGATGATGTAGGTCAGATCTATGGGGCAGGAGTTGCTGTGGGGAATATGAGGGACATATCTATGGTGCAAAATCTGCTGTTGGACTGATGTGAGTCAGATCTATGAGTTTGGAGCTGCTGTGGGGCACATGTGGGTCAGATCTATGGGGCAGGAGATGCTGTGGGGCTGATTTGGGTCAGATCTATGTGGCAGGAGATGCTGTAGGTCAGATCTATGAGTTTGGAGCTGCTGTGGGGCACATGTGGGTCAGATCTATGGGGCAGGAGATGCTGTGGGTCAGATCTATGGGGCAGGAGCTGCTGTGGGGAACATGTGGGTCAGGTCTATGGGGCAGGAGCTGCTGTGGGCACATGTGGGTCAGATCTATGGGGCAGGAGTTGCTGTTGGGCAGATGTGGGGCATAACTATGGGGCAAAATCTGCTGTGGGGCTGATGTGGGTAAGATCTATGAGACAGGAGCTGCTGTGGTTCAGATCTATGGGGCAGGAGCAGCTCTGGGGCACATGTGGGTCAGATCTATGGGGCAGGAGATGCTGTGGGGCAGATGTGGGTCAGATCTATAGGGCAAAGGCTGCTGTGTGGCAAATGTGGGTCAGATCTATGGGGCAGGAGCTGCTGTGGGTCAGATGTGGGTCAGATCTATGGGGCAGGAGCTGCTGTGGCTGATGTGGGCCAGTTCTATGGGGCAGGAGATGCTGTGAGTCAGATGTATGAGGCAGGAGCTGCTGTGGGGCAGATGGGGGTCAGATCTATGGGGCAGGAGATGCTGTGGAGCAGATGTGGGTCAGATCTATAGGTCAGGAGCTGCTGTGGCTGATGTGGGCCAGTTCTATGGGGCAGGAGATGCTGTGAGGCAGATGTATGAGGCAGGAGCTGCTGTGGGGCAGATGGGGGTCAGATCTATGGGGCAGGAGCTGCTGTGGAGCAGATGTTGGTCAGATCTATGGGGCAGGAGCTGCTGTGGGGCAGATGTGGGTCAGATCTATGGGCAGGAGCTGCTGTGCTGCACATGTTGGTAGGGTCTATGGGGCAGGAGCTGCTGTGGGGCAGATGTGGGTCAGATCTATGGGGCAGGAGCTGCTGTGGGGCTGATGTTGGTCAGATCTTTGGGGCAGCAGCTGCTGTGGAGCAGATCTGGGTAAGATCTATGTCGCAGGAGCTGCTGTGGGGCAGACGTGGCACATATCTATGGGGCAAAATCTGCTGTGGGGCTGATGTGGGTCAGATCTATGGGGCAGGATCTCCTGTGGGGCTGATGTGGGTCAAATCAATGGGGCAGAGCTGCTCTGGGGCACATGTGGGTCAGATCTATGGGCAGGAGCTGCTGTGGGGCACATGTGAGTTAGATCTATGGGGCAGGAGATGGTGTGGGGCAGATTTGGGTCAGATGTATGGGTCAGGAGCTGCTGTGTTGCTGATGAGGGTCAGATCTATGGGGCATGGGCTGCTGTGGTTCAGATCTACGGGACTGGAGCTGCAGTGGAGCACATGTGGGTCAGATCTATGGGGTAGAAGCTGTTGTGGGGCTGAGGGTGGTTAGATCTATAAGGCAGGAGCTGCTGTGGGGCACATGTGGGTCAGATCTATGGGGCAGGAGCTGCTTTGGGGCTGATGGTGGTTAGATCTATATGGCAGGAGCTGCTGTGGGGCACATGTGGGTCAGACCTATGGGGCAGGAGCTGCAGAGGGGATGATGTAGGTCAGATCTATGGGGCAGGAGTTGCTGTGGGGAATATGAGGGACATATCTATGGTGCAAAATTTGCTGTTGGACTGATTTGGGTCAGATCTATGAGTTTGGAGCTGCTGTGGGGCACATGTGGGTCAGATCTATGTGGCAGGAGATGCTGTGGGTCAGATCTATGGGGCAGGAGCTGCTGTGGGGAACATGTGGGTCAGGTCTATGGGGCAGGAGCTGCTGTGGGCACATGTGGGTCAGATCTATGGGGAAGGAGTTTCTGTTGGGCAGATGTGGGGCATAACTATGGGGCAAAATCTGCTGTGGGGCTGATGTGGTAAGATCTATGAGACAGGAGCTGCTGTGGTTCAGATCTATGGGGCAGGAGCAGCTCTGGGGCACATGTGGGTCAGATCTATGTGTTAGGAGCTGCTGTGGGGCACATGTGGGTCAGATCTATGGGGCAGGAGATGCTGTGGGGCAGATGTGGGTCAGATCTATGGGGCAAAGGCTGCTGTGTGGCAGATGTGGGTCAGTTCTATGGGGCAGGAGCTGCTGTGGGTCAGATGTGGGTCAGATCTATGGGGCAGGAGCTGCTGTGGCTGATGTGGGCCAGTTCTATGGGGCAGGAGATGCTGTGAGTCAGATGTATGAGGCAGGAGCTGCTGTGGGGCAGATGGGGGTCAGATCTATGGGGCAGGAGATGCTGTGGAGCAGATGTGGGTCAGATCTATGGGGCAGGAGCTGCTGTGGGGCAGATGTGGGTCAGATCTATGGGGCAGGAGCTGCTGTGGGGCAGATGTGGGTCAGATCTATGGGGCAGGAGCTGCTGTGGGGCAGATGTGGGTCAGATCTATGGGGCAGGAGCTGCTGTGGGGCAGATGTGGGTCAGATCTATAAGGCAGGAGCTGCTGTGGGGCTGACTTGGGTCAGATCTATGGGGCAGGAGCTGCTTTGGGGCTGATGGTGGTTAGATCTATATGGCAGGAGCTGCTGTGCTGCACATGTTGGTAGGGTCTATGGGGCAGGAGCTGCTGTGGGGCAGATGGGGGTCAGATCTATGGGGCAGGAGCTGCTGTGGGGCAGATGGGGGTCAGTTCTATGGGGCAGGAGCTGCTGTGGGTCAGATGTGGGTCAGATCTATGGAGCAGGAGCTGCTGTGGCTGATGTGGGCCAGTTCTATGGGGCAGGAGATGCTGTTAGTCAGATGTATGAGGCAGGAGCTGCTGTGGGGCAGATGGGGGTCAGATCTATGGGGCAGGAGATGCTGTGGAGCAGATGTGGGTCAGATCTATGGGCAGGAGCTGCCGTGCTGCGCATGTTGGTAGGGTCTATGGGGCAGGAGCTGCTGTGGGGCAGATGTGGGTCAGATCTATGGGGCAGGAGCTGCTGTGCTGCACATGTTGGTAGGGTCTATGGGGCATGAGCTGCTGTGAGGCAGATGTGGGTCAGATCTATGGGGCAGGAGCTGCTGTGGGGCTGATGTTGGTCAGATCTTTGGGGCAGCAGCTGCTGTGGAGCAGATCTGGGTAAGATCTATGTCGCAGGAGCTGCTGTGGGGCAGACGTGGCACATATCTATGGGGCAAAATCTGCTGTGGGGCTGATGTGGGTCAGATCTATGGGGCAGGATCTCCTGTGGGGCTGATGTGGATCAAATCAATGGGGCAGAGCTGCTCTGGGGCACATGTGGGTCAGATCTATGGAGCAGGAGCTGCTGTGGGGCAGATTTGAATCAGATCTATAGGGCAGGAGCTGCTGTGGGTCAGATCTATGGGCAGGAGCTGCTGTGGGGCACATGTGAGTTAGATCTATGGGGCAGGAGATGGTGTGGGGCAGATTTGGGTCAGATGTATGGGTCAGGAGCTGCTGTGTTGCTGATGAGGGTCAGATCTATGGGGCATGGGCTGCTGTGGTTCAGATCTACGGGACTGGAGCTGCAGTGGAGCACATGTGGGTCAGATCTATGGGGTAGAAGCTGTTGTGGGGCTGATGGGGGTCATATCTATAAGGCAGGAGCTGCTGTGGGGCTGACTTGGGTCAGATCTATGGGGCAGGAGCTGCTTTGGGGCTGATGGTGGTTAGATCTATATGGCAGGAGCTGCTGTGGGGCACATGTGGGTCAGACCTATGGGGCAGGAGCTGCAGAGGGGATGATGTAGGTCAGATCTATGGGGCAGGAGTTGCTGTGGGGAATATGAGGGACATATCTATGGTGCAAAATCTGCTGTTGGACTGATGTGAGTCAGATCTATGAGTTTGGAGCTGCTGTGGGGCACATGTGGGTCAGATCTATGGGGCAGGAGATGCTGTGGGGCTGATTTGGGTCAGATCTATGTGGCAGGAGATGCTGTGGGTCAGATCTATGGGGCAGGAGCTGCTGTGGGCACATGTGGGTCAGATCTATGGGGCAGGAGCTGCTGTGGGCACATGTGGGTCACACTGGGACCCATATGGGGACAAAGGGAGACATCATAGAGACTCATAGGGACCTATTGGGACCAATAGGGACCCAAAGAGAGACATAGAGACCCCATAGAAACCAATGTAGACCCCATAGAGGCACAAAGTGACACATAGAGGGACACCAAGACCCATAGAAACCAGATAGAGACTCCATATAGACACATAGGAACACATAGAGACCCACTGGGACAGTGAGACCACATATAGACTCATAGGGACACATTAGGAGCCATTAAGACCCATAGGGACACATAGGACGACTTTGAAACTTATAGATACCCAAAGGAAGACATTTGGGCCCAGAGATAACCATAAGAGACCCCATAGAGACCCCATAGGGGCACATAGCAACCCATAGGGGGGACATTGGGACACATAGGGACCCCATGGATTACAGTGGGGAACAGTGAGACCCGTAGAGACACATAGGGGCTCCACTGATACCCATAAGAGACCCCATAGAGGCACATAGGGACCTCACTGAAACCCATAGATACCCATAGGAAGACATTTGGGCCCAGAGATACCAATAAGAGTCCCCATAGAAACCCCAAAGGGGGCCATTGGGACACATAAGTGGGACATTCGGCAATTAGGAACACATAGTGACCCATAGGGAGACACTGGGACCCATAGGGGTATATTGGGACACATAGGGACCCCATGGAACATAGTGGGGGACAGTGAGACCCATAGAGACAAATAGGGACTCCGCTGTAACCCTTAAGAGACCCCATAGAGGCACATAGGGACGTAATGTAACCTATGGATACCAACAGGTAGATATTTTGGCCCAGAGATACTCATAAGAGGCCCCATGGAGACACTTAGCAACACATAGGAGGGACATTGGGACACATAGGGACACATTGTAACCCATAGGCTGACACTGGGACCAATAGGGGGACATTGGGACACATAGGGACCCCATGGATTTCAGTGGGGGACAGTGAGACCCATAGAGACACATAGGGACCTCGCTGAGACCCATAAGAGACCCCATAGAGGCACATAGGGACTGCATTGAAACCCATAGATACCCATAGGAAGACATTTGGGCCCAGAGATATCCATGAGACCCCATAGAGACCCCCTAGAGGCACATAGCAACCCATAGGGGGGACATTGGGACACATAGTGACCCATAGGGGGCAGTGGGACACATAGGGATCCCATGGATTACAGTGGGGGACAGTGAGACCCATAGAGACACATAGGGACACTGCTGAGACCCATAAGAGACCCCATAGAGGCACATAGGGACCACATTGAAAACCATAGGTACCCATAGGAATACATTTGGGTCCAGAGATACCCATAAGAGACCCCACAGAGGCACATACCAACCCACAGGGGAGACGTTGGGACACATAGTGACTCATTAGTGACCCAAAGGGAGTCACTGGGACCCATATGGATACATAGAGATCCATAGGGGGACATTGGGACACATAGGGACCCCATAGAGAGACATAGAGACACATAGGGACCCATTTAGAGGCATAATAACCCCATAGAGACCTATAGGGACAGCTAGAGACCCATAGGGAAACATTGGGACCCAGAGGGGCTGTATGGGAGATTGGTAATCACAGCCTGAACCTCTGATTAATCAGCTGAGGCAAGTGTGGGGTCAGCTGCGGGAGCACAGGTGAGAGTAATGGAGCTGTGCTCCCGGGAGGGCTGGAGCTCGACTCCACCTCCTCTGAGACCTCATTTAAGGGCTGACCCTCACTCGAGCCGCTTTCCATTATCTTTCCGAGCTCCCTGTTACCGGGTGAGGTCCCAGAAGACTGGAGGCTTGCCAACGTGACTCCCATTTCCAAGCAAGGTTGTCAGGAGGATCCGGGCAACTCCAGGCCTGTTAGCCTGACCTCGGTGCCAGGGAAGGGAATGGAACGAATTGTCTTGAGGGAGATGACAGATGCGGCAGGTGTGGGATGAGCAGGAGATCAGACCTAGCCAGCATGGGTTCGTGAAGGGCAGCTCCTGCTTGACCAATCTGATCTCCTTCTACGATCCTGTGACCCATCTGATGGATGAAGGAAAGAAAGAAAGGCTGTTGATGTGCTCTACTTGGACTTCAGCAAAGCCTTCACAACTGTCTCCCATGCTATTCTCCTACAAAAGCTGGCAGCCCTTTTCCAACCTTGAGAATTCTGTGATTCTGTGAGGCAGCATCTCTTGGACATCGCTCTGCAGTGAAGACCGCCCCAGCTTCCTCAGCGAAGGCATCACCACTGGTGAGTTTCTCTCTCGCTTAGAACCTCTGTACATTTGTTACCATCTTTGTTACCATCTGTATAGTTACCACCTAGACAGGGGGACATAGAGAGACACTGGGACCCATAGGGACCCATAGAGATCCAGAGGAAGACATTGGGACCCATAGAGAGACACTGGGACCCATAGGGACACATAGAGAGACACTGGGACCCATAGGGACACATAGAGACCCATAGACAGTCATTGGGAGCCATAAGGATAAATTGAGACCCATAGAGACCCCATTGAGACCCATAGTGCCTCAAAGAAACCCATAGCGACCCCATAGTCACCCATAGCGCCCCATAGGAACACAAAGATAACCCATAGAGCCCCATAGTGACCCATAGGGGCCCAAAGAGACCCCATAGCACCCCATAGCTTCTCCATAGTGCCCCATAGCAGCCCATGGAGCCTCATAGACACTCCATTGTGCCCCACAGCACCCCATTGCACCCCATAGGGACCCATAGACACAGCATACTGCTCCATAGAGCCCCATAGACACCCCATAGTTCCCCACAGCACCCCATAGCAGCCCACAGTGCCCCATAGACACCACATAAGGCCCTAGAGCCACACCATAGAGCCCAATTGAACCACATAGGCACCCCATATCGCCCCATAGTGCCTGTAGACACCCCATAGAGCCCCATAGAGACCCACTGAACCCCATACAGACCCCATGCAGACCCCATAGAGCCCCACAGACAACCCATAGATCCCCAAAGACACCCCATAGACTCCCCATAGAGCCCCATAGGGACCTCATAGCGCCCCATAGAGACCCCATTCTTCCGCATAGAGCCCCATAGCAAACCATAGCAGCCCATAGTCACCCATAGCGCCCCATAGCAACCCAAGGATACCCCAAAGCAACCCATAGCCACCCTACAGCACCGCATAGCCACCCCATAGGGCCCCATAGACACCACATAGTGACCTATAGCGCCCCATAGGGGCACAAAGAGACCCGAAATCATCCCATAGCTACTCCACAGTGCCCCATAGCAGCCCATGGTGCCTCATAGACACTCCCTTGTGCCCCACAACGCCCCATTGCACCCCATAGGGACGCATAGACACCCTATACTGCTCCATAGAGCCCCATAGCACCCCATAGTGCCTCACAGCACCCCATAGCACAACATAGTGCCACATAGACACCACATAAGGACATAGAGCCGCGCCATAGAGCCCCATAGACATCCCATAGAGCCCCATAGGTAACCCATTGTGCCCCATAGATCTCCCATAGCCACCCATAGAAACTCATTTTGCCACATAGACACACCATAGCGTTCCATAGACACCCCATAGAAACCTCAGAACACCCCATAGTACTCCATAGAGCTCCATAGGCACCCCATAGAGCCCCATAGAGAACCCAAAGAGGCACATAGCAACCCATAGGGGGGACATTGGGACACATAGGGACACAAAGTGACCCATAGGGAGACACTGGGACCCATAGGGGGACATTGGGACACATAGAGACCCCATGGATTAAGGTGGGGGACAGTGAGACCCATAGAGGCACATAGGGACCACATTGAAACCCATAGATACCCATAGGAAGACATTTGGGCCCAGAAATACCCATAAGAGACCACATAGAGACCCCATAGAGGTACATAGCAACCCATATTGTGGACATTGGGACACAGAGTGACCCCATGGATTACAGTGGGGAACAGTGAGACCCATAGAGACACATAGGGGCTCCACTGATACCCATAAGAGACCCCATAGAGGCACATAGGGACCTCATTGAAACCCATAGATACCCATAGGAAGACATTTGGGCCCAGAGATACCAATAAGAGTCCCCATAGAATCCCCATAGTGGGCCATTGGGACACATAGGGGGGACATTCGGCACTTAGGAACAAATAGTGACCCATAGGGAGACACTGGGACCCATAGGGGTATATTGGGACACATAGGGACCCCATGGAACATAGTGGGGGACAGTGAGACCCATAGAGACACATAGGGACTTCGCTGTAACCCTTAAGAGACCTTATAGAGGCACATAGGGACGTAATGTAACCTATGGATACCAATAGGTAGATATTTTGGCCCAGAGATACTCATAAGAGACCCCATGGAGACACTTAGCAACACATAGGAGGGACACTGGGACAGATAGGGACACATTGTGACCCATAGGCTGACACTGGGACCAATAGGGGGACATTGGGACACATAGGGACCCCATGGATTTCAGTGGGGGACAGTGAGACCCATAGAGACACATAGGGACCTCGCTGAGACCCATAAGAGACCCCATAGAGGCACATAGGGACCACATTGAAACCCATAGGTACCCATAGGAATACATTGGGCAGGAAATTGAGCTTTTGGGGCAGGAGATGGCACTTGTGGGGCGTAAGGTGGAACTTATGGGGCAGGAGGTGGAACTTGTGGAGCAGGAGGTGGCACTTGTGGGGCGGGAGGTTGGAGTTGTTGGGCAGGAGGTGGCATTTTGAGGCAGAAGGTGGCATTTGTGTGGCAGGAGGTGGCAATTGTGGGGCACGAGTTGGAAATTGTTGGGCAGGAGGTGGAAGTTTTGGGGCAGGGTTTGGCAGTTGTAGGGCGGGAGGTGGCACTTGTGGGGCAGGAAATGGAGCTTTTAGGGCAGGAGGTGGAACTTGTGCAGAAGGAGGTGGTACTTGTTGGGCGGAAATTGGAACTTGTTGGGAGGGAAGAGGTACTTGTGGGGCAGGAAGTGGCTCTTGTGGGGCAGGAGCTGGCACTTGTGGGGCAGGAGGTTGCACTTGTGGGTCAGGAGGAGGAAGTTGGTCAGTCAGTGACACTTGTGGGGCAGGAGGTGGATTATTTGGGGGGGAGGAGGGAATGGTGTGGACAAATGTGGCACTTCAGGGGAATGAGCTGGCACTTGTGGGGCAGAAATTGGCACTTATGGGGCAGGAGGATGTCTTTGTCGGTCAGGAGGTGGCACTTGTGAGCAGGAAGTGGATGATGTAGTGCAGGAGCTGGAGCTTGTGAAGCATGAGCTGGCACATGTGGGGCAGGAATTGGCAGTTGTGGGGCAGGTGGTGGCACTTGTTGGGTGGGAGGTGGACGATGTGGGGCAGGAGGTGGCACTTGTGGAGCAGGAGGTGGAAGTTGCACTGCAGGATTTGGCATTTGTGGGTTGGGAGTTGGCACTTGTGGGGCATGAGGTGGAATTTGTGGGGTGGTAGGTGGAACATGTGGGGCAGGAGCTGGCACTTGTGGGGCAGGATGTGGCACACGTTGCCAGGAGTCGGCACTTGTGTGGCGGGATGTTGAAGTTGTGGGGCGGGAGGTGGCACTTGTGGAACAGGTATTGTCACTTTTGGGGGAGGAGGTGGATGATGTGGGGCAGGAGGTGGCACTTGTGGGGCAGGAGGTGGCACTTGTGGGGCAGGAGGTGGCACTTGTGGGGCAAGAGGTGGCACTTGTGGGGCAAGAGGTGGCACTTGTGGGGCATGAGCTGGCACTTGTGGGGCAGGAATTGGCACTTGTGGGGCAGGAGGTGGATGATGTGGGGCAGGAGGCTGTCTTTGTGGGGTTAGAGGTGGCACTTGTGGGGCAGGAAGTTGATGATGTGGGGCATGAGCTGGAATTTGTGAAGCATGAGCTGGCACTTGTGAAGCAGGAATTGGCACTTTTGGGGCAGGAGGTGGAACTTGTGGGGTGGGATGTGGAATTTGTGGGGTGGGAGGTGAAACTTGTAAGGCAGGAGTTGGCACATGTGGGGGGGGAAATGGCACTTGTGGGGCAGGAAATGGCACCAGTGGGGTAGGATTTGGAACCTGTCGGGTAAGAAATGGCACTTGTTGGGCAGGAGGTGGCACTTGTGGGGCGGAAGTGGAACTTGTTTGTCATGTGGCCACAATTGTTGGGCGGGAGGTGGCACTTATGAGGCAGGAGGTGGCAATTGTGGGGCGGGAGGTGGAAGTTGTGGGGCGGGAGGTGGCACCTGTGGGGCTTGAGGTGGATCTTTTTGTGCAGGAGGTGGCGCTTGTGGGGCTGGAGTTGGATGATGTGGAGCCGGAAATTTGTAGGGCACAGGTGGATGTTGTGGGGCATGATTAGGCACTTATGGGGCTGGAGGTGGCACTTGTGGGGCGGAAGTGGAACTTGTAAGACAGGAGGTGGAAATTGTTGTAGTGGGAGTTGGAAGTTGTGAGGCAGGAGGTGGCACTTGTGGGGTGGGAGGTAGATGATGTGGGGCAGGAGGTGGCACTTGTGGAGCAGGAGTTGGAAGTTGCAGAACAGGATTTGGCACTTGTGGGGCAGGAGGTGGCACTTGTGTGGCGGGATGTTGAAGTTGTGGGGCGGGAGGTGGCATTTGTGGGGCTGGAACTGGCTCTTGTGGGCCGTGAGGTAGAAGTTGTGGGGCAGAAAATGGCACTTGTGGGGCAGGAGTTAGCACATGTGGGACAGGAGGTGGCACTTGTGGGGCAGGAGCTGGCACTTCAGGGGAATGAGCTGGCACTTGTAGGGCATGAATTGGCACTGGTGGTGCAGGGGGTGGATGATGTGGGGCAGGAGGTGGTCGTTGTGGGGCAGGAGGTGGCACTTGTGGGGCAGAAGGTGGATGATGTGGGACAGGAGCTGGCACTTGTGGGGCATGAGCTGGCACATGTGGGGCAGTAATTGGCACTTGTGGGGCAGGAGGTGGCACTTGTTGGGTGGGAGGTGGACGATGTGGGGCAGGAGTTGGCACTTGTGGGGCAGGATGTGGCACACGTTGGGCAGGAGTCGGCACTTGTGTGGCGGGATGTTGAAGTTGTGGGGCAGGAGGTTGCACTTGTGGGTCAGGAGGAGGAAGTTGCGGTCAGTGACACTTGTGGGGCAGGAGGTGGATTATTTGGGGGGGGAGGTGGCAGTGGTGTGGCAAAATGTGGCACTTGTGGGGCAGGAGCTGGCACTTCAGGGGAATGAGCTGGCACTTGTAGGGCAGGAATTGGCACTTGTGGGGCAGGAGGTGGATGATTTGGGGCAGGAGGTGGTCATTGTGGGGCAGGAGGTGGTCATTGTGGGGCAGGAGGTGGATGATGTGGGGCAGGAGGTGGTCATTGTGGGGCAGGAGGTGGAACTTGTGGGGCAGGAGGTGGAATTTGTGGCGTGGTAGGTGGCACTTGTGGGACAGGAACTGGCACTTCTGGGGCGGGAGGTGGAAGTTGTGGGGCAGGAAATGGCACTTCTGGGGCAGGAGTTGGCACATGTGGGACAGGAGTTGGAACCTGTGGGGTAAGAAATGGCAATTGTTGGGCAGGAGGTGGCACTTGTGGGGCGGGAAGTGGATGATGTGGTGCAGGAGCTGGCACTTGTGAAGCCTGAGCTGGCACTTGTGGGGCAGGAAGTGGAACTTGTAAGACAGGAGGTGGAAATTGTGGGGCGGAATGTAAAGTTGTGGGGCAGGAGGTGGCACTTGTGGGTCAGGTGTTGGCACTTGTGGGGCAGGAGATGTAACTTGAGGGGAGGGGGTGGAAGTTGTGGGGCGGGAGGTGGCACTTGTGGGGCAGGAGGTGGCACTTGTGGGGAGGGATGTGGCACTTGTGGGGCTGGAGGTGGCACTTGTGGGGCAGGAGGTGGATGATGTGGGGCAGGAGTTGGCACTTGTGGAGCAGGAGGTAAAAGTTGCGGGGCAGGATTTGGCAATTGTGGGGCAGGATGTGGCACACGTTGGGCAGGAGGTGGCACTTGTATGGCGGGCTGTTGAAGTTGTGGGGCAGGAGGTGGCATTTGTGGGGCTGGAACTGGCTCTTGTGGGGCAGGAGATGGAAGTTGTAGGGCAGGAAATGGCACTTGTGGGGCAGGAGGTGGCACTTGTGGGGCAAGAAATGGCACTTATGGGGCAGGAGTTGGCACTTGTGGGTCAGGTGGTGGCACTTGTGGTGTGGGAGGTGGCACTTGTGGAATTGGAGTTGGCACTAGTGCGGCAGAAGGTGGAAGTTGTGGGGAAGTATTTGGCACTTGTGGGGCAAGTGGTGGCACTTGTGGGGCAGGAGGTGGTCCTTGTGGGACGAGAGGTGGCACTTGTTGGGCAGGAGGTGGAACTTATGGGGCGTTACGTGGAAGTTGTGGGGCGGGAGGTGGCACCTATGGAAATGGAGATGGCACTAGTGGGGCAGGTAGTGGCACTTGTGGGGTGGGATATGGAACTTATGGGGCAGGAGTTGACACTCCTGCCCCATAAGTTTTTGTTTTTGGGGCAGGAGGTGGAAGTTGTGGGGCTGGACTTGGCACTTGTGGGGCGGGAGTTGGCATTTTGGGGAGGGTGGTGGCACTTGTTGGGCAGGAGTTGGCACTTGTGGGGCAGGAGGTGGAACTTATGGGACGTTACGTGGAAGTTGTGGGGCAGGACGTGGCTCTTTTTAGGCAGGAGGTGGAACTTGTGAGCCAGGAGATGGAAGTTGTAGGGCGGGAGGTGGCACTTGTGGGGCAGGAGGTGGAAGTTGTGGAGCGGGAGGTGGAAGTTGTAGGGCGGGAGGTGGCACTTGTGGGGCAGGAGGTTGCAGTTGTGTGTCAGGAGGAGGAAGTTGGGCAGTCAGTGACACTTGTGGGGCAGGAGCTGGCACTTCAGGGGAATGAGCTGGCACTTGTAGGGCCGGAATTGGCACTTGTGGCGCAGGGGGTGGATGATGTGGGGCAGGAGGTGGTCATTGTGGGGCAGGAGGTGGCACTTGTGGAGCAGGAGGTGGATGATGAGGGGCTGGAGCTGGCACTTGTGAAGCATGAGCTGGCACTTGTGGGGCAGGAATTGGCACTTGTGGGGCAGGAGGTGGCACTTGTTGGATGGGAGGTGGTTGATATGGGGAAGGAGGTGGCAATTGTGCGGTTCGAGGTGGCACTTGTGGAGCAGGAGATGGAAGTTGCAGGGCAGGAGTTGGCACTTGTGGGTCGGGAGGTGGCACTTGTGGGGCAAAATGCAACACTTGTGGGGCAGGAGTTATAACTTGTAAGGCAGGAGGTGGAAGTTGTGGAACAGAAGGTGGCACTTGTGGGGCGGGTGGTGGCACTTGTGGGGCGGGATGTGGCACTTGTGGGGCGGGAGGTGGGACTTGTGGGGCCAGAGGTTGAGGTTGTGGTTCGGGAGGTGGCACTTGTGGAGCAGGAGCCTACACTTGTGGGGCAGAATGTGGCACTTGTAAGGCAGGACGTTGAAATTGTGGAGCAGGTTGTGGCACTTGTGGGGCAGGAGGTGGAAATTGTGGGGCAGGAGGTGGTAATGGTGGGGCAGGAGGTCGCACTTGTGGGCCAGGAGTTGGAAGTTGTGGGGCGGGAGAATGTGGAAGTTGTGAGGCAGGAGGTGGAAGTTGTGAGGCAGGAGGTGGAAGTTGTGGTGCGGGAGGTGGAAGTTGTGGTGCGGGAGTTGGAAGTTGAGTGACGGGAGGTGGCACTTGTGGGGCAGGTTGTGGAAGTTGTGGGGCGGGAGGTTGCACTTGTGAGACAGGAGGTGGCGCTTGTGGGGCGGGAGGTGGCACTTGTGGGGCAGGAGGTGGCACTTGTGGGGCGGGAGGTGAATGATGTGGGGCAGGAATTGGCACTTGTGGGTCGGGAGGTGGCACTTGTGGAGCGGGAGGTGGCACTTGTGGGGCAAAATGCAACACTTGTGGGGCAGGAGTTATAACTTGTGGGGCAGGAGGTGGAAGTTGTGGAACAGAAGGTGGCACTTGTGGGGCGGGTGGTGGCACTTGTGGGGAGGGATGTGGCACTTGTGGGGCAAGAGGTGGGACTTGTGGGGCCAGAGGTTGAGGTTGTGGTTCGGGAGGTGGCACTTGTGGAGCAGGAGCCTACACTTGTGGGGCAGAATGTGGCACTTGTAAGGCATGACGTTGAAATTGTGGAGCAGGTTGTGGCACTTGTGGGGCAGGAGGTGGAAATTGTGGGGCAGGAGGTGGTAATGGTGGGGCAGGAGGTCGCACTTGTGGGCCAGGAGTTGGAAGTTGTGGGGCGGGAGAATGAAGTTGTGGGGCGGGATGTGGAACTTGTGAGGCAGGAGGTGGAAGTTGTGGTGCGGGAGGTGGCACTTGTGGGGCGGGATGTGGAAGTTGTTATGCAGGAGGTGGTACATGTGGGGCGGGAGGTGGAAGTTGTTATACAGGAGGTGGTACATGTGGGGCGGGAGGTGGAAGTTGTGATGCAGGAGGTGGTACATGTGGGGCGGGAGGTGGAAGTTGTGATGCAGGAGGTGGTACATGTGGGGCGGGAGGTGGAAGTTGTGATGCAGGAGGTGGCACTTGTAGGGCAGGAGGTGGTACATGTGGGGCGGGATGTGGAAGTTGTGGTGCGGGAGGTGGAAGTTGTAGGGCGGGAGGTGGCACTTGTGGGGCAGGAGGTGGAAATTGTGGGGCAGGAGGTGGTAATGGTGGGGCAGGAGGTCGCACTTGTGGGCCAGGAGTTGGAAGTTGTGGGGCGGGAGAATGAAGTTGTGGGCCGGGATGTGGAACTTGTGAGGCAGGAGGTGGAAGTTGTGGTGCGGGAGGTGGTACATGTGGGGCGGGATGTGGAAGTTGTTATGCAGGAGGTGGTACATGTGGGGCGGGAGGTGGAAGTTGTGATGCAGGAGGTGGTACATGTGGGGCGGGAGGTGGAAGTTGTGATGCAGGAGGTGGTACATGTGGGGCGGGAGGTGGAAGTTGTGATGCAGGAGGTGGCACTTGTAGGGCAGGAGGTGGAAGTTGTAGGGCGGGAGGTGGCACTTGTGGGGCGGGAGTTGGAAGTTGAGTGACGGGAGGTGGCACTTGTGGGGCAGGTTGTGGAAGTTGTGGGGCGGGAGGTTGCACTTGTGAGACAGGAGGTGGCACTTGTGGGGCAGGAGTTTGGACCTGTGGTTTAAGAAATGGCATTTGTTTTCAGGAGGTGGTACTTGTGGGGCAGGTGGTGGTACCTGTGGGGTGGGGGTGTAACTTGTGGGGCAGGATGTGGCACTTGTGGGGTGGGAGGTGGCACTTGTGGGGCGGGATATGGAACTTATGGGGCAGGAGTTGACACTTTTGGGGCAGGAGGCAGATGTTGTGGGGCTGGACATGGCACTTGTGGGGCGGGAGTTGGATGATGTGGAGCAGCAGCTGGCACTTGTGGGGCAGGAGGTGGAACTTATGGGACGTTACGTGGAAGTTGTGAGGCGGGAGGTGGCACTTTTGAGGCAGGAAGTGGCACTTGTGGGCCAGGAGATGGAAGTTGTGGGGTGGGAGGTGGTAGATGTTGGGCGTGAGGTGGCACTTGTGGGTCGGGAGGTGGCACTTGTGGGGCAGGAGGTGGAAGTTGTGGAGCGGGAGGTGGCATTTGTGGGGCGGAAATTGGAACTTGTTGTGAGGGAAGAGGTACTTGTGGGGCAGGAAGTGGCTCTTGTTGGGCAGGTGCTGGCACTTGTGGGGCAGGAATTGGCACTTTTGGTGCAGGGGGTGGTCGTTGTGGGGCAGGAGGTGGCACTTTTGGGGCAGGGGGTGGATGATGTGGGGCAGGAGGTGGCACTTGTGGGGCAGGGGGTGGATGATGTGGGGCAGGAGGTGGTCTTTGTCGGACAGGAGGTGGCACATGTGAGCAGGAAGTGGATGATGTGGGGCAGGAGCTGGCACTTGTGAAGCATGAGCTGGAACTTGTGGGGCAGGAGTTGGAAGTTGCAGGGCAGGATTTGGCATTTGTGGGGCAGGAGGTGGCACCTGTTGGGCAAGAGCTGGCACTTGTGGGGCAGGTGCTGGCACTTGTGGGGCATGAGCTGGCAATTGTGGGGCAGGAATTGGCACTTGTGGGACAGGAGGTGGATGATGTGGGGCAGGAGGCTGTCTTTGTGGGGTTGGAGGTGGCACTTGTAGGGCAGGAAGTTGATGATGTGGGGCAGGAGCTGGCACTTGTGGGGCGAGAGGAGCTGGACTTGCAGGGTGACAGGTGGCACTTGTGGGGCGGGAGGTGGCACTTGTGGGGCAGGAGGTGGCACTTGTGGGGCAGGTGTTGGCACTTGTGGGGCAGGAGGTGGATGTTGTGGGGCGGTAGGTTGCACTTGTGCGTGGGAGGTGGATGTTGTGGGGCAGGAAATGGCACCTGTGGGGCAGGAGGTGGCGCTTTTGGGGGAGGTGGTGGCATTTGTTGGGCGAGAGGTGAAACTTATGGGGCAGGAGGTGGCACTTGTAGGTCAAGAGGTGGAACTTGTTGGGCAGGAGGTGACACTTGTGGGGCAGGAGGTGTCAGTTGCTTGGTGGGAGGTGGCACTTGTGGGGCAGGTGGTGTCAGTTGTTTGGCGGGAGGTGGCACTTGTGGGGCAGGAGTTGGCACTTGTGGGGCAGAAGGTGGACTTTGTGGGGCAGGAGGTGGCACCTGTGAGGCAAGAGCTGGCACTTGTGGGGCAGGAGCTGGCAATTGTGGGGCATGAGCTGGCACTTGTGGGGCAGGAATTGGCACTTGTGGGGCAGGAGGTGGATGATGTGGGGCAGGAGGCTGTCTTTGTGGGGTTGGAGGTGGCACTTGTGGGGCAGGAAGTTGATGATGTGGGGCATGAGCTGGCATTTGTGAAGCATGAGCTGGCACTTGTGAAGCAGGAATGGGCACTTGTAAGGCAGGAGGTAGCACTTGTGGGGCGGGATGTGGCACTTGTGGGGCAGGAGTTGGCACTTGTGTGTCAGGTGGTGGTACTTCTGGGGCAGGATCGGGCACTTGTGGGGCAGGATGTGGAAGCTGTGGGACGGGAGGTGGAAGTTATGGGGTGGGAGGTGGAAGTTGTGGGGCAAGAATTGGCAATTGTGGGGCAAGAAGTGGCAATTGTGGGGCAGAGGGTGGCACTTGTACGGCAGGAGGTGGCACTTGTGGGACAGGACGTGGCAATTAGGAAGGACGTGGCACTTGTGGGTCAGGAGGAGGCATTTGTGAGGCAGGAGGTGGCACTTGTGGGGCAGGAGGAGGCTGTTGTTGGGCGGGAGGTGGGACTTGTGTAACAAGAGGTGGAAATTGTGCGGTGGGATGTGGCACTTGTGGGGCAAGGGGTGGCACTTGTGAGGCAGAAGGTGGCACTTGTGGGGCAGGAGGCTGAAGTTGTGGGTCAGGAGGTGACATTTGTGGAACAGGAGGTGGATGATGTGGGGCAGGAGGTAGCAATTTTGGGCCGGGACGTGGCACTAGTGGGGCGAGATGTTGCACTTGTTGGGCGGGAGGTGGCACTTGTGTGGTAGGAGGTTGCAATTGTGGGGCAGGAGCTTGCAGTTGTGAGGCGGGATGTGGAAGTTGTGGGGCGGGTTGTGGCAGCTGTGGGGCTGGAGGTGTCACTTGTGCAGCGGGAAGTGGCACTTGTAAGGCAGGAAGTAGCACTTGTGGGGCAGGAGGTGGCACTTTTGGAGCGTGAGGTGGAAGTTGTGGGGCAGGAGTTGGCACTTGTGGGGCGAGAGTTGGCACTTGTGGGGCGGGATGTGGTACTTGTGGGGCGGGAGGTGGCACTTGTTGGGGGGGTGGTGGCAATTGTGGGGCAGGAGGTGGCACTTGTTGGGCGAGAGTTGCAATTGTGAGACGGGAGGTGGCAATTGTGGGTCACGTAGTGGCACTTGTGGGTCAGGAGGTGGTACTTGTGGGGCGGGCGGTGGAACTGGTGGGGCTGGAGGTGGCACTTGTGGGGTGGGAGGTGGCACTTGTGGGGCAGGAGGTGGCAATTTTGGAGCAGGACGTGGATTATGTGGGGCAAGAGGTGGCACATGTGGGGCAGGATGTGGAAGTTGTGGGTCAGGAGGTGACATTTGTGGAACAGGAGGTGGATGATGTGGGGAAGGAGGTGGATGATGTGGAACAGTAGGTGGCACCTGTGGGGCAGGAGATGGCACTTATGGGGCAGGAGATGGTATTTGTTGTGCAGTAGGTGGCACTTCTGGAGTGGGAGATGGAAGTTGTGGGGCAGGAGGTGGCAATTGTGGGCCGGGAGCTGGAAGTTGTGGGTCGGGAGGTGGCACTTGTGGTGCAGGAGGTGGCACTTGTGGGGCGGTTGGTGGATGATGTGGGGCAGGAGTTGGCACTTGTGGGGTAAGGGTTGGCACTTGTGGGGTGGGAGGAGGCACTTGTGTGGTGGGGGGTGGCAATTGCTGGGTGGGAAGTGGCAGTTGTGGGGCAGTAGGTTGAAGGTTTGGGGCAGGAGGTGGCACTTGTGGGGTGGAAGGTAAGAAGATTTGGGGTGTGACGTGGATGTAGTGGGGCGGGAGGTGGCACTTGTGGGGCGGGAGGTGGCACTTGTTGGGCAGGAGTTGGCACTTGTGTGGCTGGAGGTTGAAGTTGTGGGGCGAGAGGTAGCACTTGTGGGGCAGGAGCCGGCACTTGTGGGGCAGGAGTTGGCACTTGTGGGTCAGGTGGTGGCACATGTGGGGCGGGGGTCGACGTTGTGGGGCAAGAGGTGGAACTTGTGGGGCAAGAGGTGTAACTTGTGGGGCAGGAGGTGGCTATAGAGGGGCGGGAGGTGGCACTTGTGTGGCGGGAGGTGGCACTTGTGGGGCAGGAGATGGCACTTGTGGAGCAGGAGGTGGAAGTTGCACGTCAGGATTTGGCACTTGTGGGGCGGGAGATAGCACTTGTGGGGCGGGAGATGGCACTTGTGGGGCGGGAGATGGCACTTGGGTGTCTGGAGGTTAAACTTGTGGGGTGGGAGGTGGCACTTGTGGGGCAGGAGGTGGCAAATGTGGTGCAGGAAATGGCACTTGTGGGGCAGGAGTTGGCACATGTGGGTTAGGAGGTGGCACTTGTGGGGCAGGAGGTGGATGATGTGGGGCAGGAGCTGGCAATTGTGAAGCATGAGCTGGCACTTTTAGGGCTGGAATTGGCACTTGTGGGGTGGGAGGTGGATGATGTGGGGCAGGAGGTGGATGTTTCGTGGCAGGATTTGGCCCTTGTGGGGCAGGACGAGTCACTTGTGGAGCGGGAGGGGGCACTTGTGGGGCCTGAGGTGGCATTTGTGGGGCAGGAGGTGGAAGTTGTGAGGCAGGGGGTTGCACTTGTAAGGCAGGAGGTAGAACTTGTGGGGCACGAGTTGGCACTTGTGGGGCACGAGTTGGCACTTGTGGGGCACGTAGTTGCATTAGTGGGTCAGGTGGTGGCACTTGTGGGTCAGGTGGTGGCACTTGTGGGGCGGGATGTGGAAGTTTTGGGGCGTGAGGTGGCACTTGTGGGGCGGAAGTTGACACTGTTGGGGTGTGAGGTGGCACTTGTGGGGCGGAAGGTGGCACTTGTGGGCAGGAGGTTACACTTGTGGGGCAGGATGTGGCACTTGTGCGTGGGAGGTGGCACTTGTGGGGCGGGAGGTGGCACTTGTGGGGGGGGTGGCACTTGTGAGGCACGAGGTGGCACTTGTGGGGCAGGATGTGGCATTCTTGGGGCGGGAGGTGTAAGTTGTGATGCAGGAGGTGGTACATGTGGGGTGGGAGGTGGAAGTTGTGATGCAGGAGGTGGTACATGTGGGGCGGGAGGTGGAAGTTGTGATGCAGGAGGTGGTACATGTGGGGCGGGAGGTGGAAGTTGTGATACAGGAGGTGGAACTTGTGGGGCGGGAGGTGGAAGTTGTGATGCAGGAGGTGGTACATGTGGGGCGGGAGGTGGAAGTTGTGATGCAGGAGGTGGTACATGTGGGGCGGGAGGTGGAAGTTGTGATGCAGGAGGTGGTACATGTGGGGCAGGAGGTGGAAGTTGTGTTGCAGGAGGTGGTACATGTGGGGCGGGAGGTGGAAGTTGTGATGCACGAGGTGGTACATGTGGGGCGGGAGGTGGAAGTTGTGATGCAGGAGGTGGTACATGTGGGGCGGGAGGTGGCACTCGTGAGCAGGGAGGTGGCACTTGTGGAACTTGTAGCAGGTGTAACTTGTCGGGCAGGAGGCGTCTCTTGTGGGGCTGGAGATTGATGTTATGGGTCAGGAGGTGGCACTTGTGGGGCAGGAGGTGGATGATGAGGGGCAGGAGCTGGCACTTGTGGAGCATGAGCTGGCACTTGGGGGGCAGGAATTGGCACTTGTGGGGCAGGAGGTGGCACTTGTTGGATGGGAGGTGGACGATGTGGGGCAGGAGTTGACACTTGTGGGGCAGGATGTGGCACACGTTGCCAGGAGTCGGCACTTGTGTGGCGGGATGTTGAAGTTGTGGGGCTGGAGGTTGCACTTGTCTAACAGGTATTGTCACTTGTGGGGGAGGAGGTGGATGATGTGGGGCAGGAGGCTGTCTTTGTGGGGTTAGAGGTGGCACTTGTGGTGCAGGAAGTTGATGTGGGGCATGAGCTGGCATTTGTGAAGCATGAGCTGGCACTTGTGAAGCAGGAATTGGCACTTTTGGGGCAGGAGGTGGAACTTGTGGGGTGGGGGGTGGAATTTGTAAGGCGGGAAGTGGCACTTGTGGGGCAGAAATTGGCACTTATGGGGCAGGAGGTGGCACTTGTGGGGTGGGAGGTGGGACTTGTGGGGCCAGAGGTTGAGGTTGTGGTTCGGGAGGTGGCACTTGTGGAGCAGGAGCCTACACTTGTGGGGCAGAATGTGGCACTTGTAAGGCATGACGTTGAAATTGTGGAGCAGGTTGTGGCACTTGTGGGGCAGGAGGTGGAAATTGTGGGGCAGGAGGTGGTAATGGTGGGGCAGGAGGTCGCACTTGTGGGCCAGGAGTTGGAAGTTGTGGGGCGGGAGAATGAAGTTGTGGGGCGGGATGTGGAACTTGTGAGGCAGGAGGTGGAAGTTGTGGTGCGGGAGGTGGAAGTTGTGGTGCGGGAGGTGGCACTTGTGGGGCAGGTTGTGGAAGTTGTGGGGCGGGAGGTTGCACTTGTGAGACAGGAGGTGGCACTTGTGGGACGAGAGGTGGCACTTGTTGGGCAGGAGGTGGAACTTATGGGGCGTTACGTGGAAGTTGTGGGGCGGGAGGTGGCACCTATGGAAATGGAGATGGCACTAGTGGGGCAGGTAGTGGCACTTGTGGGGTGGGATATGGAACTTATGGGGCAGGAGTGTCATAAGTTTTTGTTTTTGGGGCAGGAGGTGGAAGTTGTGGGGCTGGACTTGGCACTTGTGGGGCGGGAGTTGGCATTTTGGGGAGGGTGGTGGCACTTGTTGGGCAAGAGGTGGCACTTGTGGGGCAGGAGTTGGCACTTGTGGGGCAGGAGGTGGAACTTATGGGACGTTACGTGGAAGTTGTGGGGCAGGACGTGGCTCTTTTTAGGCAGGAGGTGGAACTTGTGAGCCAGGAGATGGAAGTTGTAGGGCGGGAGGTGGCACTTGTGGGGCAGGAGGTGGAAGTTGTGGAGCGGGAGGTGGAAGTTGTAGGGCGGGAGGTGGCACTTGTGGGGCAGGAGGTTGCAGTTGTGTGTCAGGAGGAGGAAGTTGGGCAGTCAGTGACACTTGTGGGGCAGGAGCTGGCACTTCAGGGGAATGAGCTGGCACTTGTAGGGCCGGAATTGGCACCTGTGGCGCAGGGGGTGGATGATGTGGGGCAGGAGGTGGTCATTGTGGGGCAGGAGGTGGCACTTGTGGAGCAGGAGGTGGATGATGAGGGGCTGGAGCTGGCACTTGTGAAGCATGAGCTGGCACTTGTGGGGCAGGAATTGGCACTTGTGGGGCAGGAGGTGGCACTTGTTGGATGGGAGGTGGTTGATATGGGGAAGGAGGTGGCAATTGTGCGGTTCGAGGTGGCACTTGTGGAGCAGGAGATGGAAGTTGCAGGGCAGGAGTTGGCACTTGTGGGTCGGGAGGTGGCACTTGTGGAGCGGGAGGTGGCACTTGTGGGGCAAAATGCAACACTTGTGGGGCAGGAGTTATAACTTGTAAGGCAGGAGGTGGAAGTTGTGGAACAGAAGGTGGCACTTGTGGGGCGGGTGGTGGCACTTGTGGGGCGGGATGTGGCACTTGTGGGGCGGGAGGTGGGACTTGTGGGGCCAGAGGTTGAGGTTGTGGTTCGGGAGGTGGCACTTGTGGAGCAGGAGCCTACACTTGTGGGGCAGAATGTGGCACTTGTAAGGCAGGACGTTGAAATTGTGGAGCAGGTTGTGGCACTTGTGGGGCAGGAGGTGGAAATTGTGGGGCAGGAGGTGGTAATGGTGGGGCAGGAGGTCGCACTTGTGGGCCAGGAGTTGGAAGTTGTGGGGCGGGAGAATGTGGAACTTGTGAGGCAGGAGGTGGAAGTTGTGAGGCAGGAGGTGGAAGTTGTGGTGCGGGAGGTGGAAGTTGTGGTGCGGGAGTTGGAAGTTGAGTGACGGGAGGTGGCACTTGTGGGGCAGGTTGTGGAAGTTGTGGGGCGGGAGGTTGCACTTGTGAGACAGGAGGTGGCGCTTGTGGGGCGGGAGGTGGCACTTGTGGGGCAGGAGGTGGCACTTGTGGGGCGGGAGGTGAATGATGTGGGGCAGGAATTGGCACTTGTGGGTCGGGAGGTGGCACTTGTGGAGCGGGAGGTGGCACTTGTGGGGCAAAATGCAACACTTGTGGGGCAGGAGTTATAACTTGTGGGGCAGGAGGTGGAAGTTGTGGAACAGAAGGTGGCACTTGTGGGGCGGGTGGTGGCACTTGTGGGGAGGGATGTGGCACTTGTGGGGCAAGAGGTGGGACTTGTGGGGCCAGAGGTTGAGGTTGTGGTTCGGGAGGTGGCACTTGTGGAGCAGGAGCCTACACTTGTGGGGCAGAATGTGGCACTTGTAAGGCATGACGTTGAAATTGTGGAGCAGGTTGTGGCACTTGTGGGGCAGGAGGTGGAAATTGTGGGGCAGGAGGTGGTAATGGTGGGGCAGGAGGTCGCACTTGTGGGCCAGGAGTTGGAAGTTGTGGGGCGGGAGAATGAAGTTGTGGGGCGGGATGTGGAACTTGTGAGGCAGGAGGTGGAAGTTGTGGTGCGGGAGGTGGAAGTTGTGGTGCGGGAGGTGGCACTTGTGGGGCAGGTTGTGGAAGTTGTGGGGCGGGAGGTTGCACTTGTGAGACAGGAGGTGGCACTTGTGGGACAGGAGGTGGCACTTCTGGGGCAGGAAATGGAGCTTTTAGGGCAAGAGGTGGAACTTGTGCAGAAGGAGGTGGTACTTGTTGGGCGGAAATTGGAACTTGTTGGGAGGGAAGAGGTACTTGTGGGGCAGGAAGTGGCTCTTGTGGGGCAGGAGCTGGCACTTGTGGGGCAGGAGCTGGCACTTGTGGGGCAGGAGGAGGAAGTTGGTCAGTCAGTGACACTTGTGGGGCGGGAGGTGGATTATTTGGGGGGGAGGAGGCAGTGGTGTGGACAAATGTGGCACTTCAGGTGAATGAGCTGGCACTTGTGGGGCAGAAATTGGCACTTATGGGGCAGGAGGATGTCTTCGTCGGTCAGGAGGTGGCACTTGTGGGGCAGGAAGTGGATGACGTAGTGCAGGAGCTGGCACTTGTGAAGCATGAGCTGGCACATGTGGGGCAGGAATTGGCACTTGTGGGGCAGGTGGTGGAACTTGTTGGGTGGGAGGTGGACGATGTGGGGCAGGAGGTGGCACTTGTGGAGCAGGAGGTGGAAGTTGCATTGCAGGATTTGGCATTTGTGGGTTGGGAGTTGGCACTTGTGGGGCATGTGGTGGAATTTGTGGGGTGGTAGGTGGAACATGTGGGGCAGGAGCTGGCACTTGTGGGGCAGGATGTGGCACACGTTGCCAGGAGTCAGCACATGTGTGGCGGGATGTTGAAGTTGTGGGGCGGGAGGTGGCACTTGTGGAACAGGTATTGTCACTTTTGGGGGCGGGAAGTGGATGATGTGGGGCAGGAGGTGGCACTTGTGGGGCGGAAATTGGAACTTGTTGGGAGGGAAGAGGTACTTGTTGGGCAGGAAGTGGCTCTTGTGGGGCAGGAGCTGGCACTTGTGGGGCAGGAGCTGGCACATCTGGGTCAGGAGGAGGAAGTTGGTCAGTCAGTGACACTTGTGGGGCAGGAGGTGGATTATTTCGGGGGGGAGGTGGCAGTGGTGTGGACAAATGTGGCACTTGTGGGGCATGAACTGGCACTTGTGGGGCAGGAATTGGCACATGTGGGGCAGGTGGTGGCACTTGTTGGGTGGGAGGTGGATGATGTGGGGCAGGATGTTGAACTTGTGGGGCAGGAGGTGGCACTTGTGGGGTGGAAATTGGAACTTGTTGGGAGGGAAGAGGTACTTGTGGGGCAGGAAGTGGGTCTTGTCGGGCAGGAGCTGGCACTTGTGGGGCAGGAGGTTGCACTTGTGGGTCAGGAGGAGGAAGTTGGTCAGTCAGTGACACTTGTGGGGCAGGAGGTGGATTATTTGTGGGGGAGGAGGCAGTGGTGTGGACAAATGTGGCAATTGTGGGGCAGGAATTGGCACTTGTGGGGCAGGAATTGGCACTTGTGGGGCAGGAATTGGCACTTGTGGGGCAGGAGGATGTCTTTGTCGGTCAGGAGGTGGCACTTGTTGGGCAGGAAGTGGATGACGTAGTGCAGGAGCTGGCACTTGTGGGGCATGAGCTGGCACATGTGGGGCAGGAAGTTGATGATGTGGGGCATGAGCTGGCATTTGTGAAGCATGAGCTGGCACTTGTGAAGCAGGAATTGGCACTTTTGGGGCAGGAGGTGGAACTTGTGGGGTGGGAGGTGGAATTTGTGGGGTGGTAGGTGAAACTTGTAAGGCAGGAGTTGGCACATGTGGGGGGGGAAATGGCACTTGTGGGGCAGGAAATGGCACCAGTGGGGTAGGATTTGGAACCTGTGGGGTAAGAAATGGCACTTGTTGGGCAGGAGGTGACACTTGTGGGGCGGAAGTGGAACTTGTTTGTCATGTGGCCACAATTGTTGGGCGGGAGGTGGCAGTTGTGGGGGAGGAGGTGGCAATTGTGGGGCGGGAGGTGGCACTTGTGGGGCAGGAGGTGGCACTTGTGGGGCAGGAGGTGGCACTTGTGGGGCAGGAGGTTGCACTTGTGGGGCAGGAGGTGGCACTTGTGGGGCGGAAATTGGAACTTGTTGGGAGGGAAGAGGTACTTGTGGGGCAGGAAGTGGCTCTTGTCGGGCAGGAGCTGGCACTTGTGGGGCAGGAGGTTGCACTTGTGGGTCAGGAGGATGAAGTTGGGCGGTCAGTGACACTTGTGGGGCAGGAGGTGGATTATTTGGGAAGGGAGGTGGCAGTGGTGTGGCAAAATGTGGCACTTGTGGGGCAGGAGCTGGCACTTCAGGGGAATGAGCTGGCACTTGTAGGGCAGGAATTGGCACTTGTGGGGAAGGAGGTGGATGATGTGGGGCAGGAGGTGGTCGTTCTGGGGCAGGAGGTGGCACTTGTGGGGCAGGAGGTGGAAGTTGAAGGACAGGACCTTGCACTTGTGGGGCATGAACTGGCACTTGTTGGGCAGGAGGTGGCAATTGTGGGGCGGAAGTGGAACTTGTAAAACAGGAGGTGGAAATTGTGGGGCTGTAGGTGTAACTTGTGGTTCAGGTAGTGGAACTTCTGGGGCAGGAGGTGGCACTTGTTGGGCAGGAGTTGGCACTTGTGAGGCAGGAGGTGTCAGTTGTTTGGCGGGAGTTCGCACTTGTGGGTCGCAAGGTGGAAGTTGTGGGGCAGGAGGTGGCACTTGTGGGTCGGGAGGTGGAAGTTGTGAAGCAGGAGGTGGCACTTGTGGGGAAGGAGGAGGCACTTGTATGGCAGGAATTGGAACTTGTGGTGTGGGATGGGGTACTTGTGGGGAAGGAAGTGGCTCTTGTGGGGCGGGATGTGGCACTTGTGGGGCGGGAGGTGGAAGTTGTGAAGCAGGAGGTGGCACTTGTGGTGTGGGATGGGGTACTTGTGGGGAAGGAAGTGGCTCTTGTGGGGCGGGATGTGGCACTTGTGGGGCAGGAGGTGGATGATGTTAGGCTGGAGCTGGCGCTTGTGAAGCATGTGCTGGCACTTGTGGGGCAGGAATTGGCACTTGTTGTGCAGGAGGTGGCACTTATGGGTTTGGAGGTGGATGATGTGCGGCAGGAGGTGACACATGTGGGGCAGGAGATGACACTTCTGGGGCAGGAGGTGGAAGTTGTGGGGCAGGATTTGGTACTTGTGGGGTGGGAGATGGCACTTGTGGGGCTGGAGGTGGCACTTGTGGGATGGTAGGTGGAACTTGTGGGGCAAGACTTGGAACTTGTGGTGCAGGAGATATCACACGTTGGGCAGGAGTTGGCACTTCTGTGGCGGGAGGCTGAAGTTGTGGGGTGGGAGGTGGCACCTGTTGGGCATGTAGTGGCACTTGTGGGGTGGGATTTTTCACTTGTTTGTCATGTGGCCACAATTGTTGGGCGGGAGGTGGCACTTGTGGGGCAGGAGGTGGATGATGAGGGGCAGGAGCTGGCACTTGTGAAGCATGAGCTGGCACTTGTGGGGCAGGAATTGGCACTTGTGGGGAAGGAGGTGGATGATGTGGGGCAGGAGGTGGTCGTTCTGGGGCAGGAGGTGGCACTTGTGGGGCAGGAGGTGGAAGTTGAAGGACAGGACCTTGCACTTGTGGGGCATGAACTGGCACTTGTTGGGCAGGAGGTGGCAATTGTGGGGCGGAAGTGGAACTTGTAAAACAGGAGGTGGAAATTGTGGGGCTGTAGGTGTAACTTGTGGTTCAGGTAGTGGAACTTCTGGGGCAGGAGGTGGCGATAAGGGGGCAGGAAGTGGCACTTTTGGGGCGGGATGTGGCACTTGTTTGGAAGGAGGTGGCACTTGTGGGGCGGGAGTTGGCACTTGTGGGGAGGAGGCTGCACTAATATGGCAGGAGGTGGCATTGTGGGGAGGGAGGTGGCAGGTTTTGGGCAGGAGGTGGCACTTGTGGGGCAGGAGGTGGATGATGAGGGGCATGAGCTGGCACTTGTGAAGCATGAGCTGGCACTTGTGGGGCGGGAGTTGGCACTTGTGGGGCGGGAGTTGGCACTTGTGGGGCGGGAGTTGGCACTTGTGGGGCGGGAGGTGGCACTTGTGGGGAGCGATGTGGCAATTGTGGGCGGGAGGCTGAATTTGTGGAGAGGGAGGTGGCACTTATGGGGCGGGAGGTGGCACTAGTGGGGCGAGAGGTGGCACATGTGGGGCAGGAGCTGGCACTTGCACGGCAGGAGGTGGAACTTGCGGGGCAGGAGGTGGCACTTGTGGGTCGGGAGGTGGCACTAGTGGGGCAGGAGGTGGCACTTGTTGGGCAGGAGTTGGCACTTGTGAGGCAGGAGGTGTCAGTTGTTTGGCGGGAGTTCGCACTTGTGGGTCGCAAGGTGGAAGTTGTGGGGCAGGAGGTGGCACTTGTGGGTCGGGAGGTGGAAGTTGTGAAGCAGGAGGTGGCACTTGTGGGGAAGGAGGAGGCACTTGTATGGCAGGAATTGGAACTTGTGGTGTGGGATGGGGTACTTGTGGGGAAGGAAGTGGCTCTTGTGGGGCGGGATGTGGCACTTGTGGGGCGGGAGGTGGATGATGTTAGGCTGGAGCTGGCGCTTGTGAAGCATGTGCTGGCACTTGTGGGGCAGGAATTGGCACTTGTTGTGCAGGAGGTGGCACTTATGGGTTTGGAGGTGGATGATGTGCGGCAGGAGGTGACACATGTGGGGCAGGAGATGACACTTCTGGGGCAGGAGGTGGAAGTTGTGGGGCAGGATTTGGTACTTGTGGGGTGGGAGATGGCACTTGTGGGGCTGGAGGTGGCACTTGTGGGATGGTAGGTGGAACTTGTGGGGCAAGACTTGGAACTTGTGGTGCAGGAGATATCACACGTTGGGCAGGAGTTGGCACTTCTGTGGCGGGAGGCTGAAGTTGTGGGGTGGGAGGTGGCACCTGTTGGGCATGTAGTGGCACTTGTGGGGTGGGATTTTTCACTTGTTTGTCATGTGGCCACAATTGTTGGGCGGGAGGTGGCACTTGTGGGGCAGGAGGTGGATGATGAGGGGCAGGAGCTGGCACTTGTGAAGCATGAGCTGGCACTTGTGGGGCAGGAATTGGCAGTTGTGCGGCAGGTGGTGGCACTTGTTGGATGGGAGGTGGATGATGTGGGGCAGGAGGTGGCACTTGTGGAGCAGGATGTGGACGTTGCGTGGCAGGATTTGGCACTTGTGGGGCAGGAGGTGGCACTTGTGGCGTGGTAGGTGGCACTTGTGGGGCAGGAGCTGGCACTTGTGGGGAGGGATGTGGCACTTGTGGGGCAGGAGTTGGCACTTGTGGGGCAGGAGTTGGCACTTGTGGGGCAGGAGTTGGCACTTGTGGGGCTGGAGGTGGCACTTGTGGGGCAGGAGGTGGATGATGTGGGGCAGGAGTTGGCACTTGTGGAGCAGGAGGTAAAAGTTGCGGGGCAGGATTTGGCACTTGTGGGGCAGGATGTGGCACACGTTGGGCAGGAGTTGGCACTTGTATGGCGGGATGTTGAAGTTGTGGGGCGGGAGGTGGCATTTGTGGGGCTGGAACTGGCTCTTGTGGGGCAGGAGGTGGAAGTTGTAGGGCAGGAAATGGCACTTGTGGGGCAGGAGGTGGCACTTGTGGGGCAAGAAATGGCACTTGTGGGGCAGGAGTTGGCACTTGTGGGTCAGGTGGTGGCACTTGTGGTGTGGGAGGTGGCACTTGTGGAATTGGAGTTGGCACTAGTGTGGCAGAAGGTGGAAGTTGTGGGGAAGTATTTGGCACTTGTGGGGCAAGAGGTGGCACTTGTGGGGCAGGAGGTGGTCCTTGTGGGACGAGAGGTGGCACTTGTTGGGCAGGAGGTGGAACTTATGGGGCGTTACGTGGAAGTTGTGGGGCGGGAGGTGGCACCTGTGGAAATGGAGATGGCACTAGTGGGACAGGTAGTGGCACTTGTGGGGCGGGATATGGAACTTATGGGGCAGGATTTGTCACTTTTGGGGCAGGAGGTGGAAGTTGTGGGGCTGGACGTGGCACTTGTGGGGCGGGAGTTGGCATTTTGGGGAGGGTGGTGGCACTTGTTGGGCAGGAGGTGGCACTTGTGGGATTGGAGGTGGCACTTGTGGGATTGGAGGTGGCACTTGTGGGGCAGGAGGTGGCACTTATTGGGCAGGAGGTGGCACTTGTAAGGCAGGAGGTGGCACTTGTGGGGCAGGAGGTGGTCCTTGTGCGACGAGAGGTGGCACTTGTTGGGCAGGAGGTGGAACTTATGGGGCGTTACGTGGAAGTTGTGGGGCGGGAGGTGGCTCTTTTGAGGCAGGAGGTGGAACTTGTGAGCCAGGAGATGGAAGTTGTAGGGCGGGAGGTGGCGCTTGTGGGGCAGGAGGTGGAAGTTGGGGTGTGGGAGGTGGAAGTTGTGGAACGGGAGGTGGCACTTGTGGGGCAGGAGGTTGCACTTGTGGGGCAGGAGGTTGCACTTGTGGGGCAGGAGGTGGCACTTGTGGGGCAGGAGGTGGCACTTGTGGGGCAGAAACTGGAACTTGTTGGGAGGGAAGAGGTACTTGTGGGGCAGGAAGTGGCTCTTCTCGGGCAGGAGCTGGCACTTGTGGGGCAGGAGGTTGCACTTGTGTGTCAGGAGGAGGAAGTTGGGCGGTCAGTGACACTTGTGGGGCAGGAGGTGGATTATTTGGGGGGGAGGTTGCAGTGGTGTGGCAAAATGTGGCACTTGTGGGGCAGGAGCTGGCACTTCAGGGGAATGAGCTGGCACTTGTAGGGCAGGAATTGGCACTTGTAAGGCAGGAGGTGGAACTTGTGGGGCGGGATGTGGCACTTGTGGGATGTGAGGTGGCACTTGTGGGGCAGGAGGAGGCTGTTGTGGGGCATGAGCTGGCACTTGTGGGGCATGAGCTGGCACTTGTGGGGCAGGAATTGGCACTTGTGGGGCAGGAGGTGGATGATGTGGGGCAGGAGGCTGTCTTTGTGGGGTTGGAGGTGACACTTGTGGGGCAGGAAGTTGATGATGTGGGGCAGGAGCTGGCATTTGTGAAACATGAGCTGGCACTTGTGAAGCAGGAATGGGCACTTGTAAGGCAGGAGGTGGAACTTGTGGGGCTGGATGTGGCACTTGCGGGATGCGAGGTGGCACTTGTGGGGCAGGAGTTGGCACTTGTGGGTCAGGTGGTGGTACTTCTGGGGCAGGATCGGGCACTTGTGGGGCAGGATGTGGAAGCTGTGGGACGGGAGGTGGAAGTTATGGGGTGGGAGGTGGAAGTTGTGGGGCAAGAATTGGCAATTGTGGGGCAAGAAGTGGCAATTGTGGGGCAGAGGGTGGCACTTGTACGGCAGGAGGTGGCACTTGTGGGACAGGACGTGGCAATTGGGAAGGACGTGGCACTTGTGGGGTGGGAGGTGGCACTTGTGGGGCAGGAGGTGGCACTTGTGGGGCAGGAGGAGGCTGTTGTTGGGCGGGAGGTGGGACTTGTGTAACAAGAGGTGGAAATTGTGCGGTGGGATGTGGCACTTGTGGGGCAAGGGGTGGCACTTGTGAGGCAGAAGGTGGCACTTGTGGGGCAGGAGGTGGAAGTTGTGGGTCAGGAGGTGACATTTGTGGAACAGGAGGTGGATGATGTGGGGCAGGAGGTAGCAATTTTGGGCCGGGACGTGGCACTAGTGGGGCGAGATGTTGCACTTGTTGGGCGGGAGGTGGCACTTTTGGGGCATAAGGTGAAAATTGAGGGACATGAGGTGGCACTTGTGGGGCAGGAGTTGGCACTTGTGTGGTAGGAGGTGGCAATTGTGGGGCAGGAGCTTGCAGTTGTGAGGCGGGATGTGGAAGTTGTGGGGCGGGTTGTGGCAGCAGTGG
The DNA here is from genome assembly GCF_054131305.1 of Coturnix japonica. NCBI lineage: Eukaryota > Metazoa > Chordata > Aves > Galliformes > Phasianidae > Coturnix > Coturnix japonica. The sequence continues at coordinate 1,027,071 of NC_140680.1, read as the reverse complement.
GGCTGGAGGTGTCACTTGTGCAGCGGGAAGTGGCACTTGTAAGGCAGGAAGTAGCACTTGTGGGGCAGGAGGTGGCACTTTTGGAGCGTGAGGTGGATGTTGTGGGGCAGGAGTTGGCACTTGTGGGGCGAGAGTTGGCACTTGTGGGGTGGGAGGTTGCACTTGTGGGGTGGGATGTGGTACTTGTGGGGCGGGAGGTGGCACTTGTTGGGGGGGTGGTGGCAATTGTGGGGCAGGAGGTGGCACTTGTTGGGCGAGAGTTGCAATTGTGAGACGGGAGGTGGCAATTGTGGGTCACGTAGTGGCACTTGTGGGTCAGGAGGTGGTAATTGTGGGGCGGGCGGTGGAACTGGTGGGGCTGGAGGTTGCACTTGTGGGGTGGGAGGTGGCACTTGTGGGGCAGGAGGTAAAAATTGTGGGGTGGGAGGTGGAAATTGTGGGGCGAGGGGTGGCAGTTGCGGGGCTGGGGGCGGCACTTGTGGGGCAGTGTGTCGCACTTGAGGGGCGGGATGTGGCAGTTGTGGGGCAGATGATGACACCTCTGGGGCGGGAGGTGGATGTTTTGGGGAAGGAGGTTGAAGTTGTGGGGAGGGTGGTGGCACTTGTGGGGCGGGAGGTGGCACTAGTGGGGCAGGAGTTGGCACTTTTGGGCTGGGTCATAGCACTTGTTGGGCAGGGGTTGGCACTTGTGGGGCAGGAAATGTTACTTGTGGGGCAAGAAGTGGCTCTTGAAGGGCAGGAGGTGGCACTTGTGGGGCAGGAGTTAATTCTTGTGGATCTGGAGGTGGCACTTGTGGGCCTGGAGGTTGCACTTGTGAGGCGGGAGGTGGAAGTTGTGGGGCGGGTGGTGGCAGTTGTGGGGCTGGAGGTATCACTTGTGCGGCAGGAAGTGGCACTTGTGGAGCAGAAGGTGGCACTTGTGGGGAAGAGGTGACACTTGAGGGGCAGGAGCTGGCATTTGTGGAGCAGAAGTTGGCACTTGTGGGGAAGAGGTGACACTTGAAGGGCAGGAGCTGGCACTTGTGGGGCAGAAGTTGGCACATGTGGGTCGGGAGGTGGCACTTGTGGTGCGGGAGGTGGAACTTGTGGGGCAGGAGGTGTAACTTGTGGAGCGGGAGGTGACAACTGTGGGACAGGAGGAGGCACTTGTGGGTCGGGAGGTGGCACTTTTAAGGCGGGAGGTGGCAGTTGTGGGGCGGGAGGTGGCACTTATGGGGCAGGAGATGGTATTTGTTGTGCAGTAGGTGGCACTTGTAGAGTGGGAGATGGAAGTTGTGGGGCAGGAGGTGACATTTGTGGGGCGGTTGGTGGATGATGTGGGGCAGGAGCTGGAAGTTGTGGGGCAGGAAGTGGAAGTTGCAGGGCAGGATTTGGCATTTGTGGGGCAGGAGGTGGCACCTGTTGGGCAAGAGGTAGCACTTGTGGGGCAGGTGCTGTCACTTGTGGGGCATGAGCTGGCAATTGTGGGGCAGGAATTGGCACTTGTGGGGTAGGAGGTGGCACTTGTGGGGAAGGAGTCTGTCTTTGTGGGGTTGGAGGTGGCACTTGTGGGGCAGGAAGTTGATGATGTGGGGCAGGAGCTGGCACTTGTGAAGCATGAGCTGGCACTTGTGGGGCGAGAGGAGCTGGACTTGCAGGGTGACAGGTGGCACTTGTGGGGCGGGAGGTGGCACTTGTGGGGCAGGTGTTGGCACTTGTGGGGCAGGAGGTGGAAGTTGTGGGGCAGTATGTTCCACTTGTGCGTGGGAGGTGGATGTTGTGGGGCAGGAAATGGCACCTGTGGGGCAGGAGGTGGCGCTTTTGGGGGAGGTGGTGGCATTTGTTGGGCGAGAGGTGAAACTTATGGGGCAGGAGGTGACACTTGTAGGTCAAGATGTGGAACTTGTTGGGCAGGAGGTGACACTTGTGGGGCAGGAGGTGTCAGTTGCTTGGTGGGAGGTGGCACTTGTGGGGCAGGTGGTGTCAGTTGTTTGGCGGGAGGTGGCACTTGTGGGGCAGGAGTTGGCACTTGTGGGGCAGAAGGTGGACTTTGTGGGGCAGGAGGTGGCACTTGTGGGGCATGAGCTGGCACTTGTGGGGCAGGAATTGGCACTTGTGGGGCAGGAGGTGGATGATGTGGGGCAGGAGGCTGTCTTTGTGGGGTTGGAGGTGACACTTGTGGGGCAGGAAGTTGATGATGTGTGGCAGGAGCTGGCATTTGTGAAGCATGAGCTGGCACTTGTGAAGCAGGAATGGGCACTTGTAAGGCAGGAGGTGGCACTTGTGGGGCAGGAAGTGGCTCTTGTCGGGCAGGAGCTGGCACTTGTAGGGCAGGAGGTTGCACTTGTGTGTCAGGAGGAGGAAGCTGGGCGGTCAGTGACACTTGTGGGGCAGGAGGTGGATTATTTGGGGGGGGAGGTGGCAGTGGTGTGGCAAACTGTGGCACTTGTGGGGCAGGAGCTGGCACTTCAGGGGAATGAGCTGGCACTTGTAGGGCAGGAATTGGCACTTGTAAGGCAGGAGGTGGAACTTGTGGGGCGGGATGTGGCACTTGCGGGATGCGAGGTGGCACTTGTGGGGCAGGAGTTGGCACTTGTGGGTCAGGTGGTGGTACTTCTGGGGCAGGATCGGGCACTTGTGGGGCAGGATGTGGAAGCTGTGGGACGGGAGGTGGAAGTTATGGGGTGGGAGGTGGAAGTTGTGGGGCAAGAATTGGCAATTGTGGGGCAAGAAGTGGCAATTGTGGGGCAGAGGGTGGCACTTGTACGGCAGGAGGTGGCACTTGTGGGACAGGACGTGGCAATTGGGAAGGACGTGGCACTTGTGGGGTGGGAGGTGGCACTTGTGGGGCAAGGGGTTAATTGTTGTGGAACTGGAGGTGGCACTTGTGGGCCTGGAGGTTGCACTTGTGAGGCGGGAGGTGGAAGTTGTGGGGCGGGTGGTGGCAGTTGTGGGGCTGGAGGTATCACTTGTGCGGCAGGAAGTGGCACTTGTGGAGCAGAAGGTGGCACTTGTGGGGAGGAGGTGACACTTGAGGGGCAGGAGCTGGCACTTGTGGGGCAGAAGTTGGCACATGTGGGTCGGGAGGTGGAACTTGTGGGGCGGGAGGTGGCACTTGTGGGTCAGGAGTTGGATTTGTGGGGCGGGTTGTGGCACTTGTGGGGCGGGAGGTGGCACTTGTGGGGCGTGAGGTGGAAGTTGTGGGGTGGCAGGTGGCAATTGTGGGTCAGGAGGAGGCATTTGTGAGGCAGGAGGTGGATGATGTGGGGCAAGAGGTGGCACTTGTGGGGAAGTAGGTAGCACTTGTGGGGCAGGAAGTGGCACTTGTGGGGCAGGAGGTGGCACTTGTGTGGCAGGAGGAGGCACTTGTGGGGCAGGAGGAGGCTGTTGTTGGGCGGGAAGTGGAAGTTGTGGGGTGGGAGGTGGCACTTGTGGGGCTGGATGTGGGAGTTGTGTGGCAGGATTTGACACTTCTGGGGCTGCAGGTGGCACTTGTGGGGTGGGTGGTAGAACTTGTGGGGGGTGAGGTGTAACTTGTGGAGCGGGAGGTGACAACTGTGGGACAGGAGGAGGCACTTGTGAGTCGGGAGGTGGCACTTTTAAGGCGGGAGGTGGCAGTTGTGGGGCGGGAGGTGGAAGTTGTGCGGCACGATTTAGCACTTGTGTGGCTGGAGGCGGCACTTGTGGGGCGGGAGGTGGCACTTGTGGGGCGGGAAATGGAACTTGTGGGGCAGCACGTGGCACGAGTTGAGCAGGAGGTGGAAATTGTGGGGTGGGAGGTGAATGATATGAGGCAGGAGGTAGCGGTTGTGGGGCAGGAGGTGGCACTTGTGGGGCGGGATGTGGAAGTTGTGGGGTGTGAGGTGGCACTTGTGGGGCGGAAGTTGACACTGTTGGGCTGTGAGGTGTCACTTGTGGGGCGGAAGGTGGCACTTGTGGGGCAGGATGTGGCATTCTTGGGGCGGGAGGTTTAAGTTGTGAGGCAGGAGGTGGCACTTGTGCGTGGGAGGTGGAGTTTGTGGAGAGGGAGGTGGCGCTTGTGGGGCAGGAGGTGGCACTTATGGGGAGGAGGTGGAACTTGTGGGGCAGGAGGTGGCACTTGTGGGGCGGGAGGTGGCACTTGTGGGGGGGGGTGGCACTTGTGAGGCATGAGGTGGCACATGTGGGGCAGGAATTGGCACTTGTGGGGCAGGTGGTGGCACTTGTTGGGTGGGAGGTGGATGATGTGGGGCAGGAGGTGGCACTTGTGGGGCAGGAGGATGTCTTTGTCGGTCAGGAGGTGGCACTTGTGGGGCAGGAAGTGGATGACGTAGTGCAGGAGCTGGCACTTGTGAAGCATGAGCTGGCACATGTGGGGCAGGAATTGGCACTTGTGGGGCAGGTGGTGGCACTTGTTGGGTGGGAGGTGGATGATGTGGGGCAGGAGGTGGCACTTGTGGAGCAGGAGGTGGAAGTTGCATTGCAGGATTTGGCATTTGTGGGTTGGGAGTTGGCACTTGTGGGGCATGAGGTGGAATTTGTGGGGTGGTAGGAGGAACATGTGGGGCAGGAGCTGGCACTTGTGGGGCAGGATGTGGCACACGTTGCCAGGAGTCGGCACTTGTGTGGCGGGATGTTGAAGTTGTGGGGCGGGAGGTGGCACTTGTGGAACAGGTATTGTCACTTTTGGGGGAGGAGGTGGATGATGTGGGGCAGGAGGTGGCACCTGTGGGGTAAGAGGTGGCACCTGTGGGGCATGAGCTGGCACTTGTGGGGCAGGAAGTTGATGATGTGGGGCATGAGCTGGCATTTGTGAAGCATGAGCTGGCACTTGTGAAGCAGGAATTGGCACTTTTGGGGCAGGAGGTGGAACTTGTGGGGTGGGAGGTGGAATTTGTGGGGTGGGAGGTGAAACTTGTAAGGCAGGAGTTGGCACATGTGGGGGGGGAAATGGCACTTGTGGGGCAGGAAATGGCACCAGTGGGGTAGGATTTGGAACCTGTGGGGTAAGAAATGGCACTTGTTGGGCAGGAGGTGGCACTTGTGGGGCGGAAGTGGAACTTGTTTGTCATGTGGCCACAATTGTTGGGCGGGAGGTGGCACTTGTGGGGCAGGAGGTGGCAATTGTGGGGCGGGAGGTGGATGATGTGGGGCAGGAGGTGGCACTTGTGGGGCGGAAATTGGAACTTGTTGGGAGGGAAGAGGTACTTGTGGGGCAGGAAGTGGCTCTTGTGGGGCAGGAGCTGGCACTTGTGGGGCAGGAGGAGGAAGTTGGTCAGTCAGTGACACATGTGGGGCAATAGGTGGATTATTTGTGGGGGAGGAAGCAGTCGTGTGGACAAATGTGGCACATGTGGGGCATGAACTGGCACTTGTGGGGCAGGAATTGGCACTTGTGGGGCAGGAATTGGCACTTGTGGGGCAGGAAGTGGATGACGTAGTGCAGGAGCTGGCACTTGTGAAGCATGAGCTGGCACATGTGGGGCAGGAATTGGCACTTGTGGGGCAGGTGGTGGCACTTGTTGGGTGGGAGGTGGACGATGTGGGGCAGGAGGTGGCACTTGTGGAGCAGGAGGTTGAAGTTGCATTGCAGGATTTGGCATTTGTGGGTTGGGAGTTGGCACTTGTGGGGCATGAGGTGGAATTTGTGGGGTGGTAGGTGGAACATGTGGGGCAGGAGCTGGAACTTGTGGGGCAGGATGTGGCACTTGTGGGGCAGAAGGTGGAAGTTTTAGGGCGTGAGGTGGCACTTGTGGGGTGGGTGGTGGTAGATGTTGGGCGTTAGGTGGCACTAGTGCGTCAGGAGGTGGCACTTGTGGGGCAGGAGGTGGAAGTTGTGGAGCGGGAGGTGGCATTTGTGGGGCGAAAGGTGGCATTTGTGGGGCAGGAGGTGGCATTTGTGGGGCGGAAATTGGAACTTGTTGGGAGGGAATAGGTACTTGTGGGGCAGGAAATGGCTCTTGTCCGGCAGGAGCTGGCACTTGTGGGGCAGGAGTTTGCAGTTGTGTGTCAGGAGGAGGAAGCTGGGTGGTCAGTGACACTTGTGGGGCAGGAGGTGGATTATTTTGGGGGGGAGGTGGCAGTGGTGTGTCAAACTGTGGCACTTGTGGGGCAGGAGCTGGCACTTCAGGGGAATGAGCTGGCACTTGTAGGGCAGGAATTGGCACTTGTGGTGCAGGGGGTGGTCGTTGTGGGGCAGGAGGTGGCACTTGTGGGGCAGGGGGTGGATGATGTGGGGCAGGAGGTGGTCTTTGTCGGACAGGAGGTGGCACATGTGAGCAGGAAGTGGATGATGTGGGGCAGGAGCTGGCACTTGTGAAGCATGAGCTGGAACTTGTGGGGCAGGAATTGTCACTTGTGGGGCAGGAGGTGGAAGTTGCAGGGCAGGATTTGGCATTTGTGGGGCGGGAGGTGGCACTTGTGGAACAAGTATTGTCACTTGTGGGGGAGGAGGTGGAGGATGTGGGGCAGGAGGTGGTCTTTGTGGGGCAGGAGGTGGATGATGTGGGGCAGGAGGCTGTCTTTGTGGGGCAGGAGCTGGCACTTGTGAAGCATGAGCTGGCACTTGTGGGGCAGGAGCTGGACTTGCAGGGTGACAGGTAGCACTGGCGGGGCAGGAGGTGGCACTTGTGGGGCAGGTGTTGGCACTTGTGGGGCAGGTGTTGGCACTTGTGGGGCAGAAGGTGGAAGTTGTGGGGCGGTAGGTTGCACTTGTGCGTGGGAGGTGGATGTTGTGGGGCAGGAAATGGCACCTGTGGGGCAGGAGGTGGAGCTTTTGGGGGAGGTGGTGGCATTTGTTGGGCGAGAGGTGAAACTTATGGGGCAGGAGGTGGCACTTGTAGGTCAAGAGGTGGAACTAGTTGGGCAGGAGGTGACACTTGTGGGGCAGGAGGTGTCAGTTGTTTGGCGGGAGGTGGCACTTGTGGGGCAGGAGGTGGCACTTGTATGGCAGGAATTGAAACTTGTGGGGTGGGATGGGGTACCTGTGGTGAAGGATGTGGCACTTGTGGGGCAGGAGCTGGCACTTGTGGGGCATGAACTGGCACTTGTGGGCAGGAAGTGGATGATGTGGTGCAGGAGCTGGCACTTGTGAAGCATGAGCTGGCACATGTGGGGCAGGAATTGGCACTTGTGGGGCAGGAGGTTGAAGTTGTGGTTCAGGATGTAGCACTTGTGGGGCAGGAGCTGTAAATTGTCTGGCGAGATAAGGCACTTGTGGGGCAGGAGATTGCACTAGTTTGGCAGGAGGTGGCACTTGTGGGGCGGGATGTGGCACTTGTGGGGCAGGAGGTAGCACTTGTGGAGCAGAAGGTGGATGATGTGGGGCAGGAGCTGGCAATTGTGAAGCATGAGCTGTCACTTTTGGGGCAGGAATTGTCAGTTGTGCGGCAGGAGTTGGCAATTGTGGGGCAGGATGTGGCACACGGGCAGGAGTTGGCACTTGTGGGGCAGGATGTGGCACACGGGCAGGAGTTGGCACTTGTGTGGTGGGATGTTGAAGTTGTTGGGCGGGAGGTGGCACTTGTGGGGCTGGAAGTGGCAGTTGTAGGGCTGGAGGTGGCACTTGTGGAATTGGAGTTGGCACTAGTGGGGCAGAAGGTGGAAGCTGTGGGGAAGTATTTGGCACTTGTGGGGCAAGAGGTGGAACTTGTGGAGCAGGAGGTGGCATTTGTGGAGCATGAGTTGACACTTGTGGGGCAGGAGGTGGCACTTGTGGGGCAGGAGGTGGCACTTGTGGGGCAGGAGGTGGTCCTTGTGGGACGAGAGGTGGCACTTATGGGGCGTTACGTGGAAGTTGTGGGGCGGGAGGTGGCTCTTTTGAGGAAGGAGGTGGCACTTGTGGGCCAGGAGATGGAAGTTGTAGGGCGGGAGGTGGCACTTGTTGGGTGGGAGGTGGCACTTGTGGGGCAGGAGGTGGCACTTGTGGGGCAGGAGGTGGAAGTTGTGGAGCGGGAGGGGGCATTTGTGGGGCGAAAGGTGGCATTTGTGGGGCAGGAGGTTGCACTTGTGGGGCAGGAGGTGGCACTTGCAGGGAGGAAATTGGAACTTGTTGGGAGGGAAGAGGTACTTGTGGGGCAGGAAGTGGCTCTTGTCGGGCAGGAGGTGGCACTTGTGGGGCAGGAGGTGGAAGTTGTGGGGCGGTAGGTTGCACTTGTGCGTGGGAGGTGGATATTGTGGGGCAGGAAGTGGCACCTGTGGGGCAGGAGGTGGAGCTTTTGGGGGAGGTGGTGGCATTTGTTGGGCGAGAGGTGAAACTTATGGGGCAGGAGGTGGCACTTGTAGGTCAAGAGGTGGAACTTGTTGGGCAGGAAGTGACACTTGTGGGGCAGGAGGTGTCAGTTGTTTGGCGGGAGGTGGCATTTGTCGGTCGGGAGGTGGCACTTGTGGGGCAGGAGGTGGCACATGTGGGACAGGAGGTGGCACTTGTGGGGCATGAGTTTGGACCTGTGGTTTAAGAAATGGCATTTGTTTGCAGGAGGTGGTACTTGTGGGGCAGGTGGTGGTATCTGTGGGGTGGGGGTGTAACTTGTGGGGCAGGAGGTGGTGATAGAGGGACGGGAGGTGGCATTTTATGGCGGGAGGTGGCACTTGTAGGGCAGGATGTGGAAGTTGTGAAGCGGGAGGTGGCACTTGTGTGGCGGGAGGTGGAATTTGTGGGGTGATATGCAACAGATGCGGGGCAGGAAATGGCACTTGTGGGGCAGGAGTTGGTAAATGTGGGACAGGAGGTGGTACTTGTGGGGCAGGAAATGGCACTTGTGGGGCAGGAGTTGGAACATGTGGGGTAAGAAATGGCACTTGTTGGGCAGGAGGTGGCACTTGTGGAGCGGGAGGTGGTAAATGTTGGGCAGTAGGTGGCACTTGTTAGACGAGAGTTGGTACTTGTGGGGCAGGAGGTGGCACCTGTGAGGCAAGAGCTGGCACTTGTGGGGCGGGATATGGAACTTATGGGGCAGGAGTTGACACTTTTGGGGCAGGAGGCAGATGTTGTGGGGCTGCACTTCTGGGGCGGGAGTTGGATGATGTGGAGCAGCAGCTGGCACTTGTGGGGCAGGAGGTGGAAGTTGTGGAGCGGGAGGTGGCATTTGTGGGGTGAAATGTGGCACTTGTGGGGCAGGAGGTTGCATTTGAGGGGCAGGAGGTGGCATTTGTGGGGCGGAAATTGGAACTTGTTGGGAGGGAAGAGGTACTTGTGGGGCAGGAAGTGGCTCTTGTCGGGCAGGAGCTGGCACTTGTGGGGCAGGAGTTGGAATTTGTGGGGTGGTAGGTGGAACATGTGGGGCAGGAGTTTGCACTTGTGAGGCAGGAGGTGGCACTTGTGGGGCAGGAGGTGGCACTTGTGGGGCAAGAGCTGGCACTTGTGGGGCAGGAATTGGCACTTGTGGGGCAGGAGGTGGAACTTGTGGGGCGGGATTTGGCACTTGCGGGATGCGAGGTGGCACTTGTGGGGCAGGAGTTGGCACTTGTGGGTCAGGTGGTGGTACTTCTGGGGCAGGATCGGGCACTTGTGGGGCAGGATGTGGAAGCTGTGGGACGGGAGGTGGAAGTTATGGGGTGGGAGGTGGAAGTTGTGGGGCAAGAATTGGCAATTGTGGGGCAAGAAGTGGCAATTGTGGGGCAGAGGGTGGCACTTGTACGGCAGGAGGTGGCACTTGTGGGACAGGACGTGGCAATTGGGAAGGACGTGGCACTTGTGGGGTGGGAGGTGGCACTTGTGGGGCAGGAGGTGGCACTTGTGGGGCAGGAGGAGGCTGTTGTTGGGCGGGAGGTGGGACTTGTGTAACAAGAGGTGGAAATTGTGCGGTGGGATGTGGCACTTGTGGGGCAAGGGGTGGCACTTGTGAGGCAGAAGGTGGCACTTGTGGGGCAGGAGGTGGAAGTTGTGGGTCAGGAGGTGACATTTGTGGAACAGGAGGTGGATGATGTGGGGCAGGAGGTAGCAATTTTGGGCCGGGACGTGGCACTAGTGGGGCGAGATGTTGCACTTGTTGGGCGGGAGGTGGCACTTTTGGGGCATAAGGTGAAAATTGAGGGACATGAGGTGGCACTTGTGGGGCAGGAGTTGGCACTTGTGTGGTAGGAGGTGGCAATTGTGGGGCAGGAGCTTGCAGTTGTGAGGCGGGATGTGGAAGTTGTGGGGCGGGTTGTGGCAGCTGTGGGGCTGGAGGTGTCACTTGTGCAGCGGGAAGTGGCACTTGTAAGGCAGGAAGTAGCACTTGTGGGACAGGAGGTGGCACTTTTGGAGCGTGAGGTGGATGTTGTGGGGCAGGAGTTGGCACTTGTGGGGCGAGAGTTGGCACTTGTGGGGCAGGAGGTTGCACTTGTGGGGTGGGATGTGGTACTTGTGGGGCGGGAGGTGGCACTTGTTGGGGGGGTGGTGGCAATTGTGGGGCAGGAGGTGGCACTTGTTGGGCGAGAGTTGCAATTGTGAGACGGGAGGTGGCAATTGTGGGTCACGTAGTGGCACTTGTGGGTCAGGAGGTGGTACTTGTGGGGCGGGCGGTGGAACTGGTGGGGCTGGAGGTGGCACTTGTGGGGCAGGAGGTGGCAATTTTGGAGCAGGACGTGGATTATGTGGGTCGGGAGGTGGAACTTGTGGGGCGGGAGGTGGAACTTGTGGGTCAGCAGTTGGATTTGTGGGGCGGGTTGTGGCACTTGTGGGGCGGGTTGTGGCACTTGTGGGGCGTGAGGTGGAAGTTGTGGGGCGGCAGGTGGCAATTGTGGGTCAGGAGGAGGCATTTGTGAGGCAGGAGGTGGATGATGTGGGGCAGGAGGTGGCACTTGTGGAGAAGTAGGTAGCACTTGTGGGGCAAGAAGTGGCACTTGTGGGGCAGGAGGTGGCACTTGTGGGGCAGGAGGAGGCCGTTGTTGGGCGGGAAGTGGAAGTTGTGGGGTGGGAGGTGGCACTTGTGGGGCTGGATGTGGAAGTTGTGTGGCAGGATTTGACACTTCTGGGGCTGCAGGTGGCACTTGTGGGGTGGGTGGTAGAACTTGTGGGGGGTGAGGTGTAACTTGTGGAGCGGGAGGTGACAACTGTGGGACAGGAGGAGGCACTTGTGGGTCGGGAGGTGGCACTTTTAAGGCGGGAGGTGGCAGTTGTGGGGCGGGAGGTGGAAGTTGTGCGGCACGATTTAGCACTTGTGTGGCTGGAGGCGGCACTTGTGGGGCGGGAGGTGGCACTTGTGGGGCGGGAAATGGAACTTGTGGGGCAGCAAGTGGCACTAGTTTAGCAGGAGGTGGAAATTGTGGGGCGGGAGGTGAATGATATGAGGCAGGAGGTAGCGGTTGTGGGGCAGGAGGTGGCACTTATGGGGCATGAGATGGTATTTGTTGTGCAGTAGGTGGCACTTGTGGAGTGGGAGTTGGAAGTTGTGGGGCAGGAGGTGACACTTGTGGGGCGGTTGGTGGATGATGTGGGGCAGGAGTTAGCACTTGTGGGGTAAGGGTTGGCACTGGTGGGGTGGGAGGAGGCACTTGTGGGGCGGGGGGTGGCAATTGCTGGGTGGGAAGTGGCAGTTGTGGGGCAGTAGTTTGAAGGTTTGGGGCAGGAGGTGGCACTTGTGGGGTGGAAGGTAAGAAGATTTGGGGTGTGACGTGGAAGTAGTGGGGCGGGAGGTGGCACTTGTGGGGCGGGAGGTGGCACTTGTGGGGCAGGAGTTGGCACTTGTGGGGCAGGAGCCGGCAATTGTGGGGCAGGACGCGACAAATGTGGTGCAGGAAATGGCACTTGTGGGGCAGGAGTTGGCACTTGTGGGTCAGGTGGTTTCACATGTGGGGCGGGGGTTGACGTTGTGGGGCAAGAGGTGTAACTTGTGGGGCAGGAGGTGGCCATAGAGGGGTGGGAGGTGGCACTTGTGGGGCAGGACGTGGCACTTGTGGAGCGGGAGGGGGCACTTGTGGGGCCTGAGGTGGCACTTGTAGGGCAGGAGGTGGCATTTGTGGGGCGGGAGGTGGAAGTTGTGATGCAGGAGGTGGTACATGTGGGGCGGGAGGTGGAAGTTGTGATGCAGGAGGTGGTACATGTGGGGCGGGAGGTGGAAGTTGTGATGCAGGAGGTGGTACATGTGGGGCGGGAGGTGGAAGTTGTGATGCAGGAGGTGGAACTTGTGGGGCGGGAGGTGTAAGTTGTGATGGAGGAGGTGGTACATGTGGGGCGGGAGGTGGAAGTTGTGATGCAGGAGGTGGTACATGTGGGTCGGGAGGTGGAAGTTGTGATGCAGGAGGTGGTACATGTGGGGCGGGATGTGGCACTCGTGAGCAGGGGGGTGGCACTTGTGGAACTTGTAGCAGGTGTAACTTGTCGGGCAGGAGGCGGCTCTTGTGGGGCTGGAGATTGATGTTGTGGGTCTGGAGGTGGCACTTGTGGGGCTGGAGGTGGATGATGAGGGGCAGGAGCTGGCACTTGTGAAGCATGAGCTGGCACTTGGGGGGCAGGAATTGGCACTTGTGGGGCAGGAGGTGGCACTTGTTGGACGGGAGGAGAACGATGTGGGGCAGGAGTTGACACTTGTGGGGCAGGATGTGGCACACGTTGCCAGGAGTCGGCACTTGTGTGGCGGGATGTTGAAATTGTGGGGCTGGAGGTTGCACTTGTCTAACAGGTATTGTCACTTGTGGGGGAGGAGGTGGATGATGTGGGGCAGGAGGTGGTCTTTGTGGGCTAGGAGGTGGCACTTTTGGGGCATGAGCTGGCACTTGTGGGGCAGGAATTGGCACTTGTGGGGCAGGAGGTGGATGATGTGGGGCAGGAGGCTGTCTTTGTGGGGTTAGAGGTGGCACTTGTGGGGCAGGAAGTTGATGATGTGGGGCAGGATCGGGCATTTGTGAAGCATGAGCTGGCACTTGTGAAGCAGGAATTGGCACTTTTGGGGCAGGAGGTGGAACTTGTGGGGTGGGGGGTGGAATTTGTAAGGCGGGAAGTGGCACTTGTGGGGCAGAAATTGGCACTTATGGGGCAGGAGGTGGCACTTGTGGGGCGGGAGGTGGGACTTGTGGGGCCAGAGGTTGAGGTTGTGGTTCGGGAGGTGGCACTTGTGGAGCAGGAGCCTACACTTGTGGGGCAGAATGTGGCACTTGTAAGGCAGGACGTTGAAATTGTGGAGCAGGTTGTGGCACTTGTGGGGCAGGAGGTGGAAATTGTGGGGCAGGAGGTGGTAATGGTGGGGCAGGAGGTCGCACTTGTGGGCCAGGAGTTGGAAGTTGTGGGGCGGGATGTGGAAGTTGTAGGGCGGGAGGTGGCAATTGTGGGGCAGGTTGTGGAAGTTGTGGGGCGGGAGGTTGCACTTGTGAGACAGGAGGTGGCACTTGTGGGGCGGGAGGTGGAAGTTGTGAGGCAGGAGGTGGCATTTGGGCAGATTGTGTCACTCGTGGGCAGGGAGGTTGCACTTGTGGGGCAGGAGGTGAAAGTTGTGGGGCAGGAGGTGGCATTTGTAAGGCGGGAAGTGGCACTTGTGGGGCAGAAATTGGCACTTATGGGGCAGGAGGTGGCACTGATGGGGCAGGAAATTGAGCTTTTGGGGCAGGAGATGGCACTTGTGGGGCGTAAGGTGGAACTTATGGGGCAGGAGGTGGAACTTGTGGAGCAGGAGGTGGTACTTGTGGGGCGGGAGGTTGGAGTTGTTGGGCAGGAGGTGGCATTTTGAGGCAGAAGGTGGCATTTGTGTGGCAGGAGGTGGCAGTTGTGGGGCACGAGTTGGAAATTGTTGGGCAGGAGGTGGAAGTTTTGGGGCAGGGTTTGGCAGTTGTAGGGCGGGAGGTGGCACTTGTGGGGCGGGAGGTGGCACTTCTGGGGCAGGAAATGGAGCTTTTAGGGCAGGAGGTGGAACTTGTGGGGCGGGAGGTGGAACTTGTGCAGAAGGAGGTGGTACTTGTTTGGTGGAAATTGGAAATTGTTGGGAGGGAAGAGGTACTTGTGGGGCAGGAAGTGGCTCTTGTCGGGCAGGAGCTGGCACTTGTGGGTCAGGAGGTGGCACTTGTGGGTCAGGAGGAGGAAGTTGGTCAGTCAGTGACACTTGTGGGGTAGGAGGTGGATTATTTGGGGGGGAGGAGGCAGTGGTGTGGAATAATGTGGCACTTGTGGGGCATGAACTGGCACTTGTGGGGCAGGAATTGGCACTTGTGGGGCAGGTGGTGGCACTTGTTGGGTGGGAGGTGGACGATGTGGGGCAGGAGGTGGCACTTGTGGAGCAGGAGGTGGAAGTTGCATTGCAGGATTTGGCATTTGTGGGTTGGGAGTTGGCACTTGTGGGGCATGAGGTGGAATTTGTGGGGTGGTAGGTGGAACATGTGGGGCAGGAGCTGGCACTTGTGGGGCAGGATGTGGCACACGTTGCCAGGAGTCGGCACTTGTGTGGCGGGACGTTGAAGTTGTGGGGCGGGAGGTGGCACTTGTGGAACAGGTATTGTCACTTTTGGGGCAGGAGGTCGCACCTGTGGGGTAAGAGGTGGCACCTGTGGGGCATGAGCTGGCACTTGTGGGGCAGGAAGTTGATGATGTGGGGCATGAGCTGGCATTTGTGAAGCATGAGCTGGCACTTGTGAAGCAGGAATTGGCACTTTTGGGGCAGGAGGTGGAACTTGTGGGGTGGGAGGTGGAATTTGTGGGGTGGGAGGTGAAACTTGTAAGGCAGGAGTTGGCACATGTGGGGGGGGAAATGGCACTTGTGGGGCAGGAATTGGCACTTGTTGTGCAGGAGGTGGCACTTATGGGTTTGGAGGTGGATGATGTGGGGCAGGAGGTGACACATGTGGGGCAGGAGATGGCACTTCTGGGGCAGGAGGTGGAAGTTGTGGGGCAGGATTTGGTACTTGTGGGGTGGGAGGTTGCACTTGTGGGGCTGGAGTTGGCACTTGGTGGGCTGGAGTTGGCACTTGTGGGGCGGGAGGTGGCACTAGTGGGGCAGGAGGTGGCACTTGTGGGGAGCGATGTGGCACTTGTGGGCGGGAGGTGGAATTTGTGGAGAGGGAGGTGGCACTTATGGGGCGGGAGCTGGAACTTGTGGGGCGAGAGGTGGCACATGTGGAGCAGGAGCTGGCACTTTCGGGGCAGGAGCTGGCACGTGCACGGCAGGAGGTGGCACTTGTGGGTCGGGAGGTGGCACTTGTGGGGCAGGAGGTGGCACTTGTGGGGCAGGAAGTGGCACTTGTGGGATGGTAGGTGGAACTTGTGGGGCAAGACTTGGAACTTGTGGTGCAGGAGATATCACACGTTGGGCAGGAGTTGGCACTTCCTCAAAGAAACCCATAGCGACCCCATAGTCACCCATAGCACCCCATAGGAACACAAAGATACCCCTTGGAGCCCCATAGACACCCCATAGTGACCCATAGGGGCCCAAAGAGACCCCATAGCACCCCATAGCTACTCCATAGTGCCCCATAGCAGCCCATGGAGCCTCATAGACACTCCATTGTGCCCCACAGCACCCCATTGCACCCCATAGGGACCCATAGACACAGCATACTGCTCCATAGAGCCCCATAGACACCCCATAGTTCCCCACAGCACCCCATAGCAGCCCACAGTGCCCCATAGACACCACATAAGGCCCTACAGCCACACCATAGAGCCCAATTGAACCACATAGACACCCCATATCGCCCCATAGTGCCTGTAGACACCCCATAGAGCCCCATAGAGACCCACTGAACCCCATACAGACCCCATGCAGACCCCATAGAGCCCCACAGACAACCCATAGATCCCCAAAGACACCCCAGAGACTCCCCATAGAGCCCCATAGGGACCCCATAGCGCCCCATAGAGACCCCATTCTTCCGCATAGAGCCCCATAGCAAACCATAGCACCCCATAGTCACCCATAGCGCCCCATAGGAACCCAAGGATACCCCAAAGCACCCCATAGCCACCCTACAGCACCGCATAGCCACCCCATAGAGCCCCATAGACACCACATAGTGACACATAGAGCCCCATAGGGGCACAAAGAGACCCCAAATCATCCCATAGCTACTCCACAGTGCCCCATAGCAGCCCATGGAGCCTCATAGACACTCCCTTGTGCCCCACAGCGCCCCATTGCACCACATAGGGACCCATAGACACCCTATACTGCTCCATAGAGCCCCATAGCACCCCATAGTGCCTCACAGCACCCCATAGCACAACATAGTGCCACATAGACACCACATAAGGACATATAGCCACACCATAGAGCCCCATAGACATCCCATAGAGCCCCGTAGGCAACCCATTGTGCCCCATAGAGCTCCCATAGCCACCCATGGAAACTCATTTTGCCACATAGACACACCATAGCGTTCCATAGACACCCCATAGAAACCTCAGAACGCCCCATAGTACTCCATAGAGCTCCATAGGCACCCCATAGAGCCCCATAGAGAACCCATAGAGGCACATAGCAACCCATAGGGGGGACATTGGGACACATAGGGACACATAGTGACCCATAGGGAGACACTGGGACCCATAGGGGGACATTGGGACAAATAGGGATCCCATGGATTACAGTGGGGGACAGTGAGAACCATAGAGACACATAGGGACATTTCTGAGACCCATAGAGACCCCATAGAGGCACATCGGGACCACATTGAAACCCATAGATGCACATAGGAAGACATTTGGGCCCAGAGATACCCATAAGAGACCACATAGAGACCCCATAGAGGTACATAGCAACCCATAGTGTGGATATTGGGACACAGAGGGACCCCATGGATTACAGTGGGGAACAGTGAGACCCGTAGAGACACATAGGGGCTCCACTGATACCCATAAGAGACCCCATAGAGGCACATAGGGACCTCATTGAAACCCATAGCTACCCATAGGAAGACATTTGGGCCCAGAGATACCAATAAGAGTCCCCATAGAAACCCCAAAGGGGGCCAATGGGACACATAGGGGGGACATTCGGCACTTAGGAACACATAGTGACCCATAGGGAGACACTGGGACCCATAGGGGCTGTATGGGAGATTGGTAATCACAGCCTGAACCTCTGATTAATCAGCTGAGGCAAGTGTGGGGTCAGCTGCGGGAGCACAGGTGAGAGTAATGGAGCTGTGCTCCCGGGAGGGCTGGAGCTCGACTCCACCTCCTCTGAGACCTCATTTAAGGGCTGACCCTCACTCGAGCCGCTTTCCATTATCTTTCCGAGCTCCCTGTTACCGGGTGAGGTCCCAGAAGACTGGAGGCTTGCCAACGTGACTCCCATTTCCAAGCAAGGTTGTCAGGAGGATCCGGGCAACTCCAGGCCTGTTAGCCTGACCTCGGTGCCAGGGAAGGGAATGGAACGAATTGTCTTGAGGGAGATGACAGATGCGGCAGGTGTGGGATGAGCAGGAGATCAGACCTAGCCAGCATGGGTTCGTGAAGGGCAGCTCCTGCTTGACCAATCTGATCTCCTTCTACGATCCTGTGACCCATCTGATGGATGAAGGAAAGAAAGAAAGGCTGTTGATGTGCTCTACTTGGACTTCAGCAAAGCCTTCACAACTGTCTCCCATGCTATTCTCCTACAAAAGCTGGCAGCCCTTTTCCAACCTTGAGAATTCTGTGATTCTGTGAGGCAGCATCTCTTGGACATCGCTCTGCAGTGAAGACCGCCCCAGCTTCCTCAGCGAAGGCATCACCACTGGTGAGTTTCTCTCTCGCTTAGAACCTCTGTACATTTGTTACCATCTTTGTTACCATCTGTATAGTTACCACCTAGACAGGGGGACATAGAGAGACACTGGGACCCCTAGGGACCCATAGAGATCCAGAGGAAGACATTGGGACCCATAGAGAGACACTGGGACCCATAGGGACACATAGAGAGACACTGGGACCCATAGGGACACATAGAGACCCATAGACAGTCATTGGGAGCCATAAGGATAAATTGAGACCCATAGAGACCCCATTGAGACCCATAGTGCCTCAAAGAAACCCATAGCGACCCCATAGTCACCCATAGCGCCCCATAGGAACACAAAGATACCCCATAGAGCCCCATAGTGACCCATAGGGGCCCAAAGAGACCCCATAGCACCCCATAGCTACTCCATAGTGCCCCATAGCAGCCCATGGAGCCTCATAGACACTCCATTGTGCCCCAGAGCACCCCATTGCACCCCATAGGGACCCATAGACACAGCATACTGCTCCATAGAGCCCCATAGACACCCCATAGTTCCCCACAGCACCCCATAGCAGCCCACAGTGCCCCATAGACACCACATAAGGCCCTACAGCCACACCATAGAGCCCAATTGAACCAAATAGACACCCCATATCGCCCCATAGTGCCTGTAGACACCCCATAGAGCCCCATAGAAACTCACTGAACCCCATACAGACCCCATGCAGACCCCATGGATCCCCACAGACAACCCATAGATCCCCAAAGACACCCCATAGACTCCCCATAGAGCCCCATAGGGACCTCATAGCGCCCCATAGAGACCCCATTCTTCCGCATAGAGTCCCATAGCAAACCATAGCACCCCATAGTCACCCATAGCGCCCCATAGGAACCCAAGGATACCCCAAAGCACCCCATAGCCACCCTACAGCACCGCATAGCCACCACATAGAGCCCCATAGACACCACATAGTGACCCATAGTGACCCATAGGGGTACAAAGAGACCACAAATCATCCCATAGCTACTCCACGGTGCCCCATAGCAGCCCATGGAGCCTCATAGACACTCTCTTGTGCCCCACAGCGCCCCATTGCACCCCATAGAGACCCATAGACACCCTATACTGCTCCATAGAGCCCCATAGCACCCCATAGTGCCTCACAGCACCCCATAGCACAACATAGTGCCACATAGACACCACATAAGGACATATAGCCGCACCATAGAGCCCCACAGACATCCCATAGAGCCCCGTAGGCAACCCATTGTGCCCCATAGAGCTCCCATAGCCACCCATAGAAACTCATTTTGCCACATAGACACACCATAGCGTTCCATAGACACCCCATAGAAACCTCAGAACGCCCCATAGAGCTCCATAGGCACCCCATAGAGCCCCATAGAGAACCCATAGAGGCACATAGCAACCCATAGGGGGGCATTGGGACACATAGGGACACATAGTGATCCATAGGGAGACACTGGGACCCATAGGGTGACATTGGGACACACAGGAACACCATGGATTACATGGTTGATACAACCCATGTTGTATGTTTTCATGTTTATCAACATGGTTGATGTGGGTCAGATCTATGGGGCAGGAGCTGCTGTGGGGCACATGTGGGTCAGATCTATTGGGCCGGAGGTGCTGTGGGGCTGATGTAGGAAAGATCTATGGGGCAGGAGATGCTTTGGGGCAGATGTGGGTCAGGTCTATTGGGCTGGAGCTGCTGTGGGGCACTTGTGGGTCAGATCTATGAGGCAGGGGCTGCTGTGGGTCAGATCTATGGGGCAGGAACAAATGTGGGCCTGATGTTGGTCAGATTTATGGAGCGGGAGCTGCTGTGTTGCAGATGTGGGTCAGATCTATGTTGCAGGAGCTGATGTGGAGCAGATGTAGGGCATATCTATGGGGCAGGAGCTGCTGTGAGGCTGATGGGTGTTAGATCTATGGGGAGGAGCTGCTGTGGTGCAGATGTGGGTCACATCTATGGGGCGGGAGATGCTGTGTGGCTGATGTGGGTCAAATCTATGGGGCAGGAGCTGCTTTGGGGCTGATGGTGGTTAGATCTATGGGGCAGGAGCTGCTGTGAGGCGCATGTGGGTCAGACCTATGGGGCAGGAGCTGCTGTGGGGCGCATGTGGGTCAGATCTATGGGGCAGGAGTTGCTGTTGGGCAGATGTGGGACATAACTATGGGGCAAAATCTGCTGTGGGGCTGATGTGGGTAAGATCTATGAGACAGGAGCTGCTGTGGTTCAGATCTATGGGGCAGGAGCAGCTCTGGGGCACATGTGGGTCAGATCTATGTGTTAGGAGCTGCTGTGGGGCACATGTGGGTCAGATCTATGTGGCAGGAGCTGCTGTCGAGATGATGTGGGTCAGATCTATGGGGCAGGAGCTGCTGTGGGGCAGATCTGGGTAAGATGTATGGGGCAGGAGCTGCTGTGGGTCAGATGTGGGTCAGATCTATGGGGCAGGAGCTGCTGTGGGTCAGATCTATAGGTCAGGAGCTGCTGTGGCTGATGTGGGCCAGTTCTATGGGGCAGGAGATGCTGTGAGTCAGATGTATGAGGCAGGAGCTGCTGTGGGGCAGATGGGGGTCAGATCTATGGGGCAGGAGATGATGTGGAGCAGATGTGGGTCAGAACTATGGGGCAGGAGCTGCTGTGGGGCAGATGTGGGTCAGATCTATGGGCAGGAGCTGCTGTGCTGCACATGTTGGTAGGGTCTATGGGGCAGGAGCTGCTGTGGGGCAGATGTGGGTCAGATCTATGGGGCAGGAGCTGCTGTGGGGCTGATGTTGGTCAGATCTTTGGGGCAGCAGCTGCTGTGGAGCAGATCTGGGTAAGATCTATGTCGCAGGAGCTGCTGTGGGGCAGACGTGGCACATATCTATGGGGCAAAATCTGCTGTGGGTCTGATGTGGGTCAGATGAATGGGGCAGGATCTCCTGTGGGGCTGATGTGGGTCAAATCAATGGGGCAGAGCAGCTCTGGGGCATATGTGGGTCAGATCTATGGAGCAGGAGCTGCTGTGGGTCAGATCTATGGGCAGGAGCTGCTGTGGGGCACATGTGAGTTAGATCTATGGGGCAGGAGATGGTGTGGGGCAGATTTGGGTCAGATGTATGGGGCAGGAGCTGCTGTGTTGCTGATGAGGGTCAGATCTATGGGGCATGGGCTGCTGTGGTTCAGATCTACGGGACTGGAGCTGCAGTGGAGCACATGTGGGTCAGATCTATGGGGTAGAAGCTGTTGTGGGGCTGATGGTGGTTAGATCTATAAGGCAGGAGCTGCTGTGGGGCTGACTTGGGTCAGATCTATGGGGCAGGAGCTGCTTTGGGGCTGATGGTGGTTAGATCTATATGGCAGGAGCTGCTGTGGGGCACAAGTGGGTCAGACCTATGGGACAGGAGCTGCAGAGGGGATGATGTAGGTCAGATCTATGGTGCAGGAGTTGCTGTGGGGAATATGAGGGACATATCTATGGTGCAAAATCTGCTGTTGGACTGATGTGAGTCAGATCTATGAGTTTGGAGCTGCTGTGGGGAACATGTGGGTCAGGTCTATGGGGCAGGAGCTGCTGTGGGCACATGTGGGTCAGATCTATGGGGCAGGAGTTGCTGTTGGGCAGATGTGGGGCATAACTATGGGGCAAAATCTGCTGTGGGGCTGATGTGGGTAAGATCTATGAGACAGGAGCTGCTGTGGTTCAGATCTATGGGGCAGGAGCAGCTCTGGGGCACATGTGGGTCAGATCTATGTGTTAGGAGCTGCTGTGGGGCACATGTGGGTCAGATCTATGGGGCAGGAGCTGCTGTGTGGCAGATGTGGGTCAGATCTATGGGGCAGGAGCTGCTGTGGGTCAGATCTATAGGTCAGGAGCTGCTGTGGCTGATGTGGGCCAGTTCTATGGGGCAGGAGATGCTGTGGGTCAGATCTATGGGGCAGGAGCTGCTGTGGGGAACATGTGGGTCAGGTCTATGGGGCAGGAGCTGCTGTGGGCACATGTGGGTCAGATCTATGTGTTAGGAGCTGCTGTGGGGCACATGTGGGTCAGATCTATGTGTTAGGAGCTGCTGTGGGGCACATGTGGGTCAGATCTATGGGGCAGGAGATGCTGTGGGGCAGATGTGGGTCAGATCTATGGGGCAAAGGCTGCTGTGTGGCAGATGTGGGTCAGATCTTGTCTCGCTCCAATTTAGGAGTGAGGCAAAGGTTCTTTAAATAATGTTATGCCCGGCGTGAGATTAAGAAGAAGAGCATTCAAATGTTGATCCGACCAGTTTATTGGAAATAATAGACAATTGAGGGGATGGGGAAGGGAGAGTGATGAATGCCAAAATTAGGGTGATGGGGAAGGGAAAGTAGGCGATAGAAAAAGGTAGAAAAGAGCAAGAATTACGTTAAAGCGGGGAATAGTCACCTCCTGGATGCAGCAGCGTCCCGTAGCACGTTGTTAACGTTGGTCCGGGGCAGGGGAGAGCAGCAACGGAGTAGCAGGCTGCAAGCAGCAGATCGGTGAATCGCAGAAAAGACGGTCAGAGTACCGTGGTCTCTAGAAGCAGAGTCTCGGGCAGCGAGGTCCCTCGGAGCAGAGTCTCGAGCAGCAATCCCAGAAGAGAGAATAGGCAGCAGTAGGACAACGGTGGAGGGATCTGAGATCGGATACCTAGATGCCCAACTAAGGTTCTTCAGCATGCAGCCATCTTCTTCAGCATGCAGGCGCTCGCGTAGAGAGGCATCTGGTGTCAGAAAACCTCTCCCCCAAAAATTCGGGGTTTGTCCGTGCCCTTTTTATCCTTCTTTCCAGCCTTCGAGACATTTCGGGACGGCTCTATGGGGCAGGAGCTGCTGTTGGGCAGATGTGGGGCATAACTATGGGGCAAAATCTGCTGTGGGGCTGATGTGGGTAAGATCTATGAGACAGGAGCTGCTGTGGTTCAGATCTATGGGGCAGGAGCAGCTCTGGGGCACATGTGGGTCAGATCTATGTGTTAGGAGCAGCTGTGGGGCAGATGTGGGTCAGATCTATAGGGCAAAGGCTGCTGTGTGGCAGATGTGGGTCAGATCTATGGGGCAGGAGCTGCTGTGGGTCAGATGTGGGTCAGATCTATAGGTCAGGAGCTGCTGTGGCTGATGTGGGCCAGTTCTAAGGGGCAGGAGATGCTGTGAGTCAGATGTATGAGGCAGGAGCTGCTGTGGGGCAGATGGGGGTCAGATCTATGGGGCAGGAGATGCTGTGGAGCAGATGTGGGTCAGATCTATAGGTCAGGAGCTGCTGTGGCTGATGTGGTCCAGTTCTATGGGGCAGGAGATGCTGTGAGTCAGATGTATGAGGCAGGAGCTGCTGTGGGGCGGATGGGGGTCAGATCTATGGGGCAGGAGCTGCTGTGGAGCAGATGTGGGTCAGATCTATGGGGCAGGAGCTGCTGTGGGGCAGATGTGGGTCAGATCTATGGGGCAGGAGCTGCTGTGGGGCTGATGTTGGTCAGATCTTTGGGGCAGCAGCTGCTGTGGAGCAGATCTGGGTAAGATCTATGTCGCAGGAGCTGCTGTGGGGCAGACGTGGCACATATCTATGGGGCAAAATCTGCTGTGGGGCTGATGTGGGTCAGATCAATGGGGCAGGATCTCCTGTGGGGCTGATGTGGGTCAAATCAATGGGGCAGAGCTGCTCTGGGGCACATGTGGGTCAGATCTATGGGGCAGGAGCTGCTGTGGGGCAGATTTGAATCAGATCTATAGGGCAGGAGCTGCTGTGGGTCAGATCTACGGGACTGGAGCTGCAGTGGAGCACATGTGGGTCAGATCTATGGGGTAGAAGCTGTTGTGGGGCTGATGGTGGTTAGATCTATAAGGCAGGAGCTGCTGTGGGGCTGACTTGGGTCAGATCTATGGGGCAGGAGCTGCTTTGGGGGTGATGGTGGTTAGATCTATATGGCAGGAGCTGCTGTGGGGCACATGTGGGTCAGACCTATGGGGCAGGAGCTGCAGAGGGGATGATGTAGGTCAGATCTATGGGGCAGGAGTTGCTGTGGGGAATATGAGGGACATATCTATGGTGCAAAATCTGCTGTTGGACTGATGTGAGTCAGATCTATGAGTTTGGAGCTGCTGTGGGGCACATGTGGGTCAGATCTATGGGGCAGGAGATGCTGTGGGGCTGATTTGGGTCAGATCTATGTGGCAGGAGATGCTGTGGGTCAGATCTATGGGGCAGGAGCTGCTGTGGGGAACATGTGGGTCAGGTCTATGGGGCAGGAGCTGCTGTGGGCACATGTGGGTCACACTGGGACCCATATGGGGACAAAGGGAGACATCATAGAGACTCATAGGGACCTATTGAGACCAATAGGGACCCAAAGAGAGACATAGAGACCCCATAGAAAGCCATGGAGACCCCATAGAGGCACAAAGTGACACATAGAGGGACACCAAGACCCATAGAAACCAGATAGAGACTCCATATAGACACATAGGAACACATAGAGACCCACTGGGACAGTGAGACCACATATAGACTCATAGGGACACATTAGGAGCCATTAAGACCCATAGGGACACATAGGACGACTTTGAAACTTATAGATACCCAAAGGAAGACATTTGGGCCCAGAGATAACCATAAGAGACCCCATAGAGACCCCATAGGGGCACATAGCAACCCATAGGGGGGACATTGGGACACATAGGTACACATTGTGACCCGTAGGAAGACACTGGGACCCATAGGGGGACATTGGGACACATAGGGACCCAATGAATTACAGTGGGGGACAGTGAGACCCATAGAGATACATAAGGACCCCGCTGAGACCCATAAGAGACCCCATAGAGGCACCTAGGGACCACATTGAAACTCATAGATACTTTTAGGAAGACATTTGGGCCCAGAGATATCCATAAGAGACCCCACAGAGACCCCATAGAGGCACATAGCAACCCATAGGGGGGGCATTGGGACACGTAGGGAAACGTTCTGACCCATAGGGAGACACTGGGACCCATATGGGGACATTGGGACACATAGGGACCCCTTGGACTACAGTGGGGGACAGCCAGACCCATAGAGACACATAGAAACCCTGCTGAGACCCATAAGAGACCCCATAGAGGCACATAGGGACCACATTGAAACCCATAGATAGCTATAGGAAGATATTTGGGCCCAGAGATACCCATAAGAAACCACATACAAGCACATAGCAACCCATAGGGGGGACATTGGGACACATAGTGACCCATAGGGGGACATTGGGACACATAGGTACACATAGGGAGACACTGGGACCCATAGGGGGGACATTGGGACACATAGGGACACACCGTGACCCATGAGGAGACACTGGATCCCATAGGGGGACAATGGGACACATAAGGACCCCATGGATTACAGTGGGGGACAGTGAGACCCATAGAGACACATAGGGAACCCGCTGAGACCCATAAGAGACCCCATAGAGGCACCTAGGGACCTAATGTAACCCATAGATACCCACAGGGAGACATTTGGGCCCAGAGCTATCCATAAGAGAGCCCATTGAGGCACATAGCAACCCATAGGGGGGACATTGGGACACATAGGGACACATAGTGACCCATAGGGAGACACTGGGACCCATATGGGGATATTGGGACACATAGGGACCACATGGATTACAGTGGTGGACAGTGAGACCCATAGAGACACATAGGGACTTCGTTGAGACCCATAAGAGACCCCATAGAGGCACATAGGGACCACATTGAAACCCATAGATACCCTTAGGAATACATTTGGGACGATAGTTACCCATAAAAGACCCCATAGAGACCCCATAGAGGCACATAGCAAAGCATAGTGGGGACATTGGGACACATAGGGACCCCATAGAGAGACATAGAGACATATAGGGACCCATTTAGAGGCATAATAACCCCATAGAGTCCTATAGGGACACCCAGAGATCCATAGGGAAACATTGGGACCCACAGGGGCTGTGTGGGAGATTGGTAATCACAGCCTGAACCTCTGATTAATCAGCTGAGGCAAGTGTGGGGTCAGCTGCGGGAGCACAGGTGAGAGTAATGGAGCTGTGCTCCCGGGAGGGCTGGAGCTCGACTCCACCTCCTCTGAGACCTCATTTAAGGGCTGACCCTCACTCGAGCCGCTTTCCATTATCTTTCCGAGCTCCCTGTTACCGGGTGAGGTCCCAGAAGACTGGAGGCTTGCCAACGTGACTCCCATTTCCAAGCAAGGTTGTCAGGAGGATCCGGGCAACTCCAGGCCTGTTAGCCTGACCTCGGTGCCAGGGAAGGGAATGGAACGAATTGTCTTGAGGGAGATGACAGATGCGGCAGGTGTGGGATGAGCAGGAGATCAGACCTAGCCAGCATGGGTTCGTGAAGGGCAGCTCCTGCTTGACCAATCTGATCTCCTTCTACGATCCTGTGACCCATCTGATGGATGAAGGAAAGAAAGAAAGGCTGTTGATGTGCTCTACTTGGACTTCAGCAAAGCCTTCACAACTGTCTCCCATGCTATTCTCCTACAAAAGCTGGCAGCCCTTTTCCAACCTTGAGAATTCTGTGATTCTGTGAGGCAGCATCTCTTGGACATCGCTCTGCAGTGAAGACCGCCCCAGCTTCCTCAGCGAAGGCATCACCACTGGTGAGTTTCTCTCTCGCTTAGAACCTCTGTACATTTGTTACCATCTTTGTTACCATCTGTATAGTTACCACCTAGACAGGGGGACATAGAGAGACACTGGGACCCATAGGGACCCATAGAGATCCAGAGGAAGATATTGGGACCCATAGAGAGACACGGGGACCCATAGAGACACATAGAGAAACATAGACAGTCATTGGGAGCCATAAGGATAAATTGAGACCCATAGAGACCCCATTGAGACCCATAGTGCCTCAAAGAAACCCATAGCGACCCCATAGTCACCCATAGCGCCCCATAGGAACACAAAGATACCCCATAGAGCCCCATAGACACCCCATAGTGACCCATAGGGGCCCAAAGAGACCCCATAGCACCCCATAGCTACTCCATAGTGCCCCATAGCAGCCCATGGAGCCTCATAGACACTCCATTGTGCCCCAGAGCACCCCATTGCACCCCATAGGGACCCATAGACACAGCATACTGCTCCATAGAGCCCCATAGACACCCCATAGTTCCCCACAGCACCCCATAGCAGCCCACAGTGCCCCATAGACACCACATAAGGCCCTACAGCCACACCATAGAGCCCAATTGAACCACATAGACACCCCATATCGCCCCATAGTGCCTGTAGACAACCCATAGTGCCCCATACAGACCCACTGAACCCCATACAGACCCCATAGAGCCCCACAGACAACCCATAGATCCCCAAAGACACCCCATAGACTCCCCATAGAGCCCCATAGGGACCTCATAGCGCCCCATAGAAACCCCATTCTTCCGCATAGAGCCCCATAGCAAACCATAGCACCCCATAGTCACCCATAGCGCCCCATAGCAACCCAAGGATACCCCAAAGCAACCCATAGCCACCCTACAGCACCGCATAGCCACCCCATAGGGCCCCATAGACACCACATAGTGACCCATAGCGCTCCATAGGGGCACAAAGAGACCCCAAATCATCCCATAGCTACTCCACAGTGCCCCATAGCAGCCCATGGAGCCTCATAGACACTCCCCTGTGCCCCACAACGCCCCATTGCACCCCATAGGGACCCATAGACACCCTATACTGCTCCATAGAGCCCCATAGCACCCCATAGTGCCTCACAGCACCCCATAGCACAACATAGTGCCACATAGACACCACATAAGGATATATAGCCGCGCCATAGAGCCCCATAGACATCCCATAGAGCCCCATAGGTAACCCATTGTGCCCCATAGATCTCCCATAGCCACCCATAGAAACTCATTTTGCCACATAGACACACCATAGCGTTCCATAGACACCCCATAGAAACCTCAGAACGCCCCATAGTACTCCATAGAGCTCCATAGGCACCCCATAGAGCCCCATAGAGAACCCATAGAGGCACATAGCAACCCATAGGGGGGACATTGGGACACATAGGGACACAAAGTGACCCATAGGGAGACACTGGGACCCATAGGGTGACATTGGGACACATAGGGACACCATGGATTACAGTGGGGGACAGTGATACCCGTAGAGACACATAGAGACTCTGCTGAGACCAATAAGAGTCCCCATAGAGGCACATAGGGAACACAATGAAACCCATAGATACCCATAGGAGGAAATTTAAGCCCATAGATACAAAAAAGAGACCCCATAGAGACACATAGCTACCCATAGGGCAGATATTGGGACACATAGGGACACATAGTGACCCATAGGGAGACACTGGGACCCATAGGGGGACATTGGGACACATAGAGACCCCATGGATTAAGGTGGGGGACAGTGAGACCCATAGAGGCACATAGGGACCACATTGAAACCCATAGATACCCATAGGAAGACATTTGGGCCCAGAAATACCCATAAGAGACCACATAGAGACCCCATAGAGGTACATAGCAACCCATAGTGTGGACATTGGGACACAGAGTGACCCCATGGATTACAGTGGGGAACAGTGAGACCCGTAGAGACACATAGGGGCTCCACTGATACCCATAAGAGACCCCATAGAGGCACATAGGGACCTCATTGAAACCCATAGATACCCATAGGAAGACATTTGGGCCCAGAGATACCAATAAGAGTCCCCATAGAAACCCCAAAGTGGGCCATTGGGACACATAGGGGGGACATTCGGCACTTAGGAACAAATAGTGACCCATAGGGAGACACTGGGACCCATAGGGGTATATTGGGACACATAGGGACCCCATGGAACATAGTGGGGGACAGTGAGACCCATAGAGACACATAGGGACTTCGCTGTAACCCTTAAGAGACCCCATAGAGGCACATAGGGACGTAATGTAACCTATGGATACCAATAGGTAGATATTTTGGCCCAGAGATACTCATAAGAGACCCCATGGAGACACTTAGCAACACATAGGAGGGACATTGGGACACATAGGGACACATTGTGACCCATAGGCTGACACTGGGACCAATAGGGGGACATTGGGACACATAGGGACCCCATGGATTTCAGTGGGGGACAGTGAGACCCATAGAGACACATAGGGACCTCGCTGAGACCCATAAGAGACCCCATAGAGGCACATAGGGACCACATTGAAACCCATAGGTACCCATAGGAATACATTGGGCAGGAAATTGAGCTTTTGGGGCAGGAGATGGCACTTGTGGGGCGTAAGGTGGAACTTATGGGGCAGGAGGTGGAACTTGTGGAGCAGGAGGTGGCACTTGTGGGGCGGGAGGTTGGAGTTGTTGGGCAGGAGGTGGCATTTTGAGGCAGAAGGTGGCATTTGTGTGGCAGGAGGTGGCAATTGTGGGGCACGAGTTGGAAATTGTTGGGCAGGAGGTGGAAGTTTTGGGGCAGGGTTTGGCAGTTGTAGGGCGGGAGGTGGCACTTGTGGGGCAGGAAATGGAGCTTTTAGGGCAGGAGGTGGAACTTGTGCAGAAGGAGGTGGTACTTGTTGGGCGGAAATTGGAACTTGTTGGGAGGGAAGAGGTACTTGTGGGGCAGGAAGTGGCTCTTGTGGGGCAGGAGCTGGCACTTGTGGGTCAGGAGGTGGCACTTGTGGGTCAGGAGGAGGAAGTTGGTCAGTCAGTGACACTTGTGGGGCAGGAGGTGGATTACTTGGGGGGGAGGAGGCAAAGGTGTGGACAAATGTGGCACTTCAGGGGAATGAGCTGGCACTTGTGGGGCAGAAATTGGCACTTATGGGGCAGGAGGATGTCTTTGTCGGTCAGGAGGTGGCACTTGTGAGCAGGAATTGGATGATGTAGTGCAGGAGCTGGCACTTGTGAAGCATGAGCTGGCACATGTGGGGCAGGAATTGGCACTTGTGGGGCAGGAGGTGGCACTTGTGGGGCAGGAGGTGGTCCTTGTGGGACGAGAGGTGGCACTTGTTGGGCGGGAGGTGGAACTTATGGGGCGTTACGTGGAAGTTGTGGGGCGGGAGGTGGCTCTTTTGAGGCAGGAGGTGGCACTTGTGGACCAGGAGATGGAAGTTGTAGGGCGGGAGGTGGCACTTGTGGGGCAGGAGGTGGAAGTTGTGGAGCGGGAGGTGGCATTTGTGGGGCGAAAGGTGGCATTTGTGGGGCAGGAGGTTGCACTTGTGGGGCAGGAGGTGGCACTTGTGGGGCGGAAATTGGAACTTGTTGGGAGGGAAGAGGTACTTGTGGGGCAGGAAGTGGCTCTTGTCGGGCAGGAGCTGGCACTTGTGGGGCAGGAGGTTGCACTTGTGCGTCAGGAGGAGGAAGTTGGGCGGTCAGTGACACTTGTGGGGCAGGAGGTGCATTATTTGGGGGGGAGGTGGCAGTGGTGTGGCAAAATGTGGCACTTGTGGGGCAGGAGCTGGCACTTCAGGGGAATGAGCTGGCACTTGTAGGGCAGGAATTGGCACTTGTGGGGCAGGAGGTGGTCGTTGTGGGGCAGGAGGTGGCACTTGTGGGGCAGGAAATGGCACCAGTGGGGTAGGATTTGGAACCTGTGGGGTAAGAAATGGCACTTGTTGGGCAGGAGGTGGCACTTGTGGGGCGGAAGTGGAACTTGTTTGTCATGTGGCCACAATTGTTGGGCGGGAGGTGGCACTTATGAGGCAGGAGGTGGCAATTGTGGGGCAGGAGGTGGAAGTTGTGGGGTGGGAGGTGGCACCTGTGGGGCTTGAGGTGGATCTTTTTGTGCAGGAGGTGGCGCTTGTGGGGCTGGAGTTGGATGATGTGGAGCCGGAAATTTGTAGGGCACAGGTGGATGTTGTGGGGCATGATTAGGCACTTATGGGGCTGGAGGTGGCACTTGTGGGGCGGAAGTGGAACTTGTAAGACAGGAGGTGGAAATTGTTGTGGTGGGAGTTGGAAGTTGTGAGGCAGGAGGTGGCACTTGTGGGGCGGGAGATGTAACTTGAGGGGCAGGAGGTGGCACTTGTGGGGTGGGAGGTAGATGATGTGGGGCAGGAGGTGGCACTTGTGGAGCAGGAGTTGGAAGTTGCAGAACAGGATTTGGCACTTGTGGGGCAGGAGGTGGCACTTGTGTGGTGGGATGTTGAAGTTGTGGGGCGGGAGGTGGCATTTGTGGGGCTGGAACTGGCTCTTGTGGGCCGTGAGGTAGAGGTTGTGGGGCTGAAAATGGCACTTGTGGGGCAGGAGTTAGCACATGTGGGACAGGAGGTGGCATTGTGGGGCAGGAGCTGGCACTTCAGGGGAGTGAGCTGGCACTTGTAGGGCATGAATTGGCACTTGTGGTGCAGGGGGTGGATGATGTGGGGCAGGAGGTGGTCGTTGTGGGGCAGGAGGTGGCACTTGTGGGGCAGAAGGTGGATGATGTGGGACAGGACCTGGCACATGTGGGGCAGGAATTGGCACTTGTGGGGCAGGAGGTGGCACTTGTTGGGTGGGAGGTGGACGATGTGGGGCAGGAGTTGGCACTTGTGGGGCAGGATGTGGCACACGTTTTGCAGGAGTCGGCACTTGTGTGGCAGGATGTTGAAGTTGTGGGGCAGGAGGTTGCACTTGTGGGTCAGGAGGAGGAAGTTGCGGTCAGTGACACTTGTGGGGCAGGAGGTGGATTATTTGGGGGGGGAGGTGGCAGTGGTGTGGCAAAATGTGGCACTTGTGGGGCACGAGCTGGCACTTCAGGGGAATGAGCTGGCACTTGTAGGGCAGGAATTGGCACTTGTGGGGCAGGAGGTGGATGATGTGGGGCAGGAGGTGGATGATGTGGGGCAGGAGGTGGTCATTGTGGGGCAGGAGGTGGAACTTGTGGGGCAGGAGGTGGAATTTGTGGCGTGGTAGGTGGCACTTGTGGGACAGGAACTGGCACTTCTGGGGCGGGAGGTGGAAGTTGTGGGGCAGGAAATGGCACTTGTGGGGCAGGAGTTGGCACATGTGGGACAGGAGGTGGTACTTGTGGGGCAGGAAATGGCACCTGTGGTGCAGGAGTTGGAACCTGTGGGGTAAGAAATGGCAATTGTTGGGCAGGAGGTGGCACTTGTGGGGCGGGAAGTGGATGATGTGGTGCAGGAGCTGGCACTTGTGAAGCCTGAGCTGGCACTTGTGGGGCAGGAAGTGGAACTTGTAAGACAGGAGGTGGAAATTGTGGGGCGGAATGTAAAGTTGTGGGGCAGGAGGTGGCACTTGTGGGTCAGGTATTGGCACTTGTGGGGCAGGAGATGTAACTTGAGGGGAGGGGGTGGAAGTTGTGGGGCGGGAGGTGGCACTTGTGGGGCAGGAGGTGGCACTTGTGGGGAGGGATGTGGCACTTGTGGGGCTGGAGGTGGCACTTGTGGGGCAGGAGGTGGATGATATGGGGCAGGAGTTGGCACTTGTGGGGCAGGATGTGGCACACGTTGGGCAGGAGGTGGCACTTGTATGGCGGGATGTTGAAGTTGTGGGGCAGGAGGTGGCATTTGGGGGGCTGGAACTGGCTCTTGTGGGGCAGGAGGTGGAAGTTGTAGGGCAGGAAATGGCACTTGTGGGGCAGGAGGTGGCACTTGTGGGGCAAGAAATGGCACTTGTGGGGCAGGAGTTGGCACTTGTGGGTCAGGTGGTGGCACTTGTGGTGTGGGAGGTGGCACTTGTGGAATTGGAGTTGACACTAGTGCGACAGAAGGTGGAAGTTGTGGGGAAGTATTTGGCACTTGTGGGGCAAGAGGTGGCACTTGTGGGGCAGGAGGTGGTCCTTGTGGGACGAGAGGTGGCACTTGTTGGGCAGGAGGTGGAACTTACGGGGCGTTACGTGGAAGTTGTGGGGCGGGAGGTGGCACCTATGGAAATGGAGATGGCACTAGTGGGGCAGGTAGTGGCACTTGTGGGGTGGGATATGGAACTTATGGGGCAGGAGTTGACACTTTTGGGGCAGGAGGTGGAAGTTGTGGGGCTGGACGTGGCACTTGTGGGGCGGGAGTTGGCATTTTGGGGAGGGTGGTGGCACTTGTTGGGCAGGAGGTGGCACTTGTGGGGCAGGAGATGGAAGTTGTAGGGCGGGAGGTGGCACTTGTGGGGCAGGAGGTGGAAGTTGTGGAGCGGGAGGTGGAAGTTGTAAGGCGGGAGGTGGCACTTGTGGGGCAGGAGGTTGCACTTATGTGTCAGGAGGAGGAAGTTGGGCGGTCAGTGACACTTGTGGGGTAGGAGCTGGCACTTCAGGGGAATGAGCTGGCACTTGTAGGGCAGGAATT
The DNA here is from genome assembly GCF_054131305.1 of Coturnix japonica. NCBI lineage: Eukaryota > Metazoa > Chordata > Aves > Galliformes > Phasianidae > Coturnix > Coturnix japonica. The sequence continues at coordinate 994,201 of NC_140680.1, read as the reverse complement.
GGCACTTGTGGCGCAGGGGGTGGATGATGTGGGGCAGGAGGTGGTCATTGTGGGGCAGGAGGTGGCACTTGTGGAGCAGGAGGTGGAAGTTGAAGGGCAGGATTTGGCACTTGTGGGGCGGGAGGTGGCACTTGTGGACACACGGAGCCACTGGGCCAGTCACAATAGGATGTTTTTGCCAGTCTTTACCAGTGAGGCTTATTTCGGCCTCCAACACAGTCAATTCTTGAGAGCCCCCAGTCACTCCATTGATTCTGTTTGATTGATTCTGTCCCTTTGTGATTCGAGGGCATTAGAGTGCACTTTGCACCGGTATCCAGCAGTGGTTCTGTGGTTCTGTTGGGCCAGACCATTTAATCCACACAGTCCAATAAACTCTTATTATCCCTCTCCCCGCCAAGACTGAGGGCAGGGCCCCTCTATGGGTTACCTGTGATGAATGGAGCAACTCCACTGGTGGTTGGTCTGTTTTGTAGTTCTCTCACCCGTGCTCGCAGTACAGGAGTAGGCTGGTCGTGCCACTTCCTCATGTCTTCTCTGTGGTCCCGTAGGTAGCACCACATGGAAACACGCTGTGCAATCTTACTGTTGTTCCTTGCTTGAGCTGGAAAGCACGTGTGTCTAATAGCTGAAACTTTTCATGATACAGGTGAAGAGTAGGATTGGAATATTTTGATCAGGTCCTTCACTAGACCTGGTGACCCGTATGGAGACTGACCTTCATCAGTCGTTTCTGATACTACTACTCGACCATCACAATTAGTCGATGGAAATAGTTTCTTGTGCATTTCATCTATCAGTCTTCTACTCGTGAGATGGCAGAAACTGCGGTGCGTACTGGGGGGAGCTGCTCTTCATAGTTTTGAAGTGTCATAATCAGTTCAAAAACTCGGGGTCTTCTCTCTTGTTCCTCAGATCTTCCAAATGTCGTTGCCAGTGTGTGTGCATATCTTTCTGGTGCTGTACTTGTGAGTTTCTGCCACATGCTAGGCTTGGTCCTCACTCTCTCAGGATCACGGTCTTGTGGATCAGGGTCATACAACATTTCCACCACGGTCATTTCCCTCAGGTACTGGATACCTTTTTCGATGGTATCCCACTTAATAGTCTGAGGCTTCAAAGCATCCTTGAAGGGTTACATTTCCCTCACGGCTGTTAACAGTCCAGAGGGTGCCAGCTCCATCCAAACATCTGCTAATCTCTCTGTCGATAGCTGGGTCTCTGGCAATGCTTCCTAGTTGGTGAGATTCATTACCAGCTAGAGACAGGCTGTTGGCCCCGTTGTCCCAGCAGCAAATCAATCAGGCAAGAGACCTTCATTTTGATGCCATGTAAACTCCTTTCTTGAGCCTTGGAATTCATCCATCTTCAGAGATTGATGAATGGTAATAGAGATTTCCTCCTCATCACTCTCTTCTTCATGCCTCTTAGTTGTTTTTTTTTGTTTTTTTTTTGTTTTTTTTTTTTTTTTTGCATTTCTCAGTGCCAATCCAGACCCCCTACCTGGATCTTCTGCTGCCTCCTCCTCTGCTTCTCCTTCTTCTCATCCTAGACACAAGGACACCTGTTTCCATTTCTTCCTTCCACAGGGGCAACTGATATTGTTACTGGTGCCTCCTGTGACTGATCAGAGTTGACTTGGGGATTTATTTTTTTTTTGAGGCTTGAACCTCAGATCGGAAACTCTCCCTCTCCAGGGTAGTAGTATATAGAGCACGGTAAGCATAAGCCAAACCCCAAGTGTGGTTTACCTCCTTAGATCTCTGACTCAAATACTCAATTTCTCAGGGTCCCTCAGGTGTTCAAGAGTGAAATCCCATGACACTGCGGGTCCCCACGCTTCTAAGATTTTTCCTAAACCTTTCCATATTCCCTGCCAGTCAGCATTTTCTGGTTTTGGAGGGGACTTCCGCATAGAACGAATGGAGAGGAGTACATTCATATATATTGATACTGATAACATGAACATGAGTATGAACACAAGGATGAACACTAACTCGGTTTTCAAAAACTGTGCGGCAATCTGATAAGGCAGCCTGGAAACCGGATTGAACATCGTGGTGTTTGTAAAACTAGCTGCTGTGAAATTAGCAATTGTGAAATTAGTCATTCTAAAATTAACTATTTCATCTGGGATGCAAGTGTCAAAATTCACATCATACCACATTGCGTAGAAGTACCAGGCCCTTACTTGGTCGTATAATGCATATATTCTATAACAAGAAATCAATAAATTAAGAAGGGCCAGTAAGTTTCAAAGAACATGATGGCTTTGAATCCCCTATGCAGTGCTCCTAAAATAAAGAGCAGACTCATAGCTGGCAGTAGCTGGCAGGCACTGTAAAAGTCAGAGCTAGCTAGCTGTGCTCTGGGAGAGAAAGAAATCCCTTTGTTTTCTTTACAAAAGCAAGATAACAATGCTCAGAGTTTACAGCTACCCCTGAATTTTGACAGTTTGCCTGGACTTTCAAGGTCACGTTCTCAGTGAGCAGCTATGAAAAGATATCACATCCCTAACGAAGCTCTCTGAGAGCAAAGAGAGATTTGTTCTAAAAGCTAAAAAGCAGCAGCTTATGCCCGCCATCTCCACCAAAATCTGTCACAGGTTACCTAGATTTACCTTTGCGAATGACAGGGGGCAGCTGCCCTGTAGGGTCCCCAGCCCAAAAAAGAGAGCTCCAGCCTGGGAGGAGATTATACATATGTCCTCCTCCCATGACTAACTTTGGCCGCGAAGTCCTCTGGGATATGTAGTTTTCTTCTGAGAGATGAGTATTTGGAACGTTGTTATTCCATGGAACTGGAGTACGAAGCTCCTAATGATCCACACTGCACATAATGTTATGATGTGGCACTTGTGCGGCAGGAGGTGGCACTTGTTGGATGGGAGGTGGTTGATATGGGGAAGGAGGTGGCAATTGTGCGGTTCGAGGTAGCACTTGTGGAGCAGGAGGTGGACGTTGCGTGGCAGGATTTGGCACTTGTGTGGTGGGAGTTGGCACTTGTGGAGCAGGAGGTAAAAGTTGCGGGGCAGGATTTGGCACTTGTGGGGCAGGATGTGGCACACGTTGGGCAGGAGTTGGCACTTGTATGGCGGGTTGTTGAAGTTGTGGGGCGGGAGGTGGCCTTTGTGGGGCTGGAACTGGCTCTTGTGGGGCAGGAGGTGGAAGTTGTGGGGCAGGAAATGGCACTTGTGGGGCAGGAGGTGGCACTTGTGGGGCAAGAAATGGCACTTGTGGGGCAGGAGTTGGCACTTGTGGGTCAGGTGGTGGCACTTGTGGTGTGGGAGGTGGCACTTGTGGAATTGGAGTTGGCACTAGTGCGACAGAAGGTGGAAGTTGTGGGGAAGTATTTGGCACTTGTGGGGCAAGAGGTGGAACTTGTGGGGCAGGAGGTGGTCCTTGTGGGACGAGAGGTGGCACTTGTTGGGCAGGAGGTGGAACTTATGGGGCGTTACGTGGAAGTTGTGGGGCGGGAGGTGGCACCTATGGAAATGGAGATGGCACTAGTGGGGCAGGTAGTGGCACTTGTGGGGCAGGATATGGAACTTATGGGGCAGGAGTTGACACTTTTGGGGCAGGAGGTGGAAGTTGTGGGGCTGGACGTGGCTCTTGTGGGGCGGGAGTTGGCATTTTGTGGAAGGTGGTGGCACTTGTTGGGCAGAAGGTGGCACTTGTGGGGCAGGAGGTGGTCCTTGTGGGACGAGAGGTGGCACTTGTTGGGCAGGAGGTGGAACTTATGGGGCGTTACGTGGAAGTTGTGGGGCGGGAGGTGGCTCTTTTGAGCCAGGAGGTGGCTCTTGTGGGGCGGGAGGTGGCACTTGTGGGTCGGGAGGTGGCACTACTGGGGCAGGAGGTGGAAGTTGTGGAGTGGGAGGTGGAAGTTGTGGAGCGGGAGGTGGCACTTGTGGGGCGAAAGGTGGCATTTGTGGGGCAGGAGGTTGCACTTGTGGGGCAGGAGGTGGCACTTGTGGGGCGGAAATTGGAACTTGTTGGGAGGGAAGAGGTACTTGTGGGGCAGGAAGTGGCTCTTGTCGGGCAGGAGCTGGCACTTTTAGGGCAGGAGGTTGCACTTGTGGGTCAGGAGGAGGAAGTTGGGCGGTCAGTGACACTTGTGGGGCAGGAGGTGGATTATTTGGGGGGGAGGTGGCAGTGGTGTGGCAAAATGTGGAACTTGTGGGGCAGGAGCTGGCACTTCAGGGGAATGAGCTGGCACTTGTAGGGCAGGAATTGGCACTTGTAAGGCAGGAGGTGGCACTTGTGGGGGGGGATGTGGCACTTGTGGGGTGGGAGGTGGCACTTGTGGGATGCGAGGTGGCACTTGTGGGGCAGGAGGAGGCTGTTGTTGGGCGGGAGGTGGGACTTGTGTAACAAGAGGTGGAAATTGTGCGGTGGGATGTGGCACTTGTGGGGTGGGAGGTGGCACTTGCGGGGCTGGGGGCGGCACTTGTGGGGCAGTGTGTGGCACTTGAGGGGCGGGAGGTGGCACTTGTGGGGCGGGATGTGGCAGTTGTGGGGCAGATGATGACACCTGTGGGGCGGGAGGTGGATGTTTTGGGGAAGGAGGTTGAAGTTGTGGGGAGGGTGGTGGCACTTGTGGGGCGGGAGGTGGCACTAGTGGGGCAGGAGTTGGCACTTTTGGGCTGGGTCATAGCACTTGTTGGGCAGGGGTTGGCACTTGTGGGGCAGGAAATGTTACTTGTGGGGCAAGAAGTGGCTCTTGAAGGGCAGGAGGTGGCTCTTGTGGGGCAGGAGTTATTTCTTGTGGATCTGGAGGTGGTACTTGTGGGCCTGGAGGTTGCACTTGTGAGGCGGGAGGTGGAAGTTGTGGGGCGGGTGGTGGCAGTTGTGGGGCTGGAGGTATCACTTGTGCGGCAGGAAGTGGCACTTGTGGAGCAGAAGGTGGCACTTGTGGGGAAGAGGTGACACTTGAGGGGCAGGAGGTGGCACTTGTGGGGCAGAAGTTGGCACTTGTGGGTCGGGAGGTGGCACTTGTTGGGCAGGAGGTGGCACTTGTGGGGCAGGAGGTGGTCATTGTGGGGTGGGAGGTTGCACTTGTGGGATGCGAGGTGGCACTTGTGGGGCAGGAGGAGGCTGTTGTTGGGCGGGAGGTGGGACTTGTGTAACAAGAGGAGGAAATTGTGCGGTGGGATGTGGCACTTGTGGGGCAAGGGGTGGCACTTGCGGGGCTGGGGGCGGCACTTGTGGGGCAGTGTGTGGCACTTGAGGGGCGGGAGGTGGCACTTGTGGGGCGGGATGTGGCAGTTGTGGGGCAGATGATGACACCTGTGGGGCGGGAGGTGGATGTTTTGGGGAAGGAGGTTGAAGTTGTGGGGAGGGTGGTGGCACTTGTGGGGCGGGAGGTGGCACTAGTGGGGCAGGAGTTGGCACTTTTGGGCTGGGTCATAGCACTTGTTGGGCAGGGGTTGGCACTTGTGGGGCAGGAAATGTTACTTGTGGGGCAAGAAGTGGCTCTTGAAGGGCAGGAGGTGGCTCTTGTGGGGCAGGAGTTATTTCTTGTGGATCTGGAGGTGGTACTTGTGGGCCTGGAGGTTGCACTTGTGAGGCGGGAGGTGGAAGTTGTGGGGCGGGTGATGGCAGTTGTGGGGCTGGAGGTATCACTTGTGCGGCAGGAAGTGGCACTTGTGGAGCAGAAGGTGTCACTTGTGGGGAAGAGGTGACACTTGAGGGGCAGGAGCTGGCACTTGTGGGGCAGAAGTTGGCACATGTGGGTCGGGAGGTGGCACTTGTGGTGCGGGAGGTGGCACTTGTGGGGCGGGAGGTGGAACTTGTGGTGCGGGAGGTGGCACTTGTGGGTCAGGAGTTGGATTTGTGGGGCGGGTTGTGGCACTTGTGGGGCGGGAGGTGGCACTTGTGGGGCGTGAGGTGGAAGTTGTGGGGCGGCAGGTGGCAATTGTGGGTCAGGAGGAGGCATTTGTGAGGCAGGAGGTGGATGATGTGGGGCAGGAGGTGGCACTTGTGGGAAGTAGGTAGCACTTGTGGGGCAGGAGGTGGCACTTGTGTGGCAGGAGGAGGCACATGTGGGGCAGGAGGAGGCTGTTGTTGGGCGGGAAGTGGAAGTTGTGGGGCGGGAGGTGGCACTTATGGGGCTGGATGTGGAAGTTGTGTGGCAGGATTTGACACTTCTGGGGCTGCAGGTGGCACTTGTGGGGTGGGTGGTAGAACTTGTGGGGGGTGAGGTGTAACTTGTGGAGCGGGAGGTGACAACTGTGGGACAGGAGGAGGCACTTGTGGGTCGGGAGGTGGCACTTTTAAGGCGGGAGGTGGCAGTTGTGGGGCGGGAGGTGGCACTTATGGGGCAGGAGATTATATTTGTTGTGCAGTAGGTGGCACCTGTGGAGTGGGAGATGGAAGTTGTGGGGCAGGAGGTGACACTTGTGGGGCGGTTGGTGGATGATGTGGGGCAGGAGCTGGAAGTTGTGGGGCAGGAGGTGGAAGTTGCAGGGCAGGATTTGGCATTTGTGGGGCAGGAGGTGGCACTTGTGGGGCAGGTGCTGGCACTTGTGGGGCATGAGCTGGCACTTGTGGGGCAGGAATTGGCACTTGTGGGGCAGGAGGTGGCACTTGTGGGGAAGGAGGCTGTCTTTGTGGGGTTGGAGGTGGCACTTGTGGGGCAGGAAGTTGATGATGTGGGGCAGGAGCTGGCACTTGTGAAGCATGAGCTGGCACTTGTGGGGCGAGAGGAGCTGGACTTGCAGGGTGACAGGTGGCACTTGTGGGGTGGGAGGTGGCACTTGTGGGGCAGGTGTTGGCACTTGTGGGGCAGGTGTTGGCACTTGTGGGGCAGGAAATGGCACCTGTGGGGCAGGAGGTGGCGCTTTTGGGGCAGGTGGTGGCATTTGTTGGGCGAGAGGTGAAACTTATGGGGCAGGAGTTGACACCTGAAGGTCAAGATGTGGAACTTGTTGGGCAGGAGGTGACACTTGTGGGGCAGGAGGTGTCAGTTGTTTGGTGGGAGGTGGCACTTGTGGGGCAGGTGGTGTTACCTGTGGGGTGGGGGTGTAACTTGTGGGGCAGGAGGTGGTGATAGAGGGACTGGAGGTGGCATTTTATGGCGGGAGGTGGCACTTGTAGGGCAGGATGTGGAAGTTGTGAAGCGGGAGGTGGCACTTGTGTGGCGGGAGGTGGAATTTGTGGGGTGGTATGCAACAGATGTGGGGCAGGAAATGGCACTTGTGGCGCAGGAGTTGGTAAATATGTGACAGGAGGTGGTACTTGTGGGGCAGGAAATGGCACCTGTGGGGCAGGAGTTGGAACATGTGGGGTAAGAAATGGCACTTGTTGGGCAGGAGGTGGCACTTGTGGAGCGGGAGGTGGTAAATGTTGGGCAGGAGGTGGCACTTGTTAGACGAGAGTTGGAACTTGTGGGGCAGGAGGTGGCACTTGTGGGGTGGGAGGTGGCACTTGTGGGGCGGGATATGGAACTTATGGGGCAGGAGTTGACACTTTTGGGGCAGGAGGCAGATGTTGTGGGGCTGGACATGGCACTTGTGGGGCGGGAGTTGGATGATGTGGAGCAGCAGCTGGCACTTGTGGGGCAGGAGGTGGAACTTATGGGACGTTACGTGGAAGTTGTGAGGCGGGAGGTGGCACTTTTGAGGCAGGAAGTGGCACTTGTGGGCCAGGAGATGGAAGTTGTGGGGTGGGAGGTGGTAGATGTTGGGCGTGAGGTGGCACTTGTGGGTCGGGAGGTGGCACTTGTGGGGCAGGAGGTGGAAGTTGTGGAGCGGGAGGTGGCATTTGTGGGGCGAAAGGTGGCACTTGTGGGGCAGGAGGTTGCATTTGTGGGGCAGGTAGTGGCACTTGTGGGGCGGAAATTGGAACTTGTTGTGAGGGAAGAGGTACTTGTGGGGCAGGAAGTGGCTCTTGTTGGGCAGGTGCTGGCACTTGTGGGGCAGGAATTGGCACTTTTGGTGCAGGGGGTGGTCGTTGTGGGGCAGGAGGTGGCACTTGTGGGGCAGGGGGTGGATGATGTGGGGCAGGAGGTGGCACTTGTGGGGCAGGGGGTGGATGATGTGGGGCAGGAGGTGGTCTTTGTCGGACAGGAGGTGGCACATGTGAGCAGGAAGTGGATGATGTGGGGCAGGAGCTGGCACTTGTGAAGCATGAGCTGGAACTAGTGGGGCAGGAATTGGCACTTGTGGGGCAGGAGTTGGAAGTTGCAGGGCAGGATTTGGCATTTGTGGGGCAGGAGGTGGCACCTGTTGGGCAAGAGGTGGCACTTGTGGGGCAGGTGCTGGCACTTGTGGGGCATGAGCTGGCAATTGTGGGGCAGGAATTGGCACTTGTGGGGCAGGAGGTGGATGATGTGGGGCAGGAGGCTGTCTTTGTGGGGTTGGAGGTGGCACTTGTGGGGCAGGAAGTTGATGATGTGGGGCAGGAGCTGGCACTTGTGAAGCATGAGCTGGCACTTGTGGGGCGAGAGGAGCTGGACTTGCAGGGTGACAGGTGGCACTTGTGGGGCGGGAGGTGGCACTTGTGGGGCAGGTGTTGGCACTTGTGGGGCAGGTGTTGGCACTTGTGGGGAAGAGGTGGAAGTTGTGGGGCAGTAGGTTGCACTTGTGCGTGGGAGTTGGATGTTGTGGGGCAGGAAATGGCACCTGTGGGGCAGGAGGTGGCGCTTTTGGGTGAGGTGGTGGCATTTGTTGGGCCAGAGGTGAAACTTATGGGGCAGGAGGTGACACTTGTAGGTCAAGATGTGGAACTTGTTGGGCAGGAGGTGACACTTGTGGGGCAGGAGGTGTCAGTTGTTTGGTGGGAGGTGGCACTTGTGGGGCAGGTGGTGTCAGTTGTTTGGCGGGAGGTGGCACATGTGGGGCAGGAGGTGGCACTTGTGGGGCAGGAGGTGGCACTTGTGGGGCAGGAGGCTGTCTTTGTGGGGTTGGAGGTGACACTTGTGGGGCAGGAAGTTGATGATGTGGGGCAGGAGCTGGCATTTGTGAAGCATGAGCTGGCACTTGTGAAGCAGGAATTAGCACTTGTAAGGCAGGAGGTGGCACTTGTGGGGCAGGAAGTGGCACTTGTGGGGCAGGAGGTGGCACTTGTGTGGCAGAAATTGGAACTTGTTGGGAGGGAAGAGGTACTTGTGGGGCAGGAAGTGGCTCTTGTCGGGCAGGAGCTGGCACTTGTAGGGCAGGAGGTTGCACTTGTGTGTCAGGAGGAGGAAGTTGGGCGGTCAGTGACACTTGTGGGGCAGGAGGTGGATTATTTGGGGGGGGAGGTGGCAGTGGTGTGGCAAACTGTGGCACTTGTGGGGCAGGAGCTGGCACTTCATGGGAATGAGCTGGCACTTGTGGGGCAGGAATTGGCACTTGTAAGGCAGGAGGTGGAACTTGTGGGGCGGGATGTGGCACTTGCGGGATGCGAGGTGGCACTTGTGGGGCAGGAGTTGGCACTTGTGGGTCAGGTGGTGGTACTTCTGGGGCAGGATCGGGCACTTGTGGGGCAAGGGGTGGCACTTGTGAGGCAGAAGGTGGCACTTGTGGGGCAGGAGGTGGAAGTTGTGGGTCAGGAGGTGACATTTGTGGAACAGGAGGTGGATGATGTGGGGCAGGAGGTAGCAATTTTGGGCCGGGACGTGGCACTAGTGGGGCGAGATGTTGCACTTGTTGGGCGGGAGGTGGCACTTTTGGGGCATAAGGTGAAAATTGAGGGACATGAGGTGGCACTTGTGGGGCAGGAGTTGGCACTTGTGTGGTAGGAGGTGGCAATTGTGGGGCAGGAGCTTGCAGTTGTGAGGCGGGATGTGGAAGTTGTGGGGCGGGTTGTGGCAGCTGTGGGGCTGGAGGTGTCACTTGTGCAGCGGGAAGTGGCACTTGTAAGGCAGGAAGTAGCACTTGTGGGGCAGGAGGTGGCACTTTTGGAGCGTGAGGTGGATGTTGTGGGGCAGGAGTTGGCACTTGTGGGGCGAGAGTTGGCACTTGTGGGGTGGGATGTGGTACTTGTGGGGCGGGAGGTGGCACTTGTTGGGGGGGTGGTGGCAATTGTGGGGCAGGAGGTGGCACTTGTTGGGCGAGAGTTGCAATTGTGAGACGGGAGGTGGCAATTGTGGGTCACGTAGTGGCACTTGTGGGTCAGGAGGTGGTACTTGTGGGGCGGGCGGTGGAACTGGTGGGGCTGGAGGTGGCACTTGTGGGGTGGGAGGTGGCACTTGTGGGGCAGGAGGTGGCAATTTTGGAGCAGGACGTGGATTATGTGGGGCAAAAGGTGGCACTTGTCGGGCAGGATGTGGAAGTTGTGGGTCAGGAGGTGACATTTGTGGAACAGGAGGTGGATGATGTGGGGAAGGAGGTGGTTGATGTGGAACAGTAGGTGGCACCTGTGGGGCAGGAGATGGCACTTGTGGGGCGGGAGGTGGAAATTGTGGGGCAAGGGGTGGCAGTTGCGGGGCTGGGGGCGGCACTTGTGGGGCAGTGTGTGGCACTTGAGGGGCGGGAGGTGGCACTTGTGGGGCAGGAGGTGGCACTTGTGGGGCAGGCGTTGGCACTTGTGGGGCAGGAGGTGGAAGTTGTGGGGCGGTAGGTTGCACTTGTGCGTGGGAGGTGGATGTTGTTGGGCAGGAAATGGCACCTGTGGGGCAGGAGGTGGCGCTTTTGGGGGAGGTGGTGGCATTTGTTGGGCGAGAGGTGAAACTTATGGGGCAGGAGGTGACACTTGTAGGTCAAGAGGTGGAACTTGTTGGGCAGGAGGTGACACTTGTGGGGCAGGAGGTGTCAGTTGTTTGGTGGGAGGTGGCACTTGTGGGGCAGGTGGTGTCAGTTGTTTGGCGGGAGGTGGCACTTATGGGGCAGGAGGTGGTCTTTGTGGGGCAGGAGGTGGCACCTGTGAGGCAAGAGCTGGCACTTGTGGGGCAGGAGCTGGCACTTGTGGGGCATGAGCTGGCACTTGTGGGGCAGGAATTGGCACTTGTGGGGCAGGAGCTGACACTTGTGGGGCATGAGCTGGCACTTGTGGGGCAGGAATTGGCACTTGTGGGGCAGGAGGTGGATGATGTGGGGCAGGAGGCTGTCTTTGTGGGGTTGGAGGTGGCACTTGTGGGGCAGGAAGTTGATGATGTGGGGCTGGAGCTGGCATTTGTGAAGCATGAGCTGGCACTTGTGAAGCAGGAATTGGCACTTGTAAGGCAGGAGGTGGCACTTGTGGGGCAGGAATTGGCACTTGTGGGGCAGGAGGTGGATGATGTGGGGCATGAGGCTGTCTTTGTGGGGTTGGAGGTGGCACTTGTGGGGCAGGAAGTTGATGATGTGGGGCTGGAGCTGGCATTTGTGAAGCATGAGCTGGCACTTGTGAAGCAGGAATTGGCACTTGTGGGTCAGGAAGTGGCTCTTGTCGGGCAGGAGCTGGCACTTGTGGGGCAGGAGGTTGCACTTGTGTGTCAGGAGGAGGAAGATGGGCGGTCAGTGACGCTTGTGGGGCAGGAGGTGGATTATTTGGGGGGGAGGTGGCAGTGGTGTGGCAAAATGTGGCACTTGTGGGGCAGGAGCTGGCACTTCAGGGGAATGAGCTGGCACTTGTAGGGCAGGAATTGGCACTTGTAAGGCAGGAGGTGGAACTTGTGGGGCGGGATGTGGCACTTGCGGGATGCGAGGTGGAACTGGTGGGGCATGAGCTGGCACTTGTGGGGCAGGAATTGGCACTTGTGGGGCAGGAGGTGGAAGTTGTGGGTCAGGAGGTGACATTTGTGGAACAGGAGGTGGATGATGTGGGGAAGGAGGTGGATGATGTGGAACAGTAGGTGGCACCTGTGGGGCAGGAGATGGCACTTATGGGGCAGGAGATGGTATTTGTTGTGCAGTAGGTGGCACTTGTGGAGTGGGAGATGGAAGTTGTGGGGCAGGAGGTGGCAATTGTGGGCCGGGAGCTGGCACTATTGGGGCAGGAGCTGGAAGTTGTGGGTCAGGAGGTGGCACTTGTGGTGCAGGAGGTGGCACTTGTGGGGCAGTTGGTGGATGATGTGGGGCAGGAGTTGGCACTTGTGGGGTAAGGGTTGGCACTTGTGGGTGGGAGGAGGCACTTGTGGGGCGGGGGGTGGCAATTGCTGGGTGGGAAGTGGCAGTTGTGGGGCAGTAGCTTGAAGGTTTGGGGCAGGACGTGGCACTTGTGGGGTGGAAGGTAAGAAGATTTGGGGTGTGACGTGGAAGTAGTGGGGCGGGAGGTGGCACTTGTGGGGCGGGAGGTGGCACTTGTTGGGCAGGAGTTGGCACTTGTGTGGCTGGAGGTTGAAGCTGTGGGGCGAGAGGTAACACTTGTGGGGCAGGAGTTGGCACTTGTGGGTCAGGTGGTGGCACATGTGGGGCGGGGGTCGACGTTGTGGGGCAAGAGGTGTAACTTGTGGGGCAGGAGGTGGCCATAGAGGGGCGGGAGGTGGCACTTGTGGGGCAGGAGATGGCACTTGTGGAGCAGTAGGTGGAAGTTCCGCGTCAGGATTTGGCACTTGTGGGGCGGGAGATGGCACTTGTGGGGCAGGACGTGGCACTTGTGTGTCTGGAGGTTAAACTTGTGGGGCGGGAGGTGGCACTTGTGGGTTGGGAGGTGGCACTTGTGGGGCGGGAGATGGCACTTGTGTGTCTGGAGGTTAAACTTGTGGGGTGGGAGGTGGCACTTGTGGGGAAGGCGGTGGCACTTGTGGGGCAGGAGGTGGCAAATGTGGTGCAGGAAATGGCACTTGTGGGGCAGGAGTTGGCACATGTGGGATAGGAGGTGGCACTTGTGGGGCAGGAGGTGGATGATGTGGGGCAGGAGCTGGCAATTGTGAAGCATGAGCTGGCACTTTTAGGGCTGGAATTGGCACTTGTGCCACAGGAGGTGGCACTTGTGGGGTGGGAGGCGGATGATGTGGGGCAGGAGGTGGAAGTTGCGTGGCAGGATTTGGCCCTTGTGGGGCGGGAGATGGCACTTGTGGGGCAGGACGTGGCACTTGTGGAGTGGGAGGGGGCACTTGTGGGGCCTGAGGTGGCACTTGCAGGGCAGGAGGTGGCATTTGTGGGGCGGGAGGTGGAAGCTGTGAGGCAGGGGGTGGCACTTGTAAGGCAGGAGGTAGAACTTGTGGGGCAGGAGTTGGCAGTTGTGGGGCGCGAGTTGGCACTTGTGGGGCAGGTAGTTGCATTAGTGGGGCAGGAGTTGGCACTTGTGGGTCAGGTGGTGGCACTTGTGGGGCGGGATGTGGAAGTTGTGGGGCGTGAGGTGTCACTTGTGGGGCGGAAGTTGACACTGTTGGGGTGTGAGGTGACACTTGTGGGGCGGAAGGTGGCACTTGTGGGGCAGGAGGTGACACTTGTGGGGCAGGATGTGGCACTTGTGCGTGGGAGGTGGAGTTTGTGGAGAGGGAGGTGGTACTTGTGGGGCGGGAGGTGGCACTTGTGGGGAGGAGGTGGAACTTGTGGGGCGGGAGGTGGAAGTTGTGATGCAGGAGGTGGTACATGTGGGGCGGGATGTGGCACTCGTGAGCAGGGAGGTGGCACTTGTGGGGCAGGAGGTGGATGATGATGGGCAGGAGCTGGCACTTGTGAAGCATGAGCTGGCACTTGTGGGGCAGGAATTGGCACTTGTGGGGCAGGAGGTGGCACTTGTTGGATGGGAGGTGGATGATGTGGGGAAGGAGGTGGCAATTGTGCGGTTCGAGGTGGCACTTGTGGAGCAGGAGATGGAAGTTGCGGGGCAGGAGTTGGCACTTGTGGGTCGGGAGGTGGCACTTGTGGGGCAGGAGGTGAATGATGTGGGGCAGGAATTGGCACTTGTGGGTCGGGAGGTGGCACTTGTGGGGCAAAATGCAACACTTGTGGGGCAGGAGGTGGAAGTTGTGGAACAGAAGGTGGCACTTGTAGGGCAGGAGGTGGCACTTGTGGGGCAGGAGGTGTCAGTTGTTTGGCGGGAGGTGGCACTTGTGGGGCAGGAGGTGGCTCTTGTGGGGCAGGATGTGGCACTTGTGGGGCAGGAGCTGGCACTTGTGGGGCATGAACTGGCACTTGTGGGGCAGGAATTGGCACTTGTGGGCAGGAAGTGAATGATGTGGTGCAGGAGCTGGCACTTGTGAAGCATGAGCTGGCACATGTGGGGCAGGAATTGGCAGTTGTGGGGCAGGAGCCTACACTTGTGGGGCAGAACGTGGCACTTGTGGGGCAGGAGGTTGAAGTTGTGGTGCAGGATGTAGTACTTGTGGGGCAGGAGCTGTAAATTGTCTGGCGAGATAAGGCACTTGTGGGGCAGGAGATTGCACTAGTTTGGCAGGAGGTGGCACTTGTGGGGCGGGATGTGGCACTTGTGGGACAGGAGGTGGCACTTGTGGAGCAGAAGGTGGATGATGTGGGGCAGGAGCTGGCAATTGTGAAGCATGAGCTGTCACTTTTGGGGCAGGAATTGTCAGTTGTGAGGCAGGAGTTGGCACTTGTGGGGCAGGATGTGGCACACGGGCAGGAGTTGGCACTTGTGGGGCAGGATGTGGCACACGGGCAGGAGTTGGCACTTGTGTGGTGGGATGTTGAAGTTGTTGGGCGGGAGGTGGCACTTGTGGGGCTGGAAGTGGCAGTTGTAGGGCTGGAGGTGGCACTTGTGGAATTGGAGTTGGCACTAGTGGGGCAGAAGGTGGAAGTTGTGGGGAAGTATTTGGCACTTGTGGGGCAAGAGGTGGAACTTGTGGAGCAGGAGGTGGCATTTGTGGAGCATGAGTTGACACTTGTGGGGCAGGAGGTGGCACTTGTGGGGCAGGAGGTGGCACTTGTGGGGCAGGAGGTGGAAGTTGTGGAGCGGGAGGTGGCATTTGTGGGGCGAAAGGTGGCATTTGTGGGGCAGGAGGTTGCAGTTGTGGGGCAGGAGGTGGCACTTGTGGGGCAGGAGGTGGCACTTGTTGGGTGGGAGGTGGACGATGTGGGGCAGGATGTTGCACTTGTGGGGCAGGAGGTGGCACTTGTGGGGCGGAAATTGGAACTTGTTGGGAGGGAAGAGGTACTTGTGGGGCAGGAAGTGGCTCTTGTCGGGCAGGAGCTGGCACTTGTGGGGCAGGAGGTTGCACTTGTGCGTCAGGAGGAGGAAGTTGGTCAGTCAGTGACACTTGTGGGGCAGGAGGTGCATTATTTGGGGGGGAGGTGGCAGTGGTGTGGCAAAATGTGGCACTTGTGGGGCAGGAGCTGGCACTTCAGGGGAATGAGCTGGCACTTGTAGGGCAGGAATTGGCACTTGTGGGGCAGGAGGTGGTCGTTGTGGGGCAGGAGGTGGCACTTGTGGGGCAGGAAATGGCACCAGTGGGGTAGGATTTTGAACCTGTGGGGTAAGAAATGGCACTTGTTGGGCAGGAGGTGACACTTGTGGGGCGGAAGTGGAACTTGTTTGTCATGTGGCCACAATTGTTGGGTGGGAGGTGGCACTTATGGGTCAGGAGGTGGCAATTGTGGGGCGGGAGGTGGAAGTTGTGGGGCGGGAGGTGGCACCTGTGGGGCTTGAGGTGGATCTTTTTGTGCAGGAGGTGGCGCTTGTGGGGCTGGAGTTGGATGATGTGGAGCCGGAAATTTGTAGGGCACAGGTGGATGTTGTGGGGCATGATTAGGCACTTATGGGGCTGGAGGTGGCACTTGTGGGGCGGAAGTGGAACTTGTAAGACAGGAGGTGGAAATTGTTGTAGTGGGAGTTGGAAGTTGTGAGGCAGGAGGTGGCACTTGTGGGGCGGGAGATGTAACTTGAGGGGCAGGAGGTGGCACTTGTGGGGTGGGAGGTAGATGATGTGGGGCAGGAGGTGGCACTTGTGGAGCAGGAGTTGGAAGTTGCAGAACAGGATTTGGCACTTGTGGGGCAGGAGGTGGCACTTGTGTGGCGGGATGTTGAAGTTGTGGGGCGGGAGGTGGCATTTGTGGGGCTGGAACTGGCTCTTGTGGGCCGTGAGGTAGAAGTTGTGGGGCAGAAAATGGCACTTGTGGGGCAGGAGTTAGCACATGTGGGACAGGAGGTGGCATTGTGGGGCAGGAGCTGGCACTTCAGGGGAGTGAGCTGGCACTTGTAGGGCATGAATTGGCACTGGTGGTGCAGGGGGTGGATGATGTGGGGCAGGAGGTGGTCGTTGTGGGGCAGGAGGTGGCACTTGTGGGGCAGAAGGTGGATGATGTGGGACAGGAGCTGGCACTTGTGGGGCATGAGCTGGCACATGTGGGGCAGTAATTGGCACTTGTGGGGCAGGAGGTGGCACTTGTTGGGTGGGAGGTGGACGATGTGGGGCAGGAGTTGGCACTTGTGGGGCAGGATGTGGCACACGTTGGGCAGGAGTCGGCACTTGTGTGGCGGGATGTTGAAGTTGTGGGGCAGGAGGTTGCACTTGTGGGTCAGGAGGAGGAAGTTGCGGTCAGTGACACTTGTGGGGCAGGAGGTGGATTATTTGGGGGGGGAGGTGGCAGTGGTGTGGCAAAATGTGGCACTTGTGGGGCAGGAGCTGGCACTTCAGGGGAATGAGCTGGCACTTGTAGGGCAGGAATTGGCACTTGTGGGGCAGGAGGTGGATGATGTGGGGCAGGAGGTGGATGATGTGGGGCAGGAGGTGGTCATTGTGGGGCAGGAGGTGGTACTTGTGGGGCAGGAGGTGGTACTTGTGGGGCAGGAGGTGGAATTTGTGGCGTCGTAGGTGGCACTTGTGGGACAGGAACTGGCACTTCTGGGGCGGGAGGTGGAAGTTGTGGGGCAGGAAATGGCACTTCTGGGGCAGGAGTTGGCACATGTGGGACTGGAGTTGGAACCTGTGGGGTAAGAAATGGCAATTGTTGGGCAGGAGGTGGCACTTGTGGGGCAGGAAATGGCACTTCAGGGGCAGGAGTTGGCACATGTGGGACAGGAGTTGGAACCTGTGGGGTAAGAAATGGCAATTGTTGGGCAGGAGGTGGCACTTGTGGGGCGGGAAGTGGATGATGTGGTGCAGGAGCTGGCACTTGTGAAGCCTGAGCTGGCACTTGTGGGGCAGGAAGTGGAACTTGTAAGACAGGAGGTGGAAATTGTGGGGCGGAATGTAAAGTTGTGGGACAGGAGGTGGCACTTGTGGGACAGGTGTTGGCACTTGTGGGGCAGGAGATGTAACTTGAGGGGAGGGGGTGGAAGTTGTGGGGCGGGAGGTGGCACTTGTGGGGCAGGAGGTGGCACTTGTGGGGAGGGATGTGGCACTTGTGGGGATGGAGGTGGCACTTGTGGGGCAGGAGGTGGATGATGTGGGGCAGGAGTTGGCACTTGTGGAGCAGGAGGTAAAAGTTGCGGGGCAGGATTTGGCACTTGTGGGGCAGGATGTGGCACACGTTGGGCAGGAGTTGGCACTTGTATGGTGGGATGTTGAAGTTGTGGGGCAGGAGGTGGCATTTGTGGGGCTGGAACTGGCTCTTGTGGGGCAGGAGGTGGAAGTTGTAGGGCAGGAAATGGCACTTGTGGGGCTGGAGGTGGCACTTGTGGGGCAAGAAATGGCACTTGTGGGGCAGGAGTTGGCACTTGTGGGTCAGGTGGTGGCACTTGTGGTGTGGGAGGTGGCACTTGTGGAATTGGAGTTGGCACTAGTGCGGCAGAAGGTGGAAGTTGTGGGGAAGTATTTGGCACTTGTGGGGCAAGAGGTGGCACTTGTGGGGCAGGAGGTGGTCCTTGTGGGACGAGAGGTGGCACTTGTTGGGCAGGAGGTGGAACTTATGGGGCGTTACGTGGAAGTTGTGGGGCGGGAGGTGGCACCTGTGGAAATGGAGATGGCACTAGTGGGGCAGGTAGTGGCACTTGTGGGGTGGGATATGGAACTTATGGGGCAGGAGTTGACACTCCTGCCCCATAAGTTTTTGTTTTTGGGGCAGGAGGTGGAAGTTGTGGGGCTGGACGTGGCACTTGTGGGGCGGGAGTTGGCATTTTGGGGAGGGTGGTGGCACTTGTTGGGCAGGAGGTGGCACTTGTGGGGCAGGAGTTGGCACTTGTGGGGCAGGAGGTGGAACTTATGGGACGTTACGTGGAAGTTGTGGGGCAGGACGTGGCTCTTTTTAGGCAGGAGGTGGAACTTGTGAGCCAGGAGATGGAAGTTGTAGGGCGGGAGTTGGCACTTGTGGGGCAGGAGGTGGAAGTTGTGGAGCGGGAGGTGGAAGTTGTAGGGCGGGAGGTGGCACTTGTGGGGCAGGAGGTTGCAGTTGTGTGTCAGGAGGAGGAAGTTGGGCAGTCAGTGACACTTGTGGGGCAGGAGCTGGCACTTCAGGGGAATGAGCTGGCACTTGTAGGGCAGGAATTGGCACTTGTGGCGCAGGGGGTGGATGATGTGGGGCAGGAGGTGGTCATTGTGGGGCAGGAGGTGGCACTTGTGGAGCAGGAGGTGGATGATTAGGGGCTGGAGCTGGCACTTGTGAAGCATGAGCTGGCACTTGTGGGGCAGGAATTGGCACTTGTGGGGCAGGAGGTGGCACTTGTTGGATGGGAGGTGGTTGATATGGGGAAGGAGGTGGCAATTGTGCGGTTCGAGGTGGAACTTGTGGAGCAGGAGATCAACGTTGCGGGGCAGGAGTTGGCACTTGTGGATCGGGAGGTGGCACTTGTGAGGCGGGAGGTGGCACTTGTGGGGCAAAATGCAACACTTGTGGGGCAGGAGTTATAACTTGTGGGGCAGGAGCTGGAAGTTGTGGAACAGAAGGTGGCACTTGTGGGGCGGGTGGTGGCACTTGTGGGGCGGGATGTGGCACTTGTGGGGCCAGAGGTTGAGGTTGTGGTTCGGGAGTTGGCACTTGTGGAGCAGGAGCCTACACTTTTGGGGCAGAATGCAACACTTGTGGGGCAGGAGTTATAACTTGTGGGGCAGGAGGTGGAAGTTGTGGAACAGAAGGTGGCACTTGTGGGGCGGGTGGTGGCACTTGTGGGGCGGGATGTGGCACTTGTGGGGCGGGAGGTGGGACTTGTGGGGCCAGAGGTTGAGGTTGTGGTTCGGGAGGTGGCACTTGTGGAGCAGGAGCCTACACTTGTTGGGCAGAATGTGGCACTTGTAAGGCAGGACATTGAAATTGTGGAGCAGGTTGTGGCGCTTGTGGGGCAGGAGGTGGAAATTGTGGGGCAGGAGGTGGTAATGGTGGGGCAGGAGGTCGCACTTGTGGGCCAGGAGTTGGAAGTTGTGGGGCGGGAGAATGAAGTTGTGGGGCGGGATGTGGAACTTGTGAGGCAGGAGGTGGAAGTTGTGATGCAGGAGGTGGTACATGTGGGGCGGGAGGTGGAAGTTGTGATGCAGGAGTTGGTACATGTGGGGCGGGAGGTGGAAGTTGTGATGCAGGAGGTGGTACATGTGGGGCGGGAGGTGGAAGTTGTGATGCAGGAGGTGGAAGTTGTGGTGCGGGAGGTGGAAGTTGTAGGGCGGGAGGTGGCACTTGTGGGGCGGGAGTTGGAAGTTGAGTGACGGGAGGTGGCACTTGTGGGGCAGGTTGTGGAAGTTGTGGGGCGGGAGGTTGCACTTGTGAGACAGGAGGTGGCACTTGTGGGGCAGGAGTTTGGACCTGTGGTTTAAGAAATGGCATTTGTTTGCAGGAGGTGGTACTTGTGGGGCAGGTGGTGGTACCTGTGGGGTGGGGGTGTAACTTGTGGGGCAGGAGGTGGTGATAGAGGGACGGGAGGTGGCATTTTATGGCGGGAGGTGGCACTTGTAGGGCAGGATGTGGAAGTTGTGAAGCGGGAGGTGGCACTTGTATGGCGGGAGGTGGAATTTGTGGAGTGGTATGCAACAGATGTGGGGCAGGAAATGGCACTTGTGGGGCAGGAGTTGGTAAATGTGTGACAGGAGGTGGTACTTGTGGGGCAGGAAATGGCACCTGTGGGGCAGGGGTTGGAACATGTGGGGTAAGAAATGGCACTTGTTGGGCAGGAGGTGGCACTTGTGGAGCGGGAGGTGGTAAATGTTGGGCAGGAGGTGGCACTTGTTAGACGAGAGTTGGAACTTGTGGGGCAGGAGGTGGCACTTGTGGGGTGGGAGGTGGCACTTGTGGGGCGGGATATGGAACTTATGGGGCAGGAGTTGACACTTTTGGGGCAGGAGGCAGATGTTGTGGGGCTGGACATGGCACTTGTGGGGCGGGAGTTGGATGATGTGGAGCAGCAGCTGGCACTTGTGGGTCAGGAGGTGGAACTTATGGGACGTTACGTGGAAGTTGTGAGGCGGGAGGTGGCTCTTTTGAGGCAGGAAGTGGCACTTGTGGGCCAGGAGATGGAAGTTGTGGGGTGGGAGGTGGTAGATGTTGGGCGTGAGGTGGCACTTGTGGGTCGGGAGGTGGCACTTGTGGGGCAGGAGGTGGAAGTTGTGGAGCGGGAGGTGGCATTTGTGGGGCGAAAGGTGGCACTTGTGGGGCAGGAGGTTGCATTTGTGGGGCAGGTAGTGGCACTTGTGGGGCGGAAATTGGAACTTGTTGTGAGGGAAGAGGTACTTGTGGGGCAGGAAGTGGCTCTTGTTGGGCAGGTGCTGGTACTTGTGGGGCAGGAATTGGCACTTTTGGTGCAGGGGGTGGTCGTTGTGGGGCAGGAGGTGGCACTTGTGGGGCAGGGGGTGGATGATGTGGGGCAGGAGGTGGCACTTGTGGGGCAGGGGGTGGATGATGTGGGGCAGGAGGTGGTCTTTGTCGGACAGGAGGTGGCACATGTGAGCAGGAAGTGGATGATGTGGGGCAGGAGCTGGCACTTGTGAAGCATGAGCTGGAACTTGTGGGGCAGTAATTGGCACTTGTGGGGCAGGAGTTGGAAGTTGCAGGGCAGGATTTGGCATTTGTGGGGCAGGAGGTGGCACCTGTTGGGCAAGAGGTGGCACTTGTGGGGCAGGTGCTGGCACTTGTGGGGCATGAGCTGGCAATTGTGGGGCAGGAATTGGCACTTGTGGGGCAGGAGGTGGATGATGTGGGGCAGGAGGCTGTCTTTGTGGGGTTGGAGGTGGCACTTGTGGGGCAGGAAGTTGATGATGTGGGGCAGGAGCTGGCACTTGTGAAGCATGAGCTGGCACTTGTGGGGCGAGAGGAGCTGGACTTGCAGGGTGACAGGTGGCACTTGTGGGGCGGGAGGTGGCACTTGTGGGGCAGGAGTTGGCACTTGTGGGTCAGGTGGTGGTACTTCTGGGGCAGGATCGGGCACTTGTGGGGCAGGATGTGGAAGCTGTGGGACGGGAGGTGGAAGTTATGGGGTGGGAGGTGGAAGTTGTGGGGCAAGAATTGGCAATTGTGGGGCAAGAAGTGGCAATTGTGGGGCAGAGGGTGGCACTTGTACGGCAGGAGGTGGCACTTGTGGGACAGGACGTGGCAATTGGGAAGGACGTGGCACTTGTGGGGTGGGAGGTGGCACTTGTGGGGCAGGAGGTGGCACTTGTGGGGCAGGAGGAGGCTGTTGTTGGGCGGGAGGTGGGACTTGTGTAACAAGAGGTGGAAATTGTGCGGTGGGATGTGGCACTTGTGGGGCAAGGGGTGGCACTTGTGAGGCAGAAGGTGGCACTTGTGGGGCAGGAGGTGGAAGTTGTGGGTCAGGAGGTGACATTTGTGGAACAGGAGGTGGATGATGTGGGGCAGGAGGTAGCAATTTTGGGCCGGGACGTGGCACTAGTGGGGCGAGATGTTGCACTTGTTGGGCGGGAGGTGGCACTTTTGGGGCATAAGGTGAAAATTGAGGGACATGAGGTGGCACTTGTGGGGCAGGAGTTGGCACTTGTGTGGTAGGAGGTGGCAATTGTGGGGCAGGAGCTTGCAGTTGTGAGGCGGGATGTGGAAGTTGTGGGGCGGGTTGTGGCAGCTGTGGGGCTGGAGGTGTCACTTGTGCAGCGGGAAGTGGCACTTGTAAGGCAGGAAGTAGCACTTGTGGGGCAGGAGGTGGCACTTTTGGAGCGTGAGGTGGATGTTGTGGGGCAGGAGTTGGCACTTGTGGGGCGAGAGTTGGCACTTGTGGGGCAGGAGGTTGCACTTGTGGGGTGGGATGTGGTACTTGTGGGCCGGGAGGTGGCACTTGTTGGGGGGGTGGTGGCAATTGTGGGGCAGGAGGTGGCACTTGTTGGGCGAGAGTTGCAATTGTGAGACGGGAGGTGGCAATTGTGGGTCACGTAGTGGCACTTGTGGGTCAGGAGGTGGTACTTGTGGGGCGGGCGGTGGAACTGGTGGGGCTGGAGGTGGCACTTGTGGGGTGGGAGGTGGCACTTGTGGGGCAGGAGGTGGCAATTTTGGAGCAGGACGTGGATTATGTGGGGCAAGAGGTGGCACTTGTGGGGCCGGATGTGGAAGTTGTGGGTCAGGAGGTGACATTTGTGGAACAGGAGGTGGATGATGTGGGGAAGGAGGTGGTTGATGTGGAACAGTAGGTGGCACCTGTGGGGCAGGAGATGGCACTTATGGGGCAGGAGATGGTATTTGTTGTGCAGTAGGTGGCACTTGTGGAGTGGGAGATGGAAGTTGTGGGGCAGGAGGTGGCAATTGTGGGCCGGGAGCTGGAAGTTGTGGGTCGGGAGGTGGCACTTGTGGTGCAGGAGGTGGCACTTGTGGGGCGGTTGGTGGATGATGTGGGGCAGGAGTTGGCACTTGTGGGGTAAGGGTTGGCACTTGTGGGGTGGGAGGAGGCACTTGTGGGGCGGGGGGTGGCAATTGCTGGGTGGGAAGTGGCAGTTGTGGGGCAGTAGGTTGAAGGTTTGGGGCAGGAGGTGGCACTTGTGGGGTGGAAGGTAAGAAGATTTGGCGTGTGACGTGGAAGTAGTGGGGCGGGAGGTGGCACTTGTTGGGCAGGAGTTGGCACTTGTGTTGCTGGAGGTTGAAGTTGTGGGGCGAGAGGTAGCACTTGTGGGGCAGGAGCCGGCACTTGTGGGGCAGGAGTTGGCACTTGTGGGTCAGGTGGTGGCACATGTGGGGCGGAGGTCGACGTTGTGGGGCAAGAGGTGGAACTTGTGGGGCAAGAGGTGTAACTTGTGGGGCAGGAGGTTGCTATAGAGGGGCGGGAGGTGGCACTTGTGTGGCGGGAGGTGGCAGTTGTGGGGCAGGAGATGGCACTTGTGGAGCAGGAGGTGGAAGTTGCACGTCAGGATTTGGCACTTGTGGGGCGGGAGATGGCACTTGTGGGGCGGGAGATGGCACTTGTGGGGCGGGAGATGGCACTTGTGTGTCTGGAGGTTAAACTTGTGGGGAAGGATGTGGCACTTGTGGGGCAGGAGGCTGCAAATGTGGTGCAGGAAATGGCACTTGTGGGGCAGGAGTTGGCACATGTGGGTTAGGAGGTGGCACTTGTGGGGCAGGAGGTGGATGATGTGGGGCAGGAGCTGGCAATTGTGAAGCATGAGCTGGCACTTTTAGGGCTGGAATTGGCACTTGTGCCACAGGAGGTGGCACTTGTGGGGTGGGAGGTGGATGATGTGGGGCAGGAGGTAGATGTTGCGTGGCAGGATTTGGCCCTTGTGGGGCAGGACGTGGCACTTGTGGAGCGGGAGGGGGCACTTGTGGGGCCTGATGTGGCACTTGTAGGGCAGGAGGTGGCATTTGTGGCGCGGGAGGTGGAAGTTGTGAGGCAGGGGGTGGCACTTGTAAGGCAGGACGTGGCATTTGTGGCGCGGGAGGTGGAAGTTGTGAGGCAGGGGGTGGCACTTGTAAGGCAGGAGATAGAACTTGTGGGGCACGAGTTGGCACTTGTGGGGCACGTAGTTGCATTAGTGGGTCAGGTGGTGGCACTTGTGGGTCAGGTGGTGGCACTTGTGGGGCAGGATGTGAAAGTTGTGGGGCGTGAGGTGGCACTTGTGGGGCGGAAGTTGACACTGTTGGGGTGTGAGGTGGCACTTGTGGGGCGGAAGGTGGCACTTGTGGGCAGGAGGTGACACTTGTGGGGCAGGATGTGGCACTTGTGCGTGGGAGGTGGCACTTGTGGGGCGGGAGGTGGCACTTGTGGGGGGGGTGGCACTTGTGAGGCACGAGGTGGCACTTGTGGGGCAGGATGTGGCATTCTTGGGGCGGGAGGTGTAAGTTGTGATGCAGGAGGTGGTACATGTGGGTCGGGAGGTGGAAGTTGTGATGCAGGAGGTGGAACTTGTGGGGCGGGAGGTGTAAGTTGTGATGCAGGAGGTGGTACATGTGGGGCGGGAGGTGTAAGTTGTGATGCAGGAGGTGGTACATGTGGGGCGGGAGGTGGAAGTTGTGATGCAGGAGGTGGTACATGTGGGGCGGGATGTGGCACTCGTGAGCAGGGAGGTGGCACTTGTGGAACATGTAGCAGGTGTAACTTGTCGGGCAGGAGGCGGCTCTTGTGGGGCTGGAGTTTGATGTTGTGGGTCAGGAGGTGGCACTTGCGGGGCAGGAAGTGGATGATGAGGGGCAGGAGCTGGCACTTGTGGAGCATGAGCTGGCTCTTGCGGGGCAGGAATTGGCACTTGTGGGGCAGGAGGTGGCACTTGTTGGGTGGGAGGTGGACGATGTGGGGCAGGAGTTGACACTTGTGGGGCAGGATGTGGAACACGTTGCCAGGAGTCGGCACAGGAGTGTGGCGGGATGTTGAAGTTGTGGGGCTGGAGGTTGCTCTTGTCTAACAGGTATTGTCACTTGTGGGGGAGGAGGTGGATGATGTGGGGCAGGAGGCTGTCTTTGTGGGTTTAGAGGTGGCACTTGTGGGGCAGGAAGTTGATGTGGGGCATGAGCTGGCATTTGTGAAGCATGAGCTGGCACTTGTGAAGCAGGAATTGGCACTTTTGGGGCAGGAGGTGGAACTTGTGGGGTGAGGGGTTGAATTTGTAAGGCGGGAAGTGGCACTTGTGGGGCAGAAATTGGCACTTATGGGGCAGGAGATGGCACTTGTGGGGCGGGAGGTGGGACTTGTGGGGCCAGAGGTTGAGGTTGTGGTTCGGGAGGTGGCACTTGTGGAGCAGGAGCCTACACTTGTGGGGCAGAATGTGGCACTTGTAAGGCAGGACATTGAAATTGTGGAGCAGGTTGTGGCACTTGTGGGGCAGGAGGTGGAAATTGTGGGGCAGGAGGTGGTAATGGTGGGGCAGGAGGTCGCACTTGTGGGCCAGGAGTTGGAAGTTGTGGGGCGGGAGAATGAAGTTGTGGGGCGGAATGTGGAACTTGTGAGGCAGGAGGTGGAAGTTGTGATGCAGGAGGTGGAAGTTGTAGGGCGGGAGGTGGCACTTGTGGGGCGGGAGTTGGCATTTTGGGGAGGGTGGTGGCACTTGTTGGGCAGGAGGTGGCACTTGTGGGGCAGGAGGTGGCACTTGTGGGGCAGGAGGTGGTCCTTGTGGGACGAGAGGTGGCACTTGTTGGGCAGGAGGTGGAACTTATGGGGCGTTACGTGGAAGTTGTGGGGCGGGAGGTGGCTCTTTTGAGGCAGGAGGTGGAACTTGTGAGCCAGGAGATGGAAGTTGTAGGGCGGGAGGTGGCTCTTGTGGGGCGGGAGGTGGCACTTGTGGGTCGGGAGGTGGCACTACTGGGGCAGGAGGTGGAAGTTGTGGAGCGGGAGGTTGCACTTGTGTGTCAGGAGGATGAAGTTGGGCAGTCAGTGACACTTGTGGGGCAGGAGGTGGATTATTTGGGGGGAAGGTGGCAGTGGTGTGGACAAATGTGGCACTTGTGGGGCAGGAGCTGGCACTTCAGGGGAATGAGCTGGCACTTGTAGGGCAGGAATTGGCACTTGTAAGGCAGGAGGTGGAAATTGTGGGGCGGGATGTGGCACTTGTGGGATGCGAGGCGGCACTTGTGGGGCAGGAGGTTGCACTTGTGGGGCAGGAGGAGGCTGTTGTTGGGCGGGAGGTGGGACTTGTGTAACAAGAGGTGGAAATTGTGCGGTGGGATGTGGCACTTGTGGGGCAAGGGGTGGCACTTGTGGGGCGGGATGTGGCAGTTGTGGGACAGATGATGACACCTGTGGGGCGGGAGGTGGATGTTTTGGGGAAGGAGGTTGAAGTTGTGGGGAGGGTGGTGGCACTTGTGGGGCGGGAGGTGGCACTAGTGGGGCAGGAGTTGGCACTTGTGGGGCAGGAAATGTTACTTGTGGGGCAAGAAGTGGCTCTTGAAGGGCAGGAGGTGGCACTTGTGGGGCAGGAGTTAATTCTTGTGGATCTGGAGGTGGCACTTGTGGGCCTGGAGGTTGCACTTGTGAGGAGGGAGGTGGAAGTTGTGGGGCGGGTGGTGGCAGTTGTGGGGCTGGAGGTATCACTTGTGCGGCAGGAAGTGGCACTTGTGGAGCAGAAGGTGGCACTTGTGGGGAGGAGGAGACACTTGAAAGGCAGGAGCTGGCACTTGTGGGGCAGAAGTTGGTACATGTGGGTCGGGAGTTGGCACTTGTGGGGCAGGAGGTGGCACTTGTGGTGCGGGAGGTGGAACTTGTGGGGCGGGAGGTGGCACTTGTGGGTCAGGAGTTGGATTTGTGGGGCGGGTTGTGGCACTTGTGGGGTGGGAGGTGGCACTTGTGTGGCGTGAGGTGGAAGTTGTGGGGCGGCAGGTGGCAATTGTGGATCAGGAGGAGGCATTTGTGAGGCAGGAGGTGGATGATGTGGGGCAGGAGGTGGCACTTGTGGGGAAGTAGGTAGCACTTGTGGGGCAGGAAGTGGCACTTGTGTGGCAGGAGGTGGCACTTGTGGGGCAGGAGGAGGCACTTGTGGGGCAGG
Source organism: Coturnix japonica (assembly GCF_054131305.1). Taxonomy (NCBI): domain Eukaryota; kingdom Metazoa; phylum Chordata; class Aves; order Galliformes; family Phasianidae; genus Coturnix; species Coturnix japonica. The sequence continues at coordinate 967,630 of NC_140680.1, read as the reverse complement.
AGGAGGCACTTGTGGGGCAGGAGGAGGCACTTGTGGGGCAGGAGGAGGCACTTGTGGGGAAGTAGGTAGCACTTGTGGGGCAGGAGGAGGCACTTGTGGGGAAGGAGGAGGCACTTGTGGGGCAGGAGGTGGCACTTGTGTGGCAGGAGGTGGCACTTGTGGGGCAGGAGGAGGCACTTGTGGGGCAGGAGGAGGCACTTGTGGGGAAGTAGGTAGCACTTGTGGGGCAGGAGGAGGCACTTGTGGGGCAGGAGGAGGCACTTGTGGGGCAGGAGGTGGCACTTGTGGTGCGGAAGGTGGAACTTGTGGGGCGGGAGGTGGCACTTGTGGGTCAGGAGTTGGATTTGTGGGGCGGGTTGTGGCACTTCTGGGGCGGGAGGTGGCACTTGTGGGGTGTGACGTGGATGTTGTGGGGCGGCAGGTGGCAATTGTGGGTCAGGAGGAGGCATTTGTGAGGCAGGAGGTGGATGATGTGGGGCAGGAGGTGGCACTTGTGCGGCAGGAGGTGGCACTTGTGGGGCAGGAAGTGGCACTTGTGTGGCAGGATTTGACACTTCTGGGGCTGCAGGTGGCACTTGTGGGGTGGGTGGTAGAACTTGTGGGGGGTGAGGTGTAACTTGTGGAGCGGGAGGTGACAACTGTGGGACAGGAGGAGGCACTTGTGGGTCGGGAGGTGGCACTTTTAAGGCGGGAGGGGGCAGTTTTGGGGCGGGAGGTGGCACTTATGGGGCAGGAGATGGTATTTGTTGTGCAGTAGGTGGCACTTGTGGAGTGGGAGATGGAAGTTGTGGGGCAGGAGGTGACACTTGTGGGGCGGTTGGTGGATGATGTGGGGCAGGAGTTTGCACTTGTGGGGTAAGGGTTGGCACTTGTGGGGTGGGATGAGGCACTTGTGGGGCGGGGGGTGGCAATTGCTGGGTGGGAAGTGGCAGTTGTGGGGCAGTAGGTTGAAGGTTTGGGGCAGGAGGTGGCACTTGTGGGGTGGAAGGTAAGAAGATTTGGCGTGTGACGTGGAAGTAGTGGGGCGGGAGGTGGCACTTGTGGGGCGGGAGGTGGCACTTGTGGCTGGAGGTTGAGGTTGTGGGGCGAGAGGTAGCACTTGTGGGGCAGGACGCGACAAATGTGGTGCAGGAAATGGCACTTGTGGGGCAGGAGTTGGCACTTGTGGGTCAGGTGGTGGCACATGTGGGGCGGGGGTCGACGTTGTGGGGCAAGAGGTGTAACTTGTGGGGCAGGAGGTGGCTATAGAGGGGCGGGATGTGGCACTTGTGGGGCAGGAGATGGCACTTGTGGAGCAGGAGGTGGAAGTTGCACGTCAGGATTTGGCACTTGTGGGGCGGGAGATCGCACTTGTGTGTCCAGATATTAAACTTGTGGGTTGGGAGGTGGCACTTGTGGGGCAGGAGGTGGCAAATGTGGTGCAGGAAATGGCACTTGTGGGGCAGGAGTTGGCACATGTGGGATAGGAGGTGGCACTTGTGGGGCAGGAGGTGGATGATGTGGGGCAGGAGCTGGCAATTGTGAAGCATGAGCTGGCACTTTAAGGGCTGGAATTGGCACTTGTGCCACAGGAGGTGGCACTTGTGGGGTGGGAGGTGGATGATGTGGGGCAGGAGGTGGATGTTGCGTGGCAGGATTTGGCCCTTGTGGGGCAGGAGATGGCACTTGTGGGGCAGGACGTGGCACTTGTGGAGCGGGAGGGGGCACTTGTGGGGCCTGAGGTGGCACTTGTAGGGCAGGAGGTGGCATTTGTGGGGCGGGAGGTGGAAGTTGTGATGCAGGAGGTGGTACATGTGGGGCGGGAGGTGGAAGTTGTGATGCAGGAGGTGGTACATGTGGGGCGGGAGGTGTAAGTTGTGATGTAGGAGGTGGTACATGTGGGGCGGGAGGTGGAAGTTGTGATGCAGGAGGTGGTATATGTGGGGCGGGAGGTGGAAGTTGTGATGCAGGAGGTGGTACATGTGGGGCGGGAGATGGAAGTTGTGATGCAGGAGGTGGTACATGTGGGGCGGGAGGTGGAAGTTGTGATGCAGGAGGTGGTACATGTGGGGCGGGAGGTGGAAGTTGTGATGCAGGAGGTGGTACATGTGGGGCGGGAGGTGGAAGTTGTGATGCAGGAGGTGGTACATGTGGGGCGGGAGGTGGAAGTTGTGATGCAGGAGGTGGTACATGTGGGGCGGGATGTGGCACTCGTGAGCAGGGAGGTGGCACTTGTGGAACTTGTAGCAGGTGTAACTTGTCGGGCAGGAGGCGGCTCTTGTGGGGCTGGAGATTGATGTTGTGGGTCAGGAGGTGGCACTTGTGGGGCAGGAGGTGGATGATGAGGGGCAGGAGCTGGCACTTGTGAAGCATGAGCTGGCACTTGTGGGGCAGGAATTGGCACTTGTGGGGCAGGAGGTGGCACTTGTTGGATGGGAGGTGGTTGATATGGGGAAGGAGGTGGCAATTGTGCGGTTCGAGGTGGCACTTGTGGAGCAGGAGATGGAAGTTGCCGGGCAGGAGTTGGCACTTGTGGGGCGGGAGGTGGCACTTCTGGGGCAGGAGGTGGAAGTTGTAGGGCAGGAGGTGGCACTTGTGGGGCGGGAGGTGGCACTTCTGGGGCAGGAAATGGAGCTTTTAGGGCAGGAGGTGGAACTTGTGCAGAAGGAGGTGGTACTTGTTGGGCGGAAATTGGAACTTGTTGGGAGGGAAGAGGTACTTGTGGGGCAGGAAGTGGCTCTTGTGGGGCAGGAGCTGGCACATGTGGGTCAGGAGGAGGAAGTTGGTCAGTCAGTGACACTTGTGGGGCAGGAGGTGGATTATTTGGGGGGGGAGGTGGCAGTGGTGTGGACAAATGTGGCACTTGTGGGGCATGAACTGGCACTTGTGGGGCAGGAATTGGCACTTGTGGGGCAGGTGGTGGCACTTGTTGGGTGGGAGGTGGACGATGTGGGGCAGGATGTTGCACTTGTGGGGCAGGAGGTGGCACTTGTGGGGTGGAAATTGGAACTTGTTGGGAGGGAAGAGGTACTTGTGGGGCAGGAAGTGGGTCTTGTCGGGCAGGAGCTGGCACTTGTGGGGCAGGAGTTTGCACTTGTGGGTCAGGAGGAGGAAGTTGGTCAGTCAGTGACACTTGTGGGGCAGGAGGTGGATTAGTTGTTTGGGAGGAGGCAGTGGTGTGGACAAATGTGGCACTTGTGGGGCATGAACTGGCACTTGTGGGGCAGGAATTGGCACTTGTGGGGCAGGAGGATGTCTTTGTCGGTCAGGAGGTGGCACTTGTGGGGCAGGAGGTGGATGACGTATTGCAGGAGCTGGCACTTGTGAAGCATGAGCTGGCACATGTGGGGCAGGAAGTTGATGATGTGGGTCATGAGCTGGCATTTGTGAAGCATGAGCTGGCACTTGTGAAGCAGGAATTGGCACTTTTGGGGCAGGAGGTGGAACTTGTGGGGTGGGAGGTGGAATTTGTGGGGTGGGAGGTGAAACTTGTAAGGCAGGAGTTGGCACATGTGGGGGGGGAAATGGCACTTGTGGGGCAGGAAATGGCACCAGTGGGGTAGGATTTGGAACCTGTGGGGTAAGAAATGGCACTTGTTGGGCAGGAGGTGGCACTTGTGGGGCGGAAGTGGAACTTGTTTGTCATGTGGCCACAATTGTTGGGCGGGAGGTGGCACTTGTGGGGCAGGAGGTGGCAATTGTGGGGCGGGAGGTGGATGATGTGGGGCAGGAGGTGGCACTTGTGGGGCGGAAATTGGAACTTGTTGGGAGGGAAAAGTACTTGTGGGGCAGGAAGTGGCTCTTGTGGGGCAGGAGCTGGCACTTGTGGGGCAGGAGGAGGAAGTTGGTCAGTCAGTGAGACTTGTGGGGCAGGAGGTGGATTATTTGTGGGGGAGGTGGCAGTGGTGTGGACAAATGTGGCACTTGTGGGGCATGAACTGGCACTTGTGGGGCAGGAATTGGCACTTGCGGGGCAGGAATTGGCACTTGTGGGGCAGGAAGTGGATGACGTAGTGCAGGAGCAGGCACTTGTGAAGCATGAGCTGGCAGATGTGGGGCAGGAATTGGCACTTGTGGGGCAGGTGGTGGCACTTGTTGGGTGGGAGGTGGACGATGTGGGGCAGGAGGTGGCACTTGTGGAGCATGAGGTGGAAGTTGCATTGCAGGATTTGGCATTTGTGGGTTGGGAGTTGGCACTTGTGGGGCATGAGGTGGAATTTATGGGGTGGTAGGTGGAACATGTGGGGCAGGAGCTGGCACTTGTGGGGCAGGATGTGGCACACGTTGCCAGGAGTCGGCACTTGTGTGGCGGGATGTTGAAGTTGTGGGGCGGGAGGTGGCACTTGTGGAACGGGTATTGTCACTTTTGGGGGAGGAGGTGGATGATGTGGGGCAGGAGGTGGTCTTTGTGGGGTAGGAGGTGGCACCTGTAGGGTAAGAGGTGGCACTTGTGGGGCAGGAATTGGAACTTGTGGGGCAGGAGTTGGATGACGTGGGGCAGGAGGCTGTCTTTGTGGGGTTAGAGGTGGCACTTGTGGGGCAGGAGGTGGCACTTGTGGGGCAGAAGGTGGAAGTTTTAGGGCGGGAGGTGGCACTTGTGGGGTGGGAGGTGGTAGATGTTAAGCGTTAGGTGGCACTAGTGCATCAGGAGGTGGCACTTGTGGGGCAGGAGGTGGAAGTTGTGGAGCGGGAGGTGGCATTTGTGGGGCGAAAGGTGGCATTTGTGGGGCAGGAGGTTGCACTTGTGGGGCAGGAGGTGGCACTTGTGGGGCGGAAATTGGAACTTGTTGGGAGGGAATAGGTACTTGTGGGGCAGGAAATGGCTCTTGTCGGGCAGGAGCTGGCACTTGTGGGGCAGGAGGTTGCAGTTGTGTGTCAGGAGGAGGAAGCTGGGCGGTCAGTGACACTTGTGGGGCAGGAGGTGGATTATTTTGGGGGGGAGGTGGCAGTGGTGTGGCAAAATGTGGCACTTGTGGGGCAGGAGCTGGCACTTCAGGGGAATGAGCTGGCACTTGTAGGGCAGGAATTGGCACTTGTGGTGCAGGGGGTGGATGATGTGGGGCAGGAGGTGGCACTTGTGGGGCAGGGGGTGGATGATGTGGGGCAGGAGGTGGCACTTGTGGGGCAGGGGGTGGATGATGTGGGGCAGGAGGTGGTCTTTGTCGGACAGGAGGTGGCACATGTGAGCAGGAAGTGGATGATGTGGGGCAGGAGCTGGCACTTGTGAAGCATGAGCTGGAATTTGTGGGGCAGGAATTGGCACTTGTGGGGCAGGAGGTGGAAGTTGCAGGGCAGGATTTGGCATTTGTGGGGCGGGAGGTGGCACTTGTGGAACAAGTATTGTCACTTGTGGGGGAGGAGGTGGATGATGTGGGGCAGGAGGCTGCCTTTGTGGGGCAGGAGGTGGATGATGTGGGGCAGGAGGCTGTCTTTGTGGGGCAGGAGCTGGCACTTGTGAAGCATGAGCTGGCACTTGTGGGGCAGGAGCTGGACTTGCAGGGTGACAGGTGGCACTGGCGGGGCAGGAGGTGGCACTTGTGGGGCAGGTGTTGGCACTTGTGGGGCAGGAGGTGGAAGTTGTGGGGCGGTAGGTTGCACTTGTGCGTGGGAGGTGGATGTTGTGGGGCAGGAAATGGCACCTGTGGGGCAGGAGGTGGCGCTTTTGGGGGAGGTGGTGGCATTTGTTGGGCGAGAGGCGAAACTTATGGGGCAGGAGGTGGCACTTGTAGGTCAAGAGGTGGAACTTGTTGGGCAGGAGGTGACACTTGTGGGGCAGGAGGTGTCAGTTGTTTGGCGGGAGGTGGCATTTGTCGGTCGGGAGGTGGCACTTGTGGGGCAGGATGTGGCACATGTGGGACAGGAGGTGGCACTTGTGGGGCAGGAGTTTGGACCTGTGGTTTAAGAAATGGCATTTGTTTGCAGGAGTTGGTACTTGTGGGGCAGGTGGTGGTATCTGTGGGGTGGGGGTATAACTTGTGGGGCAGGAGGTGGTGATAGAGGGACGGGAGGTGGCATTTTATGGCGGGAGGTGGCACTTGTAGGGCTGGATGTGGAAGTTGTGAAGCGGGAGGTGGCACTTGTGTGGCGGGAGGTGGAATTTGTGGGGTGGTATGCAACAGATGCGGGGCAGGAAATGGCACTTGTGGGGCAGGAGTTGGTAAATGTGGGACAGGAGGTGGTACTTGTGGGGCAGGAAATGGCACCTGTGGGGCAGGAGTTGGAACATGTGGGGTAAGAAATGGCACTTGTTGGGCAGGAGGTGGCACTTGTGGAGCGGGAGGTGGTAAATGTTGGGCAGGAGGTGGCACTTGTTAGACGAGAGTTGGAACTTGTGGGGCAGGAGGTGGCACCTGTGAGGCAAGAGCTGGCACTTGTGGGGCGGGATATGGAACTTATGGGGCAGGAGTTGACACTTTTGGGGCAGGAGGCAGATGTTGTGGGGCTGGACATGGCACTTGTGGGGCGGGAGTTGGATGATGTGGAGCAGCAGCTGGCACTTGTGGGGCAGGAGGTGGAAGTTGTGGAGCGGGAGGTGGCATTTGTGGGGTGAAATGTGGCATTTGTGGGGCAGGAGGTGGCACTTGTGGGGCGGAAATTGGAACTTGTTGGGAGGGAAGAGGTACTTGTGGGGCAGGAAGTGGCTCTTGTCGGGCAGGAGCTGGCACTTGTGGGGCAGGTGTTGGAATTTGTGGGGTGGTAGGTGGAACATGTGGGGCATGAGCTGGCACTTGTGGGGCATGAGCTGGCACTTGTGGGGCAGGAATTGGCACTTGTGGGGCAGGAGGTGGAACTTGTGGGGCGGGATGTGGCACTTGCGGGATGCGAGGTGGCACTTGTGGGGCAGGAGTTGGCACTTGTGGGTCAGGTGGTGGTACTTCTGGGGCAGGAGTTGGCACTTGTGGGGCAGGATGTGGAAGCTGTGGGACGGGAGGTGGAAGTTATGGGGTGGGAGGTGGAAGTTGTGGGGCAAGAACTGGCAATTGTGGGGCAAGAAGTGGCAATTGTGGGGCAGAGGGTGGCACTTGTACGGCAGGAGGTGGCACTTGTGGGACAGGACGTGGCAATTGGGAAGGACGTGGCACTTGTGGGGTGGGAGGTGGCACTTGTGGGGCAGGAGGTGGCACTTGTGGGGCAGGAGGAGGCTGTTGTTGGGCGGGAGGTGGGACTTGTGTAACAAGAGGTGGAAATTGTGCGGTGGGATGTGGCACTTGTGGGGCAAGGGGTGGCACTTGTGAGGCAGAAGGTGGCACTTGTGGGGCAGGAGGTGACATTTGTGGAACAGGAGGTGGATGATGTGGGGCAGGAGGTAGCAATTTTGGGCCGGGACGTGGCACTAGTGGGGCGAGATGTTGCACTTGTTGGGCGGGAGGTGGCACTTTTGGGGCATAAGGTGAAAATTGAGGGACATGAGGTGGCACTTGTGGGGCAGGAGTTGGCACTTGTGTGGTAGGAGGTGGCAATTGTGGGGCAGGAGCTTGCAGTTGTGAGGCGGGATGTGGAAGTTGTGGGGCGGGTTGTGGCAGCTGTGGGGCTGGAGGTGTCACTTGTGCAGCGGGAAGTGGCACTTGTAAGGCAGGAAGTAGCACTTGTGGGGCAGGAGGTGGCACTTTTGGAGCGTGAGGTGGATGTTGTGGGGCAGGAGTTGGCACTTGTGGGGCGAGAGTTGGCACTTGTGGGGCAGGAGGTTGCACTTGTGGGGTGGGATGTGGTACTTGTGGGGCGGGAGGTGGCACTTGTTGGGGGGGTGGTGGCAATTGTTGGGCAGGAGGTGGCACTTGTTGGGCGAGAGTTGCAATTGTGAGACGGGAGGTGGCAATTGTGGGTCACGTAGTGGCACTTCTGGGTCAGGAGGTGGTACTTGTGGGGCGGGCGGTGGAACTGGTAGGGCTGGAGGTGGCACTTGTGGGGCAGGAGGTGGCAATTTTGGAGCAGGACGTGGATTATGTGGGTCGGGAGGTGGCACTTGTGAGGCGGGAGGTGGAACTTGTGGGGCGGGAGGTGGAACTTGTGGGGCGGGAGGTGGATTTGTGGGGCGGGTTGTGGCACTTGTGGGGCGGGAGGTGGCACTTGTGTGGCGTGAGGTGGAAGTTGTGGGGCAGATGCTGACACCTGTGGGGCGGGAGGTGGATGTTTTGGGGAAGGAGGTTGAAGTTGTGGGGAGGGTGGTGGCACTTGTGGGGCGGGAGGTGGCACTAGTGGGGCAGGAGTTGGCACTTTTGGGCTGGGTCATAGCACTTGTTGGGCAGAGGTTGGCACTTGTGGGGCAGGAAATGTTACTTGTGGGGCAAGAAGTGGCTCTTGAAGGGCAGGAGGTGGCACTTGTGGGGCAGGAGTTAATTCTTGTGGATCTGGAGGTGGCACTTGTGGGCCTGGAGGTTGCACTTGTGAGGCGGGAGGTGGAAGTTGTGGGGCGGGTGGTGGCAGTTGTGGGGCTGGAGGTATCACTTGTGCAGCAGGAAGTGGCACTTGTGGAGCAGAAGGTGGCACTTGTGGGGCAGAAGTTGGCACATGTGGGTCGGGAGGTGGCACTTGTGGGGCAGGAGGTGGCACTTGTGGGTCAGGAGTTGGATTTGTGGGGCGGGTTGTGGCACTTGTGGGGCGGGAGGTGGCACTTGTGGGGCGTGAGGTGGAAGTTGTGGGGCGGCAGGTGGCAATTGTGGGTCAGGAGGAGGCATTTGTGAGGCAGGAGGTGGATGATGTGGGGCAGGAGGTGGCACTTGTGGGGAAGTAGGTAGCACTTGTGGGGCAGGAAGTGGCACTTGTGGGGCAGGAGGTGGCACTTGTGTGGCAGGAGGAGGCACATGTGGGGCAGGAGGAGGCTGTTGTTGGGCGGGAAGTGGAAGTTGTGGGGCGGGAGGTGGCACTTATGGGGCTGGATGTGGAAGTTGTGTGGCAGGATTTGCCACTTCTGGGGCTGCAGGTGGCACTTGTGGGGTGGGTGGTAGAACTTGTGGGGGGTGAGGTGTAACTTGTGGAGCGGGAGGTGACAACTGTGGGACAGGAGGAGGCACTTGTGGGTCGGGAGGTGGCACTTTTAAGGCGGGAGGTGGCAGTTGTGGGGCGGGAGGTGGAAGTTGTGCGGCACGATTTAGCACTTGTGTGGCTGGAGGCGGCTCTTGTGGGGCGGGAGGTGGCACTTGTGGGGCGGGAAATGGAACTTGTGGGGCAGCACGTGGCACTAGTTGAGCAGGAGGTGGAAATTGTGGGGCGGGAGGTGAATGATATGAGGCAGGAGGTAGCGGTTGTGGGGCAAGGAGTGGCACTTGTGAGGCAGAAGGTGGCACTTGTGGGGCAGGATGTGGAAGTTGTGGGTCAGGAGGTGACATTTGTGGAACAGGAGGTGGATGATGTGGGGCAGGAGGTGGATGATGTGGGGCAGGAGGTGGCACTTGTGGGGAAGTAGGTGGCACTTGTGGGGCAGGAGGTGGCACTTGTGTGGCAGGAGGAGGCACTTGTGGGGCAGGAGGTGGAAGTTGTGGGTCAGGAGGTGACATTTGTGGAACAGGAGGTGGATGATGTGGGGAAGGAGGTGGATGATGTGGAACAGTAGGTGGCACCTGTGGGGCAGGAGATGGCACTTATGGGGCAGGAGATGGTATTTGTTGTGCAGTAGGTGGCACTTGTGGAGTGGGAGATGGAAGTTGTGGGGCAGGAGGTGACACTTGTGGGGCAGTTGGTGGATGATGTGGGGCAGGAGCTGGAAGTTGTGGGGCAGGAGGTGGAAGTTGCAGGGCAGGATTTGGCATTTGTGGGGCAGGAGGTGGCACCTGTTGGGCAAGAGGTGGCACTTGTGGGGCAGGTGCTGGCACTTGTGGGGCATGAGCTGGCAATTGTGGGGCAGGAATTGGCATTTGTGGGGCAGGAGGTGGCACTTGTGGGGAAGGAGGCTGTCTTTGTGGGGTTGGAGGTGGCACTTGTGGGGCAGGAAGTTGATGATGTGGGGCAGGAGCTGGCACTTGTGAAGCATGAGCTGGCACTTGTGGGGCGAGAGGAGCTGGATTTGCAGGGTGACAGGTGGCACTAGTGGGGCGGGAGGTGGCACTTGTGGGGCAGGTGTTGGCACTTGTGGGGCAGGTGTTGGCACTTGTGGGGCAGGAGGTGGAAGTTGTGGGGCAGTAGGTTGCACTTGTGCGTGGGAGGTGGATGTTGTGGGGCAGGAAATGGCACCTGTGGGGCAGGAGGTGGCGCTTTTGGGGGAGGTGGTGGCATTTGTTGGGCGAGAGGTGAAACTTATGGGGCAGGAGGTGACACTTGTAGGTCAAGATGTGGAACTTGTTGGGCAGGAGGTGACACTTGTGGGGCAGGAGGTGTCAGTTGCTTGGTGGGAGGTGGCACTTGTGGGGCAGGTGGTGTCAGTTGTTTGGCGGGAGGTGGCACTTGTGGGGCAGGAGGTGGCACTTGTGGAGCAGGAGGTGGCACCTGTGAGGCAAGAGCTGGCACTTGTGGGGCAGGAGCTGACACTTGTGGGGCATGAGCTGGCACTTGTGGGGCAGGAATTGGCACTTGTGGGGCAGGAATTGGCACTTGTGGGGCAGGAGGCTCTCATTTGTAAGGCGGGAAGTGGCACTTGTGGGGCAGAAATTGGCACTTATGGGGCAGGAGGTGGCACTGATGGGGCAGGAAATTGAGCTTTTGGGGCAGGAGATGGCACTTGTGGGGCGTAAGGTGGAACTTATGGGGCAGGAGGTGGAACTTGTGGAGCAGGAGGTGGCACTTGTGGGGCGGGAGGTTGGAGTTGTTGGGCAGGAGGTGGCATTTTGAGGTAGAAGGTGGCATTTGTGTGGCAGGAGGTGGCAATTGTGGGGCAGGAGTTGGAAATTGTTGGGCAGGAGGTGGAAGTTTTGGGGCAGGGTTTGGCAGTTGTGGGGCGGGAGGTGGCACTTCTGGGGCAGGAAATGGAGCTTTTAGGGCAGGAGGTGGAACTTGTGCAGAAGGAGGTGGTACTTGTTTGGTGGAAATTGGAAATTGTTGGGAGGGAAGAGGTACTTGTGGGGCAGGAAGTGGCTCTTGTGGGGCAGGAGCTGGCACTTGTGGGTCAGGTGGTGGCACTTGTGGGTCAGGAGGAGGAAGTTGGTCAGTCAGTGACACTTGTGGGGTAGGAGGTGTATTATTTGGGGGGGAGGAGGCAGTGGTGTGGAATAATGTGGCACTTGTGGGGCATGAACTGGCACTTGTGGGGCAGGAATTGGCACTTGTGGGGCAGGTGGTGGCACTTGTTGGGTGGGAGGTGGACGATGTGGGGCAGGAGGTGGCACTTGTGGAGCAGGAGGTGGAAGTTGCATTGCAGGATTTGGCATTTGTGGGTTGGGAGTTGGCACTTGTGGGGCATGAGGTGGAATTTGTGGGATGGTAGGTGGAACATGTGGGGCAGGAGCTGGCACTTGTGGGGCAGGATGTGGCACACGTTGCCAGGAGTCGGCACTTGTGTGGCGGGATGTTGAAGTTGTGGGGCGGGAGGTGGCACTTGTCTAACAGGTATTGTCACTTGTGGGGGAGGAGGTGGATGATGTGGGGCAGGAGGCTGTCTTTGTGGGGTTAGAGGTGGCACTTGTGGGGCAGGAAGTTGATGATGTGGGGCATGAGCTGGCATTTGTGAAGCATGAGCTGGCACTTGTGAAGCAGGAATTGGCACTTTTGGGGCAGGAGGTGGAACTTGTGGGGTGGGAGGTGGAATTTGTGGGGTGGCAGGTGAAACTTGTAAGGCAGGAGTTGGCACATGTGGGGGGGGAAATGGCACTTGTGGGGCAGGAAATGGCACTTGTTGTGCAGGAGGTGGCACTTATGGGTTTGGAGGTGGATGATGTGGGGCAGGAGGTGACACATGTGGGGCAGGAGATGGCACTTCTGGGGCAGGAGGTGGAAGTTGTGGGGCAGGATTTGGTACTTGTGGGGTGGGAGGTTGCACTTGTGGGGCTGGAGTTGGCACTTGTGGGGCGGGAGGTGGCACTAGTGGGGCAGGAGGTGGCACTTGTGGGGAGCGATGTGGCACTTGTGGGCGGGAGGTGGAATTTGTGGAGAGGGAGGTGGCACTTATGGGACGGGAGCTGGAACTTGTGGGGCGAGAGGTGGCACATGTGGAGCAGGAGCTGGAACTTTCAGGGCATGAGCTGGCACTTGCACGGCAGGAGGTGGCACTTGTGGGTCGGGAGGTGGCACTTGTGGGGCAGGAGGTGGCACTTGTGGGGCAGGAGGTGGCACTTGTGGGGCAAGTCTTGGAACTTGTGGTGCAGGAGATATCACACGTTGGGCAGGAGTTGGCACTTCCTCAAAGAAACCCATAGCGACCCCATAGTCACCCATAGCGCCCCATAGGAACACAAAGATACCCCATGGAGCCCCATAAACACCCCATAGTGACCCATAGGGGCCCAAAGAGACCACATAGCACCCCATAGCTACTCCATAGTGCCCCATAGCAGCCCATGGAGCCTCATAGACAATCCATTGTGCCCCACAGCACCCCATTGCACCCCATAGGGACCCATAGACACAGCATACTGCTCCATAGAGCCCCATAGACACCCCATGGTTCCCCACAGCACCCCATAGCAGCCCACAGTACCCCATAGACACCACATAAGGCCATACAGCCACACCATAGAGCCCAATTGAACCACATAGACACCCCATATCGCCCCATAGTGCCTGTAGACACCCCATAGAGCCCCATAGAGACCCACTGAACCCCATACAGACCCCATGCAGACCCCATAGAGCCCCACAGACAACCCATAGATCCCCAAAGACACCCCATAGACTCCCCATAGAGCCCCATAGGGACCCCATAGCGCCCCATAGAGACCCCATTCTTCCGCATAGAGCCCCATAGCAAACCATAGCACCCCATAGTCACCCATAGCGCCCCATAGGAACCCAAGGATACCCCAAAGCACCCCATAGCCACCCTACAGCACCGCATAGCCACCCCATAGAGCCCCATAGACACCACATAGTGACACATAGCGCCCCATAGGGGCACAAAGAGACCCCAAATCATCCCATAGCTACTCCACAGTGCCCCATAGCAGCCCATGGAGCCTCATAGACACTCCCTTGTGCCCCACAGCGCCCCATTGCACCACATAGGGACCCATAGACACCCTATACTGCTCCATAGAGCCCCATAGCACCCCATAGTGCCTCACAGCACCCCATAGCACAACATAGTGCCACATAGACACCACATAAGGACATATAGCCGCGCCATAGAGCCCCATAGACATCCCATAGAGCCCCGTAGGCAACCCATTGTGCCCCATAGAGCTCCCATAGCCACCCATAGAAACTAATTTACCAAATAGACACACTATAGCGTTCCATAGACACCCCATAGAAACCTCAGAACGCCCCATAGAACCCCATAGAGCTCCATAGGCACCCCATAGAGCCCCATAGAGAACCCATAGAGGCACATAGCAACCCATAGGGGGGACATTGGGACACATATGGACACATAGTGACCCATAGGGAGACACTGGGACCCATAAGGTGACATTGGGACACATAGGGACACCATGGATTACAGTGGGGGACAGTGATACCCGTAGAGACACACAGAGACTCTGCTGAGACCCATAAGAGACCCCATAGAGGCACATAGGGACCACACTGAAACCCATAGATACCCATAGGAGAACATTTAAGCCCATAGATACGAATAAGAGACCCCATAGAGGCACATAGCTACCCATAGGGGGGATATTGGGACACATAGGGACACATAGTGACCCATAGGGAGACACTGGGACCCATAGGGGGACATTGGGACACATAGGGACCCCATGGAACATAGTGGGGGACAGTGAGACCCATAGAGACACATAGGGACTCCGCTGTAACCCTTAAGAGACCCCATAGAGGCACATAGGGACGTAATGTAACCTATGGATAGCAATAGGTAGATATTTTGGCCCAGAGATACTCATAAGAGACCCCATGGAGACACTTAGCAACACATAGGAGGGACATTGGGACACATAGGGACACATTGTGACCCATAGGCTGACACTGGGACAAATAGGGGGACATTGGGACACAGAGGGACCCCATGGATTTCAGTGGGGGACAGTGAGACCCATAGAGACACATAGGGACCTCGCTGAGACCCATAAGAGACCCCATAGAGGCACATAGGGACTGCATTGAAACACATAGATACCCATAGGAAGACATTTGGGCCCAGAGATATCCATGAGACCCCATAGAGACCCCATAGTGGCACATAGCAACCCATAGGGGGGATATTAGGACACATAGGGACACATAGTGACCCATAGGGAGATACTGGGACCCATAGGGGGACATTGGGACACATAGGGATCCCATGGATTACAGTGGGGGACAGTGAGACACATAGAGACACATAGAGACATTGCGGAGACCCATAGAGACCCCATAGAGGCACATCGGGACCACATTGAAACCCATAGATGCACATAGGAAGACATTTGGGCCCAGAGATACCCATAAGAGACCACATAGAGACCCCATAGAGGTACATAGCAACCCATAGTGTGGACATTGGGACACAGAGGGACCCCATGGATTACAGTGGGGAACAGTGAGACCCGTAGAGACACATAGGGGCTCCACTGATACCCATAAGAGACCCCATAGAGGCACATAGGGACCTCATTGAAACCCATAGATACCCATAGGAAGACATTTGGGCCCAGAGATACCAATAAGAGTCCCCATAGAAACCCCAAAGGGGGCCAATAGGACACATAGGGGGGACATTCGGCACTTAGGAACACATAGTGACCCATAGGGAGACACTGGGACCCATAGGGTGACATTGGGACACATAGGGGTCCCATGGATTACAGTGGGGGACAGTGAGACCCATAGAGACACATAGGGACACTGCTGAGATCCATAGAGACCCCATAGAGGCACATAGGGACCACACTGAAACCCATAGGTACCCATAGGAATACATTTGGGTCCAGAGATACCCATAAGAGACCCCACAGAGGCACATAGCAACCCATAGGGGAGACGTTGGGACACATAGTGACTCATTAGTGACCCAAAGGGAGTCACTGGGACCCATAGGGATACATAGAGATCCATAGGGGGACATTGGGACACATAGGGACCCCATAGAGAGACATAGAGACATATAGGGACCCATTTAGAGGCATAATAACCCCATAGAGTCCTATAGGGACACCCAGAGATCCATAGGGAAACACTGGGACCCACAGGGGCTGTGTGGGAGATTGGTAATCACAGCCTGAACCTCTGATTAATCAGCTGAGGCAAGTGTGGGGTCAGCTGCGGGAGCACAGGTGAGAGTAATGGAGCTGTGCTCCCGGGAGGGCTGGAGCTCGACTCCACCTCCTCTGAGACCTCATTTAAGGGCTGACCCTCACTCGAGCCGCTTTCCATTATCTTTCCGAGCTCCCTGTTACCGGGTGAGGTCCCAGAAGACTGGAGGCTTGCCAACGTGACTCCCATTTCCAAGCAAGGTTGTCAGGAGGATCCGGGCAACTCCAGGCCTGTTAGCCTGACCTCGGTGCCAGGGAAGGGAATGGAACGAATTGTCTTGAGGGAGATGACAGATGCGGCAGGTGTGGGATGAGCAGGAGATCAGACCTAGCCAGCATGGGTTCGTGAAGGGCAGCTCCTGCTTGACCAATCTGATCTCCTTCTACGATCCTGTGACCCATCTGATGGATGAAGGAAAGAAAGAAAGGCTGTTGATGTGCTCTACTTGGACTTCAGCAAAGCCTTCACAACTGTCTCCCATGCTATTCTCCTACAAAAGCTGGCAGCCCTTTTCCAACCTTGAGAATTCTGTGATTCTGTGAGGCAGCATCTCTTGGACATCGCTCTGCAGTGAAGACCGCCCCAGCTTCCTCAGCGAAGGCATCACCACTGGTGAGTTTCTCTCTCGCTTAGAACCTCTGTACATTTGTTACCATCTTTGTTACCATCTGTATAGTTACCACCTAGACAGGGGGACATAGAGAGACACTGGGACCCATAGGGACCCATAGAGATCCAGAGGAAGACATTGGGACCCATAGAGAGACACTGGGACCCATAGGGACACATAGAGAGACACTGGGACCCATAGGGACACATAGCGACCCATAGACAGTCATTGGGAGCCATAAGGATAAATTGAGACCCATAGAGACCCCATTGAGACCCATAGTGCCTCAAAGAAACCCATAGCGACCCCATAGTCACCCATAGCGCCCCATAGGAACACAAAGATACCCCATAGAGCCCCATAGTGAACCATAGGGGCCCAAAGAGACCCCATAGCACCCCATAGCTACTCCATAGTGCCCCATAGCAGCCCATGGAGCCTCATAGACACTCTCTTGTGCCCCACAGCGCCCCATTGCACCCCATAGAGACCCATAGACACCCTATACTGCTCCATAGAGCCCCATAGCACCCCATAGTGCCTCACAGCACCCCATAGCACAACATAGTGCCACATAGACACCACATAAGGACATATAGCCGCGCCATAGAGCCCCACAGACATCCCATAGAGCCCCGTAGGCAACCCATTGTGCCCAGTAGAGCTCCCATAGCCACCCATAGAAACTAATTTACCAAATAGACACACTATAGCGTTCCATAGACACCCCATAGAAACCTCAGAACGCCCCATAGAGCTCCATAGGCACCCCATAGAGCCCCATAGAGAACCCATAGAGGCACATAGCAACCCATAGGGGGGCATTGGGACACATAGTGACCCATAGGGAGACACTGGGACCCATAAGGTGACATTGGGACACATAGGGACACCATGGATTACATGGTTGATACAACCCATGTTGTATGTTTTCATGTTTATCAACATGGCTGATGTGGGTCAGATCTATGGGGCAGGAGCTGCTGTGGGGCACATGTGGGTCAGATCTATTGGGCCGGAGGTGCTGTGGGGCTGATGTAGGAAAGATCTATGGGGCAGGAGATGCTTTGGGGCAGATGTGGGTCAGGTCTATTGGGCTGGAGCTGCTGTGGGGCACTTGTGGGTCAGATCTATGAGGCAGGGGCTGCTGTGGGTCAGATCTATGGGGCAGGAACAAATGTGGGCCTGATGTTGGTCAGATTTCTGGAGCAGGAGCTGCTGTGTTGCAGATGTGGGTCAGATCTATGTTGCAGGAGCTGATGTGGGGCAGATGTAGGGCATATCTATGGGGCAGGAGCTGCTGTGAGGCTGATGGGTGTTAGATCTATGGGGAGGAGCTGCTGTGGTGCAGATGTGGGTCACATCTATGGGGCGGGAGATGCTGTGGGGCTGATGTGGCTCAAATCTATGGGGCAGGAGCTGCTTTGGGGCTGATGGTGGTTAGATCTATGGGGCAGGAGCTGCTGTGAGGCGCATGTGGGTCAGACCTATGGGGCAGGAGCTGCTGTGGGGCGCATGTGGGTCAGATCTATAGGGCAGGAGTTGCTGTTGGGCAGATGTGGGACATAACTATGGGGCAAAATCTGCTGTGGGGCTGATGTGGGTAAGATCTATGAGACAGGAGCTGCTGTGGTTCAGATCTATGGGGCAGGAGCAGCTCTGGGGCACATGTGGGTCAGATCTATGTGTTAGGAACTGCTGTGGAGCACATGTGGGTCAGATCTATGGGGCAGGAGCTGCTGTCGAGATGATGTGGGTCAGATCTTTGGGTAGGAGCTGCTGTGGGGCAGATCTGGGTAAGATGTGGGTCAGATCTATGGGGCAGGAGCTGCTGTGGGGCAGATGTGGGTCAGATCTATGGGGCAGGAGATGCTGTGTGGCAGATGTGGGTCAGATCTATGGGGCAAAGGCTGCTGTGTGGCAGATGTGGGTCAGATCTATGGGGCAGGAGCTGCTGTGGGTCAGATGTGGGTCAGAACTATAGGTCAGGAGCTGCTGTGGCTGATGTGGGCCAGTTCTATGGGGCAGGAGATGCTGTGAGTCAGATGTATGAGGCAGGAGCTGCTGTGGGGCAGATGGGGGTCAGATCTATGGGGCAGGAGCTGCTGTGGGGCTGATGGTGGTTAGATCTATATGGCAGGAGCTGCTGGGCTGCACATGTTGGTAGGGTCTATGGGGCAGGAGCTGCTGTGGGGCAGACTGGGGTCAGATCTATGGGGCAGGAGCTGCTGTGGGGCTGATGTTGGTCAGATCTTTGGGGCAGCAGCTGCTGTGGAGCAGATCTGGGTAAGATCTATGTCGCAGGAGCTGCTGTGGGGCAGACGTGGCACATATCTATGGGGCAAAATCTGCTGTGGGGCTGATGTGGGTCAGATCTATGGGGCAAAATCTGCTGTGGGGCTGATATGTGTCAGATCTATGGGGCAGGAGATGCTGTGGGGCAGATGGGGGTCAGATCTATGGGGCAGGAGCTGCTGTGGGTCAGATGTGGGTCAGATCTATAGGTCAGGAGCTGCTGTGGCTGATGTGGGCCAGTTCTATGGGGCAGGAGATGCTGTGAGTCAGATGTATGAGGCAGGAGCTTCTGTGGGGCAGATGGGGGTCAGATCTATGGGGCAGGAGATGCTGTGGAGCAGATGTGGGTCAGATCTATGGGGCAGGAGCTGCTGTGGGGCAGATGTGGGTCAGATCTATGGGGCAGGAGCTGCTGTGCTGCACATGTTGGTAGGGTCTATGGGGCATGAGCTGCTGTGAGGCAGATGGGGGTCAGATCTATGGGGCAGGAGCTGCTGTGGGGCTGATGTTGGTCAGATCTTTGGGGCAGCAGCTGCTGTGGAGCAGATCTGGGTAAGATCTATGTCGCAGGAGCTGCTGTGGGGCAGACGTGGCACATATCTATGGGGCAAAATCTGCTGTGGGGCTGATGTGGGTCAGATCTATGGGGCAGGATCTCCTGTGGGGCTGATGTGGGTCAAATCAATGGGGCAGAGCTGCTCTGGGGCACATGTGGGTCAGATCTATGGAGCAGGAGCTGCTGTGGGGCAGATTTGAATCAGATCTATAGGGCAGGAGCTGCTGTGGGTCAGATCTATGGGCAGGAGCTGCTGTGGGGCACATGTGAGTTAGATCTATGGGGCAGGAGATGGTGTGGGGCAGATTTGGGTCAGATGTATTGGTCAGGAGCTGCTGTGTTGCTGATGAGGGTCAGATCTATGGGGCATGGGCTGCTGTGGTTCAGATCTACGGGACTGGAGCTGCAGTGGAGCACATGTGGGTCAGATCTATGGGGTAGAAGCTGTTGTGGGGCTGATGGTGGTTAGATCTATAAGGCAGGAGCTGCTGTGGGGCTGACTTGGGTCAGATCTATGGGGCAGGAGCTGCTTTGGGGCTGATGGTGGTTAGATCTATATGGCAGGAGCTGCTGTGGGGCACATGTGGGTCAGACCTATGGGGCAGGAGCTGCAGAGGGGATGATGTAGGTCAGATCTATGGGGCAGGAGTTGCTGTGGGGAATATGAGGGACATATCTATGGTGCAAAATCTGCTGTTGGACTGATGTGAGTCAGATCTATGATTTTGGAGCTGCTGTGAGGCGCATGTGGGTCAGACCTATGGGGCAGGAGCTGCTGTGGGGCGCATGTGGGTCAGATCTATGGGGCAGGAGTTGCTGTTGGGCAGATGTGGGACATAACTATGGGGCAAAATCTGCTGTGGGGCTGATGTGGGTAAGATCTATGAGACAGGAGCTGCTGTGGTTCAGATCTATGGGGCAGGAGCAGCTCTGGGGCACATGTGGGTCAGATCTATGTGTTAGGAACTGCTGTGGAGCACATGTGGGTCAGATCTATGGGGCAGGAGCTGCTGTCGAGATGATGTGGGTCAGATCTTTGGGTAGGAGCTGCTGTGGGGCAGATCTGGGTAAGATGTGGGTCAGATCTATGGGGCAGGAGCTGCTGTGGGGCAGATGTGGGTCAGATCTATGGGGCAGGAGATGCTGTGTGGCAGATGTGGGTCAGATCTATGGGGCAAAGGCTGCTGTGTGGCAGATGTGGGTCAGATCTATGGGGCAGGAGCTGCTGTGGGTCAGATGTGGGTCAGAACTATAGGTCAGGAGCTGCTGTGGCTGATGTGGGCCAGTTCTATGGGGCAGGAGATGCTGTGAGTCAGATGTATGAGGCAGGAGCTGCTGTGGGGCAGATGGGGGTCAGATCTATGGGGCAGGAGCTGCTGTGGGGCTGATGGTGGTTAGATCTATATGGCAGGAGCTGCTGGGCTGCACATGTTGGTAGGGTCTATGGGGCAGGAGCTGCTGTGGGGCAGACTGGGGTCAGATCTATGGGGCAGGAGCTGCTGTGGGGCTGATGTTGGTCAGATCTTTGGGGCAGCAGCTGCTGTGGAGCAGATCTGGGTAAGATCTATGTCGCAGGAGCTGCTGTGGGGCAGACGTGGCACATATCTATGGGGCAAAATCTGCTGTGGGGCTGATGTGGGTCAGATCTATGGGGCAAAATCTGCTGTGGGGCTGATATGTGTCAGATCTATGGGGCAGGAGATGCTGTGGGGCAGATGGGGGTCAGATCTATGGGGCAGGAGCTGCTGTGGGTCAGATGTGGGTCAGATCTATAGGTCAGGAGCTGCTGTGGCTGATGTGGGCCAGTTCTATGGGGCAGGAGATGCTGTGAGTCAGATGTATGAGGCAGGAGCTTCTGTGGGGCAGATGGGGGTCAGATCTATGGGGCAGGAGATGCTGTGGAGCAGATGTGGGTCAGATCTATGGGGCAGGAGCTGCTGTGGGGCAGATGTGGGTCAGATCTATGGGGCAGGAGCTGCTGTGCTGCACATGTTGGTAGGGTCTATGGGGCATGAGCTGCTGTGAGGCAGATGGGGGTCAGATCTATGGGGCAGGAGCTGCTGTGGGGCTGATGTTGGTCAGATCTTTGGGGCAGCAGCTGCTGTGGAGCAGATCTGGGTAAGATCTATGTCGCAGGAGCTGCTGTGGGGCAGACGTGGCACATATCTATGGGGCAAAATCTGCTGTGGGGCTGATGTGGGTCAGATCTATGGGTCAGGATCTCCTGTGGGGCTGATGTGGGTCAAATCAATGGGGCAGAGCTGCTCTGGGGCACATGTGGGTCAGATCTATGGAGCAGGAGCTGCTGTGGGGCAGATTTGAATCAGATCTATAGGGCAGGAGCTGCTGTGGGTCAGATCTATGGGCAGGAGCTGCTGTGGGGCACATGTGAGTTAGATCTATGGGGCAGGAGATGGTGTGGGGCAGATTTGGGTCAGATGTATGGGTCAGGAGCTGCTGTGTTGCTGATGAGGGTCAGATCTATGGGGCATGGGCTGCTGTGGTTCAGATCTACGGGACTGGAGCTGCAGTGGAGCACATGTGGGTCAGATCTATGGGGTAGAAGCTGTTGTGGGGCTGATGGTGGTTAGATCTATAAGGCAGGAGCTGCTGTGGGGCTGACTTGGGTCAGATCTATGGGGCAGGAGCTGCTTTGGGGCTGATGGTGGTTAGATCTATATGGCAGGAGCTGCTGTGGGGCACATGTGGGTCAGACCTATGGGGCAGGAGCTGCAGAGGGGATGATGTAGGTCAGATCTATGGGGCAGGAGTTGCTGTGGGGAATATGAGGGACATATCTATGGTGCAAAATCTGCTGTTGGACTGATGTGAGTCAGATCTATGATTTTGGAGCTGCTGTGGGGCACATGTGGGTCAGATCTATGGGGCAGGAGATGCTGTGGGGCTGATTTGGGTCAGATCTATGTGGCAGGAGATGCTGTAGGTCAGATCTATGAGTTTGGAGCTGCTGTGGGGCACATGTGGGTCAGATCTATGGGGCAGGAGATGCTGTGGGTCAGATCTATGGGGCAGGAGCTGCTGTGGGGAACATGTGGGTCAGGTCTATGGGGCAGGAGCTGCTGTGGGCACATGTGGGTCAGATCTATGGGGCAGGAGTTGCTGTTGGGCAGATGTGGGGCATAACTATGGGGCAAAATCTGCTGTGGGGCTGATGTGGGTAAGATCTATGAGACAGGAGCTGCTGTGGTTCAGATCTATGGGGCAGGAGAAGCTCTGGGGCACATGTGGGTCAGATCTATGGGGCAGGAGATGCTGTGGGGCAGATGTGGGTCAGATCTATAGGGCAAAGGCTGCTGTGTGGCAAATGTGGGTCAGATCTATGGGGCAGGAGCTGCTGTGGGTCAGATGTGGGTCAGATCTATGGGGCAGGAGCTGCTGTGGCTGATGTGGGCCAGTTCTATGGGGCAGGAGATGCTGTGAGTCAGATGTATGAGGCAGGAGCTGCTGTGGGGCAGATGGGGGTCAGATCTATGGGGCAGGAGATGCTGTGGAGCAGATGTGGGTCAGATCTATAGGTCAGGAGCTGCTGTGGCTGATGTGGGCCAGTTCTATGGGGCAGGAGATGCTGTGAGGCAGATGTATGAGGCAGGAGCTGCTGTGGGGCAGATGGGGGTCAGATCTGTGGGGCAGGAGATGCTGTGGAGCAGATGTTGGTCAGATCTATGGGGCAGGAGCTGCTGTGGGGCAGATGTGGGTCAGATCTATGGGCAGGAGCTGCTGTGCTGCACATGTTGGTAGGGTCTATGGGGCAGGAGCTGCTGTGGGGCAGATGTGGGTCAGATCTATGGGGCAGGAGCTGCTGTGGGGCTGATGTTGGTCAGATCTTTGGGGCAGCAGCTGCTGTGGAGCAGATCTGGGTAAGATCTATGTCGCAGGAGCTGCTGTGGGGCAGACGTGGCACATATCTATGGGGCAAAATCTGCTGTGGGGCTGATGTGGGTCAGATCTATGGGGCAGGATCTCCTGTGGGGCTGATGTGGGTCAAATCAATGGGGCAGAGCTGCTCTGGGGCACATGTGGGTCAGATCTATGTGCAGGAGCTGCTGTGGGGCACATGTGAGTTAGATCTATGGGGCAGGAGATGGTGTGGGGCAGATTTGGGTCAGATGTATGGGTCAGGAGCTGCTGTGTTGCTGATGAGGGTCAGATCTATGGGGCATGGGCTGCTGTGGTTCAGATCTACGGGACTGGAGCTGCAGTGGAGCACATGTGGGTCAGATCTATGGGGTAGAAGCTGTTGTGGGCCTGAGGGTGGTTAGATCTATAAGGCAGGAGCTGCTGTGGGGCACATGTGGGTCAGATCTATGGGGCAGGAGCTGCTTTGGGGCTGATGGTGGTTAGATCTATATGGCAGGAGCTGCTGTGGGGCACATGTGGGTCAGACCTATGGGGCAGGAGCTGCAGAGGGGATGATGTAGGTCAGATCTATGGGGCAGGAGTTGCTGTGGGGAATATGAGGGACATATCTATGGTGCAAAATTTGCTGTTGGACTGATGTGAGTCAGATCTATGAGTTTGGAGCTGCTGTGGGGCACATGTGGGTCAGATCTATGTGGCAGGAGATGCTGTGGGTCAGATCTATGGGGCAGGAGCTGCTGTGGGGAACATGTGGGTCAGGTCTATGGGGCAGGAGCTGCTGTGGGCACATGTGGGTCAGATCTATGGGGAAGGAGTTTCTGTTGGGCAGATGTGGGGCATAACTATGGGGCAAAATCTGCTGTGGGGCTGATGTGGTAAGATCTATGAGACAGGAGCTGCTGTGGTTCAGATCTATGGGGCAGGAGCAGCTCTGGGGCACATGTGGGTCAGATCTATGTGTTAGGAGCTGCTGTGGGGCACATGTGGGTCAGATCTATGGGGCAGGAGATGCTGTGGGGCAGATGTGGGTCAGATCTATGGGGCAAAGGCTGCTGTGTGGCAGATGTGGGTCAGTTCTATGGGGCAGGAGCTGCTGTGGGTCAGATGTGGGTCAGATCTATGGGGCAGGAGCTGCTGTGGCTGATGTGGGCCAGTTCTATGGGGCAGGAGATGCTGTGAGTCAGATGTATGAGGCAGGAGCTGCTGTGGGGCAGATGGGGGTCAGATCTATGGGGCAGGAGATGCTGTGGAGCAGATGTGGGTCAGATCTATGGGGCAGGAGCTGCTGTGGGGCAGATGTGGGTCAGATCTATGGGGCAGGAGCTGCTGTGGGGCAGATGTGGGTCAGATCTATAAGGCAGGAGCTGCTGTGGGGCTGACTTGGGTCAGATCTATGGGGCAGGAGCTGCTTTGGGGCTGATGGTGGTTAGATCTATATGGCAGGAGCTGCTGTGCTGCACATGTTGGTAGGGTCTATGGGGCAGGAGCTGCTGTGGGGCAGATGGGGGTCAGATCTATGGGGCAGGAGCTGCTGTGGGGCAGATGGGGGTCAGTTCTATGGGGCAGGAGCTGCTGTGGGTCAGATGTGGGTCAGATCTATGGAGCAGGAGCTGCTGTGGCTGATGTGGGCCAGTTCTATGGGGCAGGAGATGCTGTTAGTCAGATGTATGAGGCAGGAGCTGCTGTGGGGCAGATGGGGGTCAGATCTATGGGGCAGGAGATGCTGTGGAGCAGATGTGGGTCAGATCTATGGGCAGGAGCTGCCGTGCTGCGCATGTTGGTAGGGTCTATGGGGCAGGAGCTGCTGTGGGGCAGATGTGGGTCAGATCTATGGGGCAGGAGCTGCTGTGCTGCACATGTTGGTAGGGTCTATGGGGCATGAGCTGCTGTGAGGCAGATGTGGGTCAGATCTATGGGGCAGGAGCTGCTGTGGGGCTGATGTTGGTCAGATCTTTGGGGCAGCAGCTGCTGTGGAGCAGATCTGGGTAAGATCTATGTCGCAGGAGCTGCTGTGGGGCAGACGTGGCACATATCTATGGGGCAAAATCTGCTGTGGGGCTGATGTGGGTCAGATCTATGGGGCAGGATCTCCTGTGGGGCTGATGTGGATCAAATCAATGGGGCAGAGCTGCTCTGGGGCACATGTGGGTCAGATCTATGGAGCAGGAGCTGCTGTGGGGCAGATTTGAATCAGATCTATAGGGCAGGAGCTGCTGTGGGTCAGATCTATGGGCAGGAGCTGCTGTGGGGCACATGTGAGTTAGATCTATGGGGCAGGAGATGGTGTGGGGCAGATTTGGGTCAGATGTATGGGTCAGGAGCTGCTGTGTTGCTGATGAGGGTCAGATCTATGGGGCATGGGCTGCTGTGGTTCAGATCTACGGGACTGGAGCTGCAGTGGAGCACATGTGGGTCAGATCTATGGGGTAGAAGCTGTTGTGGGGCTGATGGTGGTTAGATCTATAAGGCAGGAGCTGCTGTGGGGCTGACTTGGGTCAGATCTATGGGGCAGGAGCTGCTTTGGGGCTGATGGTGGTTAGATCTATATGGCAGGAGCTGCTGTGGGGCACATGTGGGTCAGACCTATGGGGCAGGAGCTGCAGAGGGGATGATGTAGGTCAGATCTATGGGGCAGGAGTTGCTGTGGGGAATATGAGGGACATATCTATGGTGCAAAATCTGCTGTTGGACTGATGTGAGTCAGATCTATGATTTTGGAGCTGCTGTGGGGCACATGTGGGTCAGATCTATGGGGCAGGAGATGCTGTGGGGCTGATTTGGGTCAGATCTATGTGGCAGGAGATGCTGTGGGTCAGATCTATGGGGCAGGAGCTGCTGTGGGCACATGTGGGTCAGATCTATGGGGCAGGAGCTGCTGTGGGCACATGTGGGTCACACTGGGACCCATATGGGGACAAAGGGAGACATCATAGAGACTCATAGGGACCTATTGGGACCAATAGGGACCCAAAGAGAGACATAGAGACCCCATAGAAACCAATGTAGACCCCATAGAGGCACAAAGTGACACATAGAGGGACACCAAGACCCATAGAAACCAGATAGAGACTCCATATAGACACATAGGAACACATAGAGACCCACTGGGACAGTGAGACCACATATAGACTCATAGGGACACATTAGGAGCCATTAAGACCCATAGGGACACATAGGACGACTTTGAAACTTATAGATACCCAAAGGAAGACATTTGGGCCCAGAGATAACCATAAGAGACCCCATAGAGACCCCATAGGGGCACATAGCAACCCATAGGGGGGACATTGGGACACATAGGGACCCCATGGATTACAGTGGGGAACAGTGAGACCCGTAGAGACACATAGGGGCTCCACTGATACCCATAAGAGACCCCATAGAGGCACATAGGGACCTCACTGAAACCCATAGATACCCATAGGAAGACATTTGGGCCCAGAGATACCAATAAGAGTCCCCATAGAAACCCCAAAGGGGGCCATTGGGACACATAAGTGGGACATTCGGCAATTAGGAACACATAGTGACCCATAGGGAGACACTGGGACCCATAGGGGTATATTGGGACACATAGGGACCCCATGGAACATAGTGGGGGACAGTGAGACCCATAGAGACAAATAGGGACTCCGCTGTAACCCTTAAGAGACCCCATAGAGGCACATAGGGACGTAATGTAAACTATGGATACCAACAGGTAGATATTTTGGCCCAGAGATACTCATAAGAGGCCCCATGGAGACACTTAGCAACACATAGGAGGGACATTGGGACACATAGGGACACATTGTAACCCATAGGCTGACACTGGGACCAATAGGGGGACATTGGGACACATAGGGACCCCATGGATTTCAGTGGGGGACAGTGAGACCCATAGAGACACATAGGGACCTCGCTGAGACCCATAAGAGACCCCATAGAGGCACATAGGGACTGCATTGAAACCCATAGATACCCATAGGAAGACATTTGGGCCCAGAGATATCCATGAGACCCCATAGAGACCCCATAGAGACCCCCTAGAGGCACATAGCAACCCATAGGGGGGACATTGGGACACATAGTGACCCATAGGGGGCAGTGGGACACATAGGGATCCCATGGATTACAGTGGGGGACAGTGAGACCCATAGAGACACATAGGGACACTGCTGAGACCCATAAGAGACCCCATAGAGGCACATAGGGACCACATTGAAAACCATAGGTACCCATAGGAATACATTTGGGTCCAGAGATACCCATAAGAGACCCCACAGAGGCACATACCAACCCACAGGGGAGACGTTGGGACACATAGTGACTCATTAGTGACCCAAAGGGAGTCACTGGGACCCATATGGATACATAGAGATCCATAGGGGGACATTGGGACACATAGGGACCCCATAGAGAGACATAGAGACACATAGGGACCCATTTAGAGGCATAATAACCCCATAGAGACCTATAGGGACAGCTAGAGACCCATAGGGAAACATTGGGACCCAGAGGGGCTGTATGGGAGATTGGTAATCACAGCCTGAACCTCTGATTAATCAGCTGAGGCAAGTGTGGGGTCAGCTGCGGGAGCACAGGTGAGAGTAATGGAGCTGTGCTCCCGGGAGGGCTGGAGCTCGACTCCACCTCCTCTGAGACCTCATTTAAGGGCTGACCCTCACTCGAGCCGCTTTCCATTATCTTTCCGAGCTCCCTGTTACCGGGTGAGGTCCCAGAAGACTGGAGGCTTGCCAACGTGACTCCCATTTCCAAGCAAGGTTGTCAGGAGGATCCGGGCAACTCCAGGCCTGTTAGCCTGACCTCGGTGCCAGGGAAGGGAATGGAACGAATTGTCTTGAGGGAGATGACAGATGCGGCAGGTGTGGGATGAGCAGGAGATCAGACCTAGCCAGCATGGGTTCGTGAAGGGCAGCTCCTGCTTGACCAATCTGATCTCCTTCTACGATCCTGTGACCCATCTGATGGATGAAGGAAAGAAAGAAAGGCTGTTGATGTGCTCTACTTGGACTTCAGCAAAGCCTTCACAACTGTCTCCCATGCTATTCTCCTACAAAAGCTGGCAGCCCTTTTCCAACCTTGAGAATTCTGTGATTCTGTGAGGCAGCATCTCTTGGACATCGCTCTGCAGTGAAGACCGCCCCAGCTTCCTCAGCGAAGGCATCACCACTGGTGAGTTTCTCTCTCGCTTAGAACCTCTGTACATTTGTTACCATCTTTGTTACCATCTGTATAGTTACCACCTAGACAGGGGGACATAGAGAGACACTGGGACCCATAGGGACCCATAGAGATCCAGAGGAAGACATTGGGACCCATAGAGAGACACTGGGACCCATAGGGACACATAGAGAGACACTGGGACCCATAGGGACACATAGCGACCCATAGACAGTCATTGGGAGCCATAAGGATAAATTGAGACCCATAGAGACCCCATTGAGACCCATAGTGCCTCAAAGAAACCCATAGCGACCCCATAGTCACCCATAGCGCC
Organism: Coturnix japonica; assembly: GCF_054131305.1. Classification (NCBI taxonomy): domain Eukaryota; kingdom Metazoa; phylum Chordata; class Aves; order Galliformes; family Phasianidae; genus Coturnix; species Coturnix japonica. The sequence goes on along the minus strand of NC_140680.1, from coordinate 939,538 downwards.
CCATAGGAACACAAAGATACCCCATAGAGCCCCATAGTGAACCATAGGGGCCCAAAGAGACCCCATAGCACCCCATAGCTACTCCATAGTGCCCCATAGCAGCCCATGGAGCCTCATAGACACTCCATTGTGCCCCACAGCACCCCATTGCACCCCATAGGGACCCATAGACACAGCATACTGCTCCATAGAGCCCCATAGACACCCCATAGTTCCCCACAGCACCCCATAGCAGCCCACAGTGCCCCATAGACACCACATAAGGCCCTACAGCCACACCATAGAGCCCAATTGAACCACATAGGCACCCCATATCGCCCCATAGTGCCTGTAGACACCCCATAGAGCCCCATAGAGACCCACTGAACCCCATACAGACCCCATGCAGACCCCATAGAGCCCCACAGACAACCCATAGATCCCCAAAGACACCCCATAGACTCCCCATAGAGCCCCATAGGGACCTCATAGCGCCCCATAGAGACCCCATTCTTCCGCATAGAGCCCCATAGCAAACCATAGCACCCCATAGTCACCCATAGCGCCCCATAGGAACCCAAGGATACCCCAAAGCACCCCATAGCCACCCTACAGCACCGCATAGCCACCCCATAGAGCCCCATAGACACCACATAGTGACACATAGCGCCCCATAGGGGCACAAAGAGACCCCAAATCATCCCATAGCTACTCCACAGTGCCCCATAGCAGCCCATGGAGCCTCATAGACACTCCCTTGTGCCCCACAACGCCCCATTGCACCCCATAGGGACGCATAGACACCCTATACTGCTCCATAGAGCCCCATAGCACCCCATAGTGCCTCACAGCACCCCATAGCACAACATAGTGCCACATAGACACCACATAAGGACATAGAGCCGCGCCATAGAGCCCCATAGACATCCCATAGAGCCCCATAGGTAACCCATTGTGCCCCATAGATCTCCCATAGCCACCCATAGAAACTCATTTTGCCACATAGACACACCATAGCGTTCCATAGACACCCCATAGAAACCTCAGAACACCCCATAGTACTCCATAGAGCTCCATAGGCACCCCATAGAGCCCCATAGAGAACCCAAAGAGGCACATAGCAACCCATAGGGGGGACATTGGGACACATAGGGACACAAAGTGACCCATAGGGAGACCCTGGGACCCATAGGGGGACATTGGGACACATAGAGACCCCATGGATTAAGGTGGGGGACAGTGAGACCCATAGAGGCACATAGGGACCACATTGAAACCCATAGATACCCATAGGAAGACATTTGGGCCCAGAAATACCCATAAGAGATTACATAGAGACCCCATAGAGGTACATAGCAACCCATATTGTGGACATTGGGACACAGAGTGACCCCATGGATTACAGTGGGGAACAGTGAGACCCATAGAGACACATAGGGGCTCCACTGATACCCATAAGAGACCCCATAGAGGCACATAGGGACCTCATTGAAACCCATAGATACCCATAGGAAGACATTTGGGCCCAGAGATACCAATAAGAGTCCCCATAGAATCCCCATAGTGGGCCATTGGGACACATAGGGGGGACATTCGGCACTTAGGAACAAATAGTGACCCATAGGGAGACACTGGGACCCATAGGGGTATATTGGGACACATAGGGACCCCATGGAACATAGTGGGGGACAGTGAGACCCATAGAGACACATAGGGACTTCGCTGTAACCCTTAAGAGACCTTATAGAGGCACATAGGGACGTAATGTAACCTATGGATACCAATAGGTAGATATTTTGGCCCAGAGATACTCATAAGAGACCCCATGGAGACACTTAGCAACACATAGGAGGGACATTGGGACACATAGGGACACATTGTAACCCATAGGCTGACACTGGGACCAATAGGGGGACATTGGGACACATAGGGACCCCATGGATTTCAGTGGGGGACAGTGAGACCCATAGAGACACATAGGGACCTCGCTGAGACCCATAAGAGACCCCATAGAGGCACATAGGGACCACATTGAAACCCATAGGTACCCATAGGAATACATTGGGCAGGAAATTGAGCTTTTGGGGCAGGAGATGGCACTTGTGGGGCGTAAGGTGGAACTTATGGGGCAGGAGGTGGAACTTGTGGAGCAGGAGGTGGCACTTGTGGGGCGGGAGGTTGGAGTTGTTGGGCAGGAGGTGGCATTTTGAGGCAGAAGGTGGCATTTGTGTGGCAGGAGGTGGCAATTGTGGGGCACGAGTTGGAAATTGTTGGGCAGGAGGTGGAAGTTTTGGGGCAGGGTTTGGCAGTTGTAGGGCGGGAGGTGGCACTTGTGGGGCAGGAAATGGAGCTTTTAGGGCAGGTGGTGGAACTTGTGCAGAAGGAGGTGGTACTTGTTGGGCGGAAATTGGAACTTGTTGGGAGGGAAGAGGTACTTGTGGGGCAGGAAGTGGCTCTTGTGGGGCAGGAGCTGGCACTTGTGGGGCAGGAGGTTGCACTTGTGGGTCAGGAGGAGGAAGTTGGTCAGTCAGTGACACTTGTGGGGCAGGAGGTGGATTATTTGGGGGGGAGGAGGCAATGGTGTGGACAAATGTGGCACTTCAGGGGAATGAGCTGGCACTTGTGGGGCAGAAATTGGCACTTATGGGGCAGGAGGATGTCTTTGTCGGTCAGGAGGTGGCACTTGTGAGCAGGAAGTGGATGATGTAGTGCAGGAGCTGGAGCTTGTGAAGCATGAGCTGGCACATGTGGGGCAGGAATTGGCACTTGTGGGGCAGGTGGTGGCACTTGTTGGGTGGGAGGTGGACGATGTGGGGCAGGAGGTGGCACTTGTGGAGCAGGAGGTGGAAGTTGCACTGCAGGATTTGGCATTTGTGGGTTGGGAGTTGGCACTTGTGGGGCATGAGGTGGAATTTGTGGGGTGGTAGGTGGAACATGTGGGGCAGGAGCTGGCACTTGTGGGGCAGGATGTGGCACACGTTGCCAGGAGTCGGCACTTGTGTGGCGGGATGTTGAAGTTGTGGGGCGGGAGGTGGCACTTGTGGAACAGGTATTGTCACTTTTGGGGGAGGAGGTGGATGATGTGGGGCAGGAGGTGGCACTTGTGGGGCAGGAGGTGGCACTTGTGGGGCAAGAGGTGGCACTTGTGGGGCAAGAGGTGGCACTTGTGGGGCAAGAGGTGGCACTTGTGGGGCATGAGCTGGCACTTGTGGGGCAGGAATTGGCACTTGTGGGGCAGGAGGTGGATGATGTGGGGCAGGAGGCTGTCTTTGTGGGGTTAGAGGTGGCACTTGTGGGGCAGGAAGTTGATGATGTGGGGCATGAGCTGGAATTTGTGAAGCATGAGCTGGCACTTGTGAAGCAGGAATTGGCACTTTTGGGGCAGGAGGTGGAACTTGTGGGGTGGGATGTGGAATTTGTGGGGTGGGAGGTGAAACTTGTAAGGCAGGAGTTGGCACATGTGGGGGGGGAAATGACACTTGTGGGGCAGGAAATGGCACCAGTGGGGTAGGATTTGGAACCTGTGGGGTAAGAAATGGCACTTGTTGGGCAGGAGGTGGCACTTGTGGGGCGGAAGTGGAACTTGTTTGTCATGTGGCCACAATTGTTGGGCGGGAGGTGGCACTTATGAGGCAGGAGGTGGCAATTGTGGGGCGGGAGGTGGAAGTTGTGGGGCGGGAGGTGGCACCTGTGGGGCTTGAGGTGGATCTTTTTGTGCAGGAGGTGGCGCTTGTGGGGCTGGAGTTGGATGATGTGGAGCCGGAAATTTGTAGGGCACAGGTGGATGTTGTGGGGCATGATTAGGCACTTATGGGGCTGGAGGTGGCACTTGTGGGGCGGAAGTGGAACTTGTAAGACAGGAGGTGGAAATTGTTGTAGTGGGAGTTGGAAGTTGTGAGGCAGGAGGTGGCACTTGTGGGGTGGGAGGTAGATGATGTGGGGCAGGAGGTGGCACTTGTGGAGCAGGAGTTGGAAGTTGCAGAACAGGATTTGGCACTTGTGGGGCAGGAGGTGGCACTTGTGTGGCGGGATGTTGAAGTTGTGGGGCGGGAGGTGGCATTTGTGGGGCTGGAACTGGCTCTTGTGGGCCGTGAGGTAGAAGTTGTGGGGCAGAAAATGGCACTTGTGGGGCAGGAGTTAGCACATGTGGGACAGGAGGTGGCACTTGTGGGGCAGGAGCTGGCACTTCAGGGGAATGAGCTGGCACTTGTAGGGCATGAATTGGCACTGGTGGTGCAGGGGGTGGATGATGTGGGGCAGGAGGTGGTCGTTGTGGGGCAGGAGGTGGCACTTGTGGGGCAGAAGGTGGATGATGTGGGACAGGAGCTGGCACTTGTGGGGCATGAGCTGGCACATGTGGGGCAGTAATTGGCACTTGTGGGGCAGGAGGTGGCACTTGTTGGGTGGGAGGTGGACGATGTGGGGCAGGAGTTGGCACTTGTGGGGCAGGATGTGGCACACGTTGGGCAGGAGTCGGCACTTGTGTGGCGGGATGTTGAAGTTGTGGGGCAGGAGGTTGCACTTGTGGGTCAGGAGAAGGAAGTTGCGGTCAGTGACACTTGTGGGGCAGGAGGTGGATTATTTGGGGGGGGAGGTGGCAGTGGTGTGGCAAAATGTGGCACTTGTGGGGCAGGAGCTGGCACTTCAGGGGAATGAGCTGGCACTTGTAGGGCAGGAATTGGCACTTGTGGGGCAGGAGGTGGATGATTTGGGGCAGGAGGTGGTCATTGTGGGGCAGGAGGTGGTCATTGTGGGGCAGGAGGTGGATGATGTGGGGCAGGAGGTGGTCATTGTGGGGCAGGAGGTGGAACTTGTGGGGCAGGAGGTGGAATTTGTGGCGTGGTAGGTGGCACTTGTGGGACAGGAACTGGCACTTCTGGGGCGGGAGGTGGAAGTTGTGGGGCAGGAAATGGCACTTCTGGGGCAGGAGTTGGCACATGTGGGACAGGAGTTGGAACCTGTGGGGTAAGAAATGGCAATTGTTGGGCAGGAGGTGGCACTTGTGGGGCGGGAAGTGGATGATGTGGTGCAGGAGCTGGCACTTGTGAAGCCTGAGCTGGCACTTGTGGGGCAGGAAGTGGAACTTGTAAGACAGGAGGTGGAAATTGTGGGGCGGAATGTAAAGTTGTGGGGCAGGAGGTGGCACTTGTGGGTCAGGTGTTGGCACTTGTGGGGCAGGAGATGTAACTTGAGGGGAGGGGGTGGAAGTTGTGGGGCGGGAGGTGGCACTTGTGGGGCAGGAGGTGGCACTTGTGGGGAGGGATGTGGCACTTGTGGGGCTGGAGGTGGCACTTGTGGGGCAGGAGGTGGATGATGTGGGGCAGGAGTTGGCACTTGTGGAGCAGGAGGTAAAAGTTGCGGGGCAGGATTTGGCAATTGTGGGGCAGGATGTGGCACACGTTGGGCAGGAGGTGGCACTTGTATGGCGGGCTGTTGAAGTTGTGGGGCAGGAGGTGGCATTTGTGGGGCTGGAACTGGCTCTTGTGGGGCAGGAGATGGAAGTTGTAGGGCAGGAAATGGCACTTGTGGGGCAGGAGGTGGCACTTGTGGGGCAAGAAATGGCACTTGTGGGGCAGGAGTTGGCACTTGTGGGTCAGGTGGTGGCACTTGTGGTGTGGGAGGTGGCACTTGTGGAATTGGAGTTGGCACTAGTGCGGCAGAAGGTGGAAGTTGTGGGGAAGTATTTGGCACTTGTGGGGCAAGTGGTGGCACTTGTGGGGCAGGAGGTGGTCCTTGTGGGACGAGAGGTGGCACTTGTTGGGCAGGAGGTGGAACTTATGGGGCGTTACGTGGAAGTTGTGGGGCGGGAGGTGGCACCTATGGAAATGGAGATGGCACTAGTGGGGCAGGTAGTGGCACTTGTGGGGTGGGATATGGAACTTATGGGGCAGGAGTTGACACTCCTGCCCCATAAGTTTTTGTTTTTGGGGCAGGAGGTGGAAGTTGTGGGGCTGGACTTGGCACTTGTGGGGCGGGAGTTGGCATTTTGGGGAGGGTGGTGGCACTTGTTGGGCAGGAGTTGGCACTTGTGGGGCAGGAGGTGGAACTTATGGGACGTTACGTGGAAGTTGTGGGGCAGGACGTGGCTCTTTTTAGGCAGGAGGTGGAACTTGTGAGCCAGGAGATGGAAGTTGTAGGGCGGGAGGTGGCACTTGTGGGGCAGGAGGTGGAAGTTGTGGAGCGGGAGGTGGAAGTTGTAGGGCGGGAGGTGGCACTTGTGGGGCAGGAGGTTGCAGTTGTGTGTCAGGAGGAGGAAGTTGGGCAGTCAGTGACACTTGTGGGGCAGGAGCTGGCACTTCAGGGGAATGAGCTGGCACTTGTAGGGCCGGAATTGGCACTTGTGGCGCAGGGGGTGGATGATGTGGGGCAGGAGGTGGTCATTGTGGGGCAGGAGGTGGCACTTGTGGAGCAGGAGGTGGATGATGAGGGGCTGGAGCTGGCACTTGTGAAGCATGAGCTGGCAATTGTGGGGCAGGAATTGGCACTTGTGGGGCAGGTGGTGGCACTTGTTGGATGGGAGGTGGTTGATATGGGGAAGGAGGTGGCAATTGTGCGGTTCGAGGTGGCACTTGTGGAGCAGGAGATGAAAGTTGCAGGGCAGGAGTTGGCACTTGTGGGTCGGGAGGTGGCACTTGTGGGGCAAAATGCAACACTTGTGGGGCAGGAGTTATAACTTGTAAGGCAGGAGGTGGAAGTTGTGGAACAGAAGGTGGCACTTGTGGGGCGGGTGGTGGCACTTGTGGGGCGGGATGTGGCACTTGTGGGGCGGGAGGTGGGACTTGTGGGGCCAGAGGTTGAGGTTGTGGTTCGGGAGGTGGCACTTGTGGAGCAGGAGCCTACACTTGTGGGGCAGAATGTGGCACTTGTAAGGCAGGACGTTGAAATTGTGGAGCAGGTTGTGGCACTTGTGGGGCAGGAGGTGGAAATTGTGGGGCAGGAGGTGGTAATGGTGGGGCAGGAGGTCGCACTTGTGGGCCAGGAGTTGGAAGTTGTTGGGTGGGATGTGGAAGTTGTGGGGCGGGAGAATGTGGAACTTGTGAGGCAGGAGGTGGAAGTTGTGAGGCAGGAGGTGGAAGTTGTGGTGCGGGAGGTGGAAGTTGTGGTGCGGGAGTTGGAAGTTGAGTGACGGGAGGTGGCACTTGTGGGGCAGGTTGTGGAAGTTGTGGGGCGGGAGGTTGCACTTGTGAGACAGGAGGTGGCTCTTGTGGGGCGGGAGGTGGCACTTGTGGGGCAGGAGGTGGCACTTGTGGGGCGGGAGGTGAATGATGTGGGGCAGGAATTGGCACTTGTGGGTCGGGAGGTGGCACTTGTGGAGCGGGAGGTGGCACTTGTGGGGCAAAATGCAACACTTGTGGGGCAGGAGTTATAACTTGTGGGGCAGGAGGTGGAAGTTGTGGAACAGAAGGTGGCACTTGTGGGGCGGGTGGTGGCACTTGTGGGGAGGGATGTGGCACTTGTGGGGCAAGAGGTGGGACTTGTGGGGCCAGAGGTTGAGGTTGTGGTTCGGGAGGTGGCACTTGTGGAGCAGGAGCCTACACTTGTGGGGCAGAATGTGGCACTTGTAAGGCAGGACGTTGAAATTGTGGAGCAGGTTGTGGCACTTGTGGGGCAGGAGGTGGAAATTGTGGGGCAGGAGGTGGTAATGGTGGGGCAGGAGGTCGCACTTGTGGGCCAGGAGTTGGAAGTTGTGGGGCGGGAGAATGAAGTTGTGGGGCGGGATGTGGAACTTGTGAGGCAGGAGGTGGAAGTTGTGGTGCGGGAGGTGGTACATGTGGGGCGGGATGTGGAAGTTGTTATGCAGGAGGTGGTACATGTGGGGCGGGAGGTGGAAGTTGTTATACAGGAGGTGGTACATGTGGGGCGGGAGGTGGAAGTTGTGATGCAGGAGGTGGTACATGTGGGGCGGGATGTGGAAGTTGTGGTGCGGGAGGTGGAAGTTGTAGGGCGGGAGGTGGCACTTGTGGGGCAGGAGGTGGAAATTGTGGGGCAGGAGGTGGTAATGGTGGGGCAGGAGGTCGCACTTGTGGGCCAGGAGTTGGAAGTTGTGGGGCGGGAGAATGAAGTTGTGGGCCGGGATGTGGAACTTGTGAGGCAGGAGGTGGAAGTTGTGGTGCGGGAGGTGGTACATGTGGGGCGGGATGTGGAAGTTGTTATGCAGGAGGTGGTACATGTGGGGCGGGAGGTGGAAGTTGTGATGCAGGAGGTGGTACATGTGGGGCGGGAGGTGGAAGTTGTGATGCAGGAGGTGGTACATGTGGGGCGGGAGGTGGAAGTTGTGATGCAGGAGGTGGCACTTGTAGGGCAGGAGGTGGAAGTTGTAGGGCGGGAGGTGGCACTTGTGGGGCGGGAGTTGGAAGTTGAGTGACGGGAGGTGGCACTTGTGGGGCAGGTTGTGGAAGTTGTGGGGCGGGAGGTTGCACTTGTGAGACAGGAGGTGGCACTTGTGGGGCAGGAGTTTGGACCTGTGGTTTAAGAAATGGCATTTGTTTGCAGGAGGTGGTACTTGTGGGGCAGGTGGTGGTACCTGTGGGGTGGGGGTGTAACTTGTGGGGCAGGATGTGGCACTTGTGGGGTGGGAGGTGGCACTTGTGGGGCGGGATATGGAACTTATGGGGCAGGAGTTGACACTTTTGGGGCAGGAGGCAGATGTTGTGGGGCTGGACATGGCACTTGTGGGGCGGGAGTTGGATGATGTGGAGCAGCAGCTGGCACTTGTGGGGCAGGAGGTGGAACTTATGGGACGTTACGTGGAAGTTGTGAGGCGGGAGGTGGCTCTTTTGAGGCAGGAAGTGGCACTTGTGGGCCAGGAGATGGAAGTTGTGGGGTGGGAGGTGGTAGATGTTGGGCGTGAGGTGGCACTTGTGGGTCGGGAGGTGGCACTTGTGGGGCAGGAGGTGGAAGTTGTGGAGCGGGAGGTGGCATTTGTGGGGCGGAAATTGGAACTTGTTGTGAGGGAAGAGGTACTTGTGGGGCAGGAAGTGGCTCTTGTTGGGCAGGTGCTGGCACTTGTGGGGCAGGAATTGGCACTTTTGGTGCAGGGGGTGGTCGTTGTGGGGCAGGAGGTGGCACTTGTGGGGCAGGGGTGGATGATGTGGGGCAGGAGGTGGCACTTGTGGGGCAGGGGGTGGATGATGTGGGGCAGGAGGTGGTCTTTGTCGGACAGGAGGTGGCACATGTGAGCAGGAAGTGGATGATGTGGGGCAGGAGCTGGCACTTGTGAAGCATGAGCTGGAACTTGTGGGGCAGGAGTTGGAAGTTGCAGGGCAGGATTTGGCATTTGTGGGGCAGGAGGTGGCACCTGTTGGGCAAGAGGTGGCACTTGTGGGGCAGGTGCTGGCACTTGTGGGGCATGAGCTGGCAATTGTGGGGCAGGAATTGGCACTTGTGGGACAGGAGGTGGATGATGTGGGGCAGGAGGCTGTATTTGTGGGGTTGGAGGTGGCACTTGTAGGGCAGGAAGTTGATGATGTGGGGCAGGAGCTGGCACTTGTGAAGCATGAGCTGGCACTTGTGGGGCGAGAGGAGCTGGACTTGCAGGGTGACAGGTGGCACTTGTGGGGCGGGAGGTGGCACTTGTGGGGCAGGAGGTGGCACTTGTGGGGCAGGTGTTGGCACTTGTGGGGCAGGAGGTGGATGTTGTGGGGCGGTAGGTTGCACTTGTGCGTGGGAGGTGGATGTTGTGGGGCAGGAAATGGCACCTGTGGGGCAGGAGGTGGCGCTTTTGGGGGAGGTGGTGGCATTTGTTGGGCGAGAGGTGAAACTTATGGGGCAGGAGGTGGCACTTGTAGGTCAAGAGGTGGAACTTGTTGGGCAGGAGGTGACACTTGTGGGGCAGGAGGTGTCAGTTGCTTGGTGGGAGGTGGCACTTGTGGGGCAGGTGGTGTCAGTTGTTTGGCGGGAGGTGGCACTTGTGGGGCAGGAGTTGGCACTTGTGGGGCAGAAGGTGGACTTTGTGGGGCAGGAGGTGGCACCTGTGAGGCAAGAGCTGGCACTTGTGGGGCATGAGCTGGCAATTGTGGGGCATGAGCTGGCACTTGTGGGGCAGGAATTGGCACTTGTGGGGCAGGAGGTGGATGATGTGGGGCAGGAGGCTGTCTTTGTGGGGTTGGAGGTGGCACTTGTGGGGCAGGAAGTTGATGATGTGGGGCATGAGCTGGCATTTGTGAAGCATGAGCTGGCACTTGTGAAGCAGGAATGGGCACTTGTAAGGCAGGAGGTAACACTTGTGGGGCGGGATGTGGCACTTGTGGGGCAGGAGTTGGCACTTGTGTGTCAGGTGGTGGTACTTCTGGGGCAGGATCGGGCACTTGTGGGGCAGGATGTGGAAGCTGTGGGACGGGAGGTGGAAGTTATGGGGTGGGAGGTGGAAGTTGTGGGGCAAGAATTGGCAATTGTGGGGCAAGAAGTGGCAATTGTGGGGCAGAGGGTGGCACTTGTACGGCAGGAGGTGGCACTTGTGGGACAGGACGTGGCAATTAGGAAGGACGTGGCACTTGTGGGTCAGGAGGAGGCATTTGTGAGGCAGGAGGTGGCACTTGTGGGGCAGGAGGAGGCTGTTGTTGGGCGGGAGGTGGGACTTGTGTAACAAGAGGTGGAAATTGTGCGGTGGGATGTGGCACTTGTGGGGCAAGGGGTGGCACTTGTGAGGCAGAAGGTGGCACTTGTGGGGCAGGAGGCTGAAGTTGTGGGTCAGGAGGTGACATTTGTGGAACAGGAGGTGGATGATGTGGGGCAGGAGGTAGCAATTTTGGGCCGGGACGTGGCACTAGTGGGGCGAGATGTTGCACTTGTTGGGCGGGAGGTGGCACTTGTGTGGTAGGAGGTTGCAATTGTGGGGCAGGAGCTTGCAGTTGTGAGGCGGGATGTGGAAGTTGTGGGGCGGGTTGTGGCAGCTGTGGGGCTGGAGGTGTCACTTGTGCAGCGGGAAGTGGCACTTGTAAGGCAGGAAGTAGCACTTGTGGGGCAGGAGGTGGCACTTTTGGAGCGTGAGGTGGAAGTTGTGGGGCAGGAGTTGGCACTTGTGGGGCGAGAGTTGGCACTTGTGGGGCGGGATGTGGTACTTGTGGGGCGGGAGGTGGCACTTGTTGGGGGGGTGGTGGCAATTGTGGGGCAGGAGGTGGCACTTGTTGGGCGAGAGTTGCAATTGTGAGACGGGAGGTGGCAATTGTGGGTCACGTAGTGGCACTTGTGGGTCAGGAGGTGGTACTTGTGGGGCGGGCGGTGGAACTGGTGGGGCTGGAGGTGGCACTTGTGGGGTGGGAGGTGGCACTTGTGGGGCAGGAGGTGGCAATTTTGGAGCAGGATGTGGATTATGTGGGGCAAGAGGTGGCACATGTGGGGCAGGATGTGGAAGTTGTGGGTCAGGAGGTGACATTTGTGGAACAGGAGGTGGATGATGTGGGGAAGGAGGTGGATGATGTGGAACAGTAGGTGGCACCTGTGGGACAGGAGATGGCACTTATGGGGCAGGAGATGGTATTTGTTGTGCAGTAGGTGGCACTTCTGGAGTGGGAGATGGAAGTTGTGGGGCAGGAAGTGGCAATTGTGGGCCGGGAGCTGGAAGTTGTGGGTCGGGAGGTGGCACTTGTGGTGCAGGAGGTGGCACTTGTGGGGCGGTTGGTGGATGATGTGGGGCAGGAGTTGGCACTTGTGGGGTAAGGGTTGGCACTTGTGGGGTGGGAGGAGGCACTTGTGTGGTGGGGGGTGGCAATTGCTGGGTGGGAAGTGGCAGTTGTGGGGCAGTAGGTTGAAGGTTTGGGGCAGGAGGTGGCACTTGTGGGGTGGAAGGTAAGAAGATTTGGGGTGTGACGTGGATGTAGTGGGGCGGGAGGTGGCACTTGTGGGGCGGGAGGTGGCACTTGTTGGGCAGGAGTTGGCACTTGTGTGGCTGGAGGTTGAAGTTGTGGGGCGAGAGGTAGCACTTGTGGGGCAGGAGCCGGCACTTGTGGGGCAGGAGTTGGCACTTGTGGGTCAGGTGGTGGCACATGTGGGGCGGGGGTCGACGTTGTGGGGCAAGAGGTGTAACTTGTGGGGCAAGAGGTGTAACTTGTGGGGCAGGAGGTGGCTATAGAGGGGCGGGAGGTGGCACTTGTGTGGCGGGAGGTGGCACTTGTGGGGCAGGAGATGGCACTTGTGGAGCAGGAGGTGGAAGTTGCACGTCAGGATTTGGCACTTGTGGGGCGGGAGATAGCACTTGTGGGGCGGGAGATGGCACTTGTGGGGCGGGAGATGGCACTTGGGTGTCTGGAGGTTAAACTTGTGGGGTGGGAGGTGGCACTTGTGGGGCAGGAGGTGGCAAATGTGGTGCAGGAAATGGCACTTGTGGGGCAGGAGTTGGCACATGTGGGTTAGGAGGTGGCACTTGTGGGGCAGGAGGTGGATGATGTGGGGCAGGAGCTGGCAATTGTGAAGCATGAGCTGGCACTTTTAGGGCTGGAATTGGCACTTGTGGGGTGGGAGGTGGATGATGTGGGGCAGGAGGTGGATGTTTCGTGGCAGGATTTGGCCCTTGTGGGGCAGGACGAGTCACTTGTGGAGCGGGAGGGGGCACTTGTGGGGCCTGAGGTGGCATTTGTGGGGCAGGAGGTGGAAGTTGTGAGGCAGGGGGTTGCACTTGTAAGGCAGGAGGTAGAACTTGTGGGGCACGAGTTGGCACTTGTGGGGCACGAGTTGGCACTTGTGGGGCACGTTGTTGCATTAGTGGGTCAGGTGGTGGCACTTGTGGGTCAGGTGGTGGCACTTGTGGGGCGGGATGTGGAAGTTTTGGGGCGTGAGGTGGCACTTGTGGGGCGGAAGTTGACACTGTTGGGGTGTGAGGTGGCACTTGTGGGGCGGAAGGTGGCACTTGTGGGCAGGAGGTTACACTTGTGGGGCAGGATGTGGCACTTGTGCGTGGGAGGTGGCACTTGTGGGGCGGGAGGTGGCACTTGTGGGGGGGGTGGCACTTGTGAGGCACGAGGTGGCACTTGTGGGGCAGGATGTGGCATTCTTGGGGCGGGAGGTGTAAGTTGTGATGCAGGAGGTGGTACATGTGGGGTGGGAGGTGGAAGTTGTGATGCAGGAGGTGGTACATGTGGGGCGGGAGGTGGAAGTTGTGATGCAGGAGGTGGTACATGTGGGGCGGGAGGTGGAAGTTGTGATACAGGAGGTGGAACTTGTGGGTCAGGAGGTGGCACTTGTGGGGCAGGAGGTGGATGATGAGGGGCAGGAGCTGGCACTTGTGGAGCATGAGCTGGCACTTGGGGGGCAGGAATTGGCACTTGTGGGGCAGGAGGTGGCACTTGTTGGATGGGAGGTGGACGATGTGGGGCAGGAGTTGACACTTGTGGGGCAGGATGTGGCACACGTTGCCAGGAGTCGGCACTTGTGTGGCGGGATGTTGAAGTTGTGGGGCTGGAGGTTGCACTTGTCTAACAGGTATTGTCACTTGTGGGGGAGGAGGTGGATGATGTGGGGCAGGAGGCTGTCTTTGTGGGGTTAGAGGTGGCACTTGTGGTGCAGGAAGTTGATGTGGGGCATGAGCTTGCATTTGTGAAGCATGAGCTGGCACTTGTGAAGCAGGAATTGGCACTTTTGGGGCAGGAGGTGGAACTTGTGGGGTGGGGGGTGGAATTTGTAAGGCGGGAAGTGGCACTTGTGGGGCAGAAATTGGCACTTATGGGGCAGGAGGTGGCACTTGTGGGGTGGGAGGTGGGACTTGTGGGGCCAGAGGTTGAGGTTGTGGTTCGGGAGGTGGCACTTGTGGAGCAGGAGCCTACACTTGTGGGGCAGAATGTGGCACTTGTAAGGCATGACGTTGAAATTGTGGAGCAGGTTGTGGCACTTGTGGGGCAGGAGGTGGAAATTGTGGGGCAGGAGGTGGTAATGGTGGGGCAGGAGGTCGCACTTGTGGGCCAGGAGTTGGAAGTTGTGGGGCGGGAGAATGAAGTTGTGGGGCGGGATGTGGAACTTGTGAGGCAGGAGGTGGAAGTTGTGGTGCGGGAGGTGGAAGTTGTGGTGCGGGAGGTGGCACTTGTGGGGCAGGTTGTGGAAGTTGTGGGGCGGGAGGTTGCACTTGTGAGACAGGAGGTGGCACTTGTGGGGCAGGAGGTGGCACTTCTGGGGCAGGAAATGGAGCTTTTAGGGCAAGAGGTGGAACTTGTGCAGAAGGAGGTGGTACTTGTTGGGCGGAAATTGGAACTTGTTGGGAGGGAAGAGGTACTTGTGGGGCAGGAAGTGGCTCTTGTGGGGCAGGAGGAGGAAGTTGGTCAGTCAGTGACACTTGTGGGGCGGGAGGTGGATTATTTGGGGGGGAGGAGGCAGTGGTGTGGACAAATGTGGCACTTCAGGTGAATGAGCTGGCACTTGTGGGGCAGAAATTGGCACTTATGGGGCAGGAGGATGTCTTTGTCGGTCAGGAGGTGGCACTTGTGGGGCAGGAAGTGGATGACGTAGTGCAGGAGCTGGCACTTGTGAAGCATGAGCTGGCACATGTGGGGCAGGAATTGGCACTTGTGGGGCAGGTGGTGGAACTTGTTGGGTGGGAGGTGGACGATGTGGGGCAGGAGGTGGCACATGTGGAGCAGGAGGTGGAAGTTGCATTGCAGGATTTGGCATTTGTGGGTTGGGAGTTGGCACTTGTGGGGCATGAGGTGGAATTTGTGGGGTGGTAGGTGGAACATGTGGGGCAGGAGCTGGCACTTGTGGGGCAGGATGTGGAACACGTTGCCAGGAGTCAGCACATGTGTGGCGGGATGTTGAAGTTGTGGGGCGGGAGGTGGCACTTGTGGAACAGGTATTGTCACTTTTGGGGGCGGGAAGTGGATGATGTGGGGCAGGAGGTGGCACTTGTGGGGCGGAAATTGGAACTTGTTGGGAGGGAAGAGGTACTTGTTGGGCAGGAAGTGGCTCTTGTGGGGCAGGAGCTGGCACTTGTGGGGCAGGAGCTGGCACATGTGGGTCAGGAGGAGGAAGTTGGTCAGTCAGTGACACTTGTGGGGCAGGAGGTGGATTATTTCGGGGGGGAGGTGGCAGTGGTGTGGACAAATGTGGCACTTGTGGGGCATGAACTGGCACTTGTGGGGCAGGAATTGGCACATGTGGGGCAGGTGGTGGCACTTGTTGGGTGGGAGGTGGATGATGTGGGGCAGGATGTTGAACTTGTGGGGCAGGAGGTGGCACTTGTGGGGTGGAAATTGGAACTTGTTGGGAGGGAAGAGGTACTTGTGGGGCAGGAAGTGGGTCTTGTCGGGCAGGAGCTGGCACTTGTGGGGCAGGAGGTTGCACTTGTGGGTCAGGAGGAGGAAGTTGGTCAGTCAGTGACACTTGTGGGGCAGGAGGTGGATTATTTGTGGGGGAGGAGGCAGTGTTGTGGACAAATGTGGCAATTGTGGGGCAGGAATTGGCACTTGTGGGGCAGGAATTGGCACTTGTGGGGCAGGAATTGGCACTTGTGGGGCAGGAGGATGTCTTTGTCGGTCAGGAGGTGGCACTTGTTGGGCAGGAAGTGGATGACGTAGTGCAGGAGCTGGCACTTGTGGGGCATGAGCTGGCACATGTGGGGCAGGAAGTTGATGATGTGGGGCATGAGCTGGCATTTGTGAAGCATGAGCTGGCACTTGTGAAGCAGGAATTGGCACTTTTGGGGCAGGAGGTGGAACTTGTGGGGCAGGAGGTGGAATTTGTGGGGTGGTAGGTGAAACTTGTAAGGCAGGAGTTGGCACATGTGGGGGGGGAAATGGCACTTGTGGGGCAGGAAATGGCACCAGTGGGGTAGGATTTGGAACCTGTGGGGTAAGAAATGGCACTTGTTGGGCAGGAGGTGACACTTGTGGGGCGGAAGTGGAACTTGTTTGTCATGTGGCCACAATTGTTGGGCGGGAGGTGGCAGTTGTGGGGGAGGAGGTGGCAATTGTGGGGCGGGAGGTGGAAGTTGTCGGGCAGGAGGTGGCACTTGTGGGGCAGGAGGTGGCACTTGTGGGGCAGGAGGTGGCACTTGTGGGGCAGGAGGTTGCACTTGTGGGGCAGGAGGTGGCACTTGTGGGGCGGAAATTGGAACTTGTTTGGAGGGAAGAGGTACTTGTGGGGCAGGAAGTGGCTCTTGTCGGGCAGGAGCTGGCACTTGTGGGGCAGGAGGTTGCACTTGTGGGTCAGGAGGATGAAGTTGGGCGGTCAGTGACACTTGTGGGGCAGGAGGTGGATTATTTGGGAAGGGAGGTAGCAGTGGTGTGGCAAAATGTGGCACTTGTGGGGCAGGAGCTGGCACTTCAGGGGAATGAGCTGGCACTTGTAGGGCAGGAATTGGCACTTGTGGGGAAGGAGGTGGATGATGTGGGGCAGGAGGTGGTCGTTCTGGGGCAGGAGGTGGCACTTGTGGGGCAGGAGGTGGAAGTTGAAGGACAGGACCTTGCACTTGTGGGGCATGAACTGGCACTTGTTGGGCAGGAGGTGGCAATTGTGGGGCGGAAGTGGAACTTGTAAAACAGGAGGTGGAAATTGTGGGGCTGTAGGTGTAACTTGTGGTTCAGGTAGTGGAACTTCTGGGGCAGGAGGTGGCGATAAGGGGGCAGGAAGTGGCACTTTTGGGGCGGGATGTGGCACTTGTTTGGAAGGAGGTGGCACTTGTGGGGCGGGAGTTGGCACTTGTGGGGAGGAGGCTGCACTAATATGGCAGGAAGTGGCATTGTGGGGAGGGAGGTGGCAGGTTTTGGGCAGGAGGTGGCACTTGTGGGGCAGGAGGTGGATGATGAGGGGCATGAGCTGGCACTTGTGAAGCATGAGCTGGCACTTGTGGGGCGGGAGTTGGCACTTGTGGGGCGGGAGTTGGCACTTGTGGGGCGGGAGTTGGCACTTGTGGGGCGGGAGGTGG
This sequence comes from Coturnix japonica, assembly GCF_054131305.1. Taxonomy (NCBI): domain Eukaryota; kingdom Metazoa; phylum Chordata; class Aves; order Galliformes; family Phasianidae; genus Coturnix; species Coturnix japonica. Next base: position 922,713 of record NC_140680.1, on the reverse strand, counting down.
CACTTGTGGGGAGCGATGTGGCAATTGTGGGCGGGAGGCTGAATTTGTGGAGAGGGAGGTGGCACTTATGGGGCGGGAGGTGGCACTAGTGGGGCGAGAGGTGGCACATGTGGGGCAGGAGCTGGCACTTGCACGGCAGGAGGTGGAACTTGCGGGGCAGGAGGTGGCACTTGTGGGTCGGGAGGTGGCACTAGTGGGGCAGGAGGTGGCACTTGTTGGGCAGGAGTTGGCACTTGTGAGGCAGGAGGTGTCAGTTGTTTGGCGGGAGTTCGCACTTGTGGGTCGCAAGGTGGAAGTTGTGGGGCAGGAGGTGGCACTTGTGGGTCGGGAGGTGGAAGTTGTGAAGCAGGAGGTGGCACTTGTGGGGAAGGAGGAGGCACTTGTATGGCAGGAATTGGAACTTGTGGTGTGGGATGGGGTACTTGTGGGGAAGGAAGTGGCTCTTGTGGGGCGGGATGTGGCACTTGTGGGGCGGGAGGTGGATGATGTTAGGCTGGAGCTGGCGCTTGTGAAGCATGTGCTGGCACTTGTGGGGCAGGAATTGGCACTTGTTGTGCAGGAGGTGGCACTTATGGGTTTGGAGGTGGATGATGTGCGGCAGGAGGTGACACATGTGGGGCAGGAGATGACACTTCTGGGGCAGGAGGTGGAAGTTGTGGGGCAGGATTTGGTACTTGTGGGGTGGGAGATGGCACTTGTGGGGCTGGAGGTGGCACTTGTGGGATGGTAGGTGGAACTTGTGGGGCAAGACATGGAACTTGTGGTGCAGGAGATATCACACGTTGGGCAGGAGTTGGCACTTCTGTGGCGGGAGGCTGAAGTTGTGGGGTGGGAGGTGGCACCTGTTGGGCATGTAGTGGCACTTGTGGGGTGGGATTTTTCACTTGTTTGTCATGTGGCCACAATTGTTGGGCGGGAGGTGGCACTTGTGGGGCAGGAGGTGGATGATGAGGGGCAGGAGCTGGCACTTGGGAAGCATGAGCTGGCACTTGTGGGGCAGGAATTGGCAGTTGTGCGGCAGGTGGTGGCACTTGTTGGATGGGAGGTGGATGATGTGGGGCAGGAGGTGGCACTTGTGGAGCAGGATGTGGACGTTGCGTGGCAGGATTTGGCACTTGTGGGGCAGGAGGTGGCACTTGTGGCGTGGTAGGTGGCACTTGTGGGGCAGGAGCTGGCACTTGTGGGGAGGGATGTGGCACTTGTGGGGCAGGAGTTGGCACTTGTGGGGCAGGAGTTGGCACTTGTGGGGCAGGAGTTGGCACTTGTGGGGCTGGAGGTGGCACTTGTGGGGCAGGAGGTGGATGATGTGGGGCAGGAGTTGGCACTTGTGGAGCAGGAGGTAAAAGTTGCGGGGCAGGATTTGGCACTTGTGGGGCAGGATGTGGCACACGTTGGGCAGGAGTTGGCACTTGTATGGCGGGATGTTGAAGTTGTGGGGCGGGAGGTGGCATTTGTGGGGCTGGAACTGGCTCTTGTGGGGCAGGAGGTGGAAGTTGTAGGGCAGGAAATGGCACTTGTGGGGCAAGAAATGGCACTTGTGGGGCAGGAGTTGGCACTTGTGGGTCAGGTGGTGGCACTTGTGGTGTGGGAGGTGGCACTTGTGGAATTGGAGTTGGCACTAGTGTGGCAGAAGGTGGAAGTTGTGGGGAAGTATTTGGCACTTGTGGGGCAAGAGGTGGCACTTGTGGGGCAGGAGGTGGTCCTTGTGGGACGAGAGGTGGCACTTGTTGGGCAGGAGGTGGAACTTATGGGGCGTTACGTGGAAGTTGTGGGGCGGGAGGTGGCACCTGTGGAAATGGAGATGTCACTAGTGGGGCAGGTAGTGGCACTTGTGGGGCGGGATATGGAACTTATGGGGCAGGAGTTGACACTTTTGGGGCAGGAGGTGGAAGTTGTGGGGCTGGACGTGGCACTTGTGGGGCGGGAGTTGGCATTTTGGGGAGGGTGGTGGCACTTGTTGGGCAGGAGGTGGCACTTGTGGGATTGGAGGTGGCACTTGTGGGATTGGAGGTGGCACTTGTGGGGCAGGAGGTGGCACTTATTGGGCAGGAGGTGGCACTTGTAAGGCAGGAGGTGGCACTTGTGGGGCAGGAGGTGGTCCTTGTGCGACGAGAGGTGGCACTTGTTGGGCAGGAGGTGGAACTTATGGGGCGTTACGTGGAAGTTGTGGGGCGGGAGGTGGCTCTTTTGAGGCAGGAGGTGGAACTTGTGAGCCAGGAGATGGAAGTTGTAGGGCGGGAGTTGGCGCTTGTGGGGCGGGAGGTGGCACTTGTGGGTCGGGAGGTGGCACTTGTAGGGCAGGAGGTGGAAGTTGGGGTGTGGGAGGTGGAAGTTGTGGAACGGGAGGTGGCACTTGTGGGGCAGGAGGTTGCACTTGTGGGGCAGGAGGTTGCACTTGTGGGGCAGGAGGTGGCACTTGTGGGGCAGGAGGTGGCACTTGTGGGGCAGAAACTGGAACTTGTTGGGAGGGAAGAGGTACTTGTGGGGCAGGAAGTGGCTCTTCTCGGGCAGGAGCTGGCACTTGTGGGGCAGGAGGTTGCACTTGTGTGTCAGGAGGAGGAAGTTGGGCGGTCAGTGACACTTGTGGGGCAGGAGGTGGATTATTTGGGGGGGAGGTTGCAGTGGTGTGGCAAAATGTGGCACTTGTGGGGCAGGAGCTGGCACTTCAGGGGAATGAGCTGGCACTTGTAGGGCAGGAATTGGCACTTGTAAGGCAGGAGGTGGAACTTGTGGGGCGGGATGTGGCACTTGTGGGATGTGAGGTGGCACTTGTGGGGCAGGAGGAGGCTGTTGTGGGGCATGAGCTGGCACTTGTGGGGCATGAGCTGGCACTTGTGGGGCAGGAATTGGCACTTGTGGGGCAGGAGGTGGATGATGTGGGGCAGGAGGCTGTCTTTGTGGGGTTGGAGGTGACACTTGTGGGGCAGGAAGTTGATGATGTGGGGCAGGAGCTGGCATTTGTGAAACATGAGCTGGCACTTGTGAAGCAGGAATGGGCACTTGTAAGGCAGGAGGTGGAACTTGTGGGGCTGGATGTGGCACTTGCGGGATGCGAGGTGGCACTTGTGGGGCAGGAGTTGGCACTTGTGGGTCAGGTGGTGGTACTTCTGGGGCAGGATCGGGCACTTGTGGGGCAGGATGTGGAAGCTGTGGGACGGGAGGTGGAAGTTATGGGGTGGGAGGTGGAAGTTGTGGGGCAAGAATTGGCAATTTTGGGGCAAGAAGTGGCAATTGTGGGGCAGAGGGTGGCACTTGTACGGCAGGAGGTGGCACTTGTGGGACAGGACGTGGCAATTGGGAAGGACGTGGCACTTGTGGGGTGGGAGGTGGCACTTGTGGGGCAGGAGGTGGCACTTGTGGGGCAGGAGGAGGCTGTTGTTGGGCGGGAGGTGGGACTTGTGTAACAAGAGGTGGAAATTGTGCGGTGGGATGTGGCACTTGTGGGGCAAGGGGTGGCACTTGTGAGGCAGAAGGTGGCACTTGTGGGGCAGGAGGTGGAAGTTGTGGGTCAGGAGGTGACATTTGTGGAACAGGAGGTGGATGATGTGGGGCAGGAGGTAGCAATTTTGGGCCGGGACGTGGCACTAGTGGGGCGAGATGTTGCACTTGTTGGGCGGGAGGTGGCACTTTTGGGGCATAAGGTGAAAATTGAGGGACATGAGGTGGCACTTGTGGGGCAGGAGTTGGCACTTGTGTGGTAGGAGGTGGCAATTGTGGGGCAGGAGCTTGCAGTTGTGAGGCGGGATGTGGAAGTTGTGGGGCGGGTTGTGGCAGCTGTGGGGCTGGAGGTGTCACTTGTGCAGCGGGAAGTGGCACTTGTAAGGCAGGAAGTAGCACTTGTGGGGCAGGAGGTGGCACTTTTGGAGCGTGAGGTGGATGTTGTGGGGCAGGAGTTGGCACTTGTGGGGCGAGAGTTGGCACTTGTGGGGTGGGAGGTTGCACTTGTGGGGTGGGATGTGGTACTTGTGGGGCGGGAGGTGGCACTTGTTGGGGGGGTGGTGGCAATTGTGGGGCAGGAGGTGGCACTTGTTGGGCGAGAGTTGCAATTGTGAGACGGGAGGTGGCAATTGTGGGTCACGTAGTGGCACTTGTGGGTCAGGAGGTAGTACTTGTGGGGCGGGCGGTGGAACTGGTGGGGCTGGAGGTTGCACTTGTGGGGTGGGAGGTGGCACTTGTGGGGCAGGAGGTAAAAATTGTGGGGTGGGAGGTGGAAATTGTGGGGCGAGGGGTGGCAGTTGCGGGGCTGGGGGCGGCACTTGTGGGGCAGTGTGTCGCACTTGAGGGGCGGGAGGTGGCACTTGTGGGGCAGGAGGTGGCACTTGTGGGGCGGGATGTGGCAGTTGTGGGGCAGATGATGACACCTCTGGGGCGGGAGGTGGATGTTTTGGGGAAGGAGGTTGAAGTTGTGGGGAGGGTGGTGGCACTTGTGGGGCGGGAGGTGGCACTAGTGGGGCAGGAGTTGGCACTTTTGGGCTGGGTCATAGCACTTGTTGGGCAGGGGTTGGCACTTGTGGGGCAGGAAATGTTACTTGTGGGGCAAGAAGTGGCTCTTGAAGGGCAGGAGGTGGCACTTGTGGGGCAGGAGTTAATTCTTGTGGATCTGGAGGTGGCACTTGTGAGGCGGGAGGTGGAAGTTGTGGGGCGGGTGGTGGCAGTTGTGGGGCTGGAGGTATCACTTGTGCGGCAGGAAGTGGCACTTGTGGAGCAGAAGGTGGCACTTGTGGGGAAGAGGTGACACTTGAGGGGCAGGAGCTGGCATTTGTGGAGCAGAAGGTGGCACTTGTGGGGAAGAGGTGACACTTGAAGGGCAGGAGCTGGCACTTGTGGGGCAGAAGTTGGCACATGTGGGTCGGGAGGTGGCACTTGTGGGGCAGGAGGTGGCACTTGTGGTGCGGGAGGTGGAACTTGTGGGGCAGGAGGTGTAACTTGTGGAGCGGGAGGTGACAACTGTGGGACAGGAGGAGGCACTTGTGGGTCGGGAGGTGGCACTTTTAAGGCGGGAGGTGGCAGTTGTGGGGCGGGAGGTGGCACTTATGGGGCAGGAGATGGTATTTGTTGTGCAGTAGGTGGCACTTGTAGAGTGGGAGATGGAAGTTGTGGGGCAGGAGGTGACATTTGTGGGGCGGTTGGTGGATGATGTGGGGCAGGAGCTGGAAGTTGTGGGGCAGGAAGTGGAAGTTGCAGGGCAGGATTTGGCATTTGTGGGGCAGGAGGTGGCACCTGTTGGGCAAGAGGTAGCACTTGTGGGGCAGGTGCTGTCACTTGTGGGGCATGAGCTGGCAATTGTGGGGCAGGAATTGGCACTTGTGGGGTAGGAGGTGGCACTTGTGGGGAAGGAGTCTGTCTTTGTGGGGTTGGAGGTGGCACTTGTGGGGCAGGAAGTTGATGATGTGGGGCAGGAGCTGGCACTTGTGAAGCATGAGCTGGCACTTGTGGGGCGAGAGGAGCTGGACTTGCAGGGTGACAGGTGGCACTTGTGGGGCGGGAGGTGGCACTTGTGGGGCAGGAGGTGGCACTTGTGGGGCAGGTGTTGGCACTTGTGGGGCAGGAGGTGGAAGTTGTGGGGCAGTATGTTGCACTTGTGCGTGGGAGGTGGATGTTGTGGGGCAGGAAATGGCACCTGTGGGGCAGGAGGTGGCGCTTTTGGGGGAGGTGGTGGCATTTGTTGGGCGAGAGGTGAAACTTATGGGGCAGGAGGTGACACTTGTAGGTCAAGATGTGGAACTTGTTGGGCAGGAGGTGACACTTGTGGGGCAGGAGGTGTCAGTTGTTTGGTGGGAGGTGGCACTTGTGGGGCAGGTGGTGTCAGTTGTTTGGCGGGAGGTGGCACTTGTGGGGCAGGAGGTGGCACCTGTGAGGCAAGAGCTGGCACTTGTGGGGCAGGAGCTGGCACTTGTGGGGCATGAGCTGGCACTTGTGGGGCAGGAATTGGCACTTGTGGGGCAGGAGGTGGATGATGTGGGGCAGGAGGCTGTCTTTGTGGGGTTGGAGGTGACACTTGTGGGGCAGGAAGTTGATGATGTGGGGCAGGAGCTGGCATTTGTGAAGCATGAGCTGGCACTTGTGAAGCAGGAATGGGCACTTGTAAGGCAGGAGGTGGCACTTGTGGGGCAGGAAGTGGCTCTTGTCGGGCAGGAGCTGGCACTTGTAGGGCAGGAGGTTGCACTTGTGTGTCAGGAGGAGGAAGCTGGGCGGTCAGTGACACTTGTGGGGCAGGAGGTGGATTATTTGGGGGGGGAGGTGGCAGTGGTGTGGCAAACTGTGGCACTTGTGGGGCAGGAGCTGGCACTTCAGGGGAATGAGCTGGCACTTGTAGGGCAGGAATTGGCACTTGTAAGGCAGGAGGTGGAACTTGTGGGGCGGGATGTGGCACTTGCGGGATGCGAGGTGGCACTTGTGGGGCAGGAGTTGGCACTTGTGGGTCAGGTGGTGGTACTTCTGGGGCAGGATCGGGCACTTGTGGGGCAGGATGTGGAAGCTGTGGGACGGGAGGTGGAAGTTATGGGGTGGGAGGTGGAAGTTGTGGGGCAAGAATTGGCAATTGTGGGGCAAGAAGTGGCAATTGTGGGGCAGAGGGTGGCACTTGTACGGCAGGAGGTGGCACTTGTGGGACAGGACGTGGCAATTGGGAAGGACGTGGCACGTGTGGGGTGGGAGGTGGCACTTGTGGGGCAAGGGGTTAATTGTTGTGGAACTGGAGGTGGCACTTGTGGGCCTGGAGGTTGCACTTGTGAGGCGGGAGGTGGAAGTTGTGGGGCGGGTGGTGGCAGTTGTGGGGCTGGAGGTATCACTTGTGCGGCAGGAAGTGGCACTTGTGGAGCAGAAGGTGGCACTTGTGGGGAGGAGGTGACACTTGAGGGGCAGGAGCTGGCACTTGTGGGGCAGAAGTTGGCACATGTGGGTCGGGAGGTGGAACTTGTGGGGCGGGAGGTGGCACTTGTGGGTCAGGAGTTGGATTTGTGGGGCGGGTTGTGGCACTTGTGGGGCAGGAGGTGGCACTTGTGGGGCGTGAGGTGGAAGTTGTGGGGTGGCAGGTGGCAATTGTGGGTCAGGAGGAGGCATTTGTGAGGCAGGAGGTGGATGATGTGGGGCAAGAGGTGGCACTTGTGGGGAAGTAGGTAGCACTTGTGGGGCAGGAAGTGGCACTTGTGGGGCAGGAGGTGGCACTTGTGTGGCAGGAGGAGGCACTTGTGGGGCAGGAGGAGGCTGTTGTTGGGCGGGAAGTGGAAGTTGTGGGGTGGGAGGTGGCACTTATGGGGCTGGATGTGGAAGTTGTGTGGCAGGATTTGACACTTCTGGGGCTGCAGGTGGCACTTGTGGGGTGGGTGGTAGAACTTGTGGGGGGTGAGGTGTAACTTGTGGAGCGGGAGGTGACAACTGTGGGACAGGAGGAGGCACTTGTGGGTCGGGAGGTGGCACTTTTAAGGCGGGAGGTGGCAGTTGTGGGGCGGGAGGTGGAAGTTGTGCGGCACGATTTAGCACTTGTGTGGCTGGAGGCGGCACTTGTGGGGCGGGAGGTGGCACTTGTGGGGCGGGAAATGGAACTTGTGGGGCAGCACGTGGCACGAGTTGAGCAGGAGGTGGAAATTGTGGGGTGGGAGGTGAATGATATGAGGCAGGAGGTAGCGGTTGTGGGGCAGGAGGTGGCACTTGTGGGGCGGGATGTGGAAGTTGTGGGGTGTGAGGTGGCACTTGTGGGGCGGAAGTTGACACTGTTGGGCTGTGAGGTGTCACTTGTGGGGCGGAAGGTGGCACTTGTGGGGCAGGATGTGGCATTCTTGGGGCGGGAGGTTTAAGTTGTGAGGCAGGAGGTGGCACTTGTGCGTGGGAGGTGGAGTTTGTGGAGAGGGAGGTGGCGCTTGTGGGGCAGGAGGTGGCACTTATGGGGAGGAGGTGGAACTTGTGGGGCAGGAGGTGGCACTTGTGGGGCGGGAGGTGGCACTTGTGGGGGGGGGTGGCACTTGTGAGGCATGAGGTGGCACATGTGGGGCAGGAATTGGCACTTGTGGGGCAGGTGGTGGCACTTGTTGGGTGGGAGGTGGATGATGTGGGGCAGGAGGTGGCACTTGTGGGGCAGGAGGATGTCTTTGTCGGTCAGGAGGTGGCACTTGTGGGGCAGGAAGTGGATGACGTAGTGCAGGAGCTGGCACTTGTGAAGCATGAGCTGGCACATGTGGGGCAGGAATTGGCACTTGTGGGGCAGGTGGTGGCACTTGTTGGGTGGGAGGTGGATGATGTGGGGCAGGAGGTGGCACTTGTGGAGCAGGAGGTGGAAGTTGCATTGCAGGATTTGGCATTTGTGGGTTGGGAGTTGGCACTTGTGGGGCATGAGGTGGAATTTGTGGGGTGGTAGGAGGAACATGTGGGGCAGGAGCTGGCACTTGTGGGGCAGGATGTGGCACACGTTGCCAGGAGTCGGCACTTGTGTGGCGGGATGTTGAAGTTGTGGGGCGGGAGGTGGCACTTGTGGAACAGGTATTGTCACTTTTGGGGGAGGAGGTGGATGATGTGGGGCAGGAGGTGGCACCTGTGGGGTAAGAGGTGGCACCTGTGGGGCATGAGCTGGCACTTGTGGGGCAGGAAGTTGATGATGTGGGGCATGAGCTGGCATTTGTGAAGCATGAGCTGGCACTTGTGAAGCAGGAATTGGCACTTTTGGGGCAGGAGGTGGAACTTGTGGGGTGGGAGGTGGAATTTGTGGGGTGGGAGGTGAAACTTGTAAGGCAGGAGTTGGCACATGTGGGGGGGGAAATGGCACTTGTGGGGCAGGAAATGGCACCAGTGGGGTAGGATTTGGAACCTGTGGGGTAAGAAATGGCACTTGTTGGGCAGGAGGTGGCACTTGTGGGGCGGAAGTGGAACTTGTTTGTCATGTGGCCACAATTGTTGGGCGGGAGGTGGCACTTGTGGGGCAGGAGGTGGCAATTGTGGGGCGGGAGGTGGATGATGTGGGGCAGGAGGTGGCACTTGTGGGGCGGAAATTGGAACTTGTTGGGAGGGAAGAGGTACTTGTGGGGCAGGAAGTGGCTCTTGTGGGGCAGGAGCTGGCACTTGTGGGGCAGGAGGAGGAAGTTGGTCAGTCAGTGACACATGTGGGGCAGGAGGTGGATTATTTGTGGGGGAGGAAGCAGTCGTGTGGACAAATGTGGCACTTGTGGGGCAGGAATTGGCACTTGTGGGGCAGGAATTGGCACTTGTGGGGCAGGAATTGGCACTTGTGGGGCAGGAAGTGGATGACGTAGTGCAGGAGCTGGCACTTGTGAAGCATGAGCTGGCACATGTGGGGCAGGAATTGGCACTTGTGGGGCAGGTGGTGGCACTTGTTGGGTGGGAGGTGGACGATGTGGGGCAGGAGGTGGCACTTGTGGAGCAGGAGGTTGAAGTTGCATTGCAGGATTTGGCATTTGTGGGTTGGGAGTTGGCACTTGTGGGGCATGAGGTGGAATTTGTGGGGTGGTAGGTGGAACATGTGGGGCAGGAGCTGGAACTTGTGGGGCAGGATGTGGCACTTGTGGGGCAGAAGGTGGAAGTTTTAGGGCGTGAGGTGGCACTTGTGGGGTGGGTGGTGGTAGATGTTGGGCGTTAGGTGGCACTAGTGCGTCAGGAGGTGGCACTTGTGGGGCAGGAGGTGGAAGTTGTGGAGCGGGAGGTGGCATTTGTGGGGCGAAAGGTGGCATTTGTGGGGCAGGAGGTGGCATTTGTGGGGCGGAAATTGGAACTTGTTGGGAGGGAATAGGTACTTGTGGGGCAGGAAATGGCTCTTGTCGGGCAGGAGCTGGCACTTGTGGGGCAGGAGTTTGCAGTTGTGTGTCAGGAGGAGGAAGCTGGGTGGTCAGTGACACTTGTGGGGCAGGAGGTGGATTATTTTGGGGGGGAGGTGGCAGTGGTGTGTCAAACTGTGGCACTTGTGGGGCAGGAGCTGGCACTTCAGGGGAATGAGCTGGCACTTGTAGGGCAGGAATTGGCACTTGTGGTGCAGGGGGTGGTCGTTGTGGGGCAGGAGGTGGCACTTGTGGGGCAGGGGGTGGATGATGTGGGGCAGGAGGTGGTCTTTGTCGGACAGGAGGTGGCACATGTGAGCAGGAAGTGGATGATGTGGGGCAGGAGCTGGCACTTGTGAAGCATGAGCTGGAACTTGTGGGGCAGGAATTGGCACTTGTGGGGCAGGAGGTGGAAGTTGCAGGGCAGGATTTGGCATTTGTGGGGCGGGAGGTGGCACTTGTGGAACAAGTATTGTCACTTGTGGGGGAGGAGGTGGAGGATGTGGGGCAGGAGGTGGTCTTTGTGGGGCAGGAGGTGGATGATGTGGGGCAGGAGGCTGTCTTTGTGGGGCAGGAGCTGGCACTTGTGAAGCATGAGCTGGCACTTGTGGGGCAGGAGCTGGACTTGCAGGGTGACAGGTAGCACTGGCGGGGCAGGAGGTGGCACTTGTGGGGCAGGTGTTGGCACTTGTGGGGCAGGTGTTGGCACTTGTGGGGCAGAAGGTGGAAGTTGTGGGGCGGTAGGTTGCACTTGTGCGTGGGAGGTGGATGTTGTGGGGCAGGAAATGGCACCTGTGGGGCAGGAGGTGGCGCTTTTGGGGGAGGTGGTGGCATTTGTTGGGCGAGAGGTGAAACTTATGGGGCAGGAGGTGGCACTTGTAGGTCAAGAGGTGGAACTAGTTGGGCAGGAGGTGACACTTGTGGGGCAGGAGGTGTCAGTTGTTTGGCGGGAGGTGGCACTTGTGGGGCAGGAGGTGGCACTTGTATGGCAGGAATTGAAACTTGTGGGGTGGGATGGGGTACCTGTGGTGAAGGATGTGGCACTTGTGGGGCAGGAGCTGGCACTTGTGGGGCATGAACTGGCACTTGTGGGCAGGAAGTGGATGATGTGGTGCAGGAGCTGGCACTTGTGAAGCATGAGCTGGCACATGTGGGGCAGGAATTGGCACTTGTGGGGCAGGAGGTTGAAGTTGTGGTTCAGGATGTAGCACTTGTGGGGCAGGAGCTGTAAATTGTCTGGCGAGATAAGGCACTTGTGGGGCAGGAGATTGCACTAGTTTGGCAGGAGGTGGCACTTGTGGGGCGGGATGTGGCACTTGTGGGGCAGGAGGTAGCACTTGTTGAGCAGAAGGTGGATGATGTGGGGCAGGAGCTGGCAATTGTGAAGCATGAGCTGTCACTTTTGGGGCAGGAATTGTCAGTTGTGCGGCAGGAGTTGGCACTTGTGGGGCAGGATGTGGCACACGGGCAGGAGTTGGCACTTGTGGGGCAGGATGTGGCACACGGGCAGGAGTTGGCACTTGTGTGGTGGGATGTTGAAGTTGTTGGGCGGGAGGTGGCACTTGTGGGGCTGGAAGTGGCAGTTGTAGGGCTGGAGGTGGCACTTGTGGAATTGGAGTTGGCACTAGTGGGGCAGAAGGTGGAAGCTGTGGGGAAGTATTTGGCACTTGTGGGGCAAGAGGTGGAACTTGTGGAGCAGGAGGTGGCATTTGTGGAGCATGAGTTGACACTTGTGGGGCAGGAGGTGGCACTTGTGGGGCAGGAGGTGGCACTTGTGGGGCAGGAGGTGGTCCTTGTGGGACGAGAGGTGGCACTTATGGGGCGTTACGTGGAAGTTGTGGGGCGGGAGGTGGCTCTTTTGAGGAAGGAGGTGGCACTTGTGGGCCAGGAGATGGAAGTTGTAGGGCGGGAGGTGGCACTTGTTGGGTGGGAGGTGGCACTTGTGGGGCAGGAGGTGGCACTTGTGGGGCAGGAGGTGGAAGTTGTGGAGCGGGAGGGGGCATTTGTGGGGCGAAAGGTGGCATTTGTGGGGCAGGAGGTTGCACTTGTGGGGCAGGAGGTGGCACTTGCAGGGAGGAAATTGGAACTTGTTGGGAGGGAAGAGGTACTTGTGGGGCAGGAAGTGGCTCTTGTCGGGCAGGAGGTGGCACTTGTGGGGCAGGAGGTGGAAGTTGTGGGGCGGTAGGTTGCACTTGTGCGTGGGAGGTGGATATTGTGGGGCAGGAAGTGGCACCTGTGGGGCAGGAGGTGGAGCTTTTGGGGGAGGTGGTGGCATTTGTTGGGCGAGAGGTGAAACTTATGGGGCAGGAGGTGGCACTTGTAGGTCAAGAGGTGGAACTTGTTGGGCAGGAAGTGACACTTGTGGGGCAGGAGGTGTCAGTTGTTTGGCGGGAGGTGGCATTTGTCGGTCGGGAGGTGGCACTTGTGGGGCAGGAGGTGGCACATGTGGGACAGGAGGTGGCACTTGTGGGGCATGAGTTTGGACCTGTGGTTTAAGAAATGGCATTTGTTTGCAGGAGGTGGTACTTGTGGGGCAGGTGGTGGTATCTGTGGGGTGGGGGTGTAACTTGTGGGGCAGGAGGTGGTGATAGAGGGACGGGAGGTGGCATTTTATGGCGGGAGGTGGCACTTGTAGGGCAGGATGTGGAAGTTGTGAAGCGGGAGGTGGCACTTGTGTGGCGGGAGGTGGAATTTGTGGGGTGATATGCAACAGATGCGGGGCAGGAAATGGCACTTGTGGGGCAGGAGTTGGTAAATGTGGGACAGGAGGTGGTACTTGTGGGGCAGGAAATGGCACCTGTGGGGCAGGAGTTGGAACATGTGGGGTAAGAAATGGCACTTGTTGGGCAGGAGGTGGCACTTGTGGAGCGGGAGGTGGTAAATGTTGGGCAGTAGGTGGCACTTGTTAGACGAGAGTTGGAACTTGTGGGGCAGGAGGTGGCACCTGTGAGGCAAGAGCTGGCACTTGTGGGGCGGGATATGGAACTTATGGGGCAGGAGTTGACACTTTTGGGGCAGGAGGCAGATGTTGTGGGGCTGCACTTCTGGGGCGGGAGTTGGATGATGTGGAGCAGCAGCTGGCACTTGTGGGGCAGGAGGTGGAAGTTGTGGAGCGGGAGGTGGCATTTGTGGGGTGAAATGTGGCACTTGTGGGGCAGGAGGTTGCATTTGAGGGGCAGGAGGTGGCATTTGTGGGGCGGAAATTGGAACTTGTTGGGAGGGAAGAGGTACTTGTGGGGCAGGAAGTGGCTCTTGTCGGGCAGGAGCTGGCACTTGTGGGGCAGGAGTTGGAATTTGTGGGGTGGTAGGTGGAACATGTGGGGCAGGAGTTTGCACTTGTGAGGCAGGAGGTGGCACTTGTGGGGCAGGAATTGGCACTTGTGGGGCAGGAGGTGGAACTTGTGGGGCGGGATTTGGCACTTGCGGGATGCGAGGTGGCACTTGTGGGGCAGGAGTTGGCACTTGTGGGTCAGGTGGTGGTACTTCTGGGGCAGGATCGGGCTTTTGGGGGGCAGGATGTGGAAGCTGTGGGACGGGAGGTGGAAGTTATGGGGTGGGAGGTGGAAGTTGTGGGGCAAGAATTGGCAATTGTGGGGCAAGAAGTGGCAATTGTGGGGCAGAGGGTGGCACTTGTACGGCAGGAGGTGGCACTTGTGGGACAGGACGTGGCAATTGGGAAGGACGTGGCACTTGTGGGGTGGGAGGTGGCACTTGTGGGGCAGGAGGTGGCACTTGTGGGGCAGGAGGAGGCTGTTGTTGGGCGGGAGGTGGGACTTGTGTAACAAGAGGTGGAAATTGTGCGGTGGGATGTGGCACTTGTGGGGCAAGGGGTGGCACTTGTGAGGCAGAAGGTGGCACTTGTGGGGCAGGAGGTGGAAGTTGTGGGTCAGGAGGTGACATTTGTGGAACAGGAGGTGGATGATGTGGGGCAGGAGGTAGCAATTTTGGGCCGGGACGTGGCACTAGTGGGGCGAGATGTTGCACTTGTTGGGCGGGAGGTGGCACTTTTGGGGCATAAGGTGAAAATTGAGGGACATGAGGTGGCACTTGTGGGGCAGGAGTTGGCACTTGTGTGGTAGGAGGTGGCAATTGTGGGGCAGGAGCTTGCAGTTGTGAGGCGGGATGTGGAAGTTGTGGGGCGGGTTGTGGCAGCTGTGGGGCTGGAGGTGTCACTTGTGCAGCGGGAAGTGGCACTTGTAAGGCAGGAAGTAGCACTTGTGGGACAGGAGGTGGCACTTTTGGAGTGTGAGGTGGATGTTGTGGGGCAGGAGTTGGCACTTGTGGGGCGAGAGTTGGCACTTGTGGGGCGGGAGGTTGCACTTGTGGGGTGGGATGTGGTACTTGTGGGGCGGGAGGTGGCACTTGTTGGGGGGGTGGTGGCAATTGTGGGGCAGGAGGTGGCACTTGTTGGGCGAGAGTTGCAATTGTGAGACGGGAGGTGGCAATTGTGGGTCACGTAGTGGCACTTGTGGGTCAGGAGGTGGTACTTGTGGGGCGGGCGGTGGAACTGGTGGGGCTGGAGGTGGCACTTGTGGGGCAGGAGGTGGCAATTTTGGAGCAGGACGTGGATTATGTGGGTCGGGAGGTGGAACTTGTGGGGCGGGAGGTGGAACTTGTGGGTCAGCAGTTGGATTTGTGGGGCGGGTTGTGGCACTTGTGGGGCGGGAGGTGGCACTTGTGGGGCGTGAGGTGGAAGTTGTGGGGCGGCAGGTGGCAATTGTGGGTCAGGAGGAGGCATTTGTGAGGCAGGAGGTGGATGATGTGGGGCAGGAGGTGGCACTTGTGGAGAAGTAGGTAGCACTTGTGGGGCAAGAAGTGGCACTTGTGGGGCAGGAGGTGGCACTTGTGGGGCAGGAGGAGGCCGTTGTTGGGCGGGAAGTGGAAGTTGTGGGGTGGGAGGTGGCACTTGTGGGGCTGGATGTGGAAGTTGTGTGGCAGGATTTGACACTTCTGGGGCTGCAGGTGGCACTTGTGGGGTGGGTGGTAGAACTTGTGGGGGGTGAGGTGTAACTTGTGGAGCGGGAGGTGACAACTGTGGGACAGGAGGAGGCACTTGTGGGTCGGGAGGTGGCACTTTTAAGGCGGGAGGTGGCAGTTGTGGGGCGGGAGGTGGAAGTTGTGCGGCACGATTTAGCACTTGTGTGGCTGGAGGCGGCACTTGTGGGGCGGGAGGTGGCACTTGTGGGGCGGGAAATGGAACTTGTGGGGCAGCACGTGGCACTAGTTGAGCAGGAGGTGGAAATTGTGGGGCGGGAGGTGAATGATATGAGGCAGGAGGTAGCGGTTGTGGGGCAGGAGGTGGCACTTATGGGGCATGAGATGGTATTTGTTGTGCAGTAGGTGGCACTTGTGGAGTGGGAGTTGGAAGTTGTGGGGCAGGAGGTGACACTTGTGGGGCGGTTGGTGGATGATGTGGGGCAGGAGTTAGCACTTGTGGGGTAAGGGTTGGCACTGGTGGGGTGGGAGGAGGCACTTGTGGGGCGGGGGGTGGCAATTGCTGGGTGGGAAGTGGCAGTTGTGGGGCAGTAGTTTGAAGGTTTGGGGCAGGAGGTGGCACTTGTGGGGTGGAAGGTAAGAAGATTTGGGGTGTGACGTGGAAGTAGTGGGGCGGGAGGTGGCACTTGTGGGGCGGGAGGTGGCACTTGTGGGGCGGGAGGTGGCACTTGTGGGGCAGGAGTTGGCACTTTTGGGGCAGGAGCCGGCAATTGTGGGGCAGGACGCGACAAATGTGGTGCAGGAAATGGCACTTGTGGGGCAGGAGTTGGCACTTGTGGGTCAGGTGGTTTCACATGTGGGGCGGGGGTTGACGTTGTGGGGCAAGAGGTGTAACTTGTGGGGCAGGAGGTGGCCATAGAGGGGCGGGAGGTGGCACTTGTGGGGCAGGACGTGGCACTTGTGGAGCGGGAGGGGGCACTTGTGGGGCCTGAGGTGGCACTTGTAGGGCAGGAGGTGGCATTTGTGGGGCGGGAGGTGGAAGTTGTGATGCAGGAGGTGGTACATGTGGGGCGGGAGGTGGAAGTTGTGATGCAGGAGGTGGTACATGTGGGGCGGGAGGTGGAATTTGTGATGCAGGAGGTGGTACATGTGGGGCGGGAGGTGGAAGTTGTGATGCAGGAGGTGGAACTTGTGGGGCGGGAGGTGTAAGTTGTGATGGAGGAGGTGGTACATGTGGGGCGGGAGGTGGAAGTTGTGATGCAGGAGGTGGTACATGTGGGTCGGGAGGTGGAAGTTGTGATGCAGGAGGTGGTACATGTGGGGCGGGATGTGGCACTCGTGAGCAGGGGGGTGGCACTTGTGGAACTTGTAGCAGGTGTAACTTGTCGGGCAGGAGGCGGCTCTTGTGGGGCTGGAGATTGATGTTGTGGGTCAGGAGGTGGCACTTGTGGGGCTGGAGGTGGATGATGAGGGGCAGGAGCTGGCACTTGTGAAGCATGAGCTGGCACTTGGGGGGCAGGAATTGGCACTTGTGGGGCAGGAGGTGGCACTTGTTGGACGGGAGGAGAACGATGTGGGGCAGGAGTTGACACTTGTGGGGCAGGATGTGGCACACGTTGCCAGGAGTCGGCACTTGTGTGGCGGGATGTTGAAATTGTGGGGCTGGAGGTTGCACTTGTCTAACAGGTATTGTCACTTGTGGGGGAGGAGGTGGATGATGTGGGGCAGGAGGTGGTCTTTGTGGGCTAGGAGGTGGCACTTTTGGGGCATGAGCTGGCACTTGTGGGGCAGGAATTGGCACTTGTGGGGCAGGAGGTGGATGATGTGGGGCAGGAGGCTGTCTTTGTGGGGTTAGAGGTGGCACTTGTGGGGCAGGAAGTTGATGATGTGGGGCAGGATCGGGCATTTGTGAAGCATGAGCTGGCACTTGTGAAGCAGGAATTGGCACTTTTGGGGCAGGAGGTGGAACTTGTGGGGTGGGGGGTGGAATTTGTAAGGCGGGAAGTGGCACTTGTGGGGCAGAAATTGGCACTTATGGGGCAGGAGGTGGCACTTGTGGGGCGGGAGGTGGGACTTGTGGGGCCAGAGGTTGAGGTTGTGGTTCGGGAGGTGGCACTTGTGGAGCAGGAGCCTACACTTGTGGGGCAGAATGTGGCACTTGTAAGGCAGGACGTTGAAATTGTGGAGCAGGTTGTGGCACTTGTGGGGCAGGAGGTGGAAATTGTGGGGCAGGAGGTGGTAATGGTGGGGCAGGAGGTCGCACTTGTGGGCCAGGAGTTGGAAGTTGTGGGGCGGGATGTGGAAGTTGTAGGGCGGGAGGTGGCAATTGTGGGGCGGGAGTTGGAAGTTGAGTGACGGGAGGTGGCACTTGTGGGGCAGGTTGTGGAAGTTGTGGGGCGAAAGGTTGCACTTGTGAGACAGGAGGTGGCACTTGTGGGGCGGGAGGTGGAAGTTGTGAGGCAGGAGGTGGCATTTGGGCAGATTGTGTCACTCGTGGGCAGGGAGGTTGCACTTGTGGGGCAGGAGGTGAAAGTTGTGGGGCAGGAGGTGGCATTTGTAAGGCGGGAAGTGGCACTTGTGGGGCAGAAATTGGCACTTATGGGGCAGGAGGTGGCACTGATGGGGCAGGAAATTGAGCTTTTGGGGCAGGAGATGGCACTTGTGGGGCGTAAGGTGGAACTTATGGGGCAGGAGGTGGAACTTGTGGAGCAGGAGGTGGTACTTGTGGGGCGGGAGGTTGGAGTTGTTGGGCAGGAGGTGGCATTTTGAGGCAGAAGGTGGCATTTGTGTGGCAGGAGGTGGCAGTTGTGGGGCACGAGTTGGAAATTGTTGGGCAGGAGGTGGAAGTTTTGGGGCAGGGTTTGGCAGTTGTAGGGCGGGAGGTGGCACTTGTGGGGCGGGAGGTGGCACTTCTGGGGCAGGAAATGGAGCTTTTAGGGCAGGAGGTGGAACTTGTGGGGCGGGAGGTGGAACTTGTGCAGAAGGAGGTGGTACTTGTTTGGTGGAAATTGGAAATTGTTGGGAGGGAAGAGGTACTTGTGGGGCAGGAAGTGGCTCTTGTCGGGCAGGAGCTGGCACTTGTGGGTCAGGAGGTGGCACTTGTGGGTCAGGAGGAGGAAGTTGGTCAGTCAGTGACACTTGTGGGGTAGGAGGTGGATTATTTGGGGGGGAGGAGGCAGTGGTGTGGACAAATGTGGCACTTGTGGGGCATGAACTGGCACTTGTGGGGCAGGAATTGGCACTTGTGGGGCAGGTGGTGGCACTTGTTGGGTGGGAGGTGGACGATGTGGGGCAGGAGGTGGCACTTGTGGAGCAGGAGGTGGAAGTTGCATTGCAGGATTTGGCATTTGTGGGTTGGGAGTTGGCACTTGTGGGGCATGAGGTGGAATTTGTGGGGTGGTAGGTGGAACATGTGGGGCAGGAGCTGGCACTTGTGGGGCAGGATGTGGCACACGTTGCCAGGAGTCGGCACTTGTGTGGCGGGACGTTGAAGTTGTGGGGCGGGAGGTGGCACTTGTGGAACAGGTATTGTCACTTTTGGGGCAGGAGGTCGCACCTGTGGGGTAAGAGGTGGCACCTGTGGGGCATGAGCTGGCACTTGTGGGGCAGGAAGTTGATGATGTGGGGCATGAGCTGGCATTTGTGAAGCATGAGCTGGCACTTGTGAAGCAGGAATTGGCACTTTTGGGGCAGGAGGTGGAACTTGTGGGGTGGGAGGTGGAATTTGTGGGGTGGGAGGTGAAACTTGTAAGGCAGGAGTTGGCACATGTGGGGGGGGAAATGGCACTTGTGGGGCAGGAATTGGCACTTGTTGTGCAGGAGGTGGCACTTATGGGTTTGGAGGTGGATGATGTGGGGCAGGAGGTGACACATGTGGGGCAGGAGATGGCACTTCTGGGGCAGGAGGTGGAAGTTGTTGGGCGGGAGGTGGCAGTTGTGGGGGAGGAGGTTGCACTTGTGGGGCTGGAGTTGGCACTTGGTGGGCTGGAGTTGGCACTTGTGGGGCGGGAGGTGGCACTAGTGGGGCAGGAGGTGGCACTTGTGGGGAGCGATGTGGCACTTGTGGGCGGGAGGTGGAATTTGTGGAGAGGGAGGTGGCACTTATGGGGCGGGAGCTGGAACTTGTGGGGCGAGAGGTGGCACATGTGGAGCAGGAGCTGGCACTTTCGGGGCAGGAGCTGGCACTTGCACGGCAGGAGGTGGCACTTGTGGGTCGGGAGGTGGCACTTGTGGGGCAGGAGGTGGCACTTGTGGGGCAGGAAGTGGCACTTGTGGGATGGTAGGTGGAACTTGTGGGGCAAGACTTGGAACTTGTGGTGCAGGAGATATCACACGTTGGGCAGGAGTTGGCACTTCCTCAAAGAAACCCATAGCGACCCCATAGTCACCCATAGCACCCCATAGGAACACAAAGATACCCCTTGGAGCCCCATAGACACCCCATAGTGACCCATAGGGGCCCAAAGAGACCCCATAGCACCCCATAGCTACTCCATAGTGCCCCATAGCAGCCCATGGAGCCTCATAGACACTCCATTGTGCCCCACAGCACCCCATTGCACCCCATAGGGACCCATAGACACAGCATACTGCTCCATAGAGCCCCATAGACACCCCATAGTTCCCCACAGCACCCCATAGCAGCCCACAGTGCCCCATAGACACCACATAAGGCCCTACAGCCACACCATAGAGCCCAATTGAACCACATAGACACCCCATATCGCCCCATAGTGCCTGTAGACACCCCATAGAGCCCCATAGAGACCCACTGAACCCCATACAGACCCCATGCAGACCCCATAGAGCCCCACAGACAACCCATAGATCCCCAAAGACACCCCAGAGACTCCCCATAGAGCCCCATAGGGACCCCATAGCGCCCCATAGAGACCCCATTCTTCAGCATAGAGCCCCATAGCAAACCATAGCACCCCATAGTCACCCATAGCGCCCCATAGGAACCCAAGGATACCCCAAAGCACCCCATAGCCACCCTACAGCACCGCATAGCCACCCCATAGAGCCCCATAGACACCACATAGTGACACATAGAGCCCCATAGGGGCACAAAGAGACCCCAAATCATCCCATAGCTACTCCACAGTGCCCCATAGCAGCCCATGGAGCCTCATAGACACTCCCTTGTGCCCCACAGCGCCCCATTGCACCACATAGGGACCCATAGACACCCTATACTGCTCCATAGAGCCCCATAGCACCCCATAGTGCCTCACAGCACCCCATAGCACAACATAGTGCCACATAGACACCACATAAGGACATATAGCCACACCATAGAGCCCCATAGACATCCCATAGAGCCCCGTAGGCAACCCATTGTGCCCCATAGAGCTCCCATAGCCACCCATGGAAACTCATTTTGCCACATAGACACACCATAGCGTTCCATAGACACCCCATAGAAACCTCAGAACGCCCCATAGTACTCCATAGAGCTCCATAGGCACCCCATAGAGCCCCATAGAGAACCCATAGAGGCACATAGCAACCCATAGGGGGGACATTGGGACACATAGGGACACATAGTGACCCATAGGGAGACACTGGGACCCATAGGGGGACATTGGGACAAATAGGGATCCCATGGATTACAGTGGGGGACAGTGAGACCCATAGAGACACATAGGGACATTTCTGAGACCCATAGAGACCCCATAGAGGCACATCGGGACCACATTGAAACCCATAGATGCACATAGGAAGACATTTGGGCCCAGAGATACCCATAAGAGACCACATAGAGACCCCATAGAGGTACATAGCAACCCATAGTGTGGATATTGGGACACAGAGGGACCCCATGGATTACAGTGGGGAACAGTGAGACCCGTAGAGACACATAGGGGCTCCACTGATACCCATAAGAGACCCCATAGAGGCACATAGGGACCTCATTGAAACCCATAGCTACCCATAGGAAGACATTTGGGCCCAGAGATACCAATAAGAGTCCCCATAGAAACCCCAAAGGGGGCCAATGGGACACATAGGGGGGACATTCGGCACTTAGGAACACATAGTGACCCATAGGGAGACACTGGGACCCATAGGGGCTGTATGGGAGATTGGTAATCACAGCCTGAACCTCTGATTAATCAGCTGAGGCAAGTGTGGGGTCAGCTGCGGGAGCACAGGTGAGAGTAATGGAGCTGTGCTCCCGGGAGGGCTGGAGCTCGACTCCACCTCCTCTGAGACCTCATTTAAGGGCTGACCCTCACTCGAGCCGCTTTCCATTATCTTTCCGAGCTCCCTGTTACCGGGTGAGGTCCCAGAAGACTGGAGGCTTGCCAACGTGACTCCCATTTCCAAGCAAGGTTGTCAGGAGGATCCGGGCAACTCCAGGCCTGTTAGCCTGACCTCGGTGCCAGGGAAGGGAATGGAACGAATTGTCTTGAGGGAGATGACAGATGCGGCAGGTGTGGGATGAGCAGGAGATCAGACCTAGCCAGCATGGGTTCGTGAAGGGCAGCTCCTGCTTGACCAATCTGATCTCCTTCTACGATCCTGTGACCCATCTGATGGATGAAGGAAAGAAAGAAAGGCTGTTGATGTGCTCTACTTGGACTTCAGCAAAGCCTTCACAACTGTCTCCCATGCTATTCTCCTACAAAAGCTGGCAGCCCTTTTCCAACCTTGAGAATTCTGTGATTCTGTGAGGCAGCATCTCTTGGACATCGCTCTGCAGTGAAGACCGCCCCAGCTTCCTCAGCGAAGGCATCACCACTGGTGAGTTTCTCTCTCGCTTAGAACCTCTGTACATTTGTTACCATCTTTGTTACCATCTGTATAGTTACCACCTAGACAGGGGGACATAGAGAGACACTGGGACCCCTAGGGACCCATAGAGATCCAGAGGAAGACATTGGGACCCATAGAGAGACACTGGGACCCATAGGGACACATAGAGAGACACTGGGACCCATAGGGACACATAGAGACCCATAGACAGTCATTGGGAGCCATAAGGATAAATTGAGACCCATAGAGACCCCATTGAGACCCATAGTGCCTCAAAGAAACCCATAGCGACCCCATAGTCACCCATAGCGCCCCATAGGAACACAAAGATACCCCATAGAGCCCCATAGTGACCCATAGGGGCCCAAAGAGACCCCATAGCACCCCATAGCTACTCCATAGTGCCCCATAGCAGCCCATGGAGCCTCATAGACACTCCATTGTGCCCCAGAGCACCCCATTGCACCCCATAGGGACCCATAGACACAGCATACTGCTCCATAGAGCCCCATAGACACCCCATAGTTCCCCACAGCACCCCATAGCAGCCCACAGTGCCCCATAGACACCACATAAGGCCCTACAGCCACACCATAGAGCCCAATTGAACCAAATAGACACCCCATATCGCCCCATAGTGCCTGTAGACACCCCATAGAGCCCCATAGAAACTCACTGAACCCCATACAGACCCCATGCAGACCCCATGGATCCCCACAGACAACCCATAGATCCCCAAAGACACCCCATAGACTCCCCATAGAGCCCCATAGGGACCTCATAGCGCCCCATAGAGACCCCATTCTTCCGCATAGAGTCCCATAGCAAACCATAGCACCCCATAGTCACCCATAGCGCCCCATAGGAACCCAAGGATACCCCAAAGCACCCCATAGCCACCCTACAGCACCGCATAGCCACCACATAGAGCCCCATAGACACCACATAGTGACCCATAGTGACCCATAGGGGTACAAAGAGACCACAAATCATCCCATAGCTACTCCACGGTGCCCCATAGCAGCCCATGGAGCCTCATAGACACTCTCTTGTGCCCCACAGCGCCCCATTGCACCCCATAGAGACCCATAGACACCCTATACTGCTCCATAGAGCCTCATAGCACCCCATAGTGCCTCACAGCACCCCATAGCACAACATAGTGCCACATAGACACCACATAAGGACATATAGCCGCACCATAGAGCCCCACAGACATCCCATAGAGCCCCGTAGGCAACCCATTGTGCCCCATAGAGCTCCCATAGCCACCCATAGAAACTAATTTACCAAATAGACACACCATAGCGTTCCATAGACACCCCATAGAAACCTCAGAACGCCCCATAGAGCTCCATAGGCACCCCATAGAGCCCCATAGAGAACCCATAGATGCACATAGCAACCCATAGGGGGGCATTGGGACACATAGGGACACATAGTGATCCATAGGGAGACACTGGGACCCTTAGGGTGACATTGGGACACACAGGAACACCATGGATTACATGGTTGATACAACCCATGTTGTATGTTTTCATGTTTATCAACATGGTTGTTGTGGGTCAGATCTATGGGGCAGGAGCTGCTGTGGGGCACATGTGGGTCAGATCTATTGGGCCGGAGGTGCTGTGGGGCTGATGTAGGAAAGATCTATGGGGCAGGAGATGCTTTGGGGCAGATGTGGGTCAGGTCTATTGGGCTGGAGCTGCTGTGGGGCACTTGTGGGTCAGATCTATGAGGCAGGGGCTGCTGTGGGTCAGATCTATGGGGCAGGAACAAATGTGGGCCTGATGTTGGTCAGATTTATGGAGCGGGAGCTGCTGTGTTGCAGATGTGGGTCAGATCTATGTTGCAGGAGCTGATGTGGAGCAGATGTAGGGCATATCTATGGGGCAGGAGCTGCTGTGAGGCTGATGGGTGTTAGATCTATGGGGAGGAGCTGCTGTGGTGCAGATGTGGGTCACATCTATGGGGCGGGAGATGCTGTGTGGCTGATGTGGGTCAAATCTATGGGGCAGGAGCTGCTTTGGGGCTGATGGTGGTTAGATCTATGGGGCAGGAGCTGCTGTGAGGCGCATGTGGGTCAGACCTATGGGGCAGGAGCTGCTGTGGGGCGCATGTGGGTCAGATCTATGGGGCAGGAGTTGCTGTTGGGCAGATGTGGGACATAACTATGGGGCAAAATCTGCTGTGGGGCTGATGTGGGTAAGATCTATGAGACAGGAGCTGCTGTGGTTCAGATCTATGGGGCAGGAGCAGCTCTGGGGCACATGTGGGTCAGATCTATGTGTTAGGAGCTGCTGTGGGGCACATGTGGGTCAGATCTATGTGGCAGGAGCTGCTGTCGAGATGATGTGGGTCAGATCTATGGGGCAGGAGCTGCTGTGGGGCAGATCTGGGTAAGATGTATGGGGCAGGAGCTGCTGTGGGTCAGATGTGGGTCAGATCTATGGGGCAGGAGCTGCTGTGGGTCAGATCTATAGGTCAGGAGCTGCTGTGGCTGATGTGGGCCAGTTCTATGGGGCAGGAGATGCTGTGAGTCAGATGTATGAGGCAGGAGCTGCTTTGGGGCAGATGGGGGTCAGATCTATGGGGCAGGAGATGATGTGGAGCAGATGTGGGTCAGATCTATGGGGCAGGAGCTGCTGTGGGGCAGATGTGGGTCAGATCTATGGGCAGGAGCTGCTGTGCTGCACATGTTGGTAGGGTCTATGGGGCAGGAGCTGCTGTGGGGCTGATGTTGGTCAGATCTTTGGGGCAGCAGCTGCTGTGGAGCAGATCTGGGTAAGATCTATGTCGCAGGAGCTGCTGTGGGGCAGACGTGGCACATATCTATGGGGCAAAATCTGCTGTGGGTCTGATGTGGGTCAGATGAATGGGGCAGGATCTCCTGTGGGGCTGATGTGGGTCAAATCAATGGGGCAGAGCAGCTCTGGGGCATATGTGGGTCAGATCTATGGAGCAGGAGCTGCTGTGGGTCAGATCTATGGGCAGGAGCTGCTGTGGGGCACATGTGAGTTAGATCTATGGGGCAGGAGATGGTGTGGGGCAGATTTGGGTCAGATGTATGGGGCAGGAGCTGCTGTGTTGCTGATGAGGGTCAGATCTATGGGGCATGGGCTGCTGTGGTTCAGATCTACGGGACTGGAGCTGCAGTGGAGCACATGTGGGTCAGATCTATGGGGTAGAAGCTGTTGTGGGGCTGATGGTGGTTAGATCTATAAGGCAGGAGCTGCTGTGGGGCTGACTTGGGTCAGATCTATGGGGCAGGAGCTGCTTTGGGGCTGATGGTGGTTAGATCTATATGGCAGGAGCTGCTGTGGGGCACAAGTGGGTCAGACCTATGGGACAGGAGCTGCAGAGGGGATGATGTAGGTCAGATCTATGGTGCAGGAGTTGCTGTGGGGAATATGAGGGACATATCTATGGTGCAAAATCTGCTGTTGGACTGATGTGAGTCAGATCTATGAGTTTGGAGCTGCTGTGGGGAACATGTGGGTCAGGTCTATGGGGCAGGAGCTGCTGTGGGCAC
Source organism: Coturnix japonica (assembly GCF_054131305.1). Lineage (NCBI taxonomy): Eukaryota > Metazoa > Chordata > Aves > Galliformes > Phasianidae > Coturnix > Coturnix japonica. The sequence continues at coordinate 897,720 of NC_140680.1, read as the reverse complement.
ATGTGGGTCAGATCTATGGGGCAGGAGTTGCTGTTGGGCAGATGTGGGGCATAACTATGGGGCAAAATCTGCTGTGGGGCTGATGTGGGTAAGATCTATGAGACAGGAGCTGCTGTGGTTCAGATCTATGGGGCAGGAGCAGCTCTGGGGCACATGTGGGTCAGATCTATGTGTTAGGAGCTGCTGTGGGGCACATGTGGGTCAGATCTATGGGGCAGGAGCTGCTGTGTGGCAGATGTGGGTCAGATCTATGGGGCAGGAGCTGCTGTGGGTCAGATCTATAGGTCAGGAGCTGCTGTGGCTGATGTGGGCCAGTTCTATGGGGCAGGAGATGCTGTGGGTCAGATCTATGGGGCAGGAGCTGCTGTGGGGAACATGTGGGTCAGGTCTATGGGGCAGGAGCTGCTGTGGGCACATGTGGGTCAGATCTATGTGTTAGGAGCTGCTGTGGGGCACATGTGGGTCAGATCTATGGGGCAGGAGATGCTGTGGGGCAGATGTGGGTCAGATCTATGGGGCAAAGGCTGCTTTGTGGCAGATGTGGGTCAGATCTATGGGGCAGGAGCTGCTGTTGGGCAGATGTGGGGCATAACTATGGGGCAAAATCTGCTGTGGGGCTGATGTGGGTAAGATCTATGAGACAGGAGCTGCTGTGGTTCAGATCTATGGGGCAGGAGCAGCTCTGGGGCACATGTGGGTCAGATCTATGTGTTAGGAGCAGCTGTGGGGCAGATGTGGGTCAGATCTATAGGGCAAAGGCTGCTGTGTGGCAGATGTGGGTCAGATCTATGGGGCAGGAGCTGCTGTGGGTCAGATGTGGGTCAGATCTATAGGTCAGGAGCTGCTGTGGCTGATGTGGGCCAGTTCTAAGGGGCAGGAGATGCTGTGAGTCAGATGTATGAGGCAGGAGCTGCTGTGGGGCAGATGGGGGTCAGATCTATGGGGCAGGAGATGCTGTGGAGCAGATGTGGGTCAGATCTATAGGTCAGGAGCTGCTGTGGCTGATGTGGGCCAGTTCTATGGGGCAGGAGATGCTGTGAGTCAGATGTATGAGGCAGGAGCTGCTGTGGGGCGGATGGGGGTCAGATCTATGGGGCAGGAGCTGCTGTGGAGCAGATGTGGGTCAGATCTATGGGGCAGGAGCTGCTGTGGGGCAGATGTGGGTCAGATCTATGGGGCAGGAGCTGCTGTGGGGCTGATGTTGGTCAGATCTTTGGGGCAGCAGCTGCTGTGGAGCAGATCTGGGTAAGATCTATGTCGCAGGAGCTGCTGTGGGGCAGACGTGGCACATATCTATGGGGCAAAATCTGCTGTGGGGCTGATGTGGGTCAGATCAATGGGGCAGGATCTCCTGTGGGGCTGATGTGGGTCAAATCAATGGGGCAGAGCTGCTCTGGGGCACATGTGGGTCAGATCTATGGGGCAGGAGCTGCTGTGGGGCAGATTTGAATCAGATCTATAGGGCAGGAGCTGCTGTGGGTCAGATCTACGGGACTGGAGCTGCAGTGGAGCACATGTGGGTCAGATCTATGGGGTAGAAGCTGTTGTGGGGCTGATGGTGGTTAGATCTATAAGGCAGGAGCTGCTGTGGGGCTGACTTGGGTCAGATCTATGGGGCAGGAGCTGCTTTGGGGGTGATGGTGGTTAGATCTATATGGCAGGAGCTGCTGTGGGGCACATGTGGGTCAGACCTATGGGGCAGGAGCTGCAGAGGGGATGATGTAGGTCAGATCTATGGGGCAGGAGTTGCTGTGGGGAATATGAGGGACATATCTATGGTGCAAAATCTGCTGTTGGACTGATGTGAGTCAGATCTATGAGTTTGGAGCTGCTGTGGGGCACATGTGGGTCAGATCTATGGGGCAGGAGATGCTGTGGGGCTGATTTGGGTCAGATCTATGTGGCAGGAGATGCTGTGGGTCAGATCTATGGGGCAGGAGCTGCTGTGGGGAACATGTGGGTCAGGTCTATGGGGCAGGAGCTGCTGTGGGCACATGTGGGTCACACCTGGACCCATATGGGGACAAAGGGAGACATCATAGAGACTCATAGGGACCTATTGAGACCAATAGGGACCCAAAGAGAGACATAGAGACCCCATAGAAAGCCATGGAGACCCCATAGAGGCACAAAGTGACACATAGAGGGACACCAAGACCCATAGAAACCAGATAGAGACTCCATATAGACACATAGGAACACATAGAGACCCACTGGGACAGTGAGACCACATATAGACTCATAGGGACACATTAGGAGCCATTAAGACCCATAGGGACACATAGGACGACTTTGAAACTTATAGATACCCAAAGGAAGACATTTGGGCCCAGAGATAACCATAAGAGACCCCATAGAGACCCCATAGGGGCACATAGCAACCCATAGGGGGGACATTGGGACACATAGGTACACATTGTGACCCGTAGGAAGACACTGGGACCCATAGGGGGACATTGGGACACATAGGGACCCAATGAATTACAGTGGGGGACAGTGAGACCCATAGAGATACATAAGGACCCCGCTGAGACCCATAAGAGACCCCATAGAGGCACCTAGGGACCACATTGAAACTCATAGATACTTTTAGGAAGACATTTGGGCCCAGAGATATCCATAAGAGACCCCACAGAGACCCCATAGAGGCACATAGCAACCCATAGGGGGGGCATTGGGACACGTAGGGAAACGTTCTGACCCATAGGGAGACACTGGGACCCATATGGGGACATTGGGACACATAGGGACCCCTTGGACTACAGTGGGGGACAGCCAGACCCATAGAGACACATAGAAACCCTGCTGAGACCCATAAGAGACCCCATAGAGGCACATAGGGACCACATTGAAACCCATAGATAGCTATAGGAAGATATTTGGGCCCAGAGATACCCATAAGAAACCACATACAAGCACATAGCAACCCATAGGGGGGACATTGGGACACATAGTGACCCATAGGGGGACATTGGGACACATAGGTACACATAGGGAGACACTGGGACCCATAGGGGGGACATTGGGACACATAGGGACACACCGTGACCCATGAGGAGACACTGGATCCCATAGGGGGACAATGGGACACATAAGGACCCCATGGATTACAGTGGGGGACAGTGAGACCCATAGAGACACATAGGGAACCCGCTGAGACCCATAAGAGACCCCATAGAGGCACCTAGGGACCTAATGTAACCCATAGATACCCACAGGGAGACATTTGGGCCCAGAGCTATCCATAAGAGAGCCCATTGAGGCACATAGCAACCCATAGGGGGGACATTGGGACACATAGGGACACATAGTGACCCATAGGGAGACACTGGGACCCATATGGGGATATTGGGACACATAGGGACCACATGGATTACAGTGGTGGACAGTGAGACCCATAGAGACACATAGGGACTTCGTTGAGACCCATAAGAGACCCCATAGAGGCACATAGGGACCACATTGAAACCCATAGATACCCTTAGGAATACATTTGGGACGATAGTTACCCATAAAAGACCCCATAGAGACCCCATAGAGGCACATAGCAAAGCATAGTGGGGACATTGGGACACATAGGGACCCCATAGAGAGACATAGAGACATATAGGGACCCATTTAGAGGCATAATAACCCCATAGAGTCCTATAGGGACACCCAGAGATCCATAGGGAAACATTGGGACCCACAGGGGCTGTGTGGGAGATTGGTAATCACAGCCTGAACCTCTGATTAATCAGCTGAGGCAAGTGTGGGGTCAGCTGCGGGAGCACAGGTGAGAGTAATGGAGCTGCGCTCCCGGGAGGGCTGGAGCTCGACTCCACCTCCTCTGAGACCTCATTTAAGGGCTGACCCTCACTCGAGCCGCTTTCCATTATCTTTCCGAGCTCCCTGTTACCGGGTGAGGTCCCAGAAGACTGGAGGCTTGCCAACGTGACTCCCATTTCCAAGCAAGGTTGTCAGGAGGATCCGGGCAACTCCAGGCCTGTTAGCCTGACCTCGGTGCCAGGGAAGGGAATGGAACGAATTGTCTTGAGGGAGATGACAGATGCGGCAGGTGTGGGATGAGCAGGAGATCAGACCTAGCCAGCATGGGTTCGTGAAGGGCAGCTCCTGCTTGACCAATCTGATCTCCTTCTACGATCCTGTGACCCATCTGATGGATGAAGGAAAGAAAGAAAGGCTGTTGATGTGCTCTACTTGGACTTCAGCAAAGCCTTCACAACTGTCTCCCATGCTATTCTCCTACAAAAGCTGGCAGCCCTTTTCCAACCTTGAGAATTCTGTGATTCTGTGAGGCAGCATCTCTTGGACATCGCTCTGCAGTGAAGACCGCCCCAGCTTCCTCAGCGAAGGCATCACCACTGGTGAGTTTCTCTCTCGCTTAGAACCTCTGTACATTTGTTACCATCTTTGTTACCATCTGTATAGTTACCACCTAGACAGGGGGACATAGAGAGACACTGGGACCCCTAGGGACCCATAGAGATCCAGAGGAAGACATTGGGACCCATAGAGAGACACGGGGACCCATAGAGACACATAGAGAAACATAGACAGTCATTGGGAGCCATAAGGATAAATTGAGACCCATAGAGACCCCATTGAGACCCATAGTGCCTCAAAGAAACCCATAGCGACCCCATAGTCACCCATAGCGCCCCATAGGAACACAAAGATACCCCATAGAGCCCCATAGACACCCCATAGTGACCCATAGGGGCCCAAAGAGACCCCATAGCACCCCATAGCTACTCCATAGTGCCCCATAGCAGCCCATGGAGCCTCATAGACACTCCATTGTGCCCCACAGCACCCCATTGCACCCCATAGGGACCCATAGACACAGCATACTGCTCCATAGAGCCCCATAGACACCCCATAGTTCCCCACAGCACCCCATAGCAGCCCACAGTGCCCCATAGACACCACATAAGGCCCTACAGCCACACCATAGAGCCCAATTGAACCACATAGACACCCCATATCGCCCCATAGTGCCTGTAGACAACCCATAGTGCCCCATACAGACCCACTGAACCCCATACAGACCCCATAGAGCCCCACAGACAACCCATAGATCCCCAAAGACACCCCATAGACTCCCCATAGAGCCCCATAGGGACCTCATAGCGCCCCATAGAGACCCCATTCTTCCGCATAGAGCCCCATAGCAAACCATAGCACCCCATAGTCACCCATAGCGCCCCATAGCAACCCAAGGATACCCCAAAGCAACCCATAGCCACCCTACAGCACCGCATAGCCACCCCATAGGGCCCCATAGACACCACATAGTGACCCATAGCGCTCCATAGGGGCACAAAGAGACCCCAAATCATCCCATAGCTACTCCACAGTGCCCCATAGCAGCCCATGGAGCCTCATAGACACTCCCCTGTGCCCCACAACGCCCCATTGCACCCCATAGGGACCCATAGACACCCTATACTGCTCCATAGAGCCCCATAGCACCCCATAGTGCCTCACAGCACCCCATAGCACAACATAGTGCCACATAGACACCACATAAGGATATATAGCCGCGCCATAGAGCCCCATAGACATCCCATAGAGCCCCATAGGTAACCCATTGTGCCCCATAGATCTCCCATAGCCACCCATAGAAACTCATTTTGCCACATAGACACACCATAGCGTTCCATAGACACCCCATAGAAACCTCAGAACGCCCCATAGTACTCCATAGAGCTCCATAGGCACCCCATAGAGCCCCATAGAGAACTCAAAGAGGCACATAGCAACCCATAGGGGGGACATTGGGACACATAGGGACACAAAGTGACCCATAGGGAGACACTGGGACCCATAGGGTGACATTGGGACACATAGGGACACCATGGATTACAGTGGGGGACAGTGATACCCGTAGAGACACATAGAGACTCTGCTGAGACCAATAAGAGTCCCCATAGAGGCACATAGGGAACACAATGAAACCCATAGATACCCATAGGAGGAAATTTAAGCCCATAGATACAAAAAAGAGACCCCATAGAGACACATAGCTACCCATAGGGCAGATATTGGGACACATAGGGACACATAGTGACCCATAGGGAGACACTGGGACCCATAGGGGGACATTGGGACACATAGAGACCCCATGGATTAAGGTGGGGGACAGTGAGACCCATAGAGGCACATAGGGACAACATTGAAACCCATAGATACCCATAGGAAGACATTTGGGCCCAGAAATACCCATAAGAGACCACATAGAGACCCCATAGAGGTACATAGCAACCCATAGTGTGGACATTGGGACACAGAGTGACCCCATGGATTACAGTGGGGAACAGTGAGACCCGTAGAGACACATAGGGGCTCCACTGATACCCATAAGAGACCCCATAGAGGCACATAGGGACCTCATTGAAACCCATAGATACCCATAGGAAGACATTTGGGCCCAGAGATACCAATAAGAGTCCCCATAGAAACCCCAAAGTGGGCCATTGGGACACATAGGGGGGACATTCGGCACTTAGGAACAAATAGTGACCCATAGGGAGACACTGGGACCCATAGGGGTATATTGGGACACATAGGGACCCCATGGAACATAGTGGGGGACAGTGAGACCCATAGAGACACATAGGGACTTCGCTGTAACCCTTAAGAGACCCCATAGAGGCACATAGGGACGTAATGTAACCTATGGATACCAATAGGTAGATATTTTGGCCCAGAGATACTCATAAGAGACCCCATGGAGACACTTAGCAACACATAGGAGGGACATTGGGACACATAGGGACACATTGTGACCCATAGGCTGACACTGGGACCAATAGGGGGACATTGGGACACATAGGGACCCCATGGATTTCAGTGGGGGACAGTGAGACCCATAGAGACACCTAGGGACCTCGCTGAGACCCATAAGAGACCCCATAGAGGCACATAGGGACCACATTGAAACCCATAGGTACCCATAGGAATACATTGGGCAGGAAATTGAGCTTTTGGGGCAGGAGATGGCACTTGTGGGGCGTAAGGTGGAACTTATGGGGCAGGAGGTGGAACTTGTGGAGCAGGAGGTGGCACTTGTGGGGCGGGAGGTTGGAGTTGTTGGGCAGGAGGTGGCATTTTGAGGCAGAAGGTGGCATTTGTGTGGCAGGAGGTGGCAATTGTGGGGCACGAGTTGGAAATTGTTGGGCAGGAGGTGGAAGTTTTGGGGCAGGGTTTGGCAGTTGTAGGGCGGGAGGTGGCACTTGTGGGGCAGGAAATGGAGCTTTTAGGGCAGGAGGTGGAACTTGTGCAGAAGGAGGTGGTACTTGTTGGGCGGAAATTGGAACTTGTTGGGAGGGAAGAGGTACTTGTGGGGCAGGAAGTGGCTCTTGTGGGGCAGGAGCTGGCACTTGTGGGTCAGGAGGTGGCACTTGTGGGTCAGGAGGAGGAAGTTGGTCAGTCAGTGAAACTTGTGGGGCAGGAGGTGGATTACTTGGGGGGGAGGAGGCAAAGGTGTGGACAAATGTGGCACTTCAGGGGAATGAGCTGGCACTTGTGGGGCAGAAATTGGCACTTATGGGGCAGGAGGATGTCTTTGTCGGTCAGGAGGTGGCACTTGTGAGCAGGAATTGGATGATGTAGTGCAGGAGCTGGCACTTGTGAAGCATGAGCTGGCACATGTGGGGCAGGAATTGGCACTTGTGGGGCAGGAGGTGGCACTTGTGGGGCAGGAGGTGGTCCTTGTGGGACGAGAGGTGGCACTTGTTGGGCGGGAGGTGGAACTTATGGGGCGTTACGTGGAAGTTGTGGGGCGGGAGGTGGCTCTTTTGAGGCAGGAGGTGGCACTTGTGGACCAGGAGATGGAAGTTGTAGGGCGGGAGGTGGCACTTGTGGGGCAGGAGGTGGAAGTTGTGGAGCGGGAGGTGGCATTTGTGGGGCGAAAGGTGGCACTTGTGGGGCAGGAGGTTGCACTTGTGGGGCAGGAGGTGGCACTTGTGGGGCGGAAATTGGAACTTGTTGGGAGGGAAGAGGTACTTGTGGGGCAGGAAGTGGCTCTTGTCGGGCAGGAGCTGGCACTTGTGGGGCAGGAGGTTGCACTTGTGCGTCAGGAGTAGGAAGTTGGGCGGTCAGTGACACTTGTGGGGCAGGAGGTGCATTATTTGGGGGGGAGGTGGCAGTGGTGTGGCAAAATGTGGCACTTGTGGGGCAGGAGCTGGCACTTCAGGGGAATGAGCTGGCACTTGTAGGGCAGGAATTGGCACTTGTGGGGCAGGAGGTGGTCGTTGTGGGGCAGGAGGTGGCACTTGTGGGGCAGGAAATGGCACCAGTGGGGTAGGATTTGGAACCTGTGGGGTAAGAAATGGCACTTGTTGGGCAGGAGGTGGCACTTGTGGGGCGGAAGTGGAACTTGTTTGTCATGTGGCCACAATTGTTGGGCGGGAGGTGGCACTTATGGGTCAGGAGGTGGCAATTGTGGGGCGGGAGGTGGAAGTTGTGGGGCGGGAGGTGGCACCTGTGGGGCTTGAGGTGGATCTTTTTGTGCAGGAGGTGGCGCTTGTGGGGCTGGAGTTGGATGATGTGGAGCCGGAAATTTGTAGGGCACAGGTGGATGTTGTGGGGCATGATTAGGCACTTATGGGGCTGGAGGTGGCACTTGTGGGGCGGAAGTGGAACTTGTAAGACAGGAGGTGGAAATTGTTGTGGTGGGAGTTGGAAGTTGTGAGGCAGGAGGTGGCACTTGTGGGGCGGGAGATGTAACTTGAGGGGCAGGAGGTGGCACTTGTGGGGTGGGAGGTAGATGATGTGGGGCAGGAGGTGGCACTTGTGGAGCAGGAGTTGGAAGTTGCAGAACAGGATTTGGCACTTGTGGGGCAGGAGGTGGCACTTGTGTGGTGGGATGTTGAAGTTGTGGGGCGGGAGGTGGCATTTGTGGGGCTGGAACTGGCTCTTGTGGGCCGTGAGGTAGAGGTTGTGGGGCTGAAAATGGCACTTGTGGGGCAGGAGTTAGCACATGTGGGACAGGAGGTGGCATTGTGGGGCAGGAGCTGGCACTTCAGGGGAGTGAGCTGGCACTTGTAGGGCATGAATTGGCACTTGTGGTGCAGGGGGTGGATGATGTGGGGCAGGAGGTGGTCGTTGTGGGGCAGGAGGTGGCACTTGTGGGGCAGAAGGTGGATGATGTGGGACAGGACCTGGCACATGTGGGGCAGGAATTGGCACTTGTGGGGCAGGAGGTGGCACTTGTTGGGTGGGAGGTGGACGATGTGGGGCAGGAGTTGGCACTTGTGGGGCAGGATGTGGCACACGTTTTGCAGGAGTCGGCACTTGTGTGGCAGGATGTTGAAGTTGTGGGGCAGGAGGTTGCACTTGTGGGTCAGGAGGAGGAAGTTGCGGTCAGTGACACTTGTGGGGCAGGAGGTGGATTATTTGGGGGGGGAGGTGGCAGTGGTGTGGCAAAATGTGGCACTTGTGGGGCACGAGCTGGCACTTCAGGGGAATGAGCTGGCACTTGTAGGGCAGGAATTGGCACTTGTGGGGCAGGAGGTGGATGATGTGGGGCAGGAGGTGGTCATTGTGGGGCAGGAGGTGGAATTTGTGGCGTGGTAGGTGGCACTTGTGGGACAGGAACTGGCACTTCTGGGGCGGGAGGTGGAAGTTGTGGGGCAGGAAATGGCACTTGTGGGGCAGGAGTTGGCACATGTGGGACAGGAGGTGGTACTTGTGGGGCAGGAAATGGCACCTGTGGTGCAGGAGTTGGAACCTGTGGGGTAAGAAATGGCAATTGTTGGGCAGGAGGTGGCACTTGTGGGGCGGGAAGTGGATGATGTGGTGCAGGAGCTGGCACTTGTGAAGCCTGAGCTGGCACTTGTGGGGCAGGAAGTGGAACTTGTAAGACAGGAGGTGGAAATTGTGGGGCGGAATGTAAAGTTGTGGGGCAGGAGGTGGCACTTGTGGGTCAGGTATTGGCACTTGTGGGGCAGGAGATGTAACTTGAGGGGAGGGGGTGGAAGTTGTGGGGCGGGAGGTGGCACTTGTGGGGCAGGAGGTGGCACTTGTGGGGAGGGATGTGGCACTTGTGGGGCTGGAGGTGGCACTTGTGGGGCAGGAGGTGGATGATATGGGGCAGGAGTTGGCACTTGTGGAGCAGGAGGTAAAAGTTGCGGGGCAGGATTTGGCAATTGTGGGGCAGGATGTGGCACACGTTGGGCAGGAGTTGGCACTTGTATGGCGGGATGTTGAAGTTGTGGGGCAGGAGGTGGCATTTGTGGGGCTGGAACTGGCTCTTGTGGGGCAGGAGGTGGAAGTTGTAGGGCAGGAAATGGCACTTGTGGGGCAGGAGGTGGCACTTGTGGGGCAAGAAATGGCACTTGTGGGGCAGGAGTTGGCACTTGTGGGTCAGGTGGTGGCACTTGTGGTGTGGGAGGTGGCACTTGTGGAATTGGAGTTGACACTAGTGCGACAGAAGGTGGAAGTTGTGGGGAAGTATTTGGCACTTGTGGGGCAAGAGGTGGCACTTGTGGGGCAGGAGGTGGTCCTTGTGGGACGAGAGGTGGCACTTGTTGGGCAGGAGGTGGAACTTATGGGGCGTTACGTGGAAGTTGTGGGGCGGGAGGTGGCACCTATGGAAATGGAGATGGCACTAGTGGGGCAGGTAGTGGCACTTGTGGGGTGGGATATGGAACTTATGGGGCAGGAGTTGACACTTTTGGGGCAGGAGGTGGAAGTTGTGGGGCTGGACGTGGCACTTGTGGGGCGGGAGTTGGCATTTTGGGGAGGGTGGTGGCACTTGTTGGGCAGGAGGTGGCACTTGTGGGGCAGGAGATGGAAGTTGTAGGGCGGGAGGTGGCACTTGTGGGGCAGGAGGTGGAAGTTGTGGAGCGGGAGGTGGAAGTTGTAGGGCGGGAGGTGGCACTTGTGGGGCAGGAGGTTGCACTTATGTGTCAGGAGGAGGAAGTTGGGCGGTCAGTGACACTTGTGGGGTAGGAGCTGGCACTTCAGGGGAATGAGCTGGCACTTGTAGGGCAGGAATTGGCACTTGTGGCGCAGGGGGTGGATGATGTGGGGCAGGAGGTGGTCATTGTGGGGCAGGAGGTGGCACTTGTGGAGCAGGAGGTGGAAGTTGAAGGGCAGGATTTGGCACTTGTGGGGCGGGAGGTGGCACTTGTGGACACACGGAGCCACTGGGCCAGTCACAATAGGATGTTTTTGCCAGTCTTTACCAGTGAGGCTTATTTCGGCCTCCAACACAGTCAATTCTTGAGAGCCCCCAGTCACTCCATTGATTCTGTTTGATTGATTCTGTCCCTTTGTGATTCGAGGGCATTAGAGTGCACTTTGCACCGGTATCCAGCAGTGGTTCTGTGGTTCTGTTGGGCCAGACCATTTAATCCACACAGTCCAATAAACTCTTATTATCCCTCTCCCCGCCAAGACTGAGGGCAGGGCCCCTCTATGGGTTACCTGTGATGAATGGAGCAACTCCACTGGTGGTTGGTCTGTTTTGTAGTTCTCTCACCCGTGCTCGCAGTACAGGAGTAGGCTGGTCGTGCCACTTCCTCATGTCTTCTCTGTGGTCCCGTAGGTAGCACCACATGGAAACACGCTGTGCAATCTTACTGTTGTTCCTTGCTTGAGCTGGAAAGCACGTGTGTCTAATAGCTGAAACTTTTGATGATACAGGTGAAGAGTAGGATTGGAATATTTTGATCAGGTCCTTCACTAGACCTGGTGACCCGTATGGAGACTGACCTTCATCAGTCGTTTCTGATACTACTACTCGACCATCACAATTAGTCGATGGAAATAGTTTCTTGTGCATTTCATCTATCAGTCTTCTACTCGTGAGATGGCAGAAACTGCGGTGCGTACTGGGGGGAGCTGCTCTTCATAGTTTTGAAGTGTCATAATCAGTTCAAAAACTCGGGGTCTTCTCTCTTGTTCCTCAGATCTTCCAAATGTCGTTGCCAGTGTGTGTGCATATCTTTCTGGTGCTGTACTTGTGAGTTTCTGCCACATGCTAGGCTTGGTCCTCACTCTCTCAGGATCACGGTCTTGTGGATCAGGGTCATACAACATTTCCACCACGGTCATTTCCCTCAGGTACTGGATACCTTTTTCGATGGTATCCCACTTAATAGTCTGAGGCTTCAAAGCATCCTTGAAGGGTTACATTTCCCTCACGGCTGTTAACAGTCCAGAGGGTGCCAGCTCCATCCAAACATCTGCTAATCTCTCTGTCGATAGCTGGGTCTCTGGCAATGCTTCCTAGTTGGTGAGATTCATTACCAGCTAGAGACAGGCTGTTGGCCCCGTTGTCCCAGCAGCAAATCAATCAGGCAAGAGACCTTCATTTTGATGCCATGTAAACTCCTTTCTTGAGCCTTGGAATTCATCCATCTTCAGAGATTGATGAATGGTAATAGAGATTTCCTCCTCATCACTCTCTTCTTCATGCCTCTTAGTTGTTTTTTTTTGTTTTTTTTTTGTTTTTTTTTTTTTTTGCATTTCTCAGTGCCAATCCAGACCCCCTACCTGGATCTTCTGCTGCCTCCTCCTCTGCTTCTCCTTCTTCTCATCCTAGACACAAGGACACCTGTTTCCATTTCTTCCTTCCACAGGGGCAACTGATATTGTTACTGGTGCCTCCTGTGACTGATCAGAGTTGACTTGGGGATTTATTTTTTTTTTGAGGCTTGAACCTCAGATCGGAAACTCTCCCTCTCCAGGGTAGTAGTATATAGAGCACGGTAAGCATAAGCCAAACCCCAAGTGTGGTTTACCTCCTTAGATCTCTGACTCAAATACTCAATTTCTCAGGGTCCCTCAGGTGTTCAAGAGTGAAATCCCATGACACTGCGGGTCCCCACGCTTCTAAGATTTTTCCTAAACCTTTCCATATTCCCTGCCAGTCAGCATTTTCTGGTTTTGGAGGGGACTTCCGCATAGAACGAATGGAGAGGAGTACATTCATATATATTGATACTGATAACATGAACATGAGTATGAACACAAGGATGAACACTAACTCGGTTTTCAAAAACTGTGCGGCAATCTGATAAGGCAGCCTGGAAACCGGATTGAACATCGTGGTGTTTGTAAAACTAGCTGCTGTGAAATTAGCAATTGTGAAATTAGTCATTGTAAAATTAACTATTTCATCTGGGATGCAAGTGTCAAAATTCACATCATACCACATTGCGTAGAAGTACCAGGCCCTTACTTGGTCGTATAATGCATATATTCTATAACAAGAAATCAATAAATTAAGAAGGGCCAGTAAGTTTCAAAGAACATGATGGCTTTGAATCCCCTATGCAGTGCTCCTAAAATAAAGAGCAGACTCATAGCTGGCAGTAGCTGGCAGGCACTGTAAAAGTCAGAGCTAGCTAGCTGTGCTCTGGGAGAGAAAGAAATCCCTTTGTTTTCTTTACAAAAGCAAGATAACAATGCTCAGAGTTTACAGCTACCCCTGAATTTTGACAGTTTGCCTGGACTTTCAAGGTCACGTTCTCAGTGAGCAGCTATGAAAAGATATCACATCCCTAACGAAGCTCTCTGAGAGCAAAGAGAGATTTGTTCTAAAAGCTAAAAAGCAGCAGCTTATGCCCGCCATCTCCACCAAAATCTGTCACAGGTTACCTAGATTTACCTTTGCGAATGACAGGGGGCAGCTGCCCTGTAGGGTCCCCAGCCCAAAAAAGAGAGCTCCAGCCTGGGAGGAGATTATACATATGTCCTCCTCCCATGACTAACTTTGGCCGCGAAGTCCTCTGGGATATGTAGTTTTCTTCTGAGAGATGAGTATTTGGAACGTTGTTATTCCATGGAACTGGAGTACGAAGCTTCTAATGATCCACACTGCACATAATGTTATGATGTGGCACTTGTGCGGCAGGAGGTGGCACTTGTTGGATGGGAGGTGGTTGATATGGGGAAAGAGGTGGCAATTGTGCGGTTCGAGGTGGCACTTGTGGAGCAGGAGGTGGACGTTGCGTGGCAGGATTTGGCACTTGTGTGGTGGGAGTTGGCACTTGTGGAGCAGGAGGTAAAAGTTGCGGGGCAGGATTTGGCACTTGTGGGGCAGGATGTGGCACACGTTGGGCAGGAGTTGGCACTTGTATGGCGGGTTGTTGAAGTTGTGGGGCGGGAGGTGGCCTTTGTGGGGCTGGAACTGGCTCTTGTGGGGCAGGAGGTGGAAGTTGTGGGGCAGGAAATGGCACTTGTGGGGCAGGAGGTGGCACTTGTGGGGCAAGAAATGGCACTTGTGGGGCAGGAGTTGGCACTTGTGGGTCAGGTGGTGGCACTTGTGTGGGAGGTGGCACTTGTGGAATTGGAGTTGGCACTAGTGCGACAGAAGGTGGAAGTTGTGGGGAAGTATTTGGCACTTGTGGGGCAAGAGGTGGCACTTGTGGGGCAGGAGGTGGTCCTTGTGGGACGAGAGGTGGCACTTGTTGGGCAGGAGGTGGAACTTATGGGGCGTTACGTGGAAGTTGTGGGGCGGGAGGTGGCACCTATGGAAATGGAGATGGCACTAGTGGGGCAGGTAGTGGCACTTGTGGGGCAGGATATGGAACTTATGGGGCAGGAGTTGACACTTTTGGGGCAGGAGGTGGAAGTTGTGGGGCTGGACGTGGCACTTGTGGGGCGGGAGTTGGCATTTTGGGGAGGGTGGTGGCACTTGTTGGGCAGAAGGTGGCACTTGTGGGGCAGGAGGTGGTCCTTGTGGGACGAGAGGTGGCACTTGTTGGGCAGGAGGTGGAACTTATGGGGCGTTACGTGGAAGTTGTGGGGCGGGAGGTGGCTCTTTTGAGCCAGGAGGTGGCTCTTGTGGGGCGGGAGGTGGCACTTGTGGGTCGGGAGGTGGCACTACTGGGGCAGGAGGTGGAAGTTGTGGAGTGGGAGGTGGAAGTTGTGGAGCGGGAGGTGGCACTTGTGGGGCGAAAGGTGGCATTTGTGGGGCAGGAGGTTGCACTTGTGGGGCAGGAGGTGGCACTTGTGGGGCGGAAATTGGAACTTGTTGGGAGGGAAGAGGTACTTGTGGGGCAGGAAGTGGCTCTTGTCGGGCAGGAGCTGGCACTTTTAGGGCAGGAGGTTGCACTTGTGGGTCAGGAGGAGGAAGTTGGGCGGTCAGTGACACTTGTGGGGCAGGAGGTGGATTATTTTGGCGGAGAGGTGGCAGTGGTGTGGCAAAATGTGGAACTTGTGGGGCAGGAGCTGGCACTTCAGGGGAATGAGCTGGCACTTGTAGGGCAGGAATTGGCACTTGTAAGGCAGGAGGTGGCACTTGTGGGGGGGGATGTGGCACTTGTGGGGTGGGAGGTGGCACTTGTGGGATGCGAGGTGGCACTTGTGGGGCAGGAGGAGGCTGTTGTTGGGCGGGAGGTGGGACTTGTGTAACAAGAGGTGGAAATTGTGCGGTGGGATGTGGCACTTGTGGGGTGGGAGGTGGCACTTGCGGGGCTGGGGGCGGCACTTGTGGGGCAGTGTGTGGCACTTGAGGGGCGGGAGGTGGCACTTGTGGGGCGGGATGTGGCAGTTGTGGGGCAGATGATGACACCTGTGGGGCGGGAGGTGGATGTTTTGGGGAAGGAGGTTGAAGTTGTGGGGAGGGTGGTGGCACTTGTGGGGCGGGAGGTGGCACTAGTGGGGCAGGAGTTGGCACTTTTGGGCTGGGTCATAGCACTTGTTGGGCAGGGGTTGGCACTTGTGGGGCAGGAAATGTTACTTGTGGGGCAAGAAGTGGCTCTTGAAGGGCAGGAGGTGGCTCTTGTGGGGCAGGAGTTATTTCTTGTGGATCTGGAGGTGGTACTTGTGGGCCTGGAGGTTGCACTTGTGAGGCGGGAGGTGGAAGTTGTGGGGCGGGTGGTGGCAGTTGTGGGGCTGGAGGTATCACTTGTGCGGCAGGAAGTGGCACTTATGGAGCAGAAGGTGGCACTTGTGGGGAAGAGGTGACACTTGAGGGGCAGGAGGTGGCACTTGTGGGGCAGAAGTTGGCACTTGTGGGTCGGGAGTTGGCACTTGTTGGGCAGGAGGTGGCACTTGTGGGGCAGGAGGTGGTCATTGTGGGGTGGGAGGTTGCACTTGTGGGATGCGAGGTGGCACTTGTGGGGCAGGAGGAGGCTGTTGTTGGGCGGGAGGTGGGACTTGTGTAACAAGAGGAGGAAATTGTGCGGTGGGATGTGGCACTTGTGGGGCAAGGGGTGGCACTTGCGGGGCTGGGGGAGGCACTTGTGGGGCAGTGTGTGGCACTTGAGGGGCGGGAGGTGGCACTTGTGGGGCGGGATGTGGCAGTTGTGGGGCAGATGATGACACCTGTGGGGCGGGAGGTGGATGTTTTGGGGAAGGAGGTTGAAGTTGTGGGGAGGGTGGTGGCACTTGTGGGGCGGGAGGTGGCACTAGTGGGGCAGGAGTTGGCACTTTTGGGCTGGGTCATAGCACTTGTTGGGCAGGGGTTGGCACTTGTGGGGCAGGAAATGTTACTTGTGGGGCAAGAAGTGGCTCTTGAAGGGCAGGAGGTGGCTCTTGTGGGGCAGGAGTTATTTCTTGTGGATCTGGAGGTGGTACTTGTGGGCCTGGAGGTTGCACTTGTGAGGCGGGAGGTGGAAGTTGTGGGGCGGGTGGTGGCAGTTGTGGGGCTGGAGGTATCACTTGTGCGGCAGGAAGTGGCACTTGTGGAGCAGAAGGTGGCACTTGTGGGGAAGAGGTGACACTTGAGGGGCAGGAGGTGGCACTTGTGGGGCAGAAGTTGGCACTTGTGGGTCGGGAGGTGGCACTTGTTGGGCAGGAGGTGGCACTTGTGGGGCAGGAGGTGGTCATTGTGGGGTGGGAGGTTGCACTTGTGGGATGCGAGGTGGCACTTGTGGGGCAGGAGGAGGCTGTTGTTGGGCGGGAGGTGGGACTTGTGTAACAAGAGGAGGAAATTGTGCGGTGGGATGTGGCACTTGTGGGGCAAGGGGTGGCACTTGCGGGGCTGGGGGAGGCACTTGTGGGGCAGTGTGTGGCACTTGAGGGGCGGGAGGTGGCACTTGTGGGGCGGGATGTGGCAGTTGTGGGGCAGATGATGACACCTGTGGGGCGGGAGGTGGATGTTTTGGGGAAGGAGGTTGAAGTTGTGGGGAGGGTGGTGGCACTTGTGGGGCGGGAGGTGGCACTAGTGGGGCAGGAGTTGGAACTTTTGGGCTGGGTCATAGCACTTGTTGGGCAGGGGTTGGCACTTGTGGGGCAGGAAATGTTACTTGTGGGGCAAGAAGTGGCTCTTGAAGGGCAGGAGGTGGCTCTTGTGGGGCAGGAGTTAATTCTTGTGGATCTGGAGGTGGCACTTGTGGGCCTGGAGGTTGCACTTGTGAGGCGGGAGGTGGAAGTTGTGGGGCGGGTGATGGCAGTTGTGGGGCTGGAGGTATCACTTGTGCGGCAGGAAGTGGCACTTGTGGAGCAGAAGGTGTCACTTGTGGGGAAGAGGTGACACTTGAGGGGCAGGAGCTGGCACTTGTGGGGCAGAAGTTGGCACATGTGGGTCGGGAGGTGGCACTTGTGGGGCGGGAGGTGGCACTTGTGGGGCGGGAGGTGGAACTTGTGGTGCGGGAGGTGGCACTTGTGGGTCAGGAGTTGGATTTGTGGGGCGGGAGGTGGCACTTGTGGGGCGTGAGGTGGAAGTTGTGGGGCGGCAGGTGGCAATTGTGGGTCAGGAGGAGGCATTTGTGAGGCAGGAGGTGGATGATGTGGGGCAGGAGGTGGCACTTGTGGGAAGTAGGTAGCACTTGTGGGGCAGGAGGTGGCACTTGTGTGGCAGGAGGAGGCACATGTGGGGCAGGAGGAGGCTGTTGTTGGGCGGGAAGTGGAAGTTGTGGGGCGGGAGGTGGCACTTGTGGGGCTGGATGTGGAAGTTGTGTGGCAGGATTTGACACTTCTGGGGCTGCAGGTGGCACTTGTGGGGTGGGTGGTAGAACTTGTGGGGGGTGAGGTGTAACTTGTGGAGCGGGAGGTGACAACTGTGGGACAGGAGGAGGCACTTGTGGGTCGGGAGGTGGCACTTTTAAGGCGGGAGGTGGCAGTTGTGGGGCGGGAGGTGGCAGTTGTGGGGCGGGAGGTGGCACTTATGGGGCAGGAGATTATATTTGTTGTGCAGTAGGTGGCACCTGTGGAGTGGGAGATGGAAGTTGTGGGGCAGGAGGTGACACTTGTGGGGCGGTTGGTGGATGATGTGGGGCAGGAGCTGGAAGTTGTGGGGCAGGAGGTGGAAGTTGCAGGGCAGGATTTGGCATTTGTGGGGCAGGAGGTGGCACTTGTGGGGCAGGTGCTGGCACTTGTGGGGCATGAGCTGGCACTTGTGGGGCAGGAATTGGCACTTGTGGGGCAGGAGGTGGCACTTGTGGGGAAGGAGGCTGTCTTTGTGGGGTTGGAGGTGGCACTTGTGGGGCAGGAAGTTGATGATGTGGGGCAGGAGCTGGCACTTGTGAAGCATGAGCTGGCACTTGTGGGGCGAGAGGAGCTGGACTTGCAGGGTGACAGGTGGCACTTGTGGGGTGGGAGGTGGCACTTGTGGGGCAGGTGTTGGCACTTGTGGGGCAGGTGTTGGCACTTGTGGGGCAGGAGGTTGCACTAGTGCGTGGGAGGTGGATGTTGTGGGGCAGGAAATGGCACCTGTGGGGCAGGAGGTGGCGCTTTTGGGGCAGGTGGTGGCATTTGTTGGGCGAGAGGTGAAACTTATGGGGCAGGAGTTGACACCTGAAGGTCAAGATGTGGAACTTGTTGGGCAGGAGGTGACACTTGTGGGGCAGGAGGTGTCGGTTGTTTGGTGGGAGGTGGCACTTGTGGGGCAGGTGGTGTTACCTGTGGGGTGGGGGTGTAACTTGTGGGGCAGGAGGTGGTGATAGAGGGACGGGAGGTGGCATTTTATGGCGGGAGGTGGCACTTGTAGGGCAGGATGTGGAAGTTGTGAAGCGGGAGGTGGCACTTGTGTGGCGGGAGGTGGAATTTGTGGGGTGGTATGCAACAGATGTGGGGCAGGAAATGGCACTTGTGGCGCAGGAGTTGGTAAATATGTGACAGGAGGTGGTACTTGTGGGGCAGGAAATGGCACCTGTGGGGCAGGAGTTGGAACATGTGGGGTAAGAAATGGCACTTGTTGGGCAGGAGGTGGCACTTGTGGAGCGGGAGGTGGTAAATGTTGGGCAGGAGGTGGCACTTGTTAGACGAGAGTTGGAACTTGTGGGGCAGGAGGTGGCACTTGTGGGGTGGGAGGTGGCACTTGTGGGGCGGGATATGGAACTTATGGGGCAGGAGTTGACACTTTTGGGGCAGGAGGCAGATGTTGTGGGGCTGGACATGGCACTTGTGGGGCGGGAGTTGGATGATGTGGAGCAGCAGCTGGCACTTGTGGGGCAGGAGGTGGAACTTATGGGACGTTACGTGGAAGTTGTGAGGCGGGAGGTGGCACTTTTGAGGCAGGAAGTGGCACTTGTGGGCCAGGAGATGGAAGTTGTGGGGTGGGAGGTGGTAGATGTTGGGCGTGAGGTGGCACTTGTGGGTCGGGAGGTGGCACTTGTGGGGCAGGAGGTGGAAGTTGTGGAGCGGGAGGTGGCATTTGTGGGGCGAAAGGTGGCACTTGTGGGGCAGGAGGTTGCATTTGTGGGGCAGGTAGTGGCACTTGTGGGGCGGAAATTGGAACTTGTTGTGAGGGAAGAGGTACTTGTGGGGCAGGAAGTGGCTCTTGTTGGGCAGGTGCTGGCACTTGTGGGGCAGGAATTGGCACTTTTGGTGCAGGGGGTGGTCGTTGTGGGGCAGGAGGTGGCACTTGTGGGGCAGGGGGTGGATGATGTGGGGCAGGAGGTGGCACTTGTGGGGCAGGGGGTGGATGATGTGGGGCAGGAGGTGGTCTTTGTCGGACAGGAGGTGGCACATGTGAGCAGGAAGTGGATGATGTGGGGCAGGAGCTGGCACTTGTGAAGCATGAGCTGGAACTAGTGGGGCAGGAATTGGCACTTGTGGGGCAGGAGTTGGAAGTTGCAGGGCAGGATTTGGCATTTGTGGGGCAGGAGGTGGCACCTGTTGGGCAAGAGGTGGCACTTGTGGGGCAGGTGCTGGCACTTGTGGGGCATGAGCTGGCAATTGTGGGGCAGGAATTGGCACTTGTGGGGCAGGAGGTGGATGATGTGGGGCAGGAGGCTGTCTTTGTGGGGTTGGAGGTGGCACTTGTGGGGCAGGAAGTTGATGATGTGGGGCAGGAGCTGGCACTTGTGAAGCATGAGCTGGCACTTGTGGGGCAAGAGGAGCTGGACTTGCAGGGTGACAGGTGGCACTTGTGGGGCGGGAGGTGGCACTTGTGGGGCAGGTGTTGGCACTTGTGGGGCAGGTGTTGGCACTTGTGGGGAAGAGGTGGAAGTTGTGGGGCAGTAGGTTGCACTTGTGCGTGGGAGTTGGATGTTGTGGGGCAGGAAATGGCACCTGTGGGGCAGGAGGTGGCGCTTTTGGGTGAGGTGGTGGCATTTGTTGGGCCAGAGGTGAAACTTATGGGGCAGGAGGTGACACTTGTAGGTCAAGATGTGGAACTTGTTGGGCAGGAGGTGACACTTGTGGGGCAGGAGGTGTCAGTTGTTTGGTGGGAGGTGGCACTTGTGGGGCAGGTGGTGTCAGTTGTTTGGCATGAGCTGGCACTTGTGGGGCAGGAGGTGGCACTTGTGGGGCAGGAGGTGGCACTTGTGGGGCAGGAGGCTGTCTTTGTGGGGTTGGAGGTGACACTTGTGGGGCAGGAAGTTGATGATGTGGGGCAGGAGCTGGCATTTGTGAAGCATGAGCTGGCACTTGTGAAGCAGGAATTAGCACTTGTAAGGCAGGAGGTGGCACTTGTGGGGCAGGAAGTGGCACTTGTGGGGCAGGAGGTGGCACTTGTGTGGCAGAAATTGGAACTTGTTGGGAGGGAAGAGGTACTTGTTGGGCAGGTAGTGGCTCTTGTCGGGCAGGAGCTGGCACTTGTAGGGCAGGAGGTTGCACTTGTGTGTCAGGAGGAGGAAGTTGGGCGGTCAGTGACACTTGTGGGGCAGGAGGTGGATTATTTGGGGGGGGAGGTGGCAGTGGTGTGGCAAACTGTGGCACTTGTGGGGCAGGAGCTGGCACTTCATGGGAATGAGCTGGCACTTGTGGGGCAGGAATTGGCACTTGTAAGGCAGGAGGTGGAACTTGTGGGGCGGGATGTGGCACTTGCGGGATGCGAGGTGGCACTTGTGGGGCAGGAGTTGGCACTTGTGGGTCAGGTGGTGGTACTTCTGGGGCAGGATCGGGCACTTGTGGGGCAAGGGGTGGCACTTGTGAGGCAGAAGGTGGCACTTGTGGGGCAGGAGGTGGAAGTTGTGGGTCAGGAGGTGACATTTGTGGAACAGGAGGTGGATGATGTGGGGCAGGAGGTAGCAATTTTGGGCCGGGACGTGGCACTAGTGGGGCGAGATGTTGCACTTGTTCGGCGGGAGGTGGCACTTTTGGGGCATAAGGTGAAAATTGAGGGACATGAGGTGGCACTTGTGGGGCAGGAGTTGGCACTTGTGTGGTAGGAGGTGGCAATTGTGGGGCAGGAGCTTGCAGTTGTGAGGCGGGATGTGGAAGTTGTGGGGCGGGTTGTGGCAGCTGTGGGGCTGGAGGTGTCACTTGTGCAGCGGGAAGTGGCACTTGTAAGGCAGGAAGTAGCACTTGTGGGGCAGGAGGTGGCACTTTTGGAGCGTGAGGTGGATGTTGTGGGGCAGGAGTTGGCACTTGTGGGGCGAGAGTTGGCACTTGTGGGGTGGGATGTGGTACTTGTGGGGCGGGAGGTGGCACTTGTTGGGGGGGTGGTGGCAATTGTGGGGCAGGAGGTGGCACTTGTTGGGCGAGAGTTGCAATTGTGAGACGGGAGGTGGCAATTGTGGGTCACGTAGTGGCACTTGTGGGTCAGGAGGTGGTACTTGTGGGGCGGGCGGTGGAACTGGTGGGGCTGGAGGTGGCACTTGTGGGGTGGGAGGTGGCACTTGTGGGGCAGGAGGTGGCAATTTTGGAGCAGGACGTGGATTATGTGGGGCAAAAGGTGGCACTTGTGGGGCAGGATTTGGAAGTTGTGGGTCAGGAGGTGACATTTGTGGAACAGGAGGTGGATGATGTGGGGAAGGAGATGGTTGATGTGGAACAGTAGGTGGCACCTGTGGGGCAGGAGATGGCACTTGTGGGGCGGGAGGTGGAAATTGTGGGGCAAGGGGTGGCAGTTGCGGGGCTGGGGGCGGCACTTGTGGGGCAGTGTGTGGCACTTGAGGGGCGGGAGGTGGCACTTGTGGGGCAGGAGGTGGCACTTGTGGGGCAGGCGTTGGCACTTGTGGGGCAGGAGGTGGAAGTTGTGGGGCGGTAGGTTGCACTTGTGCGTGGGAGGTGGATGTTGTTGGGCAGGAAATGGCACCTGTGGGGCAGGAGGTGGCGCTTTTGGGGGAGGTGGTGGCATTTGTTGGGCGAGAGGTGAAACTTATGGGGCAGGAGGTGACACTTGTAGGTCAAGAGGTGGAACTTGTTGGGCAGGAGGTGACACTTGTGGGGCAGGAGGTGTCAGTTGTTTGGTGGGAGGTGGCACTTGTGGGGCAGGTGGTGTCAGTTGTTTGGCGGGAGGTGGCACTTATGGAGCAGGAGGTGGTCTTTGTGGGGCAGGAGGTGGCACCTGTGAGGCAAGAGCTGGCACTTGTGGGGCAGGAGCTGGCACTTGTGGGGCATGAGCTGGCACTTGTGGGGCAGGAATTGGCACTTGTGGGGCAGGAGCTGACACTTGTGGGGCATGAGCTGGCACTTGTGGGGCAGGAGTTGGCACTTGTGGGGCAGGAGGTGGATGATGTGGGGCAGGAGGCTGTCTTTGTGGGGTGGGAGGTGGCACTTGTGGGGCAGGAAGTTGATGATGTGGGGCTGGAGCTGGCATTTGTGAAGCATGAGCTGGCACTTGTGAAGCAGGAATTGGCACTTGTAAGGCAGGAGGTGGCACTTGTGGGGCAGGAATTGGCACTTGTGGGGCAGGAGGTGGATGATGTGGGGCATGAGGCTGTCTTTGTGGGGTTGGAGGTGGCACTTGTGGGGCAGGAAGTTGATGATGTGGGGCTGGAGCTGGCATTTGTGAAGCATGAGCTGGCACTTGTGAAGCAGGAATTGGCACTTGTGGGTCAGGAAGTGGCTCTTGTCGGGCAGGAGCTGGCACTTGTGGGGCAGGAGGTTGCACTTGTGTGTCAGGAGGAAGGAAGATGGGCGGTCAGTGACGCTTGTGGGGCAGGAGGTGGATTATTTGGGGGGGAGGTGGCAGTGGTGTGGCAAAATGTGGCACTTGTGGGGCAGGAGCTGGCACTTCAGGGGAATGAGCTGGCACTTGTAGGGCAGGAATTGGCACTTGTAAGGCAGGAGGTGGAACTTGTGGGGCGGGATGTGGCACTTGCGGGATGCGAGGTGGAACTGGTGGGGCATGAGCTGGCACTTGTGGGGCAGGAATTGGCACTTGTGGGGCAGGAGGTGGAAGTTGTGGGTCAGGAGGTGACATTTGTGGAACAGGAGGTGGATGATGTGGGGAAGGAGGTGGATGATGTGGAACAGTAGGTGGCACCTGTGGGGCAGGAGATGGCACTTATGGGGCAGGAGATGGTATTTGTTGTGCAGTAGGTGGCACTTGTGGAGTGGGAGATGGAAGTTGTGGGGCAGGAGGTGGCAATTGTGGGCCGGGAGCTGGCACTATTGGGGCAGGAGCTGGAAGTTGTGGGTCAGGAGGTGGCACTTGTGGTGCAGGAGGTGGCACTTGTGGGGCAGTTGGTGGATGATGTGGGGCAGGAGTTGGCACTTGTGGGGTAAGGGTTGGCACTTGTGGGTGGGAGGAGGCACTTGTGGGGCGGGGGGTGGCAATTGCTGGGTGGGAAGTGGCAGTTGTGGGGCAGTAGCTTGAAGGTTTGGGGCAGGACGTGGCACTTGTGGGGTGGAAGGTAAGAAGATTTGGGGTGTGACGTGGAAGTAGTGGGGCGGGAGGTGGCACTTGTGGGGCGGGAGGTGGCACTTGTTGGGCAGGAGTTGGCACTTGTGTGGCTGGAGGTTGAAGCTGTGGGGCGAGAGGTAACACTTGTGGGGCAGGAGTTGGCACTTGTGGGTCAGGTGGTGGCACATGTGGGGCGGGGGTCGACGTTGTGGGGCAAGAGGTGTAACTTGTGGGGCAGGAGGTGGCCATAGAGGGGCGGGAGGTGGCACTTGTGGGGCAGGAGATGGCACTTGTGGAGCAGTAGGTGGAAGTTCCGCGTCAGGATTTGGCACTTGTGGGGCGGGAGATGGCACTTGTGGGGCAGGACGTGGCACTTGTGTGTCTGGAGGTTAAACTTGTGGGGCGGGAGGTGGCACTTGTGGGTTGGGAGGTGGCACTTGTGGGGCGGGAGATGGCACTTGTGTGTCTGGAGGTTAAACTTGTGGGGTGGGAGGTGGCACTTGTGGGGAAGGCGGTGGCACTTGTGGGGCAGGAGGTGGCAAATGTGGTGCAGGAAATGGCACTTGTGGGGCAGGAGTTGGCACATGTGGGATAGGAGGTGGCACTTGTGGGGCAGGAGGTGGATGATGTGGGGCAGGAGCTGGCAATTGTGAAGCATGAGCTGGCACTTTTAGGGCTGGAATTGGCACTTGTGCCACAGGAGGTGGCACTTGTGGGGTGGGAGGCGGATGATGTGGGGCAGGAGGTGGAAGTTGCGTGGCAGGATTTGGCCCTTGTGGGGCGGGAGATGGCACTTGTGGGGCAGGACGTGGCACTTGTGGAGTGGGAGGGGGCACTTGTGGGGCCTGAGGTGGCACTTGCAGGGCAGGAGGTGGCATTTGTGGGGCGGGAGGTGGAAGCTGTGAGGCAGGGGGTGGCACTTGTAAGGCAGGAGGTAGAACTTGTGGGGCAGGAGTTGGCAGTTGTGGGGCGCGAGTTGGCACTTGTGGGGCAGGTAGTTGCATTAGTGGGGCAGGAGTTGGCACTTGTGGGTCAGGTGGTGGCACTTGTGGGGCGGGATGTGGAAGTTGTGGGGCGTGAGGTGTCACTTGTGGGGCGGAAGTTGACACTGTTGGGGTGTGAGGTGACACTTGTGGGGCGGAAGGTGGCACTTGTGGGGCAGGATGTGGCACTTGTGGGGCAGGATGTGGCACTTGTGCGTGGGAGGTGGAGTTTGTGGAGAGGGAGGTGGCGCTTGTGGGGCGGGAGGTGGCACTTGTGGGGAGGAGGTGGAACTTGTGGGGCGGGAGGTGGAAGTTGTGATGCAGGAGGTGGTACATGTGGGGCGGGATGTGGCACTCGTGAGCAGGGAGGTGGCACTTGTGGGGCAGGAGGTGGATGATGATGGGCAGGAGCTGGCACTTGTGAAGCATGAGCTGGCACTTGTGGGGCAGGAATTGGCACTTGTGGGGCAGGAGGTGGCACTTGTTGGATGGGAGGTGGATGATGTGGGGAAGGAGGTGGCAATTGTGCGGTTCGAGGTGGCACTTGTGGAGCAGGAGATGGAAGTTGCGGGGCAGGAGTTGGCACTTGTGGGTCGGGAGGTGGCACTTGTGGGGCAGGAGGTGAATGATGTGGGGCAGGAATTGGCACTTGTGGGTCGGGAGGTGGCACTTGTGGGGCAAAATGCAACACTTGTGGGGCAGGAGGTGGAAGTTGTGGAACAGAAGGTGGCACTTGTAGGGCAGGAGGTGGCACTTG
Source organism: Coturnix japonica (assembly GCF_054131305.1). NCBI lineage: Eukaryota > Metazoa > Chordata > Aves > Galliformes > Phasianidae > Coturnix > Coturnix japonica. The sequence continues at coordinate 872,060 of NC_140680.1, read as the reverse complement.
TGGGGCAGGAGGTGTCAGTTGTTTGGCGGGAGGTGGCACTTGTGGGGCAGGAGGTGGCTCTTGTGGGGCAGGATGTGGCACTTGTGGGGCAGGAGCTGGCACTTGTGGGGCATGAACTGGCACTTGTGGGGCAGGAATTGGCACTTGTGGGCAGGAAGTGAATGATGTGGTGCAGGAGCTGGCACTTGTGAAGCATGAGCTGGCACATGTGGGGCAGGAATTGGCAGTTGTGGGGCAGGAGCCTACACTTGTGGGGCAGAACGTGGCACTTGTGGGGCAGGAGGTTGAAGTTGTGGTGCAGGATGTAGTACTTGTGGGGCAGGAGCTGTAAATTGTCTGGCGAGATAAGGCACTTGTGGGGCAGGAGATTGCACTAGTTTGGCAGGAGGTGGCACTTGTGGGGCGGGATGTGGCACTTGTGGGGCAGGAGGTGGCACTTGTGGAGCAGAAGGTGGATGATGTGGGGCAGGAGCTGGCAATTGTGAAGCATGAGCTGTCACTTTTGGGGCAGGAATTGTCAGTTGTGAGGCAGGAGTTGGCACTTGTGGGGCAGGATGTGGCACACGGGCAGGAGTTGGCACTTGTGGGGCAGGATGTGGCACACGGGCAGGAGTTGGCACTTGTGTGGTGGGATGTTGAAGTTGTTGGGCGGGAGGTGGCACTTGTGGGGCTGGAAGTGGCAGTTGTAGGGCTGGAGGTGGCACTTGTGGAATTGGAGTTGGCACTAGTGGGGCAGAAGGTGGAAGTTGTGGGGAAGTATTTGGCACTTGTGGGGCAAGAGGTGGAACTTGTGGAGCAGGAGGTGGCATTTGTGGAGCATGAGTTGACACTTGTGGGGCAGGAGGTGGCACTTGTGGGGCAGGAGGTGGTCCTTGTGGGACGAGAGGTGGCACTTGTTGGGCGGGACGTGGAACTTATGGGGCGTTACGTGGAAGTTGTGGGGCGGGAGGTGGCTCTTTTGAGGCAGGAGGTGGCACTTGTGGACCAGGAGATGGAAGCTGTAGGGCGGGAGGTGGCACTTGTGGGGCAGGAGGTGGAAGTTGTGGAGCGGGAGGTGGCATTTGTGGGGCGAAAGGTGGCATTTGTGGGGCAGGAGGTTGCAGTTGTGGGGCAGGAGGTGGCACTTGTGGGGCAGGAGGTGGCACTTGTTGGGTGGGAGGTGGACGATGTGGGGCAGGATGTTGCACTTGTGGGGCAGGAGGTGGCACTTGTGGGGCGGAAATTGGAACTTGTTGGGAGGGAAGAGGTACTTGTGGGGCAGGAAGTGGCTCTTGTCGGGCAGGAGCTGGCACTTGTGGGGCAGGAGGTTGCACTTGTGCGTCAGGAGGAGGAAGTTGGTCAGTCAGTGACACTTGTGGGGCAGGAGGTGCATTATTTGGGGGGGAGGTGGCAGTGGTGTGGCAAAATGTGGCACTTGTGGGGCAGGAGCTGGCACTTCAGGGGAATGAGCTGGCACTTGTAGGGCAGGAATTGGCACTTGTGGGGCAGGAGGTGGTCGTTGTGGGGCAGGAGGTGGCACTTGTGGGGCAGGAAATGGCACCAGTGGGGTAGGATTTTGAACCTGTGGGGTAAGAAATGGCACTTGTTGGGCAGGAGGTGACACTTGTGGGGCGGAAGTGGAACTTGTTTGTCATGTGGCCACAATTGTTGGGTGGGAGGTGGCACTTATGGGTCAGGAGGTGGCAATTGTGGGGCGGGAGGTGGAAGTTGTGGGGCGGGAGGTGGCACCTGTGGGGCTTGAGGTGGATCTTTTTGTGCAGGAGGTGGCGCTTGTGGGGCTGGAGTTGGATGATGTGGAGCCGGAAATTTGTAGGGCACAGGTGGATGTTGTGGGGCATGATTAGGCACTTATGGGGCTGGAGGTGGCACTTGTGGGGCGGAAGTGGAACTTGTAAGACAGGAGGTGGAAATTGTTGTAGTGGGAGTTGGAAGTTGTGAGGCAGGAGGTGGCACTTGTGGGGCGGGAGATGTAACTTGAGGGGCAGGAGGTGGCACTTGTGGGGTGGGAGGTAGATGATGTGGGGCAGGAGGTGGCACTTGTGGAGCAGGAGTTGGAAGTTGCAGAACAGGATTTGGCACTTGTGGGGCAGGAGGTGGCACTTGTGTGGCGGGATGTTGAAGTTGTGGGGCGGGAGGTGGCATTTGTGGGGCTGGAACTGGCTCTTGTGGGCCGTGAGGTAGAAGTTGTGGGGCAGAAAATGGCACTTGTGGGGCAGGAGTTAGCACATGTGGGACAGGAGGTGGCATTGTGGGGCAGGAGCTGGCACTTCAGGGGAGTGAGCTGGCACTTGTAGGGCATGAATTGGCACTGGTGGTGCAGGGGGTGGATGATGTGGGGCAGGAGGTGGTCGTTGTGGGGCAGGAGGTGGCACTTGTGGGGCAGAAGGTGGATGATGTGGGACAGGAGCTGGCACTTGTGGGGCATGAGCTGGCACATGTGGGGCAGTAATTGGCACTTGTGGGGCAGGAGGTGGCACTTGTTGGGTGGGAGGTGGACGATGTGGGGCAGGAGTTGGCACTTGTGGGGCAGGATGTGGCACACGTTGGGCAGGAGTCGGCACTTGTGTGGCGGGATGTTGAAGTTGTGGGGCAGGAGGTTGCACTTGTGGGTCAGGAGGAGGAAGTTGCGGTCAGTGACACTTGTGGGGCAGGAGGTGGATTATTTGGGGGGGGAGGTGGCAGTGGTGTGGCAAAATGTGGCACTTGTGGGGCAGGAGCTGGCACTTCAGGGGAATGAGCTGGCACTTGTAGGGCAGGAATTGGCACTTGTGGGGCAGGAGGTGGATGATGTGGGGCAGGAGGTGGATGATGTGGGGCAGGAGGTGGTACTTGTGGGGCAGGAGGTGGTACTTGTGGGGCAGGAGGTGGAATTTGTGGCGTCGTAAGTGGCACTTGTGGGACAGGAACTGGCACTTCTGGGGCGGGAGGTGGAAGTTGTGGGGCAGGAAATGGCACTTCTGGGGCAGGAGTTGGCACATGTGGGACTGGAGTTGGAACCTGTGGGGTAAGAAATGGCAATTGTTGGGCAGGAGGTGGCACTTGTGGGGCAGGAAATGGCACTTCAGGGGCAGGAGTTGGCACATGTGGGACAGGAGTTGGAACCTGTGGGGTAAGAAATGGCAATTGTTGGGCAGGAGGTGGCACTTGTGGGGCGGGAAGTGGATGATGTGGTGCAGGAGCTGGCACTTGTGAAGCCTGAGCTGGCACTTGTGGGGCAGGAAGTGGAACTTGTAAGACAGGAGGTGGAAATTGTGGGGCGGAATGTAAAGTTGTGGGACAGGAGGTGGCACTTGTGGGACAGGTGTTGGCACTTGTGGGGCAGGAGATGTAACTTGAGTGGAGGGGGTGGAAGTTGTGGGGCGGGAGGTGGCACTTGTGGGGCAGGAGGTGGCACTTGTGGGGAGGGATGTGGCACTTGTGGGGATGGAGGTGGCACTTGTGGGGCAAGAGGTGGATGATGTGGGGCAGGAGTTGGCACTTGTGGAGCAGGAGGTAAAAGTTGCGGGGCAGGATTTGGCACTTGTGGGGCAGGATGTGGCACACGTTGGGCAGGAGTTGGCACTTGTATGGCGGGATGTTGAAGTTGTGGGGCAGGAGGTGGCATTTGTGGGGCTGGAACTGGCTCTTGTGGGGCAGGAGGTGGAAGTTGTAGGGCAGGAAATGGCACTTGTGGGGCTGGAGGTGGCACTTGTGGGGCAAGAAATGGCACTTGTGGGGCAGGAGTTGGCACTTGTGGGTCAGGTGGTGGCACTTGTGGTGTGGGAGGTGGCACTTGTGGAATTGGAGTTGGCACTAGTGCGGCAGAAGGTGGAAGTTGTGGGGAAGTATTTGGCACTTGTGGGGCAAGAGGTGGCACTTGTGGGGCAGGAGGTGGTCCTTGTGGGACGAGAGGTGGCACTTGTTGGGCAGGAGGTGGAACTTATGGGGCGTTACGTGGAAGTTGTGGGGCGGGAGGTGGCACCTGTGGAAATGGAGATGGCACTAGTGGGGCAGGTAGTGGCACTTGTGGGGTGGGATATGGAACTTATGGGGCAGGAGTTGACACTCCTGCCCCATAAGTTTTTGTTTTTGGGGCAGGAGGTGGAAGTTGTGGGGCTGGACGTGGCACTTGTGGGGCGGGAGTTGGCATTTTGGGGAGGGTGGTGGCACTTGTTGGGCAGGAGGTGGCACTTGTGGGGCAGGAGTTGGCACTTGTGGGGCAGGAGGTGGAACTTATGGGACGTTACGTGGAAGTTGTGGGGCAGGACGTGGCTCTTTTTAGGCAGGAGGTGGAACTTGTGAGCCAGGAGATGGAAGTTGTAGGGCGGGAGGTGGCACTTGTGGGGCAGGAGGTTGCAGTTGTGTGTCAGGAGGAGGAAGTTGGGCAGTCAGTGACACTTGTGGGGCAGGAGCTGGCACTTCAGGGGAATGAGCTGGCACTTGTAGGGCAGGAATTGGCACTTGTGGCGCAGGGGGTGGATGATGTGGGGCAGGAGGTGGTCATTGTGGGGCAGGAGGTGGCACTTGTGGAGCAGGAGGTGGATGATGAGGGGCTGGAGCTGGCACTTGTGAAGCATGAGCTGGCACTTGTGGGGCAGGAATTGGCACTTGTGGGGCAGGAGGTGGCACTTGTTGGATGGGAGGTGGTTGATATGGGGAAGGAGGTGGCAATTGTGCGGTTCGAGGTGGAACTTGTGGAGCAGGAGATCAACGTTGCGGGGCAGGAGTTGGCACTTGTGGATCGGGAGGTGGCACTTGTGAGGCGGGAGGTGGCACTTGTGGGGCAAAATGCAACACTTGTGGGGCAGGAGTTATAACTTGTGGGGCAGGAGCTGGAAGTTGTGGAACAGAAGATGGCACTTGTGGGGCGGGTGGTGGCACTTGTGGGGCGGGATGTGGCACTTGTGGGGCCAGAGGTTGAGGTTGTGGTTCGGGAGTTGGCACTTGTGGAGCAGGAGCCTACACTTTTGGGGCAGAATGCAACACTTGTGGGGCAGGAGTTATAAGTTGTGGGGCAGGAGGTGGAAGTTGTGGAACAGAAGGTGGCACTTGTGGGGCGGGTGGTGGCACTTGTGGGGCGGGATGTGGCACTTGTGGGGCGGGAGGTGGGACTTGTGGGGCCAGAGGTTGAGGTTGTGGTTCGGGAGGTGGCACTTGTGGAGCAGGAGCCTACACTTGTGGGGCAGAATGTGGCACTTGTAAGGCAGGACATTGAAATTGTGGAGCAGGTTGTGGCGCTTGTGGGGCAGGAGGTGGAAATTGTGGGGCAGGAGGTGGTAATGGTGGGGCAGGAGGTCGCACTTGTGGGCCAGGAGTTGGAAGTTGTGGGGCGGGAGAATGAAGTTGTGGGGCGGGATGTGGAACTTGTGAGGCAGGAGGTGGAAGTTGTGATGCAGGAGGTGGTACATGTGGGGCGGGAGGTGGAAGTTGTGATGCAGGAGTTGGTACATGTGGGGCGGGAGGTGGAAGTTGTGATGCAGGAGGTGGTACATGTGGGGCGGGAGGTGGAAGTTGTGATGCAGGAGGTGGAAGTTGTGGTGCGGGAGGTGGAAGTTGTAGGGCGGGAGGTGGCACTTGTGGGGCGGGAGTTGGAAGTTGAGTGACGGGAGGTGGCACTTGTGGGGCAGGTTGTGGAAGTTGTGGGGCGGGAGGTTGCACTTGTGAGACAGGAGGTGGCACTTGTGGGGCAGGAGTTTGGACCTGTGGTTTAAGAAATGGCATTTGTTTGCAGGAGGTGGTACTTGTGGGGCAGGTGGTGGTACCTGTGGTGTGGGGGTGTAACTTGTGGGGCAGGAGGTGGTGATAGAGGGACGGGAGGTGGCATTTTATGGCGGGAGGTGGCACTTGTAGGGCAGGATGTGGAAGTTGTGAAGCGGGAGGTGGCACTTGTATGGCGGGAGGTGGAATTTGTGGAGTGGTATGCAACAGATGTGGGGCAGGAAATGGCACTTGTGGGGCAGGAGTTGGTAAATGTGTGACAGGAGGTGGTACTTGTGGGGCAGGAAATGGCACCTGTGGGGCAGGGGTTGGAACATGTGGGGTAAGAAATGGCACTTGTTGGGCAGGAGGTGGCACTTGTGGAGCGGGAGGTGGTAAATGTTGGGCAGGAGGTGGCACTTGTTAGACGAGAGTTGGAACTTGTGGGGCAGGAGGTGGCACTTGTGGGGTGGGAGGTGGCACTTGTGGGGCGGGATATGGAACTTATGGGGCAGGAGTTGACACTTTTGGGGCAGGAGGCAGATGTTGTGGGGCTGGACATGGCACTTGTGGGGCGGGAGTTGGATGATGTGCAGCAGCAGCTGGCACTTGTGGGTCAGGAGGTGGAACTTATGGGACGTTACGTGGAAGTTGTGAGGCGGGAGGTGGCACTTTTGAGGCAGGAAGTGGCACTTGTGGGCCAGGAGATGGAAGTTGTGGGGTGGGAGGTGGTAGATGTTGGGCGTGAGGTGGCACTTGTGGGTCGGGAGGTGGCACTTGTGGGGCAGGAGGTGGAAGTTGTGGAGCGGGAGGTGGCATTTGTGGGGCGAAAGGTGGCACTTGTGGGGCAGGAGGTTGCATTTGTGGGGCAGGTAGTGGCACTTGTGGGGCGGAAATTGGAACTTGTTGTGAGGGAAGAGGTACTTGTGGGGCAGGAAGTGGCTCTTGTTGGGCAGGTGCTGGTACTTGTGGGGCAGGAATTGGCACTTTTGGTGCAGGGGGTGGTCGTTGTGGGGCAGGAGGTGGCACTTGTGGGGCAGGGGGTGGATGATGTGGGGCGGGAGGTGGCACTTGTGGGGCAGGGGGTGGATGATGTGGGGCAGGAGGTGGTCTTTGTCGGACAGGAGGTGGCACATGTGAGCAGGAAGTGGATGATGTGGGGCAGGAGCTGGCACTTGTGAAGCATGAGCTGGAACTTGTGGGGCAGTAATTGGCACTTGTGGGGCAGGAGTTGGAAGTTGCAGGGCAGGATTTGGCATTTGTGGGGCAGGAGGTGGCACCTGTTGGGCAAGAGGTGGCACTTGTGGGGCAGGTGCTGGCACTTGTGGGGCATGAGCTGGCAATTGTGGGGCAGGAATTGGCACTTGTGGGGCAGGAGGTGGATGATGTGGGGCAGGAGGCTGTCTTTGTGGGGTTGGAGGTGGCACTTGTGGGGCAGGAAGTTGATGATGTGGGGCAGGAGCTGGCACTTGTGAAGCATGAGCTGGCACTTGTGGGGCGAGAGGAGCTGGACTTGCAGGGTGACAGGTGGCACTTGTGGGGCGGGAGGTGGCACTTGTGGGGCAGGAGGTGGCACTTGTGGGGCAGGAGGTGGAAGTTGTGGGGCAGTAGGTTGCACTTGTGCGTGGGAGGTGGATGTTGTGGGGCAGGAAATGGCACCTGTGGGGCAGGAGGTGGCGCTTTTGGGGGAGGTGGTTGCATTTGTTGGGCGAGAGGTGAAACTTATGGGGCAGGAGGTGGCACTTGTAGGTCAAGAGGTGGAACTTGTTGGGCAGGAGGTGTCAGTTGTTTGGTGGGAGGTGGCACATGTGGGGCAGGTGGTGTCAGTTGTTTGGCGGGAGGTGGCACTTGTGGGGCAGGAGTTGGCACTTGTGGTGCAGGAGGTGGACTTTGTGGGGCAGGAGGTGGCACCTGTGAGGCAAGAGCTGGCACTTGTGGGGCAGGAGCTGGCACTTGTGGGGCATGAGCTGGCACTTGTGGGGCAGGAATTGGCACTTGTGGGGCAGGAGGTGGATGATGTGGGGCAGGAGGCTGTCTTTGTGGGGTTGGAGGTGGCACTTGTGGGGCAGGAAGTTGATGATGTGGGGCAGGAGCTGGCATTTGTGAAACATGAGCTGGCACTTGTGAAGCAGGAATGGGCACTTGTAAGGCAGGAGGTAGCACTTGTGGGGCGGGATGTGGCACTTGTGGGGCAGGAGTTGGCACTTGTGGGTCAGGTGGTGGTACTTCTGGGGCAGGATCGGGCACTTGTGGGGCAGGATGTGGAAGCTGTGGGACGGGAGGTGGAAGTTATGGGGTGGGAGGTGGAAGTTGTGGGGCAAGAATTGGCAATTGTGGGGCAAGAAGTGGCAATTGTGGGGCAGAGGGTGGCACTTGTACGGCAGGAGGTGGCACTTGTGGGACAGGACGTGGCAATTGGGAAGGACGTGGCACTTGTGGGGTGGGAGGTGGCACTTGTGGGGCAGGAGGTGGCACTTGTGGGGCAGGAGGAGGCTGTTGTTGGGCGGGAGGTGGGACTTGTGTAACAAGAGGTGGAAATTGTGCGGTGGGATGTGGCACTTGTGGGGCAAGGGGTGGCACTTGTGAGGCAGAAGGTGGCACTTGTGGGGCAGGAGGTGGAAGTTGTGGGTCAGGAGGTGACATTTGTGGAACAGGAGGTGGATGATGTGGGGCAGGAGGTAGCAATTTTGGGCCGGGACGTGGCACTAGTGGGGCGAGATGTTGCACTTGTTGGGCGGGAGGTGGCACTTTTGGGGCATAAGGTGAAAATTGAGGGACATGAGGTGGCACTTGTGGGGCAGGAGTTGGCACTTGTGTGGTAGGAGGTGGCAATTGTGGGGCAGGAGCTTGCAGTTGTGAGGCGGGATGTGGAAGTTGTGGGGCGGGTTGTGGCAGCTGTGGGGCTGGAGGTGTCACTTGTGCAGCGGGAAGTGGCACTTGTAAGGCAGGAAGTAGCACTTGTGGGGCAGGAGGTGGCACTTTTGGAGCGTGAGGTGGATGTTGTGGGGCAGGAGTTGGCACTTGTGGGGCGAGAGTTGGCACTTGTGGGGCAGGAGGTTGCACTTGTGGGGTGGGATGTGGTACTTGTGGGGCGGGAGGTGGCACTTGTTGGGGGGGTGGTGGCAATTGTGGGGCAGGAGGTGGCACTTGTTGGGCGAGAGTTGCAATTGTGAGACGGGAGGTGGCAATTGTGGGTCACGTAGTGCCACTTGTGGGTCAGGAGGTGGTACTTGTGGGGCGGGCGGTGGAACTGGTGGGGCTGGAGGTGGCACTTGTGGGGTGGGAGGTGGCACTTGTGGGGCAGGAGGTGGCAATTTTGGAGCAGGACGTGGATTATGTGGGGCAAGAGGTGGCACTTGTGGGGCAGGATGTGGAAGTTGTGGGTCAGGAGGTGACATTTGTGGAACAGGAGGTGGATGATGTGGGGAAGGAGGTGGTTGATGTGGAACAGTAGGTGGCACCTGTGGGGCAGGAGATGGCACTTATGGGGCAGGAGATGGTATTTGTTGTGCAGTAGGTGGCACTTGTGGAGTGGGAGATGGAAGTTGTGGGGCAGGAGGTGGCAATTGTGGGCCGGGAGCTGGAAGTTGTGGGTCGGGAGGTGGCACTTGTGGTGCAGGAGGTGGCACTTGTGGGGCGGTTGGTGGATGATGTGGGGCAGGAGTTGGCACTTGTGGGGTAAGGGTTGGCACTTGTGGGGTGGGAGGAGGCACTTGTGTGGCGGGGGGTTGCAATTGCTGGGTGGGAAGTGGCAGTTGTGGGGCAGTAGGTTGAAGGTTTGGGGCAGGAGGTGGCACTTGTGGGGTGGAAGGTAAGAAGATTTGTGGTGTGACGTGGAAGTAGTGGGGCGGGAGGTGGCACTTGTGGGGTGGGAGGTGGCACTTGTTGGGCAGGAGTTGGCACTTGTGTTGCTGGAGGTTGAAGTTGTGGGGCGAGAGGTAGCACTTGTGGGGCAGGAGCCGGCACTTGTGGGGCAGGAGTTGGCACTTGTGGGTCAGGTGGTGGCACATGTGGGGCGGAGGTCGACGTTGTGGGGCAAGAGGTGGAACTTGTGGGGCAGGAGGTTGCTATAGAGGGGCGGGAGGTGGCACTTGTGTGGCGGGAGGTGGCACTTGTGGGGCAGGAGATGGCACTTGTGGAGCAGGAGGTGGAAGTTGCACGTCAGGATTTGGCACTTGTGGGGCGGGAGATGGCACTTGTGGGGCGGGAGATGGCACTTGTGGGGCGGGAGATGGCACTTGTGTGTCTGGAGGTTAAACTTGTGGGGAAGGAGGTGGCACTTGTGGGGCAGGAGGCTGCAAATGTGGTGCAGGAGATGGCACTTGTGGGGCAGGAGTTGGCACATGTGGGTTAGGAGGTGGCACTTGTGGGGCAGGAGGTGGATGATGTGGGGCAGGAGCTGGCAATTGTGAAGCATGAGCTGGCACTTTTAGGGCTGGAATTGGCACTTGTGCCACAGGAGGTGGCACTTGTGGGGTGGGAGGTGGATGATGTGGGGCAGGAGGTAGATGTTGCGTGGCAGGATTTGGCCCTTGTGGGGCAGGACGTGGCACTTGTGGAGCGGGAGGGGGCACTTGTGGGGCCTGATGTGGCACTTGTAGGGCAGGAGGTGGCATTTGTGGCGCGGGAGGTGGAAGTTGTGAGGCAGGGGGTGGCACTTGTAAGGCAGGACGTGGCATTTGTGGCGCGGGAGGTGGAAGTTGTGAGGCAGGGGGTGGCACTTGTAAGGCAGGAGATAGAACTTGTGGGGCACGAGTTGGCACTTGTGGGGCACGTAGTTGCATTAGTGGGTCAGGTGGTGGCACTTGTGGGTCAGGTGGTGGCACTTGTGGGGCAGGATGTGGAAGTTGTGGGGCGTGAGGTGGCACTTGTGGGGCGGAAGTTGACACTGTTGGGGTGTGAGGTGGCACTTGTGGGGCGGAAGGTGGCACTTGTGGGCAGGAGGTGACACTTGTGGGGCAGGATGTGGCACTTGTGCGTGGGAGGTGGCACTTGTGGGGCGGGAGGTGGCACTTGTGGGGGGGGGTGGCACTTGTGAGGCACGAGGTGGCACTTGTGGGGCAGGATGTGGCATTCTTGGGGCGGGAGGTGTAAGTTGTGATGCAGGAGGTGGTACATGTGGGTCGGGAGGTGGAAGTTGTGATGCAGGAGGTGGAACTTGTGGGGCGGGAGGTGTAAGTTGTGATGCAGGAGGTGGTACATGTGGGGCGGGAGGTGGAAGTTGTGATGCAGGAGGTGGTACATGTGGGGCGGGATGTGGCACTCGTGAGCAGGGAGGTGGCACTTGTGGAACATGTAGCAGGTGTAACTTGTCGGGCAGGAGGCGGCTCTTGTGGGGCTGGAGTTTGATGTTGTGGGTCAGGAGGTGGCACTTGCGGGGCAGGAGGTGGATGATGAGGGGCAGGAGCTGGCACTTGTGGAGCATGAGCTGGCTCTTGCGGGGCAGGAATTGGCACTTGTGGGGCAGGAGGTGGCACTTGTTGGGTGGGAGGTGGACGATGTGGGGCAGGAGTTGACACTTGTGGGGCAGGATGTGGCACACGTTGCCAGGAGTCGGCACTTGTGTGGCGGGATGTTGAAGTTGTGGGGCTGGAGGTTGCTCTTGTCTAACAGGTATTGTCACTTGTGGGGGAGGAGGTGGATGATGTGGGGCAGGAGGCTGTCTTTGTGGGTTTAGAGGTGGCACTTGTGGGGCAGGAAGTTGATGTGGGGCATGAGCTGGCATTTGTGAAGCATGAGCTGGCACTTGTGAAGCAGGAATTGGCACTTTTGGGGCAGGAGGTGGAACTTGTGGGGTGAGGGGTTGAATTTGTAAGGCGGGAAGTGGCACCTGTGGGGCAGAAATTGGCACTTATGGGGCAGGAGATGGCACTTGTGGGGCGGGAGGTGGGACTTGTGGGGCCAGAGGTTGAGGTTGTGGTTCGGGAGGTGGCACTTGTGGAGCAGGAGCCTACACTTGTGGGGCAGAATGTGGCACTTGTAAGGCAGGACATTGAAATTGTGGAGCAGGTTGTGGCACTTGTGGGGCAGGAGGTGGAAATTGTGGGGCAGGAGGTGGTAATGGTGGGGCAGGAGGTCGCACTTGTGGGCCAGGAGTTGGAAGTTGTGGGGCGGGAGAATGAAGTTGTGGGGCGGAATGTGGAACTTGTGAGGCAGGAGGTGGAAGTTGTGGTGCGGGAGGTGGAAGTTGTAGGGCGGGAGGTGGCACTTGTGGGGCGGGAGTTGGCATTTTGGGGAGGGTGGTGGCACTTGTTGGGCAGGAGGTGGCACTTGTGGGGCAGGAGGTGGCACTTGTGGGGCAGGAGGTGGTCCTTGTGGGACGAGAGGTGGCACTTGTTGGGCAGGAGGTGGAACTTATGGGGCGTTATGTGGAAGTTGTGGGGCGGGAGGTGGCTCTTTTGAGGCAGGAGGTGGAACTTGTGAGCCAGGAGATGGAAGTTGTAGGGCGGGAGGTGGCTCTTGTGGGGCGGGAGGTGGCACTTGTGGGTCGGGAGGTGGCACTACTGGGGCAGGAGGTGGAAGTTGTGGAGCGGGAGGTTGCACTTGTGTGTCAGGAGGATGAAGTTGGGCGGTCAGTGACACTTGTGGGGCAGGAGGTGGATTATTTGGGGGGAAGGTGGCAGTGGTGTGGACAAATGTGGCACTTGTGGGGCAGGAGCTGGCACTTCAGGGGAATGAGCTGGCACTTGTAGGGCAGGAATTGGCACTTGTAAGGCAGGAGGTGGAAATTGTGGGGCGGGATGTGGCACTTGTGGGATGCGAGGCGGCACTTGTGGGGCAGGAGGTTGCACTTGTGGGGCAGGAGGAGGCTGTTGTTGGGCGGGAGGTGGGACTTGTGTAACAAGAGGTGGAAATTGTGCGGTGGGATGTGGCACTTGTGGGGCAAGGGGTGGCACTTGTGGGGCGGGATGTGGCAGTTGTGGGACAGATGATGACACCTGTGGGGCGGGAGGTGGATGTTTTGGGGAAGGAGGTTGAAGTTGTGGGGAGGGTGGTGGCACTTGTGGGGCGGGAGGTGGCACTAGTGGGGCAGGAGTTGGCACTTGTGGGGCAGGAAATGTTACTTGTGGGGCAAGAAGTGGCTCTTGAAGGGCAGGAGGTGGCACTTGTGGGGCAGGAGTTAATTCTTGTGGATCTGGAGGTGGCACTTGTGGGCCTGGAGGTTGCACTTGTGAGGAGGGAGGTGGAAGTTGTGGGGCGGGTGGTGGCAGTTGTGGGGCTGGAGGTATCACTTGTGCGGCAGGAAGTGGCACTTGTGGAGCAGAAGGTGGCACTTGTGGGGAGGAGGAGACACTTGAAAGGCAGGAGCTGGCACTTGTGGGGCAGAAGTTGGTACATGTGGGTCGGGAGTTGGCACTTGTGGGGCAGGAGGTGGCACTTGTGGTGCGGGAGGTGGAACTTGTGGGGCGGGAGGTGGCACTTGTGGGTCAGGAGTTGGATTTGTGGGGCGGGTTGTGGCACTTGTGGGGTGGGAGGTGGCACTTGTGTGGCGTGAGGTGGAAGTTGTGGGGCGGCAGGTGGCAATTGTGGATCAGGAGGAGGCATTTGTGAGGCAGGAGGTGGATGATGTGGGGCAGGAGGTGGCACTTGTGGGGAAGTAGGTAGCACTTGTGGGGCAGGAAGTGGCACTTGTGTGGCAGGAGGTGGCACTTGTGGGGCAGGAGGAGGCACTTGTGGGGCAGGAGGAGGCACTTGTGGGGCAGGAGGAGGCACTTGTGGGGCAGGAGGAGGCACTTGTGGGGAAGTAGGTAGCACTTGTGGGGCAGGAGGTGGCACTTGTGGGGCAGGAGGAGGCACTTGTGGGGCAGGAGGAGGCACTTGTGGGGAAGTAGGTAGCACTTGTGGGGCAGGAGGAGGCACTTGTGGGGCAGGAGGAGGCACTTGTGGGGCAGGAGGTGGCACTTGTGGTGCGGAAGGTGGAACTTGTGGGGCGGGAGGTGGCACTTGTGGGTCAGGAGTTGGATTTGTGGGGCGGGTTGTGGCACTTCTGGGGCGGGAGGTGGCACTTGTGGGGTGTGACGTGGATGTTGTGGGGCGGCAGGTGGCAATTGTGGGTCAGGAGGAGGCATTTGTGAGGCAGGAGGTGGATGATGTGGGGCAGGAGGTGGCACTTGTGCGGCAGGAGGTGGCACTTGTGGGGCAGGAAGTGGCACTTGTGTGGCAGGATTTGACACTTCTGGGGCTGCAGGTGGCACTTATGGGGTGGGTGGTAGAACTTGTGGGGGGTGAGGTGTAACTTGTGGAGCGGGAGGTGACAACTGTGGGACAGGAGGAGGCACTTGTGGGTCGGGAGGTGGCACTTTTAAGGCGGGAGGGGGCAGTTTTGGGGCGGGAGGTGGCACTTATGGGGCAGGAGATGGTATTTGTTGTGCAGTAGGTGGCACTTGTGGAGTGGGAGATGGAAGTTGTGGGGCAGGAGGTGACACTTGTGGGGCGGTTGGTGGATGATGTGGGGCAGGAGTTTGCACTTGTGGGGTAAGGGTTGGCACTTGTGGGGTGGGATGAGGCACTTGTGGGGCGGGGGGTGGCAATTGCTGGGTGGGAAGTGGCAGTTGTGGGGCAGTAGGTTGAAGGTTTGGGGCAGGAGGTGGCACTTGTGGGGTGGAAGGTAAGAAGATTTGGGGTGTGACGTGGAAGTAGTGGGGCGGGAGGTGGCACTTGTGGGGCGGGAGGTGGCACTTGTGGCTGGAGGTTGAGGTTGTGGGGCGAGAGGTAGCACTTGTGGGGCAGGACGCGACAAATGTGGTGCAGGAAATGGCACTTGTGGGGCAGGAGTTGGCACTTGTGGGTCAGGTGGTGGCACATGTGGGGCGGGGGTCGACGTTGTGGGGCAAGAGGTGTAACTTGTGGGGCAGGAGGTGGCTATAGAGGGGCGGGATGTGGCACTTGTGGGGCAGGAGATGGCACTTGTGGAGCAGGAGGTGGAAGTTGCACGTCAGGATTTGGCACTTGTGGGGCGGGAGATCGCACTTGTGTGTCCAGATATTAAACTTGTGGGTTGGGAGGTGGCACTTGTGGGGCAGGAGGTGGCAAATGTGGTGCAGGAAATGGCACTTGTGGGGCAGGAGTTGGCACATGTGGGATAGGAGGTGGCACTTGTGGGGCAGGAGGTGGATGATGTGGGGCAGGAGCTGGCAATTGTGAAGCATGAGCTGGCACTTTAAGGGCTGGAATTGGCACTTGTGCCACAGGAGGTGGCACTTGTGGGGTGGGAGGTGGATGATGTGGGGCAGGAGGTGGATGTTGCGTGGCAGGATTTGGCCCTTGTGGGGCAGGAGATGGCACTTGTGGGGCAGGACGTGGCACTTGTGGAGCGGGAGGGGGCACTTGTGGGGCCTGAGGTGGCACTTGTAGGGCAGGAGGTGGCATTTGTGGGGCGGGAGGTGGAAGTTGTGATGCAGGAGGTGGTACATGTGGGGCGGGAGGTGGAAGTTGTGATGCAGGAGGTGGTACATGTGGGGCGGGAGGTGTAAGTTGTGATGTAGGAGGTGGTACATGTGGGGCGGGAGGTGGAAGTTGTGATGCAGGAGGTGGTATATGTGGGGCGGGAGGTGGAAGTTGTGATGCAGGAGGTGGTACATGTGGGGCGGGAGATGGAAGTTGTGATGCAGGAGGTGGTACATGTGGGGCGGGAGGTGGAAGTTGTGATGCAGGAGGTGGTACATGTGGGGCGGGATGTGGCACTCGTGAGCAGGGAGGTGGCACTTGTGGAACTTGTAGCAGGTGTAACTTGTCGGGCAGGAGGCGGCTCTTGTGGGGCTGGAGATTGATGTTGTGGGTCAGGAGGTGGCACTTGTGGGGCAGGAGGTGGATGATGAGGGGCAGGAGCTGGCACTTGTGAAGCATGAGCTGGCACTTGTGGGGCAGGAATTGGCACTTGTGGGGCAGGAGGTGGCACTTGTTGGATGGGAGGTGGTTGATATGGGGAAGGAGGTGGCAATTGTGCGGTTCGAGGTGGCACTTGTGGAGCAGGAGATGGAAGTTGCCGGGCAGGAGTTGGCACTTGTGGGGCGGGAGGTGCCACTTCTGGGGCAGGAGGTGGAAGTTGTAGGGCAGGAGGTGGCACTTGTGGGGCGGGAGGTGGCACTTCTGGGGCAGGAAATGGAGCTTTTAGGGCAGGAGGTGGAACTTGTGCAGAAGGAGGTGGTACTTGTTGGGCGGAAATTGGAACTTGTTGGGAGGGAAGAGGTACTTGTGGGGCAGGAAGTGGCTCTTGTGGGGCAGGAGCTGGCACATGTGGGTCAGGAGGAGGAAGTTGGTCAGTCAGTGACACTTGTGGGGCAGGAGGTGGATTATTTGGGGGGGGAGGTGGCAGTGGTGTGGACAAATGTGGCACTTGTGGGGCATGAACTGGCACTTGTGGGGCAGGAATTGGCACTTGTGGGGCAGGTGGTGGCACTTGTTGGGTGGGAGGTGGACGATGTGGGGCAGGATGTTGCACTTGTGGGGCAGGAGGTGGCACTTGTGGGGTGGAAATTGGAACTTGTTGGGAGGGAAGAGGTACTTGTGGGGCAGGAAGTGGGTCTTGTCGGGCAGGAGCTGGCACTTGTGGGGCAGGAGTTTGCACTTGTGGGTCAGGAGGAGGAAGTTGGTCAGTCAGTGACACTTGTGGGGCAGGAGGTGGATTAGTTGTTTGGGAGGAGGCAGTGGTGTGGACAAATGTGGCACTTGTGGGGCATGAACTGGCACTTGTGGGGCAGGAATTGGCACTTGTGGGGCAGGAGGATGTCTTTGTCGGTCAGGAGGTGGCACTTGTGGGGCAGGAGGTGGATGACGTATTGCAGGAGCTGGCACTTGTGAAGCATGAGCTGGCACATGTGGGCAGGAAGTTGATGATGTGGGTCATGAGCTGGCATTTGTGAAGCATGAGCTGGCACTTGTGAAGCAGGAATTGGCACTTTTGGGGCAGGAGGTGGAACTTGTGGGGTGGGAGGTGGAATTTGTGGGGTGGGAGGTGAAACTTGTAAGGCAGGAGTTGGCACATGTGGGGGGGGAAATGGCACTTGTGGGGCAGGAAATGGCACCAGTGGGGTAGGATTTGGAACCTGTGGGGTAAGAAATGGCACTTGTTGGGCAGGAGGTGGCACTTGTGGGGCGGAAGTGGAACTTGTTTGTCATGTGGCCACAATTGTTGGGCGGGAGGTGGCACTTGTGGGGCAGGAGGTGGCAATTGTGGGGCGGGAGGTGGATGATGTGGGGCAGGAGGTGGCACTTGTGGGGCGGAAATTGGAACTTGTTGGGAGGGAAAAGTACTTGTGGGGCAGGAAGTGGCTCTTGTGGGGCAGGAGCTGGCACTTGTGGGGCAGGAGGAGGAAGTTGGTCAGTCAGTGAGACTTGTGGGGCAGGAGGTGGATTATTTGTGGGGGAGGTGGCAGTGGTGTGGACAAATGTGGCACTTGTGGGGCATGAACTGGCACTTGTGGGGCAGGAATTGGCACTTGCGGGGCAGGAATTGGCACTTGTGGGGCAGGAAGTGGATGACGTAGTGCAGGAGCAGGCACTTGTGAAGCATGAGCTGGCAGATGTGGGGCAGGAATTGGCACTTGTGGGGCAGGTGGTGGCACTTGTTGGGTGGGAGGTGGACGATGTGGGGCAGGAGGTGGCACTTGTGGAGCATGAGGTGGAAGTTGCATTGCAGGATTTGGCATTTGTGGGTTGGGAGTTGGCACTTGTGGGGCATGAGGTGGAATTTGTGGGGTGGTAGGTGGAACATGTGGGGCAGGAGCTGGCACTTGTGGGGCAGGATGTGGCACTCGTTGCCAGGAGTCGGCACTTGTGTGGCGGGATGTTGAAGTTGTGGGGCGGGAGGTGGCACTTGTGGAACGGGTATTGTCACTTTTGGGGGAGGAGGTGGATGATGTGGGGCAGGAGGTGGTCTTTGTGGGGTAGGAGGTGGCACCTGTAGGGTAAGAGGTGGCACTTGTGGGGCAGGAATTGGAACTTGTGGGGCAGGAGTTGGATGATGTGGGGCAGGAGGCTGTCTTTGTGGGGTTAGAGGTGGCACTTGTGGGGCAGGAGGTGGCACTTGTGGGGCAGAAGGTGGAAGTTTTAGGGCGGGAGGTGGCACTTGTGGGGTGGGAGGTGGTAGATGTTAAGCGTTAGGTGGCACTAGTGCATCAGGAGGTGGCACTTGTGGGGCAGGAGGTGGAAGTTGTGGAGCGGGAGGTGGCATTTGTGGGGCGAAAGGTGGCATTTGTGGGGCAGGAGGTTGCACTTGTGGGGCAGGAGGTGGCACTTGTGGGGCGGAAATTGGAACTTGTTGGGAGGGAATAGGTACTTGTGGGGCAGGAAATGGCTCTTGTCGGGCAGGAGCTGGCACTTGTGGGGCAGGAGGTTGCAGTTGTGTGTCAGGAGGAGGAAGCTGGGCGGTCAGTGACACTTGTGGGGCAGGAGGTGGATTATTTTGGGGGGGAGGTGGCAGTGGTGTGGCAAAATGTGGCACTTGTGGGGCAGGAGCTGGCACTTCAGGGGAATGAGCTGGCACTTGTAGGGCAGGAATTGGCACTTGTGGTGCAGGGGGTGGTCGTTGTGGGGCAGGAGGTGGCACTTGTGGGGCAGGGGGTGGATGATGTGGGGCAGGAGGTGGCACTTGTGGGGCAGGGGGTGGATGATGTGGGGCAGGAGGTGGTCTTTGTCGGACAGGAGGTGGCACATGTGAGCAGGAAGTGGATGATGTGGGGCAGGAGCTGGCACTTGTGAAGCATGAGCTGGAATTTGTGGGGCAGGAATTGGCACTTGTGGGGCAGGAGGTGGAAGTTGCAGGGCAGGATTTGGCATTTGTGGGGCGGGAGGTGGCACTTGTGGAACAAGTATTGTCACTTGTGGGGGAGGAGGTGGATGATGTGGGGCAGGAGGTGGCCTTTGTGGGGCAGGAGGTGGATGATGCGGGGCAGGAGGCTGTCTTTGTGGGGCAGGAGCTGGCACTTGTGAAGCATGAGCTGGCACTTGTGGGGCAGGAGCTGGACTTGCAGGGTGACAGGTGGCACTGGCGGGGCAGGAGGTGGCACTTGTGGGGCAGGTGTTGGCACTTGTGGGGCAGGAGGTGGAAGTTGTGGGGCAGGAGGTGGAAGTTGTGGGGCGGTAGGTTGCACTTGTGCGTGGGAGGTGGATGTTGTGGGGCAGGAAATGGCACCTGTGGAGCAGGAGGTGGCGCTTTTGGGGGAGGTGGTGGCATTTGTTGGGCGAGAGGCGAAACTTATGGGGCAGGAGGTGGCACTTGTAGGTCAAGAGGTGGAACTTGTTGGGCAGGAGGTGACACTTGTGGGGCAGGAGGTGTCAGTTGTTTGGCGGGAGGTGGCATTTGTCGGTCGGGAGGTGGCACTTGTGGGGCAGGATGTGGCACATGTGGGACAGGAGGTGGCACTTGTGGGGCAGGAGTTTGGACCTGTGGTTTAAGAAATGGCATTTGTTTGCAGGAGTTGGTACTTGTGGGGCAGGTGGTGGTATCTGTGGGGTGGGGGTATAACTTGTGGGGCAGGAGGTGGTGATAGAGGGACGGGAGGTGGCATTTTATGGCGGGAGGTGGCACTTGTAGGGCTGGATGTGGAAGTTGTGAAGCGGGAGGTGGCACTTGTGTGGCGGGAGGTGGAATTTGTGGGGTGGTATGCAACAGATGCGGGGCAGGAAATGGCACTTGTGGGGCAGGAGTTGGTAAATGTGGGACAGGAGGTGGTACTTGTGGGGCAGGAAATGGCACCTGTGGGGCAGGAGTTGGAACATGTGGGGTAAGAAATGGCACTTGTTGGGCAGGAGGTGGCACTTGTGGAGCGGGAGGTGGTAAATGTTGGGCAGGAGGTGGCACTTGTTAGACGAGAGTTGGAACTTGTGGGGCAGGAGGTGGCACCTGTGAGGCAAGAGCTGGCACTTGTGGGGCGGGATATGGAACTTATGGGGCAGGAGTTGACACTTTTGGGGCAGGAGGCAGATGTTGTGGGGCTGGACATGGCACTTGTGGGGCGGGAGTTGGATGATGTGGAGCAGCAGCTGGCACTTGTGGGGCAGGAGGTGGAAGTTGTGGAGCGGGAGGTGGCATTTGTGGGGTGAAATGTGGCATTTGTGGGGCAGGAGGTGGCACTTGTGGGGCGGAAATTGGAACTTGTTGGGAGGGAAGAGGTACTTGTGGGGCAGGAAGTGGCTCTTGTCGGGCAGGAGCTGGCACTTGTGGGGCAGGAGTTGGAATTTGTGGGGTGGTAGGTGGAACATGTGGGGCATGAGCTGGCACTTGTGGGGCATGAGCTGGCACTTGTGGGGCAGGAATTGGCACTTGTGGGGCAGGAGGTGGAACTTGTGGGGCGGGATGTGGCACTTGCGGGATGCGAGGTGGCACTTGTGGGGCAGGAGTTGGCACTTGTGGGTCAGGTGGTGGTACTTCTGGGGCAGGAGTTGGCACTTGTGGGGCAGGATGTGGAAGCTGTGGGACGGGAGGTGGAAGTTATGGGGTGGGAGGTGGAAGTTGTGGGGCAAGAATTGGCAATTGTGGGGCAAGAAGTGGCAATTGTGGGGCAGAGGGTGGCACTTGTACGGCAGGAGGTGGCACTTGTGGGACAGGACGTGGCAATTGGGAAGGACGTGGCACTTGTGGGGTGGGAGGTGGCACTTGTGGGGCAGGAGGTGGCACTTGTGGGGCAGGAGGAGGCTGTTGTTGGGCGGGAGGTGGGACTTGTGTAACAAGAGGTGGAAATTGTGCGGTGGGATGTGGCACTTGTGGGGCAAGGGGTGGCACTTGTGAGGCAGAAGGTGGCACTTGTGGGTCAGGAGGTGACATTTGTGGAACAGGAGGTGGATGATGTGGGGCAGGAGGTAGCAATTTTGGGCCGGGACGTGGCACTAGTGGGGCGAGATGTTGCACTTGTTGGGCGGGAGGTGGCACTTTTGGGGCATAAGGTGAAAATTGAGGGACATGAGGTGGCACTTGTGGGGCAGGAGTTGGCACTTGTGTGGTAGGAGGTGGCAATTGTGGGGCAGGAGCTTGCAGTTGTGAGGCGGGATGTGGAAGTTGTGGGGCGGGTTGTGGCAGCTGTGGGGCTGGAGGTGTCACTTGTGCAGCGGGAAGTGGCACTTGTAAGGCAGGAAGTAGCACTTGTGGGGCAGGAGGTGGCACTTTTGGAGCGTGAGGTGGATGTTGTGGGGCAGGAGTTGGCACTTGTGGGGCGAGAGTTGGCACTTGTGGGGCAGGAGGTTGCACTTGTGGGGTGGGATGTGGTACTTGTGGGGCGGGAGGTGGCACTTGTTGGGGGGGTGGTGGCAATTGTTGGGCAGGAGGTGGCACTTGTTGGGCGAGAGTTGCAATTGTGAGACGGGAGGTGGCAATTGTGGGTCACGTAGTGGCACTTCTGGGTCAGGAGGTGGTACTTGTGGGGCGGGCGGTGGAACTGGTAGGGCTGGAGGTGGCACTTGTGGGGCAGGAGGTGGCAATTTTGGAGCAGGACGTGGATTATGTGGGTCGGGAGGTGGCACTTGTGAGGCGGGAGGTGGAACTTGTGGGGCGGGAGGTGGAACTTGTGGGGCGGGAGGTGGATTTGTGGGGCGGGTTGTGGCACTTGTGGGGCGGGAGGTGGCACTTGTGTGGCGTGAGGTGGAAGTTGTGGGGCAGATGCTGACACCTGTGGGGCGGGAGGTGGATGTTTTGGGGAAGGAGGTTGAAGTTGTGGGGAGGGTGGTGGCACTTGTGGGGCGGGAGGTGGCACTAGTGGGGCAGGAGTTGGCACTTTTGGGCTGGGTCATAGCACTTGTTGGGCAGAGGTTGGCACTTGTGGGGCAGGAAATGTTACTTGTGGGGCAAGAAGTGGCTCTTGAAGGGCAGGAGGTGGCACTTGTGGGGCAGGAGTTAATTCTTGTGGATCTGGAGGTGGCACTTGTGGGCCTGGAGGTTGCACTTGTGAGGCGGGAGGTGGCACTTGTGTGGCGTGAGGTGGAAGTTGTGGGGCAGATGCTGACACCTGTGGGGCGGGAGGTGGATGTTTTGGGGAAGGAGGTTGAAGTTGTGGGGAGGGTGGTGGCACTTGTGGGGCGGGAGGTGGCACTAGTGGGGCAGGAGTTGGCACTTTTGGGCTGGGTCATAGCACTTGTTGGGCAGAGGTTGGCACTTGTGGGGCAGGAAATGTTACTTGTGGGGCAAGAAGTGGCTCTTGAAGGGCAGGAGGTGGCACTTGTGGGGCAGGAGTTAATTCTTGTGGATCTGGAGGTGGCACTTGTGGGCCTGGAGGTTGCACTTGTGAGGCGGGAGGTGGAAGTTGTGGGGCAGGTGGTGGCAGTTGTGGGGCTGGAGGTATCACTTGTGCAGCAGGAAGTGGCACTTGTGGAGCAGAAGGTGGCACTTGTGGGGCAGAAGTTGGCACATGTGGGTCGGGAGGTGGCACTTGTGGGGCAGGAGGTGGCACTTGTGGGTCAGGAGTTGGATTTGTGGGGCGGGTTGTGGCACTTGTGGGGCGGGAGGTGGCACTTGTGGGGCGTGAGGTGGAAGTTGTGGGGCGGCAGGTGGCAATTGTGGGTCAGGAGGAGGCATTTGTGAGGCAGGAGGTGGATGATGTGGGGCAGGAGGTGGCACTTGTGGGGAAGTAGGTAGCACTTGTGGGGCAGGAAGTGGCACTTGTGGGGCAGGAGGTGGCACTTGTGTGGCAGGAGGAGGCACATGTGGGGCAGGAGGAGGCTGTTGTTGGGCGGGAAGTGGAAGTTGTGGGGCGGGAGGTGGCACTTCTGGGGCTGCAGGTGGCACTTGTGGGGTGGGTGGTAGAACTTGTGGGGGGTGAGGTGTAACTTGTGGAGCGGGAGGTGACAACTGTGGGACAGGAGGAGGCACTTGTGGGTCGGGAGGTGGCACTTTTAAGGCGGGAGGTGGCAGTTGTGGGGCGGGAGGTGGAAGTTGTGCGGCACGATTTAGCACTTGTGTGGCTGGAGGCGGCTCTTGTGGGGCGGGAGGTGGCACTTGTGGGGCGGGAAATGGAACTTGTGGGGCAGCACGTGGCACTAGTTGAGCAGGAGGTGGAAATTGTGGGGCGGGAGGTGAATGATATGAGGCAGGAGGTAGCGGTTGTGGGGCAAGGAGTGGCACTTGTGAGGCAGAAGGTGGCACTTGTGGGGCAGGATGTGGAAGTTGTGGGTCAGGAGGTGACATTTGTGGAACAGGAGGTGGATGATGTGGGGCAGGAGGTGGATGATGTGGGGCAGGAGGTGGATGATGTGGGGCAGGAGGTGGCACTTGTGGGGAAGTAGGTGGCACTTGTGGGGCAGGAGGTGGCACTTGTGTGGCAGGAGGAGGCACTTGTGGGGCAGAAAGTGGCACTTGTGGGGCAGGAGGTGGAAGTTGTGGGTCAGGAGGTGACATTTGTGGAACAGGAGGTGGATGATGTGGGGAAGGAGGTGGATGATGTGGAACAGTAGGTGGCACCTGTGGGGCAGGAGATGGCACTTATGGGGCAGGAGATGGTATTTGTTGTGCAGTAGGTGGCACTTGTGGAGTGGGAGATGTAAGTTGTGGGGCAGGAGGTGACACTTGTGGGGCAGTTGGTGGATGATGTGGGGCAGGAGCTGGAAGTTGTGGGGCAGGAGGTGGAAGTTGCAGGGCAGGATTTGGCATTTCTGGGGCAGGAGGTGGCACCTGTTGGGCAAGAGGTGGCACTTGTGGGGCAGGTGCTGGCACTTGTGGGGCATGAGCTGGCAATTGTGGGGCAGGAATTGGCATTTGTGGGGCAGGAGGTGGCACTTGTGGGGAAGGAGGCTGTCTTTGTGGGGTTGGAGGTGGCACTTGTGGGGCAGGAAGTTGATGATGTGGGGCAGGAGCTGGCACTTGTGAAGCATGAGCTGGCACTTGTGGGGCGAGAGGAGCTGGATTTGCAGGGTGACAGGTGGCACTAGTGGGGCGGGAGGTGGCACTTGTGGGGCAGGTGTTGGCACTTGTGGGGCAGGTGTTGGCACTTGTGGGGCAGGAGGTGGAAGTTGTGGGGCAGTAGGTTGCACTTGTGCGTGGGAGGTGGATGTTGTGGGGCAGGAAATGGCACCTGTGGGGCAGGAGGTGGCGCTTTTGGGGGAGGTGGTGGCATTTGTTGGGCGAGAGGTGAAACTTATGGGGCAGGAGGTGACACTTGTAGGTCAAGATGTGGAACTTGTTGGGCAGGAGGTGACACTTGTGGGGCAGGAGGTGTCAGTTGTTTGGTGGGAGGTGGCACTTGTGGGGCAGGTGGTGTCAGTTGTTTGGCGGGAGGTGGCACTTGTGGGGCAGGAGGTGGCACTTGTGGAGCAGGAGGTGGCACCTGTGAGGCAAGAGCTGGCACTTGTGGGGCAGGAGCTGACACTTGTGGGGCATGAGCTGGCACTTGTGGGGCAGGAATTGGCACTTGTGGGGCAGGAGGTGGATGATGTGGGGCAGGAGGCTCTCATTTGTAAGGCGGGAAGTGGCACTTGTGGGGCAGAAATTGGCACTTATGGGGCAGGAGGTGGCACTGATGGGGCAGGAAATTGAGCTTTTGGGGCAGGAGATGGCACTTGTGGGGCGTAAGGTGGAACTTATGGGGCAGGAGGTGGAACTTGTGGAGCAGGAGGTGGCACTTGTGGGGCGGGAGGTTGGAGTTGTTGGGCAGGAGGTGGCATTTTGAGGTAGAAGGTGGCATTTGTGTGGCAGGAGGTGGCAATTGTGGGGCAGGAGTTGGAAATTGTTGGGCAGGAGGTGGAAGTTTTGGGGCAGGGTTTGGCAGTTGTAGGGCGGGAGGTGGCACTTGTGGGGCGGGAGGTGGCACTTCTGGGGCAGGAAATGGAGCTTTTAGGGCAGGAGGTGGAACTTGTGCAGAAGGAGGTGGTACTTGTTTGGTGGAAATTGGAAATTGTTGGGAGGGAAGAGGTACTTGTGGGGCAGGAAGTGGCTCTTGTGGGGCAGGAGCTGGCACTTGTGGGTCAGGTGGTGGCACTTGTGGGTCAGGAGGAGGAAGTTGGTCAGTCAGTGACACTTGTGGGGTAGGAGGTGTATTATTTGGGGGGGAGGAGGCAGTGGTGTGGAATAATGTGGCACTTGTGGGGCATGAACTGGCACTTGTGGGGCAGGAATTGGCACTTGTGGGGCAGGTGGTGGCACTTGTTGGGTGGGAGGTGGACGATGTGGGGCAGGAGGTGGCACTTGTGGAGCAGGAGGTGGAAGTTGCATTGCAGGATTTGGCATTTGTGGGTTGGGAGTTGGCACTTGTGGGGCATGAGGTGGAATTTGTGGGATGGTAGGTGGAACATGTGGGGCAGGAGCTGGCACTTGTGGGGCAGGATGTGGCACACGTTGCCAGGAGTCGGCACTTGTGTGGCGGCATGTTGAAGTTGTGGGGCGGGAGGTGGCACTTGTCTAACAGGTATTGTCACTTGTGGGGGAGGAGGTGGATGATGTGGGGCAGGAGGCTGTCTTTGTGGGGTTAGAGGTGGCACTTGTGGGGCAGGAAGTTGATGATGTGGGGCATGAGCTGGCATTTGTGAAGCATGAGCTGGCACTTGTGAAGCAGGAATTCGCACTTTTGGGGCAGGAGGTGGAACTTGTGGGGTGGGAGGTGGAATTTGTGGGGTGGCAGGTGAAACTTGTAAGGCAGGAGTTGGCACATGTGGGGGGGGAAATGGCACTTGTGGGGCAGGAAATGGCACTTGTTGTGCAGGAGGTGGCACTTATGGGTTTGGAGGTGGATGATGTGGGGCAGGAGGTGACACATGTGGGGCAGGAGATGGCACTTCTGGGGCAGGAGGTGGAAGTTGTGGGGCAGGATTTGGTACTTGTGGGGTGGGAGGTTGCACTTGTGGGGCTGGAGTTGGCACTTGTGGGGCGGGAGGTGGCACTAGTGGGGCAGGAGGTGGCACTTGTGGGGAGCGATGTGGCACTTGTGGGCGGGAGGTGGAATTTGTGGAGAGGGAGGTGGCACTTATGGGACGGGAGCTGGAACTTGTGGGGCGAGAGGTGGCACATGTGGAGCAGGAGCTGGAACTTTCAGGGCATGAGCTGGCACTTGCACGGCAGGAGGTGGCACTTGTGGGTCGGGAGGTGGCACTTGTGGGGCAGGAGGTGGCACTTGTGGGGCAGGAGGTGGCACTTGTGGGGCAAGTCTTGGAACTTGTGGTGCAGGAGATATCACACGTTGGGCAGGAGTTGGCACTTCCTCAAAGAAACCCATAGCGACCCCATAGTCACCCATAGCGCCCCATAGGAACACAAAGATACCCCATGGAGCCCCATAAACACCCCATAGTGACCCATAGGGGCCCAAAGAGACCACATAGCACCCCATAGCTACTCCATAGTGCCCCATAGCAGCCCATGGAGCCTCATAGACAATCCATTGTGCCCCACAGCACCCCATTGCACCCCATAGGGACCCATAGACACAGCATACTGCTCCATAGAGCCCCATAGACACCCCATAGTTCCCCACAGCACCCCATAGCAGCCCACAGTACCCCATAGACACCACATAAGGCCATACAGCCACACCATAGAGCCCAATTGAACCACATAGACACCCCATATCGCCCCATAGTGCCTGTAGACACCCCATAGAGCCCCATAGAGACCCACTGAACCCCATACAGACCCCATGCAGACCCCATAGAGCCCCACAGACAACCCATAGATCCCCAAAGACACCCCATAGACTCCCCATAGAGCCCCATAGGGACCCCATAGCGCCCCATAGAGACCCCATTCTTCCGCATAGAGCCCCATAGCAAACCATAGCACCCCATAGTCACCCATAGCGCCCCATAGGAACCCAAGGATACCCCAAAGCACCCCATAGCCACCCTACAGCACCGCATAGCCACCCCATAGAGCCCCATAGACACCACATAGTGACACATAGCGCCCCATAGGGGCACAAAGAGACCCCATAGCACCCCATAGCTACTCCACAGTGCCCCATAGCAGCACATGGAGCCTCATAGACACTCCCTTGTGCCCCACAGCGCCCCATTGCACCACATAGGGACCCATAGACACCCTATACTGCTCCATAGAGCCCCATAGCACCCCATAGTGCCTCACAGCACCCCATAGCACAACATAGTGCCACATAGACACCACATAAGGACATATAGCCGCACCATAGAGCCCCATAGACATCCCATAGAGCCCCGTAGGCAACCCATTGTGCCCCATAGAGCTCCCATAGCCACCCATAGAAACTAATTTACCAAATAGACACACTATAGCGTTCCATAGACACCCCATAGAAACCTCAGAACGCCCCATAGAACCCCATAGAGCTCCATAGGCACCCCATAGAGCCCCATAGAGAACCCATAGAGGCACATAGCAACCCATAGGGGGGACATTGGGACACATATGGACACATAGTGACCCTTAGGGAGACACTGGGACCCATAAGGTGACATTGGGACACATAGGGACACCATGGATTACAGTGGGGGACAGTGATACCCGTAGAGACACACAGAGACTCTGCTGAGACCCATAAGAGACCCCATAGAGGCACATAGGGACCACACTGAAACCCATAGATACCCATAGGAGAACATTTAAGCCCATAGATACGAATAAGAGACCCCATAGAGGCACATAGCTACCCATAGGGGGGATATTGGGACACATAGGGACACATAGTGACCCATAGGGAGACACTGGGACCCATAGGGGGACATTGGGACACATAGGGACCCCATGGAACATAGTGGGGGACAGTGAGACCCATAGAGACACATAGGGACTCCGCTGTAACCCTTAAGAGACCCCATAGAGGCACATAGGGACGTAATGTAACCTATGGATACCAATAGGTAGATATTTTGGCCCAGAGATACTCATAAGAGACCCCATGAAGACACTTAGCAACACATAGGAGGGACATTGGGACACATAGGGACACATTGTGACCCATAGGCTGACACTGGGACAAATAGGGGGACATTGGGACACAGAGGGACCCCATGGATTTCAGTGGGGGACAGTGAGACCCATAGAGACACATAGGGACCTCGCTGAGACCCATAAGAGACCCCATAGAGGCACATAGGGACTGCATTGAAACACATAGATACCCATAGGAAGACATTTGGGCCCAGAGATATCCATGAGACCCCATAGAGACCCCATAGAGACCCCATAGTGGCACATAGCAACCCATAGGGGGGACATTGGGACACATAGGGACACATAGTGACCCATTGGGGGACACTGGGACCCATAGGGTGACATTGGGACACATAGGGACACCATGGATTACAGTGGGGGACAGTGAGACCCGTAGAGACACATAGAGACTCTGCTGAGACCCATAAGAGACCCCATAGAGGCACATAGGGACCACAGTGAAACCCATAGATACCCATAGGAGAACATTTAAGCCCATAGATACAAATAAGAGACCCCATAGAGGCACATAGCTACCCATAGGGGGGATATTAGGACACATAGGGACACATAGTGACCCATAGGGAGATACTGGGACCCATAGGGGGACATTGGGACACATAGGGATCCCATGGATTACAGTGGGGGACAGTGAGACACATAGAGACACATAGAGACATTGCGGAGACCCATAGAGACCCCATAGAGGCACATCGGGACCACATTGAAACCCATAGATGCACATAGGAAGACATTTGGGCCCAGAGATACCCATAAGAGACCACATAGAGACCCCATAGAGGTACATAGCAACCCATAGTGTGGACATTGGGACACAGAGGGACCCCATGGATTACAGTGGGGAACAGTGAGACCCGTAGAGACACATAGGGGCTCCACTGATACCCATAAGAGACCCCATAGAGGCACATAGGGACCTCATTGAAACCCATAGATACCCATAGGAAGACATTTGGGCCCAGAGATACCAATAAGAGTCCCCATAGAAACCCCAAAGGGGGCCAATAGGACACATAGGGGGGACATTCGGCACTTAGGAACACATAGTGACCCATAGGGAGACACTGGGACCCATAGGGTGACACTGGGACACATAGGGGTCCCATGGATTACAGTGGGGGACAGTGAGACCCATAGAGACACATAGGGACACTGCTGAGACCCATAGAGACCCCATAGAGGCACATAGGGACCACACTGAAACCCATAGGTACCCATAGGAATACATTTGGGTCCAGAGATACCCATAAGAGACCCCACAGAGGCACATAGCAACCCATAGGGGAGACGTTGGGACACATAGTGACTCATTAGTGACCCAAAGGGAGTCACTGGGACCCATAGGGATACATAGAGATCCATAGGGGGACATTGGGACACATAGGGACCCCATAGAGAGACATAGAGACATATAGGGACCCATTTAGAGGCATAATAACCCCATAGAGTCCTATAGGGACACCCAGAGATCCATAGGGAAACATTGGGACCCACAGGGGCTGTGTGGGAGATTGGTAATCACAGCCTGAACCTCTGATTAATCAGCTGAGGCAAGTGTGGGGTCAGCTGCGGGAGCACAGGTGAGAGTAATGGAGCTGTGCTCCCGGGAGGGCTGGAGCTCGACTCCACCTCCTCTGAGACCTCATTTAAGGGCTGACCCTCACTCGAGCCGCTTTCCATTATCTTTCCGAGCTCCCTGTTACCGGGTGAGGTCCCAGAAGACTGGAGGCTTGCCAACGTGACTCCCATTTCCAAGCAAGGTTGTCAGGAGGATCCGGGCAACTCCAGGCCTGTTAGCCTGACCTCGGTGCCAGGGAAGGGAATGGAACGAATTGTCTTGAGGGAGATGACAGATGCGGCAGGTGTGGGATGAGCAGGAGATCAGACCTAGCCAGCATGGGTTCGTGAAGGGCAGCTCCTGCTTGACCAATCTGATCTCCTTCTACGATCCTGTGACCCATCTGATGGATGAAGGAAAGAAAGAAAGGCTGTTGATGTGCTCTACTTGGACTTCAGCAAAGCCTTCACAACTGTCTCCCATGCTATTCTCCTACAAAAGCTGGCAGCCCTTTTCCAACCTTGAGAATTCTGTGATTCTGTGAGGCAGCATCTCTTGGACATCGCTCTGCAGTGAAGACCGCCCCAGCTTCCTCAGCGAAGGCATCACCACTGGTGAGTTTCTCTCTCGCTTAGAACCTCTGTACATTTGTTACCATCTTTGTTACCATCTGTATAGTTACCACCTAGACAGGGGGACATAGAGAGACACTGGGACCCCTAGGGACCCATAGAGATCCAGAGGAAGACATTGGGACCCATAGAGAGACACTGGGACCCATAGGGACACATAGAGACCCATAGACAGTCATTGGGAGCCATAAGGATAAATTGAGACCCATAGAGACCCCATTGAGACCCATAGTGCCTCAAAGAAACCCATAGCGACCCCATAGTCACCCATAGCGCCCCATAGGAACACAAAGATACCCCATAGAGCCCCATAGTGACCCATAGGGGCCCAAAGAGACCCCATAGCACCCCATAGCTACTCCATAGTGCCCCATAGCAGCCCATGGAGCCTCATAGACACTCCATTGTGCCCCAGAGCACCCCATTGCACCCCATAGGGACCCATAGACACAGCATACTGCTCCATAGAGCCCCATAGACACCCCATAGTTCCCCACAGCACCCCATAGCAGCCCACAGTGCCCCATAGACACCACATAAGGCCCTACAGCCACACCATAGAGCCCAATTGAACCAAATAGACACCCCATATCGCCCCATAGTGCCTGTAGACACCCCATAGAGCCCCATAGAAACTCACTGAACCCCATACAGACCCCATGCAGACCCCATAGAGCCCCACAGACAACCCATAGATCCCCAAAGACACGCCATAGACTCCCCATAGAGCCCCATAAGGGACCTCATAGCGCCCCATAGAAACCCCATTCTTCCGCATAGAGCCCCATAGCAAACCATAGCACCCCATAGTCACCCATAGCGCCCCATAGGAACCCAAGGATACCCCAAAGCACCCCATAGCCACCCTACAGCACCGCATAGCCACCCCATAGAGCCCCATAGACACCACATAGTGACCCATAGGGGCCCAAAGAGACCCCATAGCACCCCATAGCTACTCCATAGTGCCTCATAGCAGCCCATGGAGCCTCATAGACACTCTCTTGTGCCCCACAGCGCCCCATTGCACCCCATAGAGACCCATAGACACCCTATACTGCTCCATAGAGCCCCATAGCACCCCATAGTGCCTCACAGCACCCCATAGCACAACATAGTGCCACATAGACACCACATAAGGATATATAGCCGCGCCATAGAGCCCCACAGACATCCCATAGAGCCCCGTAGGCAACCCATTGTGCCCCATAGAGCTCCCATAGCCACCCATAGAAACTAATTTACCAAATAGACACACCATAGCGTTCCATAGACACCCCATAGAAACCTCAGAACGCCCCATAGAGCTCCATAGGCACCCCATAGAGCCCCATAGAGAACCCATAGAGGCACATAGCAACCCATAGGGGGGACATTGGGACACATAGGGACACATAGTGACCCATAGGGTGACATTTGGACACATAGGGACACCATGGATTACATGGTTGATACAACCCATGTTGTATGTTTTCATGTTTATCAACATGGTTGATGTGGGTCTATGGGGCAGGAGCTGCTGTGGGGCACATGTGGGTCAGATCTATTGGGCCGGAGGTGCTGTGGGGCTGATGTAGGAAAGATCTATGGGGCAGGAGATGCTTTGGGGCAGATGTGGGTCAGGTCAATTGGGCTGGAGCTGCTGTGGGGCACTTGTGGGTCAGATCTATGAGGCAGGGGCTGCTGTGGGTCAGATCTATGGGGCAGGAACAAATGTGGGCCTGATGTTGGTCAGATTTATGGAGCAGGAGCTGCTGTGTTGCAGATGTGGGTCAGATCTATGTTGCAGGAGCTGATGTGGGGCAGATGTAGGGCATATCTATGGGGAGGAGCTGCTGTGGTGCAGATGTGGGTCACATCTATGGGGCGGGAGATGCTGTGTGGCTGATGTGGGTCAAATCTATGGGGCAGGAGCTGCTTTGGGGCTGATGGTGGTTAGATCTATGGGGCAGGAGCTGCTGTGGGGCAGATGTGGGTTAGATCTATGGGGCAGGAGCTGCTGTGGAGCAGATGTGGTTCAGATCTATGGGGCAGGAGCTGCTGTGGGGCAGATGTAGGTTAGATCTATGAGACAGGAGCTGCTGTGGTTCAGATCTATGGGGCAGGAGCAGCTCTGGGACACATGTGGGTCAGATCTATGTGTTAGGAGCTGCTGTGGGGCACATGTGGGTCAGATCTGTGGGGCAGGAGCTGCTGTCGAGATGATGTGGGTCAGATCTTTGGGTAGGAGCTGCTATGGGGCAGATCTGGGTAAGATGTATGGTGCAGGAGCTGCTGTGGGTCAGATGTGGGTCAGATCTATGGGGCAGGAGCTGCTGTGGGTCAGATGTGGGTCAGATCTATGGGGCAGGAGCTGCTGTGTGGCAGATGAGGGTCAGATCTATGGAGCAGGAGATGCTGTGGAGCAGATGTGGGTCAGATCTATAGGTCAGGAGCTGCTGTGGCTGATGTGGGCCAGTTCTATGGGGCAGGAGATGCTGTGAGTCAGATGTATGAGGCAGGAGCTGCTGTGGGGCAGATGGGGGTCAGATCTATGGGGCAGGAGATTCAGTGGAGCAGATGTGGGTCAGATCTATGGGGCAGGAGATGCTGTGGAGCAGATGTGGGTCAGATCTATAGGTCAGGAGCTGCTGTGGCTGATGTGGGCAATTTCTATCAAGCAGGAGATGCTGTGGGTCAGATGTATGAGGCAGGAGCTGCTGTGGGGCAGATGGGGGTCAGATCTATGGGGCAGGAGATGCTGTGGGGCAGATGGGGGTCAGATCTATGGGGCAGGAGCTTCTGTGGGGCAGATGTGGGTTAGATCTATGGGCAGGAGCTGCTGTGCTGCAAATGTTGGTAGGGTCTATGGGGCAGGAGCTGCTGTGGGGCAGATGTGGGTCAGATCTATGGGGCAGGAGCTGCTGTGGGGCTGATGTTGGTCAGATCTTTGGGGCAAAATCTGCTGTGGGGCAGATTTGGGTCAGATCTATGGGGTAGGAGCTGCTGTGGGGCTGATGTGGGTCAGATCTATGGGGCAGGAGATGCTGTGGAGCAGATGTGGGTCAGATCTATAAATCAGGAGCTGCTGTGGCTGATGTGGGCCAGTTCTATGGGGCAGGAGATGCTGTGAGTAAGATGTATGAGGCAGGAGATGCTGTGGAGCAAATGTGGGTCAGATCTATGGGGCAGGAGCTGCTGTGGGGCAGATGTGGGTCAGATCTATGGGGTAGGAGCTGCTGTGGCGCTGATGTGGGTCAGATCTATGGGCAGGAGCTGATGTAGGGAAGATTTGGGTCTGATCTATGGGGCAGGAACTGCTGTGGTTCAGATCTATGGGGCAGGAGCAGCTGTGAGGCACATGTGGGTCAGATCTATGGTTTAGGTGCTGCTTTGGGGAAAATGTGGGTCAGATCTATGTGGCAGGAGATGCTCTGGGTCTGATGTGGGTCAGATCTATGGGGCAGGAGATGCAGTGAGTCAGATCTATGAGGCAGGAGCTGCTGTGGGGCTGATGTGTGTCAGGTCTATGGGGCAGGACCTGCTGTGTGGCTGATGCGGGTCAGATCTATGGGCAGGAGCTGCAGTGGAGATGATGTAGGTCAGATCTGTGGTGTAGGAGCAGCAGTGGGGCAGATGTGTGTCAGATCTTTGGGGAGGATCTGCTGTGGGTCTGATGTGGGTCAGATCTGTGGGGCAAGAGCTGTTGTGGCGCAGATGTGGGTCAGATCTATGTTGCAGGAGCTGATGTGGGGCAGATGTAGGGCATATCTATGGGGAGGAGCTGCTGTGGTGCAGATGTGGGTCACATCTATGGGGCGGGAGATGCTGTGTGGCTGATGTGGGTCAAATCTATGGGGCAGGAGCTGCTTTGGGGCTGATGGTGGTTAGATCTATGGGGCAGGAGCTGCTGTGAGGCGCATGTGGGTCAGACCTATGGGGCAGGAGCTGCTGTGGGGCGCATGTGGGTCAGATCTATGGGGCAGGAGTTGCTGTTGGGCAGATGTGGGACATAACTATGGGGCAAAATCTGCTGTGGGGCTGATGTGGGTAAGATCTATGAGACAGGAGCTGCTGTGGTTCAGATCTATGGGGCAGAAGCAGCTCTGGGGCACATGTGGGTCAGATCTATGTGTTAGGAGCTGCTGTGGGGCATATGTGGGTCAGATCTATGGGGCAGGAGCTGCTGTCGAGATGATGTGGGTCAGATCTTTGGGTAGGAGCTGCTGAGGGTCAGATCTGGGTAAGATGTGTGGGGCAGGAGCTGCTGTGGGTCAGATGTGGGTCAGATCTATGGGGCAGGAGCTGCTGTGGGGCAGATGTGGGTCAGATCTATGGGGCAGGAGCTGCTGTGGGGCAGATGTGGGTCAGATCTATGGGGCAGGAGCTGCTGTGGGGCAGATGTGGGCCAGATCTATGGGGCAGGAGATGCTGTGGGGCAGATGTGGGTCAGATCTATGGGGCAGGAGCTGCTGTGGGTCAGATGTGGGTCAGATCTATAGGTCAGGAGCTGCTGTGGCTGATGTGGGCCAGTTCTATGGGGCAGGAGATGCTGTGAGTCAGATGTATGAGGCAGGAGCTTCTGTGGGGCAGATGGGGGCCAGATCTATGGGGCAGGAGATGCTGTGGAGCAGATGTGGGTCAGATCTATGGGGCAGGAGCTGCTGTGGCTGATGTGGGCCAGTTCTATGGGGCAGGAGCTGCTGTGGGGCTGATGTTGGTCAGATCTATGGGGCATGGGCTGCTGTGGGTCAGATCTACGGGACTGGAGCTGCAGTGGAGCACATGTGGGTCAGATCTATGGGGTAGAAGCTGTTGTGGGGCTGATGGTGGTTAGATCTATAAGGCAGGAGCTGCTGTGGGGCTGACTTGGGTCAGATCTATGGGGCAGGAGCTGCTTTGGGGCTGATGGTGGTTAGATCTATATGGCAGGAGCTGCTGTGGGGCACATGTGGGTCAGAACTATGGGGCAGGAGATGCTGTGGGGCTGATTTGGGTCAGATCTATGTGGCAGGAGATGCTGTGGGTCAGATCTATGGGGCAGGAGCTGCTGTGGGCACATGTGGGTCAGATCTATGGGGCAGGAGTTGCTGTTGGGCAGATGTGGGGCATAACTATGGGGCAAAATCTGCTGTGGGGCTGATGTGGGTAAGATCTATGAGACAGGAGCTGCTGTGGTTCAGATCTATGGGGCAGGAGCTGCTGTGGGGCACATGTGGGTCAGATCTATGCGTTAGGAGCTGCTGTGGGGCACATGTGGGTCAGATCTATGGGGCAGGAGCTGCTGTGAGGCGCATGTGGGTCAGACCTATGGGGCAGGAGCTGCTGTGGGGCGAATGTGGGTCAGATCTATGGGGCAGGAGTTGCTGTTGGGCAGATGTGGGACATAACTATGGGGCAAAATCTGCTGTGGGGCTGATGTGGGTAAGATCTATGAGACAGGAGCTGCTGTGGTTCAGATCTATGGGGCAGAAGCAGCTCTGGGGCACATGTGGGTCAGATCTATGTGTTAGGAGCTGCTGTGGGGCATATGTGGGTCAGATCTATGGGGCAGGAGCTGCTGTCGAGATGATGTGGGTCAGATCTTTGGGTAGGAGCTGCTGAGGGTCAGATCTGGGTAAGATGTGGGGGGCAGGAGCTGCTGTGGGTCAGATGTGGGTCAGATGTATGGGGCAGGAGCTGCTGTGGGGCAGATGTGGGTCAGATCTATGGGGCAGGAGCTGCTGTGGGGCAGATGTGGGTCAGATCTATGGGGCAGGAGCTGCTGTGGGGCAGATGTGGGCCAGATCTATGGGGCAAGAGATGCTGTGGGGCAGATGTGGGTCAGATCTATGGGGCAAAGGCTGCTGTGTGGCAGATGTGGGTCAGATCTATGGGGCAGGAGCTGCTGTGGGTCAGATGTGGGTCAGATCTATAGGTCAGGAGCTGCTGTGGCTGATGTGGGCCAGTTCTATGGGGCAGGAGATGCTGTGAGTCAGATGTATGAGGCAGGAGCTTCTGTGGGGCAGATGGGGGTCAGATCTATGGGGCAGGAGATGCTGTGGAGCAGATGTGGGTCAGATCTATGGGGCAGGAGCTGCTGTGGGGCTGATGTTGGTCAGATCTATGGGGCATGGGCTGCTGTGGGTCAGATCTACGGGACTGGAGCTGCAGTGGAGCACATGTGGGTCAGATCTATGGGGTAGAAGCTGTTGTGGGGCTGATGGTGGTTAGATCTATAAGGCAGGAGCTGCTGTGGGGCTGACTTGGGTCAGATCTATGGGGCAGGAGCTGCTTTGGGGCTGATGGTGGTTAGATCTATATGGCAGGAGCTGCTGTGGGGCACATGTGGGTCAGATCTATGGGGCAGGAGATGCTGTGGGGCTGATTTGGGTCAGATCTATGTGGCAGGAGATGCTGTGGGTCAGATCTATGGGGCAGGAGCTGCTGTGGGAACATGTGGGTCAGATCTATGGGGCAGGAGTTGCTGTTGGGCAGATGTGGGGCATAACTATGGGGCAAAATCTGCTGTGGGGCTGATGTGGGTAAGATCTATGAGACAGGAGCTGCTGTGGTTCAGATCTATGGGGCAGGAGCTGCTGTGGGGCACATGTGGGTCAGATCTATGTGTTAGGAGCTGCTGTGGGGCACATGTGGGTCAGATCTATGGGGCAGGAGATGCTGTGGGGTTGATGTGGGTCAGATCTATGGGGCAGGAGCTGCTGTGGGGCAGATGTGGGTCAGATCTATGGGGCAAAGGCTGCTGTGTGGCAGATGTGGGTCAGATCTATGGGGCAGGAGCTGCTGTGGGTCAGATGTGGGTCAGATCTATAGGTCAGGAGCTGCTGTGGCTGATGTGGGCCAGTTCTATGGGGCAGGAGATGCTGTGAGTCAGATCTATGGGGCAGGAGCT
This sequence comes from Coturnix japonica, assembly GCF_054131305.1. Lineage (NCBI taxonomy): Eukaryota > Metazoa > Chordata > Aves > Galliformes > Phasianidae > Coturnix > Coturnix japonica. The sequence continues at coordinate 835,482 of NC_140680.1, read as the reverse complement.
GCTGTGTGGCAGATGGGGGTCAGATCTATGGGGCAGGAGATGCTGTGGAGCAGATGTGGGTCAGATCTATGGGGCAGGAGCTGCTGTGGGGCAGATGTGGGTCAGATCTATGGGGCAGGAGCTGCTGTGGGGCTGATGTTGGTCAGATCTTTGGGGCAGCAGCTGCTGTGGAGCAGATCTGGGTAAGATCTATGTCGCAGGAGCTGCTGTGGGGCAGACGTGGCACATATCTATGGGGCAAAATCTGCTGTGGGGCTGATGTGGGTCAGATCTATGGGGCAGGATCTCCTGTGGGGCTGATGTGGGTCAAATCAATGGGGCAGAGCTGCTCTGGGGCACATGCGGGTCAGATCTATGGAGCAGGAGCTGCTGTGGGGCAGATTTGAATCAGATCTATAGGGCAGGAGCTGCTGTGGGTCAGATCTATGGGCAGGAGCTGCTGTGGGGCACATGTGAGTTAGATCTATGGGGCAGGAGATGGTGTGGGGCAGATTTGGGTCAGATGTATGGGTCAGGAGCTGCTTTGTTGCTGATGAGGGTCAGATCTATGGGGCATGGGCTGCTGTGGTTCAGATCTACGGGACTGGAGCTGCAGTGGAGCACATGTGGGTCAGATCTATGGGGTAGAAGCTGTTGTGGGGCTGATGGTGGTTAGATCTATAAGGCAGGAGCTGCTGTGGGGCACATGTGGGTCAGATCTATGGGGCAAGAGCTGCTTTGGGGCTGATGCTGGTTAGATCTATATGGCAGGAGCTGCTGTGGGGCACATGTGGGTCAGACCTATGGGGCAGGAGCTGCAGAGGGGATGATGTAGGTCAGATCTATGGGGCAGGAGTTGCTGTGGGGAATATGAGGGACATATCTATGGTGCAAAATTTGCTGTTGGACTGATGTGAGTCAGATCTATGAGTTTGGAGCTGCTGTGGGGCACATGTGGGTCAGATCTATGGGGCAGGAGCTGCTGTGGGCACATGTGGGTCAGATCTATGGGGCAGGAGTTGCTGTTGGGCAGATGTGGGGCATAACTATGGGGCAAAATCTGCTGTGGGGCTGATGTGGGTAAGATCTATGAGACAGGAGCTGCTGTGGTTCAGATCTATGGGGCAGGAGCAGCTCTGGGGCACATGTGGGTCAGATCAATGTGTTAGGAGCTGCTGTGGGGCACATGTGGGTCAGATCTATGGGGCAGGAGCTGCTGTGGGGCTGATGTGGGTCAGATCTATAGGTCAGGAGCTGCTGTGGCTGATGTGGGCCAGTTCTATGGGGCAGGAGATGCTGTGAGTAAGATCTATGAGGCAGGAGCTGCTGTGGGGCAGATGGGGTTCAGATCTATGGGGCAGGAGCTGCTGTGGAGCAGATGTGGGTCAGATTTATGGGGCAGGAGCTGCTGTGGCGCACATGTGGGTCAGATCTCTGGGGCAGGAGATGCTGTGGAGCAGATGTGGGTCAGATCTATAGGTCAGGAGCTGCTGTGGCTGATGTGGGCCAGTTCTATGGGGCAGGAGATGCTGTGAGTCAGATGTATGAGGCAGGAGCTGCTGTGGGGCAGATGGGGGTCAGATCTATGGGGCAGGAGATGCTGTGGGGCAGATGTGGGTCAGATCTATAGGTCAGGAGCTGCTGTGGCTGATGTGGGCCAGTTCTATGGGGCAGGAGATGCTGTGAGTCAGATGTATGAGGCAGGAGCTGCTGTGGGGCAGATGGGGGTCAGATCTATGGGGCAGGAGCTGCTTAGGGGCTGATGTTGGTCAGATCTATGGGGCAGGAGATGCTGTGGGGCAGATGTGGGTCAGATCTATGGGCAGGAGCTGCTGTGCTGCACATGTTGGTAGGGTCTGTGGGGCAGGAGCTGCTGTGGGGCAGATGTGGGTCAGATCTATGGGGCAGGAGCTGCTGTGGCTGATGTGGGCCAGTTCTATGGGGCAGGAGATGCTGTCGAGATGATGTGGGTCAGATCTTTGGGTAGGAGCTGCTGTGGGGCAGATATGGGTCAGATCTATGGGGCAGGAGCTGCTGTGGGGCAGATGTGGGTCAGATCTATGGGGCAGGAGCTGCTGTGGCTGATGTGGGCCAGTACTATGGGGCAGGAGATGCTGTGAGTCAGATGTATGAGTCAGGAGCTGCTGTGGGGCAGATGGGGGTCAGATCTATTGGGCAAGAGCTGCTGTGGGGCAGATGTGGGTCAGATCTATGGGCAGGAGCTGCTGTGGGGCAGATGTGGGTCAGATCTTTGGGGCAGCAGCTGCTGTGGAGCAGATCTGGGTAAGATCTATGTCGCAGGAGCTGCTGTGGGGCAGACGTGGCACATATCTATGGGGCAAAATCTGCTGTGGGGCTGATGTGGGTCAGATCTATGGGGTAGGAGCTGCTGTGGGGCTGATGTGGGTCAGATCTACGTGTTAGGAGCTGCTGTGGGGCACATGTGGGTCAGATCTATGGGGCAGGAGCTGCTGTCGAGATGATGTGGGTCAGATCTATGGGGCAGGAGCTGCTGTGGGTCAGATCTGTGTAAGATGAAAGGGGCAGAAGCTGCTGTGGGGCAGATGTGGGTCAGATCTATGGGGCAGGAGATGCTGTGGGGCAGATGTGGGTCAGATCTATGGGGCAGGAGATGCTGTGATTCAGATCTATGGGGCAGGAGCTGCTGTGGCTGATGTGGGCCAGTTCTATGGGGCAGGAGATGCTGTGAGTCAGATGTATGAGGCAGGACCTGCTGTGGGTCAGATGGGGGTCTGATCTATGGGGCAGGAGATGCTGTGGAGCAGATGTGGGTCAGATCTATGGGGCAGGAGATGCTGTGGAGCAGATGTGGGTCCTATCTATGGGGCAGGAGCTGCTGTGGGGCAGATGTGGGTTAGATCTATGGGCAGGAGCTGCTGTGCTGCACATGCTGGTAGGGTCTATGGAGCAGGAGATGCTTTGGGGCTGATGTGGGTCAGATCTATAGGTCAGGAGCTGCTGTGGCTGATGTGGGCCAGTTCTATGGGGCAGGAGATGCTGTGAGTAAGATGTATGAGGCAGGAGCTGCTGTGGGGCAGATGGGGGTCAGATCTATGGGGCAGGAGCTGCTGTGGGGCAGATGTGGGTTAGATCTATGGGGCAGGAGCTGCTGTGCGGCTGATGTTGGTCAGATCTATGGGGCAGGAGATGCTGTGGGGCAGATGTGGGTCAGATCTATGGGCAGGAGCTGATGTAGGGAAGATTTGGGTCTGATCTATGGGGCAGGAACTGCTGTGGTTCAGATCTATGGGGCAGGAGCAGCTGTGAGGCACATGTGGGTCAGATCTATGGTTTAGGTGCTGCTTTGGGGAAAATGTGGGTCAGATCTATGGGGCAGGAGATGCTCTGGGTCTGATGTGGGTCAGATCTATGGGGCAGGAGATGCTGTGAGTCAGATGTATGAGGCAGGAGCTGCTGTGGGGCTGATGTGGGTCAGATCTATGGGGCAGGAACTGTTGTGGCGTAGATGTTGGTCAGATCTATGTTGCAGGAGCTGATGTGGGGCAGATGTAGGGCATATCTATGGGGAGGAGCTGCTGTGGTGCAGATGTGGGTCACATCTATGGGGCGGGAGATGCTGTGTGGCTGATGTGGGTCAAATCTATGGGGCAGGAGCTGCTGTTGGGCACATGTGGGACATAACTATGGGGCAAAATCTGCTGTGGGGCTGATGTGGGTAAGATCTATGAGACAGGAGCTGCTGTGGTTCAGATCTATGGGGCAGGAGCAGCTCTGGGGCACATTTTGGTCAGATCTATGTGTTAGGAGCTGCTGTGGGGCACATGTGTGTCAGATCTATGGGGCAGGAGCTGCTGTCGAGATGATGTGGGACTGATCTTTGGGTAGGAGCTGCTGTGGGGCAGATCTGAGTAAGATGTATGGGGCAGGAGCTGCTGAGGGTCAGATGTGGGTCAGATCTATGGGGCAGGAGCTGCTGTGGGGCAGATGTGGGTCAGATCTATGGGGCAGGAGCTGCTGTGGGTCAGATCTATAGGTCAGGAGCTGCTGTGGCTGATGTGGGCCAGTTCTATGGGGCAGGAGATGCTGTGAGTCAGATGTATGAGGCAGGAGCTGCTGTGGGGCAGATTTGGGTCCGATCTATGGGGCAGGAGCTGCTGTGGGGCAGATGTGGTCGGATTTATGGGGCAGGATCCTCTGTGGGGCACTTGTGGGTCAGATATATGGGGCAGTAGCTGCTGTGGGTCAGATCTATTGGGCAGCAGCTGTTTTGCATATGATGTGTGTCAGATCTATGGGGCAGGAGCTGCTGTGGTGCACATGTGGGTCAGATCTATGGGGCAGGAGCTGATGTGGGGCAGATGTAGGGCATATCTACGGGGAGGAGCTGCTGTGGTGCAGATGTGGGTCACATCTTTGGGGCGGGAGATGCTGTGTGGCTGATGTGGGTCAAATCTATGGGGCAGGAGCTGCTGTGGGGCACATGAGGGTCAGATCTATGGGGCAGGAGTTGCTGTTGGGCAGATGTGGGACATAACTATGGGGCAAAATCTGCTGTGGGGCTGATGTGGGTAAGATCTATGAGACAGGAGCTGCTGTTGTTCAGATCTATGGGGCAGGAGCAGCTCTGGGGCACATGTGGGTCAGATCTATGTGTTAGGAGCTGCTGTGGGGCACATGTGGGTCAGATCTATGGGGCAGGAGCTGCTGTGGCTGATGTGGGCCAGTTCTATGGGGCAGGAGATGCTGTGAGTCAGATGTATGAGGCAGGAGCTGCTGTGGAGCAGATGGGGGTCAGATCTATGGGGCAGGAGCTGCTGTGGGGCAGATGTTGGTTAGATCTATGGGCAGGAGCTGCTGTGGGGCAGATGTGGGTCAGATCTATGGGGCAGGAGCTGCTGTGGGGCAGATGTGGGTCAGATCTATGGGGCAGGAGCTGCTGTGGAGCAGATCTGGGTAAGATCTATGTCGCAGGAGCTTCTGTGGGGCAGACGTGGCACATATCTATGGGGCAAAATCTGCTGTGGGGCTGATGTGGGTCAGATCTATGGGGCAGGAGATGCTGTGGGGAAGATGTGGGACAGATCTATGGGGCAAAGGCTGATGTGTGGGAGATGTGGGTCAGATCTATGGGGCAGGAGCTGCTGTGGGTCAGATGTGGGTCAGATCTATAGGTCAGGAGCTGCTGTGGCTGATGTGGGACAGTTCTATGGGGCAGGAGATGCTGTGAGTCAGATGTATGAGGCAGGAGCTGCTGTGGGGCAGATGGGGGTCAGATCTATGGGCAGGAGCTGCTGTGCTGCACATGTTGGTAGGATCTATGGGGCAGGAGCTGCTGTGGGGCAGATGTGGGCCAGTTCTATGGGGCAGGAGATGCTGTGAGTCAGATGTGGGTCAGATCTATGGGGCAGGAGCTGCTGTGGGGCTGATGTTGGTCAGATCTTTGGGGCAGCAGCTGCTGTGGAGTAGATCTGGGTAAGATCTATGTCGCAGGAGCTGCTGTGGGGCAGACGTGGCACATATCTATGGGGCAAAATCTGCTGTGGGGCTGATGTGGGTCAGATCTATGTGGCAGGAGATGCTGTGAGTCAGATCTATGAGGCAGGAGCTGCTGTGGGGCTGATGTGTGTCAGGTCTATGGGGCAGGAGCTGTTGTGGCGCAGATGTGGGTCAGATCATTGCGGCAGGAGCAGCAGTGGGGCAGATTTGGGTCCGATCTATGGGGCAGGAGCTGCTGTGGGGCAGATGTGGTCGGATTTATGGGGCAGGAGCTTCTGTGGGGCACTTGTGGGTCTGATATATGGGGCAGTAGCTGCTCTGGGTTCAGATCTATTGGGCAGCAGCTGTTTTGCATATGATGTGTGTCAGATCTTTCGGGCAGGAGCTGCTGTGGGTCTGATGGGGGTCAGATCTATGGGGCAGGAGCTGCTGTGGGGCTGATGTGGGTCAGATCTATGGGGCAGGAGCTTCTGTGGGGCAGATGTAAGGCATATTTATGGGGAGGAGCTGCTGTGGTGCAGATGTGGGTCACATCTATGGGCTGGGAGATGCTGTGTGGCTGATGTGGGTCAAATCTATGGGGCAGGAGCTGCTGTGGGGCGCATGTGGGTCAGATCTATGGGGCAGGAGTTGCTGTTGGGCAGATGTGGGACATAACTATGGGGCAAAATCTGCTGTGGGGCTGATGTGGGTAAGATCTATGAGACAGGAGCTGCTGTGGTTCAGATCTATGGGGCAGGAGCAGCTCTGGGGCACATGTGGGTCAGATCTATGTGTTAGGAGCTGCTGTGGGGCACATGTGGGTAAGATCTATGGGGCAGGAGCTGCTGTCGAGATGATGTGGGTCAGACCTTTGGGTAGGAGCTGCTGTGGGGCAGATCTGTGTAAGATGTAAGTGGCTGGAGCTGCTGTGTGGCAGATGTGGGTCAGATCTATGGGGCAGGAGATGCTGTGGGGCAGATGTGGGTCAGATCTATGGGGCAAAGGCTGCTGTGTGGCAGATGTGGGTCAGATCTATGGGGCAGGAGATGCTGTGGGGCAGATGTGGGTCAGATCTATGGGGCAAAGGCTGCTGTGTGGATGATGTGGGTCAGATCTATAGGTCAGGAGCTGCTGTGGCTGATGTGTTCCAGTTCTATGGGGCAGGAGATGCTGTGAGTCAGATGTACGAGGCAGGAGATGCTGTGGGGCAGATGGGGGTCAGATCTATGGGGCAGGAGCTGCTGTGGGGCAGATGTGGGTCAGATCTATGGGGCAAAATCTGCTGTGGGGCTGATGTGGGTCAGATCCATGTGTTAGTAGCTGCTGTGGGGCACATGTGGGTCAGATCTATGGGGCAGGAGCTGCTGTCGAGATGATGTGGGTCAGATCTTTGGGTAGGAGCTGCTGTGGGGCAGGTCTGGCTAAGATGTATGGGGCAGGAGCTGCTGTGGGTCAGATGTGGGTCAGATCTATGGGGCAGGAGATGCTGTGGGGCAGATGTGGGTCAGATCTATGGGGCAGAGGCTGCTGTGTGGCAGATGTGGGTCAGATCTATGGGGCAGGAGATGCTGTGGAGCAGATGTGGGTCAGATCTATATGTCAGGAGCTGCTATGGCTGATATGGGCCAGTTCTATGGGGCAGGAGATGCTGTGAGTCAGATGTATGAGGCAGGAGCTGCTGTGGGGCAGATGTGGGTTAGATCTATGGGGCAGGAGATGCTGTGGGGCAGATGTGGGTCAGATCTATGGGGCAGGAGCTGCTGTGGGGCAGATGTGGGTCAGATCTATGGGGCAGGAGCTGCTGTGGGGCTGATGTTGGTCAGATCTATGTTGCAGGAGCTGATGTGGGGCAGATGTAGGGCATATCTATGGGGAGGAGCTGCTGTGGAGCAGATGTGGGTAAGATCTATAGGTCAGGAGCTGCTGTGGCTGATGTGGGTCAGTTCTATGGGGCAGGAGATGCTGTGAGTCAGATGTATTAGGCAGGAGCTGCTGTGGGGCAGATGGGGGTCAGATCTATGGGCAGGAGCTGATGTAGGGAAGATTTGGGTCTGATCTATGGGGCAGGAACTGCTGTGGTTCAGATCTATGGGGCAGGAGCAGCTGTGAGGCACATGTGGGTCAGATCTATGGTTTAGGTGCTGCTTTGGGGAAAATGTGGGTCAGATCTATGGGGCAGGAGATGCTCTGGGTCTGATGTGGGTCAGATCTATGGGGCAGGAGATGCTGTGAGTCAGATGTATGAGGCAGGAGCTGCTGTGGGGCTGATGTGGGTCAGATCTATGGGGCAGGAGCTGTTGTGGCGTAGATGTGGGTCAGATCTATGTTGCAGGAGCTGATGTGGGGCAGATGTAGGGCATATCTATGGGGAGGAGCTGCTGTGGTGCAGATGTGGGTCACATCTATGGGGCGGGAGATGCTGTGTGGCTGATGTGGGTCAAATCTATGGGGCAGGAGCTGCTGTTGGGCACATGTGGGACATAACTATGGGGCAAAATCTGCTGTGGGGCTGATGTGGGTAAGATCTATGAGACAGGAGCTGCTGTGGTTCAGATCTATGGGGCAGGAGCAGCTCTGGGGCACATTTTGGTCAGATCTATGTGTTAGGAGCTGCTGTGGGGCACATGTGGGTCAGATCTATGGGGCAGGAGCTGCTGTCGAGATGATGTGGGTCAGATCTTTGGGTAGGAGCTGCTGTGGGGCAGATCTGAGTAAGATGTATGGGGCAGGAGCTGCTGAGGGTCAGATGTGGGTCAGATCTATGGGGCAGGAGCTGCTGTGGGGCAGATGTGGGTCAGATCTATGGGGCAGGAGCTGCTGTGGGTCAGATCTATAGGTCAGGAGCTGCTGTGGCTGATGTGGGCCAGTTCTATGGGGCAGGAGATGCTGTGAGTCAGATGTATGAGGCAGGAGCTGCTGTGGGGCAGATTTGGGTCCGATCTATGGGGCAGGAGCTGCTGTGGGGCAGATGTGGTCGGATTTATGGGGCAGGATCCTCTGTGGGGCACTTGTGGGTCAGATATATGGGGCAGTAGCTGCTGTGGGTCAGATCTATTGGGCAGCAGCTGTTTTGCATATGATGTGTGTCAGATCTATGGGGCAGGAGCTGCTGTGGTGCACATGTGGGTCAGATCTATGGGGCAGGAGCTGATGTGGGGCAGATGTAGGGCATATCTATGGGGAGGAGCTGCTGTGGTGCAGATGTGGGTCACATCTTTGGGGCGGGAGATGCTGTGTGGCTGATGTGGGTCAAATCTATGGGGCAGGAGCTGCTGTGGGGCGCATGTGGGTCAGATCTATGGGGCAGGAGTTGCTGTTGGGCAGATGTGGGACATAACTATGGGGCAAAATCTGCTGTGGGGCTGATGTGGGTAAGATCTATGAGACAGGAGCTGCTGTTGTTCAGATCTATGGGGCAGGAGCAGCTCTGGGGCACATGTGGGTCAGATCTATGTGTTAGGAGCTGCTGTGGGGCACATGTGGGTCAGATCTATGGGGCAGGAGCTGCTGTGGCTGATGTGGGCCAGTTCTATGGGGCAGGAGATGCTGTGAGTCAGATGTATGAGGCAGGAGCTGCTGTGGAGCAGATGTGGGTCAGATCTATGGGGCAGGAGCTGCTGTGGGGCAGATGTGGGTCAGATCTATGGGGCAGGAGCTGCTGTGGAGCAGATCTGGGTAAGATCTATGTCGCAGGAGCTTCTGTGGGGCAGACGTGGCACATATCTATGGGGCAAAATCTGCTGTGGGGCTGATGTGGGTCAGATCTATGGGGCAGGAGATGCTGTGAGTCAGATCTATGAGGCAGGAGCTGCTGTGGGGCTGATGTGTGTCAGGTCTATGGGGCAGGAGCTGTTGTGGCGCAGATGTGGGTCAGATCATTGCGGCAGGAGCAGCAGTGGGGCAGATTTGGGTCCGATCTATGGGGCAGGAGCTGCTGTGGGGCAGATGTGGTCGGATTTATGGGGCAGGAGCTTCTGTGGGGCACTTGTGGGTCAGATATATGGGGCAGTAGCTGCTGTGGGTCAGATCTATTGGGCAGCAGCTGTTTTGCATATGATGTGTGTCAGATCTTTCGGGCAGGAGCTGCTGTGGGTCTGATGGGGGTCAGATCTATGGGGCAGGAGCTGCTGTGGGGCTGATGTGGGTCAGATCTATGGGGCAGGAGCTTCTGTGGGGCAGATGTAGGGCATATTTATGGGGAGGAGCTGCTGTGGTGCAGATGTGGGTCACATCTATGGGGTGGGAGATGCTGTGTGGCTGATGTGGGTCAAATCTATGGGGCAGGAGCTGCTGTGGGGCGCATGTGGGTCAGATCTATGGGGCAGGAGTTGCTGTTGGGCAGATGTGGGACATAAGTATGGGGCAAAATCTGCTGTGGGACTGATGTGGGTAAGATCTATGAGACAGGAGCTGCTGTGGTTCAGATCTATGGGGCAGGAGCAGCTCTGGGGCACATGTGGGTCAGATCTATGTGTTAGGAGCTGCTGTGGGGCACATGTGGGTAAGATCTATGGGGCAGGAGCTGCTGTCGAGATGATGTGGGTCAGACCTTTGGGTAGGAGCTGCTGTGGGGCAGATCTGTGTAAGATGTAAGTGGCAGGAGCTGCTGTGTGGCAGATGTGGGTCAGATCTATGGGGCAGGAGATGCTGTGGGGCAGATGTGGGTCAGATCTATGGGGCAAAGGCTGCTGTGTGGCAGATGTGGGTCAGATCTATGGGGCAGGAGCGGCTGTGGGGCACATGTGGGTCAGATCTATGGGGCAGGAGCTGCTGTGGCTGATGTGGGCCAGTTCTATGGGGCAGGAGATGCTGTGAGTGAGATGTATGAGGCAGGAGCTGCTGTGGAGCAGATGGGGGTCAGATCTATGGGGCAGGAGCTGCTGTGGGGCAGATGTGGGTCAGATCTATGGGGCAGGAGCTGCTGTGGAGCAGATCTGGGTAAGATCTATGTCGCAGGAGCTTCTGTGGGGCAGACGTGGCACATATCTATGGGGCAAAATCTGCTGTGGGGCTGATGTGGGTCAGATCTATGGGGCAGGAGATGCTGTGGGGAAGATGTGGGACAGATCTATGGGGCAAAGGCTGATGTGTGGGAGATGTGGGTCAGATCTATGGGGCAGGAGCTGCTGTGGGTCAGATGTGGGTCAGATCTATAGGTCAGGAGCTGCTGTGGCTGATGTGGGACAGTTCTATGGGGCAGGAGATGCTGTGAGTCAGATGTATGAGGCAGGAGCTGCTGTGGGGCAGATGGGGGTCAGATCTATGGGGCAGGAGATGCTGTGGGGCAGATGTGGGTCAGATCTATGGGCAGGAGCTGCTGTGCTGCACATGTTGGTAGGATCTATGGGGCAGGAGCTGCTGTGGGGCAGATGTGGGCCAGTTCTATGGGGCAGGAGATGCTGTGAGTCAGATGTGGGTCAGATCTATGGGGCAGGAGCTGCTGTGGGGCTGATGTTGGTCAGATCTTCGGGGCAGCAGCTGCTGTGGAGTAGATCTGGGTAAGATCTATGTCGCAGGAGCTGCTGTGGGGCAGACGTGGCACATATCTATGGGGCAAAATCTGCTGTGGGGCTGATGTGGGTCAGATCTATGTGGCAGGAGATGCTGTGAGTCAGATCTATGAGGCAGGAGCTGCTGTGGGGCTGATGTGTGTCAGGTCTATGGGGCAGGAGCTGTTGTGGCGCAGATGTGGGTCAGATCATTGCGGCAGGAGCAGCAGTGGGGCAGATTTGGGTCCGATCTATGGGGCAGGAGCTGCTGTGGGGCAGATGTGGTCGGATTTATGGGGCAGGAGCTTCTGTGGGGCACTTGTGGGTCTGATATATGGGGCAGTAGCTGCTGTGGGTCAGATCTATTGGGCAGCAGCTGTTTTGCATATGATGTGTGTCAGATCTTTCGGGCAGGAGCTGCTGTGGGTCTGATGGGGGTCAGATCTATGGGGCAGGAGCTGCTGTGGGGCTGATGTGGGTCAGATCTATGGGGCAGGAGCTTCTGTGGGGCAGATGTAGGGCATATTTATGGGGAGGAGCTGCTGTGGTGCAGATGTGGGTCACATCTATGGGGTGGGAGATGCTGTGTGGCTGATGTGGGTCAAATCTATGGGGCAGGAGCTGCTGTGGGGCGCATGTGGGTCAGATCTATGGGGCAGGAGTTGCTGTTGGGCAGATGTGGGACATAACTATGGGGCAAAATCTGCTGTGGGGCTGATGTGGGTAAGATCTATGAGACAGGAGCTGCTGTGGTTCAGATCTATGGGGCAGGAGCAGCTCTGGGGCACATGTGGGTCAGATCTATGTGTTAGGAGCTGCTGTGGGGCACATGTGGGTAAGATCTATGGGGCAGGAGCTGCTGTCGAGATGATGTGGGTCAGACCTTTGGGTAGGAGCTGCTGTGGGGCAGATCTGTGTAAGATGTAAGTGGCAGGAGCTGCTGTGTGGCAGATGTGGGTCAGATCTATGGGGCAGGAGATGCTGTGGGGCAGATGTGGGTCAGATCTATGGGGCAAAGGCTGCTGTGTGGCAGATGTGGGTCAGATCTATGGGGCAGGAGATGCTGTGGGGCAGATGTGGGTCAGATCTATGGGGCAAAGTCTGCTGTGTGGATGATGTGGGTCAGATCTATGGGGCAGGAGATGCTGTGGCTGATGTGTTCCAGTTCTATGGGGCAGGAGATGCTGTGAGTCAGATGTACGAGGCAGGAGATGCTGTGGGGCAGATGGGGGTCAGATCTATGGGGCAGGAGCTGCTGTGGGGCAGATGTGGGTCAGATCTATGGGGCAAAATCTGCTGTGGGGCTGATGTGGGTCAGATCCATGTGTTAGTAGCTGCTGTGGGGCACATGTGGGTCAGATCTATGGGGCAGGAGCTGCTGTCGAGATGATGTGGGTCAGATCTTTGGGTAGGAGCTGCTGTGGGGCAGGTCTGGCTAAGATGTATGGGGCAGGAGCTGCTGTGGGTCAGATGTGGGTCAGATCTATGGGGCAGGAGATGCTGTGGGGCAGATGTGGGTCAGATCTATGGGGCAGAGGCTGCTGTGTGGCAGATGTGGGTCAGATCTATGGGGCAGGAGATGCTGTGGAGCAGATGTGGGTCAGATCTATATGTCAGGAGCTGCTATGGCTGATATGGGCCAGTTCTATGGGGCAGGAGATGCTGTGAGTCAGATGTATGAGGCAGGAGCTGCTGTGGGGCAGATGTGGGTTAGATCTATGGGGCAGGAGATGCTGTGGGGCAGATGTGGGTCAGATCTATGGGGCAGGAGCTGCTGTGGGGCAGATGTGGGTCAGATCTATGGGGCAGGAGCTGCTGTGGGGCTGATGTTGGTCAGATCTATGTTGCAGGAGCTGATGTGGGGCAGATGTAGGGCATATCTATGGGGAGGGGCTGCTGTGGAGCAGATGTGGGTAAGATCTATAGGTCAGGAGCTGCTGTGGCTGATGTGGGTCAGTTCTATGGGGCAGGAGATGCTGTGAGTCAGATGTATTAGGCAGGAGCTGCTGTGGGGCAGATGGGGGTCAGATCTATGGGCAGGAGCTGATGTAGGGAAGATTTGGGTCTGATCTATGGGGCAGGAACTGCTGTGGTTCAGATCTATGGGGCAGGAGCAGCTGTGAGGCACATGTGGGTCAGATCTATGGTTTAGGTGCTGCTTTGGGGAAAATGTGGGTCAGATCTATGGGGCAGGAGATGCTCTGGGTCTGATGTGGGTCAGATCTATGGGGCAGGAGATGCTGTGAGTCAGATGTATGAGGCAGGAGCTGCTGTGGGGCTGATGTGGGTCAGATCTATGGGGCAGGAGCTGTTGTGGCGTAGATGTGGGTCAGATCTATGTTGCAGGAGCTGATGTGGGGCAGATGTAGGGCATATCTATGGGGAGGAGCTGCTGTGGTGCACATGTGGGTCACATCTATGGGGCGGGAGATGCTGTGTGGCTGATGTGGGTCAAATCTATGGGGCAGGAGCTGCTGTTGGGCACATGTGGGACATAACTATGGGGCAAAATCTGCTGTGGGGCTGATGTGGGTAAGATCTATGAGACAGGAGCTGCTGTGGTTCAGATCTATGGGGCAGGAGCAGCTCTGGGGCACATTTTGGTCAGATCTATGTGTTAGGAGCTGCTGTGGGGCACATGTGGGTCAGATCTATGGGGCAGGAGCTGCTGTCGAGATGATGTGGGTCAGATCTTTGGGTAGGAGCTGCTGTGGGGCAGATCTGAGTAAGATGTATGGGGCAGGAGCTGCTGAGGGTCAGATGTGGGTCAGATCTATGGGGCAGGAGCTGCTGTGGGGCAGATGTGGGTCAGATCTATGGGGCAGGAGCTGCTGTGGGTCAGATCTATAGGTCAGGAGCTGCTGTGGCTGATGTGGGCCAGTTCTATGGGGCAGGAGATGCTGTGAGTCAGATGTATGAGGCAGGAGCTGCTGTGGGGCAGATTTGGGTCCGATCTATGGGGCAGGAGCTGCTGTGGGGCAGATGTGGTCGGATTTATGGGGCAGTATCCTCTGTGGGGCACTTGTGGGTCAGATATATGGGGCAGTAGCTGCTGTGGGTCAGATCTATTGGGCAGCAGCTGTTTTGCATATGATGTGTGTCAGATCTATGGGGCAGGAGCTGCTGTGGTGCACATGTGGGTCAGATCTATGGGGCAGGAGCTGATGTGGGGCAGATGTAGGGCATATCTATGGGGAGGAGCTGCTGTGGTGCAGATGTGGGTCACATCTTTGGGGCGGGAGATGCTGTGTGGCTGATGTGGGTCAAATCTATGGGGCAGGAGCTGCTGTGGGGCGCATGTGGGTCAGATCTATGGGGCAGGAGTTGCTGTTGGGCAGATGTGGGACATAACTATGGGGCAAAATCTGCTGTGGGGCTGATGTGGGTAAGATCTATGAGACAGGAGCTGCTGTTGTTCAGATCTATGGGGCAGGAGCAGCTCTGGGGCACATGTGGGTCAGATCTATGTGTTAGGAGCTGCTGTGGGGCACATGTGGGTCAGATCTATGGGGCAGGAGCTGCTGTGGCTGATGTGGGCCAGTTCTATGGGGCAGGAGATGCTGTGAGTCAGATGTATGAGGCAGGAGCTGCTGTGGAGCAGATGTGGGTCAGATCTATGGGGCAGGAGCTGCTGTGGGGCAGATGTGGGTCAGATCTATGGGGCAGGAGCTGCTGTGGAGCAGATCTGGGTAAGATCTATGTCGCAGGAGCTTCTGTGGGGCAGACGTGGCACATATCTATGGGGCAAAATCTGCTGTGGGGCTGATGTGGGTCAGATCTATGGGGCAGGAGATGCTGTGAGTCAGATCTATGAGGCAGGAGCTGCTGTGGGGCTGATGTGTGTCAGGTCTATGGGGCAGGAGCTGTTGTGGCGCAGATGTGGGTCAGATCATTGCGGCAGGAGCAGCAGTGGGGCAGATTTGGGTCCGATCTATGGGGCAGGAGCTGCTGTGGGGCAGATGTGGTCGGATTTATGGGGCAGGAGCTTCTGTGGGGCACTTGTGGGTCAGATATATGGGGCAGTAGCTGCTGTGGGTCAGATCTATTGGGCAGCAGCTGTTTTGCATATGATGTGTGTCAGATCTTTCGGGCAGGAGCTGCTGTGGGTCTGATGGGGGTCAGATCTATGGGGCAGGAGCTGCTGTGGGGCTGATGTGGGTCAGATCTATGGGGCAGGAGCTTCTGTGGGGCAGATGTAGGGCATATTTATGGGGAGGAGCTGCTGTGGTGCAGATGTGGGTCACATCTATGGGGTGGGAGATGCTGTGTGGCTGATGTGGGTCAAATCTATGGGGCAGGAGCTGCTGTGGGGCGCATGTGGGTCAGATCTATGGGGCAGGAGTTGCTGTTGGGCAGATGTGGGACATAAGTATGGGGCAAAATCTGCTGTGGGACTGATGTGGGTAAGATCTATGAGACAGGAGCTGCTGTGGTTCAGATCTATGGGGCAGGAGCAGCTCTGGGGCACATGTGGGTCAGATCTATGTGTTAGGAGCTGCTGTGGGGCACATGTGGGTAAGATCTATGGGGCAGGAGCTGCTGTCGAGATGATGTGGGTCAGACCTTTGGGTAGGAGCTGCTTTGGGGCAGATCTGTGTAAGATGTAAGTGGCAGGAGCTGCTGTGTGGCAGATGTGGGTCAGATCTATGGGGCAGGAGATGCTGTGGGGCAGATGTGGGTCAGATCTATGGGGCAAAGGCTGCTGTGTGGATGATGTGGGTCAGATCTATGGGGCAGGAGATGCTGTGGCTGATGTGTTCCAGTTCTATGGGGCAGGAGATGCTGTGAGTCAGATGTACGAGGCAGGAGGTGCTGTGGGGCAGATGGGGGTCAGATCTATGGGGCAGGAGATGCTGTGGGG
The DNA here is from genome assembly GCF_054131305.1 of Coturnix japonica. Lineage (NCBI taxonomy): Eukaryota > Metazoa > Chordata > Aves > Galliformes > Phasianidae > Coturnix > Coturnix japonica. The sequence goes on along the minus strand of NC_140680.1, from coordinate 819,693 downwards.
CAGATGTGGGTCAGATCTATGGGGCAAAATCTGCTGTGGGGCTGATGTGGGTCAGATCCATGTGTTAGTAGCTGCTGTGGGGCACATGTGGGTCAGATCTATGGGGCAGGAGCTGCTGTCGAGATGATGTGGGTCAGATCTTTGGGTAGGAGCTGCTGTGGGGCAGGTCTGGCTAAGATGTATGGGGCAGGAGCTGCTGTGGGTCAGATGTGGGTCAGATCTATGGGGCAGGAGATGCTGTGGGGCAGATGTGGGTCAGATCTATGGGGCAGAGGCTGCTGTGTGGCAGATGTGGGTCAGATCTATGGGGCAGGAGATGCTGTGGAGCAGATGTGGGTCAGATCTATATGTCAGGAGCTGCTATGGCTGATATGGGCCAGTTCTATGGGGCAGGAGATGCTGTGAGTCAGATGTATGAGGCAGGAGCTGCTGTGGGGCAGATGTGGGTTAGATCTATGGGGCAGGAGATGCTGTGGGGCAGATGTGGGTCAGATCTATGGGGCAGGAGATGCTGTGGGGCAGATGTGGGTCAGATCTATGGGCAGGAGCTGCTGTGCTGCACATGTTGGTAGGGTCTATGGGGCAGGAGCTGCTGTGGGGCAGATGTGGGTCAGATCTATGGGGCAGGAGCTGCTGTGGGGCTGATGTTGGTCAGATCTATGTTGCAGGAGCTGATGTGGGGCAGATGTAGGGCATATCTATGGGGAGGAGCTGCTGTGGAGCAGATGTGGGTAAGATCTATAGGTCAGGAGCTGCTGTGGCTGATGTGGGTCAGTTCTTTGGGGCAGGAGATGCTGTGAGTCAGATGTATTAGGCAGGAGCTGCTGTGGGGCAGATGGGGGTCAGATCTATGGGGCAGGAGATGCTGTGGGGCAGATGTGGGTCAGATCTATGGGGCAGGAGCTGCTGTGGGGCAGATGTTGGTCAGATCTATGGGGCAGGAGCTGCTGTGGGGCAGATGGGGGTCAGATCTATGGGGCAGGAGGTGCTGTGGGGCAGATGTGGGTCAGATCTATGGGGCAAAGGCTGCTGTGTTGCAGATGTGGGTCAGATCTATAGGGCAGGAGATGCTGTGGGTCAGATGTGGGTCAGATCTATAGGTCAGGAGCTGCTGTGGCTGATGTGGGCCAGTTCTATGGGGCAGGAGATTCTGTGAGTCAGATGTATGAGGCAGGAGCTGCTGTGGGGCAGATGGGGGTCAGATCTATGGGGCAGGAGATGCTGTGGAGCAGATGTGGGTCAGATCTATGGGGCAGGAGCTGCTGTGGAGCAGATTTGGGTCAGATCTAGGGGGCAGGAGGTGCTGTGGGGCAGATGTGGGTTAGATCTATGGGCAGGAGCTGCTGTGCTGCACATGTTGGTAGGGTCTATGGGGCAGGAGCTGCTGTGGAGCAGATGTGGGGCATAACAATGGGGCAAAATCTGATGTGGGGCTGATGTGGGTAAGATCTATGAGACAGGAGCTGCTGTGGTTCAGATCTATGGGGCAGGAGCAGCTCTGGGGCACATGTGGGTCAGATCTATGTGTTAGGAGCTGCTGTGGGTCACATGAGGGTCAGATCTATGGGGCAGGAGCTGCTGTCGAGATGATGTGGGTCAGATCTTTGGGTAGGAGCTGCTGTGGTGCAGATCTGGGTAAGATGTATGGGGAAAAATCTGCTGTGGGTCAGATGTGGGTCAGATCTATGGGGCAGGAGCTGCTGTGGGTCAGATGTGGGTCAGATCTATGGGGCAAAGGATGCTGTGTGGAAGATGTGGGTCAGATCTATGGGGCAGGAGCTGCTGTGGCTGATGTGGGCCAGTTCTATGGGGCAGGAGATGCTGTGAGTCAGATGTATGAGGCAGGAGCTGCTGTGGGGCAGATGGGGGTCAGATCTAGGGGGCAGGAGATGCTGTGGAGCAGATGTGGGTCAGATCTATGGGGCAGGAGCTGCTGTGGGGCAGATGTGGGTTAGATCTATGAGACAGGAGCTGCTGTGGTTCAGATCTATGGGCAGGAGCAGCTCTGGGGCACATGTGGGTCAGATCTATGTGTTAGGAGCTGCTGTGGGGCACATGTGGGTCAGATCTATGGGGCAGGAGCTGCTGTCGAGATGATGTGGGTCAGATCTTTGGGTAGGAGCTGCTGTGGTGCAGATCTGGGTAAGATGTATGGGGCAAAATCTGCTGTGGGTCAGATGTGGGTCAGATCTATGGGTCAGGAGATGCTGTGGGGCAGATCTGTGTAAGATGAATGGGGCAGGAGCTGCTGTGGGTCAGATGTGGGTCAGATCTATGGGGCAAAGGATGCTGTGTGGAAGATGTGGGTCAGATCTATGGGGCAGGAGCTGCTGTGGGTCAGATCTATGGGGCAGGAGCTGCTGTGGGGCAGATGTGGGTTAGATCTATGAGACAGGAGCTGCTGTGGTTCAGATATATGGGGCAGGAGCAGCTCTGGGGCACATGTGGGTCAGATCTATGTGTTAGGAGCTGCTGTGGGGCACATGTGGGTCAGATCTAAGGGGCAGGAGCTGCTGTCGAGATGATGTGGGTCAGATCTTTGGGTAGGAGCTGCTGTGGGGCACACCTGGGTAAGATGTATGGGGCAGGAGCTGCTGTGGGTCAGATGTGGGTCAGATCTATGGGGCAGGAGCTGATGTGGGGCAGATGTGGGTCAGATCTATGGGGCAGGAGATGCTGTGGGGCAGATGTGGGTGAGATCTATGGGGTAAAGGCTGCTGTGTGGCAGATGTGGGTCAGATCTATGGGTCAGGAGCTGCTGTGGGTCAGATGTGGGTCAGATCTATAGGTCAGGAGCTGCTGTGGCTGATGTGGGCCAGTTCTATGGGGCAGGAGATGCTGTGTGTCAGATGTATGAGGCAGGAGCTGCTGTGGGGCAGATGGGGGTCAGATCTATGGGGCAGGAGCTGTTGTGGGGCTGATGTTGGTCAGATCTTTGGGGCAGCAAATGCTGTGGAGCAGATCTGGGTAAGATCTATGTCGCAGGAGCTGCTGTGGGGCAGACGTGGCACATATCTATGGGGCAAAGTCTGCTGTGGGGCTGATGTGGGTCAGATCTATGGGGCAGGAGATGCTGTGCGTCAGATGTATGAGGCAGGAGCTGCTGTGGGGCAGATGTGGGTCAGATCTATGGGCCAGGAGCTGCTGTGGGGCAGATGTGGGTTAAATCTATGGGCAAGAGCTGCTGTGCTGCACATGCTGGTAGGGTCTATGGGGCAGGAGCTGCTGTGGGGCAGATGTGGGTCAGATCTATGGGGCAGGAGCTGCTGTGGGGCTGATGTTGGTAAGATCTTTGGGGCAGCAGCTGCTGTGGAGTAGATCTGGGTAAGATCTATGTCGCAGGAGCTGCTTTGGGGCAGACGTGGCACATATCTATGGGGCAAAATCTGCTGTGGGGCTGATGTGGGTCAGATCTATGGGGCAGGAGATGCTGTGGAGCAGATGTGGGTCAGATGTATGAGGCAGGAGCTGCTGTGGGGCAGATGTGGGTTAGATCTATGAGACAGGAGCTGCTGTGGTTCAGATCTATGGGGCAGGAGCAGCTCTGGGACACATGTGGGTCAGATCTATGTGTTAGGAGCTGCTGTGGGGCAGATGTGGGTCAGATCTATGGGGCAGGAGCTGCTGTGGCTGATGTGGGCCAGTTCTATGGGGTAAAGACTGCTGTGTGGCAGATGTGGGTCAGATCTATGGGGCAGGAGCTGCTGTGGGTCAGATGTGGGTCAGATCTATGGGGCAGGAGCTGCTGTGGGGCTGATGTTGGTCAGATCTATGTTGCAGGAGCTGATGTGGGGCAGATGTAGGGCATATCTATGGGGAGGAGCTGCTGTGGTGCAGATGTGGGTCACATCTATGGGGCGGGAGATGCTGTGTGGCTGATGTGGGTCAAATCTATGGGGCAGGAGCTGCTGTTGGGCACATGTGGGACATAACTATGGGGCAAAATCTGCTGTGGGGCTGATGTGGGTAAGATCTATGAGACAGGAGCTGCTGTGGTTCAGATCTATGGGGCAGGAGCAGCTCTGGGGCACATTTTGGTCAGATCTATGTGTTAGGAGCTGCTGTGGGGCACATGTGGGTCAGATCTATGGGGCAGGAGCTGCTGTCGAGATGATGTGGGACAGATCTTTGGGTAGGAGCTGCTGTGGGGCAGATCTGAGTAAGATGTATGGGGCAGGAGCTGCTGAGGGTCAGATGTGGGTCAGATCTATGGGGCAGGAGCTGCTGTGGGGCAGATGTGGGTCAGATCTATGGGGCAGGAGCTGCTGTGGGTCAGATCTATAGGTCAGGAGCTGCTGTGGCTGATGTGGGCCAGTTCTATGGGGCAGGAGATGCTGTGAGTCAGATGTATGGGGCAGGAGCTGCTGTGGGGCAGATGTGGGTCAGATCTATGGGGCAGGAGCTGCTGTGGGGCAGATGTGGGTCAGATCTATGGGGCAGGAGCTGCTGTGGGGCTGATGTTGGTCAGATCTATGTTGCAGGAGCTGATGTGGGGCAGATGTAGGGCATATCTATGGGGAGGAGCTGCTGTGGAGCAGATGTGGGTAAGATCTATAGGTCAGGAGCTGCTGTGGCTGATGTGGGTCAGTTCTATGGGGCAGGAGATGCTGTGAGTCAGATGTATTAGGCAGGAGCTGCTGTGGGGCAGATGGGGGTCAGATCTATGGGCAGGAGCTGATGTAGGGAAGATTTGGGTCTGATCTATGGGGCAGGAACTGCTGTGGTTCAGATCTATGGGGCAGGAGCAGCTGTGAGGCACATGTGGGTCAGATCTATGGTTTAGGTGCTGCTTTGGGGAAAATGTGGGTCAGATCTATGGGGCAGGAGATGCTCTGGGTCTGATGTGGGTCAGATTTATGGGGCAGGAGATGCTGTGAGTCAGATGTATGAGGCAGGAGCTGCTGTGGGGCTGATGTGGGTCAGATCTAGGGGGCAGGAGCTGTTGTGGCGTAGATGTGGGTCAGATCTATGTTGCAGGAGTTGATGTGGGGCAGATGTAGGGCATATCTATGGGGAGGAGCTGCTGTGGTGCAGATGTGGGTCACATCTATGGGGCGGGAGATGCTGTGTGGCTGATGTGGGTCAAATCTATGGGGCAGGAGCTGCTGTTGGGCACATGTGGGACATAACTATGGGGCAAAATCTGCTGTGGGGCTGATGTGGGTAAGATCTATGAGACAGGAGCTGCTGTGGTTCAGATCTATGGGGCAGGAGCAGCTCTGGGGCACATTTTGGTCAGATCTATGTGTTAGGAGCTGCTGTGGGGCACATGTGGGTCAGATCTATGGGGCAGGAGCTGCTGTCGAGATGATGTGGGTCAGATCTTTGGGTAGGAGCTGCTGTGGGGCAGATCTGAGTAAGATGTATGGGGCAGGAGCTGCTGAGGGTCAGATGTGGGTCAGATCTATGGGGCAGGAGCTGCTGTGGGGCAGATGTGGGTCAGATCTATGGGGCAGGAGCTGCTGTGGGTCAGATCTATAGGTCAGGAGCTGCTGTGGCTGATGTGGGCCAGTTCTATGGGGCAGGAGATGCTGTGAGTCAGATGTATGAGGCAGGAGCTGCTGTGGGGCAGATTTGGGTCCGATCTATGGGGCAGGAGCTGCTGTGGGGCAGATGTGGTCGGATTTATGGGGCAGGATCCTCTGTGGGGTACTTGTGGGTCAGATATATGGGGCAGTAGCTGCTGTGGGTCAGATCTATTGGGCAGCAGCTGTTTTGCATATGATGTGTGTCAGATCTATGGGGCAGGAGCTGCTGTGGTGCACATGTGGGTCAGATCTATGGGGCAGGAGCTGATGTGGGGCAGATGTAGGGCATATCTATGGGGAGGAGCTGCTGTGGTGCAGATGTGGGTCACATCTTTGGGGCGGGAGATGCTGTGTGGCTGATGTGGGTCAAATCTATGGGGCAGGAGCTGCTGTGGGGCGCATGTGGGTCAGATCTATGGGGCAGGAGTTGCTGTTGGGCAGATGTGGGACATAACTATGGGGCAAAATCTGCTGTGGGGCTGATGTGGGTAAGATCTATGAGTCAGGAGCTGCTGTTGTTCAGATCTATGGGGCAGGAGCAGCTCTGGGGCACATGTGGGTCAGATCTATGTGTTAGGAGCTGCTGTGGGGCACATGTGGGTCAGATCTATGGGGCAGGAGCTGCTGTGGCTGATGTGGGCCAGTTCTATGGGGCAGGAGATGCTGTGAGTCAGATGTATGAGGCAGGAGCTGCTGTGGAGCAGATGTGGGTCAGATCTATGGGGCAGGAGCTGCTGTGGGGCAGATGTGGGTCAGATCTATGGGGCAGGAGCTGCTGTGGAGCAGATCTGGGTAAGATCTATGTCGCAGGAGCTTCTGTGGGGCAGACGTGGCACATATCTATGGGGCAAAATCTGCTGTGGGGCTGATGTGGGTCAGATCTATGGGGCAGGAGATGCTGTGGGGAATATGTGGGACAGATCTATGGGTCAAAGGCTGATGTGTGGCAGATGTGGGTCAGATCTATGGGGCAGGAGCTGCTGTGGGTCAGATGTGGGTCAGATCTATAGGTCAGGAGCTGCTGTGGCTGATGTGGGACAGTTCTATGGGGCAGGAGATGCTGTGAGCAGATGTATGAGGCAGGAGCTGCTGTGGGGCAGATGGGGGTCAGATCTATGGGGCAGGAGATGCTGTGGGGCAGATGTGGGTCAGATCTATGGGCAGGAGCTGCTGTGCTGCACATGTTGGTAGGATCTATGGGGCAGGAGCTGCTGTGGGGCAGATGTGGGCCAGTTCTATGGGGCAGGAGATGCTGTGAGTCAGATGTGGGTCAGATCTATGGGGCAGGAGCTGCTGTGGGTCTGATGTTGGTCAGATCTTTGGGGCAGCAGCTGCTGTGGAGTAGATCTGGGTAAGATCTATGTCGCAGGAGCTGCTGTGGGGCAGACGTGGCACATATCTATGGGGCAAAATCTGCTGTGGGGCTGATGTGGGTCAGATCTATGTGGCAGGAGATGCTGTGAGTCAGATCTATGAGGCAGGAGCTGCTGTGGGGCTGATGTGTGTCAGGTCTATGGGGCAGGAGCTGTTGTGGCGCAGATGTGGGTCAGATCATTGCGGCAGGAGCAGCAGTGGGGCAGATTTGGGTCCGATCTATGGGGCAGGAGCTGCTGTGGGGCAGATGTGGTCGGATTTATGGGGCAGGAGCTTCTGTGGGGCACTTGTGGGTCTGATATATGGGGCAGTAGCTGCTGTGGGTCAGATCTATTGGGCAGCAGCTGTTTTGCATATGATGTGTGTCAGATCTATGGGGCAGGAGCTGCTGTGGGGCTGATGTGGGTCAGATCTATGGGGCAGGAGCTTCTGTGGGGCAGATGTAGGGCATATTTATGGGGAGGAGCTGCTGTGGTGCAGATGTGGGTCACATCTATGGGGTGGGAGATTCTGTGTGGCTGATGTGGGTCAAATCTATGGGGCAGGAGCTGCTGTGGGGCGCATGTGGGTCAGATCTATGGGGCAGGAGTTGCTGTTGGGCAGATGTGGGACATAACTATGGGGCAAAATCTGCTGTGGGGCTGATGTGGGTAAGATCTATGAGACAGGAGCTGCTGTGGTTCAGATCTATGGGGCAGGAGCAGCTCTGGGGCACATGTGGGTCAGATCTATGTGTTAGGAGCTGCTGTGGGGCACATGTGGGTAAGATCTATGGGGCAGGAGCTGCTGTCGAGATGATGTGGGTCAGACCTTTGGGTAGGAGCTGCTGTGGGGCAGATCTGTGTAAGATGTAAGTGGCAGGAGCTGCTGTGTGGCAGATGTGGGTCAGATCTATGGGGCAGGAGATGCTGTGGGGCAGATGTGGGTCAGATCTATGGGGCAAAGGCTGCTGTGTGGCAGATGTGGGTCAGATCTATGGGGCAGGAGATGCTGTGGGGCAGATGTGGGTCAGATCTATGGGGCAAAGGCTGCTGTGTGGATGATGTGGGTCAGATCTATGGGGCAGGAGATGCTGTGGCTGATGTGTTCCAGTTCTATGGGGCAGGAGATGCTGTGAGTCAGATGTACGAGGCAGGAGATGCTGTGGGGCAGATGGGGGTCAGATCTATGGGGCAGGAGCTGCTGTGGGGCAGATGTGGGTCAGATCTATGGGGCAAAATCTGCTGTGGGGCTGATGTGGGTCAGATCCATGTGTTAGTAGCTGCTGTGGGGCACATGTGGGTCAGATCTATGGGGCAGGAGCTGCTGTCGAGATGATGTGGGTCAGATCTTTGGGTAGGAGCTGCTGTGGGGCAGGTCTGGCTAAGATGTATGGGGCAGGAGCTGCTGTGGGTCAGATGTGGGTCAGATCTATGGGGCAGGAGATGCTGTGGGGCAGATGTGGGTCAGATCTATGGGGCAAAGGCTGCTGTGTGGATGATGTGGGTCAGATCTATGGGGCAGGAGATGCTGTGGCTGATGTGTTCCAGTTCTATGGGGCAGGAGATGCTGTGAGTCAGATGTACGAGGCAGGAGATGCTGTGGGGCAGATGGGGGTCAGATCTATGGGGCAGGAGCTGCTGTGGGGCAGATGTGGGTCAGATCTATGGGGCAAAATCTGCTGTGGGGCTGATGTGGGTCAGATCCATGTGTTAGTAGCTGCTGTGGGGCACATGTGGGTCAGATCTATGGGGCAGGAGCTGCTGTCGAGATGATGTGGGTCAGATCTTTGGGTAGGAGATGCTGTGGGGCAGATGTGGGTCAGATCTATGGGGCAGGAGCTGCTGTGGGGCAGATGTTGGTCAGATCTATGGGGCAGGAGCTGCTGTGGGGCAGATGGGGGTCAGATCTATGGGGCAGGAGGTGCTGTGGGGCAGATGTGGGTCAGATCTATGGGGCAAAGGCTGCTGTGTTGCAGATGTGGGTCAGATCTATAGGGCAGGAGATGCTGTGGGTCAGATGTGGGTCAGATCTATAGGTCAGGAGCTGCTGTGGCTGATGTGGTCCAGTTCTATGGGGCAGGAGATTCTGTGAGTCAGATGTATGAGGCAGGAGCTGCTGTGGGGCAGATGGGGGTCAGATCTATGGGGCAGGAGATGCTGTGGAGCAGATGTGGGTCAGATCTATGTGGCAGGAGCTGCTGTGGAGCAGATTTGGGTCAGATCTATGGGGCAGGAGCTGCTGTGGGGCAGATGTGGGTTAGATCTATGGGCAGGAGCTGCTGTGCTGCACATGTTGGTAGGGTCTATGGGGCAGGAGCTGCTGTGGAGCAGATGTGGGGCATAACAATGGGGCAAAATCTGATGTGGGGCTGATGTGGGTAAGATCTATGAGACAGGAGCTGCTGTGGTTCAGATCTATGGGGCAGGAGCAGCTCTGGGGCACATGTGGGTCAGATCTATGTGTTAGGAGCTGCTGTGGGTCACATGAGGGTCAGATCTATGGGGCAGGAGCTGCTGTCGAGATGATGTGGGTCAGATCTTTGGGTAGGAGCTGCTGTGGTGCAGATCTGGGTAAGATGTGGGTCAGATCTATGGGGCAGGAGCTGCTGTGGGTCAGATGTGGGTCAGATCTATGGGTCAGGAGATGCTGTGGGGCAGATCTGTGTAAGATGAATGGGGCAGGAGCTGCTGTGGGTCAGATGTGGGTCAGATCTATGGGGCAAAGGATGCTGTGTGGAAGATGTGGGTCAGATCTATGGGGCAGGAGCTGCTGTGGGTCAGATCTATGGGGCAGGAGCTGCTGTGGGGCAGATGGGGGTTAGATCTATGAGACAGGAGCTGCTGTGGTTCAGATCTATGGGGCAGGAGCAGCTCTGGGGCACATGTGGGTCAGATCTATGTGTTAGGAGCTGCTGTGGGGCACATGTGGGTCAGATCTAAGGGGCAGGAGCTGCTGTCGAGATGATGTGGGTCAGATCTTTGGGTAGGAGCTGCTGTGGTGCACACCTGGGTAAGATGTATGGGGCAGGAGCTGCTGTGGGTCAGATGTGGGTCAGATCTATGGGGCAGGAGCTGCTGTGGGTCAGATGTGGGTCAGATCTATGGGGCAGGAGCTGATGTGGGGCAGATGTGGGTCAGATCTATGGGGCAGGAGATGCTGTGGGGCAGATGTGGGTCAGATCTATGGGGTAAAGGCTGCTGTGTGGCAGATGTGGGTCAGATCTATGGGTCAGGAGCTGCTGTGGGTCAGATGTGGGTCAGATCTATAGGTCAGGAGCTGCTGTGGCTGATGTGGGCCAGTTCTATGGGGCAGGAGATGCTGTGTGTCAGATGTATGAGGCAGGAGCTGCTGTGGGGCAGATGGGGGTCAGATCTATGGGGCAGGAGCTGTTGTGGGGCTGATGTTGGTCAGATCTATGGGGCAGCAGCTGCTGTGGAGCAGATCTGGGTAAGATCTATGTCGCAGGAGCTGCTGTGGGGCAGACGTGGCACATATCTATGGGGCAAAGTCTGCTGTGGGGCTGATGTGGGTCAGATCTATGGGGCAGGAGATGCTGTGCGTCAGATGTATGAGGCAGGAGCTGCTGTGGGGCAGATGTGGGTCAGATCTATGGGCCAGGAGCTGCTGTGGGGCAGATGTGGGTTAAATCTATGGGCAAGAGCTGCTGTGCTGCACATGTTGGTAGGGTCTATGGGGCAGGAGCTGCTGTGGGGCAGATGTGGGTCAGATCTATGGGGCAGGAGCTGCTGTGGGGCTGATGTTGCTAAGATCTTTGGGGCAGCAGCTGCTGTGGAGTAGATCTGGGTAAGATCTATGTCGCAGGGGCTGCTTTGGGGCAGACGTGGCACATATCTATGGGGCAAAATCTGCTGTGGGGCTGATGTGGGTCAGATCTATGGGGCAGGAGATGCTGTGGAGCAGATGTGGGTCAGATGTATGAGGCAGGAGCTGCTGTGGGGCAGATGTGGGTTAGATCTATGAGACAGGAGCTGCTGTGGTTCAGATCTATGGGGCAGGAGCAGCTCTGGGGCACATGTGGGTCAGATCTATGTGTTAGGAGCTGCTGTGGGGCACATGTGGGTCAGATCTATGGGGCAGGAGCTGCTGTCGAGATGATGTGGGTCAGATCTTTGGGTAGGAGCTGCTGTGGGGCAGATCTGTGTAAGATGTAAGTGGCAGGAGCTGCTGTGGGGCAGATGAGGGTCAGATCTATGGGGCAGGAGCTGCTGTCGAGATGATGTGGGTCAGATCTTTGGGTAGGAGCTGCTGTGGGGCAGATCTGTGTAAGATGTAAGTGGCAGGAGCTGCTGTGGGGCAGATGAGGGTCAGATCTATGGGGCAGGAGCTGCTGTGGGGCAGATGTGGGTCAGATCTATGGGGCAGGAGAAGCTGTGGGGCAGATGTGGGTCAGATCTATGGGGTAAAGGCTGCTGTGTGGCAGATGTGGGTCAGATCTATGGGGCAGGAGCTGCTGTGGGTCAGATGTGGGTCAGATCTATGGGGCAGGAGCTGCTGTGGCTGATGTGGGCCAGTTCTATGGGGCAGGAGATGCTGTGAGTCAGATGTATGAGGCATGAGCTGCTGTGGGGCAGATGGGGGTCAGGTCTATGGGGCAGGAGATGCTGTGGGGCAGATGTGGGTCAGATCTATGGGGCAGGAGCTGCTGTGGGGCAGATGTGGGTCAGATCTATGGGCAGGAGCTGCTGTGCTGCACATGTTGGTAGGGTCTATGGGGCAGGAGCTGCTGTGGGGCAGATGTGGGTCAGATCTATGGGGCAGGAGCTGCTGTCGAGATGATGTGGGTCAGATCTTTGGGTAGGAGCTGCTGTGGGGCAGATCTGGGTAAGATGTATGGGGCAGGAGCTGCTGTGGGGCACATGTGGGTCAGATCTATGGGGCAGGAGATGCTGTGGAGCAGATGTGGGTCAGATCTATGGGGCAGGAGCTGCTGTGGGGCTGATGTTGGTCAGATCTTTGGGGTAGCAGCTGCTGTGGAGCAGATCTGGGTAAGATCTATATCTCAGGATCTGCTGTGGGGCAGACGTGGAACATATCTATGGGGCAAAATCTGCTGTGGGGCTGATGTGGCTCAGATCTATAGGTCAGGAGCTGCTGTGGCTGATGTGGGCCAGTTCTATGGGGCAGGAGATGCTGTGAGTCAGATGTATGAGGCAGGAGCTGCTGTGGGGCAGATGGGGGTCAGATCTATGGGGCAGGAGATGCTGTGGGGCAGATGTGGGGTAGATCTATGGGCAGGAGATGCTGTGGGGCAGATGTGGGTCAGATCTATGGGGCAAAGGCTGCTGTGTGGCAGATGTGGGTCAGATCTATGGGGCAGGAGCTGCTGTGGGTTAGATGTGGGTCAGATCTATGGGGCAGGAGCTGCTGTGGCTGATGTGGGCCAGTTCTATGGGGCAGGAGATGCTGTGAGTCAGATGTATGAGGCAGGAGCTGCTGTGGGGCAGATGGGGGTCAGATCTATGGGGCAGGAGATGCTGTGTGGCAGATGTGGGGTAGATCTATGGGCAGGAGCTGCTGTGGAGCAGATTTGGGTCAGATCTATGGGGCAGGAGCTGCTGTGGGGCAGATGTTGGTCAGATCTATGGGGCAGGAGCTGCTGTGGGGCAGATGTGGGTCAGATCTATGGGGCAGGAGCTGCTGTGGGGCTGATGTTGGTCAGATCTATGGGGCAGCAGCTGCTGTGGAGCAGATCTGGGTAAGATCTATGTCGCAGGAGCTGCTGTGGGGCAGATGTGGGTCAGATCTATGGGGCAGGAGATTCTGTGGGGCAGATGTGGGTCAGATCTATGGGGCAAAGGCTGCTGTGTGGCAGATGTTGGTCAGATCTATGGGGCAGGAGCTGCTGTGGGTCAGATGTGGGCCAGTTCTATGGGGCAGGAGATGCTGTGAGTCAGATGTATGCGGCAGGAGCTGCTGTGGGGCAGATGGGGGTCAGATCTATGGGGCAGGAGATGCTGTGGGGCAGATGTGGGTCAGATCTATGGGGCAGGAGATGCTGTGGTGCAGATGTGGGTCAGATCTATGGGGCAGGAGCTGCTGTGGGGCTGATGTTGGTCAGATCTTTGGGGCAGCAGCTGCTGTGGAGCAGATCTGGGTAAGATCTATGTCTCAGGAGCTGCTGTGGGGCAGACGTGGCACATATCTATGGGGCAAAATCTGCTGTGGGGCTGATGTGGGTCAGATCTATAGGTCAGGAGCTGCTGTGGCTGATGTGGGCCAGTTCTATGGGGCAGGAGATGCTGTGAGTCAGATGTATGAGGCAGGAGCTGCTGTGGGGCAGATGTGGGTCAGATCTATGGGGCAGGAGATGCTGTGGGGCAGATGTGGAATAGACCTATGAGACAGGAGCTGCTGTGGTTCAGATCTATGGGGCAGGAGCAGCTCTGGGGCACATGTGGGTCAGATCTATGTGTTAGGAGCTGCTGTGGGGCACATGTGGGTCAGATCTATAGGGCAGGTGCTGCTGTCGAGATGATGTGCGTCAGATCTTTGGGTAGGAGCTGCTGTGGGGCAGATGTGGGTCAGATCTATGGGGCAGGATCTGCTGTGGGGCAGATGTCGGTCAGATCTATGGGGCAGGAGCTGCTGTGGGGCAGATGTGGGTCAGATCTATGGGGCAAAGGCTGCTGTGTTGCAGATGTGGGTCAGATCTATGGGGCAGGAGCTGCTGTGGGTCAGATGTGGGTCAGATCTATAGGTCAGGAGCTGCTGTGGCTGATGTGGGCCAGTTCTATGGGGCAGGAGATGCTGTGAGTCAGATGTATGAGGCAGGAGCTGCTGTGGGGCAGATGGGGGTCAGATCTATGGGGCAGGAGATGCTGTGGAGCAGATGTGGGTCAGATCTATGGGGCAGGAGCTGCTGTGGGGCAGATGTGGGTTAGATCTATGGGGCAGGAGCTGCTGTGCGGCTGATGTTGGTCAGATCTATGGGGCAGAAGATGCTGTGGCTGATGTGGGCCAGTTCTATGGGGCAGGAGATGCTGTGAGTCAGATGTATGAGGCAGGAGCTGCTGTGGGGCAGATGAGGGTCAGATCTATGGAACAGGAGATGCTGTGGAGCAGATGTGGGTCAGATCTATGGGGCAGGAGCTGCTGTGTGGCAGATGTGGGTTAGATCTATGAGACAGGAGCTGCTGTGGTTCAGATCTATGGGGCAGGAGCAGCTCTGGGGCACATGTGGGTCAGATCTATGTGTTAGGAGCTGCTGTGGGGCACATGTGGGTCAGATCTATGGGGCAGGAGCTGCTGTCGAGATGATGTGGGTCAGATCTTTGGGTAGGAGCTGCTGTGGGGCAGATCTGTGTAAGATGTAAGTGGCAGGAGCTGCTGTGGGTCAGATGTGGGTAAGATCTATGGGGCAGGAGCTGCTGTGGGGCAGATGTGGGTCAGATCTATGGGGCAGGAGCTGCTGTGGGGCAGATGTGGGTCAGATCTATGGGGCAGGAGATGCTGTGGGGCAGATGTGGGTCAGATCTATGGGGCAAAGGCTGCTGTGTGGCAGATGTGGGTCAGATCTATGGGGCAAAGGCTGCTGTGTGGCAGATGTGGGTCAGATCTATGGGGCAGGAGCTGCTGTGTGTCAGATGTGGGTCAGATCTATGGGGCAGGAGCTGCTGTGGCTGATGTTGGCCAGTTCTATGGGGCAGGAGATGCTGTGAGTCAGATGTATGAGGCAGGAGCTGCTGTGGGGCAGATGGGGGTCAGATCTATGGGGCAGGAGATGCTGAAGAGCAGATGTGGGTCAGATCTATGGGGCAGGAGCTGCTGTGGGGCAGATGTGGGTAAGATCTATGGGCAGGAGCTGCTGTGCTGCACAAGTTGGTAGGGTCTATGGGGCAGGAGCTGCTGTGGGGCAGATGTGGGTCAGATCTATGGGGCAGGAGCTGCTGTGGGGCTGATGTTGGTCAGATCTTTGGGGCAGCAGCTGCTGTGGAGCAGATCTGGGTAAGATCTATGTCGCAGGAGCTGCTGTGGGGCAGACGTGGCAAATATCTATGGGGCAAAATCTGCTGTGGGGCTGATGTGGGTCAGATCTATGGGGCAGGATCTCCTGTGGGGCAGATGGGGGTCAGATCTATGGGGCAGGAGATGCTGTGCGTCAGATGTATGAGGCAGGAGTTGCTGTGGGGCAGATGGGGGTCAGATCTATGGGGCAGGAGATGCTGTGGAGCAGATGTGGGTCAGATCTATGGGGCAGGAGCTGCTGTGTGGCAAATGTGGGTCAGATCTATGGGGCAGGAGCTGCTGTCGAGATGATGTGGGTCAGATCTTTGGGTAGGAGCTGCTGTGGGGCAGATCTGGGTAAGATGTATGGGGCTGGAGCTGCTGTGGGTCAGATGTGGGTCAGATGTATGGGGCAGGAGCTGCTGTGGGGCAGATGTGGGTCAGATCTATGGGGTAAAGGCTGCTGTGTGGCAGATGTGGGTCAGATGTATGGGGCAGGAGCTGCTGTCGAGATGATGTGGGTCAGATCTTTGGGTAGGAGCTGCTGTGGGGCAGATCTGGGTAAGATGTATGGGGCTGGAGCTGCTGTGGGTCAGATGTGGGTCAGATGTATGGGGCAGGAGCTGCTGTGGGGCAGATGTGGGTCAGATCTATGGGGTAAAGGCTGCTGTGTGGCAGATGTGGGTCAGATGTATGGGGCAGGAGCTGCTGTGGGTCAGATGTGGGTCAGATCTATGGGGCAGGAGCTGCTGTGTGGCAGATGTGGGTCAGATCTATAGGTCAGGAGCTGCTGTGGCTGATGTGGGCCAGTTCTATGGGGCAGGAGATGTTGTGAGTCAGATGTATGAGGCAGGAGCTGCTGTGGGGCAGATGGTGGTCAGATCTTTGGGGCAGGAGCTGCTGTGGGGCAGATGTGGGTTAGATCTATGGGCAGGAGCTGCTGTGCTGCACATGTTGGTAGGGTCTATGGGGCAGGAGCTTCTGTGGGGCAGATGTGGGTCAGATCTATGGGGCAGGAGCTGCTGTGGGGCTGATGTTGGTCAGATCTTTGGGGCAGCAGCTGCTGTGGATCAGATCTGGGTAAGATCTATGGCGCAGGAGCTGCTGTGGGGCAGACGTGGCACATATCTATGGGGCAAAATCTGCTGTGGGGCTGATGTGGGTCAGATCTATGGGGCAGGATCTCCTGTGGGGCTGATGTGGGTCAGATCTATAGGTCAGGAGCTGCTGTGGTTGATGTGGGCCAGTTCTATGGGGCAGGAGATGCTGTGAGTCAGATGTATGAGGCAGGAGCTGCTGTGGGGACGATGGGGTCAGATCTATGGGGCAGGAGATGCTGTGGAGCAGATGTGGGTCAGATCTATGGGGCAGGAGCTGCTGTGGGGCAGATGTGGGTTAGATCTATGAGACAGGAGCTGCTGTGGTTCAGATCTATGGGGCAGGAGCAGCTCTGGGGAACCTGCGGGTCAGATCTATGTGTTAGGAGCTGCTGTGTGGCAAATGTGGGTCAGATCTATGGGGCAGGAGCTGCTGTCGAGATGATGTGGGTCAGATCTTTGGGTAGGAGCTGCTGTGGGGCAGATTTGGGTAAGATGTATGGGGCAGGAGCTGCTGTGGGTCAGATGTGGGTCAGATGTATGGGGCAGGAGCTGCTGTGGGGCAGATGTGGGTCAGATCTATGGGGTAAAGGCGGCTGTGTGGCAGATGTTGGTCAGATGTATAGGTCAGGAGCTGCTGTGGCTGATGTGGGCCAGTTCTATGGGGCAGGAGATGTTGTGAGTCAGATGTATGAGGCAGGAGCTGCTGTGGGGCAGATGGGGGTCAGATCTATGGGGCAGGAGCTGCTGTGGGGCAGATGTGGGTCAGATCTATGGGGCAGGAGCTGCTGTGGGGTACGTGTGGGTCAGATCTATGGGGCAGGAGCTGCTGTGCTGCACATGTTGGTAGGGTATATGGGGCAGGAGCTGCTGTGGGGCAGATGTGGGTCAGATCTATGGGGCAGGAGCTGCTGTGGGGCTGCTGTTGGTCAGATCTTTGGGGCAGCAGCTGCTGTGGAGCAGATCTGGGTAAGATCTATGTCGCAGGAGCTGCTGTGGGGCAGACGTGGCACATATCTATGGGGCAAAATCTGCTGTGGGGCTGATGTGGGTCAGATCTATGGGGCAGGATCTCCTGTGGGGCTGATGTGGGTCAAATCAATGGGGCAGAGCTGCTCTGGGGCACATGTGGGTCAGATCTATGGAGCAGGAGCTGCTGTGGGGCAGATTTGAATCAGATCTATAGGGCAGGAGCTGCTGTGGGTCAGATCTATGGGCAGGAGCTGCTGTGGGGCACATGTGAGTTAGATCTATGGGGCAGGAGATGGTGTGGGGCAGATTTGGGTCAGATGTATGGGTCAGGAGCTGCTGTGTTGCTGATGAGGGTCAGATCTATGGGGCATGGGCTGCTGTGGTTCAGATCTACGGGACTGGAGCTGCAGTGGAGCACATGTGGGTCAGATCTATGGGGTAGAAGCTGTTGTGGGGCTGATGGTGGTTAGATCTATAAGGCAGGAGCTGCTGTGGGGCTGACTTGGGTCAGATCTATGGGGCAGGAGCTGCTTTGGGGCTGATGGTGGTTAGATCTATATGGCAGGAGCTGCTGTGGGGCACATGTGGGTCAGACCTATGGGGCAGGAGCTGCAGAGGGGATGATGTAGGTCAGATCTATGGGGCAGGAGTTGCTGTGGGGAATATGAGGGACATATCTATGGTGCAAAATCTGCTGTTGGACTGATGTGAGTCAGATCTATGAGTTTGGAGCTGCTGTGGGGCACATGTGGGTCAGATCTATGGGGCAGGAGATGCTGTGGGGCTGATTTGGGTCAGATCTATGTGGCAGGAGATGCTGTGGGTCAGATCTATGGGGCAGGAGCTGCTGTGGGGAACATGTGGGTCAGGTCTATGGTGCAGGAGCTGCTGTGGGCACATGTGGGTCAGATCTATGGGGCAGGAGCTGCTGTTGGGCAGATGTGGGGCATAACTATGGGGCAAAATCTTCTGTGGGGCTGATGTGGGTAAGATCTATGAGACAGGAGCTGCTGTGGTTCAGATCTATGGGGCAGGAGATGCTGTGGGGCTGATTTGGGTCAGATCTATGTGGCAGGAGATGCTGTGGGTCAGATCTATATGTTAGGAGCTGCTGTGGGGCACATGTGGGTCAGATCTATGGGGCAGGAGATGCTGTGGGGCAGATGTGGGTCAGATCTATGGGGCAGGAGCTGCTGTGGGTCAGATGTGGGTCAGATCTATTGGTCAGGAGCTGCTGTGGCTGATGTGGGCCAGTTCTATGGGGCAGGAGATGCTGTGAGTCAGATGTATGAGGAAGGAGCTGTTGTGGGGCAGATGGGGGTCAGATCTATGGAGCAGGAGCTGCTGTGGAGCAGATGTGGGTCAGATCTATGGGGCAGGAGCTGCTGTGGGGCAGATGTCGGGCAGATCTCTGGGCAGGAGCTGCTGTGCTGCACATGTTGGTAGGGTCTATGGGGCAGGAGCTGCTGTGGGGCAGATGTGGGTCAGATCTATGGGGCAGGAGCTGCTGTGGGGCTGATGTTGGTCAGATCTTTGGGGCAGCAGCTGCTGTGGAGCAGATCTGGGTAAGATCTATGTCGCAGGAGCTGCTGTGGGGCAGACGTGGCACATATCTATGGGGCAAAATCTGCTGTGGGGCTGATGTGGGTCAGATCTATGGGGCAGGATCTCCTGTGGGGCTGATGTGGGTCAAATCAACGGGGCAGAGCTGCTCTGGGGCACATGTGGGTCAGATCTATGGAGCAGGAGCTGCTGTGGGGCAGATTTGAATCAGATCTATAGGGCAGGAGCTGCTGTGGGTCAGATCTATGGGCAGGAGCTGCTGCGGGGCACATGTGAGTTAGATCTATGGGGCAGGAGATGGTGTGGGGCAGATTTGGGTCAGATGTATGGGTCAGGAGCTGCTGTGTTGCTGATGAGGGTCAGATCTATGGGGCATGGGCTGCTGTGGTTCAGATCTACGGGACTGGAGCTGCAGTGGAGCACATGTGGGTCAGATCTATGGGGTAGAAGCTGTTGTGGGGCTGATGGGGGTCAGATCTATAAGGCAGGAGCTGCTGTGGGGCTGACGTGGGTCAGATCTAGGGGGCAGGAGCTGCTTTGGGGCTGATGGTGGTTAGATCTATATGGCAGGAGCTGCTGTGGGGCACATGTGGGTCAGACCTATGGGGCAGGAGCTGCAGAGGGGATGATGTAGGTCAGATCTATGGGGCAGGAGTTGCTGTGGGGCAGATGAGGGACATATCTATGGTGCAAAATCTGCTGTTGGACTGATGTGAGTCAGATCTATGAGTTTGGAGCTGCTGTGGGGCACATGTGGGTCAGATCTATGGGGCAGGAGATGCTGTGGGGCTGATTTGGGTCAGATCTATGTGGCAGGAGATGCTGTAGGTCAGATCTATGAGTTTGGAGCTGCTGTGGGGCACATGTGGGTCAGATCTATGGGGCAGGAGATGCTGTGGGGCTGATTTGGGTCAGATCTATGTGGCAGGAGATGCTGTGGGTCAGATCTATGGGGCAGGAGCTGCTGTGGGGAACATGTGGGTCAGGTCTATGGGGCAGGAGCTGCTGTGGGCACATGTGGGTCACACTGGGACCCATATGGGGACAAAGGGAGACATCATAGAGACTCATAGGGACCTATTGGGACCAATAGGGACCCAAAGAGAGACATAGAGACCCCATAGAAAGCCATGGAGACCCCATAGAGGCACAAAGTGACACATAGAGGGACACCAAGACCCATAGAAACCAGATAGAGACTCCATATAGACACATAGGAACACATAGAGACCCACTGGGACAGTGAGACCACATATAGACTCATAGGGACACATTAGGAGTCATTAAGTCCCATAGGGACACATAGGACGACTTTGAAACATAGCAACCCATAGGGGGGACATTGGGACACATAGGTACACATTGTGACCCGTAGGAAGACACTGGGACCCATAGGGGGACATTGGGACACATAGGGACCCAATGAATTACAGTGGGGGACAGTGAGACCCATAGAGATACATAAGGACCCCGCTGAGACCCATAAGAGACCCCATAGAGGCACCTAGGGACCACATTGAAACTCATAGATACTTGTAGGAAGACATTTGGGCCCAGAGATATCCATAAGAGACCCCACAGAGACCCCATAGAGGCACATAGCAACCCATAGGGGGGACATTGGGACACGTAGGGAAACATTCTGACCCATAGGGAGACACTGGGACCCATATGGGGACATTGGGACACATAGGGACCCCTTGGACTACAGTGAGGGACAGCCAGACCATAGAGACACATAGAAACCCCGCTGAGACCCATAAGAGACCCCATAGAGGCACATAGGGACCACATTGAAACCCATAGATAGCTATAGGAAGATATTTGGGCCCAGAGATACCCATAAGAAACCACATACAAGCACATAGCAACCCATAGGGGGGACATTGGGACACATAGTGACCCATAGGGGGACATTGGGACACATAGGTACACATAGGGAGACACTGGGACCCATAGGGGGACATTGGGACACATAGTGACCCCATGGATTAAAGTGGGGGACAGTCAGATCCATCGAGACACATAGGGACCCTGCTGAGACCCATAAGAGACCCCATAGAGGAACATAGCAACCCATAGGGGGGACATAGGGACACATAGGGACACACCGTGACCCATGAGGAGACACTGGATCCCATAGGGGGACAATGGGACACATAAGGACCCCATGGATTACAGTGGGGGACAGTGAGACCCATAGAGACACATAGGGAACCCGCTGAGACCCATAAGAGACCCCATAGAGGCACCTAGGGACCTAATGTAACCCATAGATACCCACAGGGAGACATTTGGGCCCAGAGCTATCCATAAGAGAGCCCATTGAGGCACATAGCAACCCATAGGGGGGACATTGGGACACATAGGGACACATAGTGACCCATAGGGAGACACTGGGACCCATATGGGGATATTGGGACACATAGGGACCACATGGATTACAGTGGTGGACAGTGAGACCCATAGAGACACATAGGGACTTCGTTGAGACCCATAAGAGACCCCATAGAGGCACATAGGGACCACATTGAAACCCATAGATACCCTTAGGAATACATTTGGGACGATAGTTACCCATAAAAGACCCCATAGAGACCCCATAGAGGCACATAGCAAACCATAGTGGGGACATTGGGACACATAGGGACCCCATAGAGAGACATAGAGACATATAGGGACCCATTTAGAGGCATAATAACCCCATAGAGTCCTATAGGGACACCCAGAGATCCATAGGGAAACATTGGGACCCACAGGGGCTGTGTGGGAGATTGGTAATCACAGCCTGAACCTCTGATTAATCAGCTGAGGCAAGTGTGGGGTCAGCTGCGGGAGCACAGGTGAGAGTAATGGAGCTGCGCTCCCGGGAGGGCTGGAGCTCGACTCCACCTCCTCTGAGACCTCATTTAAGGGCTGACCCTCACTCGAGCCGCTTTCCATTATCTTTCCGAGCTCCCTGTTACCGGGTGAGGTCCCAGAAGACTGGAGGCTTGCCAACGTGACTCCCATTTCCAAGCAAGGTTGTCAGGAGGATCCGGGCAACTCCAGGCCTGTTAGCCTGACCTCGGTGCCAGGGAAGGGAATGGAACGAATTGTCTTGAGGGAGATGACAGATGCGGCAGGTGTGGGATGAGCAGGAGATCAGACCTAGCCAGCATGGGTTCGTGAAGGGCAGCTCCTGCTTGACCAATCTGATCTCCTTCTACGATCCTGTGACCCATCTGATGGATGAAGGAAAGAAAGAAAGGCTGTTGATGTGCTCTACTTGGACTTCAGCAAAGCCTTCACAACTGTCTCCCATGCTATTCTCCTACAAAAGCTGGCAGCCCTTTTCCAACCTTCAGAATTCTGTGATTCTGTGAGGCAGCATCTCTTGGACATCGCTCTGCAGTGAAGACCGCCCCAGCTTCCTCAGCGAAGGCATCACCACTGGTGAGTTTCTCTCTCGCTTAGAACCTCTGTACATTTGTTACCATCTTTGTTACCATCTGTATAGTTACCACCTAGACAGGGGGACATAGAGAGACACTGGGACCCATAGGGACCCATAGAGATCCAGAGGAAGATATTGGGACCCATAGAGAGACACAAGGACCCATAGAGACACATAGAGAAACATAGACAGTCATTGGGAGCCATAAGGATAAATTGAGACCCATAGAGACCCCATTGAGACCCATAGTGCCTCAAAGAAACCCATAGCGACCCCATAGTCACCCATAGCGCCCCATAGGAACACAAAGATACCCCATAGAGCCCCATAGTGACCCATAGGGGCCCAAAGAGACCCCATAGCACCCCATAGCTACTCCATAGTGCCCCATAGCAGCCCATGGAGCCTCATAGACACTCCATTGTGCCCCAGAGCACCCCATTGCACCCCATAGGGACCCATAGACACAGCATACTGCTCCATAGAGCCCCATAGCACCCCATAGTGCCTCACAGCACCCCATAGCACAACATAGTGCCACATAGACACCACATAAGGACATATAGCCGCGCCATAGAGCCCCACAGACATCCCATAGAGCCCCGTAGGCAACCCATTGTGCCCCATAGAGCTCCCATAGCCACCCATAGAAACTAATTTACCAAATAGACACACTATAGCGTTCCATAGACACCCCATAGAAACCTCAGAACGCCCCATAGAGCTCCATAGGCACCCCATAGAGCCCCATAGAGAACCCATAGAGGCACATAGCAACCCATAGGGGGGACATTGGGACACATAGTGACCCATAGGGAGACACTGGGACCCATAGGGTGACATTGGGACACATAGGGACACCATGGATTACATGGTTGATACAACCCATGTTGTATGTTTTCATGTTTATCAACATGGTTGATGTGGGTCAGATCTATGGGGCAGGAGCTGCTGTGGGGCACATGTGGGTCAGATCTATTGGGCCGGAGGTGCTGTGGGGCTGATGTAGGAAAGATCTATGGGGCAGGAGATGCTTTGGGGCAGATGTGGGTCAGGTCTATTGGGCTGGAGCTGCTGTGGGGCACTTGTGGGTCAGATCTATGAGGCAGGGGCTGCTGTGGGTCAGATCTATGGGGCAGGAACAAATGTGGGCCTGATGTTGGTCAGATTTATGGAGCGGGAGCTGCTGTGTTGCAGATGTGGGTCAGATCTATGTTGCAGGAGCTGATGTGGAGCAGATGTAGGGCATATCTATGGGGCAGGAGCTGCTGTGAGGCTGATGGGTGTTAGATCTATGGGGAGGAGCTGCTGTGGTGCAGATGTGGGTCACATCTATGGGGCGGGAGATGCTGTGGCTGATGTGGGTCAAATCTATGGGGCAGGAGCTGCTTTGGGGCTGATGGTGGTTAGATCTATGGGGCAGGAGCTGCTGTGAGGCGCATGTGGGTCAGACCTATGGGGCAGGAGCTGCTGTGGGGCGCATGTGGGTCAGATCTATGGGGCAGGAGTTGCTGTTGGGCAGATGTGGGACATAACTATGGGGCAAAATCTGCTGTGGGGCTGATGTGGGTAAGATCTATGAGACAGGAGCTGCTGTAGTTCAGATCTATGGGGCAGGAGCAGCTCTGGGGCACATGTGGGTCAGATCTATGTGTTAGGAGCTGCTGTGGGGCACATGTGGGTCAGATCTATGGGGCAGGAGCTGCTGTGGGGCAGATCTGGGTAAGATGTATGGGGCAGGAGATGCTGTGGGTCAGATGTGGGTCAGATCTATGGGGCAGGAGCTGCTGTGGGGCAGATGTGGGTCAGATCTATGGGGCAGGAGATGCTGTGGGGCAGATGTGGGTCAGATCTATGGGGCAAAGGCTGCTGTGTGGCAGATGGGGGTCCGATCTATGGGGCAGGAGCTGCTGTGGGTCAGATGTGGGTCAGATCTATAGGTCAGGAGCTGCTGTGGCTGATGTGGGCCAGTTCTAAGGGGCAGGAGATGCTGTGAGTCAGATGTATGAGGCAGGAGCTGCTGTGGGGCAGATGGGGGTCAGATCTATGGGGCAGGAGATGCTGTGGGGCAGATGTGGGTCAGATCTATGGGGCAGGAGCTGCTGTGGGGCAGATGTGGGTCAGATCTATGGGGCAGGAGCTGCTGTGCTGCACATATTGGTAGGGTCTATGGGGCAGGAGCTGCTGTGGGGCAGATGTGGGTCAGATCTATGGGGCAGGAGCTGCTGTGGGGCTGATGTTGGTCAGATCTTTGGGGCAGCAGCTGCTGTGGAGCAGATCTGGGTAAGATCTATGTCGCAGGAGCTGCTGTGGGGCAGACGTGGCACATATCTATGGGGCAAAATCTGCTGTGGGGCTGATGTGGGTCAGATCTATGGGGCAGGATCTCCTGTGGGGCTGATGTGGGTCAAATCAATGGGGCAGAGCTGCTCTGGGGCACATGTGGGTCAGATCTATGGAGCAGGAGCTGCTGTGGGGCAGATTTGAATCAGATCTATAGGGCAGGAGCTGCTGTGGGTCAGATCTATGGGCAGGAGCTGCTGCGGGGCACATGTGAGTTAGATCTATGGGGCAGGAGATGGTGTGGGGCAGATTTGGGTCAGATGTATGGGTCAGGAGCTGCTGTGTTGCTGATGAGGGTCAGATCTATGGGGCAGGAGCTGCTTTGGGGCTGATGGTGGTTAGATCTATATGGCAGGAGCTGCTGTGGGGCACATGTGGGTCAGACCTATGGGGCAGGAGCTGCAGAGGGGATGATGTAGGTCAGATCTATGGGGCAGGAGTTGCTGTGGGGAATATGAGGGACATATCTATGGTGCAAAATCTGCTGTTGGACTGATGTGAGTCAGATCTATGAGTTTGGAGCTGCTGTGGGGCACATGTGGGTCAGATCTATGGGGCAGGAGATGCTGTGGGGCTGATTTGGGTCAGATCTATGTGGCAGGAGATGCTGTGGGTCAGATCTATGGGGCAGGAGCTGCTGTGGGGAACATGTGGGTCAGGTCTATGGGGCAGGAGCTGCTGTGGGCACATGTGGGTCACACTGGGACCCATATGGGGATAAAGGGAGACATCATAGAGACTCATAGGGACCTATTGGGACCAATAGGGACCCAAAGAGAGACATAGAGATCCCATAGAAACCCATGGAGACCCCATAGAGGCACAAAGTGACACATAGAGGGACACCAAGACCCATAGAAACCAGATAGAGACTCCATATGGACACATAGGAACACATAGAGACCCACTGGGACAGTGAGACCACATATAGACTCATAGGGACACATTAGGAGCCATTAAGACCCATAGGGACACATAGGACGACTTTGAAACTTATAGATACCCAAAGGAAGACATTTGGGCCCAGAGATAACCATAAGAGACCCCATAGAGACCCCATAGGGGCACATAGCAACTCATAGGGGGGACATTGGGACACATAGGTACACATTGTGACCCGTAGGAAGACACTGGGACCCATAGGGGGACATTGGGACACATAGTGACCCCATGGATTAAAGTGGGGGACAGTCAGATCCATCGAGACACATAGGGACCCTGCTGAGACCCATAAGAGACCCCATAGAGGAACATAGCAACCCATAGGGGGGACATAGGGACACATAGGGACACACCGTGACCCATGAGGAGACACTGGATCCCATAGGGGGACAATGGGACACATAAGGACCCCATGGATTACAGTGGGGGACAGTGAGACCCATAGAGACACATAGGGAACCCACTGAGACCCATAAGAGAACCCATAGAGGCACCTAGGGACCTAATGTAACCCATAGATACCCACAGGGAGACATTTGGGCCCAGAGCTATCCATAAGAGAGCCCATTGAGGCACATAGCAACCCATAGGGGGGACATTGGGACACATAGGGACACATAGTGACCCATAGGGAGACACTGGGACCCATATGGGGATATTGGGACACATAGGGACCACATGGATTACAGTGGTGGACAGTGAGACCCATAGAGACACATAGGGACTTCGTTGAGACCCATAAGAGACCCCATAGAGGCACATAGGGACCACATTGAAACCCATAGATACCCTTAGGAATACATTTGGGACGATAGTTACCCATAAAAGACCCCATAGAGACCCCATAGAGGCACATAGCAAACCATAGTGGGGACATTGGGACACATAGGGACCCCATAGAGAGACATAGAGACATATAGGGACCCATTTAGAGGCATAATAACCCCATAGAGTCCTATAGGGACACCCAGAGATCCATAGGGAAACATTGGGACCCACAGGGGCTGTGTGGGAGATTGGTAATCACAGCCTGAACCTCTGATTAATCAGCTGAGGCAAGTGTGGGGTCAGCTGCGGGAGCACAGGTGAGAGTAATGGAGCTGTGCTCCCGGGAGGGCTGGAGCTCGACTCCACCTCCTCTGAGACCTCATTTAAGG
This sequence comes from Coturnix japonica, assembly GCF_054131305.1. Classification (NCBI taxonomy): domain Eukaryota; kingdom Metazoa; phylum Chordata; class Aves; order Galliformes; family Phasianidae; genus Coturnix; species Coturnix japonica. The sequence continues at coordinate 793,334 of NC_140680.1, read as the reverse complement.
GCTGACCCTCACTCGAGCCGCTTTCCATTATCTTTCCGAGCTCCCTGTTACCGGGTGAGGTCCCAGAAGACTGGAGGCTTGCCAACGTGACTCCCATTTCCAAGCAAGGTTGTCAGGAGGATCCGGGCAACTCCAGGCCTGTTAGCCTGACCTCGGTGCCAGGGAAGGGAATGGAACGAATTGTCTTGAGGGAGATGACAGATGCGGCAGGTGTGGGATGAGCAGGAGATCAGACCTAGCCAGCATGGGTTCGTGAAGGGCAGCTCCTGCTTGACCAATCTGATCTCCTTCTACGATCCTGTGACCCATCTGATGGATGAAGGAAAGAAAGAAAGGCTGTTGATGTGCTCTACTTGGACTTCAGCAAAGCCTTCACAACTGTCTCCCATGCTATTCTCCTACAAAAGCTGGCAGCCCTTTTCCAACCTTGAGAATTCTGTGATTCTGTGAGGCAGCATCTCTTGGACATCGCTCTGCAGTGAAGACCGCCCCAGCTTCCTCAGCGAAGGCATCACCACTGGTGAGTTTCTCTCTCGCTTAGAACCTCTGTACATTTGTTACCATCTTTGTTACCATCTGTATAGTTACCACCTAGACAGGGGGACATAGAGAGACACTGGGACCCCTAGGGACCCATAGAGATCCAGAGGAAGACATTGGGACCCATAGAGAGACACTGGGACCCATAGGGACACATAGAGAGACACTGGGACCCATAGGGACACATAGAGACCCATAGACAGTCATTGGGAGCCATAAGGATAAATTGAGACCCATAGAGACCCCATTGAGACCCATAGTGCCTCAAAGAAACCCATAGCGACCCCATAGTCACCCATAGCGCCCCATAGGAACACAAAGATACCCCATAGAGCCCCATAGTGACCCATAGGGGCCCAAAGAGACCCCATAGCACCCCATAGCTACTCCATAGTGCCCCATAGCAGCCCATGGAGCCTCATAGTCACTCCATTGTGCCCCAGAGCACCCCATTGCACCCCATAGGGACCCATAGACACAGCATACTGCTCCATAGAGCCCCATAGACACCCCATAGTTCCCCACAGCACCCCATAGCAGCCCACAGTGCCCCATAGACACCACATAAGGCCCTACAGCCACACCATAGAGCCCAATTGAACCAAATAGACACCCCATATCGCCCCATAGTGCCTGTAGACACCCCATAGAGCCCCATAGAAACTCACTGAACCCCATACAGACCCCATGCAGACCCCATGGATCCCCACAGACAACCCATAGATCCCCAAAGACACCCCATAGACTCCCCATAGAGCCCCATAGGGACCTCATAGCGCCCCATAGAGACCCCATTCTTCCGCATAGAGTCCCATAGCAAACCATAGCACCCCATAGTCACCCATAGCGCCCCATAGGAACCCAAGGATACCCCAAAGCACCCCATAGCCACCCTACAGCACCGCATAGCCACCACATAGAGCCCCATAGACACCACATAGTGACCCATAGTGACCCATAGGGGTACAAAGAGACCACAAATCATCCCATAGCTACTCCACGGTGCCCCATAGCAGCCCATGGAGCCTCATAGACACTCTCTTGTGCCCCACAGCGCCCCATTGCACCCCATAGGGACCCATAGACACCCTATACTGCTCCATAGAGCCCCATAGCACCCCATAGTGCCTCACAGCACCCCATAGCACAACATAGTGCCACATAGACACCACATAAGGACATATAGCCGCACCATAGAGCCCCACAGACATCCCATAGAGCCCCGTAGGCAAGCCATTGTGCCCCATAGAGCTCCCATAGCCACCCATAGAAACTAATTTACCAAATAGACACACCATAGCGTTCCATAGACACCCCATAGAAACCTCAGAACGCCCCATAGAGCTCCATAGGCACCCCATAGAGCCCCATAGAGAACCCATAGAGGCACATAGCAACCCATAGGGGGGCATTGGGACACATAGGGACACATAGTGATCCATAGGGAGACACTGGGACCCATAGGGTGACATTGGGACACACAGGAACACCATGGATTACATGGTTGATACAACCCATGTTGTATGTTTTCATGTTTATCAACATGGTTGATGTGGGTCAGATCTATGGGGCAGGAGCTGCTGTGGGGCACATGTGGGTCAGATCTATTGGGCAGGAGGTGCTGTGGGGCTGATGTAGGAAAGATCTATGGGGCAGGAGATGCTTTGGGGCAGATGTGGGTCAGGTCTATTGGGCTGGAGCTGCTGTGGGGCACTTGTGGGTCAGATCTATGAGGCAGGGGCTGCTGTGGGTCAGATCTATGGGGCAGGAACAAATGTGGGCCTGATGTTGGTCAGATTTATGGAGCGGGAGCTGCTGTGTTGCAGATGTGGGTCAGATCTATGTTGCAGGAGCTGATGTGGGGCAGATGTAGGGCATATCTATGGGGCAGGAGCTGCTGTGAGGCTGATGGGTGTTAGATCTATGGGGAGGAGCTGCTGTGGTGCAGATGTGGGTCACATCTATGGGGCGGGAGATGCTGTGGCTGATGTGGGTCAAATCTATGGGGCAGGAGCTGCTTTGGGGCTGATGGTGGTTAGATCTATGGGGCAGGAGCTGCTGTGAGGCGCATGTGGGTCAGACCTATGGGGCAGGAGCTGCTGTGGGGCGCATGTGGGTCAGATCTATGGGGCAGGAGTTGCTGTTGGGCAGATGTGGGACATAACTATGGGGCAAAATCTGCTGTGGGGCTGATGTGGGTAAGATCTATGAGACAGGAGCTGCTGTGGTTCAGATCTATGGGGCAGGAGCAGCTCTGGGGCACATGTGGGTCAGATCTATGTGTTAGGAGCTGCTGTGGGGCACATGTGGGTCAGATCTATGTGGCAGGAGCTGCTGTCGAGATGATGTGGTTCAGATCTATGGGGCAGGAGCTGCTGTGGGGCAGATCTGGGTAAGATGTATGGGGCAGGAGCTGCTGTGGGTCAGATGTGGGTCAGATCTATGGGGCAGGAGCTGCTGTGGGGCAGATGTGGGTCAGATCTATGGGGCAGGAGCAGCTGTGGGTCAGATCTATAGGTCAGGAGCTGCTGTGGCTGATGTGGGCCAGTTCTATGGGGCAGGAGATGCTGTGAGTCAGATGTATGAGGCAGGAGCTGCTGTGGGGCAGATGGGGGTCAGATCTATGGGGCAGGAGATGCTGTGGAGCAGATGTGGGTCAGATCTATGGGGCAGGAGCTGCTGTGGGGCAGATGTGGGTCAGATCTATGGGCAGGAGCTGCTGTGCTGCACATGTTGGTAGGGTCTATGGGGCAGGAGCTGCTGTGGGGCAGATGTGGGTCAGATCTATGGGGCAGGAGCTGCTGTGGGGCTGATGTTGGTCAGATCTTTGGGGCAGCAGCTGCTGTGGAGCAGATCTGGGTAAGATCTATGTCGCAGGAGCTGCTGTGGGGCAGACGTGGCACATATCTATGGGGCAAAATCTGCTGTGGGTCTGATGTGGGTCAGATGAATGGGGCAGGATCTCCTGTGGGGCTGATGTGGGTCAAATCAATGGGGCAGAGCAGCTCTGGGGCATATGTGGGTCAGATCTATGGAGCAGGAGCTGCTGTGGGTCAGATCTATGGGCAGGAGCTGCTGTGGGGCACATGTGAGTTAGATCTATGGGGCAGGAGATGGTGTGGGGCAGATTTGGGTCAGATGTATGGGGCAGGAGCTGCTGTGTTGCTGATGAGGGTCAGATCTATGGGGCATGGGCTGCTGTGGTTCAGATCTACGGGACTGGAGCTGCAGTGGAGCACATGTGGGTCAGATCTATGGGGTAGAAGCTGTTGTGGGGCTGATGGGGGTCATATCTATAAGGCAGGAGCTGCTGTGGGGCTGACTTGGGTCAGATCTATGGGGCAGGAGCTGCTTTGGGGCTGATGGTGGTTAGATCTATATGGCAGGAGCTGCTGTGGGGCACATGTGGGTCAGACCTATGGGGCAGGAGCTGCAGAGGGGATGATGTAGGTCAGATCTATGGTGCAGGAGTTGCTGTGGGGAATATGAGGGACATATCTATGGTGCAAAATCTGCTGTTGGACTGATGTGAGTCAGATCTATGAGTTTGGAGCTGCTGTGGGGAACATGTGGGTCAGGTCTATGGGGCAGGAGCTGCTGTGGGCACATGTGGGTCAGATCTATGGGGCAGGAGTTGCTGTTGGGCAGATGTGGGGCATAACTATGGGGCAAAATCTGCTGTGGGGCTGATGTGGGTAAGATCTATGAGACAGGAGCTGCTGTGGTTCAGATCTATGGGGCAGGAGCAGCTCTGGGGCACATGTGGGTCAGATCTATGTGTTAGGAGCTGCTGTGGGGCACATGTGGGTCAGATCTATGGGGCAGGAGCTGCTGTGTGGCAGATGTGGGTCAGATCTATGGGGCAGGTGATGCTGTGGGTCAGATCTATAGGTCAGGAGCTGCTGTGGCTGATGTGGGCCAGTTCTATGGGGCAGGAGATGCTGTGGGTCAGATCTATGGGGCAGGAGCTGCTGTGGGGAACATGTGGGTCAGGTCTATGGGGCAGGAGCTGCTGTGGGCACATGTGGGTCAGATCTATGTGTTAGGAGCTGCTGTGGGGCACATGTGGGTCAGATCTATGTGTTAGGAGCTGCTGTGGGGCACATGTGGCTCAGATCTATGGGGCAGGAGATGCTGTGGGGCAGATGTGGGTCAGATCTATGGGGCAAAGGCTGCTGTGTGGCAGATGTGGGTCAGATCTATGGGGCAGGAGCTGCTGTTGGGCAGATGTGGGGCATAACTATGGGGCAAAATCTGCTGTGGGGCTGATGTGGGTAAGATCTATGAGACAGGAGCTGCTGTGGTTCAGATCTATGGGGCAGGAGCAGCTCTGGGGCACATGTGGGTCAGATCTATGTGTTAGGAGCAGCTGTGGGGCAGATGTGGGTCAGATCTATGGGGCAAAGGCTGCTGTGTGGCAGATGTGGGTCAGATCTATGGGGCAGGAGCTGCTGTGGGTCAGATGTGGGTCAGATCTATAGGTCAGGAGCTGCTGTGGCTGATGTGGGCCAGTTCTAAGGGGCAGGAGATGCTGTGAGTCAGATGTATGAGGCAGGAGCTGCTGTGGGGCAGATGGGGGTCAGATCTATGGGGCAGGAGATGCTGTGGAGCAGATGTGGGTCAGATCTATAGGTCAGGAGCTGCTGTGGCTGATGTGGTCCAGTTCTATGGGGCAGGAGATGCTGTGAGTCAGATGTATGAGGCAGGAGCTGCTGTGGGGCGGATGGGGGTCAGATCTATGGGGCAGGAGCTGCTGTGGAGCAGATGTGGGTCAGATCTATGGGGCAGGAGCTGCTGTGGGGCAGATGTGGGTCAGATCTATGGGGCAGGAGCTGCTGTGGGGCTGATGTTGGTCAGATCTTTGGGGCAGCAGCTGCTGTGGAGCAGATCTGGGTAAGATCTATGTCGCAGGAGCTGCTGTGGGGCAGACGTGGCACATATCTATGGGGCAAAATCTGCTGTGGGGCTGATGTGGGTCAGATCAATGGGCAGGATCTCCTGTGGGGCTGATGTGGGTCAAATCAATGGGGCAGGAGCTGCTCTGGGGCACATGTGGGTCAGATCTATGGAGCAGGAGCTGCTGTGGGGCAGATTTGAATCAGATCTATAGGGCAGGAGCTGCTGTGGTTCAGATCTACGCGACTGGAGCTGCAGTGGAGCACATGTGGGTCAGATCTATGGGGTAGAAGCTGTTGTGGGGCTGATGGTGGTTAGATCTATAAGGCAGGAGCTGCTGTGGGGCTGACTTGGGTCAGATCTATGGGGCAGGAGCTGCTTTGGGGCTGATGGTGGTTAGATCTATATGGCAGGAGCTGCTGTGGGGCACATGTGGGTCAGACCTATGGGGCAGGAGCTGCAGAGGGGATGATGTAGGTCAGATCTATGGGGCAGGAGTTGCTGTGGGGAATATGAGGGACATATCTATGGTGCAAAATCTGCTGTTGGACTGATGTGAGTCAGATCTATGAGTTTGGAGCTGCTGTGGGGCACATGTGGGTCAGATCTATGGGGCAGGAGATGCTGTGGGGCTGATTTGGGTCAGATCTATGTGGCAGGAGATGCTGTGGGTCAGATCTATGGGGCAGGAGCTGCTGTGGGGAACATGTGGGTCAGGTCTATGGGGCAGGAGCTGCTGTGGGCACATGTGGGTCACACTGGGACCCATATGGGGACAAAGGGAGACATCATAGAGACTCATAGGGACCTATTGAGACCAATAGGGACCCAAAGAGAGACATAGAGACCCCATAGAAAGCCATGGAGACCCCATAGAGGCACAAAGTGACACATAGAGGGACACCAAGACCCATAGAAACCAGATAGAGACTCCATATAGACACATAGGAACACATAGAGACCCACTGGGACAGTGAGACCACATATAGACTCATAGGGACACATTAGGAGCCATTAAGACCCATAGGGACACATAGGACGACTTTGAAACTTATAGATACCCAAAGGAAGACATTTGGGCCCAGAGATAACCATAAGAGACCCCATAGAGACCCCATAGGGGCACATAGCAACCCATAGGGGGGACATTGGGACACATAGGTACACATTGTGACCCGTAGGAAGACACTGGGACCCATAGGGGGACATTGGGACACATAGGGACCCAATGAATTACAGTGGGGGACAGTGAGACCCATAGAGATACATAAGGACCCCGCTGAGACCCATAAGAGACCCCATAGAGGCACCTAGGGACCACATTGAAACTCATAGATACTTTTAGGAAGACATTTGGGCCCAGAGATATCCGTAAGAGACCCCACAGAGACCCCATAGAGGCACATAGCAACCCATAGGGGGGGCATTGGGACACGTAGGGAAACGTTCTGACCCATAGGGAGACACTGGGACCCATATGGGGACATTGGGACACATAGGGACCCCTTGGACTACAGTGGGGGACAGCCAGACCCATAGAGACACATAGAAACCCTGCTGAGACCCATAAGAGACCCCATAGAGGCACATAGGGACCACATTGAAACCCATAGATAGCTATAGGAAGATATTTGGGCCCAGAGATACCCATAAGAAACCACATACAAGCACATAGCAACCCATAGGGGGGACATTGGGACACATAGTGACCCATAGGGGGACATTGGGACACATAGGTACACATAGGGAGACACTGGGACCCATAGGGGGGACATTGGGACACATAGGGACACACCGTGACCCATGAGGAGACACTGGATCCCATAGGGGGACAATGGGACACATAAGGACCCCATGGATTACAGTGGGGGATAGTGAGACCCATAGAGACACATAGGGACTTCGTTGAGACCCATAAGAGACCCCATAGAGGCACATAGGGACCACATTGAAACCCATAGATACCCTTAGGAATACATTTGGGACGATAGTTACCCATAAAAGACCCCATAGAGACCCCATAGAGGCACATAGCAAACCATAGTGGGGACATTGGGACACATAGGGACCCCATAGAGAGACATAGAGACATATAGGGACCCATTTAGAGGCATAATAACCCCATAGAGTCCTATAGGGACACCCAGAGATCCATAGGGAAACATTGGGACCCACAGGGGCTGTGTGGGAGATTGGTAATCACAGCCTGAACCTCTGATTAATCAGCTGAGGCAAGTGTGGGGTCAGCTGCGGGAGCACAGGTGAGAGTAATGGAGCTGCGCTCCCGGGAGGGCTGGAGCTCGACTCCACCTCCTCTGAGACCTCATTTAAGGGCTGACCCTCACTCGAGCCGCTTTCCATTATCTTTCCGAGCTCCCTGTTACCGGGTGAGGTCCCAGAAGACTGGAGGCTTGCCAACGTGACTCCCATTTCCAAGCAAGGTTGTCAGGAGGATCCGGGCAACTCCAGGCCTGTTAGCCTGACCTCGGTGCCAGGGAAGGGAATGGAACGAATTGTCTTGAGGGAGATGACAGATGCGGCAGGTGTGGGATGAGCAGGAGATCAGACCTAGCCAGCATGGGTTCGTGAAGGGCAGCTCCTGCTTGACCAATCTGATCTCCTTCTACGATCCTGTGACCCATCTGATGGATGAAGGAAAGAAAGAAAGGCTGTTGATGTGCTCTACTTGGACTTCAGCAAAGCCTTCACAACTGTCTCCCATGCTATTCTCCTACAAAAGCTGGCAGCCCTTTTCCAACCTTGAGAATTCTGTGATTCTGTGAGGCAGCATCTCTTGGACATCGCTCTGCAGTGAAGACCGCCCCAGCTTCCTCAGCGAAGGCATCACCACTGGTGAGTTTCTCTCTCGCTTAGAACCTCTGTACATTTGTTACCATCTTTGTTACCATCTGTATAGTTACCACCTAGACAGGGGGACATAGAGAGACACTGGGACCCATAGGGACCCATAGAGATCCAGAGGAAGATATTGGGACCCATAGAGAGACACGGGGACCCATAGAGACACATAGAGAAACATAGACAGTCATTGGGAGCCATAAGGATAAATTGAGACCCATAGAGACCCCATTGAGACCCATAGTGCCTCAAAGAAACCCATAGCGACCCCATAGTCACCCATAGCGCCCCATAGGAACACAAAGATACCCCATAGAGCCCCATAGACACCCCATAGTGACCCATAGGGGCCCAAAGAGACCCCATAGCACCCCATAGCTACTCCATAGTGCCCCATAGCAGCCCATGGATCCTCATAGACACTCCATTGTGCCCCAGAGCACCCCATTGCACCCCATAGGGACCCATAGACACAGCATACTGCTCCATAGAGCCCCATAGACACCCCATAGTTCCCCACAGCACCCCATAGCAGCCCACAGTGCCCCATAGACACCACATAAGGCCCTACAGCCACACCATAGAGCCCAATTGAACCACATAGACACCCCATATCGCCCCATAGTGCCTGTAGACAACCCATAGTGCCCCATAGAGACCCACTGAACCCCATACAGACCCCATAGAGCCCCACAGACAACCCATAGATCCCCAAAGACACCCCATAGACTCCCCATAGAGCCCCATAGGGACCTCATAGCGGCCCATAGAGACCCCATTCTTCCGCATAGAGCCCCATAGCAAACCATAGCACCCCATAGTCACCCATAGCGCCCCATAGGAACCCAAGGATACCCCAAAGCAACCCATAGCCACCCTACAGCACCGCATAGCAACCCCATAGGGCCCCATAGACACCACATAGTGACCCATAGCGCTCCATAGGGGCACAAAGAGACCCCAAATCATCCCATAGCTACTCCACAGTGCCCCATAGCAGCCCATGGAGCCTCATAGACACTCCCTTGTGCCCCACAACGCCCCATTGCACCCCATAGGGACCCATAGACACCCTATACTGCTCCATAGAGCCCCATAGCACCCCATAGTGCCTCACAGCACCCCATAGCACAACATAGTGCCACATAGACACCACATAAGGATATATAGCCGCGCCATAGAGCCCCATAGACATCCCATAGAGCCCCATAGGTAACCCATTGTGCCCCATAGATCTCCCATAGCCACCCATAGAAACTCATTTTGCCACATAGACACACCATAGCGTTCCATAGACACCCCATAGAAACCTCAGAACGCCCCATAGTACTCCATAGAGCTCCATAGGCACCCCATAGAGCCCCATAGAGAACTCAAAGAGGCACATAGCAACCCATAGGGGGGACATTGGGACACATATGGACACAAAGTGACCCATAGGGAGACACTGGGACCCATAGGGTGACATTGGGACACATAGGGACACCATGGATTACAGTGGGGGACAGTGATACCCGTAGAGACACATAGAGACTCTGCTGAGACCAATAAGAGTCCCCATAGAGGCACATAGGGACCACAATGAAACCCATAGATACCCATAGGAGGAAATTTCAGCCCATAGATACAAAAAAGAGACCCCATAGAGACACATAGCTACCCATAGGGCAGATATTGGGACACATAGGGACACATAGTGACCCATAGGGAGACACTGGGACCCATAGGGGGACATTGGGACACATAGAGACCCCATGGATTAAGGTGGGGGACAGTGAGACCCATAGAGGCACATAGGGACAACATTGAAACCCATAGATACCCATAGGAAGACATTTGGGCCCAGAAATACCCATAAGAGACCACATAGAGACCCCATAGAGGTACATAGCAACCCATAGTGTGGACATTGGGACACAGAGTGACCCCATGGATTACAGTGGGGAACAGTGAGACCCGTAGAGACACATAGGGGCTCCACTGATACCCATAAGAGACCCCATAGAGGCACATAGGGACCTCATTGAAACCCATAGATACCCATAGGAAGACATTTGGGCCCAGAGATACCAATAAGAGTCCCCATAGAAACCCCAAAGTGGGCCATTGGGACACATAGGGGGGACATTCGGCACTTAGGAACAAATAGTGACCCATAGGGAGACACTGGGACCCATAGGGGTATATTGGGACACATAGGGACCCCATGGAACATAGTGGGGGACAGTGAGACCCATAGAGACACATAGGGACTTCGCTGTAACCCTTAAGAGACCCCATAGAGGCACATAGGGACGTAATGTAACCTATGGATACCAATAGGTAGATATTTTGGCCCAGAGATACTCATAAGAGACCCCATGGAGACACTTAGCAACACATAGGAGGGACATTGGGACACATAGGGACACATTGTGACCCATAGGCTGACACTGGGACCAATAGGGGGACATTGGGACACATAGGGACCCCATGGATTTCAGTGGGGGACAGTGAGACCCATAGAGACACCTAGGGACCTCGCTGAGACCCATAAGAGACCCCATAGAGGCACATAGGGACCACATTGAAACCCATAGGTACCCATAGGAATACATTGGGCAGGAAATTGAGCTTTTGGGGCAGGAGATGGCACTTGTGGGGCGTAAGGTGGAACTTATGGGGCAGGAGGTGGAACTTGTGGAGCAGGAGGTGGCACTTGTGGGGCGGGAGGTTGGAGTTGTTGGGCAGGAGGTGGCATTTTGAGGCAGAAGGTGGCATTTGTGTGGCAGGAGGTGGCAATTGTGGGGCACGAGTTGGAAATTGTTGGGCAGGAGGTGGAAGTTTTGGGGCAGGGTTTGGCCATTGTAGGGCGGGAGGTGGCACTTCTGGGGCAGGAAATGGAGCTTTTAGGGCAGGAGGTGGAACTTGTGCAGAAGGAGGTGGTACTTGTTGGGCGGAAATTGGAACTTGTTGGGAGGGAAGAGGTACTTGTGGGGCAGGAAGTGGCTCTTGTGGGGCAGGAGCTGGCACTTGTGGGTCAGGAGGTGGCACTTGTGGGTCAGGAGGAGGAAGTTGGTCAGTCAGTGACACTTGTGGGGCAGGAGGTGGATTACTTGGGGGGGAGGAGGCAAAGGTGTGGACAAATGTGGCACTTCAGGGGAATGAGCTGGCACTTGTGGGGCAGAAATTGGCACTTATGGGGCAGGAGGATGTCTTTGTCGGTCAGGAGGTGGCACTTGTGAGCAGGAAGTGGATGATGTAGTGCAGGAGCTGGCACTTGTGAAGCATGAGCTGGCACATGTGGGGCAGGAATTGGCACTTGTGGGGCAGGAGGTGGCACTTGTGGGGCAGGAGGTGGTCCTTGTGGGACGAGAGGTGGCACTTGTTGGGCGGGAGGTGGAACTTATGGGGCGTTACGTGGAAGTTGTGGGGCGGGAGGTGGCTCTTTTGAGGCAGGAGGTGGCACTTGTGGACCAGGAGATGGAAGTTGTAGGGCGGGAGGTGGCACTTGTGGGGCAGGAGGTGGAAGTTGTGGAGCTGGACGTGGCTCTTGTGGGGCGAAAGGTGGCATTTGTGGGGCAGGAGGTTGCACTTGTGGGGCAGGAGGTGGCACTTGTGGGGCGGAAATTGGAACTTGTTGGGAGGGAAGAGGTACTTGTGGGGCAGGAAGTGGCTCTTGTCGGGCAGGAGCTGGCACTTGTGGGGCAGGAGGTTGCACTTGTGCGTCAGGAGGAGGAAGTTGGGCGGTCAGTGACACTTGTGGGGCAGGAGGTGCATTATTTGGGGGGGAGGTGGCAGTGGTGTGGCAAAATGTGGCACTTGTGGGGCAGGAGCTGGCACTTCAGGGGAATGAGCTGGCACTTGTAGGGCAGGAATTGGCACTTGTGGGGCAGGAGGTGGTCGTTGTGGGGCAGGAGGTGGCACTTGTGGGGCAGGAAATGGCACCAGTGGGGTAGGATTTGGAACCTGTGGGGTAAGAAATGGCACTTGTTGGGCAGGAGGTGGCACTTGTGGGGCGGAAGTGGAACTTGTTTGTCATGTGGCCACAATTGTTGGGCGGGAGGTGGCACTTATGGGGCAGGAGGTGGCAATTGTGGGGCAGGAGGTGGAAGTTGTGGGGTGGGAGTTGGCACCTGTGGGGCTTGAGGTGGATCTTTTTGTGCAGGAGGTGGCGCTTGTGGGGCTGGAGTTGGATGATGTGGAGCCGGAAATTTGTAGGGCACAGGTGGATGTTGTGGGGCATGATTAGGCACTTATGGGGCTGGAGGTGGCACTTGTGGGGCGGAAGTGGAACTTGTAAGACAGGAGGTGGAAATTGTTGTGGTGGGAGTTGGAAGTTGTGAGGCAGGAGGTGGCACTTGTGTGGCGGGAGATGTAACTTGAGGGGCAGGAGGTGGCACTTGTGGGGTGGGAGGTAGATGATGTGGGGCAGGAGGTGGCACTTGTGGAGCAGGAGTTGGAAGTTGCAGAACAGGATTTGGCACTTGTGGGGCAGGAGGTGGCACTTGTGTGGCGGGATGTTGAAGTTGTGGGGCGGGAGGTGGCATTTGTGGGGCTGGAACTGGCTCTTGTGGGCCGTGAGGTAGAAGTTGTGGGGCAGAAAATGGCACTTGTGGGGCAGGAGCTGGCACTTCAGGGGAGTGAGCTGGCACTTGTAGGGCATGAATTGGCACTTGTGGTGCAGGGGGTGGATGATGTGGGGCAGGAGGTGGTCGTTGTGGGGCAGGAGGTGGCTCTTGTGGGGCAGAAGGTGGATGATGTGGGACAGGACCTGGCACATGTGGGGCAGGAATTGGCACTTGTGGGGCAGGAGGTGGCACTTGTTGGGTGGGAGGTGGACGATGTGGGGCAGGAGTTGGCACTTGTGGGGCAGGATGTGGCACACGTTTTGCAGGAGTCGGCACTTGTGTGGCAGGATGTTGAAGTTGTGGGGCAGGAGGTTGCACTTGTGGGTCAGGAGGAGGAAGTTGCGGTCAGTGACACTTGTGGGGCAGGAGGTGGATTATTTGGGGGGGGAGGTGGCAGTGGTGTGGCAAAATGTGGCACTTGTGGGGCACGAGCTGGCACTTCAGGGGAATGAGCTGGCACTTGTAGGGCAGGAATTGGCACTTGTGGGGCAGGAGGTGGATGATGTGGGGCAGGAGGTGGATGATGTGGGGCAGGAGGTGGTCATTGTGGGGCAGGAGGTGGAATTTGTGGCGTGGTAGGTGGCACTTGTGGGACAGGAACTGGCACTTCTGGGGCGGGAGGTGGAAGTTGTGGGGCAGGAAATGGCACTTGTGGGGCAGGAGTTGGCACATGTGGGACAGGAGGTGGTACTTGTGGGGCAGGAAATGGCACCTGTGGTGCAGGAGTTGGAACCTGTGGGGTAAGAAATGGCAATTGTTGGGCAGGAGGTGGCACTTGTGGGGCGGGAAGTGGATGATGTGGTGCAGGAGCTGGCACTTGTGAAGCCTGAGCTGGCACTTGTGGGGCAGGAAGTGGAACTTGTAAGACAGGAGGTGGAAATTGTGGGGCGGAATGTAAAGTTGTGGGGCAGGAGGTGGCACTTGTGGGTCAGGTATTGGCACTTGTGGGGCAGGAGATGTAACTTGAGGGGAGGGGGTGGAAGTTGTGGGGCGGGAGGTGGCACTTGTGGGGCAGGAGGTGGCACTTGTGGGGAGGGATGTGGCACTTGTGGGGCTGGAGGTGGCACTTGTGGGGCAGGAGGTGGATGATATGGGGCAGGAGTTGGCACTTGTGGAGCAGGAGGTAAAAGTTGCGGGGCAGGATTTGGCACTTGTGGGGCAGGATGTGGCACACGTTGGGCAGGAGGTGGCACTTGTATGGCGGGATGTTGAAGTTGTGGGGCAGGAGGTGGCATTTGGGGGGCTGGAACTGGCTCTTGTGGGGCAGGAGGTGGAAGTTGTAGGGCAGGAAATGGCACTTGTGGGGCAGGAGGTGGCACTTGTGGGGCAAGAAATGGCACTTGTGGGGCAGGAGTTGGCACTTGTGGGTCAGGTGGTGGCACTTGTGGTGTGGGAGGTGGCACTTGTGGAATTGGAGTTGACACTAGTGCGACAGAAGGTGGAAGTTGTGGGGAAGTATTTGGCACTTGTGGGGCAAGAGGTGGCACTTGTGGGGCAGGAGGTGGTCCTTGTGGGACGAGAGGTGGCACTTGTTGGGCAGGAGGTGGAACTTATGGGGCGTTACGTGGAAGTTGTGGGGCGGGAGGTGGCACCTATGGAAATGGAGATGGCACTAGTGGGGCAGGTAGTGGCACTTGTGGGGTGGGATATGGAACTTATGGGGCAGGAGTTGACACTTTTGGGGCAGGAGGTGGAAGTTGTGGGGCTGGACGTGGCACTTGTGGGGCGGGAGTTGGCATTTTGGGGAGGGTGGTGGCACTTGTTGGGCAGGAGGTGGCACTTGTGGGGCAGGAGATGGAAGTTGTAGGGCGGGAGGTGGCACTTGTGGGGCAGGAGGTGGAAGTTGTGGAGCGGGAGGTGGAAGTTGTAGGGCGGGAGGTGGCACTTGTGGGGCAGGAGGTTGCACTTATGTGTCAGGAGGAGGAAGTTGGGCGGTCAGTGACACTTGTGGGGTAGGAGCTGGCACTTCAGGGGAATGAGCTGGCACTTGTAGGGCAGGAATTGGCACTTGTGGCGCAGGGGGTGGATGATGTGGGGCAGGAGGTGGTCATTGTGGGGCAGGAGGTGGCACTTGTGGAGCAGGAGGTGGAAGTTGAAGGGCAGGATTTGGCACTTGTGGGGCGGGAGGTGGCACTTGTGGACACACGGAGCCACTGGGCCAGTCACAATAGGATGTTTTTGCCAGTCTTTACCAGTGAGGCTTATTTCGGCCTCCAACACAGTCAATTCTTGAGAGCCCCCAGTCACTCCATTGATTCTGTTTGATTGATTCTGTCCCTTTGTGATTCGAGGGCATTAGAGTGCACTTTGCACCGGTATCCAGCAGTGGTTCTGTGGTTCTGTTGGGCCAGACCATTTAATCCACACAGTCCAATAAACTCTTATTATCCCTCTCCCCGCCAAGACTGAGGGCAGGGCCCCTCTATGGGTTACCTGTGATGAATGGAGCAACTCCACTGGTGGTTGGTCTGTTTTGTAGTTCTCTCACCCGTGCTCGCAGTACAGGAGTAGGCTGGTCGTGCCACTTCCTCATGTCTTCTCTGTGGTCCCGTAGGTAGCACCACATGGAAACACGCTGTGCAATCTTACTGTTGTTCCTTGCTTGAGCTGGAAAGCACGTGTGTCTAATAGCTGAAACTTTTCATGATACAGGTGAAGAGTAGGATTGGAATATTTTGATCAGGTCCTTCACTAGACCTGGTGACCCGTATGGAGACTGACCTTCATCAGTCGTTTCTGATACTACTACTCGACCATCACAATTAGTCGATGGAAATAGTTTCTTGTGCATTTCATCTATCAGTCTTCTATTCGTGAGATGGCAGAAACTGCGGTGCGTACTGGGGGGAGCTGCTCTTCATAGTTTTGAAGTGTCATAATCAGTTCAAAAACTCGGGGTCTTCTCTCTTGTTCCTCAGATCTTCCAAATGTCGTTGCCAGTGTGTGTGCATATCTTTCTGGTGCTGTACTTGTGAGTTTCTGCCACATGCTAGGCTTGGTCCTCACTCTCTCAGGATCACGGTCTTGTGGATCAGGGTCATACAACATTTCCACCACGGTCATTTCCCTCAGGTACTGGATACCTTTTTCGATGGTATCCCACTGAAGTCTGAGGCTTCAAAGCATCCTTGAAGGGTTACATTTCCCTCACGGCTGTTAACAGTCCAGAGGGTGCCAGCTCCATCCAAACATCTGCTAATCTCTCTGTCGATAGCTGGGTCTCTGGCAATGCTTCCTAGTTGGTGAGATTCATTACCAGCTAGAGACAGGCTGTTGGCCCCGTTGTCCCAGCAGCAAATCAATCAGGCAAGAGACCTTCATTTTGATGCCATGTAAACTCCTTTCTTGAGCCTTGGAATTCATCCATCTTCAGAGATTGATGAATGGTAATAGAGATTTCCTCCTCATCACTCTCTTCTTCATGCCTCTTAGTTGTTTTTTTTTGTTTTTTTTTTGTTTTTTTTTTTTTTTGCATTTCTCAGTGCCAATCCAGACCCCCTACCTGGATCTTCTGCTGCCTCCTCCTCTGCTTCTCCTTCTTCTCATCCTAGACACAAGGACACCTGTTTCCATTTCTTCCTTCCACAGGGGCAACTGATATTGTTACTGGTGCCTCCTGTGACTGATCAGAGTTGACTTGGGGATTTATTTTTTTTTTGAGGCTTGAACCTCAGATCGGAAACTCTCCCTCTCCAGGGTAGTAGTATATAGAGCACGGTAAGCATAAGCCAAACCCCAAGTGTGGTTTACCTCCTTAGATCTCTGACTCAAATACTCAATTTCTCAGGGTCCCTCAGGTGTTCAAGAGTGAAATCCCATGACACTGCGGGTCCCCACGCTTCTAAGATTTTTCCTAAACCTTTCCATATTCCCTGCCAGTCAGCATTTTCTGGTTTTGGAGGGGACTTCCGCATAGAACGAATGGAGAGGAGTACATTCATATATATTGATACTGATAACATGAACATGAGTATGAACACAAGGATGAACACTAACTCGGTTTTCAAAAACTGTGCGGCAATCTGATAAGGCAGCCTGGAAACCAGATTGAACATCGTGGTGTTTGTAAAACTAGCTGCTGTGAAATTAGCAATTGTGAAATTAGTCATTGTAAAATTAACTATTTCATCTGGGATGCAAGTGTCAAAATTCACATCATACCACATTGCGTAGAAGTACCAGGCCCTTACTTGGTCGTATAATGCATATATTCTATAACAAGAAATCAATAAATTAAGAAGGGCCAGTAAGTTTCAAAGAACATGATGGCTTTGAATCCCCTATGCAGTGCTCCTAAAATAAAGAGCAGACTCATAGCTGGCAGTAGCTGGCAGGCACTGTAAAAGTCAGAGCTAGCTAGCTGTGCTCTGGGAGAGAAAGAAATCCCTTTGTTTTCTTTACAAAAGCAAGATAACAATGCTCAGAGTTTACAGCTACCCCTGAATTTTGACAGTTTGCCTGGACTTTCAAGGTCACGTTCTCAGTGAGCAGCTATGAAAAGATATCACATCCCTAACGAAGCTCTCTGAGAGCAAAGAGAGATTTGTTCTAAAAGCTAAAAAGCAGCAGCTTATGCCCGCCATCTCCACCAAAATCTGTCACAGGTTACCTAGATTTACCTTTGCGAATGACAGGGGGCAGCTGCCCTGTAGGGTCCCCAGCCCAAAAAAGAGAGCTCCAGCCTGGGAGGAGATTATACATATGTCCTCCTCCCATGACTAACTTTGGCCGCGAAGTCCTCTGGGATATGTAGTTTTCTTCTGAGAGATGAGTATTTGGAACGTTGTTATTCCATGGAACTGGAGTACGAAGCTTCTAATGATCCACACTGCACATAATGTTATGAAGTGGCACTTGTGCGGCAGGAGGTGGCACTTGTTGGATGGGAGGTGGTTGATATGGGGAAAGAGGTGGCAATTGTGCGGTTCGAGGTGGCACTTGTGGAGCAGGAGGTGGACGTTGCGTGGCAGGATTTGGCACTTGTGTGGTGGGAGTTGGCACTTGTGGAGCAGGAGGTAAAAGTTGCGGGGCAGGATTTGGCACTTGTGGGGCAGGATGTGGCACACGTTGGGCAGGAGTTGGCACTTGTATGGCGGGTTGTTGAAGTTGTGGGGCGGGAGGTGGCTTTTGTGGGGCTGGAACTGGCTCTTGTGGGGCAGGAGGTGGAAGTTGTGGGGCAGGAAATGGCACTTGTGGGGCAGGAGGTGGCACTTGTGGGGCAAGAAATGGCACTTGTGGGGCAGGAGTTGGCACTTGTGGGTCAGGTGGTGGCACTTGTGGTGTGGGAGGTGGCACTTGTGGAATTGGAGTTGGCACTAGTGCGACAGAAGGTGGAAGTTGTGGGGAAGTATTTGGCACTTGTGGGGCAAGAGGTGGCACTTGTGGGGCAGGAGGTGGTCCTTGTGGGACGAGAGGTGGCACTTGTTGGGCAGGAGGTGGAACTTATGGGGCGTTACGTGGAAGTTGTGGGGCGGGAGGTGGCACCTGTGGAAATGGAGATGGCACTAGTGGGGCAGGTAGTGGCACTTGTGGGGCAGGATATGGAACTTATGGGGCAGGAGTTGACACTTTTGGGGCAGGAGGTGGAAGTTGTGGGGCTGGACGTGGCTCTTGTGGGGCGGGAGTTGGCATTTTGGGGAGGGTGGTGGCACTTGTTGGGCAGAAGGTGGCACTTGTGGGGCAGGAGGTGGTCCTTGTGGGACGAGAGGTGGCACTTGTTGGGCAGGAGGTGGAACTTATGGGGCGTTACGTGGAAGTTGTGGGGCGGGAGGTGGCTCTTTTGAGCCAGGAGGTGGCTCTTGTGGGGCGGGAGGTGGCACTTGTGGGTCGGGAGGTGGCACTACTGGGGCAGGAGGTGGAAGTTGTGGAGTGGGAGGTGGAAGTTGTGGAGCGGGAGGTGGCACTTGTGGGGCGAAAGGTGGCATTTGTGGGGCAGGAGGTTGCACTTGTGGGGCAGGAGGTGGCACTTGTGGGGCGGAAATTGGAACTTGTTGGGAGGGAAGAGGTACTTGTGGGGCAGGAAGTGGCTCTTGTCGGGCAGGAGCTGGCACTTTTAGGGCAGGAGGTTGCACTTGTGGGTCAGGAGGAGGAAGTTGGGCGGTCAGTGACACTTGTGGGGCAGGAGGTGGATTATTTTGGCGGAGAGGTGGCAGTGGTGTGGCAAAATGTGGCACTTGTGGGGCAGGAGCTGGCACTTCAGGGGAATGAGCTGGCACTTGTAGGGCAGGAATTGGCACTTGTAAGGCAGGAGGTGGCACTTGTGGGGGGGGATGTGGCACTTGTGGGGTGGGAGGTGGCACTTGTGGGATGCGAGGTGGCACTTGTGGGGCAGGAGGAGGCTGTTGTTGGGCGGGAGGTGGGACTTGTGTAACAAGAGGTGGAAATTGTGCGGTGGGATGTGGCACTTGTGGGGCGGGAGGTGGCACTTGCGGGGCTGGGGGCGGCACTTGTGGGGCAGTGTGTGGCACTTGAGGGGCGGGAGGTGGCACTTGTGGGGCGGGATGTGGCAGTTGTGGGGCAGATGATGACACCTGTGGGGCGGGAGGTGGATGTTTTGGGGAAGGAGGTTGAAGTTGTGGGGAGGGTGGTGGCACTTGTGGGGCGGGAGGTGGCACTTGTGGGGCGGGAGGTGGCACTAGTGGGGCAGGAGTTGGCACTTTTGGGCTGGGTCATAGCACTTGTTGGGCAGGGGTTGGCACTTGTGGGGCAGGAAATGTTACTTGTGGGGCAAGAAGTGGCTCTTGAAGGGCAGGAGGTGGCTCTTGTGGGGCAGGAGTTATTTCTTGTGGATCTGGAGGTGGTACTTGTGGGCCTGGAGGTTGCACTTGTGAGGCGGGAGGTGGAAGTTGTGGGGCGGGTGGTGGCAGTTGTGGGGCTGGAGGTATCACTTGTGCGGCAGGAAGTGGCACTTGTGGAGCAGAAGGTGGCACTTGTGGGGAAGAGGTGACACTTGAGGGGCAGGAGGTGGCACTTGTGGGGCAGAAGTTGGCACTTGTGGGTCGGGAGGTGGCACTTGTTGGGCAGGAGGTGGCACTTGTGGGGCAGGAGGTGGTCATTGTGGGGTGGGAGGTTGCACTTGTGGGATGCGAGGTGGCACTTGTGGGGCAGGAGGAGGCTGTTGTTGGGCGGGAGGTGGGACTTGTGTAACAAGAGGTGGAAATTGTGCGGTGGGATGTGGCACTTGTGGGGCAAGGGGTGGCACTTGCGGGGCTGGGGGCGGCACTTGTGGGGCAGTGTGTGGCACTTGAGGGGCGGGAGGTGGCACTTGTGGGGCGGGATGTGGCAGTTGTGGGGCAGATGATGACACCTGTGGGGCGGGAGGTGGATGTTTTGGGGAAGGAGGTTGAAGTTGTGGGGAGGGTGGTGGCACTTGTGGGGCGGGAGGTGGCACTAGTGGGGCAGGAGTTGGAACTTTTGGGCTGGGTCATAGCACTTGTTGGGCAGGGGTTGGCACTTGTGGGGCAGGAAATGTTACTTGTGGGGCAAGAAGTGGCTCTTGAAGGGCAGGAGGTGGCTCTTGTGGGGCAGGAGTTATTTCTTGTGGATCTGGAGGTGGTACTTGTGGGCCTGGAGGTTGCACTTGTGAGGCGGGAGGTGGAAGTTGTGGGGCGGGTGATGGCAGTTGTGGGGCTGGAGGTATCACTTGTGCGGCAGGAAGTGGCACTTGTGGAGCAGAAGGTGTCACTTGTGGGGAAGAGGTGACACTTGAGGGGCAGGAGCTGGCACTTGTGGGGCAGAAGTTGGCACATGTGGGTCGGGAGGTGGCACTTGTGGTGCGGGAGGTGGCACTTGTGGGGCGGGAGGTGGAACTTGTGGTGCGGGAGGTGGCACTTGTGGGTCAGGAGTTGGATTTGTGGGGCGGGTTGTGGCACTTGTGGGGCGGGAGGTGGCACTTGTGGGGCGTGAGGTGGAAGTTGTGGGGCGGCAGGTGGCAATTGTGGGTCAGGAGGAGGCATTTGTGAGGCAGGAGGTGGATGATGTGGGGCAGGAGGTGGCACTTGTGGGGAAGTAGGTAGCACTTGTGGGGCAGGAGGTGGCACTTGTGGGGCAGGAGGTGGCACTTGTGTGGCAGGAGGAGGCACATGTGGGGCAGGAGGAGGCTGTTGTTGGGCGGGAAGTGGAAGTTGTGGGGCGGGAGGTGGCACTTATGGGGCTGGATGTGGAAGTTGTGTGGCAGGATTTGACACTTCTGGGGCTGCAGGTGGCACTTGTGGGGTGGGTGGTAGAACTTGTGGGGGGTGAGGTGTAACTTGTGGAGCGGGAGGTGACAACTGTGGGACAGGAGGAGGCACTTGTGGGTCGGGAGGTGGCACTTTTAAGGCGGGAGGTGGCAGTTGTGGGGCGGGAGGTGGCACTTATGGGGCAGGAGATTATATTTGTTGTGCAGTAGGTGGCACCTGTGGAGTGGGAGATGGAAGTTGTGGGGCAGGAGGTGACACTTGTGGGGCGGTTGGTGGATGATGTGGGGCAGGAGCTGGAAGTTGTGGGGCAGGAGGTGGAAGTTGCAGGGCAGGATTTGGCATTTGTGGGGCAGGAGGTGGCACTTGTGGGGCAGGTGCTGGCACTTGTGGGGCATGAGCTGGCAATTGTGGGGCAGGAATTGGCACTTGTGGGGCAGGAGGTGGCACTTGTGGGGAAGGAGGCTGTCTTTGTGGGGTTGGAGGTGGCACTTGTGGGGCAGGAAGTTGATGATGTGGGGCAGGAGCTGGCACTTGTGAAGCATGAGCTGGCACTTGTGGGGCGAGAGGAGCTGGACTTGGAGGGTGACAGGTGGCACTTGTGGGGCAGGTGTTGGCACTTGTGGGGCAGGTGTTGGCACTTGTGGGGCAGGAGGTTGCACTAGTGCGTGGGAGGTGGATGTTGTGGGGCAGGAAATGGCACCTGTGGGGCAGGAGGTGGCGCTTTTGGGGCAGGTGGTGGCATTTGTTGGGCGAGAGGTGAAACTTATGGGGCAGGAGTTGACACCTGAAGGTCAAGATGTGGAACTTGTTGGGCAGGAGGTGACACTTGTGGGGCAGGAGGTGTCAGTTGTTTGGTGGGAGGTGGCACTTGTGGGGCAGGTGGTGTTACCTGTGGGGTGGGGGTGTAACTTGTGGGGCAGGAGGTGGTGATAGAGGGACGGGAGGTGGCATTTTATGGCGGGAGGTGGCACTTGTAGGGCAGGATGTGGAAGTTGTGAAGCGGGAGGTGGCACTTGTGTGGCGGGAGGTGGCACTTGTGTGGCAGAAATTGGAACTTGTTGGGAGGGAAGAGGTACTTGTGGGGCAGGAAGTGGCTCTTGTCGGGCAGGAGCTGGCACTTGTGGGGCAGGAGCTGGCACTTGTGGGGCAGGAGGAGGAAGTTGGTCAGTCAGTGACACTTGTGGGGCAGGAGGTGGATTATTTGGGGGGGAGGAGGCAGTGGTGTGGACAAATGTGTCACTTCTGGGGAATGAGCTGGAACTTGTGGGGCAGAATTTGGCACTTATGGGGCAGGAGGATGTCTTTGTCGGTCAGGAGGTGGCACTTGTGGCGCAGGAGTAGGTAAATATGTGACAGGAGGTGGTACTTGTGGGGCAGGAAATGGCACCTGTGGGGCAGGAGTTGGAACATGTGGGGTAAGAAATGGCACTTGTTGGGCAGGAGGTGGCACTTGTGGAGCGGGAGGTGGTAAATGTTGGGCAGGAGGTGGCACTTGTTAGACGAGAGTTGGAACTTGTGGGGCAGGAGGTGGCACTTGTGGGGTGGGAGGTGGCACTTGTGGGGCGGGATATGGAACTTATGGGGCAGGAGTTGACACTTTTGGGGCAGGAGGCAGATGTTGTGGGGCTGGACATGGCACTTGTGGGGCGGGAGTTGGATGATGTGCAGCAGCAGCTGGCACTTGTGGGGCAGGAGGTGGAACTTATGGGACGTTACGTGGAAGTTGTGAGGCGGGAGGTGGCACTTTTGAGGCAGGAAGTGGCACTTGTGGGCCAGGAGATGGAAGTTGTGGGGTGGGAGGTGGTAGATGTTGGGCGTGAGGTGGCACTTGTGGGTCGGGAGGTGGCACTTGTGGGGCAGGAGGTGGAAGTTGTGGAGCGGGAGGTGGCATTTGTGGGGCGAAAGGTGGCACTTGTGGGGCAGGAGGTTGCATTTGTGGGGCAGGTAGTGGCACTTGTGGGGCGGAAATTGGAACTTGTTGTGAGGGAAGAGGTACTTGTGGGGCAGGAAGTGGCTCTTGTTGGGCAGGTGCTGGCACTTGTGGGGCAGGAATTGGCACTTTTGGTGCAGGGGGTGGTCGTTGTGGGGCAGGAGGTGGTACTTGTGGGGCAGGGGGTGGATGATGTGGGGCAGGAGGTGGCACTTGTGGGGCAGGGGGTGGATGATGTGGGGCAGGAGGTGGTCTTTGTCGGACAGGAGGTGGCACATGTGAGCAGGAAGTGGATGATGTGGGGCAGGAGCTGGCACTTGTGAAGCATGAGCTGGAACTAGTGGGGCAGGAATTGGCACTTGTGGGGCAGGAGTTGGAAGTTGCAGGGCAGGATTTGGCATTTGTGGGGCAGGAGGTGGCACCTGTTGGGCAAGAGGTGGCACTTGTGGGGCAGGTGCTGGCACTTGTGGGGCATGAGCTGGCAATTGTGGGGCAGGAATTGGCACTTGTGGGGCAGGAGGTGGATGATGTGGGGCAGGAGGCTGTCTTTGTGGGGTTGGAGGTGGCACTTGTGGGGCAGGAAGTTGATGATGTGGGGCAGGAGCTGGCACTTGTGAAGCATGAGCTGGCACTTGTGGGGCAAGAGGAGCTGGACTTGCAGGGTGACAGGTGGCACTTGTGGGGCGGGAGGTGGCACTTGTGGGGCGGGAGGTGGCACTTGTGGGGCAGGTGTTGGCACTTGTGGGGAAGAGGTGGAAGTTGTGGGGCAGTAGGTTGCACTTGTGCGTGGGAGTTGGATGTTGTGGGGCAGGAAATGGCAACTGTGGGGCAGGAGGTGGCGCTTTTGGGTGAGGTGGTGGCATTTGTTGGGCCAGAGGTGAAACTTATGGGGCAGGAGGTGACACTTGTAGGTCAAGATGTGGAACTTGTTGGGCAGGAGGTGACACTTGTGGGGCAGGAGGTGTCAGTTGTTTGGTGGGAGGTGGCACTTGTGGGGCAGGTGGTGTCAGTTGTTTGGCATGAGCTGGCACTTGTGGGGCAGGAGGTGGCACTTGTGGGGCAGGAGGCTGTCTTTGTGGGGTTGGAGGTGACACTTGTGGGGCAGGAAGTTGATGATGTGGGGCAGGAGCTGGCATTTGTGAAGCATGAGCTGGCACTTGTGAAGCAGGAATTAGCACTTGTAAGGCAGGAGGTGGCACTTGTGGGGCAGGAAGTGGCACTTGTGGGGCAGGAGGTGGCACTTGTGTGGCAGAAATTGGAACTTGTTGGGAGGGAAGAGGTACTTGTGGGGCAGGAAGTGGCTCTTGTCGGGCAGGAGCTGGCACTTGTAGGGCAGGAGGTTGCACTTGTGTGTCAGGAGGAGGAAGTTGGGCGGTCAGTGACACTTGTGGGGCAGGAGGTGGATTATTTGGGGGGGGAGGTGGCAGTGGTGTGGCAAACTGTGGCACTTGTGGGGCAGGAGCTGGCACTTCATGGGAATGAGCTGGCACTTGTGGGGCAGGAATTGGCACTTGTAAGGCAGGAGGTGGAACTTGTGGGGCGGGATGTGGCACTTGCGGGATGCGAGGTGGCACTTGTGGGGCAGGAGTTGGCACTTGTGGGTCAGGTGGTGGTACTTCTGGGGCAGGATCGGGCACTTGTGGGGCAAGGGGTGGCACTTGTGAGGCAGAAGGTGGCACTTGTGGGGCAGGAGGTGGAAGTTGTGGGTCAGGAGGTGACATTTGTGGAACAGGAGGTGGATGATGTGGGGCAGGAGGTAGCAATTTTGGGCCGGGACGTGGCACTAGTGGGGCAAGATGTTGCACTTGTTGGGCGGGAGGTGGCACTTTTGGGGCATAAGGTGAAAATTGAGGGACATGAGGTGGCACTTGTGGGGCAGGAGTTGGCACTTGTGTGGTAGGAGGTGGCAATTGTGGGGCAGGAGCTTGCAGTTGTGAGGCGGGATGTGGAAGTTGTGGGGCGGGTTGTGGCAGCTGTGGGGCTGGAGGTGTCACTTGTGCAGCGGGAAGTGGCACTTGTAAGGCAGGAAGTAGCACTTGTGGGGCAGGAGGTGGCACTTTTGGAGCGTGAGGTGGATGTTGTGGGGCAGGAGTTGGCACTTGTGGGGCGAGAGTTGGCACTTGTGGGGTGGGATGTGGTACTTGTGGGGCGGGAGGTGGCACTTGTTGGGGGGGTGGTGGCAATTGTGGGGCAGGAGGTGGCACTTGTTGGGCGAGAGTTGCAATTGTGAGACGGGAGGTGGCAATTGTGGGTCACGTAGTGGCACTTGTGGGTCAGGAGGTGGTACTTGTGGGGCGGGCGGTGGAACTGGTGGGGCTGGAGGTGGCACTTGTGGGGTGGGAGGTGGCACTTGTGGGGCAGGAGGTGGCAATTTTGGAGCAGGACGTGGATTATGTGGGGCAGGAGGTGGCACTTGTGGGGCAGGATGTGGAAGTTGTGGGTCAGGAGGTGACATTTGTGGAACAGGAGGTGGATGATGTGGGGAAGGAGGTGGATGATGAGGAACAGTAGGTGGCACCTGTGGGGCAGGAGATGGCGCTTGTGGGGCGGGAGGTAAAAATTGTGGGGTGTGAGGTGGAAATTGTGGGGCAAGGGGTGGCAGTTGCGGGGCTGGGGGCGGCACTTGTGGGGCAGTGTGTGGCACTTGAGGGGCGGGAGGTGGCACTTGTGGTGCAGGAGGTGGCACTTGTGGGGCGGGATGTGGCAGTTGTGGGGCAGATGATGACACCTGTGGGGCGGGAGGTGGATGTTTTGGGGAAGGAGGTTGAAGTTGTGGGGAGGGTGGTGGCACTTGTGGGTCAGTAGTTGGATTTGTGGGGCGGGTTGTGGCACATGTGGGTCGGGAGGTGGCACTTGTGGGGCGTGAGGTGGAAGTTGTGGGGCGGCAGGTGGCAATTGTGGGTCAGGAGGAGGCATTTGTGAGGCAGGAGGTGGATGATGTGGGGCAGGAGGTGGATGATGTGGGGCAGGAGGTGGCACTTGTGGGGAAGTAGGTGGCACTTGTGGGGCAGGATGTGGAAGTTGTGGGTCAGGAGGTGACATTTGTGGAACAGGAGGTGGATGATGTGGGGAAGGAGGTGGATGATGTGGAACAGTAGGTGGCACCTGTGGGGCAGGAGATGGCACTTATGGGGCAGGAGATGGTATTTGTTGTGCAGTAGGTGGCACTTGTGGAGTGGGAGATGGAAGTTGTGGGGCAGGAGGTGGCAATTGTGGGCCGGGAGCTGGCACTATTGGGGCAGGAGCTGGAAGTTGTGGGTCAGGAGGTGGCACTTGTGTGGCAGGAGGAGGCACATGTGGGGCAGGAGGAGGCTGTTGTTGGGCGGGAAGTGGAAGTTGTGGGGCGGGAGGTGGCACTTATGGGGCTGGATGTGGAAGTTGTGTGGCAGGATTTGACACTTCTGGGGCTGCAGGTGGCACTTGTGGGGTGGGTGGTAGAACTTGTGGGGGGTGAGGTGTAACTTGTGGAGCGGGAGGTGACAACTGTGGGACAGGAGGAGGCACTTGTGGGTCGGGAGGTGGCACTTTTAAGGCGGGAGGTGGCAGTTGTGGGGCGGGAGGTGGCACTTATGGGGCAGGAGATTATATTTGTTGTGCAGTAGGTGGCACCTGTGGAGTGGGAGATGGAAGTTGTGGGGCAGGAGGTGACACTTGTGGGGCGGTTGGTGGATGATGTGGGGCAGGAGCTGGAAGTTGTGGGGCAGGAGGTGGAAGTTGCAGGGCAGGATTTGGCATTTGTGGGGCAGGAGGTGGCACTTGTGGGGCAGGTGCTGGCACTTGTGGGGCATGAGCTGGCAATTGTGGGGCAGGAATTGGCACTTGTGGGGCAGGAGGTGGCACTTGTGGGGAAGGAGGCTGTCTTTGTGGGGTTGGAGGTGGCACTTGTGGGGCAGGAAGTTGATGATGTGGGGCAGGAGCTGGCACTTGTGAAGCATGAGCTGGCACTTGTGGGGCGAGAGGAGCTGGACTTGGAGGGTGACAGGTGGCACTTGTGGGGTGGGAGGTGGCACTTGTGGGGCAGGTGTTGGCACTTGTGGGGCAGGTGTTGGCACTTGTGGGGCAGGAGGTTGCACTAGTGCGTGGGAGGTGGATGTTGTGGGGCAGGAAATGGCACCTGTGGGGCAGGAGGTGGCGCTTTTGGGGCAGGTGGTGGCATTTGTTGGGCGAGAGGTGAAACTTATGGGGCAGGAGTTGACACTTGTAGGTCAAGATGTGGAACTTGTTGGGCAGGAGGTGACACTTGTGGGGCAGGAGGTGTCAGTTGTTTGGTGGGAGGTGGCACTTGTGGGGCAGGTGGTGTTACCTGTGGGGTGGGGGTGTAACTTGTGGGGCAGGAGGTGGTGATAGAGGGACGGGAGGTGGCATTTTATGGCGGGAGGTGGCACTTGTAGGGCAGGATGTGGAAGTTGTGAAGCGGGAGGTGGCACTTGTGTGGCGGGAGGTGGCACTTGTGTGGCAGAAATTGGAACTTGTTGGGAGGGAAGAGGTACTTGTGGGGCAGGAAGTGGCTCTTGTCGGGCAGGAGCTGGCACTTGTGGGGCAGGAGCTGGCACTTGTGGGGCAGGAGGAGGAAGTTGGTCAGTCAGTGACACTTGTGGGGCAGGAGGTGGATTATTTGGGGGGGAGGAGGCAGTGGTGTGGACAAATGTGTCACTTCTGGGGAATGAGCTGGAACTTGTGGGGCAGAATTTGGCACTTATGGGGCAGGAGGATGTCTTTGTCGGTCAGGAGGTGGCACTTGTGGCGCAGGAGTAGGTAAATATGTGACAGGAGGTGGTACTTGTGGGGCAGGAAATGGCACCTGTGGGGCAGGAGTTGGAACATGTGGGGTAAGAAATGGCACTTGTTGGGCAGGAGGTGGCACTTGTGGAGCGGGAGGTGGTAAATGTTGGGCAGGAGGTGGCACTTGTTAGACGAGAGTTGGAACTTGTGGGGCAGGAGGTGGCACTTGTGGGGTGGGAGGTGGCACTTGTGGGGCGGGATATGGAACTTATGGGGCAGGAGTTGACACTTTTGGGGCAGGAGGCAGATGTTGTGGGGCTGGACATGGCACTTGTGGGGCGGGAGTTGGATGATGTGCAGCAGCAGCTGGCACTTGTGGGGCAGGAGGTGGAACTTATGGGACGTTACGTGGAAGTTGTGAGGCGGGAGGTGGCACTTTTGAGGCAGGAAGTGGCACTTGTGGGCCAGGAGATGGAAGTTGTGGGGTGGGAGGTGGTAGATGTTGGGCGTGAGGTGGCACTTGTGGGTCGGGAGGTGGCACTTGTGGGGCAGGAGGTGGAAGTTGTGGAGCGGGAGGTGGCATTTGTGGGGCGAAAGGTGGCACTTGTGGGGCAGGAGGTTGCATTTGTGGGGCAGGTAGTGGCACTTGTGGGGCGGAAATTGGAACTTGTTGTGAGGGAAGAGGTACTTGTGGGGCAGGAAGTGGCTCTTGTTGGGCAGGTGCTGGCACTTGTGGGGCAGGAATTGGCACTTTTGGTGCAGGGGGTGGTCGTTGTGGGGCAGGAGGTGGTACTTGTGGGGCAGGGGGTGGATGATGTGGGGCAGGAGGTGGCACTTGTGGGGCAGGGGGTGGATGATGTGGGGCAGGAGGTGGTCTTTGTCGGACAGGAGGTGGCACATGTGAGCAGGAAGTGGATGATGTGGGGCAGGAGCTGGCACTTGTGAAGCATGAGCTGGAACTAGTGGGGCAGGAATTGGCACTTGTGGGGCAGGAGTTGGAAGTTGCAGGGCAGGATTTGGCATTTGTGGGGCAGGAGGTGGCACCTGTTGGGCAAGAGGTGGCACTTGTGGGGCAGGTGCTGGCACTTGTGGGGCATGAGCTGGCAATTGTGGGGCAGGAATTGGCACTTGTGGGGCAGGAGGTGGATGATGTGGGGCAGGAGGCTGTCTTTGTGGGGTTGGAGGTGGCACTTGTGGGGCAGGAAGTTGATGATGTGGGGCAGGAGCTGGCACTTGTGAAGCATGAGCTGGCACTTGTGGGGCAAGAGGAGCTGGACTTGCAGGGTGACAGGTGGC
The DNA here is from genome assembly GCF_054131305.1 of Coturnix japonica. Lineage (NCBI taxonomy): Eukaryota > Metazoa > Chordata > Aves > Galliformes > Phasianidae > Coturnix > Coturnix japonica. The sequence continues at coordinate 764,301 of NC_140680.1, read as the reverse complement.
ACTTGTGGGGCGGGAGGTGGCACTTGTGGGGCGGGAGGTGGCACTTGTGGGGCAGGTGTTGGCACTTGTGGGGAAGAGGTGGAAGTTGTGGGGCAGTAGGTTGCACTTGTGCGTGGGAGTTGGATGTTGTGGGGCAGGAAATGGCAACTGTGGGGCAGGAGGTGGCGCTTTTGGGTGAGGTGGTGGCATTTGTTGGGCCAGAGGTGAAACTTATGGGGCAGGAGGTGACACTTGTAGGTCAAGATGTGGAACTTGTTGGGCAGGAGGTGACACTTGTGGGGCAGGAGGTGTCAGTTGTTTGGTGGGAGGTGGCACTTGTGGGGCAGGTGGTGTCAGTTGTTTGGCATGAGCTGGCACTTGTGGGGCAGGAGGTGGCACTTGTGGGGCAGGAGGCTGTCTTTGTGGGGTTGGAGGTGACACTTGTGGGGCAGGAAGTTGATGATGTGGGGCAGGAGCTGGCATTTGTGAAGCATGAGCTGGCACTTGTGAAGCAGGAATTAGCACTTGTAAGGCAGGAGGTGGCACTTGTGGGGCAGGAAGTGGCACTTGTGGGGCAGGAGGTGGCACTTGTGTGGCAGAAATTGGAACTTGTTGGGAGGGAAGAGGTACTTGTGGGGCAGGAAGTGGCTCTTGTCGGGCAGGAGCTGGCACTTGTAGGGCAGGAGGTTGCACTTGTGTGTCAGGAGGAGGAAGTTGGGCGGTCAGTGACACTTGTGGGGCAGGAGGTGGATTATTTGGGGGGGGAGGTGGCAGTGGTGTGGCAAACTGTGGCACTTGTGGGGCAGGAGCTGGCACTTCATGGGAATGAGCTGGCACTTGTGGGGCAGGAATTGGCACTTGTAAGGCAGGAGGTGGAACTTGTGGGGCGGGATGTGGCACTTGCGGGATGCGAGGTGGCACTTGTGGGGCAGGAGTTGGCACTTGTGGGTCAGGTGGTGGTACTTCTGGGGCAGGATCGGGCACTTGTGGGGCAAGGGGTGGCACTTGTGAGGCAGAAGGTGGCACTTGTGGGGCAGGAGGTGGAAGTTGTGGGTCAGGAGGTGACATTTGTGGAACAGGAGGTGGATGATGTGGGGCAGGAGGTAGCAATTTTGGGCCGGGACGTGGCACTAGTGGGGCAAGATGTTGCACTTGTTGGGCGGGAGGTGGCACTTTTGGGGCATAAGGTGAAAATTGAGGGACATGAGGTGGCACTTGTGGGGCAGGAGTTGGCACTTGTGTGGTAGGAGGTGGCAATTGTGGGGCAGGAGCTTGCAGTTGTGAGGCGGGATGTGGAAGTTGTGGGGCGGGTTGTGGCAGCTGTGGGGCTGGAGGTGTCACTTGTGCAGCGGGAAGTGGCACTTGTAAGGCAGGAAGTAGCACTTGTGGGGCAGGAGGTGGCACTTTTGGAGCGTGAGGTGGATGTTGTGGGGCAGGAGTTGGCACTTGTGGGGCGAGAGTTGGCACTTGTGGGGTGGGATGTGGTACTTGTGGGGCGGGAGGTGGCACTTGTTGGGGGGGTGGTGGCAATTGTGGGGCAGGAGGTGGCACTTGTTGGGCGAGAGTTGCAATTGTGAGACGGGAGGTGGCAATTGTGGGTCACGTAGTGGCACTTGTGGGTCAGGAGGTGGTACTTGTGGGGCGGGCGGTGGAACTGGTGGGGCTGGAGGTGGCACTTGTGGGGTGGGAGGTGGCACTTGTGGGGCAGGAGGTGGCAATTTTGGAGCAGGACGTGGATTATGTGGGGCAGGAGGTGGCACTTGTGGGGCAGGATGTGGAAGTTGTGGGTCAGGAGGTGACATTTGTGGAACAGGAGGTGGATGATGTGGGGAAGGAGGTGGATGATGAGGAACAGTAGGTGGCACCTGTGGGGCAGGAGATGGCGCTTGTGGGGCGGGAGGTAAAAATTGTGGGGTGTGAGGTGGAAATTGTGGGGCAAGGGGTGGCAGTTGCGGGGCTGGGGGCGGCACTTGTGGGGCAGTGTGTGGCACTTGAGGGGCGGGAGGTGGCACTTGTGGGGTGGGAGGTGGCACTTGTGGGGCGGGATGTGGCAGTTGTGGGGCAGATGATGACACCTGTGGGGCGGGAGGTGGATGTTTTGGGGAAGGAGGTTGAAGTTGTGGGGAGGGTGGTGGCACTTGTGGGTCAGTAGTTGGATTTGTGGGGCGGGTTGTGGCACATGTGGGTCGGGAGGTGGCACTTGTGGGGCGTGAGGTGGAAGTTGTGGGGCGGCAGGTGGCAATTGTGGGTCAGGAGGAGGCATTTGTGAGGCAGGAGGTGGATGATGTGGGGCAGGAGGTGGATGATGTGGGGCAGGAGGTGGCACTTGTGGGGAAGTAGGTGGCACTTGTGGGGCAGGATGTGGAAGTTGTGGGTCAGGAGGTGACATTTGTGGAACAGGAGGTGGATGATGTGGGGAAGGAGGTGGATGATGTGGAACAGTAGGTGGCACCTGTGGGGCAGGAGATGGCACTTATGGGGCAGGAGATGGTATTTGTTGTGCAGTAGGTGGCACTTGTGGAGTGGGAGATGGAAGTTGTGGGGCAGGAGGTGGCAATTGTGGGCCGGGAGCTGGCACTATTGGGGCAGGAGCTGGAAGTTGTGGGTCAGGAGGTGGCACTTGTGTGGCAGGAGGAGGCACATGTGGGGCAGGAGGAGGCTGTTGTTGGGCGGGAAGTGGAAGTTGTGGGGCGGGAGGTGGCACTTATGGGGCTGGATGTGGAAGTTGTGTGGCAGGATTTGACACTTCTGGGGCTGCAGGTGGCACTTGTGGGGTGGGTGGTAGAACTTGTGGGGGGTGAGGTGTAACTTGTGGAGCGGGAGGTGACAACTGTGGGACAGGAGGAGGCACTTGTGGGTCGGGAGGTGGCACTTTTAAGGCGGGAGGTGGCAGTTGTGGGGCGGGAGGTGGCACTTATGGGGCAGGAGATTATATTTGTTGTGCAGTAGGTGGCACCTGTGGAGTGGGAGATGGAAGTTGTGGGGCAGGAGGTGACACTTGTGGGGCGGTTGGTGGATGATGTGGGGCAGGAGCTGGAAGTTGTGGGGCAGGAGGTGGAAGTTGCAGGGCAGGATTTGGCATTTGTGGGGCAGGAGGTGGCACTTGTGGGGCAGGTGCTGGCACTTGTGGGGCATGAGCTGGCAATTGTGGGGCAGGAATTGGCACTTGTGGGGCAGGAGGTGGCACTTGTGGGGAAGGAGGCTGTCTTTGTGGGGTTGGAGGTGGCACTTGTGGGGCAGGAAGTTGATGATGTGGGGCAGGAGCTGGCACTTGTGAAGCATGAGCTGGCACTTGTGGGGCGAGAGGAGCTGGACTTGGAGGGTGACAGGTGGCACTTGTGGGGTGGGAGGTGGCACTTGTGGGGCAGGTGTTGGCACTTGTGGGGCAGGTGTTTGCACTTGTGGGGCAGGAGGTTGCACTAGTGCGTGGGAGGTGGATGTTGTGGGGCAGGAAATGGCACCTGTGGGGCAGGAGGTGGCGCTTTTGGGGCAGGTGGTGGCATTTGTTGGGCGAGAGGTGAAACTTATGGGGCAGGAGTTGACACCTGAAGGTCAAGATGTGGAACTTGTTGGGCAGGAGGTGACACTTGTGGGGCAGGAGGTGTCAGTTGTTTGGTGGGAGGTGGCACTTGTGGGGCAGGTGGTGTTACCTGTGGGGTGGGGGTGTAACTTGTGGGGCAGGAGGTGGTGATAGAGGGACGGGAGGTGGCATTTTATGGCGGGAGGTGGCACTTGTAGGGCAGGATGTGGAAGTTGTGAAGCGGGAGGTGGCACTTGTGTGGCGGGAGGTGGCACTTGTGTGGCAGAAATTGGAACTTGTTGGGAGGGAAGAGGTACTTGTGGGGCAGGAAGTGGCTCTTGTCGGGCAGGAGCTGGCACTTGTGGGGCAGGAGCTGGCACTTGTGGGGCAGGAGGAGGAAGTTGGTCAGTCAGTGACACTTGTGGGGCAGGAGGTGGATTATTTGGGGGGGAGGAGGCAGTGGTGTGGACAAATGTGTCACTTCTGGGGAATGAGCTGGAACTTGTGGGGCAGAATTTGGCACTTATGGGGCAGGAGGATGTCTTTGTCGGTCAGGAGGTGGCACTTGTGGCGCAGGAGTAGGTAAATATGTGACAGGAGGTGGTACTTGTGGGGCAGGAAATGGCACCTGTGGGGCAGGAGTTGGAACATGTGGGGTAAGAAATGGCACTTGTTGGGCAGGAGGTGGCACTTGTGGAGCGGGAGGTGGTAAATGTTGGGCAGGAGGTGGCACTTGTTAGACGAGAGTTGGAACTTGTGGGGCAGGAGGTGGCACTTGTGGGGTGGGAGGTGGCACTTGTGGGGCGGGATATGGAACTTATGGGGCAGGAGTTGACACTTTTGGGGCAGGAGGCAGATGTTGTGGGGCTGGACATGGCACTTGTGGGGCGGGAGTTGGATGATGTGCAGCAGCAGCTGGCACTTGTGGGGCAGGAGGTGGAACTTATGGGACGTTACGTGGAAGTTGTGAGGCGGGAGGTGGCACTTTTGAGGCAGGAAGTGGCACTTGTGGGCCAGGAGATGGAAGTTGTGGGGTGGGAGGTGGTAGATGTTGGGCGTGAGGTGGCACTTGTGGGTCGGGAGGTGGCACTTGTGGGGCAGGAGGTGGAAGTTGTGGAGCGGGAGGTGGCATTTGTGGGGCGAAAGGTGGCACTTGTGGGGCAGGAGGTTGCATTTGTGGGGCAGGTAGTGGCACTTGTGGGGCGGAAATTGGAACTTGTTGTGAGGGAAGAGGTACTTGTGGGGCAGGAAGTGGCTCTTGTTGGGCAGGTGCTGGCACTTGTGGGGCAGGAATTGGCACTTTTGGTGCAGGGGGTGGTCGTTGTGGGGCAGGAGGTGGTACTTGTGGGGCAGGGGGTGGATGATGTGGGGCAGGAGGTGGCACTTGTGGGGCAGGGGGTGGATGATGTGGGGCAGGAGGTGGTCTTTGTCGGACAGGAGGTGGCACATGTGAGCAGGAAGTGGATGATGTGGGGCAGGAGCTGGCACTTGTGAAGCATGAGCTGGAACTAGTGGGGCAGGAATTGGCACTTGTGGGGCAGGAGTTGGAAGTTGCAGGGCAGGATTTGGCATTTGTGGGGCAGGAGGTGGCACCTGTTGGGCAAGAGGTGGCACTTGTGGGGCAGGTGCTGGCACTTGTGGGGCATGAGCTGGCAATTGTGGGGCAGGAATTGGCACTTGTGGGGCAGGAGGTGGATGATGTGGGGCAGGAGGCTGTCTTTGTGGGGTTGGAGGTGGCACTTGTGGGGCAGGAAGTTGATGATGTGGGGCAGGAGCTGGCACTTGTGAAGCATGAGCTGGCACTTGTGGGGCAAGAGGAGCTGGACTTGCAGGGTGACAGGTGGCACTTGTGGGGCGGGAGGTGGCACTTGTGGGGCGGGAGGTGGCACTTGTGGGGCAGGTGTTGGCACTTGTGGGGAAGAGGTGGAAGTTGTGGGGCAGTAGGTTGCACTTGTGCGTGGGAGTTGGATGTTGTGGGGCAGGAAATGGCAACTGTGGGGCAGGAGGTGGCGCTTTTGGGTGAGGTGGTGGCATTTGTTGGGCCAGAGGTGAAACTTATGGGGCAGGAGGTGACACTTGTAGGTCAAGATGTGGAACTTGTTGGGCAGGAGGTGACACTTGTGGGGCAGGAGGTGTCAGTTGTTTGGTGGGAGGTGGCACTTGTGGGGCAGGTGGTGTCAGTTGTTTGGCATGAGCTGGCACTTGTGGGGCAGGAGGTGGCACTTGTGGGGCAGGAGGCTGTCTTTGTGGGGTTGGAGGTGACACTTGTGGGGCAGGAAGTTGATGATGTGGGGCAGGAGCTGGCATTTGTGAAGCATGAGCTGGCACTTGTGAAGCAGGAATTAGCACTTGTAAGGCAGGAGGTGGCACTTGTGGGGCAGGAAGTGGCACTTGTGGGGCAGGAGGTGGCACTTGTGTGGCAGAAATTGGAACTTGTTGGGAGGGAAGAGGTACTTGTGGGGCAGGAAGTGGCTCTTGTCGGGCAGGAGCTGGCACTTGTAGGGCAGGAGGTTGCACTTGTGTGTCAGGAGGAGGAAGTTGGGCGGTCAGTGACACTTGTGGGGCAGGAGGTGGATTATTTGGGGGGGGAGGTGGCAGTGGTGTGGCAAACTGTGGCACTTGTGGGGCAGGAGCTGGCACTTCATGGGAATGAGCTGGCACTTGTGGGGCAGGAATTGGCACTTGTAAGGCAGGAGGTGGAACTTGTGGGGCGGGATGTGGCACTTGCGGGATGCGAGGTGGCACTTGTGGGGCAGGAGTTGGCACTTGTGGGTCAGGTGGTGGTACTTCTGGGGCAGGATCGGGCACTTGTGGGGCAAGGGGTGGCACTTGTGAGGCAGAAGGTGGCACTTGTGGGGCAGGAGGTGGAAGTTGTGGGTCAGGAGGTGACATTTGTGGAACAGGAGGTGGATGATGTGGGGCAGGAGGTAGCAATTTTGGGCCGGGACGTGGCACTAGTGGGGCAAGATGTTGCACTTGTTGGGCGGGAGGTGGCACTTTTGGGGCATAAGGTGAAAATTGAGGGACATGAGGTGGCACTTGTGGGGCAGGAGTTGGCACTTGTGTGGTAGGAGGTGGCAATTGTGGGGCAGGAGCTTGCAGTTGTGAGGCGGGATGTGGAAGTTGTGGGGCGGGTTGTGGCAGCTGTGGGGCTGGAGGTGTCACTTGTGCAGCGGGAAGTGGCACTTGTAAGGCAGGAAGTAGCACTTGTGGGGCAGGAGGTGGCACTTTTGGAGCGTGAGGTGGATGTTGTGGGGCAGGAGTTGGCACTTGTGGGGCGAGAGTTGGCACTTGTGGGGTGGGATGTGGTACTTGTGGGGCGGGAGGTGGCACTTGTTGGGGGGGTGGTGGCAATTGTGGGGCAGGAGGTGGCACTTGTTGGGCGAGAGTTGCAATTGTGGGACGGGAGGTGGCAATTGTGGGTCACGTAGTGGCACTTGTGGGTCAGGAGGTGGTACTTGTGGGGCGGGCGGTGGAACTGGTGGGGCTGGAGGTGGCACTTGTGGGGTGGGAGGTGGCACTTGTGGGGCAGGAGGTGGCAATTTTGGAGCAGGACGTGGATTATGTGGGGCAAAAGGTGGCACTTGTGGGGCAGGATGTGGAAGTTGTGGGTCAGGAGGTGACATTTGTGGAACAGGAGGTGGATGATGTGGGGAAGGAGGTGGTTGATGTGGAACTGTAGGTGGCACCTGTGGGGCAGGAGATGGCACTTGTGGGGCGGGAGGTGGAAATTTTGGGGCAAGGGGTGGCAGTTGCGGGGCTGGGGGCGGCACTTGTGGGGCAGTGTGTGGCACTTGAGGGGCGGGAGGTGGCACTTGTGGGGCAGGAGGTGGCACTTGTGGGGCAGGCGTTGGCACTTGTGGGGCAGGAGGTGGAAGTTGTGGGGCGGTAGGTTGCACTTGTGCGTGGGAGGTGGATGTTGTTGGGCAGGAAATGGCACCTGTGGGGCAGGAGGTGGCGCTTTTGGGGGAGGTGGTGGCATTTGTTGGGCGAGAGGTGAAACTTATGGGGCAGGAGGTGACACTTGTAGGTCAAGAGGTGGAACTTGTTGGGCAGGAGGTGACACTTGTGGGGCAGGAGGTGTCAGTTGTTTGGTGGGAGGTGGCACTTGTGGGGCAGGTGGTGTCAGTTGTTTGGCGGGAGGTGGCACTTATGGGGCAGGAGGTGGTCTTTGTGGGGCAGGAGGTGGCACCTGTGAGGCAAGAGCTGGCACTTGTTGGGCAGGAGCTGGCACTTGTGGGGCATGAGCTGGCACTTGTGGGGCAGGAATTGGCACTTGTTGGGCAGGAGGTGGATGATGTGGGGCAGGAGGCTGTCTTTGTGGGGTTGGAGGTGGCACTTGTGGGGCAGGAAGTTGATGATGTGGGGCTGGAGCTGGCATTTGTGAAGCATGAGCTGGCACTTGTGAAGCAGGAATTGGCACTTGTAAGGCAGGAGGTGGCACTTGTGGGGCAGGAATTGGCACTTGTTGGGCAGGAGGTGGATGATGTGGGGCAGGAGGCTGTCTTTGTGGGGTTGGAGGTGGCACTTGTGGGGCAGGAAGTTGATGATGTGGGGCTGGAGCTGGCATTTGTGAAGCATGAGCTGGCACTTGTGAAGCAGGAATTGGCACTTGTGGGTCAGGAAGTGGCTCTTGTCGGGCAGGAGCTGGCACTTGTGGGGCAGGAGGTTGCACTTGTGTGTCAGGAGGAGGAAGATGGGCGGTCAGTGACGCTTGTGGGGCAGGAGGTGGATTATTTGGGGGGGAGGTGGCAGTGGTGTGGCAAAATGTGGCACTTGTGGGGCAGGAGCTGGCACTTCAGGGGAATGAGCTGGCACTTGTAGGGCAGGAATTGGCACTTGTGGGGCAGGAGGTGGAACTTGTGGGGCGGGATGTGGCACTTGCGGGATGCGAGGTGGAACTGGTGGGGCATGAGCTGGCACTTGTGGGGCAGGAATTGGCACTTGTGGGGCAGGAGGTGGAAGTTGTGGGTCAGGAGGTGACATTTGTGGAACAGGAGGTGGATGATGTGGGGAAGGAGGTGGATGATGTGGAACAGTAGGTGGCACCTGTGGGGCAGGAGATGGCACTTATGGGGCAGGAGATGGTATTTGTTGTGCAGTAGGTGGCACTTGTGGAGTGGGAGATGGAAGTTGTGGGGCAGGAGGTGGCAATTGTGGGCCGGGAGCTGGCACTATTGGGGCAGGAGCTGGAAGTTGTGGGTCAGGAGGTGGCACTTGTGGTGCAGGAGGTGGCACTTGTGGGGCAGTTGGTGGATGATGTGGGGCAGGAGTTGGCACTTGTGGGGTAAGGGTTGGCACTTGTGGGTGGGAGGAGGCACTTGTGGGGCGGGGGGTGGCAATTGCTGGGTGGGAAGTGGCAGTTGTGGGGCAGTAGCTTGAAGGTTTGGGGCAGGACGTGGCACTTGTGGGGTGGAAGGTAAGAAGATTTGGGGTGTGACGTGGAAGTAGTGGGGCGGGAGGTGGCACTTGTGGGGCTGGAGGTGGCACTTGTTGGGCAGGAGTTGGCACTTGTGTGGCTGGAGGTTGAAGCTGTGGGGCGAGAGGTAACACTTGTGGGGCAGGAGTTGGCACTTGTGGGTCAGGTGGTGGCACATGTGGGGCGGGGGTCGACGTTGTGGGGCAAGAGGTGTAACTTGTGGGGCAAGAGGTGTAACTTGTGGGGCAGGAGGTGGCCATAGAGGGGCGGGAGGTGGCACTTGTGGGGCAGGAGATGGCACTTGTGGAGCAGTAGGTGGAAGTTCCGCGTCAGGATTTGGCACTTGTGGGGCGGGAGATGGCACTTGTGGGGCAGGACGTGGCACTTGTGTGTCTGGAGGTTAAACTTGTGGGGCGGGAGGTGGCACTTGTGGGTTGGGAGGTGGCACTTGTGGGGCGGGAGATGGCACTTGTGTGTCTGGAGGTTAAACTTGTGGGGTGGGAGGTGGCACTTGTGGGGAAGGCGGTGGCACTTGTGGGGCAGGAGGTGGCAAATGTGGTGCAGGAAATGGCACTTGTGGGGCAGGAGTTGGCACATGTGGGATAGGAGGTGGCACTTGTGGGGCAGGAGGTGGATGATGTGGGGCAGGAGCTGGCAATTGTGAAGCATGAGCTGGCACTTTTAGGGCTGGAATTGGCACTTGTGCCACAGGAGGTGGCACTTGTGGGGTGGGAGGCGGATGATGTGGGGCAGGAGGTGGAAGTTGCGTGGCAGGATTTGGCCCTTGTGGGGCGGGAGATGGCACTTGTGGGGCAGGACGTGGCACTTGTGGAGCGGGAGGGGGCACTTGTGGGGCCTGAGGTGGCACTTGCAGGGCAGGAGGTGGCATTTGTGGGGCGGGAGGTGGAAGCTGTGAGGCAGGGGGTGGCACTTGTAAGGCAGGAGGTAGAACTTGTGGGGCAGGAGTTGGCAGTTGTGGGGCGCGAGTTGGCACTTGTGGGGCAGGTAGTTGCATTAGTGGGGCAGGAGTTGGCACTTGTGGGTCAGGTGGTGGCACTTGTGGGGCGGGATGTGGAAGTTGTGGGGCGTGAGGTGTCACTTGTGGGGCGGAAGTTGACACTGTTGGGGTGTGAGGTGACACTTGTGGGGCGGAAGGTGGCACTTGTGGGGCAGGAGGTGACACTTGTGGGGCAGGATGTGGCACTTGTGCGTGGGAGGTGGAGTTTGTGGAGAGGGAGGTGGCGCTTGTGGGGCGGGAGGTGGCACTTGTGGGGAGGAGGTGGAACTTGTGGGGCGGGAGGTGGAAGTTGTGATGCAGGAGGTGGTACATGTGGGGCGGGATGTGGCACTCGTGAGCAGGGAGGTGGCACTTGTGGGGCAGGAGGTGGATGATGAGGGGCAGGAGCTGGCACTTGTGAAGCATGAGCTGGCACTTGTGGGGCAGGAATTGGCACTTGTGGGGCAGGAGGTGGCACTTGTTGGATGGGAGGTGGATGATGTGGGGAAGGAAGTGGCAATTGTGCGGTTCGAGGTGGCACTTGTGGAGCAGGAGATGGAAGTTGCGGGGCAGGAGTTGGCACTTGTGGGTCGGGAGGTGGCACTTGTGGGGCAGGAGGTGAATGATGTGGGGCAGGAATTGGCACTTGTGGGTCGGGAGGTGGCACTTGTGGGGCAGGAGGTGAATGATGTGGGGCAGGAATTGGCACTTGTGGGTCGGGAGGTGGCACTTGTGGGGCAAAATGCAACACTTGTGGGGCAGGAGGTGGAAGTTGTTTGGCGGGAGGTGGCACTTTTGGGGCAGGAGGTGGCTCTTGTGGGGCAGGATGTGGCACTTGTGGGGCAGGAGCTGGCACTTGTGGGGCATGAACTGGCACTTGTGGGGCAGGAATTGGCACTTGTGGGCAGGAAGTGAATGATGTGGTGCAGGAGCTGGCACTTGTGAAGCATGAGCTGGCACATGTGGGGCAGGAATTGGCAGTTGTGGGGCAGGAGCCTACACTTGTGGGGCAGAACGTGGCACTTGTGGGGCAGGAGGTTGAAGTTGTGGTGCAGGATGTAGTACTTGTGGGGCAGGAGCTGTAAATTGTCTGGCGAGATAAGGCACTTGTGGGGCAGGAGATTGCACTAGTTTGGCAGGAGGTGGCACTTGTGGGGCGGGATGTGGCACTTGTGGGGCAGGAGGTGGCACTTGTGGAGCAGAAGGTGGTTAAGTGGAGCAGGAGCTGGCAATTGTGAAGCATGAGCTGTCACTTTTGGGGCAGGAATTGTCAGTTGTGAGGCAGGAGTTGGCACTTGTGGGGCAGGATGTGGCACACGGGCAGGAGTTGGCACTTGTGGGGCAGGATGTGGCACACGGGCAGGAGTTGGCACTTGTGTGGTGGGATGTTGAAGTTGTTGGGCGGGAGGTGGCACTTGTGGGGCTGGAAGTGGCAGTTGTAGGGCTGGAGGTGGCACTTGTGGAATTGGAGTTGGCACTAGTGGGGCAGAAGGTGGAAGTTGTGGGGAAGTATTTGGCACTTGTGGGGCAAGAGGTGGAACTTGTGGAGCAGGAGGTGGCATTTGTGGAGCATGAGTTGACACTTGTGGGGCAGGAGGTGGCACTTGTGGGGCAGGAGGTGGTCCTTGTGGGACGAGAGGTGGCACTTGTTGGGCGGGAGGTGGAACTTATGGGGCGTTACGTGGAAGTTGTGGGGCGGGAGGTGGCTCTTTTGAGGCAGGAGGTGGCACTTGTGGACCAGGAGATGGAAGCTGTAGGGCGGGAGGTGGCACTTGTGGGGCAGGAGGTGGAAGTTGTGGAGCGGGAGGTGGCATTTGTGGGGCGAAAGGTCGCATTTGTGGGGCAGGAGGTTGCACTTGTGGGGCAGGAGGTGGCACTTGTTGGGTGGGAGGTGGACGATGTGGGGCAGGATGTTGCACTTGTGGGGCAGGAGGTGGCACTTGTGGGGCGGAAATTGGAACTTGTTGGGAGGGAAGAGGTACTTGTGGGGCAGGAAGTGGCTCTTGTCGGGCAGGAGCTGGCACTTGTGGGGCAGGAGGTTGCACTTGTGCGTCAGGAGGAGGAAGTTGGTCAGTCAGTGACACTTGTGGGGCAGGAGGTGCATTATTTGGGGGGGAGGTGGCAGTGGTGTGGCAAAATGTGGCACTTGTGGGGCAGGAGCTGGCACTTCAGGGGAATGAGCTGGCACTTGTAGGGCAGGAATTGGCACTTGTGGGGCAGGAGGTGGTCGTTGTGGGGCAGGAGGTGGCACTTGTGGGGCAGGAAATGGCACCAGTGGGGTAGGATTTGGAACCTGTGGGGTAAGAAATGGCACTTGTTGGGCAGGAGGTGACACTTGTGGGGCGGAAGTGGAACTTGTTTGTCATGTGGCCACAATTGTTGGGTGGGAGGTGGCACTTGTGGGGCAGGAGGTGGCAATTGTGGGGCGGGAGGTGGAAGTTGTGGGGCGGGAGGTGGCACCTGTGGGGCTTGAGGTGGATCTTTTTGTGCAGGAGGTGGCGCTTGTGGGGCTGGAGTTGGATGATGTGGAGCCGGAAATTTGTAGGGCACAGGTGGATGTTGTGGGGCATGATTAGGCACTTATGGGGCTGGAGGTGGCACTTGTGGGGCGGAAGTGGAACTTGTAAGACAGGAGGTGGAAATTGTTGTAGTGGGAGTTGGAAGTTGTGAGGCAGGAGGTGGCACTTGTGGGGCGGGAGATGTAACTTGAGGGGCAGGAGGTGGCACTTGTGGGGTGGGAGGTAGATGATGTGGGGCAGGAGGTGGCACTTGTGGAGCAGGAGTTGGAAGTTGCAGAACAGGATTTGGCACTTGTGGGGCAGGAGGTGGCACTTGTGTGGCGGGATGTTGAAGTTGTGGGGCGGGAGGTGGCATTTGTGGGGCTGGAACTGGCTCTTGTGGGCCGTGAGGTAGAAGTTGTGGGGCAGAAAATGGCACTTGTGGGGCAGGAGTTAGCACATGTGGGACAGGAGGTGGCACTTGTGGGGCAGAAGCTGGCACTTCAGGGGAGTGAGCTGGCACTTGTAGGGCATGAATTGGCACTGGTGGTGCAGGGGGTGGATGATGTGGGGCAGGAGGTGGTCATTGTGGGGCAGGAGGTGGCACTGGTGGGGCAGAAGGTGGATGATGTGGGACAGGACCTGGCACTTGTGGGGCATGAGCTGGCACATGTGGGGCAGTAATTGGCACTTGTGGGGCAGGAGGTGGCACTTGTTGGGTGGGAGGTGGACGATGTGGGGCAGGAGTTGGCACTTGTGGGGCAGGATGTGGCACACGTTGGGCAGGAGTCGGCACTTGTGTGGCGGGATGTTGAAGTTGTGGGGCAGGAGGTTGCACTTGTGGGTCAGGAGGAGGAAGTTGCGGTCAGTGACACTTGTGGGGCAGGAGGTGGATTATTTGGGGGGGGAGGTGGCAGTGGTGTGGCAAAATGTGGCACTTGTGGGGCAGGAGCTGGCACTTCAGGGGAATGAGCTGGCACTTGTAGGGCAGGAATTGGCACTTGTGGGGCAGGAGGTGGATGATGTGGGGCAGGAGGTGGATGATGTGGGGCAGGAGGTGGATGATGTGGGGCAGGAGGTGGATGATGTGGGGCAGGAGGTGGAACTTGTGGGGCAGGAGGTGGAATTTGTGGCGTGGTAGGTGGTACTTGTGGGACAGGAACTGGCACTTCTGGGGCGGGAGGTGGAAGTTGTGGGGCAGGAAATGGCACTTCTGGGGCAGGAGTTGGCACATGTGGGACAGGAGTTGGAACCTGTGGGGTAAGAAATGGCAATTGTTGGGCAGGAGGTGGCACTTGTGGGGCGGGAAGTGGATGATGTGGTGCAGGAGCTGGCACTTGTGAAGCCTGAGCTGGCACTTGTGGGGCAGGAAGTGGAACTTGTAAGACAGGAGGTGGAAATTGTGGGGCGGAATGTAAAGTTGTGGGACAGGAGGTGGCACTTGTGGGACAGGTGTTGGCACTTGTGGGGCAGGAGATGTAACTTGAGGGGAGGGGGTGGAAGTTCTGGGGCGGGAGGTGGCACTTGTGGGGCAGGAGGTGGCACTTGTGGGGAGGGATGTGGCACTTGTGGGGATGGAGGTGGCACTTGTGGGGCAGGAGGTGGATGATGTGGGGCAGGAGTTGGCACTTGTGGAGCAGGAGGTAAAAGTTGCGGGGCAGGATTTGGCACTTGTGGGGCAGGATGTGGCACATGTTGGGCAGGAGGTGGCACTTGTATGGCGGGATGTTGAAGTTGTGGGGCAGGAGGTGGCATTTGTGGGGCTGGAACTGGCTCTTGTGGGGCAGGAGGTGGAAGTTGTAGGGCAGGAAATGGCACTTGTGGGGCAGGAGGTGGCACTTGTGGGGCAAGAAATGGCACTTGTGGGGCAGGAGTTGGCACTTGTGGGTCAGGTGGTGGCACTTGTGGTGTGGGAGGTGGCACTTGTGGAATTGGAGTTGGCACTAGTGCGGCAGAAGGTGGAAGTTGTGGGGAAGTATTTGGCACTTGTGGGACAAGAGGTGGCACTTGTGGGGCAGGAGGTGGTCCTTGTGGGACGAGAGGTGGCACTTGTTGGGCAGGAGGTGGAACTTATGGGGCGTTACGTGGAAGTTGTGGGGCGGGAGGTGGCACCTGTGGAAATGGAGATGGCACTAGTGGGGCAGGTAGTGGCACTTGTGGGGTGGGATATGGAACTTATGGGGCAGGAGTTGACACTCCTGCCCCATAAGTTTTTGTTTTTGGGGCAGGAGGTGGAAGTTGTGGGGCTGGACGTGGCACTTGTGGGGCGGGAGTTGGCATTTTGGGGAGGGTGGTGGCACTTGTTGGGCAGGAGGTGGCACTTGTGGGGCAGGAGTTGGCACTTGTGGGGCAGGAGGTGGAACTTATGGGACGTTACGTGGAAGTTGTGGGGCAGGACGTGGCTCTTTTTAGGCAGGAGGTGGAACTTGTGAGCCAGGAGATGGAAGTTGTAGGGCGGGAGGTGGCACTTGTGGGGCAGGAGGTGGAAGTTGTGGAGCGGGAGGTGGAAGTTGTAGGGCGGGAGGTGGCACTTGTGGGGCAGGAGGTGGTCCTTGTGGGACGAGAGGTGGCACTTGTTGGGCGGGAGGTGGAACTTATGGGGCGTTACGTGGAAGTTGTGGGGCGGGAGGTGGCTCTTTTGAGGCAGGAGGTGGCACTTGTGGACCAGGAGATGGAAGCTGTAGGGCGGGAGGTGGCACTTGTGGGGCAGGAGGTGGAAGTTGTGGAGCGGGAGGTGGCATTTGTGGGGAGAAAGGTGGCATTTGTGGGGCAGGAGGTTGCACTTGTGGGGCAGGAGGTGGCACTTGTGGGGCGGAAATTGGAACTTGTTGGGAGGGAAGAGGTACTTGTGGGGCAGGAAGTGGCTGTTGTCGGGCAGGAGCTGGCACTTGTGGGGCAGGAGGTTGCACTTGTGCGTCAGGAGGAGGAAGTTGGGCGGTCAGTGACACTTGTGGGGCAGGAGGTGCATTATTTGGGGGGGAGGTGGCAGTGGTGTGGCAAAATGTGGCACTTGTGGGGCAGGAGCTGGCACTTCAGGGGAATGAGCTGGCACTTGTAGGGCAGGAATTGGCACTTGTGGGGCAGGAGGTGGTCGTTGTGGGGCAGGAGGTGGCACTTGTGGGGCAGGAAATGGCACCAGTGGGGTAGGATTTGGAACCTGTGGGGTAAGAAATGGCACTTGTTGGGCAGGAGGTGACACTTGTGGGGCGGAAGTGGAACTTGTTTGTCATGTGGCCACAATTGTTGGGTGGGAGGTGGCACTTATGGGTCAGGAGGTGGCAATTGTGGGGCGGGAGGTGGAAGTTGTGGGGCGGGAGGTGGCACCTGTGGGGCTTGAGGTGGATCTTTTTGTGCAGGAGGTGGCGCTTGTGGGGCTGGAGTTGGATGATGTGGAGCCGGAAATTTGTAGGGCACAGGTAGATGTTGTGGGGCATGATTAGGCACTTATGGGGCTGGAGGTGGCACTTGTGGGGCAGAAGGTGGATGATGTGGGACAGGACCTGGCACTTGTGGGGCATGAGCTGGCACATGTGGGGCAGTAATTGGCACTTGTGGGGCAGGAGGTGGCACTTGTTGGGTGGGAGGTGGACGATGTGGGGCAGGAGTTGGCACTTGTGGGGCAGGATGTGGCACACGTTGGGCAGGAGTCGGCACTTGTGTGGCGGGATGTTGAAGTTGTGGGGCAGGAGGTTGCACTTGTGGGTCAGGAGGAGGAAGTTGCGGTCAGTGACACTTGTGGGGCAGGAGGTGGATTATTTGGGGGGGGAGGTGGCAGTGGTGTGGCAAAATGTGGCACTTGTGGGGCAGGAGCTGGCACTTCAGGGGAATGAGCTGGCACTTGTAGGGCAGGAATTGGCACTTGTGGGGCAGGAGGTGGATGATGTGGGGCAGGAGGTGGATGATGTGGGGCAGGAGGTGGTCATTGTGGGGCAGGAGGTGGAACTTGTGGGGCAGGAGGTGGAATTTGTGGCGTGGTAGGTGGCACTTGTGGGACAGGAACTGGCACTTCTGGGGCGGGAGGTGGAAGTTGTGGGGCAGGAAATGGCACTTCTGGGGCAGGGGTTGGCACATGTGGGACAGGAGTTGGAACCTGTGGGGTAAGAAATGGCAATTGTTGGGCAGGAGGTGGCACTTGTGGGGCGGGAAGTGGATGATGTGGTGCAGGAGCTGGCACTTGTGAAGCCTGAGCTGGCACTTGTGGGGCAGGAAGTGGAACTTGTAAGACAGGAGGTGGAAATTGTGGGGCGGAATGTAAAGTTGTGGGACAGGAGGTGGCACTTGTGGGACAGGTGTTGGCACTTGTGGGGCAGGAGATGTAACTTGAGGGGAGGGGGTGGAAGTTGTGGGGCGGGAGGTGGCACTTGTGGGGCAGGAGGTGGCACTTGTGGGGAGGGATGTGGCACTTGTGGGGATGGAGGTGGCACTTGTGGGGCAGGAGGTGGATGATGTGGGGCAGGAGTTGGCACTTGTGGAGCAGGAGGTAAAAGTTGCGGGGCAGGATTTGGCACTTGTGGGGCAGGATGTGGCACACGTTGGGCAGGAGGTGGCACTTGTATGGCGGGATGTTGAAGTTGTGGGGCAGGAGGTGGCATTTGTGGGGCTGGAACTGGCTCTTGTGGGGCAGGAGGTGGAAGTTGTAGGGCAGGAAATGGCACTTGTGGGGCAGGAGGTGGCACTTGTGGGGCAAGAAATGGCACTTGTGGGGCAGGAGTTGGCACTTGTGGGTCAGGTGGTGGCACTTGTGGTGTGGGAGGTGGCACTTGTGGAATTGGAGTTGGCACTAGTGCGGCAGAAGGTGGAAGTTGTGGGGAAGTATTTGGCACTTGTGGGACAAGAGGTGGCACTTGTGGGGCAGGAGGTGGTCCTTGTGGGACGAGAGGTGGCACTTGTTGGGCAGGAGGTGGAACTTATGGGGCGTTACGTGGAAGTTGTGGGGCGGGAGGTGGCACCTGTGGAAATGGAGATGGCACTAGTGGGGCAGGTAGTGGCACTTGTGGGGTGGGATATGGAACTTATGGGGCAGGAGTTGACACTCCTGCCCCATAAGTTTTTGTTTTTGGGGCAGGAGGTGGAAGTTGTGGGGCTGGACGTGGCACTTGTGGGGCGGGAGTTGGCATTTTGGGGAGGGTGGTGGCACTTGTTGGGCAGGAGGTGGCACTTGTGGGGCAGGAGTTGGCACTTGTGGGGCAGGAGGTGGAACTTATGGGACGTTACGTGGAAGTTGTGGGGCAGGACGTGGCTCTTTTTAGGCAGGAGGTGGAACTTGTGAGCCAGGAGATGGAAGTTGTAGGGCAGGAGGTGGCACTTGTGGGGCAGGAGGTGGAAGTTGTGGAGCGGGAGGTGGAAGTTGTAGGGCGGGAGGTGGCACTTGTGGGGCAGGAGGTTGCAGTTGTGTGTCAGGAGGAGGAAGTTGGGCAGTCAGTGACACTTGTGGGGCAGGAGCTGGCACTTCAGGGGAATGAGCTGGCACTTGTAGGGCAGGAATTGGCACTTGTGGCGCAGGGGGTGGATGATGTGGGGCAGGAGGTGGTCATTGTGGGGCAGGAGGTGGCACTTGTGGAGCAGGAGGTGGATGATGAGGGGCTGGAGCTGGCACTTGTGAAGCATGAGCTGGCACTTGTGGGGCAGGAATTGGCACTTGTGGGGCAGGAGGTGGTTGATATGGGGAAGGAGGTGGCAATTGTGCGGTTCGAGGTGGAACTTGTGGAGCAGGAGATCGACGTTGCGGGGCAGGAGTTGGCACTTGTGGGTCGGGAGGTGGCACTTGTGAGGCGGGAGGTGGCACTTGTGGGGCAAAATGCAACACTTGTGGGGCAGGAGTTATAACTTGTGGGGCAAGACGTGGAACTTGTGGGGCAGGAGGTGGCACTTGTGGGGCAGGAGGTGGTCCTTGTGGGACGAGAGGTGGCACTTGTTGGGCGGGAGGTGGAACTTATGGGGCGTTACGTGGAAGTTGTGGGGCGGGAGGTGGCTCTTTTGAGGCAGGAGGTGGCACTTGTGGGGCAGGAGGTGGAAGTTGTGGAGCGGGAGGTGGCATTTGTGGGGAGAAAGGTGGCATTTGTGGGGCAGGAGGTTGCACTTGTGGGGCAGGAGGTGGCACTTGTGGGGCGGAAATTGGAACTTGTTGGGAGGGAAGAGGTACTTGTGGGGCAGGAAGTGGCTCTTGTCGGGCAGGAGCTGGCACTTGTGGGGCAGGAGGTTGCACTTGTGCGTCAGGAGGAGGAAGTTGGGCGGTCAGTGACACTTGTGGGGCAGGAGGTGCATTATTTGGGGGGGAGGTGGCAGTGGTGTGGCAAAATGTGGCACTTGTGGGGCAGGAGCTGGCACTTCAGGGGAATGAGCTGGCACTTGTAGGGCAGGAATTGGCACTTGTGGGGCAGGAGGTGGTCGTTGTGGGGCAGGAGGTGGCACTTGTGGGGCAGGAAATGGCACCAGTGGGGTAGGATTTGGAACCTGTGGGGTAAGAAATGGCACTTGTTGGGCAGGAGGTGACACTTGTGGGGCGGAAGTGGAACTTGTTTGTCATGTGGCCACAATTGTTGGGTGGGAGGTGGCACTTATGGGTCAGGAGGTGGCAATTGTGGGGCGGGAGGTGGAAGTTGTGGGGCGGGAGGTGGCACCTGTGGGGCTTGAGGTGGATCTTTTTGTGCAGGAGGTGGCGCTTGTGGGGCTGGAGTTGGATGATGTGGAGCCGGAAATTTGTAGGGCACAGGTGGATGTTGTGGGGCATGATTAGGCACTTATGGGGCTGGAGGTGGCACTTGTGGGGCGGAAGTGGAACTTGTAAGACAGGAGGTGGAAATTGTTGTAGTGGGAGTTGGAAGTTGTGAGGCAGGAGGTGGCACTTGTGGGGCGGGAGATGTAACTTGAGGGGCAGGAGGTGGCACTTGTGGGGTGGGAGGTAGATGATGTGGGGCAGGAGGTGGCACTTGTGGAGCAGGAGTTGGAAGTTGCAGAACAGGATTTGGCACTTGTGGGGCAGGAGGTGGCACTTGTGTGGCGGGATGTTGAAGTTGTGGGGCGGGAGGTGGCATTTGTGGGGCTGGAACTGGCTCTTGTGGGCCGTGAGGTAGAAGTTGTGGGGCAGAAAATGGCACTTGTGGGGCAGGAGTTAGCACATGTGGGACAGGAGGTGGCACTTGTGGGGCAGGAGCTGGCACTTCAGGGGAGTGAGCTGGCACTTGTAGGGCATGAATTGGCACTGGTGGTGCAGGGGGTGGATGATGTGGGGCAGGAGGTGGTCGTTGTGGGGCAGGAGGTGGCACTGGTGGGGCAGAAGGTGGATGATGTGGGACAGGACCTGGCACTTGTGGGGCATGAGCTGGCACATGTGGGGCAGTAATTGGCACTTGTGGGGCAGGAGGTGGTCCTTGTGGGACGAGAGGTGGCACTTGTTGGGCGGGAGGTGGAACTTATGGGGCGTTACGTGGAAGTTGTGGGGCGGGAGGTGGCTCTTTTGAGGCAGGAGGTGGCACTTGTGGACCAGGAGATGGAAGCTGTAGGGCGGGAGGTGGCACTTGTGGGGCAGGAGGTGGAAGTTGTGGAGCGGGAGGTGGCATTTGTGGGGAGAAAGGTGGCATTTGTGGGGCAGGAGGTTGCACTTGTGGGGCAGGAGGTGGCACTTGTGGGGCGGAAATTGGAACTTGTTGGGAGGGAAGAGGTACTTGTGGGGCAGGAAGTGGCTCTTGTCGGGCAGGAGCTGGCACTTGTGGGGCAGGAGGTTGCACTTGTGCGTCAGGAGGAGGAAGTTGGGCGGTCAGTGACACTTGTGGGGCAGGAGGTGCATTATTTGGGGGGGAGGTGGCAGTGGTGTGGCAAAATGTGGCACTTGTGGGGCAGGAGCTGGCACTTCAGGGGAATGAGCTGGCACTTGTAGGGCAGGAATTGGCACTTGTGGGGCAGGAGGTGGTCGTTGTGGGGCAGGAGGTGGCACTTGTGGGGCAGGAAATGGCACCAGTGGGGTAGGATTTGGAACCTGTGGGGTAAGAAATGGCACTTGTTGGGCAGGAGGTGACACTTGTGGGGCGGAAGTGGAACTTGTTTGTCATGTGGCCACAATTGTTGGGTGGGAGGTGGCACTTATGGGTCAGGAGGTGGCAATTGTGGGGCGGGAGGTGGAAGTTGTGGGGCGGGAGGTGGCACCTGTGGGGCTTGAGGTGGATCTTTTTGTGCAGGAGGTGGCGCTTGTGGGGCTGGAGTTGGATGATGTGGAGCCGGAAATTTGTAGGGCACAGGTGGATGTTGTGGGGCATGATTAGGCACTTATGGGGCTGGAGGTGGCACTTGTGGGGCAGAAGGTGGATGATGTGGGACAGGACCTGGCACTTGTGGGGCATGAGCTGGCACATGTGGGGCAGTAATTGGCACTTGTGGGGCAGGAGGTGGCACTTGTTGGGTGGGAGGTGGACGATGTGGGGCAGGAGTTGGCACTTGTGGGGCAGGATGTGGCACACGTTGGGCAGGAGTCGGCACTTGTGTGGCGGGATGTTGAAGTTGTGGGGCAGGAGGTTGCACTTGTGGGTCAGGAGGAGGAAGTTGCGGTCAGTGACACTTGTGGGGCAGGAGGTGGATTATTTGGGGGGGGAGGTGGCAGTGGTGTGGCAAAATGTGGCACTTGTGGGGCAGGAGCTGGCACTTCAGGGGAATGAGCTGGCACTTGTAGGGCAGGAATTGGCACTTGTGGGGCAGGAGGTGGATGATGTGGGGCAGGAGGTGGATGATGTGGGGCAGGAGGTGGTCATTGTGGGGCAGGAGGTGGAACTTGTGGGGCAGGAGGTGGAATTTGTGGCGTGGTAGGTGGCACTTGTGGGACAGGAACTGGCACTTCTGGGGCGGGAGGTGGAAGTTGTGGGGCAGGAAATGGCACTTCTGGGGCAGGGGTTGGCACATGTGGGACAGGAGTTGGAACCTGTGGGGTAAGAAATGGCAATTGTTGGGCAGGAGGTGGCACTTGTGGGGCGGGAAGTGGATGATGTGGTGCAGGAGCTGGCACTTGTGAAGCCTGAGCTGGCACTTGTGGGGCAGGAAGTGGAACTTGTAAGACAGGAGGTGGAAATTGTGGGGCGGAATGTAAAGTTGTGGGACAGGAGGTGGCACTTGTGGGACAGGTGTTGGCACTTGTGGGGCAGGAGATGTAACTTGAGGGGAGGGGGTGGAAGTTGTGGGGCGGGAGGTGGCACTTGTGGGGCAGGAGGTGGCACTTGTGGGGAGGGATGTGGCACTTGTGGGGATGGAGGTGGCACTTGTGGGGCAGGAGGTGGATGATGTGGGGCAGGAGTTGGCACTTGTGGAGCAGGAGGTAAAAGTTGCGGGGCAGGATTTGGCACTTGTGGGGCAGGATGTGGCACACGTTGGGCAGGAGGTGGCACTTGTATGGCGGGATGTTGAAGTTGTGGGGCAGGAGGTGGCATTTGTGGGGCTGGAACTGGCTCTTGTGGGGCAGGAGGTGGAAGTTGTAGGGCAGGAAATGGCACTTGTGGGGCAGGAGGTGGCACTTGTGGGGCAAGAAATGGCACTTGTGGGGCAGGAGTTGGCACTTGTGGGTCAGGTGGTGGCACTTGTGGTGTGGGAGGTGGCACTTGTGGAATTGGAGTTGGCACTAGTGCGGCAGAAGGTGGAAGTTGTGGGGAAGTATTTGGCACTTGTGGGACAAGAGGTGGCACTTGTGGGGCAGGAGGTGGTCCTTGTGGGACGAGAGGTGGCACTTGTTGGGCAGGAGGTGGAACTTATGGGGCGTTACGTGGAAGTTGTGGGGCGGGAGGTGGCACCTGTGGAAATGGAGATGGCACTAGTGGGGCAGGTAGTGGCACTTGTGGGGTGGGATATGGAACTTATGGGGCAGGAGTTGACACTCCTGCCCCATAAGTTTTTGTTTTTGGGGCAGGAGGTGGAAGTTGTGGGGCTGGACGTGGCACTTGTGGGGCGGGAGTTGGCATTTTGGGGAGGGTGGTGGCACTTGTTGGGCAGGAGGTGGCACTTGTGGGGCAGGAGTTGGCACTTGTGGGGCAGGAGGTGGAACTTATGGGACGTTACGTGGAAGTTGTGGGGCAGGACGTGGCTCTTTTTAGGCAGGAGGTGGAACTTGTGAGCCAGGAGATGGAAGTTGTAGGGCAGGAGGTGGCACTTGTGGGGCAGGAGGTGGAAGTTGTGGAGCGGGAGGTGGAAGTTGTAGGGCGGGAGGTGGCACTTGTGGGGCAGGAGGTTGCAGTTGTGTGTCAGGAGGAGGAAGTTGGGCAGTCAGTGACACTTGTGGGGCAGGAGCTGGCACTTCAGGGGAATGAGCTGGCACTTGTAGGGCAGGAATTGGCACTTGTGGCGCAGGGGGTGGATGATGTGGGGCAGGAGGTGGTCATTGTGGGGCAGGAGGTGGCACTTGTGGAGCAGGAGGTGGATGATGAGGGGCTGGAGCTGGCACTTGTGAAGCATGAGCTGGCACTTGTGGGGCAGGAATTGGCACTTGTGGGGCAGGAGGTGGCACTTGTTGGATGGGAGGTGGTTGATATGGGGAAGGAGGTGGCAATTGTGCGGTTCGAGGTGGAACTTGTGGAGCAGGAGATCGACGTTGCGGGGCAGGAGTTGGCACTTGTGGGTCGGGAGGTGGCACTTGTGAGGCGGGAGGTGGCACTTGTGGGGCAAAATGCAACACTTGTGGGGCAGGAGTTATAACTTGTGGGGCAAGACGTGGAACTTGTGGGGCAGGAGGTGGCACTTGTGGGGCAGGAGGTGGCACTTGTGGGGCAGGAGGTGGTCCTTGTGGGACGAGAGGTGGCACTTGTTGGGCGGGAGGTGGAACTTATGGGGCGTTACGTGGAAGTTGTGGGGCGGGAGGTGGCTCTTTTGAGGCAGGAGGTGGCACTTGTGGACCAGGAGATGGAAGCTGTAGGGCGGGAGGTGGCACTTGTGGGGCAGGAGGTGGAAGTTGTGGAGCGGGAGGTGGCATTTGTGGGGAGAAAGGTGGCATTTGTGGGGCAGGAGGTTGCACTTGTGGGGCAGGAGGTGGCACTTGTTGGGTGGGAGGTGGACGATGTGGGGCAGGATGTTGCACTTGTGGGGCAGGAGGTGGCACTTGTGGGGCGGAAATTGGAACTTGTTGGGAGGGAAGAGGTACTTGTGGGGCAGGAAGTGGCTCTTGTCGGGCAGGAGCTGGCACTTGTGGGGCAGGAGGTTGCACTTGTGCGTCAGGAGGAGGAAGTTGGTCAGTCAGTGACACTTGTGGGGCAGGAGGTGCATTATTTGGGGGGGAGGTGGCAGTGGTGTGGCAAAATGTGGCACTTGTGGGGCAGGAGCTGGCACTTCAGGGGAATGAGCTGGCACTTGTAGGGCAGGAATTGGCACTTGTGGGGCAGGAGGTGGTCGTTGTGGGGCAGGAGGTGGCACTTGTGGGGCAGGAAATGGCACCAGTGGGGTAGGATTTGGAACCTGTGGGGTAAGAAATGGCACTTGTTGGGCAGGAGGTGACACTTGTGGGGCGGAAGTGGAACTTGTTTGTCATGTGGCCACAATTGTTGGGTGGGAGGTGGCACTTGTGGGGCAGGAGGTGGCAATTGTGGGGCGGGAGGTGGAAGTTGAGGGGCAGGAGGTGGCACTTGTGGGGCAGGAGGTGGCACTTGTGGGGCAGGATGTGGCACACGTTGCCAGGAGTCGGCACTTGTGTGGCGGGATGTTGAAGTTGTGGGGCGGGAGGTGGCACTTGTGGAACAGGTATTGTCACTTGTGGGGGAGGAGGTGGATGATGTGGGGCAGGAGGTGGCCCCTGTGGGGCAAGAGGTGGCACTTGTGGGGCATGAGCTGGCACTTGTGGGGCAGGAAGTTGATGATGTGGGGCATGAGCTGGCATTTGTGAAGCATGAGCTGGCACTTGTGAAGCAGGAATTGGCACTTGTGGGGCAGGAGGTGGAACTTGTGGGGTGGGAGGTGGAATTTGTGGGGTGGGAGGTGAAACTTGTAAGGCAGGAGTTGGCACATGTGGGGGGGGAAATGGCACTTGTGGGGCAGGAAATGGCACCAGTGGGGTAGGATTTGGAACCTGTGGGGTAAGAAATGGCACTTGTTGGGCAGGAGGTGACACTTGTGGGGCGGAAGTGGAACTTGTTTGTCATGTGGCCACAATTGTTGGGTGGGAGGTGGCACTTATGGGTCAGGAGGTGGCAATTGTGGGGCGGGAGGTGGAAGTTGTGGGGCGGGAGGTGGCACCTGTGGGGCTTGAGGTGGATCTTTTTGTGCAGGAGGTGGCGCTTGTGGGGCTGGAGTTGGATGATGTGGAGCCGGAAATTTGTAGGGCACAGGTGGATGTTGTGGGGCATGATTAGGCACTTATGGGGCTGGAGGTGGCACTTGTGGGGCGGAAGTGGAACTTGTAAGACAGGAGGTGGAAATTGTTGTAGTGGGAGTTGGAAGTTGTGAGGCAGGAGGTGGCACTTGTGGGGCGGGAGATGTAACTTGAGGGGCAGGAGGTGGCACTTGTGGGGTGGGAGGTAGATGATGTGGGGCAGGAGGTGGCACTTGTGGAGCAGGAGTTGGAAGTTGCAGAACAGGATTTGGCACTTGTGGGGCAGGAGGTGGCACTTGTGTGGCGGGATGTTGAAGTTGTGGGGCGGGAGGTGGCATTTGTGGGGCTGGAACTGGCTCTTGTGGGCCGTGAGGTAGAAGTTGTGGGGCAGAAAATGGCACTTGTGGGGCAGGAGTTAGCACATGTGGGACAGGAGGTGGCACTTGTGGGGCAGGAGCTGGCACTTCAGGGGAGTGAGCTGGCACTTGTAGGGCATGAATTGGCACTGGTGGTGCAGGGGGTGGATGATGTGGGGCAGGAGGTGGTCGTTGTGGGGCAGGAGGTGGCACTGGTGGGGCAGAAGGTGGATGATGTGGGACAGGACCTGGCACTTGTGGGGCATGAGCTGGCACATGTGGGGCAGTAATTGGCACTTGTGGGGCAGGAGGTGGCACTTGTTGGGTGGGAGGTGGACGATGTGGGGCAGGAGTTGGCACTTGTGGGGCAGGATGTGGCACACGTTGGGCAGGAGTCGGCACTTGTGTGGCGGGATGTTGAAGTTGTGGGGCAGGAGGTTGCACTTGTGGGTCAGGAGGAGGAAGTTGCGGTCAGTGACACTTGTGGGGCAGGAGGTGGATTATTTGGGGGGGGAGGTGGCAGTGGTGTGGCAAAATGTGGCACTTGTGGGGCAGGAGCTGGCACTTCAGGGGAATGAGCTGGCACTTGTAGGGCAAGAATTGGCACTTGTGGGGCAGGAGGTGGATGATGTGGGGCAGGAGGTGGATGATGTGGGGCAGGAGGTGGTCATTGTGGGGCAGGAGGTGGAACTTGTGGGGCAGGAGGTGGAATTTGTGGCGTGGTAGGTGGCACTTGTGGGACAGGAACTGGCACTTCTGGGGCGGGAGGTGGAAGTTGTGGGGCAGGAAATGGCACTTCTGGGGCAGGAGTTGGCACATGTGGGACAGGAGTTGGAACCTGTGGGGTAAGAAATGGCAATTGTTGGGCAGGAGGTGGCACTTGTGGGGCGGGAAGTGGATGATGTGGTGCAGGAGCTGGCACTTGTGAAGCCTGAGCTGGCACTTGTGGGGCAGGAAGTGGAACTTGTAAGACAGGAGGTGGAAATTGTGGGGCGGAATGTAAAGTTGTGGGACAGGAGGTGGCACTTGTGGGACAGGTGTTGGCACTTGTGGGGCAGGAGATGTAACTTGAGGGGAGGGGGTGGAAGTTCTGGGGCGGGAGGTGGCACTTGTGGGGCAGGAGGTGGCACTTGTGGGGAGGGATGTGGCACTTGTGGGGATGGAGGTGGCACTTGTGGGGCAGGAGGTGGATGATGTGGGGCAGGAGTTGGCACTTGTGGAGCAGGAGGTAAAAGTTGCGGGGCAGGATTTGGCACTTGTGGGGCAGGATGTGGCACATGTTGGGCAGGAGGTGGCACTTGTATGGCGGGATGTTGAAGTTGTGGGGCAGGAGGTGGCATTTGTGGGGCTGGAACTGGCTCTTGTGGGGCAGGAGGTGGAAGTTGTAGGGCAGGAAATGGCACTTGTGGGGCTGGAGGTGGCACTTGTGGGGCAAGAAATGGCACTTGTGGGGCAGGAGTTGGCACTTGTGGGTCAGGTGGTGGCACTTGTGGTGTGGGAGGTGGCACTTGTGGAATTGGAGTTGGCACTAGTGCGGCAGAAGGTGGAAGTTGTGGGGAAGTATTTGGCACTTGTGGGACAAGAGGTGGCACTTGTGGGGCAAGAGGTGGTCCTTGTGGGACGAGAGGTGGCACTTGTTGGGCAGGAGGTGGAACTTATGGGGCGTTACGTGGAAGTTGTGGGGCGGGAGGTGGCACCTATGGAAATGGAGATGGCACTAGTGGGGCAGGTAGTGGCACTTGTGGGGTGGGATATGGAACTTATGGGGCAGGAGTTGACACTCCTGCCCCATAAGTTTTTGTTTTTGGGGCAGGAGGTGGAAGTTGTGGGGCTGGACGTGGCACTTGTGGGGCGGGAGTTGGCATTTTGGGGAGGGTGGTGGCACTTGTTGGGCAGGAGGTGGCACTTGTGGGGCAGGAGTTGGCACTTGTGGGGCAGGAGGTGGAACTTATGGGACGTTACGTGGAAGTTGTGGGGCAGGACGTGGCTCTTTTTAGGCAGGAGGTGGAACTTGTGAGCCAGGAGATGGAAGTTGTAGGGCGGGAGGTGGCACTTGTGGGGCAGGAGGTGGAAGTTGTGGAGCGGGAGGTGGAAGTTGTAGGGCGGGAGGTGGCACTTGTGGGGCAGGAGGTTGCAGTTGTGTGTCAGGAGGAGGAAGTTGGGCAGTCAGTGACACTTGGGGGCAGGAGCTGGCACTTCAGGGGAATGAGCTGGCACTTGTAGGGCAGGAATTGGCACTTGTGGCGCAGGGGGTGGATGATGTGGGGCAGGAGGTGGTCATTGTGGGGCAGGAGGTGGCACTTGTGGAGCAGGAGGTGGATGATGAGGGGCTGGAGCTGGCACTTGTGAAGCATGAGCTGGCACTTGTGGGGCAGGAATTGGCACTTGTGGGGCAGGAGGTGGTTGATATGGGGAAGGAGGTGGCAATTGTGCGGTTCGAGGTGGAACTTGTGGAGCAGGAGATCGACGTTGCGGGGCAGGAGTTGGCACTTGTGGGTCGGGAGGTGGCACTTGTGAGGCGGGAGGTGGCACTTGTGGGGCAAAATGCAACACTTGTGGGGCAGGAGTTATAACTTGTGGGGCAAGACGTGGAACTTGTGGGGCAGGAGGTGGCACTTGTGGGGCAGGAGGTGGTCCTTGTGGGACGAGAGGTGGCACTTGTTGGGCGGGAGGTGGAACTTATGGGGCGTTACGTGGAAGTTGTGGGGCGGGAGGTGGCTCTTTTGAGGCAGGAGGTGGCACTTGTGGACCAGGAGATGGAAGCTGTAGGGCGGGAGGTGGCACTTGTGGGGCAGGAGGTGGAAGTTGTGGAGCGGGAGGTGGCATTTGTGGGGAGAAAGGTGGCATTTGTGGGGCAGGAGGTTGCACTTGTGGGGCAGGAGGTGGCACTTGTTGGGTGGGAGGTGGACGATGTGGGGCAGGATGTTGCACTTGTGGGGCAGGAGGTGGAACTTATGGGACGTTACGTGGAAGTTGTGAGGCGGGAGGTGGCTCTTTTGAGGCAGGAAGTGGCACTTGTGGGCCAGGAGATGGAAGTTGTGGGGTGGGAGGTGGTAGATGTTGGGCGTGAGGTGGCACTTGTGGGTCGGGAGGTGGCACTTGTGGGGCAGGAGGTGGAAGTTGTGGAGCGGGAGGTGGCATTTGTGGGGCGAAAGGTGGCACTTGTGGGGCAGGAGGTTGCATTTGTGGGGCAGGTAGTGGCACTTGTGGGGCGGAAATTGGAACTTGTTGTGAGGGAAGAGGTACTTGTGGGGCAGGAAGTGGCTCTTGTTGGGCAGGTGCTGGCACTTGTGGGGCAGGAATTGGCACTTTTGGTGCAGGGGGTGGTCGTTGTGGGGCAGGAGGTGGCACTTGTGGGGCAGGGGGTGGATGATGTGGGGCAGGAGGTGGCACTTGTGGGGCAGGGGGTGGATGATGTGGGGCAGGAGGTGGTCTTTGTCGGACAGGAGGTGGCACATGTGAGCAGGAAGTGGATGATGTGGGGCAGGAGCTGGCACTTGTGAAGCATGAGCTGGAACTTGTGGGGCAGAAATTGGCACTTGTGGGGCAGGAGTTGGAAGTTGCAGGGCAGGATTTGGCATTTGTGGGGCAGGAGGTGGCACCTGTTGGGCAAGAGGTGGCACTTGTGGGGCAGGTGCTGGCACTTGTGGGGCATGAGCTGGCAATTGTGGGGCAGGAATTGGCACTTGTGGGGCAGGAGGTGGATGATGTGGGGCAGGAGGCTGTCTTTGTGGGGTTGGAGGTGGCACTTGTGGGGCAGGAAGTTGATGATGTGGGGCAGGAGCTGGCACTTGTGAAGCATGAGCTGGCACTTGTGGGGCGAGAGGAGCTGGATTTGCAGGGTGACAGGTGGCACTTGTGGGGCGGGAGGTGGCACTTGTGGGGCAGGAGGTGGCACTTGTGGGGCAGGAGGTGGAAGTTGTGGGGCAGTAGGTTGCACTTGTGCGTGGGAGGTGGATGTTGTGGGGCAGGAAATGGCACCTGTGGGGCAGGAGGTGGCGCTTTTGGGGGAGGTGGTTGCATTTGTTGGGCGAGAGGTGAAACTTATGGGGCAGGAGGTGGCACTTGTAGGTCAAGAGGTGGAACTTGTTGGGCAGGAGGTGACACTTGTGGGGCAGGAGGTGTCAGTTGTTTGGTGGGAGGTGGCACATGTGGGGCAGGTGGTGTCAGTTGTTTGGCGGGAGGTGGCACTTGTGGGGCAGGAGTTGGCACTTGTGGTGCAGGAGGTGGACTTTGTGGGGCAGGAGGTGGCACCTGTGAGGCAAGAGCTGGCACTTGTGGGGCAGGAGCTGGCACTTGTGGGGCATGAGCTGGCACTTGTGGGGCAGGAATTGGCACTTGTGGGGCAGGAGGTGGATGATGTGGGGCAGGAGGCTGTCTTTGTGGGGTTGGAGGTGGCACTTGTGGGGCAGGAAGGTGATGATGTGGGGCAGGAGCTGGCATTTGTGAAACATGAGCTGGCACTTGTGAAGCAGGAATGGGCACTTCTAAGGCAGGAGGTGGCACTTGTGGGGCGGGATGTGGCACTTGTGGGGCAGGAGTTGGCACTTGTGGGTCAGGTGGTGGTACTTCTGGGGCAGGATCGGGCACTTGTGGGGCAGGATGTGGAAGCTGTGGGACGGGAGGTGGAAGTTATGGGGTGGGAGGTGGAAGTTGTGGGGCAAGAATTGGCAATTGTGGGGCAAGAAGTGGCAATTGTGGGGCAGAGGGTGGCACTTGTACGGCAGGAGGTGGCACTTGTGGGACAGGACGTGGCAATTGGGAAGGACGTGGCACTTGTGGGGCAGGAGGTGGCACTTGTGGGGCAGGAGGTGGCACTTGTGGGGCAGGAGGAGGCTGTTGTTGGGCGGGAGGTGGGACTTGTGTAACAAGAGGTGGAAATTGTGCGGTGGGATGTGGCACTTGTGGGGCAAGGGGTGGCACTTGTGAGGCAGAAGGTGGCACTTGTGGGGCAGGAGGTGGAAGTTGTGGGTCAGGAGGTGACATTTGTCGAACAGGAGGTGGATGATGTGGGGCAGGAGGTAGCAATTTTGGGCCGGGACGTGGCACTAGTGGGGCGAGATGTTGCACTTGTTGGGCGGGAGGTGGCACTTTTGGGGCATAAGGTGAAAATTGAGGGACATGAGGTGGCACTTGTGGGGCAGGAGTTGGCACTTGTGTGGTAGGAGGTGGCAATTGTGGGGCAGGAGCTTGCAGTTGTGAGGCGGGATGTGGAAGTTGTGGGGCGGGTTGTGGCAGCTGTGGGGCTGGAGGTGTCACTTGTGCAGCGGGAAGTGGCACTTGTAAGGCAGGAAGTAGCACTTGTGGGGCAGGAGGTGGCACTTTTGGAGCGTGAGGTGGATGTTGTGGGGCAGGAGTTGGCACTTGTGGGGCGAGAGTTGGCACTTGTGGGGCAGGAGGTTGCACTTGTGGGGTGGGATGTGGTACTTGTGGGGCGGGAGGTGGCACTTGTTGGGGGGGTGGTGGCAATTGTTGGGCAGGAGGTGGCACTTGTTGGGCGAGAGTTGCAATTGTGAGACGGGAGGTGGCAATTGTGGGTCACGTAGTGGCACTTGTGGGTCAGGAGGTGGTACTTGTGGGGCGGGCGGTGGAACTGGTGGGGCTGGAGGTGGCACTTGTGGGGTGGGAGGTGGCACTTGTGGGGCAGGAGGTGGCAATTTTGGAGCAGGACGTGGATTATGTGGGGCAAGAGGTGGCACTTGTGGGGCAGGATGTGGAAGTTGTGGGTCAGGAGGTGACATTTGTGGAACAGGAGGTGGATGATGTGGGGAAGGAGGTGGTTGATGTGGAACAGTAGGTGGCACCTGTGGGGCAGGAGATGGCACTTATGGGGCAGGAGATGGTATTTGTTGTGCAGTAGGTGGCACTTGTGGAGTGGGAGATGGAAGTTGTGGGGCAGGAGGTGGCAATTGTGGGCCGGGAGCTGGAAGTTGTGGGTCGGGAGGTGGCACTTGTGGTGCAGGAGGTGGCACTTGTGGGGCGGTTGGTGGATGATGTGGGGCAGGAGTTGGCACTTGTGGGGTAAGGGTTGGCACTTGTGGGGTGGGAGGAGGCACTTGTGTGGCGGGGGTTGGCAATTGCTGGGTGGGAAGTGGCAGTTGTGGGGCAGTAGGTTGAAGGTTTGGGGCAGGAGGTGGCACTTGTGGGGTGGAAGGTAAGAAGATTTGGGGTGTGACGTGGAAGTAGTGGGGCGGGAGGTGGCACTTGTGGGGCGGGAGGTGGCACTTGTTGGGCAGGAGTTGGCACTTGTGTGGCTGGAGGTTGAAGTTGTGGGGCGAGAGGTAGCACTTGTGGGGCAGGAGCCGGCACTTGTGGGGCAGGAGTTGGCACTTGTGGGTCAGGTGGTGGCACATGTGGGGCGGAGGTCGACGTTGTGGGGCAAGAGGTGGAACTTGTGGGGCAAGAGGTGTAACTTGTGGGGCAGGAGGTTGCTATATAGGGGCGGGAGGTGGCACTTGTGTGGCGGGAGGTGGCACTTGTGGGGCAGGAGATGGCACTTGT
This sequence comes from Coturnix japonica, assembly GCF_054131305.1. Classification (NCBI taxonomy): domain Eukaryota; kingdom Metazoa; phylum Chordata; class Aves; order Galliformes; family Phasianidae; genus Coturnix; species Coturnix japonica. Next base: position 732,763 of record NC_140680.1, on the reverse strand, counting down.
GGAGCAGGAGGTGGAAGTTGCACGTCAGGATTTGGCACTTGTGGGGCGGGAGATGGCACTTGTGGGGCGGGAGATGGCACTTGTGGGGCGGGAGATGGCACTTGTGTGTCTGGAGGTTAAACTTGTGGGGAAGGAGGTGGCACTTGTGGGGCAGGAGGTGGCAAATGTGGTGCAGGAAATGGCACTTGTGGGGCAGGAGTTGGCACATGTGGGTTAGGAGGTGGCACTTGTGGGGCAGGAGGTGGATGATGTGGGGCAGGAGCTGGCAATTGTGAAGCATGAGCTGGCACTTTTAGGGCTGGAATTGGCACTTGTGCCACAGGAGGTGGCACTTGTGGGGTGAGAGGTGGATGATGTGGGGCAGGAGGTGGATGTTGCGTGGCAGGATTTGGCCCTTGTGGGGCAGGACGTGGCACTTGTGGAGCGGGAGGGGGCACTTGTGGGGCCTGATGTGGCACTTGTAGGGCAGGAGGTGGCATTTGTGGGGCAGGAGGTGGCACTTGTGCAGCGGGAGGTGGAAGTTGTGAGGCAGGGGGTGGCACTTGTAAGGCAGGACGTGGCATTTGTGGCGCGGGAGGTGGAAGTTGTGAGGCAGGGGGTGGCACTTGTAAGGCAGGAGATAGAACTTGTGGGGCACGAGTTGGCACTTGTGGGGCACGTAGTTGCATTAGTGGGTCAGGTGGTGGCACTTGTGGGTCAGGTGGTGGCACTTGTGGGGCGGGATGTGGAAGTTGTGGGGCGTGAGGTGGCACTTGTGGGGCGGAAGTTGACACTGTTGGGGTGTGAGGTGGCACTTGTGGGGCGGAAGGTGGCACTTGTGGGCAGGAGGTGACACTTGTGGGGCAGGATGTGGCACTTGTGCGTGGGAGGTGGAGTTTGTGGAGAGGGAGGTGGCGCTTGTGGGGCGGGAGGTGGCACTTGTGGGGGGGGGTGGCACTTGTGAGGCACGAGGTGGCACTTGTGGGGCAGGATGTGGCTTTCTTGGGGCGGGAGGTGTAAGTTGTGATGCAGGAGGTGGTACATGTGGGGCAGGAGGTGGAAGTTGTGATGCAGGAGTTGGAACTTGTGGGGCGGGAGGTGTAAGTTGTGATGCAGGAGGTGGTACATGTGGGGCGGGATGTGGCACTCGTGAGCAGGGAGGTGGCACTTGTGGAACATGTAGCAGGTGTAACTTGTCGGGCAGGAGGCGGCTCTTGTGGGGCTGGAGTTTGATGTTGTGGGTCAGGAGGTGGCACTTGCGGGGCAGGAGGTGGATGATGAGGGGCAGGAGCTGGCACTTGTGGAGCATGAGCTGGCTCTTGGGGGGCAGGAATTGGCACTTGTGGGGCAGGAGGTGGCACTTGTTGGGTGGGAGGTGGACGATGTGGGGCAGGAGTTGACACTTGTGGGGCAGGATGTGGCACACGTTGCCAGGAGTCGGCACTTGTGTGGCGGGATGTTGAAGTTGTGGGGCTGGAGGTTGCTCTTGTCTAACAGGTATTGTCACTTGTGGGGGAGGAGGTGGATGATGTGGGGCAGGAGGCTGTCTTTGTGTGTTTAGAGGTGGCACTTGTGGGGCAGGAAGTTGATGTGGGGCATGAGCTGGCATTTGTGAAGCATGAGCTGGCACTTGTGAAGCAGGAATTGGCACTTTTGGGGCAGGAGGTGGAACTTGTGGGGTGAGGGGTTGAATTTGTAAGGCGGGAAGTGGCACCTGTGGGGCAGAAATTGGCACTTATGGGGCAGGAGATGGCACTTGTGGGGCGGGAGGTGGGACTTGTGGGGCCAGAGGTTGAGGTTGTGGTTCGGGAGGTGGCACTTGTGGAGCAGGAGCCTACACTTGTGGGGCAGAATGTGGCACTTGTAAGGCAGGACATTGAAATTGTGGAGCAGGTTGTGGAACTTGTGGGGCAGGAGGTGGAAATTGTGGGGCAGGAGGTGGTAATGGTGGGGCAGGAGGTCGCACTTGTGGGCCAGGAGTTGGAAGTTGTGGGGCGGGAGAATGAAGTTGTGGGGCGGAATGTGGAACTTGTGAGGCAGGAGGTGGAAGTTGTGGTGCGGGAGGTAGAAGTTGTAGGGCGGGAGGTGGCACTTGTGGGGCGGGAGTTGGCATTTTGGGGAGGGTGGTGGCACTTGTTGGGCAGGAGGTGGCACTTGTGGGGCAGGAGGTGGCACTTGTGGGGCAGGAGGTGGTCCTTGTGGGACGAGAGGTGGCACTTGTTGGGCAGGAGGTGGAACTTATGGGGCATTACGTGGAAGTTGTGGGGCGGGAGGTGGCTCTTTTGAGGCAGGAGGTGGAACTTGTGAGCCAGGAGATGGAAGTTGTAGGGCGGGAGGTGGCTCTTGTGGGGCGGGAGGTGGCACTTGTGGGTCGGGAGGTGGCACTACTGGGGCAGGAGGTGGAAGTTGTGGAGCGGGAGGTTGCACTTGTGTGTCAGGAGGATGAAGTTGGGCGGTCAGTGACACTTGTGGGGCAGGAGGTGGATTATTTGGGGGGAAGGTGGCAGTGGTGTGGACAAATGTGGCACTTGTGGGGCAGGAGCTGGCACTTCAGGGGAATGAGCTGGCACTTGTAGGGCAGGAATTGGCACTTGTAAGGCAGGAGGTGGAAATTGTGGGGCGGGATGTGGCACTTGTGGGATGCGAGGCGGCACTTGTGGGGCAGGAGGTTGCACTTGTGGGGCAGGAGGAGGCTGTTGTTGGGCGGGAGGTGGGACTTGTGTAACAAGAGGTGGAAATTGTGCGGTGGGATGTGGCACTTGTGGGGCAAGGGGTGGCACTTGTGGGGCGGGATGTGGCAGTTGTGGGACAGATGATGACACCTGTGGGGCGGGAGGTGGATGTTTTGGGGAAGGAGGTTGAAGTTGTGGGGAGGGTGGTGGCACTTGTGGGGCGGGAGGTGGCACTAGTGGGGCAGGAGTTGGCACTTGTGGGGCAGGAAATGTTACTTGTGGGGCAAGAAGTGGCTCTTGAAGGGCAGGAGGTGGCACTTGTGGGGCAGGAGTTAATTCTTGTGGATCTGGAGGTGGCACTTGTGGGCCTGGAGGTTGCACTTGTGAGGAGGGAGGTGGAAGTTGTGGGGCGGGTGGTGGCAGTTGTGGGGCTGGAGGTATCACTTGTGCGGCAGGAAGTGGCACTTGTGGAGCAGAAGGTGTCACTTGTGGGGAGGAGGAGGCACTTGTGGGGCAGAAGTTGGTACATGTGGGTCGGGAGTTGGCAGTTGTGGGGCAGGAGGTGGCACTTGTGGTGCGGGAGGTGGAACTTGTGGGGCGGGAGGTGGCACTTGTGGGTCAGGAGTTGGATTTGTGGGGCGGGTTGTGGCACTTGTGGGGCGGGAGGTGGCACTTGTGTGGCGTGAGGTGGAAGTTGTGGGGCGGCAGGTGGCAATTGTGGATCAGGAGGAGGCATTTGTGAGGCAGGAGGTGGATGATGTGGGGCAGGAGGTGGCACTTGTGGGGAAGTAGGTAGCACTTGTGGGGCAGGAAGTGGCACTTGTGTGGCAGGAGGTGGCACTTGTGGGGCAGGAGGAGGCACTTGTGGGGCAGGAGGAGGCACTTGTGGGGCAGGAGGTGGCACTTGTGGGGCAGGAGGAGGCACTTGTGGGGCAGGAGGAGGCACTTGTGGGGAAGTAGGTAGCACTTGTGGGGCAGGAGGAGGCACTTGTGGGGAAGGAGGAGGCACTTGTGGGGCAGGAGGTGGCACTTGTGTGGCAGGAGGTGGCACTTGTGGGGCAGGAGGAGGCACTTGTGGGGCAGGAGGAGGCACTTGTGGGGCAGGAGGTGGCACTTGTGGTGCGGAAGGTGGAACTTGTGGGGCGGGAGGTGGCACTTGTGGGTCAGGAGTTGGATTTGTGGGGCGGGTTGTGGCACTTCTGGGGCGGGAGGTGGCACTTGTGGGGTGTGACGTGGATGTTGTGGGGCGGCAGGTGGCAATTGTGGGTCAGGAGGAGGCATTTGTGAGGCAGGAGGTGGATGATGTGGGGCAGGAGGTGGCACTTGTGCGGCAGGAGGTGGCACTTGTGGGGCAGGAAGTGGCACTTGTGTGGCAGGATTTGACACTTCTGGGGCTGCAGGTGGCACTTATGGGGTGGGTGGTAGAACTTGTGGGGGGTGAGGTATAACTTGTGGAGCGGGAGGTGACAACTGTGGGACAGGAGGAGGCACTTGTGGGTCGGGAGGTGGCACTTTTAAGGCGGGAGGGGGCAGTTTTGGGGCGGGAGGTGGCACTTATGGGGCAGGAGATGGTATTTGTTGTGCAGTAGGTGGCACTTGTGGAGTGGGAGATGGAAGTTGTGGGGCAGGAGGTGACACTTGTGGGGCGGTTGGTGGATGATGTGGGGCAGGAGTTTGCACTTGTGGGGTAAGGGTTGGCACTTGTGGGGTGGGATGAGGCACTTGTGGGGCGGGGGGTGGCAATTGCTGGGTGGGAAGTGGCAGTTGTGGGACAGTAGGTTGAAGGTTTGGGGCAGGAGGTGGCACTTGTGGGGTGGAAGGTAAGAAGATTTGGCGTGTGACGTGGAAGTAGTGGGGCGGGAGGTGGCACTTGTGGGGCGGGAGGTGGCACTTGTGGCTGGAGGTTGAGGTTGTGGGGCGAGAGGTAGCACTTGTGGGGCAGGACGCGACAAATGTGGTGCAGGAAATGGCACTTGTGGGGCAGGAGTTGGCACTTGTGGGTCAGGTGGTGGCACATGTGGGGCGGGGGTCGACGTTGTGGGGCAGGAGGTGTAACTTGTGGGGCAGGAGGTGGCTATAGAGGGGCGGGATGTGGCACTTGTGGGGCAGGAGATGGCACTTGTGGAGCAGGAGGTGGAAGTTGCACGTCAGGATTTGGCACTTGTGGGGCGGGAGATCGCACTTGTGTGTCCAGATATTAAACTTGTGGGTTGAGAGGTGGCACTTGTGGGGCAGGAGGTGGCAAATGTGGTGCAGGAAATGGCACTTGTGGGGCAGGAGTTGGCACATGTGGGATAGGAGGTGGCACTTGTGGGGCAGGAGGTGGATGATGTGGGGCAGGAGCTGGCAATTGTGAAGCATGAGCTGGCACTTTAAGGGCTGGAATTGGCACTTGTGCCACAGGAGGTGGCACTTGTGGGGTGGGAGGTGGATGATGTGGGGCAGGAGGTGGATGTTGCGTGGCAGGATTTGGCCCTTGTGGGGCAGGAGATGGCACTTGTGGGGCAGGACGTGGCACTTGTGGAGCGGGAGGGGGCACTTGTGGGGCCTGAGGTGGCACTTGTAGGGCAGGAGGTGGCATTTGTGGGGCGGGAGGTGGAAGTTGTGATGCAGGAGGTGGTACATGTGGGGCGGGAGGTGGAAGTTGTGATGCAGGAGGTGGTACATGTGGGGCGGGAGGTGTAAGTTGTGATGTAGGAGGTGGTACATGTGGGGCGGGAGGTGGAAGTTGTGATGCAGGAGGTGGTACATGTGGGGCGGGAGGTGGAAGTTGTGATGCAGGAGGTGGTACATGTGGGGCGGGAGATGGAAGTTGTGATGCAGGAGGTGGTACATGTGGGGCGGGAGGTGGAAGTTGTGATGCAGGAGGTGGTACATGTGGGGCGGGATGTGGCACTCGTGAGCAGGGAGGTGGCACTTGTGGAACTTGTAGCAGGTGTAACTTGTCGGGCAGGAGGCGGCTCTTGTGGGGCTGGAGATTGATGTTGTGGGTCAGGAGGTGGCACTTGTGGGGCAGGAGGTGGATGATGAGGGGCAGGAGCTGGCACTTGTGAAGCATGAGCTGGCACTTGTGGGGCAGGAATTGGCACTTGTGGGGCAGGAGGTGGCACTTGTTGGATGGGAGGTGGTTGATATGGGGAAGGAGGTGGCAATTGTGCGGTTCGAGGTGGCACTTGTGGAGCAGGAGATGGAAGTTGCCGGGCAGGAGTTGGCACTTGTGGGGCGGGAGGTGGCACTTCTGGGGCAGGAGGTGGAAGTTGTAGGGCAGGAGGTGGCACTTGTGGGGCGGGAGGTGGCACTTCTGGGGCAGGAAATGGAGCTTTTAGGGCAGGAGGTGGAACTTGTGCAGAAGGAGGTGGTACTTGTTGGGCGGAAATTGGAACTTGTTGGGAGGGAAGAGGTACTTGTGGGGCAGGAAGTGGCTCTTGTGGGGCAGGAGCTGGCACATGTGGGTCAGGAGGAGGAAGTTGGTCAGTCAGTGACACTTGTGGGGCAGGAGGTGGATTATTTGGGGGGGGAGGTGGCAGTGGTGTGGACAAATGTGGCACTTGTGGGGCATGAACTGGCACTTGTGGGGCAGGAATTGGCACTTGTGGGGCAGGAGGATGTCTTTGTCGGTCAGGAGGTGGCACTTGTGGGGCAGGAGGTGGATGACGTATTGCAGGAGCTGGCACTTGTGAAGCATGAGGTGGCACTTGTGGGGCAGGAAGTTGATGATGTGGGGCATGAGCTGGCATTTGTGAAGCATGAGCTGGCACTTGTGAAGCAGGAATTGGCACTTTTGGGGCAGGAGGTGGAACTTGTGGGGTGGGAGGTGGAATTTGTGGGGTGGGAGGTGAAACTTGTAAGGCAGGAGTTGGCACATGTGGGGGGGGAAATGGCACTTGTGGGGCAGGAAATGGCACCAGTGGGGTAGGATTTGGAACCTGTGGGGTAAGAAATGGCACTTGTTGGGCAGGAGGTGGCACTTGTGGGGCGGAAGTGGAACTTGTTTGTCATGTGGCCACAATTGTTGGGCGGGAGGTGGCACTTGTGGGGCAGGAGGTGGCAATTGTGGGGCGGGAGGTGGATGATGTGGGGCAGGAGGTGGCACTTGTGGGGCGGAAATTGGAACTTGTTGGGAGGGAAAAGTACTTGTGGGGCAGGAAGTGGCTCTTGTGGGGCAGGAGCTGGCACTTGTGGGGCAGGAGGAGGAAGTTGGTCAGTCAGTGAGACTTGTGGGGCAGGAGGTGGATTATTTGTGGGGGAGGTGGCAGTGGTGTGGACAAATGTGGCACTTGTGGGGCATGAACTGGCACTTGTGGGGCAGGAATTGGCACTTGCGGGGCAGGAATTGGCACTTGTGGGGCAGGAAGTGGATGACGTAGTGCAGGAGCAGGCACTTGTGAAGCATGAGCTGGCAGATGTGGGGCAGGAATTGGCACTTGTGGGGCAGGTGGTGGCACTTGTTGGGTGGGAGGTGGACGATGTGGGGCAGGAGGTGGCACTTGTGGAGCAGGAGGTGGAAGTTGCATTGCAGGATTTGGCATTTGTGGGTTGGGAGTTGGCACTTGTGGGGCATGAGGTGGAATTTGTGGGGTGGTAGGTGGAACATGTGGGGCAGGAGCTGGCACTTGTGGGGCAGGATGTGGCACACGTTGCCAGGAGTCGGCACTTGTGTGGCGGGATGTTGAAGTTGTGGGGCGGGAGGTGGCACTTGTGGAACGGGTATTGTCACTTTTGGGGGAGGAGGTGGATGATGTGGGGCAGGAGGTGGTCTTTGTGGGGTAGGAGGTGGCACCTGTAGGGTAAGAGGTGGCACTTGTGGGGCAGGAATTGGAACTTGTGGGGCAGGAGTTGGATGATGTGGGGCAGGAGGCTGTCTTTGTGGGGTTAGAGGTGGCACTTGTGGGGCAGGAGGTGGCACTTGTGGGGCAGAAGGTGGAAGTTTTAGGGCGGGAGGTGGCACTTGTGGGGTGGGAGGTGGTAGATGTTAAGCGTTAGGTGGCACTAGTGCATCAGGAGGTGGCACTTGTGGGGCAGGAGGTGGAAGTTGTGGAGCGGGAGGTGGCATTTGTGGGGCGAAAGGTGGCATTTGTGGGGCAGGAGGTTGCACTTGTGGGGCAGGAGGTGGCACTTGTGGGGCGGAAATTGGAACTTGTTGGGAGGGAATAGGTACTTGTGGGGCAGGAAATGGCTCTTGTCGGGCAGGAGCTGGCACTTGTGGGGCAGGAGGTTGCAGTTGTGTGTCAGGAGGAGGAAGCTGGGCGGTCAGTGACACTTGTGGGGCAGGAGGTGGATTATTTTGGGGGGGAGGTGGCAGTGGTGTGGCAAAATGTGGCACTTGTGGGGCAGGAGCTGGCACTTCAGGGGAATGAGCTGGCACTTGTAGGGCAGGAATTGGCACTTGTGGTGCAGGGGGTGGTCGTTGTGGGGCAGGAGGTGGCACTTGTGGGGCAGGGGGTGGATGATGTGGGGCAGGAGGTGGCACTTGTGGGGCAGGGGGTGGATGATGTGGGGCAGGAGGTGGTCTTTGTCGGACAGGAGGTGGCACATGTGAGCAGGAAGTGGATGATGTGGGGCAGGAGCTGGCACTTGTGAAGCATGAGCTGGAATTTGTGGGGCAGTAATTGGCACTTGTGGGGCAGGAGGTGGAAGTTGCAGGGCAGGATTTGGCATTTGTGGGGCGGGAGGTGGCACTTGTGGAACAAGTATTGTCACTTGTGGGGGAGGAGGTGGATGATGTGGGGCAGGAGGTGGCCTTTGTGGGGCAGGAGGTGGATGATGTGGGGCAGGAGGCTGTCTTTGTGGGGCAGGAGCTGGCACTTGTGAAGCATGAGCTGGCACTTGTGGGGCAGGAGCTGGACTTGCAGGGTGACAGGTGGCACTGGCGGGGCAGGAGGTGGCACTTGTGGGGCAGGTGTTGGCACTTGTGGGGCAGGAGGTGGAAGTTGTGGGGCAGGAGGTGGAAGTTGTGGGGCGGTAGGTTGCACTTGTGCGTGGGAGGTGGATGTTGTGGGGCAGGAAATGGCACCTGTGGGGCAGGAGGTGGCGCTTTTGGGGGAGGTGGTGGCATTTGTTGGGCGAGAGGCGAAACTTATGGGGCAGGAGGTGGCACTTGTAGGTCAAGAGGTGGAACTTGTTGGGCAGGAGGTGACACTTGTGGGGCAGGAGGTGTCAGTTGTTTGGCGGGAGGTGGCATTTGTCGGTCGGGAGGTGGCACTTGTGGGGCAGGAGGTGGCACATGTGGGACAGGAGGTGGCACTTGTGGGGCAGGAGTTTGGACCTGTGGTTTAAGAAATGGCATTTGTTTGCAGGAGTTGGTACTTGTGGGGCAGGTGGTGGTATCTGTGGGGTGGGGGTATAACTTGTGGGGCAGGAGGTGGTGATAGAGGGACGGGAGGTGGCATTTTATGGCGGGAGGTAACACTTGTAGGGCTGGATGTGGAAGTTGTGAAGCGGGAGGTGGCACTTGTGTGGCGGGAGGTGGAATTTGTGGGGTGGTATGCAACAGATGCGGGGCAGGAAATGGCACTTGTGGGGCAGGAGTTGGTAAATGTGGGACAGGAGGTGGTACTTGTGGGGCAGGAAATGGCACCTGTGGGGCAGGAGTTGGAACATGTGGGGTAAGAAATGGCACTTGTTGGGCAGGAGGTGGCACTTGTGGAGCGGGAGGTGGTAAATGTTGGGCAGGAGGTGGCACTTGTTAGACGAGAGTTGGAACTTGTGGGGCAGGAGGTGGCACCTGTGAGGCAAGAGCTGGCACTTGTGGGGCGGGATATGGAACTTATGGGGCAGGAGTTGACACTTTTGGGGCAGGAGGCAGATGTTGTGGGGCTGGACATGGCACTTGTGGGGCGGGAGTTGGATGATGTGGAGCAGCAGCTGGCACTTGTGGGGCAGGAGGTGGAAGTTGTGGAGCGGGAGGTGGCATTTGTGGGGTGAAATGTGGCATTTGTGGGGCAGGAGGTGGCACTTGTGGGGCGGAAATTGGAACTTGTTGGGAGGGAAGAGGTACTTGTGGGGCAGGAAGTGGCTCTTCTCGGGCAGGAGCTGGCACTTGTGGGGCAGGAGTTGGAATTTGTGGGGTGGTAGGTGGAACATGTGGGGCAGGAGTTGGCACTTGTGGGGCATGAGCTGGCACTTGTGGGGCATGAGCTGGCACTTGTGGGGCAGGAATTGGCACTTGTGGGGCAGGAGGTGGAACTTGTGGGGCGGGATGTGGCACTTGCGGGATGCGAGGTGGCACTTGTGGGGCAGGAGTTGGCACTTGTGGGTCAGGTGGTGGTACTTCTGGGGCAGGAGTTGGCACTTGTGGGGCAGGATGTGGAAGCTGTGGGACGGGAGGTGGAAGTTATGGGGTGGGAGGTGGAAGTTGTGGGGCAAGAATTGGCAATTGTGGGGCAAGAAGTGGCAATTGTGGGGCAGAGGGTGGCACTTGTACGGCAGGAGGTGGCACTTGTGGGACAGGTCGTGGCAATTGGGAAGGACGTGGCACTTGTGGGGTGGGAGGTGGCACTTGTGGGGCAGGAGGTGGCACTTGTGGGGCAGGAGGAGGCTGTTGTTGGGCGGGAGGTGGGACTTGTGTAACAAGAGGTGGAAATTGTGCGGTGGGATGTGGCACTTGTGGGGCAAGGGGTGGCACTTGTGAGGCAGAAGGTGGCACTTGTGGGGCAGGAGGTGACATTTGTGGAACAGGAGGTGGATGATGTGGGGCAGGAGGTAGCAATTTTGGGCCGGGACGTGGCACTAGTGGGGCGAGATGTTGCACTTGTTGGGCGGGAGGTGGCACTTTTGGGGCATAAGGTGAAAATTGAGGGACATGAGGTGGCACTTGTGGGGCAGGAGTTGGCACTTGTGTGGTAGGAGGTGGCAATTGTGGGGCAGGAGCTTGCAGTTGTGAGGCGGGATGTGGAAGTTGTGGGGCGGGTTGTGGCAGCTGTGGGGCTGGAGGTGTCACTTGTGCAGCGGGAAGTGGCACTTGTAAGGCAGGAAGTAGCACTTGTGGGGCAGGAGGTGGCACTTTTGGAGCGTGAGGTGGATGTTGTGGGGCAGGAGTTGGCACTTGTGGGGCGAGAGTTGGCACTTGTGGGGCAGGAGGTTGCACTTGTGGGGTGGGATGTGGTACTTGTGGGGCGGGAGGTGGCACTTGTTGGGGGGGTGGTGGCAATTGTTGGGCAGGAGGTGGCACTTGTTGGGCGAGAGTTGCAATTGTGAGACGGGAGGTGGCAATTGTGGGTCACGTAGTGGCACTTGTGGGTCAGGAGGTGGTACTTGTGGGGCGGACGGTGGAACTGGTGGGGCTGGAGGTGGCACTTGTGGGGCAGGAGGTGGCAATTTTGGAGCAGGACGTGGATTATGTGGGTCGGGAGGTGGCACTTGTGAGGCGGGAGGTGGAACTTGTGGGGCGGGAGGTGGAACTTGTGGGGCGGGAGGTGGATTTGTGGGGCGGGTTGTGGCACTTGTGGGGCGGGAGGTGGCACTTGTGTGGCGTGAGGTGGAAGTTGTGGGGCAGATGCTGACACCTGTGGGGCGGGAGGTGGATGTTTTGGGGAAGGAGGTTGAAGTTGTGGGGAGGGTGGTGGCACTTGTGGGGCGGGAGGTGGCACTAGTGGGGCAGGAGTTGGCACTTGTGGGCTGGGTCATAGCACTTGTTGGGCAGAGGTTGGCACTTGTGGGGCAGGAAATGTTACTTGTGGGGCAAGAAGTGGCTCTTGAAGGGCAGGAGGTGGCACTTGTGGGGCAGGAGTTAATTCTTGTGGATCTGGAGGTGGCACTTGTGGGCCTGGAGGTTGCACTTGTGAGGCGGGAGGTGGAAGTTGTGGGGCGGGTGGTGGCAGTTGTGGGGCTGGAGGTATCACTTGTGCAGCAGGAAGTGGCACTTGTGGAGCAGAAGGTGGCTCTTGTGGGGCAGAAGTTGGCACATGTGGGTCGGGAGGTGGCACTTGTGGGGCAGGAGGTGGCACTTGTGGGTCAGGAGTTGGATTTGTGGGGCGGGTTGTGGCACTTGTGGGGCGGGAGGTGGCACTTGTGGGGCGTGAGGTGGAAGTTGTGGGGCGGCAGGTGGCAATTGTGGGTCAGGAGGAGGCATTTGTGAGGCAGGAGGTGGATGATGTGGGGCAGGAGGTGGCACTTGTGGGGCAGGAGGAGGCACTTGTGGGGCAGGAGGTGGCACTTGTGGGGAAGTAGGTAGCACTTGTGGGGCAGGAAGTGGCACTTGTGGGGCAGGAGGTGGCACTTGTGTGGCAGGAGGAGGCACATGTGGGGCAGGAGGAGGCTGTTGTTGGGCGGGAAGTGGAAGTTGTGGGGCGGGAGGTGGCACTTATGGGGCTGGATGTGGAAGTTGTGTGGCAGGATTTGACACTTCTGGGGCTGCAGGTGGCACTTGTGGGGTGGGTGGTAGAACTTGTGGGGGGTGAGGTAAACTTGTGGAGCGGGAGGTGACAACTGTGGGACAGGAGGAGGCACTTGTGGGTCGGGAGGTGGCACTTTTAAGGCGGGAGGTGGCAGTTGTGGGGCGGGAGGTGGAAGTTGTGCGGCACGATTTAGCACTTGTGTGGCTGGAGGCGGCTCTTGTGGGGCGGGAGGCGGCTCTTGTGGGGCGGGAGGTGGCACTTGTGGGGCGGGAAATGGAACTTGTGGGGCAGCACGTGGCACTAGTTGAGCAGGAGGTGGAAATTGTGGGGCGGGAGGTGAATGATATGAGGCAGGAGGTAGCGGTTGTGGGGCAAGGGGTGGCACTTGTGAGGCAGAAGGTGGCACTTGTGGGGCAGGAGGTGGAAGTTGTGGGTCAGGAGGTGACATTTGTGGAACAGGAGGTGGATGATGTGGGGCAGGAGGTGGATGATGTGGGGCAGGAGGTGGATGATGTGGGGCAGGAGGTGGCACTTGTGGGGAAGTAGGTGGCACTTGTGGGGCAGGAGGTGGCACTTGTGTGGCAGGAGGAGGCACTTGTGGGGCAGAAAGTGGCACTTGTGGGGCAGGAGGTGGAAGTTGTGGGTCAGGAGGTGACATTTGTGGAACAGGAGGTGGATGATGTGGGGAAGGAGGTGGATGATGTGGAACAGTAGGTGGCACCTGTGGGGCAGGAGATGGCACTTATGGGGCAGGAGATGGTATTTGTTGTGCAGTAGGTGGCACTTGTGGAGTGGGAGATGGAAGTTGTGGGGCAGGAGGTGACACTTGTGGGGCAGTTGGTGGATGATGTGGGGCAGGAGCTGGAAGTTGTGGGGCAGGAGGTGGAAGTTGCAGGGCAGGATTTGGCATTTGTGGGGCAGGAGGTGGCACCTGTTGGGCAAGAGGTGGCACTTGTGGGGCAGGTGCTGGCACTTGTGGGGCATGAGCTGGCAATTGTGGGGCAGGAATTGGCATTTGTGGGGCAGGAGGTGGCACTTGTGGGGAAGGAGGCTGTCTTTGTGGGGTTGGAGGTGGCACTTGTGGGGCAGGAAGTTGATGATGTGGGGCAGGAGCTGGCACTTGTGAAGCATGAGCTGGCACTTGTGGGGCGAGAGGAGCTGGATTTGCAGGGTGACAGGTGGCACTAGTGGGGCGGGAGGTGGCACTTGTGGGGCAGGTGTTGGCACTTGTGGGGCAGGTGTTGGCACTTGTGGGGCAGGAGGTGGAAGTTTTGGGGCAGGGTTTGGCAGTTGTAGGGCGGGAGGTGGCACTTGTGGGGCGGGAGGTGGCACTTCTGGGGCAGGAAATGGAGCTTTTAGGGCAGGAGGTGGAACTTGTGCAGAAGGAGGTGGTACTTGTTTGGTGGAAATTGGAAATTGTTGGGAGGGAAGAGGTACTTGTGGGGCAGGAAGTGGCTCTTGTGGGGCAGGAGCTGGCACTTGTGGGTCAGGAGGTGGCACTTGTGGGTCAGGAGGAGGAAGTTGGTCAGTCAGTGACACTTGTGGGGTAGGAGGTGTATTATTTGGGGGGGAGGAGGCAGTGGTGTGGAATAATGTGGCACTTGTGGGGCATGAACTGGCACTTGTGGGGCAGGAATTGGCACTTGTGGGGCAGGTGGTGGCACTTGTTGGGTGGGAGGTGGACGATGTGGGGCAGGAGGTGGCACTTGTGGAGCAGGAGGTGGAAGTTGCATTGCAGGATTTGGCATTTGTGGGTTGGGAGTTGGCACTTGTGGGGCATGAGGTGGAATTTGTGGGATGGTAGGTGGAACATGTGGGGCAGGAGCTGGCACTTGTGGGGCAGGATGTGGCACACGTTGCCAGGAGTCGGCACTTGTGTGGCGGGATGTTGAAGTTGTGGGGCGGGAGGTGGCACTTGTCTAACAGGTATTGTCACTTTTGGGGGAGGAGGTGGATGATGTGGGGCAGGAGGTGGCCCCTGTGGGGCAGGAGGTGGCACTTGTGGGGCATGAGCTGGCACTTGTGGGGCAGGAAGTTGATGATGTGGGGCATGAGCTGGCATTTGTGAAGCATGAGCTGGCACTTGTGAAGCAGGAATTGGCACTTTTGGGGCAGGAGGTGGAACTTGTGGGGTGGGAGGTGGAATTTGTGGGGTGGCAGGTGAAACTTGTAAGGCAGGAGTTGGCACATGTGGGGGGGGAAATGGCACTTGTGGGGCAGGAAATGGCACTTGTTGTGCAGGAGGTGGCACTTATGGGTTTGGAGGTGGATGATGTGGGGCAGGAGGTGACACATGTGGGGCAGGAGATGGCACTTCTGGGGCAGGAGGTGGAAGTTGTGGGGCAGGATTTGGTACTTGTGGGGTGGGAGGTTGCACTTGTGGGGCTGGAGTTGGCACTTGTGGGGCGGGAGGTGGCACTAGTGGGGCAGGAGGTGGCACTTGTGGGGAGCGATGTGGCACTTGTGGGCGGGAGGTGGAATTTGTGGAGAGGGAGGTGGCACTTATGGGACGGGAGCTGGAACTTGTGGGGCAAGAGGTGGCAAATGTGGAGCAGGAGCTGGAACTTTCAGGGCATGAGCTGGCACTTGCACGGCAGGAGGTGGCACTTGTGGGTCGGGAGGTGGCACTTGTGGGGCAGGAGGTGGCACTTGTGGGGCAAGTCTTGGAACTTGTGGTGCAGGAGATATCACACGTTGGGCAGGAGTTGGCACTTCCTCAAAGAAACCCATAGCGACCCCATAGTCACCCATAGCGCCCCATAGGAACACAAAGATACCCCATGGAGCCCCATAAACACCCCATAGTGACCCATAGGGGCCCAAAGAGACCACATAGCACCCCATAGCTACTCCATAGTGCCCCATAGCAGCCCATGGAGCCTCATAGACAATCCATTGTGCCCCACAGCACCCCATTGCACCCCATAGGGACCCATAGACACAGCATACTGCTCCATAGAGCCCCATAGACACCCCATGGTTCCCCACAGCACCCCATAGCAGCCCACAGTACCCCATAGACACCACATAAGGCCATACAGCCACACCATAGAGCCCAATTGAACCACATAGACACCCCATATCGCCCCATAGTGCCTGTAGACACCCCATAGAGCCCCATAGAGACCCACTGAACCCCATACAGACCCCATGCAGACCCCATAGAGCCCCACAGACAACCCATAGATCCCCAAAGACACCCCATAGACTCCCCATAGAGCCCCATAGGGACCCCATAGCGCCCCATAGAGACCCCATTCTTCCGCATAGAGCCCCATAGCAAACCATAGCACCCCATAGTCACCCATAGCGCCCCATAGGAACCCAAGGATACCCCAAAGCACCCCATAGCCACCCTACAGCACCGCATAGCCACCCCATAGAGCCCCATAGACACCACATAGTGACACATAGCGCCCCATAGGGGCACAAAGAGACCCCAAATCATCCCATAGCTACTCCACAGTGCCCCATAGCAGCCCATGGAGCCTCATAGACACTCCCTTGTGCCCCACAGCGCCCCATTGCACCACATAGGGACCCATAGACACCCTATACTGCTCCATAGAGCCCCATAGCACCCCATAGTGCCTCACAGCACCCCATAGCACAACATAGTGCCACATAGACACCACATAAGGACATATAGCCGCGCCATAGAGCCCCATAGACATCCCATAGAGCCCCGTAGGCAACCCATTGTGCCCCATAGAGCTCCCATAGCCACCCATAGAAACTCATTTTGCCTTATAGACACACCATAGCGTTCCATAGACACCCCATAGAAACCTCAGAACGCCCCATAGAACCCCATAGAGCTCCATAGGCACCCCATAGAGCCCCATAGAGAACCCATAGAGGCACATAGCAACCCATAGGGGGGACATTGGGACACATATGGACACATAGTGACCCTTAGGGAGACACTGGGACCCATAAGGTGACATTGGGACACATAGGGACACCATGGATTACAGTGGGGGACAGTGATACCCGTAGAGACACACAGAGACTCTGCTGAGACCCATAAGAGACCCCATAGAGGCACATAGGGACCACACTGAAACCCATAGATACCCATAGGAGAACATTTAAGCCCATAGATACGAATAAGAGACCCCATAGAGGCACATAGCTACCCATAGGGGGGATATTGGGACACATAGGGACACATAGTGACCCATAGGGAGACACTGGGACCCATAGGGGTATATTGGGACACATAGGGACCCCATGGAACATAGTGGGGGACAGTGAGACCCATAGAGACACATAGGGACTCCGCTGTAACCCTTAAGAGACCCCATAGAGGCACATAGGGACGTAATGTAACCTATGGATAGCAATAGGTAGATATTTTGGCCCAGAGATACTCATAAGAGACCCCATGGAGACACTTAGCAACACATAGGAGGGACATTGGGACACATAGGGACACATTGTGACCCATAGGCTGACACTGGGACAAATAGGGGGACATTGGGACACAGAGGGACCCCATGGATTTCAGTGGGGGACAGTGAGACCCATAGAGACACATAGGGACCTCGCTGAGACCCATAAGAGACCCCATAGAGGCACATAGGGACTGCATTGAAACACATAGATACCCATAGGAAGACATTTGGGCCCAGAGATATCCATGAGACCCCATAGAGACCCCATAGAGACCCCATAGTGGCACATAGCAACCCATAGGGGGGACATTGGGACACATAGGGACACATAGTGACCCATTGGGGGATACTGAGACCCATAGGGTGACATTGGGACACATAGGGACACCATGGATTACAGTGGGGGACAGTGAGACCCGTAGAGACACATAGAGACTCTGCTGAGACCCATAAGAGACCCCATAGAGGCACATAGGGACCACAGTGAAACCCATAGATACCCATAGGAGAACATTTAAGCCCATAGATACAAATAAGAGACCCCATAGAGGCACATAGCTACCCATAGGGGGGATATTAGGACACATAGGGACACATAGTGACCCATAGGGAGATACTGGGACCCATAGGGGGACATTGGGACACATAGGGATCCCATGGATTACAGTGGGGGACAGTGAGACACATAGAGACACATAGAGACATTGCGGAGACCCATAGAGACCCCATAGAGGCACATCGGGACCACATTGAAACCCATAGATGCACATAGGAAGACATTTGGGCCCAGAGATACCCATAAGAGACCACATAGAGACCCCATAGAGGTACATAGCAACCCATAGTGTGGACATTGGGACACAGAGGGACCCCATGGATTACAGTGGGGAACAGTGAGACCCGTAGAGACACATAGGGGCTCCACTGATACCCATAAGAGACCCCATAGAGGCACATAGGGACCTCATTGAAACCCATAGATACCCATAGGAAGACATTTGGGCCCAGAGATACCAATAAGAGTCCCCATAGAAACCCCAAAGGGGGCCAATAGGACACATAGGGGGGACATTCGGCACTTAGGAACACATAGTGACCCATAGGGAGACACTGGGACCCATAGGGTGACATTGGGACACATAGGGGTCCCATGGATTACAGTGGGGGACAGTGAGACCCATAGAGACACATAGGGACACTGCTGAGACCCATAGAGACCCCATAGAGGCACATAGGGACCACACTGAAACCCATAGGTACCCATAGGAATACATTTGGGTCCAGAGATACCCATAAGAGACCCCACAGAGGCACATAGCAACCCATAGGGGAGACGTTGGGACACATAGTGACTCATTAGTGACCCAAAGGGAGTCACTGGGACCCATAGGGATACATAGAGATCCATAGGGGGACATTGGGACACATAGGGACCCCATAGAGAGACATAGAGACATATAGGGACCCATTTAGAGGCATAATAACCCCATAGAGTCCTATAGGGACACCCAGAGATCCATAGGGAAACATTGGGACCCACAGGGGCTGTGTGGGAGATTGGTAATCACAGCCTGAACCTCTGATTAATCAGCTGAGGCAAGTGTGGGGTCAGCTGCGGGAGCACAGGTGAGAGTAATGGAGCTGTGCTCCCGGGAGGGCTGGAGCTCGACTCCACCTCCTCTGAGACCTCATTTAAGGGCTGACCCTCACTCGAGCCGCTTTCCATTATCTTTCCGAGCTCCCTGTTACCGGGTGAGGTCCCAGAAGACTGGAGGCTTGCCAACGTGACTCCCATTTCCAAGCAAGGTTGTCAGGAGGATCCGGGCAACTCCAGGCCTGTTAGCCTGACCTCGGTGCCAGGGAAGGGAATGGAACGAATTGTCTTGAGGGAGATGACAGATGCGGCAGGTGTGGGATGAGCAGGAGATCAGACCTAGCCAGCATGGGTTCGTGAAGGGCAGCTCCTGCTTGACCAATCTGATCTCCTTCTACGATCCTGTGACCCATCTGATGGATGAAGGAAAGAAAGAAAGGCTGTTGATGTGCTCTACTTGGACTTCAGCAAAGCCTTCACAACTGTCTCCCATGCTATTCTCCTACAAAAGCTGGCAGCCCTTTTCCAACCTTGAGAATTCTGTGATTCTGTGAGGCAGCATCTCTTGGACATCGCTCTGCAGTGAAGACCGCCCCAGCTTCCTCAGCGAAGGCATCACCACTGGTGAGTTTCTCTCTCGCTTAGAACCTCTGTACATTTGTTACCATCTTTGTTACCATCTGTATAGTTACCACCTAGACAGGGGGACATAGAGAGACACTGGGACCCCTAGGGACCCATAGAGATCCAGAGGAAGACATTGGGACACATAGAGAGACACTGGGACCCATAGGGACACATAGAGATCCAGAGGAAGACAATGGGACACATAGAGAGACACTGGGACCCATAGGGACACATAGAGAGACACTGGGACCCATAGGGACACATAGAGACCCATAGACAGTCATTGGGAGCCATAAGAATAAATTGAGACACATAGAGACCCCATAGCGACCCATAGTGCCTCAAAGAAACCCACAGCGACCCCATAGTCACCCATAGCGCCCCATAGGAACACAAAGATACCCCATAGAGCCCCATAGACACCCCATAGTGACCCATAGGGGCCCAAAGAGACCCCATAGCACCCCATAGCTACTCCATAGTGCCCCATAGCAGCCCATGGAGCCTCATAGACACTCCATTGTGCCCCACAGCACCCCACTGCACCCCATAGTTCCCCACAGCACCCCATAGCAGCCCACAGTGCCCCATAGACACCACATAAGGCCCTACAGCCACACCATAGAGCCCAATTGAACAACATAGACACCCCATATCGCCCCATAGTGCCTGTAGACACCCCATAGAGCCCCATAGAGACCCACTGAACCCCATACAGACCCCATGCAGACCCCATAGAGCCCCACAGACAACCCATAGATCCCCAAAGACACCCCATAGACTCCCCATAGAGCCCCATAGGGACCTCATAGCGGCCCATAGAGACCCCATTCTTCCGCATAGAGCCCCATAGCAAACTATAGCACCCCATAGTCACCCATAGCGCCCCATAGGATCCCAAGGATCCATCAAAGCACCCCATAGCCACCCTACAGCACCGCATAGTCACCCCATAGAGCCCCATAGACACCACATAGTTACCCATTGTGACCCATAGCGGCCCAAATCACCCCATAGCACCCCATAGCTACTCCATAGTGCCCCATAGCAGCCCATGGAGCCTCATAGACACTCCATTGTGCCCCACAGCACCCCATTGCACCCCATAGGGACCCATAGACACAGCATACTGCTCCATAGAGCCCCATAGACACCCCATAGTTCCCCACAGCACCCCATAGCAGCCCACAGTGCCCCATAGACACCACATAAGGCCCTACAGCCACATCATAGAGCCCAATTGAACCACATAGACACCCCATATCGCCCCATAGTGCCTGTAGACACCCCATAGAGCCCCAAAGAAACCCACTGAACCCCATACAGACCCCATGCAGACCCCATAGAGCCCCACAGACAACCCATAGATCCCCAAAGACACCCCATAGACTCCCCATAGAGCCCCATAGGGACCTCATAGCGCCCCATAGAGACCCCATTCTTCCGCATAGAGCCCCATAGCAAACCATAGCACCCCATAGTCACCCATAGCACCCCATAGGGACACAAAGATACCCCATAGAGCCCCATAGACACCCCATAGTGACCCATAGGGTCCCAAAGAGACCCCATAGCACCCCATAGCTACACCACAGTGCCCCATAGCAGCCCATGGAGCCTCATAGACACTCCATTGTGCCCCACAGCACCCCATTGCACCCCATAGGGACCCATAGACACAGCATACTGCTCCATAGAGCCCCATAGACACCCCATAGTTCCCCACAGCACCCCATAGCAGCCCACAGTGCCCCATAGACACCACATAAGGCCCTACAGCCACACCATAGAGCCCAATTGAACCACATAGACACCCCATATCGCCCCATAGTGCCTGTAGATACCCCATAGAGACCCATAGAGACCCACTGAACCCCATACAGACCCCATGCAGACCCCATAGAGCCCCACAGAAAACCCATAAATCCCCAAAGACACCCCATAGACTCCCCATAGAGCCCCATAGGGACCTCATAGCGCCCCATAGAGACCCCATTCTTCCGCATAGAGCCCCATAGCAAACCATAGCACCCCATAGTCACCCATAGCGCCCCATAGGAACCCAAGGATACCCCAAAGCACCCCATAGCCACCCTACAGCACCGCATAGCCACCCCATAGAGCCCCATAGACACCACATAGTGATTCATAGCGCCCCATAGGGGCACAAAGAGACCCCAAATCATCACATAGCTACTCCACAGTGCCCCATAACAGCCCATGGAGCCTCATAGACACTCCCTTGTGCCCCACAGCGCCCCATTGCAGCACATAGGGACCCATAGACACCCTATACTGCTCCATAGATCCCCATAGCACCCCATAGTGCCTCACAGCACCCCATAGCACAACATAGTGCCACATAGACACCACATAAGGACATATAGCCGCGCCATAGAGCCCCATAGACATCCCATAGAGCCCCGTAGGCAACCCATTGTGCCCCATAGAGCTCCCATAGCCACCCATAGAAACTCATTTTGCCTTATAGACACACCATAGCGTTCCATAGAC
The DNA here is from genome assembly GCF_054131305.1 of Coturnix japonica. Classification (NCBI taxonomy): domain Eukaryota; kingdom Metazoa; phylum Chordata; class Aves; order Galliformes; family Phasianidae; genus Coturnix; species Coturnix japonica. The sequence continues at coordinate 711,645 of NC_140680.1, read as the reverse complement.
ACCCCATAGAAACCTCAGAACGCCCCATAGAACCCCATAGAGCTCCATAGGCACCCCATAGAGCCCCATAGAGAACCCATAGAGGCACATAGCAACCCATAGGGGGGACATTGGGACACATATGGACACATAGTGACCCATAGGGAGACACTGGGACCCATAGGGTGACATTGGGACACATAGGGACACCATGGATTACAGTGGGGGACAGTGATACCCGTAGAGACACATAGAGACTCTGCTGAGACCAATAAGAGTCCCCATAGAGGCACATAGGGACCACAATGAAACCCATAGATACCCATAGGAGGAAATTTAAGCCCATAGATACAAAAAAGAGACCCCATAGAGACACATAGCTACCCATAGGGCAGATATTGGGACACATAGGGACACATAGTGACCCATAGGGAGACACTGGGACCCATAGGGGGACATTGGGACACATAGAGACCCCATGGATTAAGGTGGGGGACAGTGAGACCCATAGAGGCACATAGGGACCACATTGAAACCCAGAGATACCCATAGGAAGACATTTGGGCCCAGATATACCCATAAGAGACCACATAGAGACCCCATAGAGGTACATAGCAACCCATAGTGTGGTTATTGGGACACAGAGGGACCCCATGGATTACAGTGGGGAACAGTGAGACCCATAGAGACACATAGGGGCTCCACTGATACCCATAAGAGACCCCATAGAGGCACATAGGGACCTCATTGAAACCCATAGATACCCATAGGAAGACATTTGGGCCCAGAGATACCAATAAGAGTCCCCATAGAAACCCCAAAGTGGGCCATTGGGACACATAGGGGGGACATTCGGCACTTAGGAACACATAGTGACCCATAGGGAGACACTGGGACCCATAGGGGTATATTGGGACACATAGGGACCCCATGGAACATAGTGGGGGACAGTGAGACCCATAGAGACACATAGGGACTCCGCTGTAACCCTTAAGAGACCCCATAGAGGCACATAGGGACGTAATGTAACCTATGGATACCAAGAGGTAGATATTTTGGCCCAGAGATACTCATAAGAGACCTCATGGAGGCACTTAGCAACACATAGGAGGGACATTGGGACACATAGGGACACATTGTGACCCATAGGCTGACACTGGGACCAATAGGGTGACATTGGGACACATAAGGACCCCATGGATTATAGTGGGGGACAGTGAGACACATAGAGACACATAGGGACACTGCTGAGATCCATAGAGACCCCATAGAGGCACATAGGGACCACACTGAAACCCATAGGTACCCATAGGAATACATTTGGGTCCAGAGATACCCATAAGAGACCCCACAGAGGCACATAGCAACACATAGGGGAGACGTTGGGACACATAGTGACTCATTAGTGACCCAAAGGGAGTCACTGGGACCCATAGGGATACATAGAGATCCATAGGGGGACATTGGGACACATAGGGACCCCATAGAGAGACATAGAGACATATAGGGACCCATTTAGAGGCATAATAACCCCATAGAGTCCTATAGGGACACCCAGAGATCCATAGGGAAACATTGGGACCCACAGGGGCTGTGTGGGAGATTGGTAATCACAGCCTGAACCTCTGATTAATCAGCTGAGGCAAGTGTGGGGTCAGCTGCGGGAGCACAGGTGAGAGTAATGGAGCTGTGCTCCCGGGAGGGCTGGAGCTCGACTCCACCTCCTCTGAGACCTCATTTAAGGGCTGACCCTCACTCGAGCCGCTTTCCATTATCTTTCCGAGCTCCCTGTTACCGGGTGAGGTCCCAGAAGACTGGAGGCTTGCCAACGTGACTCCCATTTCCAAGCAAGGTTGTCAGGAGGATCCGGGCAACTCCAGGCCTGTTAGCCTGACCTCGGTGCCAGGGAAGGGAATGGAACGAATTGTCTTGAGGGAGATGACAGATGCGGCAGGTGTGGGATGAGCAGGAGATCAGACCTAGCCAGCATGGGTTCGTGAAGGGCAGCTCCTGCTTGACCAATCTGATCTCCTTCTACGATCCTGTGACCCATCTGATGGATGAAGGAAAGAAAGAAAGGCTGTTGATGTGCTCTACTTGGACTTCAGCAAAGCCTTCACAACTGTCTCCCATGCTATTCTCCTACAAAAGCTGGCAGCCCTTTTCCAACCTTGAGAATTCTGTGATTCTGTGAGGCAGCATCTCTTGGACATCGCTCTGCAGTGAAGACCGCCCCAGCTTCCTCAGCGAAGGCATCACCACTGGTGAGTTTCTCTCTCGCTTAGAACCTCTGTACATTTGTTACCATCTTTGTTACCATCTGTATAGTTACCACCTAGACAGGGGGACATAGAGAGACACTGGGACCCCTAGGGACCCATAGAGATCCAGAGGAAGACATTGGGACCCATAGAGAGACACTGGGACCCATAGGGACACATAGAGAGACACTGGGACCCATAGGGACACATAGCGACCCATAGACAGTCATTGGGAGCCATAAGGATAAATTGAGACCCATAGAGACCCCATTGAGACCCATAGTGCCTCAAAGAAACCCATAGCGACCCCATAGTCACCCATAGCGCCCCATAGGAACACAAAGATACCCCATAGAGCCCCATAGTGAACCATAGGGGCCCAAAGAGACCCCATAGCACCCCATAGCTACTCCATAGTGCCCCATAGCAGCCCATGGAGCCTCATAGACACTCCATTGTGCCCCAGAGCACCCCATTGCACCCCATAGGGACCCATAGACACAGCATACTGCTCCATAGAGCCCCATAGACACCCCATAGTTCCCCACAGCACCCCATAGCAGCCCACAGTGCCCCATAGACACCACATAAGGCCCTACAGCCACACCATAGAGCCCAATTGAACCAAATAGACACCCCATATCGCCCCATAGTGCCTGTAGACACCCCATAGAGCCCCATAGAAACTCACTGAACCCCATACAGACCCCATGCAGACCCCATAGAGCCCCACAGACAACCCATAGATCCCCAAAGACACCCCATAGACTCCCCATAGAGCCCCATAGGGACCTCATAGCGCCCCATAGAGACCCCATTCTTCCGCATAGAGCCCCATAGCAAACCACAGCACCCCATAGTCACCCATAGCGCCCCATAGGAACCCAAGGATACCCCAAAGCACCCCATAGCCACCCTACAGCACCGCATAGTCACCCCATAGAGCCCCATAGACACCACATAGTGACCCATAGTGACCCATAGGGGCCCAAAGAGACCCCATAGCACCCCATAGCTACTCCATAGTGCCCCATAGCAGCCCATGGAGCCTCATAGACACTCTCTTGTGCCCCACAGCGCCCCATTGCACCCCATAGAGACCCATAGACACCCTATACTGCTCCATAGAGCCCCATAGCACCCCATAGTGCCTCACAGCACCCCATAGCACAACATAGTGCCACATAGACACCACATAAGGACATATAGCCGCGCCATAGAGCCCCACAGACATCCCATAGAGCCCTGTAGGCATCCCATTGTGCCCAGTAGAGCTCCCATAGCCACCCATAGAAACTAATTTACCAAATAGACACACTATAGCGTTCCATAGACACCCCATAGAAACCTCAGAACGCCCCATAGAGCTCCATAGGCACCCCATAGAGCCCCATAGAGAACCCATAGAGGCACATAGCAACCCATAGGGGGGACATTGGGACACATAGTGACCCATAGGGAGACACTGGGACCCATAAGGTGACATTGGGACACATAGGGACACCATGGATTACATGGTTGATACAACCCATGTTGTATGTTTTCATGTTTATCAACATGGCTGATGTGGGTCAGATCTATGGGGCAGGAGCTGCTGTGGGGCACATGTGGGTCAGATCTATTGGGCCGGAGGTGCTGTGGGGCTGATGTAGGAAAGATCTATGGGGCAGGAGATGCTTTGGGGCAGATGTGGGTCAGGTCTATTGGGCTGGAGCTGCTGTGGGGCACTTGTGGGTCAGATCTATGAGGCAGGGGCTGCTGTGGGTCAGATCTATGGGGCAGGAACAAATGTGGGCCTGATGTTGGTCAGATTTCTGGAGCAGGAGCTGCTGTGTTGCAGATGTGGGTCAGATCTATGTTGCAGGAGCTGATGTGGGGCAGATGTAGGGCATATCTATGGGGCAGGAGCTGCTGTGAGGCTGATGGGTGTTAGATCTATGGGGAGGAGCTGCTGTGGTGCAGATGTGGGTCACATCTATGGGGCGGGAGATGCTGTGTGGCTGATGTGGGTCAAATCTATGGGACAGGAGCTGCTTTGGGGCTGATGGTGGTTAGATCTATGGGGCAGGAGCTGCTGTGAGGCGCATGTGGGTCAGACCTATGGGGCAGGAGCTGCTGTGGGGCGCATGTGGGTCAGATCTATGGGGCAGGAGTTGCTGTTGGGCAGATGTGGGACATAACTATGGGGCAAAATCTGCTGTGGGGCTGATGTGGGTAAGATCTATGAGACAGGAGCTGCTGTGGTTCAGATCTATGGGGCAGGAGCAGCTCTGGGGCACATGTGGGTCAGATCTATGTGTTAGGAACTGCTGTGGGGCACATGTGGGTCAGATCTATGGGGCAGGAGCTGCTGTCGAGATGATGTGGGTCAGATCTTTGGGTAGGAGCTGCTGTGGGGCAGATCTGGGTAAGATGTATGGGGCAGGAGCTGCTGTGGGGCAGATGTGGGTCAGATCTATGGGGCAGGAGCTGCTGTGGGGCAGATGTGGGTCAGATCTATGGGGCAGGAGATGCTGTGGGTCAGATGTGGGTCAGATCTATAGGTCAGGAGCTGCTGTGGCTGATGTGGGCCAGTTCTATGGGGCAGGAGATGCTGTGAGTCAGATGTATGAGGCAGGAGCTGCTGTGTTGCTGATGAGGGTCAGATCTATGGGGCATGGGCTGCTGTGGTTCAGATCTACGTGACTGGAGCTGCAGTGGAGCACATGTGGGTCAGATCTATGGGGTAGAAGCTGTTGTGGGGCTGATGGTGGTTAGATCTATAAGGCAGGAGCTGCTGTGGGGCTGACTTGGGTCAGATCTATGGGGCAGGAGCTGCTTTGGGGCTGATGGTGGTTAGATCTATATGGCAGGAGCTGCTGTGGGGCACATGTGGGTCAGACCTATGGGGTAGGAGCTGCAGAGGGGATGATGTAGGTCAGATCTATGGGGCAGGAGTTGCTGTGGGGCAGATGTGGGTCAGATCTATAGGTCAGGAGCTGCTGTGGCTGATGTGGGCCAGTTCTATGGGGCAGGAGATGCTGTGAGTCAGATGTATGAGGCAGGAGCTGCTGTGGGGCAGATGGGGGTCAGATCTATGGGGCAGGAGATGCTGTGGAGCAGATGTGGGTCAGATCTATGGGGCAGGAGCTGCTGTGGGGCAGATGTGGGTCAGATCTATGGGCAGGAGCTGCTGTGCTGCACATGTTGGTAGGGTCTATGGGGCAGGAGCTGCTGTGGGGCAGATGTGGGTCAGATCTATGGGGCAGGAGCTGCTGTGGGGCTGATGTTGGTCAGATCTTTGGGGCAGCAGCTGCTGTGGAGCAGATCTGGGTAAGATCTATGTCGCAGGAGCTGCTGTGGGGCAGACGTGGCACATATCTATGGGGCAAAATCTGCTGTGGGGCTGATGTGGGTCAGATCTATGGGGCAGGATCTCCTGTGGGGCTGATGTGGGTCAAATCAATGGGGCAGAGCTGCTCTGGGGCACATGTGGGTCAGATCTATGGAGCAGGAGCTGCTGTGGGGCAGATTTGAATCAGATCTATAGGGCAGGAGCTGCTGTGGGTCAGATCTATGGGCAGGAGCTGCTGTGGGGCACATGTGAGTTAGATCTATGGGGCAGGAGATGGTGTGGGGCAGATTTGGGTCAGATGTATGGGTCAGGAGCTGCTGTGTTGCTGATGAGGGTCAGATCTATGGGGCATGGGCTGCTGTGGTTCAGATCTACGGGACTGGAGCTGCAGTGGAGCACATGTGGGTCAGATCTATGGGGTAGAAGCTGTTGTGGGGCTGATGGTGGTTAGATCTATAAGGCAGGAGCTGCTGTGGGGCTGACTTGGGTCAGATCTATGGGGCAGGAGCTGCTTTGGGGCTGATGGTGGTTAGATCTATATGGCAGGAGCTGCTGTGGGGCACATGTGGGTCAGACCTATGGGGCAGGAGCTGCAGAGGGGATGATGTAGGTCAGATCTATGGGGCAGGAGTTGCTTTGGGGAATATGAGGGACATATCTATGGTGCAAAATCTGCTGTTGGACTGATGTGAGTCAGATCTATGAGTTTGGAGCTGCTGTGGGGCACATGCGGATCAGATCTATGGGGCAGGAGATGCTGTGGGGCTGATTTGGGTCAGATCTATGTGGCAGGAGATGCTGTGGGTCAGATCTATGGGGCAAGAGCTGCTGTGGGGAACATGTGGGTCAGGTCTATGGGGCAGGAGCTGCTGTGGGCACATGTGGGTCACACTGGGACCCATATGTGGACAAAGGGAGACATCATAGAGACTCATAGGGACCTATTGGGACCAATAGGGACCCAAAGAGAGACATAGAGACCCCATAGAAAGCCATGGAGACCCCATAGAGGCACAAAGTGACACATAGAGGGACACCAAGACCCATAGAAACCAGATAGAGACTCCATATAGACACATAGGAACACATAGAGACCCACTGGGACAGTGAGACCACATATAGACTCATAGGGACACATTAGGAGCCATTAAGACCCATAGGGACACATAGGACGACTTTGAAACTTATAGATACCCAAAGGAAGACATTTGGGCCCAGAGATAACCATAAGAGACCCCATAGAGACCCCATAGGGGCACATAGCAACCCATAGGGGGGACATTGGGACACATAGGTACACATTGTGACCCGTAGGAAGACACTGGGACCCATAGGGGGACATTGGGACACATAGGGACACCTTGGACTACAGTGGGGGACAGTGAGACCCATAGAGATACATAAGGACCCCGCTGAGACCCATAAGAGACCCCATAGAGGCACCTAGGGACCACATTGAAACCCATAGGTACCCATAGGAATACATTTGGGTCCAGAGATAGCCATAAGAGACCCCATAGAGGCACATAGCAACCCATAGGGGAGACGTTGGGACACAAAGTGACTCATTAGTGACCCAAAGGGAGTCACTGGGACCCATATGGATACATAGAGATCCATAGGGGGACATTGGGACACATAGGGACCCCATAGAGAGACATAGAGACATATAGGGACCCATTTAGAGGCATAATAACCCCATAGAGTCCTATAGGGACACCCAGAGATCCATAGGGAAACATTGGGACCCACAGGGGCTGTGTGGGAGATTGGTAATCACAGCCTGAACCTCTGATTAATCAGCTGAGGCAAGTGTGGGGTCAGCTGCGGGAGCACGGGTGAGAGTAATGGAGCTGTGCTCCCGGGAGGGCTGGAGCTCGACTCCACCTCCTCTGAGACCTCATTTAAGGGCTGACCCTCACTCGAGCCGCTTTCCATTATCTTTCCGAGCTCCCTGTTACCGGGTGAGGTCCCAGAAGACTGGAGGCTTGCCAACGTGACTCCCATTTCCAAGCAAGGTTGTCAGGAGGATCCGGGCAACTCCAGGCCTGTTAGCCTGACCTCGGTGCCAGGGAAGGGAATGGAACGAATTGTCTTGAGGGAGATGACAGATGCGGCAGGTGTGGGATGAGCAGGAGATCAGACCTAGCCAGCATGGGTTCGTGAAGGGCAGCTCCTGCTTGACCAATCTGATCTCCTTCTACGATCCTGTGACCCATCTGATGGATGAAGGAAAGAAAGAAAGGCTGTTGATGTGCTCTACTTGGACTTCAGCAAAGCCTTCACAACTGTCTCCCATGCTATTCTCCTACAAAAGCTGGCAGCCCTTTTCCAACCTTGAGAATTCTGTGATTCTGGGAGGCAGCATCTCTTGGACATCGCTCTGCAGTGAAGACCGCCCCAGCTTCCTCAGCGAAGGCATCACCACTGGTGAGTTTCTCTCTCGCTTAGAACCTCTGTACATTTGTTACCATCTTTGTTACCATCTGTATAGTTACCACCTAGACAGGGGGACATAGAGAGACACTGGGACCCCTAGGGACCCATAGAGATCCAGAGGAAGACATTGGGACCCATAGAGAGACACTGGGACCCATAGGGACACATAGAGATCCAGAGGAAGACAATGGGACACATAGAGAGACACTGGGACCCATAGGGACACATAGAGAGACACTGGGACCCATAGGGACACATAGAGACCCATAGACAGTCATTGGGAGCCATAAGGATAAATTGAGACCCATAGAGACCCCATTGAGACCCATAGTGCCTCAAAGAAACCCATAGCGACCCCATAGTCACCCATAGCGCCCCATAGGAACACAAAGATACCCCATAGAGCCCCATAGTGACCCATAGTGACCCATAGGGGCCCAAAGAGACCCCATAGCACCCCATAGCTACTCCATAGTGCCCCATAGGGGCCCATGGAGCCTCATAGACACTCCATTGTGCCCCACAGCACCCCATTGCACCCCATAGGGACCCATAGACACAGCATACTGCTCCATAGAGCCCCATAGACGCCCCATAGTTCCCCACAGCACCCCATAGCAGCCCACAGTGCCCCATAGACACCACATAAGGCCCTACAGCCACACCATAGAGCCCAATTGAACCACATAGACACCCCATATCACCCCATAGTGCCTGTAGACACCCCATAGAGCCCCATAGAGACCCACTTAACCACATACAGACCCCATGCAGACCCCATAGAGCCCCACAGACAACCCATAGATCCCCAAAGACACCACATAGAGCCCCATAGCAAACCACTGAACCCCATACAGACCCCATGCAGACCCCATAGAGCCCCACAGACAACCCATAGATCCCCAACGACACCCCGTAGACTCCCCATAGAGCCCCATAGGGACCTCATAGCGCCCCATAGAGACCCATTTTTCCGCATAGAGCCCCATAGCAAACCATAGCACCCCATAGTCACCCATAGCGCCCCATAGGAACCCAAGGATACCCCAAAGCACCCCATAGCCACCCTACAGCACCGCATAGCCATCCCATAGAGCCCCATAGACACCACCTAGTGACCCATAGTGACCCATAGGGGCCTAAAGAGACCCCATAGCACCCCATAGCTACTCCATAGTGCCCCATAGCAGCCCATGGAGCCTCATAGACAATCCATTGTGCCCCACAGCACCCCATTGCACCCCATAGGGACCCATAGACACAGCATACTGCTCCATAGAGCCCCATAGACACCCCATAGTTCCCCACAGCACCCCATAGCAGCCCACAGTGCCCCATAGACACCACATAAGGCCCTACAGCCACAACATAGAGCCCAATTGAACCACATAGACACCCCATATCGCCTCATAGTGCCTGTAGACACCCCATAGAGCCCCATAGAGACCCACTGAACCCCATACAGACCCCATGCAGACCCCATAGAGCCCCACAGACAACCCATAGATCCCCAAAGACACCCCAGAGACTCCACATAGAGCCCCATAGGGACCTCATAGCGCCCCATAGAGACCCCGTTCTTCCGCATAGAGCCCCATAGCAAACCATAGCACCCCATAGTCACCCATAGTGCCCCATAGCAACCCAAGGATACCCCAAAGCAACTCATAGCCACCCTACAGCACCGCATAGCCACCCCATAGGGCCCCATAGACACCACATAGTGACCCATAGCGCCCCATAGGGGCCCATAGAGACCACATAGCACCCCATAGCTACTCCACAGTTCCCCGTAGCAGACAATGGAGCCTCATAGACACTCCCTTGTGCCCCACAACGCCCCATTGCACCCCATAGGGACCCATAGACACCCTATACTGCTCCATAGAGCCCCATAGCACCCCTTAGTGCCTCACAGCACCCCATAGCACAACATAGTGCCACATAGACACCACATAAGGATATATAGCCGCGCCATAGAGCCCCATAGACATCCCATAGAGCCCCGTAGGCAACCCATTGTGCCCCATAGATCTCCCATAGCCACCCATAGAAACTCATTTTGCCACATAGACACACCATAGCGTTCCATAGACACCCCATAGAAACCTCAGAACGCCCCATAGTACTCCATAGAGCTCCATAGGCACCCCATAGAGCCCCATAGAGAACTCAAAGAGGCAAATAGCAACCCATAGGGGGTACATTGAGACACATAGGGACACAAAGTGACCCATAGGGAGACACTGGGACCCATAAGGTGACATTGGGACACATAGGGACACCATGGATTACAGTGGGGGACAGTGATACCCGTAGAGACACATAGAGACTCTGCTGAGACCAATAAGAGTCCCCATAGAGGCACATAGGGACCACAATGAAACCCATAGATACCCATAGGAGGAAATTTAAGCCCATAGATACAAAAAAGAGACCCCATAGAGACACATAGCTACCCATAGGGGGGATATTGGGACACATAGGGACACATAGTGACCCATAGGGAGACACTGGGACCCATAGGGGGACATTGGGACACATAGAGACCCCATGGATTAAGGTGGGGGACAGTGAGACCCATAGAGGCACATAGGGACCACATTGAAACCCATAGATACCCATAGGAAGACATTTGGGCCCAGAAATACCCATAAGAGACCACATAGAGACCCCATAGAGGTACATAGCAACCCATATTGTGGACATTGGGACACAGAGTGACCCCATGGATTACAGTGGGGAACAGTGAGACCCGTAGAGACACATAGGGGCTCCACTGATACCCATAAGAGACCCCATAGAGGCACATAGGGACTTCATTGAAACCCATAGATACCCATAGGAAGACATTTGGGCCCAGAGATACCAATAAGAGTCCCCATAGAAACCCCAAAGTGGGCCATTGGGACACATAGGGGGGACATTCAGCACGTAGGAACAAATAGTGACCCATAGGGAGACACTGGGACCCATAGGGGTATATTGGGACACATAGGGACCCCATGGAACATAGTGGGGGACAGTGAGACCCATAGAGACACATAGGGACTTCGCTGTAACCCTTAAGAGACCCCATAGAGGCACATAGGGACGTAATGTAACCTATGGATAGCAATAGGTAGATATTTTGGCCCAGAGATACTCATAAGAGACCCCATGGAGGCACTTAGCAACACATAGGAGAGACATTGGGACACATAGGGACACATTGTGACCCATAGGCTGACACTGGGACCAATAGGGGGACATTGGGACACATAGGGACCCCATGGATTTCAGTGGGGGACAGTGAGACCCATAGAAACACATAGGGACCTCGCTGAGACCCATAAGAGACCCCATAGAGGCACATAGGGACCACATTGAAACCCATAGGTACCCATAGGAATACATTGGGCAGGAAATTGAGCTTTTGGGGCAGGAGATGGCACTTCTGGGGCGTAAGGTGGAACTTATGGGGCAGGAGGTGGAACTTGTGGAGCAGGAGGTGGTACTTGTGGGGCGGGAGGTTGGAGTTGTTGGGCAGGAGGTGGCATTTTGAGGCAGAAGGTGGCATTTGTGTGGCAGGAGGTGGCAATTGTGGGGCAGGAGTTGGAAATTGTTGGGCAGGAGGTGGAAGTTTTGGGGCAGGGTTTGGCAGTTGTAGGGCGGGAGGTGGCACTTGTGGGCCAGGAGAGGGAAGTTGTAGGGCAGGAGGTGGCACTTGTGGGGCGGGAGGTGGCACTTCTGGGGCAGGAAATGGAGCTTTTAGGGCAGGAGGTGGAACTTGTGCAGAAGGAGGTGGTACTTTTTGGGCGGAAATTGGAACTTGTTGGGAGGGAAGAGGTACTTGTAGGGCAGGAAGTGGCTCTTGTGGGGCAGGAGCTGGCACTTGTGGGTCAGGAGGAGGAAGTTGGTCAGTCAGTGACACTTGTGGGGCAGGAGGTGGATTATTTGGGGGGGAGGAGGCAATGGTGTGGACAAATGTGGCACTTCAGGGGAATGAGCTGGCACTTGTGGGGCAGAAATTGGCACTTATGGGGCAGGAGGATGTCTTTGTCGGTCAGGAGGTGGCACTTGTGAGCAGGAAGTGGATGACGTAGTGCAGGAGCTGGCACTTGTGAAGCATGAGCTGGCACATGTGGGGCAGGAATTGGCACTTGTGGGGCAGGTGGTGGCACTTGTTGGGTGGGAGGTGGACGATGTGGGGCAGGAGGTGGCACTTGTGGAGCAGGAGGTGGAAGTTGCATTGCAGGATTTGGAATTTGTGGGTTGGGAGTTGGCACTTGTGGGGCATGAGGTGGAATTTGTGGGGTGGTAGGTGGAACATGTGGGGCAGGAGCTGGCACTTGTGGGGCAGGATGTGGCACACGTTGCCAGGAGTCAGCACTTGTGTGGCGGGATGTTGAAGTTGTGGGGCGGGAGGTGGCACTTGTGGAACAGGTATTGTCACTTTTGGGGGAGGAGGTGGATGATGTGGGGCAGGAGGTGGCACTTGTGGGGCAAGAGGTGGCAATTGTGGGGCAGGAGGTGGATGATGTGGGGCAGGAGGCTGTCTTTGTGGGGTTAGAGGTGGCACTTGTGGGGCAGGAAGTTGATGATGTGGGGCATGAGCTGGCATTTGTGAAGCATGAGCTGGCACTTGTGAAGCAGGAATTGGCACTTTTGGGGCAGGAGGTGGAACTTGTGGGGTGGGAGGTGGAATTTGTGGGGTGGTAGGTGAAACTTGTAAGGCAGGAGTTGGCACATGTGGGGGGGGAAATGGCACTTGTGGGGCAGGAGATGGCACCAGTGGGGTAGGATTTGGAACCTGTGGGGTAAGAAATGGCACTTGTTGGGCAGGAGGTGGCACTTGTGGGGCGGAAGTGGAACTTGTTTGTCATGTGGCCACAATTGTTGGGCGGGAGGTGGCACTTATGGGGCAGGAGGTGGCAACTGTGGGGCGGGAGGTGGAAGTTGTGGGGCGGGAGGTGGCACTTGTGGGGCGGGAGATGTAACTTAGAGGCAGGAGGTGGCACTTGTGGGGTGGGAGGTAGATGATGTGGGGCAGGAGGTGGCGCTTGTGGGGCTGGAGTTGGATGATGTGGAGCCGGAAATTTGTAGGGCACAGGTGGATGTTGTGGGGCATGATTAGGCACTTATGGGGCTGGAGGTGGAACTTGTGGGGCGGAAGTGGAACTTGTAAGACAGGAGGTGGAAATTGTTGTGGTGGGAGTTGGAAGTTGTGAGGCAGGAGGTGGCACTTGTGGGGCGGGAGATGTAACTTGAGGGGCAGGAGGTGGCACTTGTGGGGTGGGAGGTAGATGATGTGGGGCAGGAGGTGGCACTTGTGGAGCAGGAGTTGGAAGTTGCAGAACAGGATTTGGCACTTGTGGGGCAGGAGGTGGCACTTGTGTGGCGGGATGTTGAAGTTGTGGGGCGGGAGGTGGCATTTGTGGGGCTGGAACTGGCTCTTGTGGGCCGTGAGGTAGAAGTTGTGGGGCAGAAAATGGCACTTGTGGGGCAGGAGTTAGCACATGTGGGACAGGAGGTGGCATTGTGGGGCAGGAGCTGGCACTTCAGGGGAGTGAGCTGGCACTTGTATGGCATGAATTGGCACTTGTGGTGCAGGGGGTGGATGATGTGGGGCAGGAGGTGGTCGTTGTGGGGCAGGAGGTGGCACTTGTGGGGCAGAAGGTGGATGATGTGGGACAGGACCTGGCACTTGTGGGGCATGAGCTGGCACATGTGGGGCAGGAATTGGCACTTGTGGGGCAGGAGGTGGCACTTGTTGGGTGGGAGGTGGACGATGTGGGGCAGGAGTTGGCACTTGTTGGGCAGGATGTGGCACACGTTGGGCAGGAGTCGGCACTTGTGTGGCGGGATGTTGAAGTTGTGGGGCAGGAGGTTGCACTTGTGGGTCAGGAGGAGGAAGTTGGGCGGTCAGTGACACTTGTGGGGCAGGAGGTGGATTATTTGGGGGGGGAGGTGGCAGTGGTGTGGCAAATTGTGGCACTTGTGGGGCAGGAGCTGGCACTTCAGGGGAATGAGCTGGCACTTGTAGGGCAGGAATTGGCACTTGTGGGGCAGGAGGTGGTCATTGTGGGGCAGGAGGTGGATGATGTGGGGCAGGAGGTGGTCATTGTGGGGCAGGAGGTGGAACTTGTGGGGCAGGAGGTGGAATTTGTGGCGTGGTAGGTGGCACTTGTGGGACAGGAACTGGCACTTCTGGGGCGGGAGGTGGAAGTTGTGGGGCAGGAAATGGCACTTGTGGGGCAGGAGTTGGCACATGTGGGACAGGAGTTTGAACCTGTGGGGTAAGAAATGGCAATTGTTGGGCAGGAGGTGGCACTTGTGGGGCGGGAAGTGGATGATGTGGTGCAGGAGCTGGCACTTGTGAAGCCTGAGCTGGCACTTGTGGGGCAGGAAGTGGAACTTGTAAGACAGGAGGTGGAAATTGTGGGGCGGAATGTAAAGTTGTGGGGCAGGAGGTGGCACTTGTGGGTCAGGTGTTGGCACTTGTGGGGCAGGAGATGTAACTTGAGGGGAGGGGGTGGAAGTTGTGGGGCGGGAGGTGGCACTTGTGGGGCAGGAGGTGGCACTTGTGGGGAGGGATGTGGCACTTGTGGGGCTGGTGGTGGCACTTGTGGGGCAGGAGGTGGATGATGTGGGGCAGGAGTTGGCACTTGTGGAGCAGGAGGTAAAAGTTGCGGGGCAGGATTTGGCACTTGTGGGGCAGGATGTGGCACACGTTGGGCAGGAGGTGGCACTTGTATGGCGGGATGTTGAAGTTGTGGGGCAGGAGGTGGCATTTGTGGGGCTGGAACTGGCTCTTGTGGGGCAGGAGGTGGAAGTTGTAGGGCAGGAAATGGCACTTGTGGGGCAGGAGGTGGCACTTGTGGGGCAAGAAATGGCACTTGTGGGGCAGGAGTTGGCACTTGTGGGTCAGGTGGTGGCACTTGTGGTGTGGGAGGTGGCACTTGTGGAATTGGAGTTGGCACTAGTGCGGCAGAAGGTGGAAGTTGTAGGGAGGTATTTGGCACTTGTGGGGCAAGAGGTGGCACTTGTGGGGCAGGAGGTGGAAGTTTTGGAGCGGGAGGTGGAAGTTGTAGGGCGGGAGGTGGCACTTGTGGGGCAGGAGGTTGCAGTTGTGTGTCAGGAGGAGTAAGTTGGGCAGTCAGTGACACTTGTGGGGCAGGAGCTGGCACTTCAGGGGAATGAGCTTGCACTTGTAGGGCAGGAATTGGCACTTGTGGCGCAGGGGTGGATGATGTGGGGCAGGAGGTGGTCATTGTGGGGCAGGAGGTGGCACTTGTGGAGCAGGAGGTGGATGATGAGGGGCTGGAGCTGGCACTTGTGAAGCATGAGCTGGCACTTGTGGGGCAGGAATTGGCACTTGTGGGGCAGGAGGTGGTTGATATGGGGAAGGAGGTGGCAATTGTGCGGTTCGAGGTGGAACTTGTGGAGCAGGAGATGGAAGTTGCGGGGCAGGAGTTGGCACTTGTGGGTCGGGAGGTGGCACTTGTGAGGCGGGAGGTGGCACTTGTGGGGCAAAATGCAACACTTGTGGGGCAGGAGTTATAACTTGTAAGGCAGGAGGTGGAAGTTGTGGAACAGTAGGTGGCACTTGTGGGGCGGGATGTGGCACTTGTGGGGCGGGAGGTGGGACTTGTGGGGCCAGAGGTTGAGGTTGTGGTTCGGGAGGTGGCACTTGTGGAGCAGGAGCCTACACTTGTGGGGCAGAATGTGGCACTTGTAAGGCAGGACGTTGAAATTGTGGAGCAGGTTGTGGCACTTGTGGGGCAGGAGGTGGAAATTGTGGGGCAGGAGGTGGTAATGGTGGGGCAGGAGGTCGCACTTGTGGGCCAGGAGTTGGAAGTTGTGGGGCGGGAGAATGTGGAACTTGTGAGGCAGGAGGTGGAAGTTGTGAGGCAGGAGGTGGAAGCTGTGGTGCGGGAGGTGGAAGTTGTGGTGCGGGAGGTGGCACTTGTGGGGCGGGAGTTGGAAGTTGAGTGACGGGAGGTGGCACTTGTGGGGCAGGTTTTGGAAGTTGTGGGGCGGGAGGTTGCACTTGTGAGACAGGAGGTGGCGCTTGTTGGGCGGGAGGTGGCACTTGTGGAGCAGGAGGTGGCACTTGTGGGGTGGGAGGTGAATGATGTGGGGCAGGAATTGGCACTTGTGGGTCGGGAGGTGGCACTTGTGGAGCGGGAGGTGGCACTTGTGGGGCAAAATGCAACACTTGTGGGGCAGGAGTTATAACTTGTGGGGCAGGAGGTGGAAGTTGTGGAACAGAAGGTGGCACTTGTGGGGCGGGTGGTGGCACTTGTGGGGCGGGATGTGGCACTTGTGGGGCGGAAGGTGGGACTTGTGGGGCCAGAGGTTGAGGTTGTGGTTCGGGAGGTGGCACTTGTGGAGCAGGAGCCTACACTTGTGGGGCAGAATGTGGCACTTGTAAGGCAGGACGTTGAAATTGTGGAGCAGGTTTTGGCACTTGTGGGGCAGGAGGTGGAAATTGTGGGGCAGGAGGTGGTAATGGTGGGGCAGGAGGTCGCACTTGTGGGCCAGGAGTTGGAAGTTGTTGGGTGGGATGTGGAAGTTGTAGGGCGGGAGGTGGCACTTGTGGGGCGGGAGTTGGAAGTTGAGTGACGGGAGGTGGCACTTGTGGGGCAGGTTGTGGAAGTTGTGGGGCGGGAGGTTGCACTTGTGAGACAGGAGGTGGCACTTGTGGGGCGGGAGGTGGAAGTTGTGAGGCAGGAGGTGGCACTTGTGGGGCGGGAGGTGGAAGTTGTGAGGCAGGAGGTGGCACTTGGGCAGATTGTGTCACTCGTGGGCAGGGAGGTTGCACTTGTGGGGCAGGAGGTGAAAGTTGTGGGGCAGGAGGTGGCACTTGTGGTGCGGGAGGTGGCACTGATGGGGCAGGAAATTGAGCTTTTGGGGCAGGAGATGGCACTTGTGGGGCGTAAGGTGGAACTTATGGGGCAGGAGGTGGAACTTGTGGAGCAGGAGGTTGTACTTGTGGGGCGGGAGGTTGGAGTTGTTGGGCAGGAGGTGGCATTTTGAGGCAGAAGGTGGCATTTGTGTGGCAGGAGGTGGCAATTGTGGGGCAGGAGTTGGAAATTGTTGGGCAGGAGGTGGAAGTTTTGGGGCAGGGTTTGGCAGTTGTAGGGCGGGAGGTGGCACTTGTGGGGCGGGAGGTGGCACTTCTGGGGCAGGAAATGGAGCTTTTAGGGCAGGAGGTGGAACTTGTGCAGAAGGAGGTGGCACTTGTTGGGCGGAAATTGGAACTTGTTGGGAGGGAAGAGGTACTTGTGGGGCAGGAAGTGGCTCTTGTGGGGCAGGAGCTGGCACTTGTGGGGCAGGAGCTGGCACATGTGGGTCAGGAGGAGGAAGTTGGTCAGTCAGTGACACTTGTGGGTCAGGAGGTGGATTATTTGGGGGGGGAGGTGGCAGTGGTGTGGACAAATGTGGCACTTGTGGGGCAGGAATTGGCACTTGTGGGGCAGGTGGTGGCACTTGTTGGGTGGGAGGTGGACGATGTGGGGCAGGAGGTTGCACTTTTGGGGCAGGAGGTGGCACTTGTGGGGTGGAAATTGGAACTTGTTGGGAGGGAAGAGGTACTTGTGGGGCAGGAAGTGGCTCTTGTAGGGCAGGAGCTGGCACTTGTGAGGCAGGAGGTTGCACTTGTGGGTCAGGAGGAGGAAGTTGGTCAGTCAGTGACACTTGTGGGGCAGGAGGTGGATTATTTGTGGGGGAGGAGGCAGTGGTGTTGATAAATGTGGCACTTCAGTGGAATGAGCTGGCACTTGTGGGTCAGAAATTGGCACTTATGGGGCAGGAGGATGTCTTTGTCGGTCTGGAGGTGGCACTTGTGGGGCAGAAGGTGGATGATGTGGGGCAGGAGCTGGCAATTGTGAAGCATGAGCTGGCACTTTTGGGGCAGGAATTGTCAGTTGTGCGGCAGGAGCTGGCACTTGTGGGGCAGGATGTGGCACAAATTGCCAGGAGTCGGCACTTGTGTGGCGGGATGTTGAAGTTGTGGGGCGGGAGGTGGCACTTGTGGAACAGGTATTGTCACTTGTGGGGGAGGAGGTGGATGATGTGTGGCAGGAGGTGGCACCTGTGGGGCAAGAGGTGGCACTTGTGGGGCATGAGCTGGCACTTGTGGGGCAGGAAGTTGATGATGTGGGGCATGAGCTGGCATTTGTGAAGCATGAGCTGGCACTTGTGAAGCAGGAATTGGCACTTTTGGGGCAGGAGGAGGAACTTGTGGGGTGGGAGGTGGAATTTGTGGGGTGGGAGGTGAAACTTGTAAGGCAGGAGTTGGCACATGTGGGGGGGGAAATGGCACTTGTGGGGCAGGAAATGGCACCAGTGGGGTAGGATTTGGAACCTGTGGGGTAAGAAATGGCACTTGTTGGGCAGGAGGTGGCACCTGTGGGGCGGAAGTGGAACTTGTTTGTCATGTGGCCACAATTGTTGGGCGGGAGGTGGCAGTTGTGGGGCAGGAGGTGGCAATTGTGGGGCGGGAGGTGGATGATGTGGGGCGGGAGGTGGCACTTGTGGGGCGGAAATTGGAACTTGTTGGGAGGGAAGAGGTACTTGTGGGGCAGGAAGTGGCTCTTGTGGGGCAGGAGCTGGCACTTGTGGGTCAGGAGGAGGAAGTTGGTCAGTCAGTGACACTTGTGGGGCAGGAGGTGGATTATTTCGGGGGGGAGGTGGCAGTGGTGTGGACAAATGTGGCACTTGTGGGGCATGAACTGGCACTTGTGGGGCAGGAATTGGCACATGTGGGGCAGGTGGTGGCACTTGTTGTGTGGGAGGTGGACGATGTGGGGCAGGATGTTGCACTTGTTGGGCAGGAGGTGGCACTTGTGGTGTGGAAATTGGAACTTGTTGGGAGGGAAGAGGTACTTGTGGGGCAGGAAGTGGGTCTTGTCGGGCAGGAGCTGGCACTTGTGGGGCAGGAGGTTGCACTTGTGGGTCAGGAGGAGGAAGTTGGTCAGTCAGTGACACTTGTGGGGCAGGAGGTGGATTATTTGTGGGGGAGGAGGCAGTGGTGTGGACAAATGTGGCACTTGTGGGGCAGGAATTGGCACTTGTGGGGCAGGAATTGGCACTTGTGGGGCAGGAATTGGCACTTGTGGGGCAGGAGGATGTCTTTGTCGGTCAGGAGGTGGCACTTGTGGGGCAGGAAGTGGATGACGTAGTGCAGGAGCTGGCACTTGTGATTCATGAGCTGGCACATGTGGGGCAGGAAGTTGATGATGTGGGGCATGAGCTGGCATTTGTGAAGCATGAGCTGGCACTTGTGAAGCAGGAATTGGCACTTTTGGGGCAGGAGGTGGAACTTGTGGGGTGGGAGGTGGAATTTGTGGGGTGGGAGGAGAAACTTGTAAGGCAGGAGTTGGCACATGTGGGGGGGGAAATGGCACTTGTGGGGCAGGAAATGGCACCAGTGGGGTAGGATTTGGAACCTGTGGGGTAAGAAATGGCACTTGTTGGGCAAAAGGTGGCACTTGTGGGGCGGAAGTGGAACTTGTTTGTCATGTGGCCACAATTGTTGGGCGGGAGGTGGCAGTTGTGGGGCAGGAGGTGGCAATTGTGGGGCGGGAGGTGGAAGTTGTGGGGCAGGAGGTGGCACTTGTGGGGCAGGAGGTGGCACTTGTGGGGCAGGAGGTGGCACTTGTGGGGCAGGAGGTGGCACTTGTGAGGCGGAAATTGGAACTTGTTGGGAGGGAAGAGGTACTTGTGGGGCAGGAAGTGGCTCTTGTCGGGCAGGAGCTGGCACTTGTGGGGCAGGAGGTTGCACTTGTGGGTCAGGAGGTTGAAGTTGGGCGGTCAGTGACACTTGTGGGGCAGGAGGTGGATTATTTGGGAAGGGAGGTGGCAGTGGTGTGGCAAAATGTGGCACTTGTGGGGCAGGAGCTGGCACTTCAGGGGAATGAGCTGGCACTTGTAGGGCAGGAATTGGAACTTGTGGGGAAGGAGGTGGATGATGTGGGGAAGGAGGTGGTCGTTGTGGGGCAGGAGGTGGCACTTGTGGGGCAGGAGGTGGAAGTTGAAGGACAGGACCTTGCACTTGTGGGGCATGAACTGGCACTTGTTGGGCAGGAGGTGGCACTTGTGGGGCGGAAGTGGAACTTGTAAAACAGTAGGTGGAAATTGTGGGGCTGTAGGTGTAACTTGTGGTGCAGGAAGTGGAACTTCTGGGGCAGGAGGTGGCGATAGAGGGGCAGGAAGTGGCACTTTTGGGGCGGGATGTGGCACTTGTTTGGAAGGAGGTGGGACTTTTGGGGCGGGAGTTGGCACTTGTGGGGGAGGAGGCTGCACTAATATGGCAGGAGGTGGCATTGTGGGGAGGGAGGTGGTAGGTTTTGGGCAGGAGGTGGCACTTGTGGGGCAGGAGGTGGCACTTGTGGAGTGGAAATTGGAACTTGTTGGGAGGGAAGAGGTACTTGTGGGGCAGGAAGTGGCTCTTGTGGGGCAGGAGCTGGCACTTGTGGGGCAGGAGCTGGCACATGTGGGTCAGGAGGAGGAAGTTGGTCAGTCAGTGACACTTGTGGGTCAGGAGGTGGATTATTTGGGGGGGGAGGTGGCAGTGGTGTGGACAAATGTGGCACTTGTGGGGCAGGAATTGGCACTTGTGGGGCAGGTGGTGGCACTTGTTGGGTGGGAGGTGGACGATGTGGGGCAGGAGGTTGCACTTTTGGGGCAGGAGGTGGCACTTGTGGGGTGGAAATTGGAACTTGTTGGGAGGGAAGAGGTACTTGTGGGGCAGGAAGTGGCTCTTGTAGGGCAGGAGCTGGCACTTGTGAGGCAGGAGGTTGCACTTGTGGGTCAGGAGGAGGAAGTTGGTCAGTCAGTGACACTTGTGGGGCAGGAGGTGGATTATTTGTGGGGGAGGAGGCAGTGGTGTTGACAAATGTGGCACTTCAGTGGAATGAGCTGGCACTTGTGGGTCAGAAATTGGCACTTATGGGGCAGGAGGATGTCTTTGTCGGTCAGGAGGTGGCACTTGTGGGGCAGAAGGTGGATGATGTGGGGCAGGAGCTGGCAATTGTGAAGCATGAGCTGGCACTTTTGGGGCAGGAATTGTCAGTTGTGCGGCAGGAGCTGGCACTTGTGGGGCAGGATGTGGCACAAATTGCCAGGAGTCGGCACTTGTGTGGCGGGATGTTGAAGTTGTGGGGCGGGAGGTGGCACTTGTGGAACAGGTATTGTCACTTGTGGGGGAGGAGGTGGATGATGTGTGGCAGGAGGTGGCACCTGTGGGGCAAGAGGTGGCACTTGTGGGGCATGAGCTGGCACTTGTGGGGCAGGAAGTTGATGATGTGGGGCATGAGCTGGCATTTGTGAAGCATGAGCTGGCACTTGTGAAGCAGGAATTGGCACTTTTGGGGCAGGAGGAGGAACTTGTGGGGTGGGAGGTGGAATTTGTGGGGTGGGAGGTGAAACTTGTAAGGCAGGAGTTGGCACATGTGGGGGGGGAAATGGCACTTGTGGGGCAGGAAATGGCACCAGTGGGGTAGGATTTGGAACCTGTGGGGTAAGAAATGGCACTTGTTGGGCAGGAGGTGGCACCTGTGGGGCGGAAGTGGAACTTGTTTGTCATGTGGCCACAATTGTTGGGCGGGAGGTGGCAGTTGTGGGGCAGGAGGTGGCAATTGTGGGGTGGGAGGTGGATGATGTGGGGCGGGAGGTGGCACTTGTGGGGCGGAAATTGGAACTTGTTGGGAGGGAAGAGGTACTTGTGGGGCAGGAAGTGGCTCTTGTGGGGCAGGAGCTGGCACTTGTGGGTCAGGAGGAGGAAGTTGGTCAGTCAGTGACACTTGTGGGGCAGGAGGTGGATTATTTCGGGGGGGAGGTGGCAGTGGTGTGGACAAATGTGGCACTTGTGGGGCATGAACTGGCACTTGTGGGGCAGGAATTGGCACATGTGGGGCAGGTGGTGGCACTTGTTGTGTGGGAGGTGGACGATGTGGGGCAGGATGTTGCACTTGTTGGGCAGGAGGTGGCACTTGTGGTGTGGAAATTGGAACTTGTTGGGAGGGAAGAGGTACTTGTGGGGCAGGAAGTGGGTCTTGTCGGGCAGGAGCTGGCACTTGTGGGGCAGGAGGTTGCACTTGTGGGTCAGGAGGAGGAAGTTGGTCAGTCAGTGACACTTGTGGGGCAGGAGGTGGATTATTTGTGGGGGAGGAGGCAGTGGTGTGGACAAATGTGGCACTTGTGGGGCAGGAATTGGCACTTGTGGGGCAGGAATTGGCACTTGTGGGGCAGGAATTGGCACTTGTGGGGCAGGAGGATGTCTTTGTCGGTCAGGAGGTGGCACTTGTGGGGCAGGAAGTGGATGACGTAGTGCAGGAGCTGGCACTTGTGATTCATGAGCTGGCACATGTGGGGCAGGAAGTTGATGATGTGGGGCATGAGCTGGCATTTGTGAAGCATGAGCTGGCACTTGTGAAGCAGGAATTGGCACTTTTGGGGCAGGAGGTGGAACTTGTGGGGTGGGAGGTGGAATTTGTGGGGTGGGAGGTGAAACTTGTAAGGCAGGAGTTGGCACATGTGGGGGGGGAAATGGCACTTGTGGGGCAGGAAATGGCACCAGTGGGGTAGGATTTGGAACCTGTGGGGTAAGAAATGGCACTTGTTGGGCAAAAGGTGGCACTTGTGGGGCGGAAGTGGAACTTGTTTGTCATGTGGCCACAATTGTTGGGCGGGAGGTGGCAGTTGTGGGGCAGGAGGTGGCAATTGTGGGGCGGGAGGTGGAAGTTGTGGGGCAGGAGGTGGCACTTGTGGGGCAGGAGGTGGCACTTGTGGGGCAGGAGGTGGCACTTGTGAGGCGGAAATTGGAACTTGTTGGGAGGGAAGAGGTACTTGTGGGGCAGGAAGTGGCTCTTGTCGGGCAGGAGCTGGCACTTGTGGGGCAGGAGGTTGCACTTGTGGGTCAGGAGGTTGAAGTTGGGCGGTCAGTGACACTTGTGGGGCAGGAGGTGGATTATTTGGGAAGGGAGGTGGCAGTGGTGTGGCAAAATGTGGCACTTGTGGGGCAGGAGCTGGCACTTCAGGGGAATGAGCTGGCACTTGTAGGGCAGGAATTGGAACTTGTGGGGAAGGAGGTGGATGATGTGGGGCAGGAGGTGGTCGTTGTGGGGCAGGAGGTGGCACTTGTGGGGCAGGAGGTGGAAGTTGAAGGACAGGACCTTGCACTTGTGGGGCATGAACTGGCACTTGTTGGGCAGGAGGTGGCACTTGTGGGGCGGAAGTGGAACTTGTAAAACAGTAGGTGGAAATTGTGGGGCTGTAGGTGTAACTTGTGGTGCAGGAAGTGGAACTTCTGGGGCAGGAGGTGGCGATAGAGGGGCAGGAAGTGGCACTTTTGGGGCGGGATGTGGCACTTGTTTGGAAGGAGGTGGGACTTTTGGGGCGGGAGTTGGCACTTGTGGGGGAGGAGGCTGCACTAATATGGCAGGAGGTGGCATTGTGGGGAGGGAGGTGGTAGGTTTTGGGCAGGAGGTGGCACTTGTGGGGCAGGAGGTGGATGATGAGGGGCAGGAGCTGGCACTTGTGAAGCATGAGCTGGCACTTGTGGGGCTGGAATTGGCAGTTGTGCGGCAGGAGTTGGCACTTGTGGGGCGGGAGTTGGCACTTGTGGGGCAAGAGTTGGCACTTGTGGGGCGGGAGTTGGCACTTGTGGGGCGGGAGTTGGCACTTGTGGGGCGGGAGTTGGCACTTGTGGGGCGGGAGTTAGAACTTGTGGGGCGGGAGGTGGCACTTGTGGGGAGCGATGTGGCAATTGTGGGCGGGAGGCTGAATTTGTGGAGAGGGAGGTGGCACTTATGGGGCGGGAGGTGGCACTAGTGGGGCGAGAGGTGGCACATGTGGGGCAGGAGCTGGCACTTGCACGGCAGGAGGTGGAACTGGCGGGGCAGGAGGTGGCACTTGTGGGTCGGGAGGTGGCACTAGTGGGGCAGGAGGTGGCACTTGTTGGGCAGGAGTTGGCACTTGTGAGGCAGGAGGTGTCAGTTGTTTGGCGGGAGTTCGCACTTGTGGGTCGCAAGGTGGAAGTTGTGGGGCAGGAGGTGGCACTTGTGGGTCGGGAGGTGGAAGTTGTGGGGCAGGAGGTGGCACTTGTGGGTCGGGAGGTGGAAGTTGTGAAGCAGGAGGTGGCACTTGTGGTGTGGGATGGGGTACTTGTGGGGAAGGAAGTGGCTCTTGTGGGGCGGGATGTGGCACTTGTGGGGCAGGAGGTGGATGATGTTAGGCTGGAGCTGGCGCTTGTGAAGCATGTGCTGGCACTTGTGGGGCAGGAATTGGCACTTGTTGTGCAGGAGGTGGCACTTATGGGTTTGGAGGTGGATGATGTGCGGCAGGAGGTGACACATGTGGGGCAGGAGATGACACTTCTGGGGCAGGAGGTGGAAGTTGTGGGGCAGGATTTGGTACTTGTGGGGTGGGAGATGGCACTTGTGGGGCTGGAGGTGGCACTTGTGGGGCGGGAGGTGGCACTAGTGGGGCAGGACTTGGAACTTGTGGTGCAGGAGATATCACACGTTGGGCAGGAGTTGGCACTTCTGTGGCGGGAGGCTGAAGTTGTGGGGTGGGAGGTGGCACCTGTTGGGCATGTAGTGGCACTTGTGGGGTGGGATTTTTCACTTGTTTGTCATGTGGCCACAATTGTTGGGCGGGAGGTGGCACTTGTGGGGCAGGAGGTGGATGATGAGGGGCAGGAGCTGGCACTTGTGAAGCATGAGCTGGCACTTGTGGGGTAGGAATTGGCAGTTGTGCGGCAGGTGGTGGCACTTGTTGGATGGGAGGTGGATGATGTGGGGCAGGAGGTGGCACTTGTGGAGCAGGATGTGGACGTTGCGTGGCAGGATTTGGCACTTGTGGGGTGGGAGGTGGAACTTGTGGGGCAGGAGGTCAAATTTGTGGCGTGGTAGGTGGCACTTGTGGGGCAGGAGCTGGCACTTGTGGGGAGGGATGTGGCACTTGTGGGGCAGGAGTTGGCACTTGTGGGGCAGGAGTTGGCACTTGTGGAGCTGGAGGTGGCACTTGTGGGGCAGGAGGTGGATGATGTGGGGCAGGAGTTGGCACTTGTGGAGCAGGAGGTAAAAGTTGTGGGGCAGGATTTCGCACTTGTGGGGCAGGATGTGGCACACGTTGGGCAGGAGTTGGCACTTGTATGGCGGGATGTTGAAGTTGTGGGGCGGGAGGTGGCATTTGTGGGGCTGGAACTGGCTCTTGTGGGGCAGGAGGTGGAAGTTGTAGGGCAGGAAATGGCACTTGTGGGGCAGGAGGTGGCACTTGTGGGGCAAGAAATGGCACTTGTGGGGCAGGAGTTGGCACTTGTGGGGCAGGTGGTGGCACTTGTGGTGTGGGAGGTGGCACTTGTGGAATTGGAGTTGGCACTAGTGCGGCAGAAGGTGGAAGTTGTGGGGAAGTATTTGGCAATTGTGGGGCAAGAGGTGGAACTTGTGGGGCAGGAGGTGGTCCTTGTGGGACGAGAGGTGGCACTTGTTGGGCAGGAGGTGGAACTTATGGGGCGTTACGTGGAAGTTGTGGGGCGGGAGGTGGCACCTGTGGAAATGGAGATGGCACTAGAGGGGCAGGTAGTGGCACTTGTGGGGCGGGATATGGAACTTATGGGGCAGGAGTTGACACATTTGGGGCAGGAGGTGGAAGTTGTGGGGCTGGACGTGGCACTTGTGGGGCGGGAGTTGGCATTTTGAGGAGGGTGGTGGCACTTGTTGGGCAGGAGGTGGCACTTGTAAGACGAGAGGTGGCACTTGTGGAGCAGGAGGTGGCACTTGTTGGGCCGGAAGTGGCACTTGTAAGGCAGGAGGTGGCACTTGTGGGGCAGGAGGTGGTCTTTGTGGGACGAGAGGTGGCACTTGTTGGGCAGGAGGTGGAACTTATGGGGCGTTACGTGGAAGTTGTGGGGCGGGAGGTGGCTCTTTTGAGGCAGGAGGTGGAACTTGTGAGCCAGGAGATGGAAGATGTAGGGCGGGAGGTGGCTCTTGAGGGGCGGGAGGTGGCACTTGTGGGTCGGGAGGTGGCACTTGTAGGGCAGGAGGTGGAAGTTGTGGAGTGGGAGGTGGAAGTTGTGGAGCGGGAGGTGGCACTTGTGGGGCGAAAGGTGGCATTTGTGGGGCAGGAGGTTGCACTTGTGGGGCAGGAGGTGGCACTTGTGGGGCAGGAGGTGGCACTTGTGGGGCAGAAATTGGAACTTGTTGGGAGGGAAGAGGTACTTGTGGGGCAGGAATTGGCTCTTGTCGGGCAGGAGCTGGCACTTGTGGGGCAGGAGGTGGCACTTGTGTGTCAGGAGGAGGAAGTTGGGCGGTCAGTGACACTTGTGGGGCAGGAGGTGGATTATTTGGGGGGGAGGTTGCAGTGGTGTGGCAAAATGTGGAACTTGTGGGGCAGGAGCTGGCACTTGTAGGGCAGGAATTGGCACTTGTAAGGCAGGAGGTGGAACTTGTGGGGCGGGATGTGGCACTTGTGGGATGCGAGGTGGCACTTGTGGGGCAGGAGGAGGCTGTTGTGGGGCAGGAGCTGGCACTTGTGGGGCATGAGCTGGCACTTGTGGGTCAGGAATTGGCACTTGTGGGGCAGGAGGTGGATGATGTGGGGCAGGAGGCTGTCTTTGTGGGGTTGGAGGTGACACTTGTGGGGCAGGAAGTTGATGATGTGGGGCAGGAGCTGGCATTTGTGAAGCATGAGCTGGCACTTGTGAAGCAGGAATTGGCACTTGTAAGGCAGGAGGTGGAACTTGTGGGGCGGGATGTGGCACTTGCAAGATGCGAGGTGGCACTTGTGGGGCAGGAGTTGGCACTTGTGGGTCAGGTGGTGGTACTTCTGGGGCAGGAGTTGGCACTTGTGGGGCAGGATGTGGAAGCTGTGGGACGGGATGTAGGAAGTTATGGGGTGGGAGGTGGAAGTTGTGGGGCAAGAATTGGCAATTGTGGGGCAAGAAGTGGCAATTGTGGGGCAGAGGGTGGCACTTGTACGGCAGGAGGTGGCACTTGTGGGACAGGACGTGGCAATTGGGAAGGACGTGGCACTTGTGGGGTGGGAGGTGGCACTTGTGGGGCAGGAGGAGGCTGTTGTTGGGCGGGAGGTGGGACTTGTGTAACAAGAGGTGGAAATTGTGCGGTGGGATGTGGCACTTGTGAGGCAGAAGGTGGCACTTGTGGGGCAGGAGGTGGAAGTTGTGGGTCAGGAGGTGACATTTGTGGAACAGGAGGTGGATGATGTGGGGCAGGAGGTAGCAATTTTGGGCCGGGACGTGGCACTAGTGGGGCGAGATGTTGCACTTGTTGGGCGGGAGGTGGCACTTTTGGGGCATAAGGTGAAAATTGAGGGACATGAGGTGGCACTTGTGGGGCAGGAGTTGGCACTTGTGTGGTAGGAAGTGGCAATTGTGGGGCAGGAGCTTGCAGTTGTGAGGCGGGATGTGGAAGTTGTGGGGCGGGTTGTGGCAGCTGTGGGGCTGGAGGTGTCACTTGTGCAGCGGGAAGTGGCACTTGTAAGGCAGGAAGTAGCACTTGTGGGGCAGGAGGTGGCACTTTTGGAGCGTGAGGTGGATGTTGTGGGGCAGGAGTTGGCACTTGTGGGGCAAGAGTTGGCACTTGTGGGGCAGGAGGTTGCACTTGTGGGGTGGGATGTGGTACTTGTGGGGCGGGAGGTGGCACTTGTTGGGGGGGTGGTGGCAATTGTGGGGCAGGAGGTGGCACTTGTTGGGCGAGAGTTGCAATTGTGAGATGGGAGGTGGCAATTGTGGGTCACGTAGTGGCACTTGTGGGTCAGGAGGTGGTACTTGTGGGGCGGGCGGTGGAACTGGTGGGGCTGGAGGTGGCACTTGTTGGGTGGGAGGTGGCACTTGTGGGGCAGGAGGTGGCAATTTTGGAGCAGGACGTGGATTATGTGGGGCAGGAGGTGGCACTTGTGGGGCAGGATGTGGAAGTTGTGGGGCAGGAGGTGACATTTGTGGTACAGGAGGTGGATGATGTGGGGAAGGAGGTGGATGATGTGGAACAGTAGGTGGCACCTGTGGGGCAGGAGATGGCACTTATGGGGCAGGAGCTGGTATTTGTTGTGCAGTAGGTGGCACTTGTGGAGTGGGAGATGTAAGTTGTGGGGCAGGAGGTGGCAACTGTGGGCCGGGAGCTGGCACTATTGGGGCAGGAGCTGGAAGTTGTGGGTCGGGAGGTGGCACTTGTGGTGCAGGAGGTGGCACTTGTGGGGCGGTTGGTGGACGATGTGGGGCAGGAGTTGGCACTTGTGGGGTAAGGGTTGGCACTTGTGGGGTGGGAGGAGGCACTTGTGGGGCGGGGGGTGGCAATTGCTGGGTGGGAAGTGGCAGTTGTGGGGCAGTAGGTTGAAGGTTTGGGGCAGGAGGTGGCACTTGTGGGGTGGAAGGTAAGAAGATTTGGGGTGTGACGTGGAAGTAGTGGGGCGGGAGGTGGCACTTGTGGGGCGGGAGGTGGCACTTGTGTGGCTGGAGGTTGAGGTTGTGGGGCGAGAGGTAGCACTTGTGGGCCAGGAGCTGGCACTTGTGGGGCAGGACGCGGCAAATGTGGTGCAGGAAATTGCACTTGTGGGGCAAGAATTGGCACTTGTGGGTCAGGTGGTGGCACATGTGGGGCGGGGGTCGACGTTGTGGGGCAAGAGGTGTAACTTGTGGGGCAAGAGGTGTAACTTGTGGGGCAGGAGGTGGCTATAGAGGGGCGGGAGGTGACACTTGTGTGGCGGGAGGTGGCACTTGTGGGGCAGGAGATGGCAGTTTTGGAGCAGGAGGTGGAAGTTGCATGTCAGGATTTGGCACTTGTGGGGCGGGAGATGGCACCTGTGGGGCGGGAGATGGCACTTGTGTGTCTGGAGGTTAAACTTGTGGGGTGGGAGGTGGCACTTTTGTGGGGCAGGAGGTGGCAAATGTGGTGCAGGAAATGGCACTTGTGGGGCAGGAGTTGGCACATGTGGGATAGGAGGTGGCACTTGTGGGGCAGGAGGTGGATGATGTGGGGCAGGAGCTGGCAATTGTGAAGCATGAGCTGGCACTTTTAGGGCTGGAATTGGCACTTGTGCCACAGGAGGTGGCACTTGTGGGGTGGGAGGTGAATGATGTGGGGCAGGAGGTGGATGTTGCGTGGCAGGATTTGGCCCTTGTGGGGCGGGAGATGGCACTTGTGGGGCAGGACGTGGCACTTGTGGAGCGGGAGGGGGCACTTGTGGGGCCTGAGGTGGCACTTGTAGGGCAGGAGGTGGCATTTGTGGGGCGGGAGGTGGAAGCTGTGAGGCAGGGGGTGGCACTTGTAAGGCAGGAGGTAGAACTTGTGGGGCAGGTAGTTGCATTAGTGGGTCAGGTGGTGGCACTTGTGGGGCGGGATGTGGAAGTTGTGGGGTGTGAGGTGGCACTTGTGGGGCGGAAGTTGACACTGTTGGGGTGTGAGGTGGCACTTGTGGGGCGGAAGGTGGCACTTGTGGGCAGGAGGTGACACTTGTGGGCAGGATGTGGCACTTGTGGGGCGGGAGGTGGCACTTGTGTGCAGGAGGTGACACTTGTGGGGCAGGATGTGGCACTTGTGCGTGGGAGGTGGCACTTGTGGGGCGGGTGGTGGCACTTGTTTGGGGGGGTGGCACTTGTGAGGCATGAGGTGGATGATGTGGGGCAGGAGGTGGATGTTGCGTGGCAGGATTTGGCCCTTGTGGGGCGGGAGATGGCACTTGTGGGTCAGGTGGTGGCACATGTGGGGCGGGGGTCGACGTTGTCGGGCAAGAGGTGGAACTTGTGGGGCAGGAGGTGGCCATAGAGGGGCGGGAGGTGGCACTTGTGGGGCAGGAGATGGCACTTGTGGGGCAGGAGGTGGCAATTGTGGAGCAGGAGGTGGAAGTTGCACGTCAGGATTTGGCACTTGTGGGGCGGGAGATGGCACTTGTGTGTCTGGAAGTTAAACATGTGGGGTGGGAGGTGGCACTTGTGGGGAAGGAGGTGGCACTTGTGTGGCGGGAGGTGGCAAATGTGGTGCAGGATGTGGCACTTGTGGGTCAGGAGTTGGCACATGTGGGATAGGAGGTGGCACTTGTGGGGCAGGAGGTGGCAAATGTGGGGCAGGAAATGGCACTTGTGGGGCAGGAGTTGGCACATGTGGGATAGGAGGTGGCACTTGTGGGGCAGGAGGTGGATGATGTGGGGCAGGAGCTGGCAATTGTGAAGCATGAGCTGGCACTTTTAGGGCTGGAATTGGCACTTGTGCCACAGGAGGTGGCACTTGTGGGGTGGGAGGTGGATGATGTGGGGCGGGAGGTGGAAGTTGTGAGGCAGGGGGTGGCACTTGTAAGGCAGGAGTTGGCACTTGTGGGGCACGAGTTGGCACTTGTGGGGCAGGTAGTTGCATTAGTGGGTCAGGTGGTGGCACTTGTGGGTCAGGTGGTGGCACTTGTGGGGCGGGATGTGGAAGTTGTGGGGCGTGAGGTGGCACTTGTGGGGCGGAAGTTGACACTGTTGGGGTGTGATGTGGCACTTGTGGGGCGGAAGGTGGCAATTGTGGGCAGGAGGTGACACTTGTGGGGCAGGATGTGGCACTTGTGCGTGGGAGGTGGCGCTTGTGGGGCGGGAGGTGGCACTTGTGGGGAGGAGGTTGAACTTGTGGGGCGGGAGGTGGCAATTGTGGGCAGGGAGGTGGCACTTGTGGGGAGGAGGTGGAAGTTGTGGGGCGGGAGGTGTAAGTTGTGATGCAGGAGGTGGAAGTTGTGGGGCGGGAGGTGGAAGTTGTGATGCAGGAGGTGGTACATGTGGGGCGGGAGGTGGAAGTTGTGATGCAGGAGGTGGTACATGTGGGGCGGGAGGTGGAAGTTGTGATGCAGGAGGTGGTACATGTGGGGCGGGAGGTGTAAGTTGTGATGCAGGAGGTGGTACATGTGGGGCGGGATGTGGCACTCGTGAGCAGGGAGGTGGCACTTGTGGAACTTGTAGCAGGTGTAACTTGTCGGGCAGGAGGCGGCTCTTGTGGGGCTGGAGATTGATGTTGTGGGTCAGGAGGTGGCACTTGTGGGGCAGGAGGTGGATGATGAGGGGCAGGAGCTGGCACTTGTGAAGCATGAGCTGGCACTTGTGGGGCAGGAATTGGCACTTGTGGGGCAGGAGGTGGCACTTGTTGGATGGGAGGTGGTTGATATGGGGAAGGAGGTGGCAATTGTGCGGTTCGAGGTGGCACTTGTGGAGCAGGAGATGGAAGTTGCGGGGCAGGAGTTGGCACTTGTGGGTCGGGAGGTGGCACTTGTGAGGCGGGAGGTGGCACTTGTGGGGCAAAATGCAACACTTGTGGGGCAGGAGTTATAACTTGTGGGGCAGGAGGTGGAAGTTGTGGAACAGAAGGTGGCACTTGTGGGGCGGGTGGTGGCACTTGTGGGGCGGGATGTGGCACTTGTGGGGCGGGAGGTGGGACTTGTGGGGCCAGAGGTTGAGGTTGTGGTTCGGGAGGTGGCAATTGTGGAGCAGGAGCCTACACTTGTGGGGCAGAATGTGGCACTTGTAAGGCAGGACGTTGAAATTGTGGAGCAGGTTGTGGCACTTGTGGGGCAGGAGGTGGAAATTGTGGGGCAGGAGGTGGTAATGGTGGGGCAGGAGGTCGCACTTGTGGGCCAGGAGTTGGAAGTTGTGGGGTGGGATGTGGAAGTTGTAGGGCGGGAGGTGGCACTTGTGGGGCGGGAGTTGGAAGTGGAGTGACGGGAGGTGGAAGTTGTGGGGCAGGTTGTGGAAGTTGTGGGGCGGGAGGTTGCACTTGTGAGACAGGAGGTGGCACTTGTGGGGCGGGAGGTGGAAGTTGTGAGGCAGGAGGTGGCACTTGGGCAGATTGTGTCACTCATGGGCAGGGAGGTTGCACTTGCGGGGCAGGAGGTGAAAGTTGTGGGGCAGGAGGTGGCACTTGTGGTGCGGGAGGTGGCACTTGTGGGGCAGGAAATTGAGCTTTTGGGGCAGGAGATGGCACTTGTGGGGCGTAAGGTGGAACTTATGGGGCAGGAGGTGGAACTTGTGGAGCAGGAGGTTGTACTTGTGGGGCGGGAGGTTGGAGTTGTTGGGCAGGAGGTGGCATTTGTGTAGCAGGAGGTGGCAATTGTGGGGCACGAGTTGGAAATTGTTGTGCAGGAGGTGGAAGTTTTGGGGCAGGGTTTGGCAGTTGTAGGGCGGGAGGTGGCACTTGTGGGCGAGGAGGTGGAATTTGTAGGGCAGGTGGTGGCATTTGTGGGGCGGGAGGTGGCACTTCTGGGGCAGGAAATGGAGCTTTTAGGGCAGGAGTTGGAACTTGTGCAGAAGGAGGTGGTACTTGTTGGGCGGAAATTGGAACTTGTTGGGAGGGAAGAGGTACTTGTGGGGCAGGAAGTGGCTCTTGTGGGGCAGGAGCTGGCACTTGTGGGTCAGGAGGAGGAAATTGGTCAGTCAGTGACACTTGTGGGTCAGGAGGTGGATTATTTGGGGGGGGAGGTGGCAGTGGTGTGGACAAATGTGGCACTTGTGGGGCAGGAATTGGCACTTGTGGGGCAGGTGGTGGCACTTGTTGGGTGGGAGGTGGACGATGTGGGGCAGGAGGTTGCACTTTTGGGGCAGGAGGTGGCACTTGTGGGGTGGAAATTGGAACTTGTTGAGAGGGAAGAGGTACTTGTGGGGCAGGAAGTGGCTCTTGTAGGGCAGGAGCTGGCACTTGTGAGGCAGGTGGTTGCACTTGTGGGTCAGGAGGAGGAAGTTGGTCAGTCAGTGACACTTGTGGGTCAGGAGGTGGATTATTTGTGGGGGAGGAGGCAGTGGTGTGGACAAATGTGGCACTTCAGGGGAATGAGCTGGCACTTGTGGGGCAGAAATTGGCACTTATGGGGCAGGTGGATGTCTTTGACGGTCAGGAGGTGGCACTTGTGGGGTGGGAGGTGGAATTTGTGGGGTGGGAGGTGAAACTTGTAAGGCAGGAGTTGGCACATGTGGGGGGGGAAATGGCACTTGTGGTTGCAGGAAATGGCACCAGTGGGGTAGGATTTGGAACCTGTGGGGTAAGAAATGGCACTTGTTGGGCAGGAGGTGGCACTTGTGGGGCGGAAGTGGAACTTGTTTGTCATGTGGCCACAATTGTTGGGCGGGAGGTGGCACTAGTGGGGCAGGAGGTGGCAATTGTGGGGCGGGAGGTGGATGATGTGGGGCAGGAGGTGGCATTTGTGGGGCGGAAATTGGAACTTGTTGGGAGGGAAGAGGTACTTGTGGGGCAGGAAGTGGGTCTTGTGGGGCAGGAGCTGGCACATGTGGGTCAGGAGGAGGAAGTTGGTCAGTCAGTGACAATTGTGGGGCAGGAGGTGGATTATTTCGGGGGGGAGGTGGCAGTGGTATGGACAAATGTGGCACTTGTGGGGCATGAACTGGCACTTGTGGGGCAGGAATTGGCACATGTGGGGCAGGTGGTGGCACTTGTTGTGTGGGAGGTGGACGATGTGGGGCAGGATGTTGCACTTGTGGGGCAGGAGGTGGCACTTGTGGGGTGGAAATTGGAACTTGTTGGGAGGGAAGAGGTACTTGTGGGGCAGGAAGTGGGTCTTGTCGGGCAGGAGCTGGCACTTGTGGGGCAGGAGGTTGCACTTGTGGGTCAGGAGGAGGAAGTTGGTCAGTCAGTGACACTTGTGGGGCAGGAGGTGGATTATTTGTGGGGGAGGAGGCAGTGGTGTGGACAAATGTGGCACTTGTGGGGCAGGAATTGGCACTTGTGGGGCAGGAATTAGCTCTTGTGGGGCAGGAATTGGCACTTGTGGGGCAGGAGGATGTCTTTGTCGGTCAGGAGGTGGAACTTGTGGGGCAGGAAGTGGATGACGTAGTGCAGGAGCTGGCACTTGTGAAGCATGAGCTGGCACATGTGGGGCAGGAAGTTGATGATGTGGGGCATGAGCTGGCATTTGTGAAGCATGAGCTGGCACTTGTGAAGCAGGAATTGGCACTTTTGGGGCAGGAGGTGGAACTTGTGGGGTGGGAGGTGGAATTTGTGGGGTGGTAGGTGAAACTTGTAAGGCAGGAGTTGGCACATGTGGGGGGGGAAATGGCACTTGTGGGGCAGGAAATGGCACCAGTGGGGTAGGATTTGGAACCTGTGGGGTAAGAAATGGCACTTGTTGGGCAGGAGGTGGCACTTGTGGGGCGGAAGTGGAACTTGTTTGTCATGTGGCCACAATTGTTGGGCGGGAGGTGGCACTTGTGGGGCAGGAGGTGGCAATTGTGGGGCGGGAGGTGGAAGTTGTGGGGCAGGAGGTGGCACTTGTGGGGCAGGAGGTGGCACTTGTGGGGCAGGAAGTGGCTCTTGTGGGGCAGGAGGTGGCACTTGTGAGGCAGAAATTGGAACTTGTTGGGAGGGAAGAGGTACTTGTGGGGCAGGAAGTGGCTCTTGTCGGGCAGGAGCTGGCACTTGTGGGGCAGGAGGTTGCACTTGTGGGTCAGGAGGATGAAGTTGGGCGGTCAGTGACACTTGTGGGGCAGGAGGTGGATTATTTGGGAAGGGAGGTGGCAGTGGTGTGGCAAAATGTGGCACTTGTGGGGCAGGAGCTGGCACTTCAGGGGAATGAGCTGGCACTTGTAGGGCGGGAATTGGAACTTGTGGGGAAGGAGGTGGATGATGTGGGGAAGGAGGTGGTCGTTGTGGGGCAGGAGGTGGCACTTGTGGGGCAGGAGGTGGATGATGAGGGGCAGGAGCTGGCACTTGTGAAGCATGAGCTGGCACTTGTGGGGCTGGAATTGGCAGTTGTGCGGCAGGAGATGGCACTTGTGGGGCGGGAGTTGGCACTTGTGGGGCGGGAGTTGGCACTTGTGGGGCGGGAGTTGGCACTTGTGGGGCGGGAGGTGGCACTTGTGGGGAGCGATGTTGCAATTGTGGGCGGGGGGCTGAATTTGTGGAGAGGGAGGTGGCACTTATGGGGCGGGAGGTGGCACTAGTGGGGCGAGAGGTGGCACATGTGGGGCAGGAGCTGGCACTTGCACGGCAGGAGGTGGAACTGGCGGGGCAGGAGGTGGCACTTGTGGGTCGGGAGGTGGCACTAGTGGGGCAGGAGGTGGCACTTGTTGGGCAGGAGTTGGCACTTGTGAGGCAGGAGGTGTCAGTTGTTTGGCGGGAGTTCGCACTTGTGGGTCGCAAGGTGGAAGTTGTGGGGCAGGAGGTGGCACTTGTGGGTCGGGAGGTGGAAGTTGTGAAGCAGGAGGTGGCACTTGTGGGGAAGGAGGAGGCACTTGTATGGCAGGAATTGGAACTTGTGGTGTGGGATGGGGTACTTGTGGGGAAGGAAGTGGCTCTTGTGGGGCGGGATGTGGCACTTGTGGGGCAGGAGGTGGATGATGTTAGGCTGGAGCTGGCGCTTGTGAAGCATGTGCTGGCACTTGTGGGGCAGGAATTGGCACTTGTTGTGCAGGAGGTGGCACTTATGGGTTTGGAGGTGGATGATGTGCGGCAGGAGGTGACACATGTGGGGCAGGAGATGACACTTCTGGGGCAGGAGGTGGAAGTTGTGGGGCAGGATTTGGTACTTGTGGGGTGGGAGATGGCACTTGTGGGGCTGGAGGTGGCACTTGTGGGATGGTAGGTGGAACTTGTGGGGCAAGACTTGGAACTTGTGGTGCAGGAGATATCACACGTTGGGCAGGAGTTGGCACTTCTGTGGCGGGAGGCTGAAGTTGTGGGGTGGGAGGTGGCACCTGTTGGGCATGTAGTGGCACTTGTGGGGTGGGATTTTTCACTTGTTTGTCATGTGGCCACAATTGTTGGGCGGGAGGTGGCACTTGTGGGGCAGGAGGTGGATGATGAGGGGCAGGAGCTGGCACTTGGGAAGCATGAGCTGGCACTTGTGGGGCAGGAATTGGCAGTTGTGCGGCAGGTGGTGGCACTTGTTGGATGGGAGGTGGATGATGTGGGGCAGGAGGTGGCACTTGTGGAGCAGGATGTGGACGTTGCGTGGCAGGATTTGGCACTTGTGGGGTGGGAGGTGGAACTTGTGGGGCAGGAGGTCAAATTTGTGGCGTGGTAGGTGGCACTTGTGGGGCAGGAGCTGGCACTTGTGGGGAGGGATGTGGCACTTGTGGGGCAGGAGTTGGCACTTGTGGGGCTGGAGGTGGCACTTGTGGGGCAGGAGGTGGATGATGTGGGGCAGGAGGTGGCACTTGTGGAGCAGGATGTGGACGTTGCGTGGCAGGATTTGGCACTTGTGGGGTGGGAGGTGGAACTTGTGGGGCAGGAGGTCGAATTTGTGGCGTGGTAGGTGGCACTTGTGGGGCAGGAGCTGGCACTTGTGGGGAGGGATGTGGCACTTGTGGGGCAGGAGCTGGCACTTGTGGGGAGGGATGTGGCACTTGTGGGGCAGGAGTTGGCACTTGTGGGGCAGGAGTTGGCACTTGTGGGGCTGGAGGTGGCACTTGTGGGGCAGGAGGTGGATGATGTGGGGCAGGAGTTGGCACTTGTGGAGCAGGAGGTAAAAGTTGCGGGGCAGGATTTGGCACTTGTGGGGCAGGATGTGGCACACGTTGGGCAGGAGTTGGCACTTGTATGGCGGGATGTTGAAGTTGTGGGGCGGGAGGTGGCATTTGTGGGGCTGGAACTGGCTCTTGTGGGGCAGGAGGTGGAAGTTGTGGGGCAGGAAATGGCACTTGTGGGGCAGGAGGTGGCACTTGTGGGGCAAGAAATGGCACTTGTGGGGCAGGAGATGGCACTTGTGGGTCAGGTGGTGGCACTTGTGGTGTGGGAGGTGGCACTTGTGGAATTGGAGT
The DNA here is from genome assembly GCF_054131305.1 of Coturnix japonica. NCBI lineage: Eukaryota > Metazoa > Chordata > Aves > Galliformes > Phasianidae > Coturnix > Coturnix japonica. Next base: position 674,900 of record NC_140680.1, on the reverse strand, counting down.
TGGCACTAGTGCGGCAGAAGGTGGAAGTTGTGGGGAAGTATTTGGCACTTGTGGGGCAAGAGGTGGCACTTGTGGGGCAGGAGGTGGTCCTTGTGGGACGAGAGGTGGCACTTGTTGGGCAGGAGGTGGAACTTATGGGGCGTTACGTGGAAGTTGTGGGGCGGGAGGTGGCACCTGTGGAAATGGAGATGGCACTAGAGGGGCAGGTAGTGGCACTTGTGGGGCGGGATATGGAACTTATGGGGCAGGAGTTGACACATTTGGGGCAGGAGGTGGAAGTTGTGGGGCTGGACGTGGCACTTGTGGGGCGGGAGTTGGCATTTTGAGGAGGGTGGTGGCACTTGTTGGGCAGGAGGTGGCACCTGTGGGACGAGAGGTGGCACTTGTGGGGCAGGAGGTGGCACTTGTTGGGCCGGAGGTGGCACTTGTGAGGCAGGAGGTGGCACTTGTGGGGCAGGAGGTGGTGCTTGTGGGACGAGAGGTGGCACTTGTTGGGCAGGAGGTGGAACTTATGGGGCGTTACGTGGAAGTTGTGGGGCGGGAGGTGGCACCTATGGAAATGGAGATGGCACTAGTGGGGCAGGTAGTGGCACTTGTGGGGCAGGATATGGAACTTATGGGGCAGGAGTTGACACTTTTGGGGCAGGAGGTGGAAGTTGTGGGGCTGGACGTGGCACTTGTGGGGCGGGTGTTGGCATTTTCAGGAGGGTGGTGGCACTTGTTGGGCAGGAGGTGGCACTTGTGGGACGAGAGGTTGCACGTGTGGGGCTGGAGGTGGCACTTGTGGGGCAGGAGGTGGCACTTGTGGGGCAGGAGGTGGTCCTTGTGGGACGAGAGGTGGCACTTGTTGGGCAGGAGGTGGAACTTATGGGGCGTTACGTGGAAGTTGTGGGGCGGGAGGTGGCCCTTTTGAGGCAGGAGGTGGAACTTGTGAGCCTGGAGATGGAAGATGTAGGGCGGGAGGTGGCTCTTGTGGGGCGGGAGGTGGCACTTGTGGGTCGGGAGGTGGCACTTGTAGGGCAGGAGGTGGAAGTTGTGGAGTGGGAGGTGGAAGTTGTGGAGCGGGAGGTGGCACTTGTGGGGCGAAAGGTGGCATTTGTGGGGCAGGAGGTTGCACTTGTGGGGCAGGAGGTGGCACTTTTGGGGCAGGAGGTGGCACTTGTGGGGCAGAAATTGGAACTTGTTGGGAGGGAAGAGGTACTTGTGGGGCAGGAAGTGGCTCTTGTCGGGCAGGAGCTGGCACTTGTGGGGCAGGAGGTTGCACTTGTGTGTCAGGAGGAGGAAGTTGGGCGGTCAGTGACACTTGTGGGGCAGGAGGTGGATTATTTGGGGGGGAGGTTGCAGTGGTGTGGCAAAATGTGGAACTTGTGGGGCAGGAGCTGGCACTTGTAGGGCAGGAATTGGCACTTGTAAGGCAGGAGGTGGAACTTGTGGGGCGGGACGTGGCACTTGTGGGGCAGGAGGAGGCTGTTGTGGGGCAGGAGCTGGCACTTGTGGGGCATGAGCTGGCACTTGTGGGGCAGGAATTGGCACTTGTGGGGCAGGAGGTGGATGATGTGGGGCAGGAGGCTGTCTTTGTGGGGTTGGAGGTGACACTTGTGGGGCAGGAAGTTGATGATGTGGGGCAGGAGCTGGCATTTGTGAAACATGAGCTGGCACTTGTGAAGCAGGAATGGGCACTTGTAAGGCAGGAGGTGGAACTTGTGGGGCGGGATCTGGCACTTGCGGGATGCGAGGTGGCAATTGTGGGGCAGGAGTTGGCACTTGTGGGTCAGGTGGTGGTACTTCTGGGGCAGGAGTTGGTACTTGTGGGGCAGGATGTGGAAGCTGTGGGACGGGAGGTGGAAGTTATGGGGTGGGAGGTGGAAGTTGTGGGGCAAGAATTGGCAATTGTGGGGCAAGAAGTGGCAATTGTGGGGCAGAGGGTGGCACTTGTACGGCAGGAGGTGGCACTTGTGGGACAGGACGTGGCAATTGGGAAGGACGTGGCACTTGTGGGGTGGGAGGTGGCACTTGTGGGGCAGGAGGTGGCACTTGTGGGGCAGGAGGAGGCTGTTGTTGGGCAGGAGGTGGGACTTGTGTAACAAGAGGTGGAAATTGTGCGGTGGGATGTGGCACTTGTGGGGCAAGGGGTGGCACTTGTGAGGCAGAAGGTGGCACTTGTGGGGCAGGAGGTGGAAGTTGTGGGTCAGGAGGTGACATTTGTGGAACAGGAGGTGGATGATGTGGGGCAGGAGGTAGCAATTTTGGGCCGGGACGTGGCACTAGTGGGGCGAGATGTTGCACTTGTTGGGCGGGAGGTGGCACTTTTGGGGCATAAGGTGAAAATTGAGGGACATGAGGTGGCACTTGTGGGGCAGGAGTTGGCACTTGTGTGGTAGGAGGTGGCAATTGTGGGGCAGGAGCTTGCAGTTGTGAGGCGGGATGTGGAAGTTGTGGGGCGGGTTGTGGCAGCTGTGGGGCTGGAGGTGTCACTTGTGCAGTGGGAAGTGGCACTTGTAAGGCAGGAAGTAGCACTTGTGGGGCAGGAGGTGGCACTTTTGGAGCGTGAGGTGGATGTTGTGGGGCAGGAGTTGGCACTTGTGGGGCGAGAGTTGGCACTTGTGGGGCGGGATGTGGTACTTGTGGGGCGGGAGGTGGCACTTGTTGGGGGGGTGGTGGCAATTGTGGGGCAGGAGGTGGCACTTGTTGGGCGAGAGTTGCAATTGTGAGACGGGAGGTGGCAATTGTGGGTCACGTAGTGGCACTTGTGGGTCAGGAGGTGGTACTTGTGGGGCGGGCGGTGGAACTGGTGGGGCTGGAGGTGGCACTTGTGGGGTGGGAGGTGGCACTTGTGGGGCAGGAGTTGGCAATTTTGGAGTAGGACGTGGATTATGTGGGGCAGGAGGTGGCACTTGTGGGGCAGGATGTGGAAGTTGTGGGTCAGGAGGTGACATTTGTGGAACAGGAGGTGGATGATGTGGGGAAGGAGGTGGATGATGTGGAACGGTAGGTGGCACCTGTGGGGCAGGAGATGGCACTTGTGGGGCGGGAGGTAAAAATTGTGGGGTGGGAGGTGGAAATTGTGGGGCGAGGGGTGGCAGTTGCGGGGCTGGGGGCGGCACTTGTGGGGCAGGAGGTGGCACTTGTGGGGCGGGATGTGGCAGTTGTGGGGCAGATGCTGACACCTGTGGGGCGGGAGGTGGATGTTTTGGGGAAGGAGGTCGAAGTTGTGGGGAGGGTGGTGGCACTTGTGGGGCGGGAGGTGGCACTAGTGGGGCAGGAGTTGGCACTTTTGGGCTGGGTCATAGCACTTGTTTGGCAGGGGTTGGCACTTGTGGGGCAGGAAATGTTACTTGTGGGGCAAGAAGTGGCTCTTGAAGGGCAGGAGGTGGCACTTGTGGGGCAGGAGTTAATTCTTGTGGATCTGGAGGTGGCACTTGTGGGCCTGGGGGTTGCACTTGTGAGGCGGGAGGTGGAAGTTGTGGGGCGGGTGGTGGCAGTTGTGGGGCTGGAGGTATCACTTGTGCGGCAGGAAGTGGCACTTGTGGAGCAGAAGGTGGCACTTGTGGGGAAGAGGTGACACGTGAGGGGCAGGAGCTGGCACTTGTGGGGCAGAAGTTGGCACATGTGGGTCGGGAGGTGGCACTTGTGGGTCAGGAGTTGGATTTGTGGGGCGGGTTGTGGCACATGTGGGTCGGGAGGTGGCACTTGTGGGGCGTGAGGTGGAAGTTGTGGGGCGGCAGGTGGCAATTGTGGGTCAGGAGGAGGCATTTGTGAGGCAGGAGGTGGATGATGTGGGGCAGGAGGTGGCACTTGTGCGGCAGGAGGTGGCACTTGTGGGGAAGTAGGTAGCAGTTGTGGGGCAGGAAGTGGCACTTGTGGGGCAGGAGGTGGCACTTGTGGGGCAGGAGGTGGCACTTGTGGGGCAGGAGGTGGCACTTATGGGGCAGGAGGAGGCACTTGTGGGGCATGAGGAGGCACTTGTGGGGCTGGAGGAGGCCGTTGTTGGACGGGAAGTGGAAGTTGTGGGGTGGGAGGTGGCACTTGTGGGGCAGGAGATGGTATTTGTTGTGCAGTAGGTGGCACTTGTGGAGTGGGAGATGGAAGTTGTGGGGCAGGAGGAGACAATTGTGGGCCGGGAGCTGGCACTATTGGGGTGGTTGGTGGATGATGTGGGGCAGGAGTTAGCACTTGTGGGGTAAGGGTTGGCACTAGTGTGGCGGGAGGAGGCACTTGTGGGGCGGGGGGTGGCAATTGCTGGGTGGGAAGCGGCAGTTGTGGGGCAGTAGGTTGAAGGTTTGGGGCAGGAGGTGGCACTTGTGGGGTGGAAGGTAAGAAGATTTGGGGTGTGACGTGGAAGTAGTGGGGCGGGAGGTGGCACTTGTGGGGCGGGAGGTGGCACTTGGTGGGCAGGAGGAGGCATTTGTGAGGCAGGAGGTGGATGATGTGGGGCAGGAGGTGGCACTTGTGGGGAAGTAGGTAGCACTTGTGGGGCAGGAAGTGGCACTTGTGGGGCAGGAAGTGGCACTTGTGGGGCAGGAGGTGGCACTTGTGTGGCAGGAGGAGGCACTTGTGGGGCAGGAGGAGGCTGTTGTTGGGCGGGAAGTGGAAGTTGTGGGGCGGGAGGTGGCACTTATGGGGCTGGATGTGGAAGTTGTGTGGCAGGATTTGACACTTCTGGGGCTGCAGGTGGCACTTGTGGGGTGGGTGGTAGAACTTGTGGGGGGTGAGGTGTAACTTATGGAGCGGGAGGTGACAACTGTGGGACAGGAGGAGGCACTTGTGGGTCGGGAGGTGGCACTTTTAAGGCGGGAGGTGGCAGTTGTGGGGCGAGAGGTGGAAGTTGTGCGGCACGATTTAGCACTTGTGTGGCTGGAGGCGGCGCTTGTGGGGCGGGAGGTGGCACTTGTGGGGCGGGAAATGGAACTTGTGGGGCAGCACGTGGCACTAGTTGAGCAGGAGGTGGAAATTGTGGGGCGGGAGGTGAATGATATGAGGCAGGAGGTAGCGGTTGTGGGGCAGGAGGTGGCACTTATGGGGCAGGAGATGGTATTTGTTGTGCAGTAGGTGGCACTTGTGGAGTGGGAGATGGAAGTTGTGGGGCAGGAGGTGACACTTGTGGGGCGGTTGGTGGATGATGTGGGGCAGGATTTGGCCCTTGTGGGGCGGGAGATGGCACTTGTGGGGCAGGACGTGGAACTTGTGGAGCGGGAGGGGGCACTTGTGGGGCCTGAGGTGGCACTTGTAGGGCAGGAGGTGGCATTTGTGGGGCGGGAGGTGGAAGTTGTGAGGCAGGGGGTGGCACTTGTAAGGCAGGAGTTGGCACTTGTGGGGCACGAGTTGGCACTTGTGGGGCAGGTGGTTGCATTAGTGGGTCAGGTGTTGGCACTTGTGGGTCAGGTGGTGGCACTTGTGGGGCGGGATGTGGAAGTTGTGGGGTGTGAGGTGGCACTTGTGGGGCGGAAGTTGACGCTGTTGGGGTGTGAGGTGGCACCTGTGGGGCGGAAGGTGGCACTTGTGCGTGGGAGGTGGAGTTTGTGGGGCGGGAGGTGGCACTTCTGGTGCGGGAGGTGGCACTTGTGGGGCAGGATGTGGCATTCTTGGGGCGGGAGGTGTAAGTTGTGAGGCAGGAGGTGGCACTTGTGCATGGGAGGTGGAGTTTGTGGAGAGGGAGGTGGCGCTTGTGGGGCAGGAGGTGGCACTTGTGGGGAGGAGGTGGAACTTGTGGGGCAGGAGGTGGCACTTGTAGGGCGGGAGGTGGCACTTGTGGGAGGGGGGTGGCACTTGTGAGGCATGAGTTGGCACTTGTGGGGCAGGATGTGGCACTTGTGCGTGGGAGGTGGAGTTTGTGGAGAGGGAGGTGGCGCTTGTGGGGCGGGAGGTGGCACTTCTGGGGAGGAGGTGGAACTTGTGGGGCGGGAGGTGGCAATTGTGGGCAGGGAGCTGGCACTTGTGTGGAGGAGGTGGAACTTGTGGGGCGGGATGTGGAAGTTGTGGGGTGTGAGGTGGCACTTGTGGGGCAGAAGTTGACACTGTTGGGGTGTGAGGTGGCACTTGTAGGGCGGAAGGTGGCACTTGTGCGTGGGAGGTGGCGCTTGTGCGTGGGAGGTGGCACTTGTGGGGCAGGAGTTGGCACTTGTGTGGTAGGAGGTGGCAATTGTGGGGCAGGAGCTTGCAGTTGTGAGGCGGGATGTGGAAGTTGTGGGGCGGGTTGTGGCAGCTGTGGGGCTGGAGGTGTCACTTGTGCAGCGGGAAGTGGCACTTGTAAGGCAGGAAGTAGCACTTGTGGGGCAGGAGGTGGCACTTTTGGAGCGTGAGGTGGATGTTGTGGGGCAGGAGTTGGCACTTGAGGGGCGAGAGTTGGCACTTGTGGGGCAGGAGGTTGCACTTGTGGGGTGGGATGTGGTACTTGTGGGGCGGGAGGTGGCACTTGTAGGGGGGGTGGTGGCAATTGTGGGGCAGGAGGTGGCACTTGTTGGGCGAGAGTTGCAATTGTGAGACGGGAGGTGGCAATTGTGGGTCACGTAGTGGCACTTGTGGGTCAGGAGGTGGTACTTGTGGGGCGGGCGGTGGAACTGGTGGGGCTGGAGGTGGCACTTGTGGGGTGGGAGGTGGCACTTGTGGGGCAGGAGGTGGCAATTTTGGAGTAGGACGTGGATTATGTGGGGCAGGAGGTGGCACTTGTGGGGCAGGATGTGGAAGTTGTGGGTCAGGAGGTGACATTTGTGGAACAGGAGGTGGATGATGTGGGGAAGGAGGTGGATGATGTGGAACAGTAGGTGGCACCTGTGGGGCAGGAGATGGCACTTGTGGGGCGGGAGGTAAAAATTGTGGGGTGGGAGGTGGAAATTGTGGGGCGAGGGGTGGCAGTTGCGGGGCTGGGGGCGGCACTTGTGGGGCAGGAGGTGGCACTTGTGGGGCGGGATGTGGCAGTTGTGGGGCAGATGATGACACCTGTGGGGCGGGAGGTGGCACTTGTGGGGCAGGAGTTGGCACTTGTAGGCTGGGTCATAGCACTTGTTGGGCAGGGGTTGGCACTTGTGGGGCAGGAAATGTTACTTGTGGGGCAAGAAGTGGCTCTTGAAGGGCAGGAGGTGGCACTTGTGGGGCAGGAGTTAATTCTTGTGGATCTGGAGGTGGCACTTGTGGGCCTGGGGGTTGCACTTGTGAGGCGGGAGGTGGAAGTTGTGGGGCGGGTGGTGGCAGTTGTGGGGCTGGAGGTATCACTTGTGCGGCAGGAAGTGGCACTTGTGGAGCAGAAGGTGGCACTTGTGGGGAAGACGTGACACTTGAGGGGCAGGAGCTGGCACTTGTGGGGCAGAAGTTGGCACATGTGGGTCGGGAGGTGGCACTTGTGGTGCAGGAGGTAGAACTTGTGGGGCGGGAGGTGGAACTTGTGGGTCAGGAGTTGGATTTGTGGGGCGGGTTGTGGCACTTGTCGGGCGGGAGGTGGAACTTGTGGGGCGGGAGGTGGAACTTGTGGGTCAGGAGTTGGATTTGTGGGGCGGGTTGTGGCACTTGTCGGGCGGGAGGTGGCACTTGTGGGGCGTGAGGTGGAAGTTGTGGGGCGGCAGGTGGCAATTGTGGGTCAGGAGGAGGCATTTGTGAGGCAGGAGGTGGATGATGTGGGGCAGGAGGTGGCACTTGTGGGGTAGTAGGTAGCACTTGTGGGGCAGGAAGTGGCACTTGTGGGGCAGGAAGTGGCACTTGTGAGGCAGGAGGTGGCACTTATGTGGCAGGAGGAGGCACTTGTGGGGTAGGTGGAGGCTGTTGTTGGGCGGGAAGTGGAAGTTGTGGGGTGGGAGGTGGCACTTGTGGGGCTGGATGTGGAAGTTGTGTGGCAGGATTTGACACTTCTGGGGCTGCAGGTGGCACTTGTGGGGTGGGTGGTAGAACTTGTGGGGGGTGAGGTGTAACTTGTGGAGCAGGAGGTGACAACTGTGGGACAGGAGGAGGCACTTGTGGGTCGGGAGGTGGCACTTTTAAGGCGGGAGGTGGCAGTTGTGGGGCGGGAGGTGGAAGTTGTGCGGCACGATTTAGCACTTGTGTGGCTGGAGGCGGCACTTGTGGGGCGGGAGGTGGCACTTGTGGGGCGGGAAATGGAACTTGTGGGGCAGCACGTGGCACTAGTTGAGCAGGAGGTGGAAATTGTGGGGCGGGAGGTGAATGATATGAGGCAGGAGGTAGCGGTTGTGGGGCAGGAGGTGGCTCTTATGGGGCAGGAGATGGTATTTGTTGTGCAGTAGGTGGCACTTGTGGAGTGGGAGATGAAAGTTGTGGGGCAGGAGGTGACACTTGTGGGGCGGTTGGTGGATGATGTGGGGCAGAAGTTGTCACTTGTGGGGCAGGAGTTGGAAGTTGCAGGGCAGGATTTGGCATTTGTGGGGCACTTGTGGCACCTGTTGGGCAAGAGGTGGCACTTGTGGGGCAGGTGCTGGCACTTGTGGGGCATGAGCTGGCAATTGTGGGGCAGGAATTGGCACTTGTGGGGCAGGAGGTGGCACTTGTGGGGAAGGAGGCTGTCTTTGTGGGGTTGGAGGTGGCACTTGTGGGGCAGGAAGTTGATGATGTGGGGCAGGAGCTGGCACTTGTGAAGCATGAGCTGGCACTTGTGGGGCGAGAGGAGCTGGACTTGCAGCGTGACAGGTGGCACTTGTGAGGCAGGAGGTGGCACTTGTGGGGCAGGAGGTGGATGTTGTGGGGCAGGCGTTGGCACTTGTGGGGCAGGAGGTGGAAGTTGTGGGGCGGTAGGTTGCACTTGTGCGTGGGAGGTGGATGTTGTGGGGCAGGAAATGGCACCTGTGGGGCAGGAGGTGGCGCTTTTGGGGGAGGTGGTGGCATTTGTTGGGCGAGAGGTGAAACTTATGGGGCAGGAGGTGACACTTGTAGGTCAAGAGGTGGAACTTGTTGGGCAGGAGGTGACACTTGTGGGGCAGGAGGTGTCAGTTGTTTGGTGGGAGGTGGCACTTGTGGGGCAGGTGGTGTCAGTTGTTTGGCGGGAGGTGGCACCTGTGGGGCAAGAGCTGGCACTTGTGGGGCAGGAGCTGGCACTTGTGGGGCATGAGCTGGCACTTGTGGGGCAGGAATTGGCACTTGTGGAGCAGGAAGTTGATGATGTGGGGCAGGAGGCTGTCTTTGTGGGGTTGGAGGTGGCACTTGTGGGGCAGGAAGTTGATGATGTGGGGCAGGAGCTGGCATTTGTGAAGCATGAGCTGGCACTTGTGAAGCAGGAATTGGCACTTGTAAGGCAGGAGGTGGCACTTGTGGGGCAGGAATTGGCACTTGTGGGGCAGGAGGTGGATGATGTGGGGCAGGAGGCTGTCTTTGTGGGGTTGGAGGTGGCACTTGTGGGGCAGGAAGTTGATGATGTGGGGCTGGAGCTGGCATTTGTGAAGCATGAGCTGGCACTTGTGAAGCAGGAATTGGCACTTGTGGGTCAGGAAGTGGCTCTTGTCGGGCAGGAGCTGGCACTTGTGGGGCAGGAGGTTGCACTTGTGTGTCAGGAGGAGGAAGTTGGGCGGTCAGTGACACTTGTGGGGCAGGAGGTGGATTATTTGGGGGGGAGGTGGCAGTGGTGTGGCAAACTGTGGCACTTGTGGGGCAGTAGCTGGCACTTCAGGGGAATGAGCTGGCACTTGTAGGGCAGGAATTGGCACTTGTAAGGCAGGAGGTGGAACTTGTGGGGCGGGATGTGGCACTTGCGGGATGCGAGGTGGCACTTGTGGGGCATGAGCTGGCACTTGTGGGTCAGGAATTGGCACTTGTGGGGCAGGAGGTGGATGATGTGGTGCAGGAGGCTGTCTTTGTGGGATTGGAGGTGACACTTGTGGGGCAGGAAGTTGATGATGTGGGGCAGGAGCTGGCATTTGTGAAACATGAGCTGGCATTTGTGAAGCAGGAATGGGCACTTGTAAGGCAGGAGGTAGCACTTGTGGGGCGGGATGTGGCACTTGTGGGATGCGAGGTGGCACTTGTGGGGCAGGAGTTGGCACTTGTGGGTCAGGTGGTGGTACTTCTGGGGCAGGATCGGGCACTTGTGGGGCAGGATGTGGAAGCTGTGGGACAGGAGGTGGAAGTTATGGGGTGGGAGGTGGAAGTTGTGGGGCAAGAATTGGCAATTGTGGGGCAAGAAGTGGCAATTGTGGGGCAGAGGGTGGCACTTGTACGGCAGGAGGTGGCACTTGTGGGACAGGACGTGGCAATTGGGAAGGACGTGGCACTTGTGGGGTGGGAGGTGGCACTTGTGGGGCAGGAGGTGGCACTTGTGGGGCAGGAGGAGGCTGTTGTTGGGCAGGAGGTGGGACTTGTGTAACAAGAGGTGGAAATTGTGCGGTGGGATGTGGCACTTGTGGGGCAAGGGGTGGCACTTGTGAGGCAGAAGGTGGCACTTGTGGGGCAGGAGGTGTAAGTTGTGGGTCAGGAGGTGACATTTGTGGAACAGGAGGTGGATGATGTGGGGCAGGAGGTAGCAATTTTGGGCCGGGACATGGCACTAGTGGGGCGAGATGTTGCACTTGTTGGGCGGGAGGTGGCACTTTTGGGGCATAAGGTGAAAATTGAGGGACATGAGGTGGCACTTGTGGGGCAGGAGTTGGAACTTGTGTGGTAGGAGGTGGCAATTGTGGGGCAGGAGCTTGCAGTTGTGAGGCGGGATGTGGAAGTTGTGGGGCGGGTTGTGGCAGCTGTGGGGCTGGAGGTGTCACTTGTGCAGCGGGAAGTGGCACTTGTAAGGCAGGAAGTAGCATTTGTGGGGCAGGAGGTGGCACTTTTGGAGCGTGAGGTGGATGTTGTGGGGCAGGAGTTGGCACTTGTGGGGCGAGAGTTGGCACTTGTGGGGCAGGAGGTTGCACTTGTGGGGTGGGATGTGGTACTTGTGGGGCGGGAGGTGGCACTTGTAGGGGGGGTGGTGGCAATTGTGGGGCAGGAGGTGGCACTTGTTGGGCGAGAGTTGCAATTGTGAGACGGGAGGTGGCAATTGTGGGTCACGTAGTGGCACTTGTGGGTCAGGAGGTGGTACTTGTGGGGCGGGCGGTGGAACTGGTGGGGCTGGAGGTGGCACTTGTGGGGCGGGAGGTGGCACTTGTGGGGCGGGAGGTGGAAATTGTGGGGCGGGAGGTGGAACTTGTGGGTCAGGAGTTGGATTTGTGGGGCGGGTTGTGGCACTTGTGGGGCGGGAGGTGGCACTTGTGGGGCGTGAGGTGGAAGTTGTGTGGCAGATGATGACACCTGTGGGGCGGGAGGTGGATGTTTTGGGGAAAGAGGTTGAAGTTGTGGGGAGGGTGGTGGCACTTGTGGGGCGGGAGGTGGCACTTGTGGGGCAGGAGTTGGCACTTGTGGGGTGGGATGTGGTACTTGTGGGGCGGGAGGTGGCACTTGTTGGGGGGGTGGTGGCAATTGTGGGGCAGGAGGTGGCAGTTGTTGGGCGAGAGTTGCAATTGTGAGACGGGAGGTGGCAATTGTGGGTCACGTAGTGGCACTTGTGGGTCAGGAGGTGGTACTTGTGGGGCGGGCGGTGGAACTGGTGGGGCTGGAGGTGGCACTTGTGGGGCAGGAGGTGGCAATTTTGGAGCAGGACGTGGATTATGTGGGTCGGGAGGTGGCACTTGTGGGGCGGGAGGTGGCACTTGTGGGGCGGGAGGTGGCACTTGTGGGGCGGGAGGTGGAACTCGTGGGGCGGGAGGTGGAACTTGTGGGTCAGGAGTTGGATTTGTGGGGCGGGTTGTGGCACTTGTGGGGCGGGTTGTGGCACTTGTGGGGCGGGAGGTGGAAGTTGTGGGTCAGATGATGACACCTGTGGGGCGGGAGGTGGATGTTTTGGGGAAGGAGGTTGAAGTTGTGGGGAGGGTGGTGGCACTTGTGGGGCGGGAGGTGGAAATTTTTGGGCCAGGGGTGGCAGTTGCGGGGCTTGGGGCGGCACTTGTGGGGCAGTGTGTGGCACTTGAGGGGCGGGAGGTGGTACTTGTGGGGCAGGAGGTGGCACTTGTGGGGCGGGATGTGGCAGTTGTGGGGCAGATGATGACACCTGTGGGGCGGGAGGTGGATGTTTTGGGGAAGGAGGTTGAAGTTGTAGGGAAGGGTGGTGGAACTTGTGGGGCGGGAGGTGGCACTAGTGGGGCAGGAGTTGGCGCTTTTGGTCTGGGTCATAGCACTTGTTGGGCAGGGGTTGGCACTTGTGGGGCAAGAAGTGGCTCTTGAAGGGCAGGAGGTGGCACTTGTGGGGCAGGAGTTAATTCTTGTGGAACGGGAGGTTGCACTTGTGGGCCTGGAGGTTGCACTTGTGAGGCGGGAGGTGGAAGTTGTGGGGCGGGTGGTGGCAGTTGTGGGGCTGGAGGTATCACTTGTGCGGCAGGAAGTGGCACTTGTGGAGCAGAAGGTGGCACTTGTGGGGAAGAGGTGACACTTGAGGGGCAGGAGCTGGCACTTGTGGGGCAGAAGTTGGCACATGTGGGTCGGGAGGTGGCACTTGTGGTGCGGGAGGTGGAACTTGTGGGGCGGGAGGTGGAACTTGTGGGTCAGGAGTTGGATTTGTGGGGCGGGTTGTGGCACTTGTGGTGCGGGAGGTGGAACTTGTGGGGCGGGAGGTGGAACTTGTGGGTCAGGAGTTGGATTTGTGTGGCGGGTTGTGGCACTTGTCGGGCGGGAGATGGCACTTGTGGGGCGTGAGGTGGAACTTGTGGGTCAGGAGTTGGATTTGTGGGGCGGGTTGTGGTACTTGTCGGGCGGGAGGTGGCACTTGTGGGGCGTGAGGTGGAAGTTGTGGGGCGGCAGGTGGCAATTGTGGGTCAGGAGGAGGCATTTGTGAGGCAGGAGGTGGATGATGTGGGGCAGGAGGTGGCACTTGTGGGGAAGTAGGTAGGACTTGTGGGGCAGGAGGTGGCACTTGTGGGGAAGTAGGTAGCACTTGTGGGGCAGGAAGTGGCACTTGTGTGGCAGGAGGAGGCACATGTGGGGCAGGAGGAGGCACTTGTGGGGCAGGAGGAGGCTGTTGTTGGGCGGGAAGTGGAAGTTGTGGGGTGGGAGGTGGCACTTGTGGGGCTGGATGTGGAAGTTGTGTGGCAGGATTTGACACTTCTGGGGCTGCAGGTGGCACTTGTGGGGTGGGTGGTAGAACTTGTGGGGGGTGAGGTGTAACTTGTGGAGCGGGAGGTGACAACTGTGGGACAGGAGGAGGCACTTGTGGGTCGGGAGGTGGCACTTTTAAGGCGGGAGGTGGCAGTTGTGGGGCGGGAGGTGGAAGTTGTGCGGCACGATTTAGCACTTGTGTGGCTGGAGGCGGCACTTGTGTCGCGGGAGGTGGCACTTGTGGGGCGGGAAATGGAACTTGTGGGGCAGCACGTGGCACTAGTTTAGCAGGAGGTGGAAATTGTGGGGCGGGAGGTGAATGATATGAGGCAGGAGGTAGCGGTTGTGGGGCAGGAGGTGGCACTTATGGGGCAGGAGATGGTATTTGTTGTGCAGTAGGTGGCACTTGTGGAGTGGGAGATGAAAGTTGTGGGGCAGGAGGTGACACTTGTGGGGCGGTTGGTGGATGATGTGGGGCAGGAGTTGGCACTTGTGGGGCAGGAGTTGGAAGTTGCAGGGCAGGATTTGGCATTTCTGGGGCAGGAGGTGGCACCTGTTGGGCAAGAGGTGGCACTTGTGGGGCAGGTGCTGGCACTTGTGGGGCATGAGCTGGCAATTGTGGGGCAGGAATTGGCACTTGTGGGGCAGGAGGTGGCACTTGTGGGGAAGGAGGCTGTCTTTGTGGGGATGGAGGTGGCACTTGTGGGGCAGGAAGTTGATGATGTGGGGCAGGAGCTGGCACTTGTGAAGCATGAGCTGGCACTTGTGGGGCGAGAGGAGCTGGACTTGCAGGGTGACAGGTGGCACTTGTGGGGCAGGAGGTGGAAGTTGTGGGGCCGTAGGTTGCACTTGTGCGTGGGAGGTGGATGTTGTGGGGCAGGAAATGGCACCTGTGGGGCAGGAGGTGGCGCTTTTGGGGGAGGTGGTGGCATTTGTTGGGCGAGAGGTGAAACTTATGGGGCAGGAGGTGACACTTGTAAGTCAAGAGGTGGAACTTGTTGGGCAGGAGGTGACACTTGTGGGGCAGGAGGTGTCAGTTGTTTGGTGGGAGGTGGCACTTGTGGGGCAGGTGGTGTCAGTTGTTTGGGGGGAGGTGACACTTGTGGGGCAGGAGTTGGCACTTGTGGGGCAGGAGGTGGTCTTTGTGGGGCAGGAGGTGGCACCTGTGAGGCAAGAGCTGGCACTTGTGGGGCAAGAGCTGGCAGTTGTGGGGCATGAGCTGGCACTTGTGGGGCAGGAATTGGCACTTGTGGGGCAGGAGGTGGATGATGTGGCGCAGGAGGCTGTCTTTGTGGGGTTGGAGGTGGCACTTGTGGGGCAGGAAGTTGATGATGTGGGGCAGGAGCTGGCATTTGTGAAGCATGAGCTGGCACTTGTGAAGCAGGAATTGGCACTTGTAAGGCAGGAGGTGAACTTGTGGGGCGGGATGTGGCTCTTGTCGGGCAGGAGCTGGCACTTGTGGGGCAGGAGGTTGCACTTGTGTGTCAGGAGGAGGAAGTTGGGCGGTCAGTGACACTTGTGGGGCAGGAGGTGGATTATTTGGGAGGGGAGGTGGCAGTGGTGTGGCAAACTGTGGCACTTGTGGGGCAGGAGCTGGCACTTCAGGGGAATGAGCTGGCACTTGTGAAGCAGGAATGGGCACTTGTAAGGCAGGAGGTAGCACTTGTGGGGCGGGATGTGGCACTTGTGGGATGCGAGGTGGCACTTGTGGGGCAGGAGTTGGCACTTGTGGGTCAGGTGGTGGTACTTCTGGGGCAGGGTCGGGCACTTGTGGGGCAGGATGTGGAAGCTGTGGGACGGGAGGTGGAAGTTATGGGGTGGGAGGTTGAAGTTGTGGGGCAAGAATTGGCAATTGTGGGGCAAGAAGTGGCAATTGTGGGGCAGAGGGTGGCACTTGTACGGCAGGAGGTGGCACTTGTGGGACAGGACGTGGCAATTGGGAAGGACGTGGCACTTGTGGGTCGGGAGGAGGCATTTTTGAGGCAGGAGGTGGCACTTGTGGGGCAGGAGGAGGCTGTTGTTGGGCGGGAGGTGGGACTTGTGTAACAAGAGGTGGAAATTGTGCAGTGGGATGTGGCAATTGTGGGGCAAGGGGTGGCACTTGTGAGGCAGAAGGTGGCACTTGTGGGGCAGGAGGTTGAAGTTGTGGGTCAGGAGGTGACATTTGTGGAACAGGAGGTGGATGATGTGGGGCAGGAGGTAGCAATTTTGGGCCGGGACGTGGCACTAGTGGGGCGAGATGTTGCACTTGTTGGGCGGGAGGTGGCACTTTTGGGGCATAAGGTGAAAATTGAGGGACATGAGGTGGCACTTGTGGGGCAGGAGTTGGCACTTGTGTGGTAGGAGGTGGCAATTGTGGGGCAGGAGCTTGCAGTTGTGAGGCGGGATGTGGAAGTTGTGGGGCGGGTTGTGGCAGCTGTGGGGCTGGAGGTGTCACTTGTGCAGCGGGAAGTGGCACTTGTAAGGCAGGAAGTAGCACTTGTGGGACAGGAGGTGGCACTTTTGGAGCGTGAGGTGGATGTTGTGGGGCAGGAGTTGGCACTTGTGGGGCGAGAGTTGGCACTTGTGGGGCGGGATGTGGTACTTGTGGGGCGGGAGGTGGCACTTGTTGGGGGGGTGGTGGCAATTGTGGGGCAGGAGGTAACACTTGTTGGGCGAGAGTTGCAATTGTGAGACGGGAGGTGGCAATTGTGGGTCACGTAGTGGCACTTGTGGGTCAGGAGGTGGTACTTGTGGGGCGGGCGGTGGAACTGGTGGGGCTGGAGGTGGCACTTGTGGGGTGGGAGGTGGCACTTGTGGGGCAGGAGGTGGCAATTTTGGAGCAGGACGTGGATTATGTGGGGCAGGAGGTGGCACTTGTGGGGCGGGGGGTGGCAATTGCTGGGTGGGAAGTGGCAGTTGTGGGGCAGTAGGTTGAAGGTTTGGGGCAGGAGGTGGCACTTGTGGGGTGGAAGGTAAGAAGATTTGGGGTGTGACGTGGAAGTAGTGGGGTGGGAGGTGGCACTTGTGGGGCGGGAGGTGGCACTTGTTGGGCAGGAGTTGGCACTTGTGTGGCTGGAGGTTGAAGCTGTGGGGCGAGAAGTAACACTTGTGGGGCAGGAGCCGGCACTTGTGGGGCAGGAGTTGGCACTTGTGGGTCATGTGGTGGCACATGTGGTGTGGGGGTCGATGTTGTGGGGCAAGAGGTGTAACTTGTGGGGCAGGAGGTGGCTATAGAGGGGCGGGAGATGGCACTTGTGGGGCAGGAGATGGCACTTGTGGAGCAGGTGGTGGAAGTTGCGCGTCAGGATTTGGCACTTGTGGGGCGGGAGATGGCACTTGTGGGGCAGGACGTGGCACTTGTGTGTCTGGAGGTTAAACTTGTGGGGCGGGAGGTGGCACTTGTGGGGAAGGAGGTGGCACTTGTGGGGCAGGAGGTGGCAAATGTGGTGCAGGATATGGCACTTGTGGGGCAGGAGTTGGCACATGTGGGATAGGAGGTGGCACATGTGGGGCAGGAGGTGGCACTTGTGGGGCAGGAGCTGGCAATTGTGAAGCATGAGCTGGCACTTTTAGGGCTGGAATTGGCACTTTTGCCACAGGAGGTGGCACTTGTGGGGTGGGAGGTGGATGATGTGGGGCAGGAGGTGGATGTTGCGTGGCAGGATTTGGCCCTTGTGGGGCAGGACGTGGCACTTGTGGAGCGGGAGGGGGCACTTGTGGGGCCTGAGGTGGCACTTGTAGGGCAGGAGGTGGCATTTGTGGGGCGGGAGGTGGAAGCTGTGACGCAGGGGGTGGCACTTGTAAGGCAGGATGTAGAACTTGTGGGGCAGGAGTTGGCACTTATGGGGCGCGAGTTGGCACTTGTGGGGCAGGTAGTTGCATTAGTGGGGCAGGAGTTGGCACTTGTGGGTCAGGTGGTGGCACTTGTGGGGCGGGATGTGGAAGTTGTGGGGCGTGAGGTGTCACTTGTGGGGCGGAAGTTGACACTGTTGGGGTGTGAGGTGGCACTTGTGGGGCGGAAGGTGGAACGTATGGGGTGGGAGGTTGGGCTGCTGAGGCCGGGCTGGTTTTCCATTTCTTTATAAACTGGGGTGCATCCACAGCAGCACTTATCTCCTGTTTTTGTTGTTTTTGTTGTTCAAGATAATTAAAGGATGCTACGTCTGTGTTTGTTGTCATCCTGCTTTCTTTTCTCTGTCTTGCAGGTCAGCTCGTGCTAGAAGTCGATGGTATCGCTGTATGAATCAAGGGCAGTTTAGGAGCAGCTGCTGATGGAAGAAACGAAGTCCAGGCTAATAAATGGAAGTATCTTCTGGTAAGGTGTCAAAGGTGGCAGTCATCATTAAAACCAAAGGGCTGGCTCATCCGAGTGCTTGCTGACTGATGCTTGGGAGTATCTCGTTCTCCAGCTGTATGATACGAAAGCTAAATATGCTGAGCTGTTACAGCTTGTGCTGAAGTTGTGATTGTGCTCCCAGATGTTTCCTTTAGTGGTAAATCATGTTTTGGCACTGTGGTAGTCCTATCTCTGGCATGATCAGGAGCCTGGAGCACCGTGTCTGGTTGCGAGCCTTGTGTGCCTGTTTCCATGAACCTTGCTTTCTTTCTCTCTTCAGAGTAAGGGCAGGGTGCTTCCTTGCTTTTGGTGGATTCATTCAGGAGGCTGTCAGAAGGCCAATTGCAGTGTTCATAACACGGAGGGACACGATGGGAATGGACTCTCGTTACCACCATGCAAAAGTGAGTTTCTTATGAGTGATATAATTTTGATTATTACTTCTGAGCAGTTGCAGTGTGGTAGAGGATGTCACGAAACTATTTATTTGGGAGCACAGGGAAGAGTCATGAGAACCGAAAATGTAGTTTCTGTTTTGGCTGTCAAAATGGTGGAGTTTTTTTGGGAGGACAGTGTCTGGTCTTCCTGTTAGCAGGCCCCCTCTGAGAAATTGGGCTTTGCTTGCTGCTTTGCTGTGCCTACCTGCCTGCTCCCTGTGCTTGCTGTGTCTGATACCAGCGGTCATGGAACATGCTCCCTGAGGCTGTGGGCCTGGCCCTGAGCTGCTGCAGCTTAAAGGCCGTTTGAGTTTAGGTTGTCCTTCCTGGAGCATCGGGTTGGACTTGATAATCCTCGTGGTTCCTTTACAACTTGGGCTATTCTGTGGTTCTGTGGTCTTGGTGGTTTGCCTGGGAAATACCAGATGGTTTTATTCCCCCAATTTTTTATGGCATTTGAACTTGTTTCAATTCTAAATGTGGGAGAGGAGTTGGATAAGGGTAGGGTAAGGGTAAGGGTAGGTTGCTTTTTTCTTTTTCCTATTCTCCTAGGTATTTTCTGCCCATGTTGTGATAACTCTCTAACCAGAAATGTTCTTAATGCTCATGAAAAGGCTTTACTGGCAGCACACAATTTGACCATAGGACTGCTTGCTGGATTAACTTCTATGGATTGATTGTATGCTTTTTGAGATGGTATGTTCAGTTTATCTTTTGAAAGGCTGTCAGCTTTTGAGGTCGCTGAGGTGTCTTGCTTTATCAGTCTCTAGCAGCTTGCTGGAGCTTGAAGTAGTTGAATCGTCCCATACAGAGCTGTTAAATAAAACCTTATAATCACTTTGTTTGTCACCTTACTGCCCTTCTTGTCTCCCTAGAGCCCAGCTGTCTTCCTGGGATTGCTGAGCAGCTGCCTTTCGCTGTCTCCTGCCTATCAGATCAAAAACCAGTGGTGTAAAACTGAGTTGGAATTTGGTGGCCTAAGTCCTTGAGTATTCTTTATTTCTGTAAAAGGCGCTGGATGTCTCAAGATGGAAGTCCAGATACCTACCCAAGTGTATTACAGCAATCACAGAATTTCTATTTCAGAGACTTTTTCAAAGCCCTTCAGATGGAAAGGCAAAGGGAAGTGCAACTTTGGAGTAGTAAATGGTGCTTATTAAAATGTAAAGAGGTCTAATTGGTGTAAATGGACTCCAGTCACACTGGTGTATAGCTTTCTTTATGAGGGTACTCAGGAATTCTTCTGACAATGAGTGATACAGTCCCAGCTCCAGGTGCGTGCTCAGCTTGGAAATGCATGCACATAGCTTTTGCTTGGCCAGCTGCTTTGACTGCATTGCACTACATCATCTTGTCTTAATCTCTTTGCTCCCTCCATCAACAGTTTTGCTCGGCCTAGACTCGTTGCAGATACTGACTGTGTTATTTTGATCCACATGAGATCAATACAGAAATGAATACAGAAAATTAAGTAGGGTTGTGCAGCACGAATTTGAACGTCTATGGAGACCACCCTTTGTGGGACTCAGACTTGCAGAACTAGCTCCTTGAAGAGAGGGGCTCCCAAGGTATTAACCCATATAAACCGTTGCTCTTCAGCATCTTCCTTCGTCAGTGACATAGATGATGGCAGGTTTGCAGACGATACAAACTGAGCAGTGCAGTCAATATATTGTAGGGGAGGGAAGCCAACCAGAGGGACCGGGACAGGCTGGAGAGGTTGCGGGCGTCCCTTTATTTTCCTTTGTTGTTTCCTTCTGGTTACAGGGAGGTGTCCGTCCCTTCTGCCACTGTGAAGTTGCTGTGGGGAATGAAACCGTCTGCAATTGTGGAAGGAGGGTCACTGCATGAGGAGGGGCTGCACATTCAGACGTATGGAAGTTGATGGGAGTGTTTGCCTACAGATGTGTTCTCAATTTCAGTCCCCCAAACCAATGAATTTCTGTAGGAGGCTAGATGTGCTTTTACAGGCAAGATTCATTGACTTTAAAATGATACTGGTTTTGATGACGACGAGGGGGGCTGGGTGGTTGTACAGGGAAGACAATTGAATGCTGCCAGAGATCTGCGTTTATCAGGCAGGAAACAGTGGGCATTGGCCTCCCGTGAGCTGGGCTTGATACTGATCTACCGGGACTCTTCTGTCCTGGATATCTTCAGAGAACATTGTTCTAGCTGCTTGTAGTTGTAAGGCGTGGGAAAGGAAACAGTGGTAAAGAACTAAGAACCTGCAAGATAGTTTTGGATAGGGCGGTGGATGTAGTTTACCATGATTTCAGCAAGGCATCTGGTACTGTCTCCCAGGACATCCTTATAACAAGCTGAGCAAGCGTGGGATAGATGAGTGGACAGAGAGGTGGGTTGAGAAGTGGCTGACTGGCAGAGCACAGAGAGACGTTGTTGGCAGTGCAGAATCCAGGCGGAGACCTGTAACTAGCGGCGTCCCCCAGGGGTCAGTGCTGGGTCCGGTCTTGTTCAATATCTTCATCAACGACCTTGATGAGGAGATAGTGACCACCCTCAGCAAGTTTGTGATGACACAAAGTTGGGAGGACTGGCTGACACGCCTGAAGGCTGTGCTGCCATTCAGCGAGACCTGGACAGGCTGGAGAGCTGGGCAGTAAGAAACCGGATGAGGTTTAACAAAAGCAAGTGTAGAGTCTTGCACCTAGGGAGCAGTAATTGCATGCACCAGTACAGGCTGGGGGAAGAGCTGCTGGAGAGGAGCTCTGAAGAGAGGAACCTGGGTGTCCTGGTGGACGACAGATTGACCATGAGCCAGCAGTGTGCCCTTGTAGCCAAAAAAGCCGATGGAATACTGGGGTGTATTACAAAGAGCATGGACAGCAGGTCAAGGTGGCACTTGTGGGGAGGAAAATGGAAGTTGTGGGGCAGGGGGTGGCGATTGTGGGGCAGGGGGTGGCACTTGTGAAGCAGGAGGTGGCACTTGTGGGGTAGGATGTGGAAGTTCTTGAGCAGGAAATGGCACTTGTGGAACAGGAGGTGGCATTTGTGGGTCAGGAGGTGGAAGTTGTGAGGTGGGAGGTAAAAGTTGGGGGAAGGAGGTGGAAGTTGTGGGGCAGGAGGTGGAAGTTGTGGGGCGGGAGGTGGAAGTTGTGGGGCGGGAGGTGGAAGTTGTAAGGCGGGAAATAGCACTTGTGGGGTGGGAGGCGGCACTTGTGTGGCAGGAGGTGGGACACTTGTGTGGAGGGAGGTGGCACTTGTGGGGCAGGAGGTGGCACTTGAGGGGCAGGAGGTGGAAGATGTGGGGCAGGAATTGGCATTGCAGTGCGGGATGTGGAACTGGTGGGGCAGGAGATGGCACTTGTGGGGCTGGTGGTGGCGCTTGTGGAGCGGGAGGTGGAAGTTGTGGGGCAGGAGTTGGCACTTGTGGGCCGGGAGGTGGATGATGTGGGGCAGGAGGTGGCACTTGTGGGGTGGGAGCTGGTACTAGTGGGGTGGGAGGTGGCACTTGTGGAGCAGGATGTGGATGATGTGGGGCTGCTTGTGGCACTTGTGGGGCTGGAGGTTGAAGTTGTGGGTCGGGAGGTGGCATTTGTAAAACAGGAGGTGGCACTTGTGGGGCAGGAGGTAGAACTTGTGGGGGGTGGATGGGAGGAGGTAGCACTTGTGGGGCAGGAGGTTGCACTTGTGGGGCAGGAGGTTGCACTTGTGGGTCATGAGGAGGATGTTGGGCAGTTAATGACACTTGTGGGGCGGGAGGTGGATGATTTGGGGCGGGAGGTGGCAGTTGTGTGGCAAAATGTGGCACTTGTGGGGCATGAACTGGCACTTGTGGGGCATGAACTGGCACTTGTGGGGCAGAAATTGGCACTTCTGGGGCAGGAGGTGGATGATGTGGGGCAGGAGTTAACACTTGGGTGGGAGGTGGATGATGTGGGGCAGGAGGTGGCAATTGTGGAGCAGGAGGTGGATGTTGCGGGTCAGGGTTTGGCACTTGTGGGGCAAGAGGTTGAATTTGTGGAGTGGTAGGTGGCTAATGTGGGGCAGGAAATGGCACTTGTGGGGCAGGAGTTGGCACATGTGGCACAGGAGGTGGCACTTATGGGGCAGGAAATGGCACCTGTGGAGAAGGAGTTGGAACCTGTGGGGTAAGAAATGGCACTTGTTGGGCAGGTGGTGGCACTTGTGGGGCGGGAGGTGGCACTTGTGGGGCGGGAGGTGGCACTTGTGGGGTAGGGGGTGGCAGTTGTGAAACGTGAGCTGGCAATTGTGAAGCATGAGCTGGCACTTTTGGGGCAGGAATTGGCACTTGTGGGGCGGGAGGTGGCACTTCTGGGGCAGGATGTGGAAGTTGTGAAGCGGGAGATGGCAGTTGTGGGGTGGGAGGTGGCACTTGTGGGGCAGGAAGTGGAATTTGTTGGGTGGTAGGTAGAACTTGTGGGGCAGGAGTTGGCACTTGTGGGGCAGGATGTGGCACACGTTGGGCAGGAGTTGGCACTTGTTTGACGGGAGGATAAGTTGTGGGGCAGGAGGTGGCACTTGTGGGGCAGGAAATGGCACCTGTGGGGCAGGAGTTTGGACCTGTGGTTTAAGAAACGGCATTTGTTTGCAGGAGGTGGTACTTGTGGGGCAGGTGGTGGTACCTGTGGGGTGGGGGTGTAACTTGTGGGGCAGGAGGAGGTGATAGAGGGACGGGAGGTGGCATTTTATAGCGGGAGGTGGCACTTGTATGGCAGGATGTGGAAGTTGTGAAGCGGGAGGTGGCACTTCTGGGGCAGGAGGTGGAATTTGTTTGGTGGTAGGTGGAACTTGTGGGGCAGGATGTGGCACACGTTGGGCAAGAGTTGGCACTTGTGTGGCGGGAGGTTGAAGTTGTGGGGCCAGAGGTGGCACTTGTGGGGCAGGATGTGGAAGTTGTGAGGCGGGAGGTGGCACTTGTGTGGCGGGAGGTGGAATTTGTGTGGTGGTATGCACCAGATGTGGGGCAGGAAATGGCACTTGTGGGGCAGGAGTTGGTAAATCTGGGACAGGAGGTGGTACTTGTGGGGCAGGAAATGGCACCTGTGGGGCAGGAGTTGGAACCTGTGGGGTAAGAAATGGCACTTGTTGGGCAGGAGGTGGCACTTGTGGAGCGGGAGGTGGTAAATGTTGGGCAGGAGGTGGCACTTGTTAGACGAGAGTTGGAACTTGTGGGGCAGGAGGTGGCACTTGTGGGGCGGGAGGTGGCACTTGTGGAAATGGAGATGGCACTAGTGGGGCAGGTAGTGGCACTTGTGGGGCGGGATATGGAACTTATGGGGCAGGAGTTGACACTTTTGGGGCAGGAGGCGGAAGTTGTGGGGCTGGACATGGCACTTGTGGGGCGGGAGTTGGATGATGTGGAGCAGCAGCTGGCACTTGTGGGGAAGGAGGTGGCACTTGTGGGGCAGGAGGTGGAACTTATGGGACGTTACGTGGAACTTGTGAGGCGGCAGGTGGCTCTTTTGAGGCAGGAAGTGGCACTTGTGGGCCAGGAGATGGAAGTTGTAGGGTGGGAGGTGGCACTTGTGGGGTGGGAGGTGGTAGATGTTGGGCAGGAGGTGGCACTTGTGGGGTGGGAGGTGGCACTTGTGAGGCAGGAGGTGGAAGTTGTGGAGCGGGAGGTGGCATTTGTGGGGCGAAATGTGGCACTTGTGGGGCAGGAGGTTGCACTTGTGGGGCAGGAGGTGGCACTTGTGGGGCGGAAATTGGAACTTGTTTGGAGGGAAGAGGTACTTGTGGGGCAGGAAGTGGCTCTTGTCGGGCAGGAGGTGGCACTTGTGGGGCAGGAGGTTGCACTTGTGTGTCAGTAGGAGGAAGCTGGGCGGTCAGTGACACTTGTGGGGCAGGAGGTGGATTATTTGGGGGGAAGGTGGCAGTGGTGTGGCAAACTGTGGCACTTGTGGGGCAGGAGCTGGCAATTCAGGGGAATGAGCTGGCACTTGTAGGGCAGGAATTGGCACTTGTGGTGCAGGGGGTGGATGATGTGGGGCAGGAGGTGGTCTTTGTCGGACAGGAGGTGGCACATGTGAGCAGGAAGTGGATGATGTGGGGCAGGAGCTGGCACGTGTGAAGCATGAGCTGGCACTTGTGAGGCAGGAATTGGCACTTGTGGGGCAGGAGATGGAAGTTGCAGGGCTGGATTTGGCATTTGTGGGGCAGGAGTTGGCACCTGTTGGGCAAGAGGTGGCACATGTGGTGCAGGTGCTGGCACTTGTGGGGCAGGAAATGGCACTTGTGGGGCAGGAGGTGGCACCTGTTGGGCAAGAGGTGGCACTTGTGGGGCATGAGGTGGCAATTGTGGGGCAGGAATTGGCACTTGTGGGGCAGGAGGTAGATGATGTGGGGCAGGAGGCTGTCTTTGTGGGGTTGGAGGTGGCACTTGTGGGGCAGGAAGTTGATGATGTGGGGCAGGAGGTGGCACTTGTGGGGCAGGAGGTGGCACTTGTGGGGAAGGAGGTGGCACTTGTATGGCAGGAATTGAAACTTGTGGGGTGGGATGGGGTACCTGTGGGGCAGGAGGTGGCACTTGTGGGGCAGGAGGTGGCACTTGTGGGGCAGGAGTTGGCACTTGTGGGGCAGGTGTTGGCACTTGTGGGGCAGGAGGTGGAAGTTGTGGGGCGGTAGGTTGCACTTGGGCGTGGGAGGTGGATGTTGTGGGGCAGGAAATGGCACCTGTGGGGCAGGAGGTGGCGCTTTTGGGGGAGGTGGTGGCATTTGTTGGGCGAGAGGTGAAACTTATGGGGCAGGAGGTGGCGCTTGTAGGTCAAGAGGTAGAACTTGTTGGGCAGGAGGTGACACTTGTGGGGCAGGAGGTGTCAGTTGTTTGGCGGGAGGTGGCACTTGTGGGGCAGGAATTGGCACTTGTGGGGCAGGAGGTGGATGATGTGGGGCAGGAGGCTGTCTTTGTGGGGTTGGAGGTGGCACTTGTGGGGCAGGAAGTTGATGATGTGGGGCAGGAGCTGGCATTTTTGAAGCATGAGCTGGCACTTGTGAAGCAGGAATGGGCACTTGTAAGGCAGGAGGTGGAACTTGTGGGGCAGGAAGTGGCTCTTGTCGGGCAGGAGCTGGCACTTGTGGGGCAGGAGGTTGCACTTGTATGTCAGGAGGAGGAAGCTGGGCGGTCAGTGGCACTTGTGGGGCAGGAGGTGGATTATTTGGTGGGGGAGGTGGCAGTGGTGTGGCAAACTGTGGCACTTGTGGGGCAGGAGCTGGCACTTCAGGGGAATGAGCTGGCACTTGTAGGGCAGGAATTGGCACTTGTAAGGCAGGAGGTGGAATTTGTGGGGTGGGATGTGGCACTTGCGGGATGCGAGGTGGCACTTGTGGGGCAGGAGTTGGCACTTGTGGTTCAGGTGGTTGTACTTCTGGGGCAGGAACGGGCACTTGTGGGGCAGGATGTGGAAGCTGTGGGACGGGAGGTGGAAGTTATGGGGTGGGAGGTGGAAGTTGTGGGGCAAGAATTGGCAATTGTGGGGCAAGAAGTGGCAATTGTGGGGCAGAGGTTGGCACTTGTGGGGCGGGACGTGGAAGTTGTGGGGCGTGAGGTGTCACTTGTGGGGCAGAAGTTGACACTGTTGGAGTGAGGTGGCACTTGTGGGGCAGGAGGTGGCACTTGTGGGGCAGGAGGAGGCTGTTGTTGGGCGGGAGGTGGGACTTGTGTAACAAGAGGTGGAAATTGTGCGGTGGGATGTGGCACTTGTGGGGCAAGGGGTGGCACTTGTGAGGCAGAAGGTGGCACTTGTGGGGCAGGAGGTGGAAGTTGTGGGTCAGGAGGTGACATTTGTGGAACAGGAGGTGGATGATGTGGGGCAGGAGGTAGCAATTTTGGGCCGGGACGTGGCACTAGTGGGGCGAGATGTTGCACTTGTTGGGCGGGAGGTGGCACTTTTGGGGCATAAGGTGAAAATTGAGGGACATGAGGTGGCACTTGTGGGGCAGGAGTTGGCACTTGTGTGGTAGGAGGTGGCAATTGTGGGGCAGGAGCTTGCAGTTGTGAGGCGGGATGTGGAAGTTGTGGGGCGGGTTGTGGCAGCTGTGGGGCTGGAGGTGTCACTTGTGCAGCGGGAAGTGGCACTTGTGGGGCAGGAGGTGGCACTTTTGGAGCGTGAGGTGGATGTTGTGGGGCAGGAGTTGGCACTTGTGGGGCGAGAGTTGGCACTTGTGGGGCAGGAGGTTGTACTTGTGAGGTGGGATGTGGTACTTGTGGGGCGGGAGGTGGCACTTGTTGGGCGAGAGGTGAAACTTATGGGGCAGGAGGTGGCGCTTGTAGGTCAAGAGGTAGAACTTGTTGGGCAGGAGGTGACACTTGTGGGGCAGGAGGTGTCAGTTGTTTGGCGGGAGGTGGCACTTGTGGGGCAGGAATTGGCACTTGTGGGGCAGGAGGTGGATGATGTGGGGCAGGAGGCTGTCTTTGTGGGGTTGGAGGTGGCACTTGTGGGGCAGGAAGTTGATGATGTGGGGCAGGAGCTGGCATTTTTGAAGCATGAGCTGGCACTTGTGAAGCAGGAATGGGCACTTGTAAGGCAGGAGGTGGAACTTGTGGGGCAGGAAGTGGCTCTTGTCGGGCAGGAGCTGGCACTTGTGGGGCAGGAGGTTGCACTTGTATGTCAGGAGGAGGAAGCTGGGCGGTCAGTGGCACTTGTGGGGCAGGAGGTGGATTATTTGGTGGGGGAGGTGGCAGTGGTGTGGCAAACTGTGGCACTTGTGGGGCAGGAGCTGGCACTTCAGGGGAATGAGCTGGCACTTGTAGGGCAGGAATTGGCACTTGTAAGGCAGGAGGTGGAATTTGTGGGGTGGGATGTGGCACTTGCGGGATGCGAGGTGGCACTTGTGGGGCAGGAGTTGGCACTTGTGGTTCAGGTGGTTGTACTTCTGGGGCAGGAACGGGCACTTGTGGGGCAGGATGTGGAAGCTGTGGGACGGGAGGTGGAAGTTATGGGGTGGGAGGTGGAAGTTGTGGGGCAAGAATTGGCAATTGTGGGGCAAGAAGTGGCAATTGTGGGGCAGAGGTTGGCACTTGTGGGGCGGGACGTGGAAGTTGTGGGGCGTGAGGTGTCACTTGTGGGGCAGAAGTTGACACTGTTGGAGTGAGGTGGCACTTGTGGGGCAGGAGGTGGCACTTGTGGGGCAGGAGGAGGCTGTTGTTGGGCGGGAGGTGGGACTTGTGTAACAAGAGGTGGAAATTGTGCGGTGGGATGTGGCACTTGTGGGGCAAGGGGTGGCACTTGTGAGGCAGAAGGTGGCACTTGTGGGGCAGGAGGTGGAAGTTGTGGGTCAGGAGGTGACATTTGTGGAACAGGAGGTGGATGATGTGGGGCAGGAGGTAGCAATTTTGGGCCGGGACGTGGCACTAGTGGGGCGAGATGTTGCACTTGTTGGGCGGGAGGTGGCACTTTTGGGGCATAAGGTGAAAATTGAGGGACATGAGGTGGCACTTGTGGGGCAGGAGTTGGCACTTGTGTGGTAGGAGGTGGCAATTGTGGGGCAGGAGCTTGCAGTTGTGAGGCGGGATGTGGAAGTTGTGGGGCGGGTTGTGGCAGCTGTGGGGCTGGAGGTGTCACTTGTGCAGCGGGAAGTGGCACTTGTGGGGCAGGAGGTGGCACTTTTGGAGCGTGAGGTGGATGTTGTGGGGCAGGAGTTGGCACTTGTGGGGCGAGAGTTGGCACTTGTGGGGCAGGAGGTTGTACTTGTGAGGTGGGATGTGGTACTTGTGGGGCGGGAGGTGGCACTTGTTGGGCGAGAGTTGCAATTGTGAGATGGGAGGTGACAATTGTGGGTCACGTAGTGGCACTTGTGGGTCAGGAGGTGGTACTTGTGGGGCGGGCGGTGGAACTGGTGGGGCTGGAGGTGGCACTTGTTGGGTGGGAGGTGGCACTTGTGGGGCAGGAGGTGGCAATTTTGGAGCAGGACGTGGATTATGTGGGGCAGGAGGTGGCACTTGTGGGGCAGGAGGTGGCACTTGTGGGGCAGGAGGTGACATTTGCGGAACAGGAGGTGGATGATGTGGGGAAGGAGGTGGATGATGTGGAACAGTAGGTGGCACCTGTGGGGCAGGAGATGGCACTTATGGGGCAGGAGATGGTATTTGTTGTGCAGTAGGTGGCACTTGTGGAGTGGGAGATGTAAGTTGTGGGGCAGGAGGTGGCAACTGTGGGCCGGGAGCTGGCACTATTGGGGCAGGAGCTGGAAGTTGTAGGTCGGGACGTGGCACTTGTGGTGCAGGAGGTGGCACTTGTGGGGCGGTTGGTGGACGATGTGGGGCAGGAGTTGGCACTTGTGGGGTAAGGGTTGGCACTTGTGGGGTGGGAGGAGGCACTTGTGGGGCGGGGGGTGGCAATTGCTGGGTGGGAAGTGGCAGTTGTGGGGCAGTAGGTTGAAGGTTTGGGGCAGGAGGTGGCACTTGTGGGGTGGAAGGTAAGAAGATTTGGGGTGTGACGTGGAAGTAGTGGGGCGGGAGGTGGCACTTGTGGGGCGGGAGGTTGAGGTTGTGGGGCGGGAGGTGGCACTTGTGTGGCTGGAGGTTGAGGTTGTGGGGCGAGAGGTAGCACTTGTGGGGCAGGAGCCGGCACTTGTGGGGCAGGACGCGGCACTTGTGGGTAAGGTGGTGGCACATGTGGGGCGGGGGTCGACATTGTGGGGCAAGAGGTGTAACTTGTGGGGCAGGAGATGGCTATAGAGGGGCGGGAGGTGGCACTTGTGTGGCGGGAGGTGGCACTTGTGGGGCAGGAGATGGCAGTTTTGGAGCAGGAGGTGGAAGTTGCATGTCAGGATTTGGCACTTGTGGGGCGGGAGATGGCACCTGTGGGGCGGGAGATGGCACTTGTGTGTCTGGAGGTTAAACTTGTGGGGTGGGAGGTGGCACTTGTGGGGAAGGAGGTGGCAAATGTGGTGCAGGAAATGGCACTTGTGGGGCAGGAGTTGGCACATGTGGGATAGGAGGTGGCACTTGTGGGGCAGGAGGTGGATGATGTGGGGCAGGAGCTGGCAATTGTGAAGCATGAGCTGGCACTTTTAGGGCTGGAATTGGCACTTGTGCCACAGGAGGTGGCACTTGTGGGGTGGGAGGTGGATGATGTGGGGCAGGAGGTGGATGTTGCGTGGCAGGATTTGGCCCTTGTGGGGCGGGAGATGGCACTTGTGGGGCAGGACGTGGCACTTGTGGAGCGGGAGGGGGCACTTGTGGGGCCTGAGGTGGCACGTGTAGGGCAGGAGGTGGCATTTGTGGGGCGGGAGGTGGAAGTTGTGAGGCAGGGGGTGGCACTTGTAAGGCAGGAGGTAGAACTTGTGGGGCAGGAGTTGGCACTTGTGGGGCACGAGTTGGCACTTGTGGGGCAGGTGGTGGCATTAGTGGGTCAGGTGGTGGCACTTGTGGGGCGGGATGTGGAAGTTGTGGGGCGTGAGGTGTCACTTGTGGGGCAGAAGTTGACACTGTTGGGGTGTGAGGTGGCACTTGTGGGGCGGAAGGTGGCACTTGTGGGGGGGGTGGCACTTGTGAGGCGGGAGGTGGCACTTGTGGGGCAGGATGTGGCATTCTTGGGGCGGGAGGTGGCAATTGTGGGCAGGGAGGTGGCACTTGTGGGAAGGAGGTGGAACTTGCGGGGCGGGAGGTGTAAGTTGTGATGCAGGAGGTGGTACATGTGGGGCGGGAGGTGGAAGTTGTGATGCAGGAGGTGGTACATGTGGGGCGGGAGGTGGCAATTGTGGAACAGAAGGTGGCACTTGTGGGGCAGGAATTGGCACTTGTGGGGTGGAAATTGGAACGTGTTGGGAGGGAAGAGGTACTTGTGGGGCAGGAAGTGGCTCTTGTTGGGCAGGAGCTGGCACTTGTGAGGCAGGTGGTTGCACTTGTGGGTCAGGAGGAGGAAGTTGGTCAGTCAGTGACACTTGTGGGGCAGGAGGTGGATTATTTGGGGGGGAGGAGGCAGTGGTGTGGAAGAATGTGGCACTTGTGGGGCAGAAGGATGTCTTTGTCGGTCAGGAGGTGGCACTTGAGAGCAGGAAGTGGATGACGTAGTTCAGGAGCTGGCACTTGTGAAGCATGAGCTGGCACATGTGGGGCAGGAATTGGCACTTGTGGGGCAGGTGGTGGCACTTGTTGGGTGGGAGGTGGACGATGTGGGGCAGGAGGTGGCACTTGTGGAGCAGGAGGTGGAAGTTGCATTGCAGGATTTGGCATTTGTGGGTTGGGAGTTGGCACTTGTGGGGCATGAGGTGGAATTTGTGGGATGGTAGGTGGAACATGTGGGGCAGGAGCTGGCACTTGTGGGGCAGGATGTGGCACACGTTGCCAGGAGTCAGCACTTGTGTGGCGGGATGTTGAAGTTGTGGGGCGGGAGGTGGCACTTGTGGAACAGGTATTGTCACTTGTGGGGGAGGAGGTGGATGATGTGGGGCAGGAGGTGGATGATGTGGGGCAGGAGGTGGTCTTTGTGGGGCAGGAGGTGGCACCTGTGGGACAAGAGGTGGCACTTGTGGGGCATGAGCTGGCACATGTGGGGCAGGAAGTTGATGATGTGGGGCATGAGCTGGCATTTGTGAAGCACGAGCTGGCACTTGTGAAGCAGGAATTGGCACTTTTGGGGCAGGAGGTGGAACTTGTGGGGTGGGAGGTGGAATTTGTGGGGTGGGAGGTGAAACTTGTAAGGCAGGAGTTAGCACATGTGGGGGGGGAAATGGCACTTGTGGGGCAGGAAATGGCACCAGTGGGGTAGGATTTGGAACCTGTGGGGTAAGAAATGGCACTTGTTGGGCAGGAGGTGGCACTTGTGGGGCAGAAGTGGAACTTGTTTGTCATGTGGCCACAATTGTTGGGCGGGAAGTGGCAGTTGTGGGTCAGGAGGTGGCAATTGTGGGGCGGGAGGTGGAAGTTGTGGGGCAGGAGGTGGAAGTTGAAGGACAGGACCTTGCACTTGTGGGGCAGGAACTGGCATTGTTGGGCAGGAGGTGGTACTTGTGGGGCGCAAGTGGAACTTGTAAAACAGGAGGTGGAAATTGTGGGGCTGTAGGTGTAACTTGTGGTGCAGGAAGTGGAACTTCTGGGGCAGGAGGTGGCGGTAGAAAGGCAGGAAGTGGCACTTTTGGGGCGGAATGTGGATGATGAGGGGCAGGAGCTGGCACTTGTGAAGCATGAGCCTGCACTTGTGGGGCAGGAATTGGCACTTGTAGGGTGGGAGGTGGAAGTTGTGGGGTAGGAAATGGCACTTGTGGGGCAGGAGTTGGCACATGTGGGACA
The DNA here is from genome assembly GCF_054131305.1 of Coturnix japonica. Taxonomy (NCBI): domain Eukaryota; kingdom Metazoa; phylum Chordata; class Aves; order Galliformes; family Phasianidae; genus Coturnix; species Coturnix japonica. Next base: position 643,885 of record NC_140680.1, on the reverse strand, counting down.
GGAGTTGGCACTTGTGGAACAGGAAATGGCACCTGTGGGGCAGGAGTTGGAACCTGTGGGGAAAGAAATGGCACTTGCTGGGCAGGAGGTGCAACTTGTGGGGCAGGAAGTGGAACTTGTTTGTCATGTGGCCACAATTGTTGGGCGGGAGGTGGCACTTGTGGGGCAGGAGGTGGCACTTTTGGGGAGGGATGTGGCACTTGTGGGGCTGGAGGTAGCACATGTTGGGCAGGAGGTGGCACTTGTATGGCGGGATGTTGAAGTTGTGGGGCGGGAGGTGGCATTTGTGGGGCTGGAACTGGCTCTTGTGGGGCAGGAGGTGGAAGTTGTAGGGCAGGAAATGGAACTTGTGGGGCAGGAGGTGGCACTTGTGGGGCAAGAAATGGCACTTGTGGGGCAGGAATTGGCAATTGTGGGTCAGGTGGTGGCACTTGAGGTGCGGGATGTGGCACTTGTGGAATTGGAGTTAGCACTAGTGCGGCAGAAGGTGGAAGTTGTGGGGTAGTATTTGGCACTTGTGGGGCAAGAGGTGGAACTTGTGGGGCAGGAGGTGGTCCTTGTGGGACGAGAGGTGGCACTTGTTGGGCAGGAGGTGGAACTTATGGGGCGTTACGTGGAAGTTGTGGGGCGGGAGGTGGCACCTGTGGAAATGGAGATGGCACTAGTGGGGCAGGTAGTGGCACTTGTGGGGCGGGATATGGAACTTATGGGGCAGGAGATGACACTTTTGGGGCAGGAGGTGGAAGTTGTGGGGCTGGACGTGGCACTTGTGGGGCGGGAGTTGGCATTTTGGGGAGGGTGGTGGCACTTGTTGGGCAGGAGGTGGCACTTGTGGGGCAGGAGGTGGCACTTGTGGGGCAGGAGATGGTCCTTGTGGGACGAGAGGTGGCACTTATTGGGCAGGAGGTGGAACTTATGGGGCGTTACGTGGAAGTTGTGGGGCAGGAGGTGGCTCTTTTGAGGCAGGAGGTGGAACTTGTGAGCCAGGAGATGGAAGTTGTAGGGCGGGAGGTGGCTCTTGTGGGGCGGGAGGTGGCACTTGTGGGTCGGGAGGTGGCACTACTGGGGCAGGAGGTGGAAGTTGTGGAGTGGGAGGTGGAAGTTGTGGAGCGGGAGTTGGCACTTGTGGGGCGAAAGGTGGCATTTGTGGGGCAGGAGGTTGCACTTGTGGGGCAGGAGGTGGCACTTGTGGGGCGGAAATTGGAACTTGTTGGGAGGGAAGAGGTACTTGTGGGGCAGGAAGTGGCTCTTGTCGGGCAGGAGCTGGCACTTGTGAGGAAGGAGGTTGCACTTGTGTGTCAGGAGGAGGAAGTTGGGCGGTCACTGACACTTGTGGGGCAGGAGGTGGATTATTTTGGGGGGGAGGTGGCAGTGGTGTTGCAAAATTTGGAACTTGTGGGGCAGGAGCTGGCACTTCAGGGGAATGAGCTGGCACTTGTAAAGCAGGAGCTGGCACTTGTAAGGCAGGAGGTGGAACTTGTGGGGCGGGATGTGGCACTTGTGGGGTGGGAGGTGGCACTTGTGGGGCAGGAGGTGGCACTTGTGGGTCAGGATGAGGCTGTTGTTGGGCGGGAGGTGGGACTTGTGTAACAAGAGGTGGAAATTGTGCGGTGGGATGTGGCACTTTTGGGGCAAGGGTTGGCACTTGTGGGGCGGGATGTGGCAGTTGTGGGGCAGATGATGACACCTGTGGGGCGGGAGGTGGATGTTTTGGGGAAGGAGGTTGAAGTTGTGGGGAGGGTGGTGGCACTTGTGGGGCGGGAGGTGGCACTAGTGGGGCAGGAGTTGGCACTTGTGGGCTGCGTCATAGCACTTGTTGGGCAGGGGTTGGCACTTGTGGGGCAGGAAATGTTACTTGTGGGGCAAGAAGTGGCTCTTGAAGGGCAGGAGGTGGCACTTGTGGGGCAGGAGTTAATTCTTGTGGATCTGGAGGTGGCACTTGTGGGCCTGGAGGTTGCACTTGTGAGGCGGGAGGTGGAAGTTGTGGGGCGGGTGGTGGCAGTTGTGGGGCTGGAGGTATCACTTGTGCGGCAGGAAGTGGCACTTGTGGAGCAGAAGGTGTCACTTGTGGGGAAGAGGTGACACTTGAGGGGCAGGAGCTGGCACTTGTGGGGCAGAAGTTGGCACATGTGGGTCGGGAGGAGGCACTTGTGGTGCAGGAGGTGGAACTTGTGGGGCGGGAGGTGGAACTTGTGGTGCGGGAGGTGGCACTTGTGGGTCAGGAGTTGGATTTGTGGGGCGGGTTGTGGCACTTGTGGGGCAGGAGGAGGCACTTGTGGGGCAGGAGGAGGCACTTGTGGGTCGGGAGGTGGCACTTTTAAGGCGGGAGGTGGCACTTGTGGGGCGGGAAATGGAACTTGTTGGGCAGCACGTGGCACTAGTTGAGCAGGAGGTGGAAATTGTGGGGCGGGAGGTGAATGATATGAGGCAGGAGGTAGCGGTTGTGGGGCAGGAGGTGGCACTTATGGGGCAGGAGATGGTATTGGTTGTGCAGTAGGTGGCACTTGTGGAGTGGGAGATGGAAGTTGTGGGGCAGGAGGTGGATTTGTGGGGCGGGTTGTGGCACTTGTGGGGCGGGAGGTGGCACTTGTGGGGCGTGAGGTGGACGTTGTGGGGCGGCAGGTGGCAATTGTGGGTCAGGAGGAGGCATTTGTGAGGCAGGAGGTGGATGATGTGGGGCAGGAGGTGGCACTTGTGGGGAAGTAGGTAGCACTTGTGGGGCAGGAAGTGGCACTTGTGGGGCAGGAGGTGGCACTTGTGTGGCAGGAGGAGGCACTTGTGGGGCAGGAGGAGGCTGTTGTTGGGCGGGAAGTGGAAGTTGTGGGGTGGGAGGTGGCACTTGTGGGGCTGGATGTGGAAGTTGTGTGGCAGGATTTGACACTTCTGGGGCTGCCGGTGGCACTTGTGGGGTGGGTGGTAGAACTTGTGGGGGGTGAGGTGTAACTTGTGGAGCGGGAGGTGACAACTGTGGGACAGGAGGAGGCACTTGTGGGTCGGGAGGTGGCACTTTTAAGGCGGGAGGTGGCAGTTGTGGGGCGGGAGGTGGAAGTTGTGCGGCACGATTTAGCACTTGTGTGGCTGGAGGCGGCACTTGTGGGGCGGGAGGTGGCACTTGTGGGGCGGGAAATGGAACTTGTGGGGCAGCACGTGGCACTAGTTTAGCAGGAGGTGGAAATTGTTGGGCGGGAGGTGAATGATATGAGGCAGGAGGTAGCGGTTGTGGGGCAGGAGGTGGCACTTATGGGGCAGGAGATGGTATTTGTTGTGCAGTAGGTGGCACTTGTGGAGTGGGAGATGGAAGTTGTGGGGTAGGAGGTGACACTTGTGGGGCGGTTGGTGGATGATGTGGGGCAGGAGGTGTCACCTGTTGGGCAAGAGGTGGCACTTGTGGGGCAGGTGCTGGCACTTGTGGGGCATGAGCTGGCAATTGTGGGGCAGGAATTGGCACTTGTGGGGCAGGAGGTGGATGATGTGGGGCAGGAGGCTGTCTTTGTGGGGTTGGAGGTGGCACTTGTGGGGCAGGAAGTTGATGATGTGGGGCAGGAGCTGGCACTTGTGAAGCATGAGCTGGCACTTGTGGGGCGAGAGGAGCTGGACTTGCAGGGTGACAGGTGGCACTTGAGGGGCAGGAGGTGGCACTTGTGGGGCGTGAGGTGGCACTTGTGGGGCAGGAGGTGGCAAATGTGGTGCAGGAAATGGCACTTGTGGGTCAGGAGTTGGCACATGTGGGATAGGAGGTGGCACTTGTGGGGCAGGAGGTGGCAAATGTGGGGCAGGAAATGGCACTTGTGGGGCAGGAGTTGGCACATGTGGGATAGGAGGTGGCACTTGTGGGGCAGGAGGTGGATGATGTGGGGCAGGAGCTGGCAATTTTGAAGCATGAGCTGGCACTTTTAGGGCTGGAATTGGCACTTGTGCCACAGGAGGTGGCACTTGTGGGGTGGGAGGTGGATGATGTGGGGCAGGAGGTGGATGTTGCGTGGCAGGATTTGGCCCTTGTGGGGCAGGACGTGGCACTTGTGGAGCGGGAGGGGGCACTTGTGGGGCCTGAGGTGGCACTTGTAGGGCAGGAGGTGGCATTTGTGGGGCGGGAGGTGGAAGTTGTGAGGCAGGGGGTGGCACTTGTAAGGCAGGAGGTAGAACTTGTGGGGCAGGAGTTGGCACTTGTGGGGCGCGAGTTGGCACTTGTAGGGCAGGTAGTTGCATTAGTGGGTCAGGTGGTGGCACTTGTGGGGAGGAGGTGACACTTGAGGGTCAGGATGTGGCACTTGTGCGTGGGAGGTGGCACTTGTGGGGCGGGAGGTGGCACTTGTCGGGAGGAGGTGGAACTTGTGGGGCGGGAGGTGGAAGTTGTGATGCAGGAGGTGGTACATGTGGGGGGGGAGGTGGAAGTTGTGATGCAGGAGGTGGTACATGTGGGGCGGGAGGTGGAAGTTGTGATGCAGGAGGTGGAACTTGTGGGGCGGGAGGTGGAAGTTGTGATGCAGGAGGTGGTACATGTGGGGCGGGAGGTGGCACTCGTGAGCAGGGAGGTGGCACTTGTGGAACTTGTAGCAGGTGTAACTTGTCGGGCAGGAGGCGGCTCTTGTGGGACTGGAGATTGATGTTGTGGGTCAGGAGGTGGCACTTGTGGGGCAGGAGGTGGAAGTTGCGGGGCAGGAGTTGGCACTTGTGGGTCGGGAGGTGGCACTTGTGAGGCGGGAGGTGGCACTTGTGGGGCAAAATGCAACACTTGTGGGGCAGGAGTTATAACTTGTGGGGCAGGAGGTGGAAGTTGTGGAACAGAAGGTGGCACTTGTAGGACAGGAGGTGGCACTTCTGGGGCAGGAGGTGTCAGTTGTTTGGCGGGAGGTGGCACTTGTGGGGCAGGAGGTGGCACTTGTGGGGCAGGAGGTGGCACCTGTGGGGAAGGAGGTGGCACTTGTATGGCAGGAATTGAAACTTGTGGGGTGGGATGGGGTACCTGTGGTGAAGGAAGTGACTCTTGTGGGGCAGGATGTGGCAATTGTGGGGCATGAACTGGCACTTGTGGGCAAGAAGTGGATGATGTGGTGCAGGAGCTGGCACTTGTGAAGCATGAGCTGGCACATGTGGGGCAGGAATTGGCACTTGTGGGGCAGGAGCCTACACTTGTGGGGCAGAACGCGGCAGTTGTGGGGCAGGAGGTTGAAGTTGTGGTGCAGGATGTAGCACTTGTGGGGCAGGAGCTGTAAATTGTCTGGCGAGATAAGGCACTTGTGGGGCAGGAGGTTGCACTAGTTTGGCAGGAGGTGGCACTTGTGGGGCGGGATGTGGCACTTGTGGGGCGAGAGGTGGCACTTGTGGGGCAGAAGGTGGATGATGTGGGGCAGGAGCTGGCAATTGTGAAGCATGAGCTGTCACTTTTGGGGCAGGAATTGTCAGTTGTGCGGCAGGAGTTGGCACTTGTGGGGCAGGATGTGGCACACGGGCAGGAGTTGGCACTTGTGTGGTGGGATGTTGAAGTTGTTGGGCGGGAGGTGGCACTTGTGGGGCTGGAAGTGGCAGTTGTAGGGCTGGAGGTGGCACTTGTGGAATTGGAGTTGGCACTAGTGGGGCAGAAGGTGGAAGTTGTGGGGAAGTATTTGGCACTTGTGGGGCAAGAGGTGGAACTTGTGGGGCAGGAGGTGGCATTTGTGGAGCATGAGTTGACACTTGTGGGGCAGGAGGTGGCACTTGTGGGGCAGGAGGTGGCACTTGTGGGGCAGGAGGTGGCACTTGTGGGACGAGAGGTGGCACTTGTTGGGCGGGAGGTGGAAGTTGTGGAGTGGGAGGTGGCATTTGTGGGGCGAAAGGTGGCATTACTGGGGCAGGAGGTTGCACTTGTGGGGCAGGAGGTGGCACTTGTGGGGCGGAAATTGGAACTTGTTGGGAGGGAAGAGGTACTTGTGGGGCAGGAAGTGGCTCTTGTCGGGCAGGAGCTGGCACTTGTAGGGCAGGAGGTTGCACTTGTGCGTCAGGAGGAGGAAGTTGGGCGGTCAGTGACACTTGTGGGGCAGGAGGTGGATTATTTGGGGGGGGAGGTGGCAGTGGTGTGGCAAAATGTGGCACTTGTGGGGCAGGAGCTGGCACTTCAGGGGAATGAGCTGGCACTTGTAGGGCAGGAATTGGCACTTGTGGGGCAGGAGGTGGTCGTTGTGGGGCAGGAGGTGGCACTTGTGGGGCAGGAAATGGCACCAGTGGGGTAGGATTTTGAACCTGTGGGGTAAGAAATGGCACTTGTTGGGCAGGAGGTGACACTTGTGGGGCGGAAGTGGAACTTGTTTGTCATGTGGCCACAATTGTTGGGCGGGAGGTGGCACTTATGGGGCAGGAGGTGGCAATTGTGGGGCGGGAGGTGGAAGTTGTGGGGCGGGAGGTGGCACCTGTGGGGCTTGAGGTGGATCTTTTTGTGCAGGAGGTGGCGCTTGTGGGGCTGGAGTTGGATGATGTGGAGCCGGAAATTTGTAGGGCACAGGTGGATGTTGTGGGGCATGATTAGGCACTTATGGGGCTGGAGGTGGCACTTGTGGGGCGGAAGTGGAACTTGTAAGACAGGAGGTGGAAATTGTTGTAGTGGGAGTTGGAAGTTGTGAGGCAGGAGGTGGCACTTGTGGGGCGGGAGATGTAACTTGAGGGGCAGGAGGTGGCACTTGTGGGGTGGGAGGTAGATGATGTGGGGCAGGAGGTGGCACTTGTGGAGCAGGAGTTGGAAGTTGCAGAACAGGATTTGGCACTTGTGGGGCAGGAGGTGGCACTTGTGTGGCGGGATGTTGAAGTTGTGGGGCGGGAGGTGGCATTTGTGGGGCTGGAACTGGCTCTTGTGGGCCGTGAGGTAGAAGTTGTGGGGCAGAAAATGGCACTTGTGGGGCAGGAGTTAGCACATGTGGGACAGGAGGTGGCACTTGTGGGGCAGGAGCTGGCACTTCAGGGGAGTGAGCTGGCACTTGTAGGGCATGAATTGGCACTTGTGATGCAGGGGGTGGATGATGTGGGGCAGGAGGTGGTCGTTGTGGGGCAGGAGGTGGCACTTGTGGGGCAGAAGGTGGATGATGTGGGACAGGACCTGGCACTTGTGGGGCATGAGCTGGCACATATGGGGCAGGAATTGGCACTTGTGGGGCAGGAGTTGGCACTTGTGGGGCAGGATGTGGCACACGTTGGGCAGGTGTCGGCACTTGTGTGGCGGGATGTTGAAGTTGTGGGGCAGGAGGTTGCACTTGTGGGTCAGGAGGAGGAAGTTGGGCGGTCAGTGACACTTGTGGGGCAGGAGGTGGATTATTTGGGGGGGAGGTGGCAGTGGTGTGGCAAAATGTGGCACTTGTGGGGCAGGAGCTGGCACTTCAGGGGAATGAGCTGGCACTTGTAGGGCAGGAATTGGCACTTGTGGGGCAGGAGGTGGATGATGTGGGGCAGGAGGTGGTCATTGTGGGGCAGGAGGTGGATGATGTGGGGCAGGAGGTGGAATTTGTGGCGTGGTAGGTGGCACTTGTGGGACAGGAACTGGCACTTCTGGGGCGGGAGGTGGAAGTTGTGGGGCAGGAAATGGCACTTGTGGGGCAGGAGTTGGCACATGTGGGACAGGAGGTGGCACTTGTGGGGCAGGAAATGGAAACTGTGGGGCAGGAGTTGGAGCCTGTGGGGTAAGAAATGGCAATTGTTGGGCAGGAGGTGGCACTTGTGGGGCGGGAATTGGATGATGTGGTGCAGGAGCTGGCACTTGTGAAGCCTGAGCTGGCACTTGTGGGGCAGGAAGTGGAACTTGTAAGACAGGAGGTGGAAATTGTGGGGCGTAATGTAAAGTTGTGGGGCAGGAGGTGGCACTTGTGGATCAGGTGTTGGCACTTGTGGGGCAGGAGATGTAACTTGAGGGGAGGGGGTGGAAGTTGTGGGGCGGGAGGTGGCACTTGTGGGGCAGGAGGTGGCACTTGTGGGGAGGGATGTGGCACTTGTGGGGCTGGAGGTGGCACTTGTGGGGCAGGAGGTGGATGATGTGGGGCAGGAGTTGGCACTTGTGGAGCAGGAGGTAAAAGTTGCGGGGCAGGATTTGGCACTTGTGGGGCAGGATGTGGCACACGTTGGGCAGGAGTTGGCACTTGTATGGCGGGATGTTGAAGTTGTGGGGCGGGAGGTGGCATTTGTGGGGCTGGAACTGGCTCTTGTGGGGCAGGAGGTGGAAGTTGTAGGGCAGGAAATGGCACTTGTGGGGCAGGAAATGGCACTTGTGGGGCAGGAGTTGGCACTTGTGGGTCAGGTGGTGGCACTTGTGGTGTGGGAGGTGGCACTTGTGGAATTGGAGTTGGCACTAGTGCGGCAGAAGGTGGAAGTTGTGGGGAAGTATTTGGCACTTGTGGGGCAAGAGGTGGCACTTGTGGGGCAGGAGGTGGTCCTTGTGGGACGAGAGGTGGCACTTGTTGGGCAGGAGGTGGAACTTATGGGGCGTTACGTGGAAGTTGTGGGGCGGGAGGTGGCACCTGTGGAAATGGAGATGGCACTAGTGGGGCAGGTAGTGGCACTTGTGGGGTGGGATATGGAACTTATGGGGCAGGAGTTGACACTTTTGGGGCAGGAGGTGGAAGTTGTGGGGCTGGACGTGGCACTTGTGGGGCGGGAGTTGGCATTTTGGGGAGGGTGGTGGCACTTGTGGGGCAGGAGTTGGCACTTGTGGGGCAGGAGTTGGCACTTGTGGGGCAGGAGGTGGCACTTGTGGGGCAGGAGGTGGCACTTGTGGGGCAGGAGGTGGTCCTTGTGGGACGAGAGGTGGCACTTGTTTGGCAGGAGGTGGAACTTATGGGACGTTACGTGGAAGTTGTGGGGCAGGACGTGGCTCTTTTTAGGCAGGAGGTGGAACTTGTGAGCCAGGAGATGGAAGTTGTAGGGCGGGAGGTGGCACTTGTGGGGCAGGAGGTGGAAGTTGTGGAGCGGGAGGTGGAAGTTGTAGGGCGGGAGGTGGCACTTGTGGGGCAGGAGGTTGCACTTATGTGTCAGGAGGAGGAAGTTGGGCGGTCAGTGACACTTGTGGGGTAGGAGCTGGCACTTCAGGGGAATGAGCTGGCACTTGTAGGGCAGGAATTGGCACTTGTGGCGCAGGGGGTGGATGATGTGGGGCAGGAGGTGGTCATTGTGGGGCAGGAGGTGGCACTTGTGGAGCAGGAGGTGGAAGTTGAAGGGCAGGATTTGGCACTTGTGGGGCGGGAGGTGGCACTTGTGGACACACGGAGCCACTGGGCCAGTCACAATAGGATGTTTTTGCCAGTCTTTACCAGTGAGGCTTATTTCGGCCTCCAACACAGTCAATTCTTGAGAGCCCCCAGTCACTCCATTGATTCTGTTTGATTGATTCTGTCCCTTTGTGATTCGAGGGCATTAGAGTGCACTTTGCACCGGTATCCAGCAGTGGTTCTGTGGTTCTGTTGGGCCAGACCATTTAATCCACACAGTCCAATAAACTCTTATTATCCCTCTCCCCGCCAAGACTGAGGGCAGGGCCCCTCTATGGGTTACCTGTGATGAATGGAGCAACTCCACTGGTGGTTGGTCTGTTTTGTAGTTCTCTCACCCGTGCTCGCAGTACAGGAGTAGGCTGGTCGTGCCACTTCCTCATGTCTTCTCTGTGGTCCCGTAGGTAGCACCACATGGAAACACGCTGTGCAATCTTACTGTTGTTCCTTGCTTGAGCTGGAAAGCACGTGTGTCTAATAGCTGAAACTTTTCATGATACAGGTGAAGAGTAGGATTGGAATATTTTGATCAGGTCCTTCACTAGACCTGGTGACCCGTATGGAGACTGACCTTCATCAGTCGTTTCTGATACTACTACTCGACCATCACAATTAGTCGATGGAAATAGTTTCTTGTGCATTTCATCTATCAGTCTTCTACTCGTGAGATGGCAGAAACTGCGGTGCGTACTGGGGGGAGCTGCTCTTCATAGTTTTGAAGTGTCATAATCAGTTCAAAAACTCGGGGTCTTCTCTCTTGTTCCTCAGATCTTCCAAATGTTGTTGCCAGTGTGTGTGCATATCTTTCTGGTGCTGTACTTGTGAGTTTCTGCCACATGCTAGGCTTGGTCCTCACTCTCTCAGGATCACGGTCTTGTGGATCAGGGTCATACAACATTTCCACCACGGTCATTTCCCTCAGGTACTGGATACCTTTTTCGATGGTATCCCACTTAATAGTCTGAGGCTTCAAAGCATCCTTGAAGGGTTACATTTCCCTCACGGCTGTTAACAGTCCAGAGGGTGCCAGCTCCATCCAAACATCTGCTAATCTCTCTGTCGATAGCTGGGTCTCTGGCAATGCTTCCTAGTTGGTGAGATTCATTACCAGCTAGAGACAGGCTGTTGGCCCCGTTGTCCCAGCAGCAAATCAATCAGGCAAGAGACCTTCATTTTGATGCCATGTAAACTCCTTTCTTGAGCCTTGGAATTCATCCATCTTCAGAGATTGATGAATGGTAATAGAGATTTCCTCCTCATCACTCTCTTCTTCATGCCTCTTAGTTTTTTTTTTGTTTGTTTTTTGTTTGTTTTTTTTGCATTTCTCAGTGCCAATCCAGACCCCCTACCTGGATCTTCTGCTGCCTCCTCCTCTGCTTCTCCTTCTTCTCATCCTAGACACAAGGACACCTGTTTCCATTTCTTCCTTCCACAGGGGCAACTGATATTGTTACTGGTGCCTCCTGTGACTGATCAGAGTTGACTTGGGGATTTTTTTTTTTTTGAGGCTTGAACCTCAGATCGGAAACTCTCCAGGGTAGTAGTATATAGAGCACGGTAAGCATAAGCCAAACCCCAAGTGTGGTTTACCTCCTTAGATCTCTGACTCAAATACTCAATTTCTCAGGGTCCCTCAGGTGTTCAAGAGTGAAATCCCATGACACTGCGGGTCCCCACGCTTCTAAGATTTTTCCTAAACCTTTCCATATTCCCTGCCAGTCAGCATTTTCTGGTTTTGGAGGGGACTTCCGCATAGAACGAATGGAGAGGAGTACATTCATATATATTGATACTGATAACATGAACATGAGTATGAACACAAGGATGAACACTAACTCGGTTTTCAAAAACTGTGCGGCAATCTGATAAGGCAGCCTGGAAACCGGATTGAACATCGTGGTGTTTGTAAAACTAGCTGCTGTGAAATTAGCAATTGTGAAATTAGTCATTGTAAAATTAACTATTTCATCTGGGATGCAAGTGTCAAAATTCACATCATACCACATTGCGTAGAAGTACCAGGCCCTTACTTGGTCGTATAATGCATATATTCTATAACAAGAAATCAATAAATTAAGAAGGGCCAGTAAGTTTCAAAGAACATGATGGCTTTGAATCCCCTATGCAGTGCTCCTAAAATAAAGAGCAGACTCATAGCTGGCAGTAGCTGGCAGGCACTGTAAAAGTCAGAGCTAGCTAGCTGTGCTCTGGGAGAGAAAGAAATCCCTTTGTTTTCTTTACAAAAGCAAGATAACAATGCTCAGAGTTTACAGCTACCCCTGAATTTTGACAGTTTGCCTGGACTTTCAAGGTCACGTTCTCAGTGAGCAGCTATGAAAAGATATCACATCCCTAACGAAGCTCTCTGAGAGCAAAGAGAGATTTGTTCTAAAAGCTAAAAAGCAGCAGCTTATGCCCGCCATCTCCACCAAAATCTGTCACAGGTTACCTAGATTTACCTTTGCGAATGACAGGGGGCAGCTGCCCTGTAGGGTCCCCAGCCCAAAAAAGAGAGCTCCAGCCTGGGAGGAGATTATACATATGTCCTCCTCCCATGACTAACTTTGGCCGCGAAGTCCTCTGGGATATGTAGTTTTCTTCTGAGAGATGAGTATTTGGAACGTTGTTATTCCATGGAACTGGAGTATGAAGCTTCTAATGATCCACACTGCACATAATGTTATGATGTGGCACTTGTGCGGCAGGAGGTGGATGATGAGGGGCAGGAGCTGGCACTTGTGAAGCATGAGCTGGCACTTGTGGGGCAGGAATTGGCACTTGTGGGGCAGGAGGTGGCACTTGTTGGATGGGAGGTGGTTGATATGGGGAAGGAGGTGGCAATTGTGCGGTTCGAGGTGGCACTTGTGGAGCAGGATGTGGACGTTGCGTGGCAGGATTTGGCACTTGTGGGGTGGGAGGTGGCACTTGTGGGGCAGGAGGTTGCACTTGTGGGGCAGGATTTGGAACTTGTGGGGCAGGATGTGGCACACGTTGGGCAGGAGTTGGCACTTGTATGGCGGGTTGTTGAAGTTGTGGGGCGGGAGGTGGCCTTTGTGGGGCTGGAACTGGCTCTTGTGGGGCAGGAGGTGGAAGTTGTAGGGCAGGAAATGGCACTTGTGGGGCAGGAGGTGGCACTTGTGGGGCAGGAGTTGGCACTTGTGGGTCAGGTGGTGGCAATTGTGGTGTGGGAGGTGGCATTTGTGGAATTAGAGTTGGCACTAGTGCGGCAGAAGGTGGAAGTTGTGGGGAAGTATTTGGCACTTGTGGGGCAAGAGGTGGAACTTGTGGGGCAGGAGGTGGCATTTGTGGAGCATGAGTTGACACTTGTGGGGCAGGAGGTGACACTTGTGGGGCCGGAGGTGGTCCTTGTGGGACGAGGTGTCACTTGTTGGGCAGGAGGTGGAACTTATGGGGCGTTACGTGGAAGTTGTGGGGCGGGAGGTGGCACCTGTGGAAATGGAGATGGCACTAGTGGGGCAGGTAGTGGCACTTGTGGGGCGGGATATGGAACTTATGGGGCAGGAGTTGACACTTTTGGGGCAGGAGGTGGAAGTTGTGGGGCTGGACGTGGCACTTGTGGGGCGTGAGTTGGCATTTTGGGGAGGGTGGTGGCACTTGTTGGGCAGGAGTTGGCACTTGTGGGGCAGGAGTTGGCACTTGTGGGGCAGGAATTGGCACTTGTAAGGCAGGAGGTGGAACTTGTGGGGGGGGATGTGGCACTTGTGGGGTGGGAGGTGGCACTTGTGGGATGCGAGGTGGCACTTGTGGGGCAGGAGGTGGCTGTTGTTGGGCGGGAGGTGGGACTTGTGTAACAAGAGGTGGAAATTGTGCGGTGGGATGTGGCACTTGTGGGGCAAGGGGTGGCACTTGCGGGGCTGGGGGCGGCACTTGTGGGGCAGTGTGTGGCACTTGAGGGGTGGGAGGTGGCACTTGTGGGGCAGGAGGTGGCACTTGTGGGGCAGGAGGTGGCTGTTGTTGGGCGGGAGGTGGGACTTGTGTAACAAGAGGTGGAAATTGTGCGGTGGGATGTGGCACTTGTGGGGCAAGGGGTGGCACTTGCGGGGCTGGGGGTGGCACTTGTGGGGCAGTGTGTGGAACTTGAGGGGCGGGAGGTGGCACTTGTGGGGCAGGAGGTGGCACTTGTGGGGCAGGAGGTGGCACTTGTGGGGCGGGATGTGGCAGTTGTGGGGCAGATGATGACACCTGTGGGGCGGGAGGTGGATGTGTTGGGGAAGGAGGTTGAAGTTGTGGGGAGTGGTGGCACTTGTGGGGCGGGAGGTGGCACTAGTGGGGCAGGAGTTGGCACTTTTGGGCTGGGTCATAGCACTTGTTGGGCAGGGGTTGGCACTTGTGGGGCAGGAAATGTTACTTGTGAGGCAAGAAGTGGCTCTTGAAGGGCAGGAGGTGGCACTTGTGGGGCAGGAGTTAATTCTTGTGGATCTGGAGGTTGCACTTGTGAGGCGGGAGGTGGAAGTTGTGGGGCGGGTGGTGGCAGTTGTGGGGCTGGAGGTATCACTTGTGCGGCAGGAAGTGGCACTTGTGGAGCAGAAGGTGGCACTTGTGGGGAAGAGGTGACACTTGAGGGGCAGGAGCTGGCACTTGTGGGGCAGAAGTTGGCACATGTGGGTCGGGAGGTGGCACTTGTGGGGCAGGAGTTGGATTTGTGGGGCGGGATGTGGCACATGTGGGTCGGGAGGTGGCACTTGTGGGGCGTGAGGTGGAAGTTGTGGGGCGGCAGGTGGCAATTGTGGGTCAGGAGGAGGCATTTGTGAGGCAGGAGGTGGATGATGTGGGGCAGGAGGTGGCACTTGTGGGGAAGTAGGTAGCACTTGTGGGGCAGGAAGTGGCACTTGTGGGGCAGGAGGTGGCACTTGTGTGGCAGGAGGAGGCACATGTGGGGCAGGAGGAGGCTGTTGTTGGGCGGGAAGTGGAAGTTGTGGGGTGGGAGGTGGCACTTGTGGGGCTGGATGTGGAAGTTGTGTGGCAGGATTTGACACTTCTGGGGCTGCAGGTGGCACTTGTGGGGTGGGTGGTAGAACTTGTGGGGGGTGAGGTGTAACTTGTGGAGCGGGAGGTGACAACTGTGGGACAGGAGGAGGCACTTGTGGGTCGGGAGGTGGCACTTTTAAGGCGGGAGGTGGCAGTTGTGGGGCGGGAGGTGGAAGTTGTGCGGCACGATTTAGCACTTGTGGGGCGGGAGGTGGCACTTGTGGGGCGGGAAATGGAACTTGTGGGGCAGCACGTGGCACTAGTTGAGCAGGAGGTGGAAATTGTGGGGCGGGAGGTGAATGATATGAGTCAGGAGGTAGCGGTTGTTGGGCAGGAGGTGGCACTTATGGGGCAGGAGATGGTATTTTTTGTGCAGTAGGTGGCACTTGTGGAGTGGGAGATGGAAGTTGTGGGGCAGGAGGTGACACTTGTGGGGCGGTTGGTGGATGATGTGGGGCAGGATTTGGCCCTTGTGGGGCGGGAGATGGCACTTGTGGGGCAGGACGTGGCACTTGTGGAGCGGGAGGGGGCACTTGTGGGGCGGGAGATGGCACTTGTAGGGCAGGAGGTGGCATTTGTGGGGCGGGAGGTGGAAGATGTGAGGCAGGGGGTGGCACTTGTAAGGCAGGAGGTAGAACTTATGGGGCAGGGGTTGGCACTTCTGGGGCAGGTAGTTGCATTAGTGGGTCTGGTGGTGGCACTTGTGGGTCTGGTGGTGGCACTTGTGGGGCGTGAGGTGTCACTTGTGGGGCGGAAGTTGACACTGTTGGGGTGGGAGGTGGCACTTGTGGGGCGGAAGGTGGCAATTGTGCGTGGGAGGTGGAGTTTGTGGGGCGGGAGTTGGCACTTGTGGGGAGGGAGGTGGCACTTGTGGGGCGGGAAATGGAACTTGTGGGGCAGCACGTGGCAATAGTTGAGCAGGAGGTGGAAATTGTGGGGCGGGAGGTGAATGATATGAGGCAGGAGGTAGCGGTTGTGGGGCAGGAGGTGGCACTTATGGGGCAGGAGATGATATTTGTTGTGCAGTAGGTGGCACTTGTGGAGTGGGAGATGGAAGTTGTGGGGCAGGAGGTAACACTTGTGGGGCGGTTGGTGGATGATGTGGGGCAGGATTTGGCCCTTGTTGGGCGGGAGGTGGCACTTGTGGGCAGGAGGTGACACTTGTGGGGCGGGAGATGGCACTTGTGGGGCGGGAGATGGCACTTGTGTGTCTGGAGGTGGCACTTGTGGGGGGGGTGGCACTTGTGGGGAGGAGGTGGAACTTGCGGGGCGGGAGGTGGAAGTTGTGATGCAGGAGGTGGTACATGTGGGGCGGGAGGTGTAAGTTGTGATGCAGGAGGTGGTACATGTGGGGCGGGAGGTGGAAGTTGTGATGCAGGAGGTGGTACATGTGGGGCGGGAGGTGTAAGTTGTGATGCAGGAGGTGGTACATGTGGGGCGGGATGTGGCACTCGTGAGCAGGGAGGTGGCACTTGTGGAACTTGTAGCAGGTGTAACTTGTCGGGCAGGAGGCGGCTCTTGTGGGGCTGGAGATTGATGTTGTGGGTCAGGAGGTGGCACTTGTGGGGCAGGAGGTGGATGATGAGGGGCAGGAGCTGGCACTTGTGAAGCATGAGCTGGCACTTGGGGGGCAGGAATTGGCACTTGTGGGGCAGGAGGTGGCACTTGTTGGATGGGAGGTGGTTGATATGGGGAAGGAGGTGGCAATTGTGCAGTTCGAGGTGGCACTTGTGGGCCAGGAAGTGGAAGTTGCGGGGCAGGAGTTGGCACTTGTGGGTCGGGAGGTGGCACTTGTGGGGCAAAATGCAACACTTGTGGGGCAGGAGTTATAACTTGTGGGGCACTAGGTGGAAATTGTGGAACAGAAGGTGGCTCTTGTGGGGCGGGTGGTGGCACTTGTGGGGCGGGATGTGGCACTTGTGGGGCGGGAGGTGGGACTTGTGGGGCCAGAGGTTGAGGTTGTGGTTCGGGAGGTGGCACTTGTGGAGTAGGAGCCTACACTTGTGGGGCAGAATGTGGCACTTGTAAGGCAGGACGTTGAAATTGTGGAGCAGGTTGTGGCACTTGTGGGGCAGGAGGTGGAAATTGTGGGGCAGGAGGTGGTAATGGTGGGGCAGGAGGTCGCACTTGTGGGCCAGGAGTTGGAAGTTGTGGGGCGGGAGAATGAAGTTGTGGGGCGGGATGTGGAACTTGTGAGGCAGGAGGTGGAAGTTGTGGTGCGGGAGGTGGAAGTTGTGAGGCAGGAGGTGGCACTTGGGCAGATTGTGTCACTGGTGGGCAGGGAGGTTGCACTTGTGAGACAGGAGGTGGCACTTGTGGGGCGGGAGGTGGAAGTTGTGAGGCAGGAGGTGGATTATTTGGGGGGGAGGAGGCTGTGGTGTGGACAAATGTGGCACTTCAGGGTAATGAGCTGGCACTTGTGGGGCAGAAATTGGCACTTGTGGGGCAGGTGGTGGCACTTGTTGGGTGGGAGGTGGACGATGTGGGGCAGGAGGTTGCACTTGTGGGGCAGGAGGTGGCACTTGTGGGGCAGGAAGTGGATGATGTAGTGCAGGAGCTGGCACTTGTGAAGCATGAGCTGGCACATGTGGGGCAGGAAGTGGCACTTGTGGGGCAGGTGGTGGCACTTGTTCGGTGGGAGGTGGACGATGTGGGGCAGGAGGTGGCACTTGTGGAGCAGGAGGTGGAAGTTGCATTGCAGGATTTGGCATTTGTGGGTTGGGAGCTGGCACTTGTGGGGCATGAGGTGGAATTTGTGGGATGGTAGGTGGAACATGTGGGGCAGGAGCTGGCACTTGTGGGGCAGGATGTGGCACACGTTGCCAGGAGTCGGCACTTGTGTGGCGGGATGTTGAAGTTGTGGGGCGGGAGGTGGCACTTGTGGAACAGGTATTGTCACTTGTGGGGGAGGAGGTGGATGATGTGGGGCAGGAGGTGGATGATGTGGGGCAGGAGGTGGCACTTGTGGGTCATGAGCTGGCACTTGTGGGGCAGGAATTGGCACTTGTGGGGCAGGAGTTGGATGATGTGGGGCAGGAGGCTGTCTTTGTGGGGTTAGAGGTGGCACTTGTGGGGCAGGAAGTTGATGATGTGGGGCATGAGCTGGCATTTGTGAAGCATGAGCTGACACTTGTGAAGCAGGAATTGGCACTTGTGGGGCAGGAGGTGGAACTTGTGGGGTGGGAGGTGGAATTTGTGGGGTGGGAGGTGAAACTTGTAAGGCAGGAGTTGGCACATGTGGGGGGGGAAATGGCACTTGTGGGGCAGGAAATGGCACCAGTGGGGTAGGATTTGGAACATGTGGGGTAAGAAATGGCACTTGTTGGGCAGGAGGTGGCACCTGTGGGGCGGAAGTGGAACTTGTTTGTCATGTGGCCACAATTGTTGGGCGGGAGGTGGCAGTTGTGGGGCAGGAGGTGGCACTTGTGGGGCAGAAGGTGGATGATGCGGGGCAGGAGCTGGCAATTGTGAAGCATGAGCTGTCACTTTTGGGGCAGGAATTGTCAGTTGTGCGGCAGGAGTTGGCACTTGTGGGGCAGGATGTGGCACACGGGCAGGAGTTGGCACTTGTGTGGTGGGATGTTGAAGTTGTTGGGCGGGAGGTGGCACTTGTGGGGCTGGAAGTGGCAGTTGTAGGGCTGGAGGTGGCACTTGTGGAATTGGAGTTGGCACTAGTGGGGCAGAAGGTGGAAGTTGTGGGGAAGTATTTGGCACTTGTGGGGCAAGAGGTGGAACTTGTGGAGCAGGAGGTGGCACTTGTGGGCCTGGAGGTTGCACTTGTGAGGCGGGAGGTGGAAGTTGTGGGGCGGGTGGTGGCAGTTGTGGGGCTGGAGGTATCACTTGTGCGGCAGGAAGTGGCACTTGTGGAGCAGAAGGTGGCACTTGTGGGAAGGAGGTGACACTTGTGCGGCAGGAGCTGGCACTTGTGGGGCAGAAGTTGGCACATGTGGGTCAGGAGGTGGCACTTGTGGGGAAGTAGGTAGCACTTGTGGGGCAGGAAGTGGCACTTGTGGGGCAGGAGGTGGCACTTGTGTGGCAGGAGGAGGCACTTGTTTGGCAGGAGGAGGCTGTTGTTGGGCGGGAAGTGAAAGTTGTGGGGCGGGAGGTGGCACTTGTGGGGCTGGATGTGGAAGTTGTGTGGCAGGATTTGACACTTCTGGGGCTGCAGGTGGCACTTGTGGGGTGGGTGGTAGAACTTGTGGGGGGTGAGGTGGAAGTTGTGGGGCGGCAGGTGGCAATTGTGGGTCAGGAGGAGGCACTTGTGGGTCGGGAGGTGGATGATGTGGGGCAGGAGGTGGCACTTGTGTGGCAGGAGGAGGCACATGTGGGGCAGGAGGAGGCACTTGTGGGGCAGGAGGAGGCTGTTGTTGGGCGGGAAGTGGAAGTTGTGGGGCAGGAGGTGGCAATTGTGGGCCGGGAGCTGGCACTACTGGGGCGGGAGCTGGAAGTTGTGGGTCGGGAGGTGGCACTTGTGGTGCAGGAGGTGACACTTGTGAAGCGGTTGGTGGATGATGTGGGGCAGGAGTTGGCACTTGTGGGGTAAGGGTTGGCACTTGTGGGGTGGGAGGAGGCAATTGTGGGGTGGGGGGTGGCAATTGCTGGGTGGGAAGTGGCAGTTGTGGGGCAGTAGGTTGAAGGTTTGGGGCAGGACGTGGCACTTGTGGGGTGGAAGGTAAGAAGATTTGGGGTGTGACGTGGAAGTAGTGGGGCGGGAGGTGGCACTTGTGTGGCTGGAGGTCGAGGTTGTGGGGCGAGAGGTAGCACTTGTGGGCCAGGAGCCGGCACTTGTGGGGCAGAACACGGCAAATGTGGTGCAGGAAATGGCACTTGTGGGGCAGGAGGTGGTACTTGTGGGTCAGGTGGTGGCACATGTGGGGCGGGGGTCGACGTTGTGGGGCAAGAGGTGTAACGTGTGGGGCAGGAGGTGGCTATAGAGGGGCGGGAGGTGGCACTTGTGTGGCGGGAGGTGGCACTTGTGGGGCAGGAGATGGCAATTGTGGAGCAGGAGGTGGAAGTTGCACGTCAGGATTTGGCACTTGTGGGGCGGGAGATGGCACTTGTGTGTCCGGAGGTTAAACCTGTGGGGTGGGAGGTGGCACTTGTGGGGCAGGAGTTGGCACTTGTGGGCTGGGTCATAGCACTTGTTGGGCAGGGGTTGGCACTTGTGGGGCTGGAAATGTTACTTGTGGGGCAAGAAGTGGCTCTTGAAGGGCAGGAGGTGGCACTTGTGGATCTGGAGGTGGCACTTCTGGGCCTGGAGGTTGCACTTGTGAGGCGGGAGGTGGAAATTGTGGGGCGGGTGGTGGCACTTGTGGGGCTGGAGGTATCACTTGTGCGGCAGGAAGTGGCACTTGTGGAGCAGAAGGTGTCACTTGTGGGGAAGAGGTGACACTTGAGGGGCAGGAGCTGGCACTTGTGGGGCAGAAGTTGGCACATGTGGGTCGGGAGGTGGCACTTGTGGGGCAGGAGGTGGCACTTGTGGTGCGGGAGGTGGAACTTGTGGGTCGGGAGGTGGCACTTGTGGGTCAGGAGTTGGATTTGTGGGGCGGGTTGTGGCACTTCTGGGGCGGGAGGTGGCACTTGTGGGGCGGCAGGTGGCAATTGTGGGTCAGGAGGAGGCATTTGTGAGGCAAGAGGTAGATGATGTGGGGCAGGAGGTGGCACTTGTGGGGAAGTAGGTAGCACTTGTGGGGCAGGAAGTGGCACTTGTGGGGAAGTAGGTAGCACTTGTGGGGCAGGAAGTGGCACTTGTGGGGCAGGAGGTGGCACTTGTGTGGCAGGAGGAGGCACATGTGGGGCAGGAGGAGGCTGTTGTTGGGCGGGAAGTGGAAGTTGTGGGGTGGGAGGTGGCATTTATGGGGCTGGATGTGGAAGTTGTGTGGCAGGATTTGACACTTCTGGGGCTGCAGGTGGCACTTGTGGGGTGGGTGGTAGAACTTGTGGGGGGTTAGGTGTAACTTGTGGAGCGGGAGGTGACAACTGTGGGACAGGAGGAGGCACTTGTGGGTCGGGAGGTGGCACTTTTAAGGCGGGAGGTGGCAGTTGTGGGGCGGGAGGTGGAAGTTGTGCGGCACGATTTAGCACTTGTGTGGCTGGAGGCGGCACTTGTGGGGCGGGAGGTGGCACTTGTGGGGCGGTTGGTGGATGATGTGGGGCAGGAGTTGGCACTAGTTGAGCAGGAGGTGGAAATTGTGGGGCGGGAGGTGAATGATATGAGTCAGGAGGTAGCGGTTGTGGGGCAGGAGGTGGCACTTATGGGGCAGGAGATGGTATTTGTTGTGCAGTACGTGGCACTTGTGGAGTGGGAGATGGAAGTTGTGGGGCAGGAGGTGACACTTGCTGGGCAGTTGGTGGATGTTGCGTGGCAGGATTTGGCCCTTGTGGGGCGGGAGATGGCACTTGTGGGGCAGGACGTGGCACTTGTGGAGCGGGAGGGGGCACTTGTGGGGCCTGAGGTGGCACTTGTAGGGCAGGAGGTGGCATTTGTGGGGCGGGAGGTGGAAGTTGTGGGGCCTGAGGTGGCACTTGTGGGGCGGAAGATGACACTGTTGGGGTGTGAGGTGGCACTTGTGGGGCGGAAGTTGACACTGTTAGGGTGTGAGGTGGCACTTGTGGGGCGGAAGGTGGCACTTGTGCGTGGGAGGTGGAGTTTGTGGGGCGGGAGGTGGCACTTGTGGGGCGGGTGGTGGCACTTGTGGGGCAGGAGGTGGCATTCTTGGGGCGGGATATGTAAGTTGTGAGGTAGGAGGTGGCACTTGTGCGTGGGAGGTGGAGTTTGTGGAGAGGGAGGTAGCGCTTGTGGGGCAGGAGGTGGCACTTGTGGGGCGGGAGGTGGCACTTGTGGGGCGGGATGTGGCACTTGTGGGTCGGGAGGTGGCACTTGTGGAGCGGGAGGTGGCACTTGTGGGGCAAAATGCAACACTTGTGGGGCAGGAGTTATAACTTGTGGGGCAGGAGGTGGAAGTTGTGGAACAGAAGGTGGCACTTGTGGGGCGGGTGGTGGCACTTGTGGGGCGGGATGTGGCACTTGTGGGGCGGGAGGTGGGACTTGTGGGGCCAGAGGTTGAGGTTGTGGTTCGGGAGGTGGCACTTGTGGAGCAGGAGCCTACACTTGTGGGGCAGAATGTGGCACTTGTAAGGCAGGACGTTGAAATTGTGGAGCAGGTTGTGGCACTTGTGGGGCAGGAGGTGGAAATTGTGGGGCAGGAGGTGGTAATGGTGGGGCAGGAGGTCGCACTTGTGGGCCAGGAGTTGGAAGTTGAGTGACGGGAGGTGGCACTTGTGGGGCAGGTTGTGGAAGTTGTGAGGCGGGAGGTTGCACTTGTGAGACAGGAGGTGGCACTTGTGGGGCGGGAGGTGGAAGTTGTGAGGCAGGAGGTGGCACTTGGGCAGATTGTGTCACTGGTGGGCAGGGAGGTTGCACTTGTGGGGCAGGAGGTGAAAGTTGTGGGGCAGGAGGTGGCATTTGTAAGGCGGGAAGTGGCACTTGTGGGGCAGAAATTGGCACTTATGGGGCAGGAGGTGGCACTTGTGGTGCGGGAGGTGGCACTGATGGAGCAGGAAATTGAGCTTTTGGGGCAGGAGATGGCACTTGTGGGGCGTAAGGTGGAACTTATGGGGCGAAGGTGGAACTTGTGGAGCAGGAGGTGGTACTTGTGGGGCGGGAGGTTGGAGTTGTTGGGCAGGAGGTGGCATTTTGAGGCAGAAGGTGGCATTTGTGTGGCAGGAGGTGGCAATTGTGGGGCACGAGTTGGAAATTGTTGGGCAGGAGGTGGAAGTTTTGGGGCAGGGTTTGGCAGTTGTAGGGCGGGAGGTGGCACTTGTGGGGCAGGAAATGGAGCTTTTAGGGCAGGAGGTGGAACTTGTGCAGAAGGAGGTGGTACTTGTTGGGCGGAAATTGGAACTTGTTGGGAGGGAAGAGGTACTTGTGGGGCAGGAAGTGGCTCTTGTGGGGCAGGAGCTGGCACTTATGGGGCAGGAGCTGGCACTTGTGGGGCAGGAGGAGGAAGTTGGTCAGTCAGTGACACTTGTGGGGCAGGAGGTGGATTATTTGGGGGGGAGGAGGCAGTGGTGTGGACAAATGTGTCACTTCAGGGGAATGAGCTGGAACTTGTGGGGCAGAATTTGGCACTTATGGGGCAGGAGGATGTCTTTGTCGGTCAGGAGGTGGCACTTGTGGGGCAGGAAGTGGATGACGTAGTGCAGGAGCTGGCACTTGTGAAGCATGAGCTGGCAAATGTGGGGCAGGAATTGGCACTTGTGGGGCAGGTGGTGGCACTTGTTGGGTGGGAGGTGGACGATGTGGGGCAGGAGGTGGCACTTGTGGAGCAGGAGGTGGAAGTTGCATTGCAGGATTTGGCATTTGTGGGTTGGGAGTTGGCACTTGTGGGGCATGAGGTGGAATTTGTGGGGTGGTAGGTGGAACATGTGGGGCAGGAGCTGGCACTTGTGGGGCAGGATGTGGCACACGTTGCCAAAAGTCGGCACTTGTGTGGCGGGATGTTGAAGTTTTGGGGCGGGAGGTGGCACTTGTGGAACAGGTATTGTCACTTGTGGGGGAGGAGGTGGATGATGTGGGGCAGGAGGCTGTCTTTGTGGGGCAGGAGCTGGCACTTGTGGGGCAGGAGCTGGACTTGCAGGGTGACAGGTGGAACTGGCGGGGCAGGAGGTGGCACTTGTGGGGCAGGAATTGGCACTTGTGGGGCAGGTGTTGGCACTTGTGGGGCAGGTGTTGGCACTTGTGGGGCAGGAGGTGGATGATGTGGGGCAGGAGGTGGCACCTGTGGGGCAAGAGGTGGCACTTGTGGGTCAGGAGGAGGAAGTTGGGCGGTCAGTGACACTTGTGGGGCAGGAGGTGGATTATTTGGGAAGGGAGGTGGCAGTGGTGTGGCAAAATGTGGCACTTGTGGGGCAGGAGCTGGCACTTCAGGGGAATGAGCTGGCACTTGTAGGGCAGGAATTGGAACTTGTGGGGAAGGAGGTGGATGATGTGGGGAAGGAGGTGGTCGTTGTGGGGCAGGAGGTGGCACTTGTGGTGCAGGGGGTGGATGATGTGGGGCAGGAGGTGGTCGTTGTGGGGCAGGAGGTGGCACTTGTGGGGCAGGGGGTGGAAGTTGAAGACAGGACCTTGCACTTGTGGGGCATGAAATGGCACTTGTTGGGCAGGAGGTGGCACTTGTGGGGCAGAAGTGGAACTTGTTTGTCAAGTGGCCAAAATTGTTTGGCGGGAGGTGGCACTTGTGGGGCAGGAGGTGGCAATTGTGGGGCAGGAGGTGGAAGTTGTGGGGCAGGAGGTGGCACTTGTGGGGCGGAAATTGGAACTTGTTGGGAGGGAAGAGGTACTTGTGGGGCAGGAAGTGGCTCTTGTCGGGCAGGAGCTGGCACTTGTGGGTCAGCAATTGGCACTTGTGGGGCCGGTGATGGCACTTGTTGGGTGGGAGGTGGACGATGTGGGGCAGGAGGTGGCACTTGTGGGGCAGGAGGTGGCACTTGTGGGGCAGGAGGTGGCAATTGTGGGGCAGGAGGTGGCAATTGTGGGGCAGGAGGTTGCACTTGTGGGGCAGGAGGTGGCACTTGTGGGGCGGAAATTGGAACTTGTTGGGAGGGAAGAGGTACTTGTGGGGCAGGAAGTGGTTCTTGTCGGGCAGGAGCTGGCACTTGTGGGGCAGGAGGTTGCACTTGTGGGTCAGGAGGATGAAGTTGGGCGGTCAGTGACACTTGTGGGGCAGGAGGTGGATTATTTGGGGGGGAGGTGGCAGTGGTGTGGCAAAATGTGGCACTTGTGGGGCAGGAGCTGGCACTTCAGGGGAATGAGCTGGCACTTGTAGGGCAGGAATTGGAACTTGTGGGGAAGGAGGTGGATGATGTGGGGCAGGAGGTGGTCGTTGTGGGGCAGGAGGTGGCACTTGTGGGGCAGGAGGTGGAAGTTGAAGGACAGGACCTTGCACTTGTGGGGCATGAACTGGCACTTGTTGGGCAGGAGGTGGCACTTGTGGGGCGGAAGTGGAACTTGTAAAACAGGAGGTGGAAATTGTGGGGCTGTAGGTGTAACTTGTGGTGCAGGAAGTGGAACTTCTGGGGCAGGAGGTGGCGATAGAGGGGCAGGAAGTGGCACTTTTGGGGCGGGATGTGGCACTTGTTTGGAAGGAGGTAGGACTTTTGGGGCGGGAGTTGGCACTTGTGGGGCAGGAGGCTGCACAAATATGGCAGGAGGTGGCATTGTGGGGAGGGAGGTGGCAGGTTTTGGGCAGGAGGTGGCACTTGTGGGGCAGGAAATGGATGATGAGGGGCAGGAGCTGGCACTTGTGAAGCATGAGCTGGCACTTGTGGGGCTGGAACTGGTAGTTGTGCGGCAGGATTTGGCACTTGTGGGGCGGGAGTTGGCACTTGTGGGGTGGGAGTTGGCACTTGTGGGGCGGGAGTTAGAACTTTTGGGGCGGGAGGTGGCACTTGTGGGGAGCGATGTGGCACTTGTGGGCGGGAGGCTGAATTTGTGGAGAGGGAGGTGGCACTTATGGGTCGGGAGGTGGCACTAGTGGGGCAGGAGCTGGCACTTGCATGGCAGGAGTTGACACTTGTGAGGCAGGAGGTGTCAGTTGTTTGGCGGGAGTTCGCACTTGTGGGTCGCAAGGTGGAAGTTGTGGGGCAGGAGGTGGCACTTGTGGGGAAGGAGGAGGCACTTGTATGGCAGGAATTGGAACTTGTGGTGTGGGATGGGGTACTTGTGGGGAAGGAAGTTGCTCTTGTGGGGCGGGATGTGGCACTTGTGGGGCAGGAGGTGGATGATGTTAGGCTGGAGCTGGCGCTTGTGAAGCATGTGCTGGCACTTGTGGGGCAGGAATTGGCACTTGTTGTGCAGGAGGTGGCACTTATGGGTTTGGAGGTGGATGATGTGCGGCAGGAGGTGACACTTGTGGGTCGGGAGGTGGCACTTCTGGGGCAGGAGGTGGAAGTTGTGGGGCAGGATTTGGTACTTGTGGGGCTGGAGTTGGCACTTGTGGGGCTGGAGTTGGCACTTGTGGGGCGGGAGGTGGCACTAGTGGGGCAGGAGGTGGCACTTGTGGGGAGCGATGTGGCACTTGTGGGCGGGAGGTGGAATTTGTGGAGAGGGAGGTGGCACTTATGGGGCGGGAGCTGGAACTTGTGGGGCGAGAGGTGGCACATGTGGAGCAGGAGCTGGCACTTTCGGGGCAGGAGCTGGCACTTGCACGGCAGGAGGTGGCACTTGTGGGTCGGGAGGTTGCACTTGTGGGGCAGGAGTTGGATGATGTGGAGCCGGAAATGGTATTTGTAGGGCACAGGTGGATATTGTGGGGCAGGATTTGGCACTTATGGGGCTGGAGGTTACACTTGTGGGGCAGAAGGTGGAACTTGTGCGACAGGAGATGGCACTTCTGGGGCAGGAGGTGGAAGTTGTGGGGCAGGATTTGGTACTTGTGGGGTGGGAGATGGCACTTGTGGGGCTGGAGGTGGCACTTGTGGGATGGTAGGTGGAACTTGTGGGGCAAGACTTGGAACTTGTGGTGCAGGAGATATCACACGTTGGGCAGGAGTTGGCACTTCTGTGGCGGGAGGCTGAAGTTGTGGGGTGGGAGGTGGCACCTGTTGGGCATGTAGTGGCACTTGTGGGGTGGGATTTTTCACTTGTTTGTCATGTGGCCACAATTGTTGGGCGGGAGGTGGCACTTGTGGGGCAGGAGGTGGATGATGAGGGGCAGGAGCTGGCACTTGTGAAGCATGAGCTGGCACTTGTGGGGCAGGAATTGGCACTTGTGGGGCAGGAGGTGGCACTTGTTGGATGGGAGGTGGATGATGTGGGGCAGGAGGTGGCAATTGTGGAGCAGGATGTGGACGTTGCGTGGCAGGATTTGGCACTTGTGGGGTGGGAGGTGGAACTTGTGGGGCAGGAGGTCGAATTTGTGGCGTGGTAGGTGGCACTTGTGGGGCAGGACATGGCACTTGTGGGGCAGGAGGTGGATGATGTGGGGCAGGAGTTGGCAATTGTGGAGCAGGAGGTAAAAGTTGCGGGGCAGGATTTGGCACTTGTGGGGCAGGATGTGGCACACGTTGGGCAGGAGTTGGCACTTGTATGGCGGGATGTTGAAGTTGTGGGGCGGGAGGTGGCATTTGTGGGGCTGGAACTGGCTCTTGTGGGGCAGGAGGTGGAAGTTGTAGGGCAGGAAATGGCACTTGTGGGGCAGGAGGTGGCACTTGTGGGGCAAAAAATGGCACTTGTGGGGCAGGAGTTGGCACTTGTGGGTCAGGTGGTGGCACTTGTTGTGTGGGAGGTGGCACTTGTGGAATTGGAGTTGGCACTAGTGCGGCAGAAGGTGGAAGTTGTGGGGAAGTATTTGGCACTTG
The DNA here is from genome assembly GCF_054131305.1 of Coturnix japonica. Lineage (NCBI taxonomy): Eukaryota > Metazoa > Chordata > Aves > Galliformes > Phasianidae > Coturnix > Coturnix japonica. The sequence goes on along the minus strand of NC_140680.1, from coordinate 617,318 downwards.
TGGGGCAAGAGGTGGAACTTGTGGGGCAGGAGGTGGTCCTTGTGGGACGAGAGGTGGCACTTGTTGGGCAGGAGGTGGAACTTATGGGGCGTTACGTGGAAGTTGTGGGGCGGGAGGTGGCTCTTTTGAGGCAGGAGGTGGAACTTGTGAGCCAGAAGATGGAAGTTGTAGGGCGAGAGGTGGCTCTTGTGGGGCGGGAGGTGGCACTTGTGGGTCGGGAGGTGGCACTACTGGGGCAGGAGGTGGAAGTTGTGGAGTGGGAGGTGGAAGTTGTGGAGCGGGAGGTGGCACTTGTGGGGCGAAAGGTGGCATTTGTGGGGCAGGAGGTTGCACTTGTGGGGCAGGAGGTGGCACTTGTGGGGCGGAAATTGGAACTTGTTGGGAGGCAAGAGGTACTTGTGGGGCAGGAAGTTGCTCTTGTTGGGCAGGAGCTGGCACTTGTGGGGCAGGAGGTTGCACTTGTGGGTCAGGAGGATGAAGTTGGGCGGTCAGTGACACTTGTGGGGCAGGAGGTGGATTATTTTGGGGGGGAGGTGGCAGTGGTGTGGCAAAATGTGGCACTTGTGGGGCAGGAGCTGGCACTTCAGGGGAATGAGCTGGCACTTGTAGGGCAGGAGCTGGCACTTGTAAGGCAGGAGGTGGAACTTGTGGGGCGGGATGTGGCACTTGTGGGGTGGGAGGTGGCACTTGTGGGGCAGGAGGTGGCACTTGTGGGTCAGGATGAGGCTGTTGTTGGGCGGGAGGTGGGTCTTGTGTAACAAGAGGTGGAAATTGTGCGGTGGGATGTGGCACTTGTGGGGCAAGGGGTGGCACTTGTGGGGCGGGATGTGGCAGTTGTGGGGCAGATGATGACACCTGTGGGGCGGGAGGTGGATGTTTTGGGGAAGGAGGTTGAAGTTGTGGGGAGGGTGGTGGCACTTGTGGGGCGGGAGGTGGCACTAGTGGGGCAGGAGTTGGCACTTGTGGGCTGCGTCATAGCACTTGTTGGGCAGGGGTTGGCACTTGTGGGGCAGGAAATGTTACTTGTGGGGCAAGAAGTGGCTCTTGAAGGGCAGGAGGTGGCACTTGTGGGGCAGGAGTTAATTCTTGTGGATCTGGAGGTGGCACTTGTGGGCCTGGAGGTTGCACTTGTGAGGCGGGAGGTGGAAGTTGTGGGGCGGGTGGTGGCAGTTGTGGGGCTGGAGGTATCACTTGTGCGGCAGGAAGTGGCACTTGTGGAGCAGAAGGTGGCACTTGTGGGGAAGAGGTGACACTTGAGGGGCAGGAGCTGGCACTTGTGGGGCAGAAGTTGGCACATGTGGGTCGGGAGGTGGCACTTGTGGGGCAGGAGTTGGAACTTGTGGGGCGGGTTGTGGCACTTGTGGGTCGGGAGGTGGCACTTGTGGGGCGTGAGGTGGAAGTTGTGGGGCGGCAGGTGGCAATTGTGGGTCAGGAGGAGGCATTTGTGAGGCAGGAGGTGGATGACGTGGGGCAGGAGGTGGATGATGTGGGGCAGGAGGTGGCACTTTTGGGGAACTAGGTAGCACTTGTGGGGCAGGAAGTGGCACTTGTGGGGCAGGAGGTGGTACTTGTGTGGCAGGAGGATGCACTTGTGGGGCAGGAGGAGGGTGTTGTTGGGCGGGAAGTGGAAGTTGTGGGGCGGGAGGTGGCACTTGTGGGGAGGAGGTGGAACTTGTGGGGCGGGAGGTGGAAGTTGTGATGAAGGAGGTGGTACATGTGGGGCGGGAGTTGGAAGTTGTGATGCAGGAGGTGGTACATGTGGGGCGGGAGGTGGAAGTTGTGATGCAGGAGGTTGTACATGTGGGGCGGGAGGTGGAAGTTGTGATGCAGGAGGTGGTACATGTGGGGCGGGAGGTGGAAGTTGTGATGCAGGAGGTGGTACATGTGGGGCGGGAGGTGGAAGTTGTGATGCAGGAGGTGGTACATGTGGGGCGGGAGGTGGAAGTTGTGATGCAGGAGGTGGTACATGTGGGGCGGGATGTGGCACTCGTGAGCAGGGAGGTGGCACTTGTGGAACTTGTAGCAGGTGTAACTTGTCGGGCAGGAGGCGGCTCTTGTGGGGCTGGAGATTGATGTTGTGGGTCAGGAGGTGGCACTTGTGGGGTAGGAGGTGGCACTTGTGAGGCAGGAGGTGGCACTTGTGGGGCGGGAGGTGGAAGTTGTGAGGCAGGAGGTGGCACTTGGGCAGATTGTGTCACTTTTGGGCAGTGAGGTTGCACTTGTGGGGCAGGAGGTGAAAGTTGTGAGGCAGGAGGTGGCATTTGTAAGGAGGGAAGTAGCACTTGTGGGGCAGAAATTGGCACTTATGGAGCAGGAGGTGGCACTTGTGGTGCGGGAGGTGGCACTGATGGGGCAGGAATTTGAGCTTTTGGGGCAGGAGATGGCACTTGTGGGGCGTAAGGTGGAACTTATGGGGCAGGAGGTGGAACTTGTGGAGCAGGAGGTGGCACTTGTGGGGCGGGAGGTTGGAGTTGTTGGGCAGAAGGTGGCATTTGTGTGGCAGGAGTTGGCAATTGTGGGGCACGAGTTGGAAATTGTTGGGCAGGAGGTGGAAGTTTTGGGGCAGGGTTTGGCAGTTGTAGGGCGGGAGGTGGCACTTGTGGGCCAGGAGGTGGAAGTTGTAGGGCGGGAGGTGGCACTTGTGGGGCGGGAGGTGGCACTTGTGGGCCAGGAGTTGGAAGTTGTAGGGCAGGAGGTGGCACTTGTGGGGCGGGAGGTGGCACTTGTGGGCCAGGAGGTGGAAGTTGTATGGCAGGAGGTGGCACTTGTGGGGCGGGAGGTGGAAGTTTGTCAGTCAGTGACACTTGTGGGGCAGGAGTTGGATTATTTGGAGGGGAGGAGGCAGTGGTGTGGACAAATGTGGCACTTGTGGGGCATGAACTGGCACTTGTGGGGCAGGAATTGGCACTTGGGGGCAGGAGGATGTCTTTGTCGGTCAGGAGGTGGCACTTTTTTAGAAGTGGATGACGTAGTGCAGGAGCTGGAACTTGTGAAGCATGAGCTGGCACATGTGGGGCAGGAATTGGCACTTGTGGGGCAGGTGGTGGCACTTGTTGGGTGGGAGGTGGACGATGTGGGGCAGGAGGTGGCACTTGTGGAGCAGGAGGTGGAAGTTGCATTGCAGGATTTGGCATTTGTGGGTTGGGAGTTGGCACTTGTGGGGCATGAGGTGGAATTTGTGGGGTGGTAGGTGGAACATGTGGGGCAGGAGCTGGCAGTTGTGGGGCAGGATGTGGCACACGTTGCCAGGAGTCGGCACTTGTGTGGCGGGATGTTGAAGTTGTGGGGCGGGAGGTGGCACTCTTGGAACAGGTATTGTCACTTGTGGGGGAGGAGGTGGATGATGTGGGGCAGGAGGCTGTCTTTGTGGGGCATGAGCTGGCACTTGTGGGGCAGGAATTGGCACTTGTGGGGCATGAGCTGGCACTTGTAGGGCAGGAGGCTGTCTTTGTGGGGTTAGAGGTGGCACTTGTGGGGCAGGAAGTTGATGATTTGGGGCATGAGGTGGCATTTGTGAAGCATGAGCTGGCACTTGTGAAGCAGGAATTGGCACTTTTGGGGCAGGAGGTGGAACTTGTGGGGTGGGAGGTGGAATTTGTGGGGGGGGAAATGGCACTTGTGGGGCAGGAAATGGCACCAGTGGGGTAGGATTTGGAACCTGTGGGGTAAGAAATGGCACTTGTTGGGCAGGAGGTGGCACTTGTGGGGCGGAAGTGGAACTTGTTTGTCATGTGGCCACAATTGTTGGGCGGGAGGTGGCAGTTGTGGGGCAGGAGGTGGAAGGTGTTGGGGCAGGAGGTGGCACTTGTGGGGCAGGAGGTGGCACTTGTGGGGCAGGAGGTGGAAGTTGAAGGACAGGACCTTGCACTTGTGGGGCATGAACTGGCACTTGTTGGGCAGGAGGTGGCACTTGTGGGGCGGAAGTGGAACTTGTAAAACAGGAGGTGGAAATTGTGGGGCTGTAGGTGTAACTTGTGGTGCAGGAAGTGGAACTTCTGGGGCAGGAGGTGGCGATAGAGGGTCAGGAAGTGGCACTTTTGGGGCAGGATGTGGATGATGAGGGGCAGGAGCTGGCAATTGTGAAGCATGAGCTGGCACTTGTGGGGCTGGAATTGGCACTTGTGGGGCGGGAGTTGGCACTTATGGGGCGGGAGTTGGCACTTGTGGGGCGGGAGTTAGAACTTGTGGGGCGGGATGTGGAACTGGCGGGGCAGGAGGTGGCACTTGTGGGTCGGGAGGTGGCACTAGTGGGGCAGGAGGTGGCACTTGTTGGGCAGGAGTTGGCACTTGTGAGGCAGGCGGTGTCAGTTGTTTGGCGGGAGTTCGCACTTGTGGGTCGCAAGGTGGAAGTTGTGGGGCAGGAGGTGGCACTTGTGGGTCGGGATGTGGAAGTTGTGAAGCAGGAGGTGGCACTTGTGGGGAAGGAGGAGGCACTTGTATGGCAGGAATTGGAACTTGTGGTGTGGGATGGGGTACTTGTGGGGAAGGAATTGGCTCTTATGGGGCGGGATGTGGCACTTGTGGGGCAGGAGGTGGATGATGTTAGGCTGGAGCTGGCGCTTGTGAAGCATGTGCTGGCACTTGTGGGGCAGGAATTGGCACTTGTTGTGCAGGAGGTGGCACTTATGGGTTTGGAGGTGGATGATGTGCGGCAGGAGGTGACACTTGTGGGTCGGGAGGTGGCACTTCTGGGGCAGGAGGTGGAAGTTGTGGGGCAGGATTTGGTACTTGGGGGCTGGAGTTGGCACTTGTGGGGCTGGAGTTGGCACTTGTGGGGCGGGAGGTGGCACTAGTGGGGCAGGAGGTGGCACTTGTGGGGAGCGATGTGGCACTTGTGGGCGGGAGGTGGAATTTGTGGAGAGGGAGGTGGCACTTATGGGGCGGGAGCTGGAACTTGTGGGGCGAGAGGTGGCAGATGTGGAGCAGGAGCTGGCACTTTCGGGGCAGGAGCTGGCACTTGCACGGCAGGAGGTGGCACTTGTGGGTCGGGATGTTGCACTTGTGGGGCAGGAGTTGGATGATGTGGAGCCGGAAATGGTATTTGTAGGGCACAGGTGGATGTTGTGGGGCAGGATTTGGCACTTATGGGGCTGGAGGTTACACTTGTGGGGCAGAAGGTGGAACTTGTGCGACAGGAGATGGCACTTCTGGGGCAGGAGGTGGAAGTTGTGGGGCAGGATTTGGTACTTGTGGGGTGGGAGATGGCACTTGTGGGGCTGGAGGTGGCACTTGTGGGATGGTAGGTGGAACTTGTGGGGCAAGACTTGGAACTTGTGGTGCAGGAGATATCACACGTTGGGCAGGAGTTGGCACTTCTGTGGCGGGAGGCTGAAGTTGTGGGGTGGGAGGTGGCACCTGTTGGGCATGTAGTGGCACTTGTGGGGTGGGATTTTTCACTTGTTTGTCATGTGGCCACAATTGTTGGGAGGGAGGTGGCACTTGTGGGGCAGGAGGTGGCACTTTTGGGGAGGGATGTGGCACTTGTGGGGCTGGAGGTGGCACTTGTATGGAGGGATGTTGAAGTTGTGGGGCGGGAGGTGGCACTTGTGGGGCTGGAACTGGCTCTTGTGTAGCAGGAGGTGGAAGTTGTAGGGCAGGAAATGGCACTTGTGGGGCAGGAGGTGGATGATCAGGGGCAGGAGCTGGCACTTGTGAAGCATGAGCTGGCACTTGTGGGGCAGGAATTGGCACTTGTGGGACAGGTGGTGGCACTTGTTGGGTGGGAGGTGGATGATGTGGGGCAGGAGGTGGCACTTGTGGAGCAGGATGTGGACGTTGCGTGGCGGAATTAGGCACTTGTGGGGTGGGAGGTGGAACTTATGGGGCAGGAGGTCGAATTTGTGGCGTGGTAGGTGGCACTTGTGGGGCAGGAGCTGGCACTTGTGGGGAGGGATGTGGCACTTGTGGGGCAGGAGTTGGCACTTGTGGGGCTGGAGGTGGCACTTGTGGGGCAGGAGGTGGATGATGTGGGGCAGGAGTTGACACTTGTGGAGCAGGAGGAAAAATTTGCGGGGCAGGATTTGGCACTTGTGGGGCAGGATGTGGCACACGTTGGGCAGGAGTTGGCTCTTGTATGGCGGGATGTTGAAGTTGTGGGGCGGGAGGTGGCATTTGTGGGGCTGGAACTGGCTCTTGTGGGGCAGGAGGTGGCACTTGTGGGGCAAGAAATGGCACTTGTGGGGCAGGAGTTGGCACTTGTGGGTCAGGTGGTGGCACTTGTGGTGTGGGAGGTGGCACTTGTGGAATTGGAGTTGGCACTAGTGCGGCAGAAGGTGGAAGTTGTGGGGAAGTATTTGGCACTTGTGGGGCAAGAGGTGGAACTTGTGGGGCAGGAGGTGGTCCTTGTGGGACGAGAGGTGGCACTTGTTGGGCAGGAGGTGGAACTTATGGGGCGTTACGTGGAAGTTGTGGGGCGGGAGGTGGCACCTGTGTAAATGGAGATGGCACTAGTGCGGCAGGTAGTGGCACTTGTGGGGCGGTATATGGAACTTATGGGGCAGGAGTTGACACATTTGGGGCAGGAGGTGGAAGTTGTGGGGCTGGACGTGGCACTTGTGGGGCGGGAGTTGGCATTTTGGGGAGGGTGGTGGCACTTGTTGGGCAGGAGGTGGCACTTGTGGGGCAGGAGGTGGCACTTGTGGGGCAGGAGGTGGTCCTTGTGGGACGAGAGGTGGCACTTGTTGGGCAGGAGGTGGAACTTATGGGGCGTTACGTGGAAGTTGTGGGGCGGGAGGTGGCTCTTTTGAGGCAGGAGGTGGAACTTGTGAGCCAGAAGATGGAAGTTGTAGGGCGGGAGGTGGCTCTTGTGGGGCGGGAGGTGGCACTTGTGGGTCGGGAGGTGGCACTACTGGGGCAGGAGGTGGAAGTTGTGGAGTGGGAGGCGGAAGTTGTGGAGCGGGAGGTGGCACTTGTGGGGCGAAAGGTGGCATTTGTGGGGCAGGAGGTTGCACTTGTGGGGCAGGAGGTGGCACTTGTGGGGCGGAAATTGGAACTTGTTGGGAGGCAAGAGGTACTTGTGGGGCAGGAAGTTGCTCTTGTTGGGCAGGAGCTGGCACTTGTGGGGCAGGAGTTTGCACTTGTGGGTCAGGAGGATGAAGTTGGGCGGTCAGTGACACTTGTGGGGCAGGAGGTGGATTATTTTGGGGGGGAGGTGGCAGTGGTGTGGCAAAATGTGGCACTTGTGGGGCAGGAGCTGGCACTTCAGGGGAATGAGCTGGCACTTGTAGGGCAGGAGCTGGCACTTGTAAGGCAGGAGGTGGAACTTGTGGGGCGGGATGTGGCACTTGTGGGGTGGGAGGTGGCACTTGTGGGGCAGGAGGTGGCACTTGTGGGTCAGGATGAGGCTGTTGTTGGGCGGGAGGTGGGTCTTGTGTAACAAGAGTTGGAAATTGTGCGGTGGGATGTGGCACTTGTGGGGCAAGGGGTGGCACTTGTGGGGCGGGATGTGGCAGTTGTGGGGCAGATGATGACACCTGTGGGGCGGGAGGTGGATGTTTTGGGGAAGGAGGTTGAAGTTGTGGGGAGGGTGGTGGCACTTGTGGGGCGGGAGGTGGCACTAGTGGGGCAGGAGTTGGCACTTGTGGGCTGGGTCATAGCACTTGTTGGGCAGGGGTTGGCACTTGTGGAGCAGGAAATGTTACTTGTGGGGCAAGAAGTGGCTCTTGAAGGGCAGGAGGTGGCACTTGTGGGGCAGGAGTTGGATTTGTGGGGCGGGTTGTGGCACTTGTGGGGCAGGAGGAGGCACTTGTGGGGCAGGAGGAGGCACTTGTGGGTCGGGAGGTGGCACTTTTAAGGCGGGAGGTGGCACTTGTGGGGCGGGAAATGGAACTTGTGGGGCAGCACGTGGCACTAGTTGAGCAGGAGGTGGAAATTGTGGGGCGGGAGGTGAATGATATGAGGCAGGAGGTAGCGGTTGTGGGGCAGGAGGTGGTACTTATGGGGCAGGAGATGGTATTTGTTGTGCAGTAGGTGGCACTTGTGGAGTGGGAGATGGAAGTTGTGGGGCAGGAGGTGGCAATTGTGGGCCGGGAGCTGGCACTATTGGGGCGGGAGCTGGAAGTTGTGGGGCGAGAGGTGGCACTTGTGGTGCAGGAGGTGGTACTTGTGGGGCGGTTGGTGGATGATATGGGGCAGGAGTTGGCACTTGTGGGGCAAGGGTTGGCACTTGTGGGGTGGGAGGAGGCACTTGTGGGGCGGGGGGTGGCAATTGCAGGGTGGGAAGTGGCAGTTGTGGGGCAGTAGGTTGAAGGTTTGGGGCAGGAGGTGGCACTTGTGGGGTGGAAGGTAAGAAGATTTGGGGTGTGACGTGGAAGTAGTGGGGCGGGAGGTGGCACTTGTGGGGCAGGAGGTGGCACTTGTGTGGCAGGAGGTGGCACTTGTGTGGCAGGAGGAGGCACTTGTGGGGCAGGAGGAGGCTGTTGTTGGGCGGGAAGTGGAAGTTGTGGGGTGGGAGGTGGCACTTGTGGGGCTGGATGTTAAAGTTGTGTGGCAGGATTTGACACTTCTGGGGCTGCAGGTGGCACTTGTGGGGTGGGTGGTAGAACTTGTGGGGGGTGAGGTGTAACTTGTGGAGCGGGAGGTGACAACTGTGGGACAGGAGGAGGCACTTGTGGGTCGGGAGGTGGCACTTTTAAGGCGGGAGGTGGCAGTTGTGGGGCGGGAGGTGGAAGTTGTGCGGCACGATTTAGCACTTGTGTGGCTGGAGGCGGCACTTGTGGGGCGGGAGGTGGCACTTGTGGGGCGGGAAATGGAACTTGTGGGGCAGCACGTGGCACTAGTTGAGCAGGAGGTGGAAATTGTGGGGCGGGAGGTGAATGATATGAGGCAGGAGGTAGCGGTTGTGGGGCAGGAGGTGGCACTTATGGGGCAGGAGATGGTATTTGTTGTGCAGTAGGTGGCACTTGTGGAGTGGGAGATGGAAGTTGTGGGGCGGGAGGTTGCACTTGTGGGGCGGGAGGTGGCACTTGTGGGGAGGAGGTGGAACTTGTGGGGCGGGAGGTGGAAGTTGTGATGCAGGAGGTGGTACATGTGGGGCGGGAGGTGGAAGTTGTGATGCAGGAGGTAGCACTTGTAGGGCAGGAGGTGGTACATGTGGGGCGGGATGTTGAAGTTGTGATGCAGGAGGTGGAAGTTGTGGTCCGGGAGGTGGAAGTTGTAGGGCGGGAGGTGGCACTTGTGGGCCAGGAGTTGGAAGTTGAGTGACGGGAGGTGGCACTTGTGGGGCAGGTTGTGGAAGTTGTGGGGCGGGAGGTTGCACTAGTGAGACAGGAGGTGGCACTTGTGGGGCGGGAGGTGGAAGTTGTGAGGCAGGAGGTGGCACTTGGGCAGATTGTGTAACTGGTGGGCAGGGAGGTTGCACTTGTGGGGCAGGAGGTGAAAGTTGTGGGGCAGGAGGTGGCATTTGTAAGGCGGGAAGTGGCACTTGTGGGGCAGAAATTGGCACTTATGGGGCAGGAGGTGGCACTTGTGGTGCGGGAGGTGGCACTGATGGGGCAGGAAATTGAGCTTTTGGGGCAGGAGATGGCACTTGTGGGGCGTAAGGTGGAACTTATGGGGCAGGAGGTGGAACTTGTGGAGCAGGAGGTGGTACTTGTGGGGCGGGAGGTTGGAGTTGTTGGGCAGGAGGTGGCATTTTGAGGCAGAAGGTGGCATTTGTGTGGCAGGAGGTGGCAATTTTGGGGCACGAGTTGGAAATTGTTGGGCAGGAGGTGGAAGTTTTGGGGCAGGGTTTGGCAGTTGTAGGGCGGGAGGTGGCACTTGTGGGGCAGGAGGTGGAAGTTGTAGGGCAGGAGGTGGCACTTGTGGGCCAGGAGGTTGAAGTTGTAGGGCAGGAGCTGGCACTTGTGGGGCAGGAGGTGGCACTTGTTGGATGGGAGGTGGTTGATATGGGGAAGGAGGTGGCAATTGTGCGGTTCGAGGTGGCACTTGTGGAGCAGGAGATGGAAGTTGCGGGGCAGGAGTTGGCACTTGTGGGCCGGGAGGTGGCACTTGTGGGGCAAAATGCAACATTTGTGGGGCAGGAGTTATAACTTGTGGGGCAGGAGCTGGAAGTTGTGGAACAGAAGGTGGCACTTGTGGGGCGGGTGGTGGCACTTGTGGGCAGGATGTGGCACTTGTGGGGCGGGAGGTGGGACTTGTGGGGCCAGAGGTTGAGGTTGTGGTTCGGGAGGTGGCACTTGTGGAGCAGGAGCCTACACTTGTGGGGCAGAATGTGGCACTTGTAAGGCAGGACGTTGAAATTGTGGAGCAGGTTGTGGCACTTGTGGGGCAGGAGGTGGAAATTGTGGGGCAGGAGGTGGTAATGGTGGGGCAGGAGGTCGCACTTGTGGGCCAGGAGTTGGAAGTTGTGGGGTGGGAGAATGAAGTTGTGGGGCGGGATGTGGAAGTTGTGAGGCAGGAGGTGGAAGTTGTGGTGCGGGAGGTGGAAGTTGTAGGGCGGGAGGTGGCACTTGTGGGGCGGGATTTGGAAGTTGAGTGACGGGAGGTGGCACTTGTGGGGCAGGTTGTGGAAGTTGTGGGGCGGGAGGTTGCACTAGTGAGACAGGAGGTGGCACTTGTGGGGCGGGAGGTGGAATTTGTGAGGCAGGAGGTGGCACTTGGGCAGATTGTGTCACTGGTGGGCAGGGAGGTTGCACTTGTGGGGCAGGAGGTGAAAGTTGTGGGACAGGAGGTGGCATTTGTAAGGCGGGAAGTGGCACTTGTGGGGCAGAAATTGGCACTTATGGGGCAGGAGGTGGCACTTGTGGTGCGGGAGGTGGCACTGATGGAGCAGGAAATTGAGCTTTTGGGGCAGGAGATGGCACTTGTGGGGCGTAAGGTGGAACTTATGGGGCGAAGGTGGAACTTGTGGAACAGGAGGTGGTACTTGTGGGGCGGGAGGTTGGAGTTGTTGGGCAGGAGGTGGCATTTTGAGGCAGAAGGTGGCATTTGTGTGGCAGGAGGTGGCAATTGTGGGTCACGAGTTGGAAATTGTTGGGCAGGAGGTGGAAGTTTTGGGGCAGGGTTTGGCAGTTGTAGGGCGGGAGGTGGCACTTGTGGGGCAGGAAATGGAGCTTTTAGGGCAGGAGGTGGAACTTGTGCTGAAGGAGGTGGTACTTGTTGGGCGGAAATTGGAACTTGTTGGGAGGGAAGAGGTACTTGTGGGGCAGGAAGTGGCTCTTGTGGGGCAGGAGCTGGCACTTGTGGGGCAGGAGCTGGCACTTGTGGGGCAGGAGGAGGAAGTTGGTCAGTCAATGACACTTGTGGGGCAGGAGGTGGATTATTTGTGGGGGAGGAGGCAGTGGTGTGGACAAATGTGTCACTTCAGGGGAATGAGCTGGAACTTGTGTGGCAGAATTTGGCACTTATGGGGCAGGAGGATGTCTTTGTCGGTCAGGAGGTGGCACTTGTGAGCAGGAAGTGGATGACGTAGTGCTGGAGCTGGCACTTGTGAAGCATGAGCTGGCACATGTGGGGCAGGAATTGGCACTTGTGGGGCAGGTGGTGGCACTTGTTGGGTGGGAGGTGGACGATGTGGGGCAGGAGGTGGCACTTGTGGAGCAGGAGGTGGAAGTTGCATTGCAGGATTTGGCATTTGTGGGTTGGGAGTTGGCACTTGTGGGGCATGAGGTGGAATTTGTGGGGTGGTAGGTGGAACATGTGGGGCAGGAGCTGGCACTTGTGGGGCAGGATGTGGCACACGTTGCCAGGAGTCGGCACTTGTGTGGCGGGATGTTGAAGTTGTGGGGCGGGAGGTGGCACTTGTGGAACAGGTATTGTCACTTGTGGGGGAGGAGGTGGATGATGTGGGGCAGGAGGCTGTCTTTGTGGGGCAGGAGCTGGCACTTGTGAAGCATGAGCTGGCACTTGTGGGGCAGGAGCTGGACTTGCAGGGTGACAGGTGGAACTGGCGGGGCAGGAGGTGGCACTTGTGGGGCAGGTGTTGGCACTTGTGGGGCAGGTGTTGGCACTTGTGGGGCAGGAGGTGGATGATGTGGGGCAGGAGGTGGCACCTGTGGGGCAAGAGGTGGCACTTGTGGGGCAAAATGCAACACTTGTGGGGCAGGAGTTATAACTTGTGGGGCAGGAGGTGGTAGTTGTGGAACAGAAGGTGGCACTTGTGGGGCGGGTGGTGGCACTTCTGGGGCGGGATGTGGCACTTGTGGGGCGGGAGGTGGGACTTGTGGGGCCAGAGGTTGAGGTTGTGGTTCGGGAGGTGGCACTTGTGGAGCAGGAGCCTACACTTGTGGGGCAGAATGTGGCACTTGTAAGGCAGGACGTTGAAATTGTGGAGCAGGTTGTGGCACTTGTGGGGCAGGAGGTGGAAATTGTGGGGCAGGAGGTGGTAATGGTGGGGCAGGGTGTCGCACTTGTGGGCCAGGAGTTGGAAGTTGTGGGGCGGGAGAATGTGGAACTTGTGAGGCAGGAGGTGGAAGTTGTGGTGCGGGAGGTGGAAGTTGTAGGGCGGGAGGTGGCACTTGTGGGGCGGGAGTTGGAAGTTGAATGACGGGAGGTGGCACTTGTGGGGCAGGTTGTGGAAGTTGTGGGGCGGGAGGTTGCACTTGTGAGACAGGAGGTGAAAGTTGTGGGGCAGGAGGTGGCACCTGTGGGGCAAGAGGTGGCACTTGTGGGGCAAAATGCAACACTTGTGGGGCAGGAGTTATAACTTGTGGGGCAGGAGGTGGTAGTTGTGGAACAGAAGGTGGCACTTGTGGGGCGGGTGGTGGCACTTCTGGGGCGGGATGTGGCACTTGTGGGGCGGGAGGTGGGACTTGTGGGGCCAGAGGTTGAGGTTGTGGTTCGGGAGGTGGCACTTGTGGAGCAGGAGCCTACACTTGTGGGGCAGAATGTGGCACTTGTAAGGCAGGACGTTGAAATTGTGGAGCAGGTTGTGGCACTTGTGGGGCAGGAGGTGGAAATTGTGGGGCAGGAGGTGGTAATGGTGGGGCAGGGTGTCGCACTTGTGGGCCAGGAGTTGGAAGTTGTGGGGCGGGAGAATGTGGAACTTGTGAGGCAGGAGGTGGAAGTTGTGGTGCGGGAGGTGGAAGTTGTAGGGCGGGAGGTGGCACTTGTGGGGCGGGAGTTGGAAGTTGAGTGACGGGAGGTGGCACTTGTGGGGCAGGTTGTGGAAGTTGTGGGGCGGGAGGTTGCACTTGTGAGACAGGAGGTGAAAGTTGTGGGGCAGGAGGTGGCATTTGTAAGGCGGGAAGTGGCACGTGTGGGGCAGAAATTGGCACTTATGGGGCAGGAGGTGGCACTTGTGGTGCGGGAGGTAGCACTGATGGGGCAGGAAATTGAGCTTTTGGGGCAGGAGATGGCACTTGTGGGGCGTAAGGTGGAACTTATGGGGCAGGAGGTGGAACTTGTGGAGCAGGAGGTGGTACTTGTGGGGCGGGAGGTTGGAGTTGTTGGGCAGGAGGTGGCATTTGTGTGGCAGGAGGTGGCAATTGTGGGGCACGATTTGGAAATTGTTGGGCAGGAGGTGGAAGTTTTGGGGCAGGGTTTGGCAGTTGTAGGGCGGGAAGTGGCAGTTGTAGGGCGGGAGGTGGCACTTCTGGGGCAGGAAATGGAGCTTTTAGGGCAGGAGGTGGAACTTGTGCGGCGGGAGGTGGAACTTGTGCAGAAGGAGGTGGTACTTGTTTGGTGGAAATTGGAAATTGTTGGGAGGGAAGAGGTACTTGTGGGGCAGGAAGTGGCTCTTGTCGGGCAGGAGCTGGCACTTGTGGGTCAGGAGGTGGCACTTGTGGGTCAGGAGGAGGAAGTTGGTCAGTCAGTGACACTTGTGGGGTAGGAGGTGGATTATTTGGGGGGGAGGAGGCAGTGGTGTGGAATAATGTGGCACTTGTGGGGCATGAACTGGCACTTATGGGGCAGGAGGATGTCTTTGTCGGTCAGGAGGTGGCACTTGTGAGCAGGAAGTGGATGATGTAGTGCAGGAGCTGGCACTTGTGAAGCATGAGCTGGCACTTGTGGGGCAGGAATTGGCACTTGTGGGGCAGGTGGTGGCACTTGTTGGGTGGGAGGTGGACGATGTGGGGCAGGAGGTGGCAATTGTGGAGCAGGAGGTGGAAGTTGCATTGCAGGATTTGGCATTTGTGGGTTGGGAGTTGGCACTTGTGGGGCATGAGGTGGAATTTGTGGGGTGGTAGGTGGAACATGTGGGGCAGGAGCTGGCACTTGTGGGGCAGGATGTGGCACACGTTGCCAGGAGTCGGCACTTGTGTGGCGGGATGTTGAAGTTGTGGGGCGGGAGGTGGCACTTGTGGAACAGGTATTGTCACTTGTGGGGGAGGAGGTGGATGATGTGGGGCAGGAGGTGGCCCCTGTGGGGCAAGAGGTGGCACTTGTGGGGCATGAGCTGGCACTTGTGGGGCAGGAAGTTGATGATGTGGGGCATGAGCTGGCATTTGTGAAGCATGAGCTGGCACTTGTGAAGCAGGAATTGGCACTTGTGGGGCAGGAGGTGGAACTTGTGGGGTGGGAGGTGGAATTTGTGGGGTGGGAGGTGAAACTTGTAAGGCAGGAGTTGGCACATGTGGGGGGGGAAATGGCACTTGTGGGGCAGGAAATGGCACCAGTGGGGTAGGATTTGGAACCTGTGGGGTAAGAAATGGCACTTGTTGGGCAGGAGGTGACACTTGTGGGGCGGAAGTGGAACTTGTTTGTCATGTGGCCACAATTGTTGGGTGGGAGGTGGCACTTATGGGTCAGGAGGTGGCAATTGTGGGGCGGGAGGTGGAAGTTGTGGGGCGGGAGGTGGCACCTGTGGGGCTTGAGGTGGATCTTTTTGTGCAGGAGGTGGCGCTTGTGGGGCTGGAGTTGGATGATGTGGAGCCGGAAATTTGTAGGGCACAGGTGGATGTTGTGGGGCATGATTAGGCACTTATGGGGCTGGAGGTGGCACTTGTGGGGCGGAAGTGGAACTTGTAAGACAGGAGGTGGAAATTGTTGTAGTGGGAGTTGGAAGTTGTGAGGCAGGAGGTGGCACTTGTGGGGCGGGAGATGTAACTTGAGGGGCAGGAGGTGGCACTTGTGGGGTGGGAGGTAGATGATGTGGGGCAGGAGGTGGCACTTGTGGGGCAGGAGGTGGCAATTGTGGGGCGGGAGGTGGATGATTTGGGGCAGGAGGTGGCACTTGTGGGGCGGAAATTGGAACTTGTTTGGAGGGAAGAGGTACTTGTGGGGCAGGAAGTGGCTCTTGTGGGGCAGGAGCTGGCACATGTGGGTCAGGAGGAGGAAGTTGGTCAGTCAGTGACACTTGTGGGGCAGGAGGTGGATTATTTGGGGGGGGAGGTGGCAGTGGTGTGGACAAATGTGACACTTGTGGGGCAGGAATTGGCACTTGTGGGGCAGGTGGTGGCACTTGTTGGGTGGGAGGTGGACGATGTGGGGCAGGAGGTTGCACTTTTGGGGCAGGAGGTGGCACTTGCGGGGTGGAAATTGGAACTTGTTGGGAGGGAAGAGGTACTTGTGGGGCAGAAGGTGGATGATGTGGGGCAGGAGCTGGCAATTGTGAAGCATGAGCTGGCACTTTTGGGGCAGGAATTGTCAGTTGTGCGGCAGGAGCTGGCACTTGTGGGGCAGGATGTGGCACACGTTGCCAGGAGTCGGCACTTGTGTGGCGGGATGTTGAAGTTGTGGGGCGGGAGGTGGCACTTGTGGAACAGGTATTGTCACTTGTGGGGGAGGAGGTGGATGATGTGGGGCAGGAGGTGGCACATGTGGGGCAAGAGGTGGCACTTGTGGGGCATGAGCTGGCACTTGTGGGGCAGGAAGTTGATGATGTGGGGCATGAGCTGGCATTTGTGAAGCATGAGCTGGCACTTGTGAAGCAGGAATTGGCACTTGTGGGGCAGGAGGTGGAACTTGTGGGGTGGGAGGTGGAATTTGTGGGGTGGTAGGTGAAACTTGTAAGGCAGGAGTTGGCACATGTGGGGGGGGATATGGCACTTGTGGGGCAGGAAATGGCACCAGTGGGGTAGGATTTGGAACCTGTGGGGTAAGAAATGGCACTTGTTGGGCAGGAGATGGCACTTGTGGGGCGGAAGTGGAACTTGTTTGTCATGTGGCCACAATTGTTGGGTGGGAGGTGGCAGTTGTGGGGCAGGAGGTGGCAATTCTGGGCGGGAGGTGGATGATGTGGGGCAGGAGGTGGCACTTGTGGGGCGGAAATTGGAACTTGTTGGGAGGGAAGAGGTACTTGTCGGGCAGGAAGTGGCTCTTGTGGGGCAGGAGCTGGCACATGTGGGTCAGGAGGAGGAAGTTGGTCAGTCAGTGACACTTGTGGGGCAGGAGATGGATTATTTCGGGGGGGAGGTGGCAGTGGTGTGGACAAATGTGGCACTTGTGGGGCATGAACTGCCACTTGTGGGGCAGGAATTGGCACATGTGGGGCAGGTGGTGGCACTTGTTGGGTGGGAGGTGGACGATGTGGGGCAGGATGTTGCACTTTTGGGGCAGGAGGTGGCACTTGTGGGGTGGAAATTGGAACTTGTTGGGAGGGAAGAGGTACTTGTGGGGCAGGAAGTGGGTCTTGTCGGGCAGGAGCTGGCACTTGTGGGGCAGGAGGTTGCACTTGTGGGTCAGGAGGAGGAAGTTGGTCAGTCAGTGACACTTGTGGGGCAGGAGGTGGATTATTTGTGGGGGAGGAGGCAGTGGTGTGGACAAATGTGGCACTTGTGGGGCAGGAATTGGCACTTGTGGGGCAGGAATTGGCACTTGTGGGGCAGGAGGATGTCTTTGTCGGTCAGGAGGTGGCACTTGTGGGGCAGGAAGTGGATGACGTAGTGCAGGAGCTGGCACTTGTGAAGCATGAGCTGGCACATGTGGGGCAGGAAGTTGATGATGTGGGGCATGAGCTGGCATTTGTGAAGCATGAGCTGGCACTTGTGAAGCAGGAATTGGCACTTTTGGGGCAGGAGGTGGAACTTGTGGGGTGGGAGGTGGAATTTGTGGGGTGGTAGGTGAAACTTGTAAGGCAGGAGTTGGCACATGTGGGGGGGGAAATGGCACTTGTGGGGCAGGAAATGGCACCAGTGGGGTAGGATTTGGAACCTGTGGGGTAAGAAATGGCACTTGTTGGGCAGGAGGTGGCACTTGTGGGGCGGAAGTGGAACTTGTTTGTCATGTGGCCACAATTGTTGGGCGGGAGGTGGCAGTTGTGGGGCGGGAGGTGGCACTTGTGGGGCAGGAGGTGGCACTTGTGGGGCAGGAGGTGGCACTTGTGGGGCAGGAGGTGGCACTTGTGAGGCGGAAATTGGAACTTGTTGGGAGGGAAGAGGTACTTGTGGGGCAGGAAGTGGCTCTTTTCGGGCAGGAGCTGGCACTTGTGGGGCAGGAGGTTGCACTTGTGGGTCAGGAGGATGAAGTTGCGGTCAGTGACACTTGTGGGGCAGGAGGTGGATTATTTGGGAAGGGAGGTGGCAGTGGTGTGGTAAAATGTGGCACTTGTGGGGCAGGAGCTGGCACATCAGGGGAATGAGCTGGCACTTGTAGGGCAGGAATTGGAACTTGTGGGGAAGGAGGTGGATGATGTGGGGAAGGAGGTGGTCGTTGTGGGGCAGGAGGTGGAAGTTGAAGGACAGGAGGTGGAAGTTGAAGGACAGGACCTTGCACTTGTGGGGCATGAACTGGCACTTGTTGGGCAGGAGGTGGCACTTGTGGGGCGGAAGTGGAACTTGTAAAACAGGAGGTGGAAATTGTGGGGCTGTAGGTGTGACTTGTGGTGCAGGAAGTGGAACTTCTGGGGCAGGAGGTGGCGATAGAGGGGCAGGAAGTGGCACTTTTGGGGCGGGAGTTGGCACTTGTGGGGCGGGAGGCTGCACTAATATGGCAGGAGGTGGCATTGTGGGGAGGGAGGTGGCAGGTTTTGGGCAGGAGGTGGCACTTGTGGGGCAGGAGGTGGATGATGAGGGGCAGGAGCTGGCACTTGTGATGCATGAGCTGGCACTTGTGGGGCGGGAGTTGGCACTTGTGGGGCGGGAGTTGGCACTTGTGGGGCGGGAGGTGGCACTTGTGGGGCGGGAGGTGGCACTTGTGGGGAGCGATGTGGCAATTGTGGGCGGGAGGCTGAATTTGTGGAGAGGGAGGTGGCACTTATGGGGCGGGAGGTGGCACTAGTGGGGCGAGAGGTGGCACATGTGGGGCAGGAGCTGGCACTTGCACGGCAGGAGGTGGAACTGGCGGGGCAGGAGGTGGCACTTGTGGGTCGGGAGGTGGCACTAGTGGGGCAGGAGGTGGCACTTGTTGGGCAGGAGTTGGCACTTGTGAGGCAGGAGGTGTCAGTTGTTTGGCGGGAGTTCGCACTTGTGGGTCGCAAGGTGGAAGTTGTGGGGCAGGAGGTGGCACTTGTGGGTCGGGAGGTGGAAGTTGTGAAGCAGGAGGTGGCACTTGTGGGGAAGGAGGAGGCACTTGTATGGCAGGAATTGGAACTTGTGGTGTGGGATGGGGTACTTGTGGGGAAGGAAGTGGCTCTTGTGGGGCGGGATGTGGCACTTGTGGGGCAGGAGGTGGATGATGTTAGGCTGGAGCTGGCGCTTGTGAAGCATGTGCTGGCACTTGTGGGGCAGGAATTGGCACTTGTTGTGCAGGAGGTGGCACTTATGGGTTTGGAGGTGGATGATGTGCGGCAGGAGGTGACACATGTGGGGCAGGAGATGACACTTCTGGGGCAGGAGGTGGAAGTTGCGGGGCAGGATTTGGCACTTGTGGGGCAGGATGTGGCACTTGTATGGCGGGATGTTGAAGTTGTGGGGCGGGAGGTGGCATTTGTGGGGCTGGAACTGGCTCTTGTGGGGCAGGAGGTGGAAGTTGTAGGGCAGGAAATGGCACTTGTGGGGCAGGAGGTGGCACTTGTGGGGCAAGAAATGGCACTTGTGGGGCAGGAGTTGGCACTTGTGGGTCAGGTGGTGGCACTTGTTGTGTGGGAGGTGGCACTTGTGGAATTGGAGTTGGCACTAGTGCGGCAGAAGGTGGAAGTTGTGGGGAAGTATTTGGCACTTGTGGGGCAAGAGGTGGCACTTGTGGGGCAGGAGGTGGTCCTTGTGGGACGAGAGGTGGCACTTGTTGGGCAGGAGGTGGAACTTATGGGGCGTTACGTGGAAGTTGTGGGGCGGGAGGTGGCACCTGTGGAAATGGAGATGGCACTAGTGGGGCAGGTAGTGGCACTTGTGGGGCGGGATATGGAACTTATGGGGCAGGAGTTGACACTTTTGGGGCAGGAGGTGGAAGTTGTGGGGCTGGACGTGGCACTTGTGGGACGGGAGTTGGCATTTTGAGGAGGGTGGTGGCACTTGTTGGGCAGGAGGTGGCACTTGTGGGACGAGAGGTGGCACTTGTTGGGCAGGAGGTGGCACTTGTTGGGCAGGAGGTGGCACTTGTAAAGCAGGAGGTGGCACTTGTGGGGCAGGAGGTGGTCCTTGTGGGACGAGAGGTGGCACTTGTTGGGCAGGAGGAGGAACTTATGGGGCGTTACGTGGAAGTTGTGGGGCGGGAGGTGGCACTTTTGAGGCAGGAGGAGGAACTTGTGAGCCAGGAGATGGAAGATGTAGGGCGGGAGGTGGCTCTAGTGGGGCGGGAGGTGGAATTTGTGGAGTGGGAGGTGGAAGTTGTGGAGCGGGACGTGGCACTTGTGGGGCGAAAGGTGGCATTTGTGGGGCAGGAGGTTGCACTTGTGGGGCAGGAGGTGGCACTTTTGGGGCAGGAGGTGGCACTTGTGGGGCAGAAATTGGAACTTGTTAGGAGGGAAGAGGTACTTGTGGTGGCAGGAATTGGCTCTTGTCGGGCAGGAGCTGGCACTTGTGGGGCAGGAGGTTGCACTTGTGTGTCAGGAGGAGGAAGTTGGGCGGTCAGTGACACTTGTGGGGCAGGAGGTGGATTATTTGGGGGGGAGGTTGCAGTGGTGTGGCAAAATGTGGAACTTGTGGGGCAGGAGATGGCACTTGTAGGGCAGGAATTGGCACTTGTAAGGCAGGAGGTGGAACTTGTGGGGCGGGATGTGGCACTTGTGGGATGCGAGGTGGCACTTGTGGGGCAGGAGGAGGCTGTTGTGGGGCAGGAATTGGCACTTGTGGGGCAGGAGGTGGATGATGTGGGGCAGGAGGCTGTCTTTGTGGGGTTGGAGGTGACACTTGTGGGGCAGGAAGTTGATGATGTGGGGCAGGAGCTGGCATTTGTGAAGCATGAGCTGGCACTTGTGAAGCAGGAATTGGCATTTGTAAGGCAGGAGGTGGAACTTGTGGGGCGGGATGTGGCACTTGCGGGATGCGAGGTGGCACTTGTGGAGCAGGAGTTGGCACTTGTGGGTCAGGTGGTGGTACTTCTGGGGCAGGATCGGGCACTTGTGGGGCAGGATGTGGAAGCTGTGGGACGGGAGGTGGAAGTTATGGGGTGGGAGGTGGAAGTTTTGGGGCAAGAATTGGCAATTGTGGGGCAAGAAGTGGCAATTGTGGGGCAGAGGGTGGCACTTGTACGGCAGGAGGTGGCACTTGTGGGACAGGACGTGGCAATTGGGAAGGACGTGGCACTTGTGGGGTGGGAGGTGGCACTTGTGGGGCAGGAGGTGGCACTTGTGGGGCAGGAGGAGGCTGTTGTTGGGCGGGAGGTGGGACTTGTGTAACAAGAGGTGGAAATTGTGCAGTGGGATGTGGCACTTGTGGGGCAAGGGGTGGCACTTGTGAGGCAGAAGGTGGCACTTGTGGGGCAGGAGGTGGAAGTTGTGGGTCAGGAGGTGACATTTGTGGAACAGGAGGTGGATGATGTGGGGCAGGAGGTAGCAATTTTGGGCCGGGACGTGGCACTAGTGGGGCGAGATGTTGCACTTGTTGGGCGGGAGGTGGCACTTTTGGGGCATAAGGTGAAAATTGAGGGACATGAGGTGGCACTTGTGGGGCAGGAGTTGGCACTTGTGTGGTAGGAGGTGGCAATTGTGGGGCAGGAGCTTGCAGTTGTGAGGCGGGATGTGGAAGTTGTGGGGCGGGTTGTGGCAGCTGTGGGGCTGGAGGTGTCACTTGTGCAGCGGGAAGTGGCACTTGTAAGGCAGGAAGTAGCACTTGTGGGGCAGGAGGTGGCACTTTTGGAGCGTGAGGTGGATGTTGTGGGGCGAGAGTTGGCACTTGTGGGGCGAGAGTTGGCACTTGTGGGGCAGGAGGTTGCACTTGTGGGGTGGGATGTGGTACTTGTGAGGCGGGAGGTGGCACTTGTTGGAGGGGTGGTGGCAATTGTGGGGCAGGAGGTGGCACTTGTTGGGCGAGAGTTGCAATTGTGAGACGGGAGGTGGCACTTGTGGGGCAGGAATTGGCACTTGTGGGTCAGGAGGTGGTACTTGTGGGGCGGGCGGTGGAACTGGTGGGGCTGGAGGTGGCACTTGTGGGGCAGGAGGTGGCAATTTTGGAGCAGGACATGGATTATGTGGGTCGGGAGGTGGCACTTGTGGGGCGGGAGGTGGCACTTGTGGGGCGGGAGGTGGCACTTGTGGGGCGCGAGGTGGAACTTGTGGGTCAGGAATTGGATTTGTGGGGCGGGTTGTGGCACTTGTGGGGAGGGAGGTGGCACTTGTGGGGCGTGAGGTGGAAGTTGTGGGGTAGATGATGACACCTGTGGGGCGGGAGGTGGATGTTTTGGGGAAGGAGGTTGAAGTTGTGGGGAGGGTGGTGGCACTTGTGGGGCGGGAGGTGGCACTTGTGGGGCAGGAGTTGGCACTTGTGGGGTGGGATGTTGTACTTGTGAGGCGGGAGGTGGCACTTGTTGGGGGGGTGGTGGCAATTGTGGGGCAGGAGGTGGCAGTTGTTGGGCGAGAGTTGCAATTGTGAGACGGGAGGTGGCAATTGTGGGTCACGTAGTGGCACTTGTTGGTCAGGAGGTGGTACTTGTGGGGCGGGCGGTGGAACTGGTGGGGCTGGAGGTGGCACTTGTGGGGCAGGAGGTGGCAATTTTGGAGCAGGACGTGGATTATGTGGGTCGGGAGGTGGCACTTGTGGGGCGGGAGGTGGCACTTGTGGGGCGGGAGGTGGAACTTGTGGGGCGGGAGGTGGAACTTGTGGGTCAGGAATTGGATTTGTGGGGCGGGTTGTGGCACTTGTGGGGCGGGAGGTGACACTTGTGGGGCGTGAGGTGGAAGTTGTGGGGCAGATGATGACACCTGTGGGGCGGGAGGTGGATGTTTTGGGGAAGGAGGTTGAAGTTGTGGGGTGGGTGGTGGCACTTGTGGGGCGGGAGGTGGCACTTGTGGGGCAGGAGTTGGCACTTGTGGGGTGGGATGTGGTACTTGTGAGGCGGGAGGTGGCACTTGTTGGGGGGGTGGTGGCAATTGTGGGGCAGGAGGTGGCACTTGTTGGGCGAGAGTTGCAATTGTGAGACGGGAGGTGGCAATTGTGGGTCACGTAGTGGCACTTGTGGGTCAGGAGGTGGTACTTCTGGGGCGGGCGGTGGAACTGGTGGGGCTGGAGGTGGCACTTGTGGGGCAGGAGGTGGCAATTTTGGAGCAGGACGTGGATTATGTGGGTCGGGAGATGGCACTTGTGGGGCGGGAGGTGGAACTTGTGGGGCGGGAGGTGGAACTTGTGGGGCGGGAGGTGGAACTTGTGGGTCAGGAGTTGGATTTGTGGGGCGGGTTGTGGCACTTGTGGGGCGGGAGGTGGCACTTGTGGGGCGTGAGGTGGCACTAGTGGGGCAGGAGTTGGCACTTTTGGGCTGGGTCATAGCACTTGTTGGGCAGGGGTTGGCACTTGTGGGGCAGGAAATGTTACTTGTGGGGCAAGAAGTGGCTCTTGAAGGGCAGGAGGTGGCACTTGTGGGGCAGGAGTTAATTCTTGTGGAACAGGAGGTGGCACTTGTGGGCCTGGAGGTTGCACTTGTGGGGCGGGAGGTGGAAGTTGTGGGGCGGGTGGTGGCAGTTGTGGGGCTGGAGGTATCACTTGTGCGGCAGGAAGTGGCACTTGTGGAGCAGAAGGTGGCACTTGTAGGGAAGAGGTGAGACTTGAGGGGCAGGAGCTGGCACTTGTGGGGCAGAAGTTGGCACATGTGGGTCGGGAGGTGGCACTTGTGGGGCAGGAGGTGGCACTTGTGGGGCGGGAGGTGGAACTTGTTGGGCGGGAGGTGGCACTTGTGGGGCGGGAGATGGCACTTGTGGGGCGGGAGGTGGCACTTGTGGGGCAGGAGTTGGCACTTGTGGGGCAGGAGCCGGCAATTGTGGGGCAGGACGCGACAAATGTGGTGCAGGAAATGGCATTTGTGAGGCAGGAGGTGGATGATGTGGGGCAGGCGGTGGCACTTGTGGGGAAGTAGGTAGCACTTGTGGGGCAGGAAGTGGCACTTGTGGGGCAGGAGGTGGCACTTGTGTGGCAGGAGGAGGCACTTGTGGGGCAGGAGGAGGCTGTTGTTGGGCGGGAAGTGGAAGTTGTGGGGCGGGAGGTGGCACTTGTGGGGCTGGATGTGGAAGTTGTGTGGCAGGATTTGACACTTCTGGGGCTGCAGGTGGCACTTGTGGGGTGGGTGGTAGAACTTGTGGGGGGTTAGGTGTAACTTGTGGAGCGGGAGGTGACAACTGTGGGACAGGAGGAGGCACTTGTGGGTCGGGAGGTGGCACTTTTAAGGCGGGAGGTGGCAGTTGTGGGGCGGGAGGTGGCACTTATGGGGCAGGAGATGGTATTTGTTGTGCAGTAGGTGGCACCTGTGGAGTGGAAGATGGAAGTTGTGGGGCAGGAGGTGACACTTGTGGGGCGGTTGGTGGATGATGTGGGGCAGGAATTGGCACTTGTGGGGCAGGAGGTGGCACTTGTGGGGAAGGAGGCTGTCTTTGTGGGGTTGGAGGTGGCACTTGTGGGGCAGGAAGTTGATGATGTGGGGCAGGAGCTGGCACTTGTGAAGCATGAGCTGGCACTTGTGGGGCGAGAGGAGCTGGACTTGCAGGGTGACAGGTGGCACTTGTGGGGCGGGAGGTGGCACTTGTGGGGCAGGTGTTGGCACTTGTGGGGCAGGTGTTGGCACTTGTGGGGCAGGAGGTGGAAGTTGTGGGGCAGTAGGTTGCACTTGTGCGTGGGAGGTGGATGTTGTGGGGCAGGAAATGGCACCTGTGGGGCAGGAGGTGGCGCTTTTGGGGGAGGTGGTGGCATTTGTTGGGCGAGAGGTGAAACTTATGGGGCAGGAGGTGACACTTGTAGGTCAAGATGTGGAACTTGTTGGGCAGGAGGTGACACTTGTGGGGCAGGAGGTGTCAGTTGTTTGGTGGGAGGTGGCACTTGTGGGGCAGGTGGTGTCAGTTGTTTGGCATGAGCTGGCACTTGTGGGGCAGGAGGTGGCACTTGTGGGGCAGGAGGCTGTCTTTGTGGGGTTGGAGGTGACACTTGTGGGGCAGGAAGTTGATGATGTGGGGCAGGAGCTGGCATTTGTGAAGCATGAGCTGGCACTTGTGAAGCAGGAATTGGCACTTGTAAGGCAGGAGGTGGCACTTGTGGGGCAGGAAGTGGTACTTGTGGGGCAGGAGGTGGCACTTGTGGGGCGGAAATTGGAACTTGTTGGGAGGGAATAGGTACTTGTGGGGCAGGAAGTGGCTCTTGTCGGGCAGGAGCTGGCACTTGTAGGGCAGGAGGTTGCACTTGTGTGTCAGGAGGAGGAAGCTGGGCGGTCAGTGACACTTCTGGGGCAGGAGGTGGATTATTTGGGGGGGGAGGTGGCAGTGGTGTGGCAAACTGTGGCACTTGTGGGGCAGGAGCTGGCACTTCAGGGGAATGAGCTGGCACTTGTGGGGCAGGAATTGGCACTTGTAAGGCAGGAGGTGGAACTTGTGGGGCGGGATGTGGCACTTGCGGGATGCGAGGTGGCACTTGTGGGGCAGGAGTTGGCACTTGTGGGTCAGGTGGTGGTACTTCTGGGGCAGGATCGGGCACTTGTGGGGCAAGGGGTGGCACTTGTGAGGCAGAAGGTGGCACTTGTGGGGCAGGAGGTGGAAGTTGTGGGTCAGGAGGTGACATTTGTGGAACAGGAGTTGGATGATGTGGGGCAGGAGGTAGCAATTTTGGGCCGGGACGTGGCACTAGTGGGGCGAGATGTTGCACTTGTTGGGCGGGAGGTGGCACTTTTGGGGCATAAGGTGAAAATTGAGAAACATGAGGTGGCACTTGTGGGGCAGGAGTTGGCAGTTGTGTGGTAGGAGGTGGCAATTGTGGGGCAGGAGCTTGCAGTTGTGAGGCGGGATGTGGAAGTTGTGGGGCGGGTTGTGGCAGCTGTGGGGCTGGAGGTGTCACTTGTGCAGCGGGAAGTGGCACTTGTAAGGCAGGAAGTAGCACTTGTGGGGCAGGAGGTGGCACTTTTGGAGCGTGAGGTGGATGTTGTGGGGCAGGAGTTTGCACTTGTGGGGCGAGAGTTGGCACTTGTTGGCAGGAGGTTGCACTTGTGGGGTGGGATGTGGTACTTGTGGGCCGGGAGGTGGCACTTGTTGGGGGGGTGGTGGCAATTGTGGGGCAGGAGGTGGCACTTGTTGGGCGAGAGTTGCAATTGTGAGACGGGAGGTGGCAATTGTGGGTCACATAGTGGCACTTGTGGGTCAGGAGGTGGTACTTGTGGGGCGGGCGGTGGAACTGGTGGGGCTGGAGGTGGCACTTGTGGGGTGGGAGGTGGCACTTGTGCGGCAGGAGGTGGCAATTTTGGAGCAGGACGTGGATTATGTGGGGCAGGAGGTGGCACTTGTGGGGCAGGATGTGGAAGTTGTGGTTCAGGAGGTGACATTAGTGGAACAGGAGGTGGATGATGTGGGGAAGGAGGTGGATGATGAGGAACAGTAGGTGGCACCTGTGGGGCAGGAGATGGCACTTGTGGGGCAGGAGGTAAAAATTGTGGGGTGGGAGGTGGAAATTGTGGGGCAAGGGGTGGCAGTTGCGGGGCTGGGGGCGGCACTTGTGGGGCAGTGTGTGGCACTTGAGGAGCGGGAGGTGGCACTTGTGGGGCTGGAGGTGGCACTTGTGGGGCGGGATGTGGCAGTTGTGGGGCAGATGATGACACCTGTGGGGCGGGAGGTGGATGTTTTGGGGAAGGAGGTTGAAGTTGTGGGGAGGGTGGTGGCACTTGTGGGGCAGGAGGTGGCACTAGTGGGGCAGGAGTTGGCACTTGTGGGCTGGGTCATAGCACTTGTTGGGCAGGGGTTGGCACTTGTGGGGCAGGAAATGTTACTTGTGGGGCAAGAAGTGGCTCTTGAAGGGCAGGAGGTGGCACTTGTGGGGCAGGAGTTAATTCTTGTGGATCTGGAGGTGGCACTTGTGGGCCTGGAGGTTGCACTTGTGAGACGGGAGGTGGAAGTTGTGGGGCGGGTGGTGGCAGTTGTGGGGCTGGAGGTATCACTTGTGCGGCAGGAAGTGGCACTTGTGGAGCAGAAGGTGTCACTTGTGGGGAAGAGGTGACACTTGAGGGGCAGGAGCTGGCACTTGTGGGGCAGAAGTTGGCACATGTGGGTCGGGAGGTGGCACTTGTGGGGCAGGAGTTGGATTTGTGTGGCGGGTTGTGGCACATGTGGGTCGGGAGGTGGCACTTGTGGGGCGTGAGGTGGAAGTTGTGGGGCGGCAGGTGGCAATTGTGGGTCAGGAGGAGGCATTTGTGAGGCAGGAGGTGGATGATGTGGGGCAGGAGGTGGATGATGTGGGGCAGGAGGTGGATGATGTGGGGCAGGAGGTTGCACTTGTGGGGAAGTAGGTGGCACTTGTGGGGCAGGAGGTGGCACTTGTGTGGCAGGAGGAGGCACTTGTGGGGCAGAAGGTGGCACTTGTGGGGCAGGAGGTGGAAGTTGTGGGTCAGGAGGTGACATTTGTGGAACAGGAGGTGGATGATGTGGGGAAGGAGGTGGATGATGTGGAACAGTAGGTGGCACCTGTGGGGCAGGAGATGGCACTTATGGGGCAGGAGATGGTATTTGTTGTGCAGTAGGTGGCACTTGTGGAGTGGGAGATGGAAGTTGTGGGGCAGGAGGTGGCAATTGTGGGCCGGGAGCTGGCACTATTGGGGCAGGAGCTGGAAGTTGTGAGTCAGGAGGTGGCACTTGTGGTGCAGGAGGTGGCACTTGTGGGGCTGTTGGTGGATGATGTGGGGCAGGAGTTGGCACTTGTGGGGTAAGGGTTGGCACTTGTGGGTGGGAGGAGGCACTTGTGGGGCGGGGGGTGGCAATTGCTGGGTGGGAAGTGGCAGTTGTGGGGCAGTAGCTTGAAGGTTTGGGGCAGGACGTGGCACTTGTGGGGTGGAAGGTAAGAAGATTTGGGGTGTGACGTGGAAGTAGTGGGGCGGGAGGTGGCACTTGTGGGGCGGGAGGTGGCACTTGTTGGGCAGGAGTTGGCACTTGTGTGGCTGGAGGTTGAAGCTGTGGGGCGAGAGGTAACACTTGTGGGGCAGGAGTTGGCACTTGTGGGTCAGGTGGTGGCACATGTGGGGCGGGGGTCGACGTTGTGGGGCAAGAGGTTTAATTTGTGGGGCAAGAGGTGTAACTTGTGGGGCAGGAGGTGGCCATAGAGGGGCGGGAGGTGGCACTTGTGGGGCAGGAGATGGCACTTGTGGAGCAGTAGGTGGAAGTTCCACGTCAGGATTTGGCACTTGTGGGGCGGGAGATGGCACTTGTGGGGCAGGACGTGGCACTTGTATGTCTGGAGGTTAAACTTGTGGGGCGGGAGGTGGCACTTGTGGGGAAGGAGGTGGCACTTGTGGGGCGGGAGATGGCACTTGTGTGTCTGGAGGTTAAACTTGTGGGGTGGGAGGTGGCACTTGTGGAGTGGGAGGGGGTACTTGTGGGGCCTGAGGTGGCACTTGTAGGGCAGGAGGTGGCATTTGTGGGGCGGAAGGTGGAAGCTGTGAGGCAGGGGGTGGCACTTGTAAGGCAGGAGGTAGAACTTGTGGGGCAGGAGTTGGCACTTGTGGGGCGCGAGTTGGCACTTGTGGGGCAGGTAGTTGCATTAGTGGGGCAGGAGTTGGCACTTGTGTGTCAGGTGGTGGCACTTGTGGGGCGGGAATTGGCACTTGTGGGGCAGGAGGTGGCACTTGTTGGATGGGAGGTGGTTGATATGGGGAAGGAGGTGGCAATTGTGCGGTTCGAGGTGGCACTTGTGGAGCAGGAGATGGAAGTTCCGGGGCAGGAGTTAGCACTTGTGGGTCGGGAGGTGGCACTTGTGGGGCAGGAGGTGAATGATGTGGGGCAGGAATTGGCACTTGTGGGTCGGGAGGTGGCACTTGTGGAGCGTGAGGTGGCATTTGTGGGGCAAAATGCAACACTTGTGGGGCAGGAGGTGGAAGTTGTGGAACAGAAGGTGGCACTTGTAGGGCAGGAGGTGGCACTTGTGGGGCAGGAGGTGTCAGTTGTTTGGCGGGAGGTGGCACTTGTGGGGTAGGAGGTGGCTCTTGTGGGGCAGGATGTGGCACTTGTGGGGCAGGAGCTGGCACTTGTGGGGCATGAACTGGCACTTGTGGGGCAGGAATTGGCACTTGTGGGCAGGAAGTGGATGATGTGGTGCAGGAGCTGGCACTTGTGAAGCATGAGCTGGCACATGTGGGGCAGGAATTGGCACTTGTGGGGCAGGAGCCTACACTTGTGGGGCAGAACGTGGCACTTGTGGGGCAGGAGGTTGAAGTTGTGGTGCAGGATGTAGCACTTGTGGGGAAGGAGCTGTAAATTGTCTGGCGAGATAAGGCACTTGTGGGGCAGGAGATTGCACTAGTTTGGCAGGAGGTGGCACTTGTGGGGCGGGATGTGGCACTTGTGGGGCAGGAGGTGGCACTTGTGGAGCAGAAGGTGGATGATGTGGGGCAGGAGCTGGCAATTGTGAAGCATGAGCTGTCACTTTTGGGGCAGGAATTGTCAGTTGTGCGGCAGGAGTTGGCACTTGTGGGGCAGGATGTGGCACACGGGCAGGAGTTGGCACTTGTGTGGTGGGATGTTGAAGTTGTTGGGCGGGAGGTGGCACTTGTGGGGCTGGAAGTGGCAGTTGTAGGGCTGGAGGTGGCACTTGTGGAATTGGAGTTGGCACTAGTGGGGCAGAAGGTGGAAGTTGTGGGGAAGTATTTGGCACTTGTGGGGCAAGAGGTGGAACTTGTGGAGCAGGAGGTGGCATTTGTGGAGCATGAGTTGACACTTGTGGAGAAGGAGGTGGCACTTGTGGGGCAGGAGGTGGCACTTGTGGGGCAGGAGGTGGTCCTTGTGGGACGAGAGGTGGCACTTGTTGGGCGGGAGGTGGAACTTATGGGGCGTTACGTGGAAGTTGTGGGGCGGGAGGTGGCTCTTTTGAGGCAGGAGGTGGCACTTGTGGACCAGGAGATGGAAGTTGTAGGGCGGGAGGTGGCACTTGTGGGGCAGGAGGTGGAAGTTGTGGAGCGGGAGGTGGCATTTGTGGGGCGAAAGGTGGCATTTGTGGGGCAGGAGGTTGCACTTGTGGGGCAGGAGGTGGCACTTGTGGGGCGGAAATTGGAACTTGTTGGGAGGGAAGAGGTACTTGTGGGGCAGGAAGTGGCTCTTGTCGGGCAGGAGCTGGCACTTGTAGGGCAGGAGGTTGCACTTGTGCGTCAGGAGGAGGAAGTTGGGCGGTCAGTGACACTTGTGGGGCAGGAGGTGGATTATTTGGGGGGGGAGGTGGCAGTGGTGTGGCAAAATGTGGCACTTGTGGGGCAGGAGCTGGCACTTCAGGGGAATGAGCTGGCACTTGTAGGGCAGGAATTGGCACTTGTGGGGAAGGAGGTGGTCGTTGTGGGGCAGGAGGTGGCACTTGTGGGGCAGGAAATGGCACCAGTGGGGTAGGATTTGGAACCTGTGGGGTAAGAAATGGCACTTGTTGGGCAGGAGGTGACACTTGTGGGGCGGAAGTGGAACTTGTTTGTCATGTGGCCACAATTGTTGGGCGGGAGGTGGCACTTATGGGGCAGGAGGTGGCAATTATGGGGCGGGAGGTGAAAGTTGTGGGGCGGGAGGTGGCACCTGTGGGGCTTGAGGTGGATCTTTTTGGGCAGGAGGTGGCGCTTGTGGGGCTGGAGTTGGATGATGTGGAGGCGGAAATTTGTAGGGCACAGGTGGATGTTGTGGTGCATGATTAGGCACTTATGGGGCTGGAGGTGGCACTTGTGGGGCGGAAGTGGAACTTGTAAGACAGGAGGTGGAAATTGTTGTAGTGGGAGTTGGAAGTTGTGAGGCAGGAGGTGGCACTTGTGGGGTGGGAGATGTAACTTGAGGGGCAGGAGGTGGCACTTGTGGGGTGGGAGGTAGATGATGTGGGGCAGGAGGTGGCACTTGTGTGGCGGGATGTTGAAGTTGTGGGGCGGGAGGTGGCATTTGTGGGGCTGGAACTGGCTCTTGTGGGCCGTGAGGTAGAAGTTGTGGGGCAGAAAATGGCACTTGTGGGGCAGGAGTTAGCACATGTGGGACAGGAGGTGGCATTGTGGGGCAGGAGCTGGCACTTCAGGGGTGTGAGCTGGCACTTGTAGGGCATGAATTGGCACTTGTGGTGCAGGGGGTGGATGATGTGGGGCAGGAGGTGGTCGTTGTGGGGCAGGAGGTGGCACTTGTGGGGCAGAAGGTGGATGATGTGGGACAGGACCTGGCACTTGTGGGGCATAAGCTGGCACATGTGGGGCAGGAATTGGCACTTGTGGGGCAGGAGGTGGCACTTGTTGGGTGAGAGGTGGACGATGTGGGGCAGGAGTTGGCACTTGTGGGGCAGGATGTGGCACACGTTAGGCAGGAGTCGGCACTTGTGTGTCGGGATGTTGAAGTTGTGGGGCAGGAGGTTGCACTTGTGGGTCAGGAGGAGGAAGTTGCGGTCAGTGACACTTGTGGGGCAGGAGGTGGATTATTTGGGGGGGAGGTGGCAGTGGTGTGGCAAAATGTGGCACTTGTGGGGCAGGAGCTGGCACTTCAGGGGAATGAGCTGGCACTTGTAGGGCAGGAATTGGCACTTGTGGGGCAGGAGGTGGATGATGTGGGGCAGGAGGTGGTCATTGTGGGGCAGGAGGTGGATGATGTGGGGCAGGAGGTGGTCATTGTGGGGCAGGAGGTGGAACTTGTGGGGCAGGAGGTGGAATTTGTGGCGTGGTAGGTGGCACTTGTGGGACAGGAACTGGCACTTCTGGGGCGGGAGGTGGAAGTTGTGGGGCAGGAAATGGCACTTGTGGGGCAGGAGTTGGCACATGTGGGACAGGAGTTGGAACCTGTGGGGTAAGAAATGGCAATTGTTGGGCAGGAGGTGGCACTTGTGGGGCGGGAAGTGGATGATGTGGTGCAGGAGCTGGAACTTGTGAAGCCTGAACTGGCACTTGTGGGGCAGGAAGTGGAACTTGTAAGACAGGAGGTGGAAATTGTGGGGCGGAATGTAAAGTTGTGGGGCAGGAGGTGGCACTTGTGGGTCAGGTGTTGGCACTTGTGGGGCAGGAGATGTAACTTGAGGGGAGGGGGTGGAAGTTGTGGGGCGGGAGGTGGCACTTGTGGGGCAGGAGGTGGCACTTGTGGGGAGGGATGTGGCACTTGTGGGGCTGGAGGTGGCACTTGTGGGGCAGGAGGTGGATGATGTGGGGCAGGAGTTGGCACTTGTGGAGCAGGAGGTAAAAGTTGCGGGGCAGGATTTGGCACTTGTGGGGCAGGATGTGGCACACGTTGGGCAGGAGGTGGCACTTGTATGGCGGGATGTTGAAGTTGTGGGGCGGGAGGTGGCATTTGTGGGGCTGGAACTGGCTCCTGTGGGGCAGGAGGTGGAAGTTGTAGGGCAGGAAATGGCACTTGTGGGGCAGGAGGTGGCACTTGTGGGGCAAGAAATGGCACTTGTGGGGCAGGAGTTGGCACTTGTGGGTCAGGTGGTGGCACTTGTGGTGTGGGAGGTGGCACTTGTGGAATTGGAGTTGGCACTAGTGCGGCAGAAGGTGGAAGTTGTGGGGAAGTATTTGGCACTTGTGGGGCAAGAGGTGGCACTTGTGGGGCAGGAGGTGGTCCTTGTGGGACGAGAGGTGGCACTTGTTGGGCAGAAGGTGGAACTTATGGGGCGTTACGTGGAAGTTGTGGGGCGGGAGGTGGCACCTATGGAAATGGAGATGGCACTAGTGGGGCAGGTAGTGGCACTTGTGGGGTGGGATATGGAACTTATGGGGCAGGAGTTGACACTCCTGCCCCATAAGTTTTTGTTTTTGGGGAAGGAGATGGAAGTTGTGGGGCTGGACGTGGCACTTGTGGGGCGGGAGTTGGCATTTTGGGGAGGGTGGTGGCACTTGTTGGGCAGGAGGTGGCACTTGTGGGGCAGGAGGTGGCACTTGTGGGGCAGGAGGTGGAACTTATGGGACGTTACGTGGAAGTTGTGGGGCAGGACGTGGCTCTTTTTAGGCAGGAGGTGGAACTTGTGAGCCAGGAGATGGAAGTTGTAGGGCGGGAGGTGGCACTTGTGGGGCAGGAGGTGGAAGTTGTGGAGCGGGAGGTGGAAGTTGTAGGGCGGGAGGTGGCACTTGTGGGGCAGGAGGTTGCAGTTGTGTGTCAGGAGGAGGAAGTTTGGCAGTCAGTGACACTTGTGGGGCAGGAGCTGGCACTTCAGGGGAATGAGCTGGCACTTGTAGGGCAGGAATTGGCACTTGTGGCGCAGGGGGTGGATGATGTGGGGCAGGAGGTGGTCATTGTGGGGCAGGAGGTGGCACTTGTGGAGCAGGAGGTGGATGATGAGGGGCTGGAGCTGGCACTTGTGAATCATGAGCTGGCACTTGTGGGGCAGGAATTGGCACTTGTGGGGGAGGAGGTGGCACTTGTTGGATGGGAGGTGGTTGATATGGGGAAGGAGGTGGCAATTGTGCGGTTCGAGGTGGCACTTGTGGAGCAGGAGATGGAAGTTGCGGGGCAGGAGTTGGCACTTGTGGGTCGGGAGGTGGCACTTGTGAGGCGGGAGGTGGCACTTGTGGGGCAAAATGCAACACTTGTGGGGCAGGAGTTATAACTTGTAAGGCAGGAGGTGGAAGTTGTGGAACAGAAGGTGGCACTTGTGGGGCGGGTGGTGGCACTTGTGGGGCGGGATTGCACTTGTGGGGCCAGAGGTTGAGGTTGTGGTTCGGGAGGTGGCACTTGTGGAGCAGGAGCCTACACTTGTGGGGCAGAATGTGGCACTTGTAAGGCAGGACGTTGAAATTGTGGAGCAGGTTGTGGCACTTGTGGGGCAGGAGGTGGTAATGGTGGGGCAGGAGGTCGCACTTGTGGGCCAGGAGTTGGAAGTTGTGGGGCGGGAGAATGTGGAACTTGTGGGGCAGGAGGTGGAAGTTGTGAGGCAGGAGGTGGAAGTTGTGGTTCGGGAGGTGGCACTTGTGGGGCGGGAGTTGGAAGTTGAGTGACGGGAGGTGGCACTTGTGGGGCAGGTTGTGGAAGTTGTGGGGCGGGAGGTTGCACTTGTGAGACAGGAGGTGGCGCTTGTGGGGCGGGAGGTGGCACTTGTGGGGCAGGAGGTGGCACTTGTGGGGCGGGAGGTGAATGATGTGGGGCAGGAATTGGCACTTGTGGGTCAGGAGGTGGCACTTGTGGAGCGGGAGGTGGCACTTGTGGGGCAAAATGCAACACTTGTGGGGCAGGAGTTATAACTTGTGGGGCAGGAGGTGGAAGTTGTGGAACAGAAGGTGGCACTTGTGGGGCGGGTGGTGGCACTTGTGGGGCGGGATGTGGCACTTGTGGGGCGGGAGGTGGGACTTGTGGGGCCAGAGGTTGAGGTTGTGGTTCGGGAGGTGGCACTTGTGGAGCAGGAGCCTACACTTGTGGGGCAGAATGTGGCACTTGTAAGGCAGGACGTTGAAATTGTGGAGCAGGTTGTGGCACTTGTGGGGCAGGAGGTGGAAATTGTGGGGCAGGAGGTGGTAATGGTGGGGCAGGAGGTCGCACTTGTGGGCCAGGAGTTGGAAGTTGTGGGGTGGGAGAATGAAGTTGTGGGGCGGGATGTGGAACTTGTGAGGCAGGAGGTGGAAGTTGTGGTGGGGGAGGTGGTACATGTGGGGCGGGATGTGGAAGTTGTTATGCAGGAGGTGGTACATGTGGGGCGGGAGGTGGAAGTTGTGATGCAGGAGGTGGTACATGTGGGGCGGGAGGTGGAAGTTGTGATGCAGGAGGTGGTACATGTGGGGCGGGAGGTGGAAGTTGTGATGCAGGAGGTGGTACATGTGGGGTGGGAGGTGGAAGTTGTGATGCAGGAGGTGGTACATGTGGGGCGGGAGGTGGAAGTTGTGATGCAGGAGGTGGTACATGTGGGGCGGGAGGTGGAAGTTGTGGTGCGGGAGGTGGTACATGTGGGGCGGGATGTGGAAGTTGTGATGCAGGAGGTGGAAGATGTGGTGCGGGAGGTGGAAGTTGTAGGGCGGGAGGTGGCACTTGTGGGGCGGGAGTTGGAAGTTGAGTGACGGGAGGTGGCACTTGTGGGGCAGGTTGTGGAAGTTGTGGGGCGGGAGGTTGCACTTGTGAGACAGGAGGTGGCACTTGTGGGGCAGGAGTTTGGACCTGTGGTTTAAGAAATGGCATTTGTTTGCAGGAGGTGGTACTTGTGGGGCAGGTGGTGGTACCTGTGGGGTGGGGGTGTAACTTGTGGGGCAGGAGGTGGTGATAGAGGGATGGGAGGTGGCATTTTATGGCGGGAGGTGGCACTTGTAGGGCCGGATGTGGAAGTTGTGAAGCGGGAGGTGGCACTTGTGTGGCGGGAGGTGGAATTTGTGGGGTGGTATGCAACAGATGTGGGGCAGGAAATGGCACTTGTGGGGCAGGAGTTGGTAAATGTGGGACAGGAGGTGGTACTTGTGGGGCAGGAAATGGCACCTATGGGGCAGGAGTTGGAACATGTGGGGTAAGAAATGGCACTTGTTGGGCAGGAGGTGGCACTTGTGGAGCGGGAGGTGGTAAATGTTGGGCAGGAGGTGGCACTTGTTAGACGAGAGTTGGAACTTGTGGGGCAGGATGTGGCACTTGTGGGGTGGGAGGTGGCACTTGTGGGGCGGGATATGGAACTTATGGGGCAGGAGTTGACACTTTTGGGGCAGGAGGCAGATGTTGTGGGGCTGGACATGGCACTTGTGGGGCGGGAGTTGGATGATGTGCAGCAGCAGCTGGCACTTGTGGGGCAGGAGGTGGAACGTATGGGACGTTACGTGGAAGTTGTGAGGCGGGAGGTGGCTCTTTTGAGGCAGGAAGTGGCACTTGTGGGCCAGGAGATGGAAGTTGTGGGGTGGGAGGTGGTAGATGTTGGGCGTGAGGTGGCACTTGTGGGTCGGGAGGTGGCACTTGTGGGGCAGGAGGTGGAAGTTGTGGAGCGGGAGGTGGCATTTGTGGGGCGAAAGGTGGCACTCGTGGGGCAGGAGGTTGCATTTGTGGGGCAGGAGGTGGCACTTGTGCGGGCGGAAATTGGAACTTGTTGTGAGGGAAGAGGTACTTGTGGGGCAGGAAGTGGCTCTTGTTGGGCAGGTGCTGGCACTTGTGGGGCAGGAATTGGCACTTTTGGTGCAGGGGGTGGTCGTTGTGGGGCAGGAGGTGGCACTTGTGGGGCAGGGGGTGGATGATGTGGGGCAGGAGGTGGCACTTGTGGGGCAGGGGGTGGATGATGTGTGGCAGGAGGTGGTCTTTGTCGGACAGGAGGTGGCACATGTGAGCAGGAAGTGGATGATGTGGGGCAGGAGCTGGCACTTGTGAAGCATGAGCTGGAACTTGTGGGGCAGGAATTGGCACTTGTGGGGCAGGAGTTGGAAGTTGCAGGGCAGGATTTGGCATTTGTGGGGCAGGAGGTGGCACTTGTGGGACAGGTGCTGGCACTTGTGGGGCATGAGCTGGCAATTGTGGGGCAGGAATTGGCACTTGTGGGGCAGGAGGTGGATGATGTGGGGCAGGAGGCTGTCTTTGTGGGGTTGGAGGTGGCACTTGTGGGGCAGGAAGTTGATGATGTGGGGCAGGAGCTGGCACTTGTGAAGCATGAGCTGGCACTTGTGGGGCGAGAGGAGCTGGACTTGCAGGGTGACAGGTGGCACTTGTGGGGCGGGAGGTGGCACCTGTGGGGCAGGAGGTGGCACTTGTGGGGCAGGAGGTGGAAGTTGTGGGGCAGTAGGTTGCACTTATGCGTGGGAGGTGGATGTTGTGGGGCAGGAAATGGCACCTGTGGGGCAGGAGGTGGCGCTTTTGGGGGAGGTGGTGGCATTTGTTGGGCGAGAGGAGAAACTTATGGGGCAGGAGGTGGCACTTGTAGGTCAAGAGGTGGAACTTGTTGGGCAGGAGGTGACACTTGTGGGGCAGGAGGTGTCAGTTGTTTGGTGGGAGGTGGCACTTGTGGGGCAGGTGGTGTCAGTTGTTTGGCGGGAGGTGGCACTTGTGGGGCAGGAGTTGGCACTTGTGGGGCAGGAGGTGGAGATTGTGGGGCAGGAGGTGGCACCTGTGAGGCAAGAGCTGGCACTTGTGGGGCAGGAGCTGGCACTTGTGGGGCATGAGCTGGCACTTGTGGGGCAGGAATTGAGACTTGTGGGGCAGGAGGTGGATGATGTGGGGCAGGAGGCTGTCTTTGTGGTTGGAGGTGGCACTTGTGGGGCAGGAAGGTGATGATGTGGGGCATGAGCTGGCATTTGTGAAACATGAGCTGGCACTTGTGAAGTAGGAATGGGCACTTGTAAGGCAGGAGGTAGCACTTGTGGGGCGGGATGTGGCACTTGTGGGGCGGGATGTGGCACTTGTGGGGCAGGAGTTGGCACTTGTGGGTCAGGTGGTGGTACTTCTGGGGCAGGATCGGGCACTTGTGGGGCAGGATGTGGAAGCTGTGGGACGGGAGGTGGAAGTTATGGGTTGGGAGGTGGAAGTTGTGGGGCAAGAATTGGCAATTGTGGGGCAAGAAGTGGCAATTGTGGGGCAGAGGGTGGCACTTGTACGGCAGGAGGTGGCACTTGTGGGACAGGACGTGGCAATTGGGAAGGACGTGGCACTTGTGGGGTGGGAGGTGGCACTTGTGGGGCAGGAGGTGGCACTTGTGGGGCAGGAGGAGGCTGTTGTTGGGCGGGAGGTGGGACTTGTGTAACAAGAGGTGGAAATTGTGCGGTGGGATGTGGCACTTGTGGGGCAAGGGGTGGCACTTGTGAGGCAGAAGGTGGCACTTGTGGGGCAGGAGGTGGAAGTTGTGGGTCAGGAGGTGACATTTGTGGAACAGGAGGTGGATGATGTGGGGCAGGAGGTAGCAATTTTGGGCCGGGACGTGGCACTAGTGGGGCGAGATGTTGCACTTGTTGGGCGGGAGGTGGCACTTTTGGGGCATAAGGTGAAAATTGAGGGACATGAGGTGGCACTTGTGGGGCAGGAGTTGGCACTTGTGTGGTAGGAGGTGGCAATTGTGGGGCAGGAGCTTGCAGTTGTGAGGCGGGATGTGGAAGTTGTGGGGCGGGCTGTGGCAGCTGTGGGGCTGGAGGTGTCACTTGTGCAGCGGGAAGTGGCACTTGTAAGGCAGGAAGTAGCACTTGTGGGGCAGGAGGTGGCACTTTTGGAGCG
Source organism: Coturnix japonica (assembly GCF_054131305.1). NCBI lineage: Eukaryota > Metazoa > Chordata > Aves > Galliformes > Phasianidae > Coturnix > Coturnix japonica. The sequence goes on along the minus strand of NC_140680.1, from coordinate 579,886 downwards.
TGAGGTGGATGTTGTGGGGCAGGAGTTGGCACTTGTGGGGCGAGAGTTGGCACTTGTGGGGCAGGAGGTTGCACTTGTGGGGTGGGATGTGGTACTTGTGGGGCGGGAGGTGGCACTTGTTGGGGGGGTGGTGGCAATTGTGGGGCAGGAGGTGGCACTTGTTGGGCGAGAGTTGCAATTGTGAGACGGGAGGTGGCAATTGTGGGTCACGTAGTGGCACTTGTGGGTCAGGAGGTGGTACTTGTGTGGCGGGCGGTGGAACTGGTAGGGCTGGAGGTGGCACTTGTGGGTGGGAGGAGGCACTTGTGGGGCGGGGGGTGGCAATTGCTGGGTGGGAAGTGGCAGTTGTGGGGCAGTAGGTTGAAGGTTTGGGGCAGGAGGTGGCACTTGTGGGGTGGAAGGTAAGAAGATTTGGGGTGTGACGTGGAAGTAGTGGGGCGGGAGGTGGCACTTGTGGGGCGGGAGGTGGCACTTGTTGGGCAGGAGTTGGCACTTGTGGGTCAGGTGGTGGCACATGTGGGGCGGGGGTCGACGTTGTGGGGCAAGAGGTGGAACTTGTGGGGCAAGAGGTGTAACTTGTGGGGCAGGAGGTGGCTATAGAGGGGCGGGAGGTGGCACTTGTGGGGCGGGAGGTGGCACTTGTGGGGCAGGAGATGGCACTTGTGGAGCAGGAGGTGGAAGTTGCACGTCAGGATTTGGCACTTGTGGGGCGGGAGATGGCACTTGTGGGGCGGGAGATGGCACTTGTGTGTCTGGAGGTTAAACTTGTGGGGTGGGAGGTGGCACTTGTGGGGAAGGAGGTGGCACTTGTGGGGCAGAAGGTGGCAAATGTGGTGCAGGAAACGGCACTTGTGGGGCAGGAGTTGGCACATGTGGGTTAGGAGGTGGCACTTGTGGGGCAGGAGGTGGATGATGTGGGGCAGGAGCTGGCAATTGTGAAGCATGAGCTGGCACTTTTAGGGCTGGAATTGGCACTTGTGCCACAGGAGGTGGCACTTGTGGGGTGGGAGGTGGATGATGTGGGGCAGGAGGTGGATGTTGCGTGGCAGGATTTGGCCCTTGTGGGGCAGGACGTGGCACTTGTGGAGCGGGAGGGGGCACTTGTGGGGCCTGAGGTGGCACTTGTAGGGCAGGAAGTGGATTTTGTGGGGCGGGAGATGGAAGTTGTGAGGCAGGGGGTGGCACTTGTAAGGCAGGAGGTAGAACTTGTGGGGCAGGAGTTGGCACTTGTGGGGCACGCAGTTGCATTAGTGGGTCAGGTGGGGGCACTTGTGGGTCAGGTGGTGGCACTTGTGGGGCGGGATGTAAAAGTTGTGGGGCGTGAGGTGGCACTTGTGGGGCGGAAGTTGACACTGTTGGGGTGTGAGGTGGCACTTGTGGGGCGGAAGGTGGCACTTGTGGGCAGGAGGTGACACTTGTGGGGCAGGATGTGGCACTTGTGCGTGGGAGGTGGCGCTTGTGGGGCGGGAGGTGGCACTTGTGTGGGGGGGTGGCACTTGTGAGGCACGAGGTGGCACTTGTGGGGCAGGATGTGGCATTCTTGGGGCGGGAGGTGTAAGTTGTGATGCAGGAGGTGGTACATGTGGGGCGGGAGGTGGAAGTTGTGATGCAGGAGGTGGTACATGTGGGTCGGGAGGTGGAAGTTGTGATGCAGGAGTTGGAACTTGTGGGGCGGGAGGTGTAAGTTGTGATGCAGGAGGTGGTACATGTGGGGCGGGAGGTGGAAGTTGTGATGCAGGAGGTGGTACATGTGGGGCGGGAGGTGGAAGTTGTGATGCAGGAGGTGGTACATGTGGGGCGGGAGGTGGAAGTTGTGATGCAGGAGGTGGTACATGTGGGGCGGGAGGTGGAAGTTGTGATGCAGGAGGTGGTACATGTGGGGCGGGAGGTGGAAGTTGTGATGCAGGAGGTGGTACATGTGGGGCGGGATGTGGCACTCGTGAGCAGGGAGGTGGCACTTGTGGAACTTGTAGCAGGTGTAACTTGTCGGGCAGGAGGCGGCTCTTGTGGGGCTGGAGATTGATGTTGTGGGTCAGGAGGTGGCACTTGTGGGGCAGGAGGTGGATGATGAGGGGCAGGAGCTGGCACTAGTGAAGCATGAGCTGGCACTTGGGGGGCAGAAATTGGCACTTGTGGGGCAGGAGGTGGCACTTGTTGGGTGGGATGTGGATGATGTGGGGCAGGAGTTGACACTTGTGGGGCAGGATGTGGCACACGTTGCCAGGAGTCGGCACTTGTGTGGCGGGATGTTGAAGTTGTGGGGCTGGAGGTTGCACTTGTCTAACAGGTATTGTCACTTGTGGGGGAGGAGGTGGATGATGTGGGGCAGGAGGCTGTCTTTGTGGGGTTAGAGGTGGCACTTGTGGGGCAGGAAGTTGATGTGGGGCATGAGCTGGCATTTGTGAAGCATGAGCTGGCACTTGTGAAGCAGGAATTGGCACTTTTGGGGCAGGAGGTGGAACTTGTGGGGTGGGGGGTGGAATTTGTAAGGCGGGAAGTGGCACTTGTGGGGCAGAAATTGGCACTTATGGGGCAGGAGGTGGCACTTGTGGGGCGGGAGGTGGGACTTGTGGGGCCAGAGGTTGAGGTTGTGGTTCGGGAGGTGGCACTTGTGGAGCAGGAGCCTACACTTGTGGGGCAGAATGTGGCACTTGTAAGGCAGGACGTTGAAATTGTGGAGCAGGTTGTGGCACTTGTGGGGCAGGAGGTGGAAATTGTGGGGCAGGAGGTGGTAATGGTGGGGCAGGAGGTCGCACTTGTGGGCCAGGAGTTGGAAGTTGTGGGGCGGGAGAATGAAGTTGTGGTGCGGGAGGTGGAAGTTGTAGGGCGGGAGGTGGCACTTGTGGGGCAGGTTGTGGAAGTTGTGGGGCGGGAAGATGCACTTGTGAGACAGGAGGTGGCACTTGTGGGGCGGGAGGTGGAAGTTGTGAGGCAGGAGGTGGCACTTGGGCAGATTGTGTCACTCGTGGGCAGGGAGGTTGCACTTGAGGGGCAGGAGGTGAAAGTTGTGGGGCAGGAGGTGGCATTTGTAAGGCGGGAAGTGGCACTTGTGGGGCAGAAATTGGCACTTATGGGGCAGGAGGTGGCACTTGTGGTGCGGGAGGTGGCACTGATGGGGCAGGAAATTGAGCTTTTGGGGCAGGAGATGGCACTTGTGGGGCGTAAGGTGGAACTTATGGGGCAGGAGGTGGAACTTGTGGAGCAGGAGGTGGTACTTGTGGGGCGGGAGGTTGGAGTTGTTGGGCAGGAGGTGGCATTTTGAGGCAGAAGGTGGCATTTGTGTGGCAGGAGGTGGCAATTGTGGGGCACGAGTTGGAAATTGTTGGGCAGGAGGTGGAAGTTTTGGGGCAGGGTTTGGCAGTTGTAGGGCGGGAGGTGGCACTTGTGGGCCAGGAGGTGGAAGTTGTAGGGCAGGAGGTGGCACTTGTGGGGCGGGAGGTGGCACTTCTGGGGCAGGAAATGGAGATTTTAGGGCAGGAGGTGGAACTTGTGCAGAAGGAGGTGGTACTTGTTGGGCGGAAATTGGAACTTGTTGGGAGGGAAGAGGTACTTGTGGGGCAGGAAGTGGCTCTTGTGGGGCAGGAGCTGGCACTTGTGGGGCAGGAGCTGGCACTTGTGGGGCAGGAGGAGGAAGTTGGTCAGTCAGTGACACTTGTGGGGCAGGAGGTGGATTATTTGGGGGGGAGGAGGCAGTGGTGTGGACAAATGTGGCACTTCAGGTGAATGAGCTGGCACTTGTGGGGCAGAAATTGGCACTTATGGGGCAGGAGGATGTCTTTGTCGGTCAGGAGGTGGCACTTGTGGGGCAGATTGTGGATGATGTGGGGCAGGAGCTGGCAATTGTGAAGCATGAGCTGGCACATGTGGGGCAGGAATTGGCACTTGTGGGGCAGGTGGTGGCACTTGTTGGGTGGGAGGTGGACGATGTGGGGCAGGAGGTGGCACTTGTGGAGCAGGAGGTGGAAGTTGCATTGCAGGATTTGGCATTTGTGGGTTGGGAGTTGGCACTTGTGGGGCATGAGGTGGAATTTGTGGGATGGTAGGTGGAACATGTGGGGCAGGAGCTGGCACTTGTGGGGCAGGATGTGGCACACGTTGCCAGGAGTCGGCACTTGTGTGGCGGGATGTTGAAGTTGTGGGGCGGGAGGTGGCACTTGTGGAACAGGTATTGTCACTTGTGGGGGAGGAGGTGGATGATGTGGGGCAGGAGGTGGCCCCTGTGGGGCAGGAGGTGGCACTTGTGGGGCATGAGCTGGCACTTGTGGGGCAGGAAGTTGATGATGTGGGGCATGAGCTGGCATTTGTGAAGCATGAGCTGGCACTTGTGAAGCAGGAATTGGCACTTGTGGGGCAGGAGGTGGAACTTGTGGGGTGGGAGGTGGAATTTGTGGGGTGGGAGGTGAAACTTGTAAGGCAGGAGTTGGCACATGTGGGGGGGGAAATGGCACTTGTGGGGCAGGAAATGGCACCAGTGGGGTAGGATTTGGAACCTGTGGGGTAAGAAATGGCACTTGTTGGGCAGGAGGTGGCACTTGTGGGGCGGAAGTGGAACTTGTTTGTCATGTGGCCACAATTGTTGGGCAGGAGGTGGCACTTGTGGGGCAGGAGGTGGCAATTGTGGGGCGGGAGGTGGATGATGTGGGGCAGGAGGTGGCACTTGTGGGGCAGGAGGTGGAAGTTGAAGGACAGGACCTTGCACTTGTGGGGCATGAACTGGCACTTGTTGGGCAGGAGGTGGCACTTGTGGGGCGGAAGTGGAACTTGTAAAACAGGAGGTGGAAATTGTGGGGCTGTAGGTGTGACTTGTGGTGCAGGAAGTGGAACTTCTGGGGCAGGAGGTGGCGATAGAGGGGCAGGAAGTGGCACTTTTGGGGCGGGAGTTGGCACTTGTGGGGCAGGAGGCTGCACTAATATGGCAGGAGGTGGCATTGTGGGGAGGGAGGTGGCAGGTTTTGGGCAGGAGGTGGCACTTGTGGGGCAGGAGGTGGATGATGAGGGGCAGGAGCTGGCACTTGTGAAGCATGAGCTGGCACTTGTGGGGCTGGAATTGGCAGTTGTGCGGCGGGAGTTGGCACTTGTGGGGCGGGAGTTGGCACTTGTGGGGCGGGAGGTGGGACTTGTGGGGCGGGAGGTGGCACTTGTGGGCGGGAGGCTGAATTTGTGGAGAGGGAGGTGGCACTTATGGGGCGGGAGGTGGCACTAGTGGGGCGAGAGGTGGCACATGTGGGGCAGGAGCTGGCACTTGCACGGCAGGAGGTGGAACTGGCGGGGCAGGAGGTGGCACTTGTGGGTCGGGAGGTGGCACTAGTGGGGCAGGAGGTGGCACTTGTTGGGCAGGAGTTGGCACTTGTGAGGCAGGAGGTGTCAGTTGTTTGGCGGGAGTTCGCACTTGTGGGTCGCAAGGTGGAAGTTGTGGGGCAGGAGGTGGCACTTGTGGGTCGGGAGGTGGAAGTTGTGAAGCAGGAGGTGGCACTTGTGGGGAAGGAGGAGGCACTTGTATGGCAGGAATTGGAACTTGTGGTGTGGGATGGGGTACTTGTGGGGAAGGAAGTGGCTCTTGTGGGGCGGGATGTGGCACTTGTGGGGCAGGAGGTGGATGATGTTAGGCTGGAGCTGACGCTTGTGAAGCATGTGCTGGCACTTGTGGGGCAGGAATTGGCACTTGTTGTGCAGGAGGTGGCACTTATGGGTTTGGAGGTGGATTATGTGCGGCAGGAGGTGACACGTGGGGCAGGAGATGACACTTCTGGGGCAGGAGGTGGAAGTTGTGGGGCAGGATTTGGTACTTGTGGGGTGGGAGGTTGCACTTGTGGGGCTGGAGTTGGCACTTGTGGGGCGGGAGGTGGCACTAGTGGGGCAGGAGGTGGCACTTGTGGGGAGCGATGTGGCACTTGTGGGCGGGAGGTGGAATTTGTGGAGAGGGAGGTGGCACTTATGGGGCGGGAGCTGGAACTTGTGGGGCGAGAGGTGGCACATGTGGAGCAGGAGCTGGCACTTTCGGGGCAGGAGCTGGCACTTGCACGGCAGGAGGTGGCACTTGTGGGTCGGGAGGTGGCACTTGTGGGGCAGGAGGTGGCACTTGTGGGGCAGGAGGTGGCACTTGTTGGGCAGGAGGTGGCACTTGTGGGGCAGGAGTTGGATGATGTGGAGCCGGAATTGGTATTTGTAGGGCACAGGTGGATGTTGTGGGGCAGGATTTGGCACTTATGGGGCTGGAGGTTACACTTGTGGGGCAGAAGGTGGAACTTGTGCGACAGGAGATGGCACTTCTGGGGCAGGAGGTGGAAGTTGTGGGGCAGGATTTGGTACTTGTGGGGTGGGAGATGGCACTTGTGGGGCTGGAGGTGGCACTTGTGGGGCGGGAGGTGGCACTAGTGGGGCAGGACTTGGAACTTGTGGTGCAGGAGATATCACACGTTGGGCAGGAGTTGGCACTTCTGTGGCGGGAGGCTGAAGTTGTGGGGTGGGAGGTGGCACCTGTTGGGCATGTAGTGGCACTTGTGGGGTGGGATTTTTCACTTGTTTGTCATGTGGCCACAATTGTTGGGCGGGAGGTGGCACTTGTGGGGCAGGAGGTGGATGATGAGGGGCAGGAGCTGGCACTTGTGAAGCATGAGCTGGCACTTGTGGGGCAGGAATTGGCAGTTGTGCGGCAGGTGGTGGCACTTGTGGGGCAGGAGGTGGATGATGTGGGGCAGGAGTTGGCACTTGTGGAGCAGGAGGTAAAAGTTGCGGGGCAGGATTTGGCACTTGTGGAATTGGAGTTGGCACTAGTGCGGCAGAAGGTGGAAGTTGTGGGGAAGTATTTGGCACTTGTGGGGCAAGAGGTGGAACTTGTGGGGCAGGAGGTGGTCCTTGTGGGACGAGAGGTGGCACTTGTTGGGCAGGAGGTGGAACTTATGGGGCGTTACGTAGAAGTTGTGGGGCGGGAGGTGGCACCTGTGGAAATGGAGATGGCACTAGTGAGGCAGGTAGTGGCACTTGTGGGGCGGGATATGGAACTTATGGGGCAGGAGTTGACACTTTTGGGGCAGGAGGTGGAAGTTGTGGGGCTGGACGTGGCACTTGTGGGGCGGGAGTTGGCATTTTGGGGAGGGTGGTGGCACTTGTGTGGCAGGAGGTGGCACTTGTGGGGCAGGAGGTGGCACTTGTGGGGCAGGAGGTGGTCCTTGTGGGACGAGAGGTGGCACTTGTTGGGCAGGAGGTGGAACTTATGGGGCGTTACGTGGAAGTTGTCGGGCGGGAGGTGGCTCTTTTGAGGCAGGAGGTGGAACTTGTGAGCCAGGAGATGGAAGTTGTAGGGCGGGAGGTGGCTCTTGTGGGGCGGGAGGTGGCACTTGTGGGTCGGGAGGTGGCACTACTGGGGCAGGAGGTGGAAGTTGTGGAGTGGGAGGTGGAAGTTGTGGAGCGGGAGGTTGCACTTGTGTGTCAGGAGGATGAAGCTGGGCGGTCAGTGACACTTGTGGGGCCGGAGATGGATTATTTGGGGGGAAGGTGGCAGTGGTGTGGACAAATGTGGCACTTGTGGGGCAGGAGCTGGCACTTCAGGGGAATGAGCTGGCACTTGTAGGGCAGGAATTGGCACTTGTAAGGCAGGAGGTGGAACTTGTGGGGCGAGATGTGGCACTTGTGGGATGCGAGGCGGCACTTGTGGGGCAGGAGGTTGCACTTGTGGGGCAGGAGGAGGCTGTTGTTGGGCGGGAGGTGGGACTTGTGTAACAAGAGGTGGAACTTGTGCGGTGGGATGTGGCACTTGTGGGGCAAGGGGTGGCACTTGTGGGGCGGGATGTGGCAGTTGTGGGACAGATGATGACACCTGTGGGGCGGGAGGTGGATGTTTTGGGGAAGGAGGTTGAAGTTGTGGCGAGGGTGGTGGCACTTGTGGGGCGGGAGGTGGCACTAGTGGGGCAGGAAATGTTACTTGTGGGGCAAGAAGTGGCTCTTGAAGGGCAGGAGGTGGCACTTGTGGGGCAGGAGTTAATTCTTGTGGATCTGGAGGTGGCACTTGTGGGCCTGGAGGTTGCACTTGTGAGGCGGGAGGTGGAAGTTGTGGGGCGGGTGGTGGCAGTTGTGGGGCTGGAGGTATCACTTGTGCGGCAGGAAGTGGCACTTGTGGGGAGGAGGTGACACTTGAGGGGCAGGAGCTGGCACTTGTGGGGCAGAAGTTGGTACATGTGGGTCGGGAGTTGGCACTTGTGGGGCAGGAGGTGGCACTTGTGGTGCGGGAGGTGGAACTTGTGGGGCGGCAGGTGGCACTTGTGGGTCAGGAGTTGGATTTGTGGGGCGGGTTGTGGCACTTGTGGGGCGGGAGGTGGCACTTGTGGGGCGTGAGGTGGAAGTTGTGGGGTGGCAGGTGGCAATTGTGGGTCAGGTGGAGGCATTTGTGAGGCAGGAGGTGGATGATGTGGGGCAGGAGGTGGCACTTGTGGGGAAGTAGGTAGCACTTGTGGGGCAGGAAGTGGCACTTGTGTGGCAGGAGGTGGCACTTGTGGGGCAGGAGGAGGCACTTGTGGGGCAGGAGGAGGCACTTGTGGGGCAGGAGGAGGCACTTGTGGGGAAGTAGGTAGCACTTGTGGGGCAGGAGGTGGCACTTGTGGGGCAGGAGGTGGCACTTGTGGGGCAGGAGGTGGCACTTGTGTGGCAGGAGGTGGCACTTGTGGGGCAGGAGGAGGATCTTGTGGGGCTGGAGGAGGCACTTGTGGGGCAGGAGGAGGCACTTGTGGGGAAGTAGGTAGCACTTGTGGGGCAAGAGGAGGCACTTGTGGGGCAGGAGGTGGCACTTGTGTGGCAGGAGGTGGCACTTGTGTGGCAGGAGGTGGCACCTGTGGGGCAGGAGGAGGCACTTGTGGGGCAGGAGGAGGCACTTGTGGGGAAGTAGGTAGCACTTGTGGGGCAGGAGGAGGCACTTGTGGGGCAGGAGGAGGCACTTGTGGGGCAGGAGGTGGCACTTGTGGTGCGGAAGGTGGAACTTGTGGGGCGGGAGGTGGCACTTGTGGGTCAGGAGTTGGATTTGTGGGGCGGGTTGTGGCAGTTGTGGGGCGGGAGGTGGCACTTGTGGGGTGTGAGGTGGATGTTGTGGGGCGGCAGGTGGCAATTGTGGGTCAGGAGGAGGCATTTGTGAGGCAGGAGGTGAATGATGTGGGGCAGGAGGTGGCACTTGTGCGGCAGGAGGTGGCACTTGTGGGGCAGGAAGTGGCACTTGTGGGGCAGGAGGAGGCACTTGTGGGGCAGGAGGAGGCTGTTGTTGGGCGGGAAGTGGAAGTTGTGGGGTGGGAGGTGGCACTTGTGGGGCTGGATGTGGAAGTTGTGTGGCAGGATTTGACACTTCTGGGGCTGCAGGTGGCACTTGTGGGGTGGGTGGTAGAACTTGTGGGGGGTGAGGTGTAACTTGTGGAGCGGGAGGTGACAACTGTGGGACAGGAGGAGGCACTTGTGGGTCGGGAGGTGGCACTTTTAAGGCGGGAGGTGGCAGTTGTGGGGCGGGAGGTGGCACTTATGGGGCAGGAGATGGTATTTGTTGTGCAGTAGGTGGCACTTGTGGAGTGGGAGATGGAAGTTGTGGGGCAGGAGGTGACACTTGTGGGGCAGTTGGTGGATGATGTGGGGCAGGATTTGGCCCTGGTGGGTCGGGAGGTGGCACTTGTGGTGCGGGAGGTGGAACTTGTGGGGCGGGAGGTGGAACTTGTGGTGCGGGAGGTGGCACTTGTGGGTCAGGAGTTGGATTTGTGGGGCGGGTTGTGGCACTAGTGGGGCAGGAGGAGGCACTTGTGGGGCAGGAGGAGGCACTTGTGGGTCGGGAGGTGGCACTTTTAAGGCAGGAGGTGGCACTTGTGGGGCGGGAAATGGAACTTGTGGGGCAGCACGTGGCACTAGTTGAGCAGGAGGCGGAAATTGTGGGGCGGGAGGTGAATGATATGAGGCAGGAGGTAGCGGTTGTGGGGCAGGAGGTGGCACTTATGGGGCAGGAGATGGTATTTGTTGTGCAGTAGGTGGCACTTGTGGAGTGGGAGATGAAAGTTGTGGGGCAGGAGGTGACACTTGTGGGGCGGTTGGTGGATGATGTGGGGCAGGAGTTGGCACTTGTGGGGTAAGGGTTGGCACTTGTGAGGTGGGATGAGGCACTTGTGGGGCGGGGGGTGGCAATTGCTGGGTAGGAAGTGGCAGTTGTGGGGCAGTAGGTTGAAGGTTTGGGGCAGGAGGTGGCACTTGTGGGGTGGAAGGTAAGAAGATTTGGGGTGTGACGTGGAAGTAGTGGGGTGGGAGGTGGCACTTGTGGGGCGGGAGGTGGCACTTGTGTGGCTGGAGGTTGAGGTTGTGGGGCGAGAGGTAGCACTTGTGGGGCAGGACGCGACAAATGTGGTGCAGGAAATGGCACTTGTGGGGCAGGAGTTGGCACTTGTGGGTCAGGTGGTGGCACATGTGGGGCGGGGGTCGACGTTGTGGGGCAAGAGGTGTAACTTGTGTGGCAGGAGGTGGCACTTGTGTGGCGGGAGGTGGCACTTGTATGGCATGAGATGGCACTTGTGGAGCAGGAGTTGGAAGTTGCACGTCAGGATTTGGCACTTGTGGGGCGGGAGATGGCACTTGTATGGCAGGAGATGGCACTTGTGGAGCAGGAGGTGGAAGTTGCACGTCAGGATTTGGCACTTGTGGGGCGGGAGATGGCACTTGTGGGGCGGGAGATGGCACTTGTGGGGCGGGAGATGGCATTTGTGTGTCCAGAGGTTAAACTTGTGGGTTGGGAGGTGGATGATGTGGGGCAGGAGCTGGCAATTGTGAAGCATGAGCTGGCACTTTTAGGGCTGGAATTGGCACTTGTGCCACAGGAGGTGGCACTTCTGGGGTGGGAGGTGGATGATATGGGGCAGGAGGTGGATGTTGCGTGGCAGGATTTGGCCCTTGTGGGGCAGGAGATGGCAAATGTGGGGCAGGACGTGGCACTTGTGGAGTGGGAGGGGGCACTTGTGGGGCCTGAGGTGGCACTTATAGGGCAGGAGGTGGCATTTGTGGGGTGGGAGGTGGAAGTTGTGATGCAGGAGGTGGTACATGTGGGGCGGGAGGTGGAAGTTGTGATGCAGGAGGTGGTACATGTGGGGCGGGAGGTGGAAGTTGTGATGCAGGAGGTGGTACATGTGGGGCGGGAGGTGGAAGTTGTGATGCAGGAGGTGGTACATGTGGGGCGGGAGGTGGAAGTTGTGATGCAGGAGGTGGTACATGTGGGGCGGGAGGTGGAAGTTGTGATGCAGGAGGTGGTACATGTGGGGCGGGAGGTGGAAGTTGTGATGCAGGAGGTGGTACATGTGGGGCGGGAGGTGGAAGTTGTGATGCAGGAGGTGGTACATGTGGGGCGGGAGGTGGAAGTTGTGATGCAGGAGGTGGTACATGTGGGGCGGGAGGTGGAAGTTGTGATGCAGGAGGTGGTACATGTGGGGCGGGAGGTGGAAGTTGTGATGCAGGAGGTGGTACATGTGGGGCGGGATGTGGCACTCGTGAGCAGGGAGGTGGCACTTGTGGAACTTGTAGCAGGTGTAACTTGTCGGGCAGGAGGCGGCTCTTGTGGGGCTGGAGATTGATGTTGTGGGTCAGGAGGTGGCACTTGTGGGGCAGGAGGTGGATGATGAGGGGCAGGAGCTGGCACTTGTGAAGCATGATCTGGCACTTGTGGGGCAGGAATTGGCACTTTTGGGGCAGGAGGTGGCACTTGTTGGATGGGAGGTGGTTGATATGGGGAAGGAGGTGGCAATTGTGCGGTTCGAGGTGGCACTTGTGGAGCAGGAGATGGAAGTTGCAGGGCAGGAGTTGGCACTTGTGGGTCGGGAGGTGGCACTTGTGAGGCGGGAGGTGGCACTTGTGGGGCAAAATGCAACACTTGTGGGGCAGGAGTTATAACTTGTAAGGCAGGAGGTGGAAGTTGTGGAACAGAAGGTGGCACTTGTGGGGCGGGTGGTGGCACTTGTGGGGCGGGATGTGGCACTTGTGGGGCGGGAGGTGGGACTTGTGGGGCCAGAGGTTGAGGTTGTGGTTCGGGAGGTGGCACTTGTGGAGTAGGAGCCTACACTTGTGGGGCAGAATGTGGCACTTGTAAGGCAGGATGTTGAAATTGTGGAGCAGGTTGTGGCACTTGTGGGGCAGGAGGTGGAAATTGTGGGGCAGGAGGTGGTAATGGTGGGGCAGGAGGTCGCACTTGTGGGCCAGGAGTTGGAAGTTGTGGGGTGGGATGTGGAAGTTGTAGGGCGGGAGGTGGCACTTGTGGGGCGGGAGTTGGAAGTTGAGTGACGGGAGGTGGAAGTTGTGAGGCAGGAGGTGGCACTTGGGCAGATTGTGTCACTCGTGGGCAGGGAGGTTGCACTTGTGGGGCAGGAGGTGAAAGTTGTGGGGCAGGAGGTGGCACTTGTGGTGCGGGAGGTGGCACTGATGGGGCAGGAAATTGAGCTTTTGGGGCAGGAGATGGCACTTGTGGGGCGTAAGGTGGAACTTATGGGGCAGGAGGTGGAACTTGTGGGGCAGGAGGTTGTACTTGTGGGGCGGGAGGTTGGAGTTGTTGGGCAGAAGGTGGCATTTGTGTGGCAGGAGGTGGCCATTGTGGGGCACGAGTTGGAAATTGTTGGGCAGGAGGTGGAAGTTTTGGGGCAGGGTTTGGCAGTTGTAGGGCGGGAGGTGGCACTTGTGGGCCAGGAGGTGGAAGTTGTAGGGCAGGGTTTGGCAGTTGTAGGGCGGGAGGTGGCACTTGTGGGGCAGGAAATGGAGCTTTTAGGGCAGGAGGTGGAACTTGTGCAGAAGGAGGTGGTACTTGTTGGGCGGAAATTGGAACTTGTTGGGAGGGAAGTGGCTCCTGTGGGGCAGGAAGTGGCTCTTGTGGGGCAGGAGCTGGCACTTGTGGGGCAGGAGCTGGCACTTGTGGGTCAGGAGGAGGAAGTTGGTCAGTCAGTGACACTTGTGGGTCAGGAGGTGGATTATTTGGGGGGGGAGGTGGCAGTGGTGTGGACAAATGTGGCACTTGTGGGACAGGAATTGGCACTTGTGGGGCAGGTGGTGGCACTTGTTGGGTGGGAGGTGGACGATGTGGGGCAGGAGGTTGCACTTTTGGGGCAGGAGGTGGCACTTGTGGGGTGGAAATTGGAACTTGTTGGGAGGGAAGAGGTACTTGTGGGGCAGGAAGTGGCTCTTGTAGGGCAGGAGCTGGCACTTGTGAGGCAGGAGGTTGCACTTGTGGGTCAGGAGGAGGAAGTTGGTCAGTCAGTGACACTTGTGGGGCAGGAGGTGGATTATTTGGGGGGGAGGAGGCAGTGGTGTGGACAAATGTGGCACTTCAGGGGAATGAGCTGGCACTTGTGGGTCAGAAATTGGCACTTATGGGGCAGGAGGATGTCTTTGTCGGTCAGGAGGTGGCACTTGTGGGGCAGAAGGTGGATGATGTGGGGCAGGAGCTGGCAATTGTGAAGCATGAGCTGGCACTTTTGGGGCAGGATTTGTCAGTTGTGCGGCAGGAGCTGGCACTTGTGGGGCAGGATGTGGCACACGTTGCCAGGAGTCGGCACTTGTGTGGTGGGAAGTTGAAGTTGTTGGGCGGGAGGTGGCACTTGTGGAACAGGTATTGTCACTTGTGGGGGAGGAGGTGGATGATGTGGGGCAGGAGGTGGCACCTGTGGGGCAAGAGGTGGCACTTGTGGGGCATGAGCTGGCACTTGTGGGGCAGGAAGTTGATGATGTGGGGCATGAGCTGGCATTTGTGAAGCATGAGCTGGCACTTGTGAAGGAGGAATTGGCACTTTTGGGGCAGGAGGTGGAACTTGTGGGGTGGGAGGTGGAATTTGTGGGGTGGGAGGTGAAACTTGTAAGGCAGGAGTTGGCACATGTGGGGGGGGAAATGGCACTTGTGGGGCAGGAAATGGCACCAGTGGGGTAGGATTTGGAACCTGTGGGGTAAGAAATGGCACTTGTTGCCAGGAGTCGGCACTTGTGGGGCGGAAGTGGAACTTGTTTGTCATGTGGCCACAATTGTTGGGCGGGAGGTGGCACTTGTGGGGCAGGAGGTGGCAATTGTGGGGCGGGAGGTGGATGATGTGGGGCAGGAGGTGGCACTTGTGGGGCGGAAATTGGAACTTGTTGGGAGGGAAGAGGTACTTGTGGGGCAGGAAGTGGCTCTTGTGGGGCAGGAGCTGGCACATGTGGGTCAGGAGGAGGAAGTTGGTCAGTCAGTGACACTTGTGGGGCAGGAGGTGGATTATTTCTGGGGGGAGGTGGCAGTGGTGTGGACAAATGTGGCACTTGTGGGGCATGAACTGGCACTTGTGGGGCAGGAATTGGCACATGTGGGGCAGGAGGTGGCACTTGTGGGGTGGAAATTGGAACTTGTTGGGAGGGAAGAGGTACTTGTGGGGCAGGAAGTGGGTCTTGTCGGGCAGGAGCTGGCACTTGTGGGGCAGGAGGTTGCACTTGTGGGTCAGGAGGAGGAAGTTGGTCAGTCAGTGACACTTGTGGGGCAGGAGGTGGATTATTTGTGGGGGAGGAGGCAGTGGTGTGGACAAATGTGGCACTTGTGGGGCAGGAATTGGCACTTGTGGGGCAGGAGGATGTCTTTGTCGGTCAGGAGGTGGCACTTGTGGGGCAGGAAGTGGATGACGTAGTGCAGGAGCTGGCACTTGTGAAGCATGAGCTGGCACATGTGGGGCAGGAAGTTGATGATGTGGGGCATGAGCTGGCATTTGTGAAGCATGAGCTGGCACTTGTGAAGCAGGAATTGGCACTTGTGGGGCAGGAGGTGGAACTTGTGGGGTGGGAGGTGGAATTTGTGGGGTGGGAGGTGAAACTTGTAAGGCAGGAGTTGGCACATGTGGGGGGGGAAATGGCACTTGTGGGGCAGGAAATGGCACCAGTGGGGTAGGATTTGGAACCTGTGGGGTAAGAAATGGCACTTGTTGGGCAGGAGGTGGCACTTGTGGGGCGGAAGTGGAACTTGTTTGTCATGTGGCCACAATTGTTGGGCGGGAGGTGGCACTTGTGGGGCAGGAGGTGGCAATTGTGGGGCGGGAGGTGGAAGTTGAGGGGCAGGAGGTGGCACTTGTGGGGCAGGAGGTGGCACTTGTGGGGCAGGAGGTTGCACTTGTGGGGCAGGAGGTGGCACTTGTGAGGCGGAAATTGGAACTTGTTGGGAGGGAAGAGGTACTTGTGGGGCAGGAAGTGGCTCTTGTCGGGCAGGAGCTGGCACTTGTGGGGCAGGAGGTTGCACTTGTGGGTCAGGAGGATGAAGTTGGGCGGTCAGTGACACTTGTGGGGCAGGAGGTGGATTATTTGGGAAGGGAGGTGGCAGTGGTGTGGCAAAATGTGGCACCTGTGGGGCAGGAGCTGGCACTTGTGGGGCAGGAATTGGAACTTGTGGGGAAGGAGGTGGATGATGTGGGGCAGGAGGTGGTCGTTGTGGGGCAGGAGGTGGCACTTGTGGGGCAGGAGGTGGAAGTTGAAGGACAGGACCTTGCACTTGTGGGGCATGAACTGGCACTTGTTGGGCAGGAGGTGGCACTTGTGGGGCGGAAGTGGAACTTGTAAAACAGGAGGTGGAAATTGTGGGGCTGTAGGTGTAACTTGTGGTGCAGGAAGTGGAACTTCTGGGGCAGGAGGTGGCGAAAGAGGGGCAGGAAGTGGCACTTTTGGGGCGGGATGTGGCACTTGTTTGGAAGGAGGTGGGACTTTTGGGGCGGGAGTTGGCACTTGTGGGGGAGGAGGCTGCACTAATATGGCAGGAGGTGGCATTGTGGGGAGGGAGGTGGCAGGTTTTGGGCAGGAGCTGGCACTTGTGAAGCATGAGCTGGCACTTGTGGGGCTGGAATTGGCACTTTTGCGGCAGGAGTTGGCACTTGTGGGGCGGGAGTTGGCACTTGTGGGGCGGGAGTTGGCACTTGTGGGGCGGGAGTTGGCACTTGTGGGGCGATAGTTAGAACTTGTGGGGCGGGAGGTGGCACTTGTGGGGAGCGATGTGGCAATTGTGGGCGGGAGGCTGAATTTGTGGAGAGGGAGGTGGCACTTATGGGGCGGGAGGTGGCACTAGTGGGGCGAGAGGTGGCACATGTGGGGCAGGAGCTGGCACTTGCACGGCAGGAGGTGGAACTGGCGGGGCAGGAGGTGGCACTTGTGGGTCGGGAGGTGGCACTAGTGGGGCAGGAGGTGGCACTTGTTGGGCAGGAGTTGGCACTTGTGAGGCAGGAGGTGTCAGTTGTTTGGCGGGAGTTCGCACTTGTGGGTCGCAAGGTGGAAGTTGTGGGGCAGGAGGTGGCACTTGTGGGTCGGGAGGTGGAAGTTGTGAAGCAGGAGTTGGCACTTGTGGAGAAGGAGGAGGCACTTGTATGGCAGGAATTGGAACTTGTGGTGTGGGATGGGGTACTTGTGGGGAAGGAAGTGGCTCTTGTGGGGCGGGATGTGGCACTTGTGGGGCAGGAGGTGGATGATGTTAGGCTGGAGCTGACGCTTGTGAAGCATGTGCTGGCACTTGTGGGGCAGGAATTGGCACTTGTTGTGCAGGAGGTGGCACTTATGGGTTTGGAGGTGGATTATGTGCGGCAGGAGGTGACACATGTGGGGCAGGAGATGACACTTCTGGGGCAGGAGGTGGAAGTTGTGGGGCAGGATTTGGTACTTGTGGGGTGGGAGATGGCACTTGTGGGGCTGGAGGTGGCACTTGTGGGGCGGGAGGTGGCACTAGTGGGGCAGGACTTGGAACTTGTGGTGCAGGAGATATCACACGTTGGGCAGGAGTTGGCACTTCTGTGGCGGGAGGCTGAAGTTGTGGGGTGGGAGGTGGCACCTGTTGGGCATGTAGTGGCACTTGTGGGGTGGGATTTTTCACTTGTTTGTCATGTGGCCACAATTGTTGGGCGGGACGTGGCACTTGTGGGGCAGGAGGTGGATGATGAGGGGCAGGAGCTGGCACTTGTGAAGCATGAGCTGGCACTTGTGGGGCAGGAATTGGCAGTTGTGCGGCAGGTGGTGGCACTTGTTGGATGGGAGGTGGATGATGTGGGGCAGGAGGTGGCACTTGTGGAGCAGGATGTGGACGTTGCGTGGCAGGATTTGGCACTTGTGGGGTGGGAGGTGGAACTTGTGGGGCAGGAGGTCGAATTTGTGGCGTGGTAGGTGGCACTTGTGGGGCAGGAGCTGGCACTTGTGGGGAGGGATGTGGCACTATTGGGGCAGGAGTTGGCACTTGTGGGGAAGGAGTTGGCACTTGTGGGGCTGGAGGTGGCACTTGTGGGGCAGGAGGTGGATGATGTGGGGCAGGAGTTGGCACTTGTGGAGCAGGAGGTAAAAGTTGCGGGGCAGGATTTGGCACTTGTGGGGCAGGATGTGGCACACGTTGGGCAGGAGTTGGCACTTGTATGGCGGGATGTTGAAGTTGTGGGGCGGGAGGTGGCATTTGTGGGGCTGGAACTGGCTCTTGTGGGGCAGGAGGTGGAAGTTGTAGGGCAGGAAATGGCACTTGTGGGGCAGGAGGTGGCACTTGTGGGGCAAGAAATGGCACTTGTGGGGCAGGAGTTGGCACTTGTGGGTCAGGTGGTGGCACTTGTGGTGTGGGAGGTGGCACTTGTGGAATTGGAGTTGGCACTAGTGCGGCAGAAGGTGGAAGTTGTGGGGAAGTATTTGGCACTTGTGGGGCAAGAGGTGGCACTTGTGGGGCAGGAGGTGGTCCTTGTGGGACGAGAGGTGGCACTTGTTGGGCAGGAGGTGGAACTTATGGGGCGTTACGTGGAAGTTGTGGGGCGGGAGGTGGCACCTGTGGAAATGGAGATGTCACTAGTGGGGCAGGTAGTGGCACTTGTGGGGCGGGATATGGAACTTATGGGGCAGGAGTTGACACTTTTGGGGCAGGAGGTGCAAGTTGTGGGGCTGGACGTGGCACTTGTGGGGCAAGAGTTGGCATTTTGAGGAGGGTGGTGGCACTTGTTGGGCAGGAGGTGGCACTTGTGGGACGAGAGGTGGCACTTGTGGGGCAGGAGGTGGCACTTGTTGGGCAGGAGGTGGCACTTGTAAGGCAGGAGGTGGCACTTGTGGGGCAGGAGGTGGTCCTTGTGGGGCAGGAGGTGGTCCTTGTGGGACGAGAGGTGGCACTTGTTGGGCGGGAGGTGGAACTTATGGGGCGTTACGTGGAAGTTGTGGGGCGGGAGGTGGCTCTTTTGAGGTAGGAGGTGGAACTTGTGAGCCAGGAGATGGAAGATGTAGGGCGGGAGGTGGCTCTTGTGGGGCGGGAGGTGGCACTTGTGGGTCGGGAGGTGGCACTTGTAGGGCAGGAGGTGGAAGCTGTGGAGTGGGAGGTGGAAGTTGTGGAGCGGGAGGTGGCACTTGTGGGGCGAAAGGTGGCATTTGTGGGGCAGGAGGTTGCACTTGTGGGGCAGGAGGTGGCACTTGTGGGGCAGAAATTGGAACTTGTTGGGAGGGAAGAGGTACTTGTGGGGCAGGAAGTGGCTCTTGTCGGGCAGGAGCTGGCACTTGTGGGGCAGGAGGTTGCACTTGTGTGTCAGGAGGATGAAGTTGGGCGGTCAGTGACACTTGTGGGGCAGGAGGTGGATTATTTGGGGGGGAGGTTGCAGTGGTGTGGCAAAATGTGGAACTTGAGGGGCAGGAGCTGGCACTTGTAGGGCAGGAATTGGCACTTGTAAGGCAGGAGGTGGAACTTGTGGGGCGGGATGTGGCACTTGTGGGATGCGAGGTGGCACTTGTGGGGCAGGAGGAGGCTGTTGTGGGGCAGGAGCTGGCACTTGTGGGGCATGAGCTGGCACTTGTGGGTCAGGAATTGGCACTTGTGGGGCAGGGGGTGGATGATGTGGGGCAGGAGGCTGTCTTTGTGGGGTTGGAGGTGACACTTGTGGGGCAGGAAGTTGATGATGTGGGGCAGGAGCTGGCATTTGTGAAACATGAGCTGGCACTTGTGAAGCAGGAATGGGCACTTGTAAGGCAGGAGGTGGAACTTGTGGGGCGGGATGTGGCACTTGCAGGATGCGAGGTGGCACTTGTGGGGCAGGAGTTGGCACTTGTGGGTCAGGTGGTGGTACTTCTGGGGCAGGATCGGGCACTTGTGGGGCAGGATGTGGAAGCTGTGGGACAGGAGGTGGAAGTTATGGGGTGGGAGGTGGAAGTTGTGGGGCAAGAATTGGCAATTGTGGGGCAAGAAGTGGCAATTGTGGGGCAGAGGGTGGCACTTGTACGGCAGGAGGTGGCACTTGTGGGACAGGACGTGGCAATTGGGAAGGACGTGGCACTTGTGGGGTGGGAGGTGGCACTTGTGGGGCAGGAGGTGGCACTTGTGGGGCAGGAGGAGGCTGTTGTTGGGCGGGAGGTGGGACTTGTGTAACAAGAGGTGGAAATTGTGCGGTGGGATGTGGCACTTGTGGGGCAAGGGGTGGCACTTGTGAGGCAGAAGGTGGCACTTGTGGGGCAGGAGGTGGAAGTTATGGGTCAGGAGGTGACATTTGTGGAACAGGAGGTGGATGATGTGGGGCAGGAGGTAGCAATTTTGGGCCGGGACGTGGCACTAGTGGGGCGAGATGTTGCACTTGTTGGGCGGGAGGTGGCACTTTTGGGGCATAAGGTGAAAATTGAGGGACATGAGGTGGCACTTGTGGGGCAGGAGTTGGCACTTGTGTGGTAGGAGGTGGCAATTGTGGGGCAGGAGCTTGCAGTTGTGAGGCGGGATGTGGAAGTTGTGGGGCGGGTTGTGGCAGCTGTGGGGCTGGAGGTGTCACTTGTGCAGCGGGAAGTGGCACTTGTAAGGCAGGAAGTAGCACTTGTGGGGCAGGAGGTGGCACTTTTGGAGCGTGAGGTGGATGTTGTGGGGCAGGAGTTGGCACTTGTGGGGCGAGAGTTGGCACTTGTGGGGCAGGAGGTTGCACTTGTGGGGTGGGATGTGGTACTTGTGGGGCGGGAGGTGGCACTTGTTGGGGGGGTGGTGGCAATTGTGGGGCAGGAGGTGGCACTTGTTGGGCGAGAGTTGCAATTGTGAGACGGGAGGTGGCAATTGTGGGTCACGTAGTGGCACTTGTGGGTCAGGAGGTGGTACTTGTGGGGCGGGCGGTGGAACTGGTGGGGCTGGAGGTGGCACTTGTGGGGTGGGAGGTGGCACTTGTGGGGCAGGAGGTAGCAATTTTGGAGCAGGACGTGGATTATGTGGGGCAGGAGGTGGCACTTGTGGGGCAGGATGTGGAAGTTGTGGGTCAGGAGGTGACATTTGTGGAACAGGAGGTGGATGATGTGGGGAAGGAGGTGGATGATGTGGAACAGTAGGTGGCACTTGTGGGGCAGGAGATGGCACTTGTGGGGCGGGAGGTAAAAATTGTGGGGTGGGAGGTGGAAATTGTGGGGCGAGGGGTGGCAGTTGCGGGGCTGGGGGCGGCACTTGTGGGGCAGGAGGTGGCACTTGTGGGGCGGGATGTGGCAGTTGTGGGGCAGATGATGACACCTGTGGGGTGGGAGGTGGATGTTTTGGGGAAGGAGGTTGAAGTTGTGGGGAGGGTGGTGGCACTTGTGGGGCGGGAGGTGGCACTAATGGGGCAGGAGTTGGCACTTGTGGGCTGGGTCATAGCACTTGTTGGGCAGGGGTTGGCACTTGTGGGGCAGGAAATGTTACTTGTGGGGCAAGAAGTGGCTCTTGAAGGGCAGGAGGTGGCACTTGTGGGGCAGGAGTTAATTCTTGTGGATCTGGAGGTGGCACTTGTGGGCCTGGAGGTTGCACTTGTGAGGCGGGAGGTGGAAGTTGTGGGGCGGGTGGTGGCAGTTGTGGGGCTGGAGGTATCACTTGTGCGGCAGGAAGTGGCACTTGTGGAGCAGAAGGTGGCACTTGTGGGGAAGAGGTGACACTTGAGGGGCAGGAGGTGGCACTTGTGGGGCAGAAGTTGGCACATGTGGGTCGGGAGGTGGCACTTGTGGGGCAGGAGTTGGATTTGTGGGGCGGGTTGTGGCACATGTGGGTCGGGAGGTGGCACTTGTGGGGCGTGAGGTGGAAGTTGTGGGGCGGCAGGTGGCAATTGTGGTCAGGAGGAGGCATTTGTGAGGCAGGAGGTGGATGATGTGGGGCAGGAGGTGGCACTTGTGCGGCAGGAGGTGGCACTTGTGGGGAAGTAGGTGGCAGTTGTGGGGCAGGAAGTGGCACTTGTGGGGCAGGAGGTGGCACTTGTGGGGCAGGAGGTGGCACTTGTGGGGCAGGAGGAGGCACTTGTGGGGCAGGAGGAGGCACTTGTGGGGCTGGAGGAGGCCGTTGTTGGACGGGAAGTGGAAGTTGTGGGGTGGGAGGTGGCACTTGTGGGGCAGGAGATGGTATTTGTTGTGCAGTAGGTGGCACTTGTGGAGTGGGAGATGGAAGTTGTGGGGCAGGAGGTGGCAATTGTGGGCCGGGAGCTGGCACTATTGGGGCGGATGGTGGATGATGTGGGGCAGGAGTTAGCACTTGTGGGGTAAGGGTTGGCACTTGTGGGGCGGGAGGAGGCACTTGTGGGGTGGGGGATGGCAATTGCTGGGTGGGAAGCGGCAGTTGTGGGGCAGTAGGTTGAAGGTTTGGGGCAGGAGGTGGCACTTGTGGGGTGGAAGGTAAGAAGATTTGGGGTGTGACGTGGAAGTAGTGGGGCGGGAGGTGGCACTTGTGGGGCGGGAGGTGGCACTTGTTGGGCAGGAGTTGGCACTTGGGGGCTGGAGGTTGAAGTTGTGGGGCGAGAGGTAGCACTTGTGGGGCAGGAGCCAGCACTTGTGGGGCAGGACGCGGCGAATGTGGTGCAGGAAATGGCACTTGTGGGGCAGGAGTTGGCACTTGTTGGTCAGGTGGTGACACATGTGGGGCAAGGGTCGACGTTGTTGGGCAAGAGGTGTAACTTGTGGGGCAAGAGGTGTAACTTGTGGGGCAGGAGGTGGCTATTGAGGGGCAGGAGGTGGCACTTGTGGTGCGGAAGGTGGAACTTGTGGGTCAGGAGGAGGCATTTGTGAGGCAGGAGGTGGATGATGTGGGGCAGGAGGTGGCACTTGTGCGGCAGGAGGTGGCACTTGTGGGGCAGGAGGAGGCACTTGTGGGGCAGGAGGAGGCTGTTGTCGGGCGGGAAGTGGAAGTTGTGGGGTGGGAGGTGGCACTTGTTGGGCGGGAAGTGGCACTTGTGGGGCTGGATGTGGAAGTTGTGTGGCAGGATTTGACACTTCTGGGGCTGCAGGTGGCACTTGTGGGGGGTGAGGTGTAACTTGTGGAGCGGGAGGTGACAACTGTGGGACAGGAGGAGGCACTTGTGGGTCGGGAGGTGGCACTTGTGGGGCGGGAAATGGAACTTGTGGGGCAGCACGTGGCACTAGTTGAGCAGGAGGTGGAAATTGTGGGGCGGGAGGTGAATGATATGAGGCAGGAGGTAGCGGTTGTGGGGCAGGAGGTGGCACTTATGGGGCAGGAGATGGTATTTGTTGTGCAGTAGGTGGCACTTGTGGAGTGGGAGATGGAAGTTGTGGGGCAGGAGGTGACACTTGTGGGGCGGTTGGTGGATGATGTGGGGCAGGATTTGGCCCTTGTGGGGCGGGAGATGGCACTTGTGGGGCAGGACGTGGCACTTGTGGAGCGGGAGGGGGCACTTGTGGGGCCTGAGGTGGCACTTGTAGGGCAGGAGGTGGCATTTGTGGGGCGGGAGGTGGAAGTTGTGAGGCAGGGGGTGGCACTTGTAAGGCAGGAGTTGGCACTTGTGGGGCACGAGTTGGCACTTGTGGGGCAGGTGGTTGCATTAGTGGGTCAGGTGGTGGCACTTGTGGGTCAGGTGGTGGCACTTGTGGGGCGGGATGTGGAAGTTGTGGGGTGTGAGGTGGCACTTGTGGGGCGGAAGTTGACACTGTTGGGGTGTGAGGTGGCACCTGTGGGGCGGAAGGTGGCACTTGTGCGTGGGAGGTGGAGTTTGTGGGGCGGGAGGTGGCACTTCTGGGGCGGGAGGTGGCACTTGTGGGGCAGGATGTGGCATTCTTGGGGCGGGAGGTGTAAGTTGTGAGGCAGGAGGTGGCACTTGTGCGTGGGAGGTGGAGTTTGTGGAGAGGGAGGTGGCGCTTGTGGGGCAGGAGGTGGCACTTGTGGGGAGGAGGTGGAACTTGTGGGGCAGGAGGTGGCACTTGTGGGGCGGGAGGTGGCACTTGTGGGGGGGGTGGCACTTGTGAGGCATGAGGTGGCACTTGTGGGGCAGGATGTGGCACTTGTGCGTGGGAGGTGGAGTTTGTGGAGAGGGAGGTGGCGCTTGTGGGGCGGGAGGTGGCACTTCTGGGGAGGAGGTGGAACTTGTGGGGCGGGAGTTAGCAATTGTGGGCAGGGAGGTGGCACTTGTGTGGAGGAGGTGGAACTTGTGGGGCGGGAGGTGACACTTGTTGGGCAGGATGTGGCAATTGTGCGTGGGAGGTGGAATTTGTGGGGCGGGAGGTGGCACTTGTGGGGCGGGAGGTGGCACTTGTGGGGCAGGATGTGGCATTCTTGGGGCGGGAGGTGTAAGTTGTGATGCAGGAGGTGGTACATGTGGGGCGGGAGGTGTAAGTTTTTATGCAGGAGGTGGTACATGTGGGGCGGGAGGTGTAAGTTGTGATGCAGGAGGTGGTACATGTGGGGCGGGAGGTGTAAGTTTTTATGCAGGAGGTGGTACATGTGGGGCGGGAGGTGGAAGTTGTGATGCAGGAGGTGGTACATGTGGGGCGTGAGATGGAAGTTGTGATGCAGGAGGTGGTACATGTGGGGCGGGAGGTGGAAGTTGTGATGCAGGAGGTGGTACATGTGGGGCGAGATGTGGCACTCGTGAGCAGGGAGATGGCACTTGTGGAACTTGTAGCAGGTGTAACTTGTCGGGCAGGAGGCGGCTCTTGTGGGGCTGGAGATTGATGTTGTGGGTCAGGAGGTGGCACTTGTGGGGCAGGAGGTGGATGATGAGGGGCAGGAGCTGGCACTTGTGGAGCATGAGCTGGCACTTGGGGGGCAGGAATTGGCACTTGTGGGGCAGGAGGTGGCACTTGTGGGGCAGGAATTGGCACTTGTGGGGTAGGAGGTGGATGATGTGGGGCTGGAGGCTGTCTTTGTGGGGTTGGAGGTGGCACTTGTGGGACAGGAAGTTGATGATGTGGGGCTGGAGCTGGCATTTGTGAAGCATGAGCTGGCACTTGTGAAGCAGGAATTGGCACTTGTAAGGCAGGAGGTAGCACTTGTGGGGCGGGATGTGGCAGTTGTGGGATGCGAGGTTGCACTTGTGGGGCAGGAGTTGGCACTTGTGGGTCAGGTGGTGGTACTTCTGGGGCAGGATCGGGCACTTGTCGGGCAGGATGTGGAAGCTGTGGGACGGGAGGTGGAAGTTATGGGGTGGGAGGTTGAAGTTGTGGGGCAAGAATTGGCAATTGTGGGGCAAGAAGTGGAAATTGTGGGGCAGAGGGTGGCACTTGTACGGCAGGAGGTGGCACTTGTGGGACAGGACGTGGCAATTGGGAAGGACGTGGCACTTGTGGGGTGGGAGGTGGCACTTGTGGGGCAGGAGGTGGCACTTGTGGGGCAGGAGGAGGCTGTTGTTGGGCGGGAGGTGGGACTTGTGTAACAAGAGGTGGAAATTGTGCGGTGGGATGTGGCACTTGTGGGGCAAGGGGTGGCACTTGTGAGGCAGAAGGTGGCACTTGTGGGGCAGGAGGTGGAAGTTGTGGGTCAGGAGGTGACATTTGTGGAACAGGAGGTGGATGATGTGGGGCAGGAGGTAGCAATTTTGGGCCGGGACGTGGCACTAGTGGGGCGAGATGTTGCACTTGTTGGGCGGGAGGTGGCACTTTTGGGGCATAAGGTGAAAATTGAGGGACATGAGGTGGCACTTGTGGGGCAGGAGTTGGAACTTGTGTGGTAGGAGGTGGCAATTGTGGGGCAGGAGCTTGCAGTTGTGAGGCGGGATGTGGAAGTTGTGGGGCGGGTTGTGGCAGCTGTGGGGCTGGAGGTGTCACTTGTGCAGCGGGAAGTGGCACTTGTAAGGCAGGAAGTAGCACTTGTGGGGCAGGAGATGGCACTTTTGGAGCGTGAGGTGGATGTTGTGGGGCAGGAGTTGGCACTTGTGGGGCGAGAGTTGGCACTTGTGGGGCAGGAGGTTGCACTTGTGGGGTGGGATGTGGTACTTGTGGGGCGGGAGGTGGCACTTGTTGGGGGGGTGGTGGCAATTGTGGGGCAGGAGGTGGCACTTGTTGGGCGAGAGTTGCAATTGTGAGACGGGAGGTGGCAATTGTGGGTCACGTAGTGGCACTTGTGGGTCAGGAGGTGGTACTTGTGGGGCGGGCGGTGGAACTGGTGGGGCTGGAGGTGGCACTTGTGGGGTGGGAGGTGGCACTTGTGGGGCAGGAGGTGGCAATTTTGGAGGAGGACGTGGATTATGTGGGGCAGGAGGTGGCACTTGTGGGGCAGGATGTGGAAGTTGTGGGTCAGGAGGTGACATTTGTGGAACAGGAGGTGGATGATGTGGGGAAGGAGGTGGTTGATGTGAAACAGTAGGTGGCACCTGTGGGGCAGGAGATGGCACTTGTGGGGCGGGAGGTGGAAATTGTGGGGCAAGGGGTGGCAGTTGCGGGGCTGGGGGCGGCACTTGTGGGGCAGTGTGTGGCACTTGTGGGGCGGGATGTGGCACTTGTGGGGCAGGAGGTGGCACTTGTGGGGCGGGATGTGGCAGTTGTGGGGCAGATGATGACACCTGTGGGGTGGGAGGTGGATGTTTTGGGGAAGGAGGTTGAAGTTGTGGGGAGGGTGGTGGCACTTGTGGGGCGGGAGGTGGCACTAGTGGGGCAGGAGTTGGCACTTGTGGGCTGGGTCATAGCACTTGTTGGGCAGGGGTTGGCACTTGTGGGGCAGGAAATGTTACTTGTGTGGCAAGAAGTGGCTCTTGAAGGGCAGGAGGTGGCACTTGTGGGGCAGGAGTTAATTCTTGTGGATCTGGAGGTGGCACTTGTGGGCCTGGAGGTTGCACTTGTGAGGCGGGAGGTGGAAGTTGTGGGGCGGGTGGTGGCAGTTGTGGGGCTGGAGGTATCACTTGTGCGGCAGGAAGTGGCACTTGTGGAGCAGAAGGTGGCACTTGTGGGGAAGAGGTGACACTTGAGGGGCAGGAGCAGGCACTTGTGGGGCAGAAGTTGGCACATGTGGGTCGGGAGGTGGCACTTGTGGGGCAGGAGGTGGCACTTGTGGTGCGGGAGGTGGAACTTGTGGGGCGGGAGGTGGAACTTGTGGGTCAGGAGTTGGATTTGTGGGGCGGGTTGTGGCACTTGTCGGGCGGGAGGTGGCACTTGTGGGGCGTGTGGTGGAAGTTGTGGGGCGGCAGGTGGTAATTGTGGGTCAGGAGGAGGCATTTGTGAGGCAGGAGGTGGATGATGTGGGGCAGGAGGTGGCACTTGTGCGGCAGGAGTTGGCACTTGTGGGGCAGGAAGTGGCACTTGTGGGGCAGGAGGTGGCACTTGTGGGGCAGGAAGTGGCACTTGTGGGGCAGGAGGAGGCACTTGTGGGGCAGGAGGAGGCCGTTGTTGGGCGGGAAGTGGAAGTTCTGGGGTGGGAGGTGGCACTTGTGGGGCTGGATGTGGAAGTTGTGTGGCAGGATTTGACACTTCTGGGGCTGCCGGTGGCACTTGTGGGGTGGGTGGTAGAACTTGGGGGTGAGGTGTAACTTGTGGAGCGGGAGGTGACAACTGTGGGACAGGAGGAGGCACTTGTGGGTCGGGAGGTGGCACTTTTAAGGCGGGAGGTGGCAGTTGTGGGGCGGGAGATGGAAGTTGTGCGGCACGATTTAGCACTTGTGTGGCTGGAGGTGGCACTTGTGGGGCGGGAGGTGGCACTTGTGGGGCGGGAAATGGAACTTGTGGGGCAGCACGTGGCACTAGTTGAGCAGGAGGTGGAAATTGTGGGGCGGGAGGTGAATGATATGAGGCAGGAGGTAGCGGTTGTGGGGCAGGAGGTGGCACTTATGGGGCAGGAGATGGTATTTGTTGTGCAGTAGGTGGCACTTGTGGAGTGGGAGATGGAAGTTGTGGGGCAGGAGGTGACACTTGTGGGGTGGTTGGTGGATGATGTGGGGCAGGAGTTGGCACTTGTGGGGCAGGAGTTGGAAGTTGCAGGGCAGGATTTGGCATTTGTGGTGCAGGAGGTGGCACCTGTTGGGCAAGAGGGGGCACTTGTGGGGCAGGTGCTGGCACTTGTGGGGCATGAGCTGGCAATTGTGGGGCAGGAATTGGCACTTGTGGGGCAGGAGGTGGCACTTGTGGGGAAGGAGGCTGTCTTTGTGGGGTTGGAGGTGGCACTTGTGGGGCAGGAAGTTGATGATATGGGGCAGGAGCTGGCACTTGTGAAGCATGAGCTCGCACTTGTGGGGCGAGAGGAGCTGGACTTGCAGGGTGACAGGTGGCACTTGTGGGGCAGGAGGTGGCACTTGTGGGGCAGGAGGTGGAACTTGTGGGGCAGGTGTTGGCACTTGTGGGGCAGGAGGTGGAAGTTGTGGGGCAGTAGGTTGCACTTGTGCGTGGGAGGTGGATGTTGTGGGGCAGGAAATGGCACCTGTGGGGCAGGAGGTGGCGCTTTTGGGGGAGGTGGTGGCATTTTTTGGGCGAGAGGTGAAACTTATGGGGCAGGAGGTGACACTTGTAGGTCAAGATGTGGAACTTGTTGGGCAGGAGGTGACACTTGTGGGGCAGGTGGTGTCAGTTGTTTGGCGGGAGGTGGCAATTGTGGGGTAGGAGTTGGAACTTGTGGGGCAGGAGGTGGTCTTTGTGGGGCAGGAGGTGGCACCTGTGAGGCAAGAGCTGGCACTTGTGGGGCAGGAGCTGGCACTTGTGGGGCATGAGCTGGCACTTGTGGGGCAGGAATTGGCACTTGTGGGGCAGGAGGTGGATGATGTGGGGCAGGAGGCTGTCTTTGTGGGGTTGGAGGTGACACTTGTGGGGCAGGAAGTTGATGATGTGGGGCAGGAGCTGGCACTTGTGGGGCAGGAGGTTGCACTTGTGTGTCAGGAGGAGGAAGTTGGGCGGTCAGTGACGTTTTGGGGCAGGAGGTGGATTATTTGGGGGGGAGGTGGCAGTGGTGTGGCAAAATGTGGCACTTGTGGGGCAGGAGCTGGCACTTCAGGGGAATGAGCTGGCACTTGTAGGGCAGGAATGGGCACTTGTAAGGCAGGAGGTGGAACTTGTGGGGCGGGATGTGGCACTTGTGGGATGCGAGGTGGCACTTGTGGGGCAGGAGTTGGCACTTGTGGGTCAGGTGGTGGTACTTCTGGGGCAGGAGTTGGCACTTGTGGGGCAGGATGTGGAAGCTGTGGGACGGGAGGTGGAAGTTATGGGGTGGGAGGTTGAAGTTGTGGGGCAAGAATTGGCAATTGTGGGGCAAGAAGTGGAAATTGTGGGGCAGAGGGTGGCACTTGTACGGCAGGAGGTGGCACTTGTGGGACAGGACGTGGCAATTGGGAAGGACGTGGCACTTGTGGGGTGGGAGGTGGCACTTGTGGGGCAGGAGGTGGCACTTGTGGGGCAGGAGGAGGCTGTTGTTGGGCGGGAGGTGGGACTTGTGTAACAAGAGGTGGAAATTGTGCGGTGGGATGTGGCACTTGTGGGGCAAGGGGTGGCACTTGTGAGGCAGAAAGTGGCACTTGTGGGGCAGGAGGTGGAAGTTGTGGGTCAGGAGGTGACATTTGTGGAACAGGAGGTGGATAATGTGGAACAGGAGGTAGCAATTTTGGGCCGGGACGTGGCACTAGCGGGGCGAGATGTTGCACTTGTTGGGCGGGAGGTGGCACTTTTGGGGCATAAGGTGAAAATTGAGGGACATGAGGTGGCACTTGTGGGGCAGGAGTTGGAACTTGTGTGGTAGGAGGTGGCAATTGTGGGGCAGGAGCTTGCAGTTGTGAGGCGGGATGTGGAAGTTGTGGGGCGGGTTGTGGCAGCTGTGGGGCTGGAGGTGTCACTTGTGCAGCGGGAAGTGGCACTTGTAAGGCAGGAAGTAGCACTTGTGGGGCAGGAGATGGCACTTTTGGAGCGTGAGGTGGATGTTGTGGGGCAGGAGTTGGCACTTGTGGGGCGAGAGTTGGCACTTGTGGGGCAGGAGGTTGCACTTGTGGGGTGGGATGTGGTACTTGTGGGGCGGGAGGTGGCATTTGTTAGGGGGGTGGTGGCAATTGTGGGGCAGGAGGTGGCACTTGTTGGGCGAGAGTTGCAATTGTGAGACGGGAGGTGGCAATTGTGGGTCACGTAGTGGCACTTGTGGGTCAGGAGGTGGTACTTGTGGGGCGGGCGGTGGAACTGGTGGGGCTGGAGGTGGCACTTGTGGGGCAGGACGTGGATTATGTGGGTCGGGAGGTGGCACTTGTGGGGCGGGAGGTGGCACTTGTGGGGCGGGAGGTGGAACTTGTGGGGCGGGAGGTGGAACTTGTGGGGCAGGAGTTGGATTTGTGGGGCGGGTGGTGGCACTTGTGGGGCGGGAGGTGGCACTTGTGGGGCGTGAGGTGGAAGTTGTGGGGCAGATGATGACACCTGTGGGGCGGGAGGTGGATGTTTTGGGGAAGGAGGTTGAAGTTGTGGGGAGGGTGGTGGCACTTGTGGGGCGGGAGGTGGCACTTGTGGGGCAGGAGTTGGCACTTGTGGGGTGGGGTGTGGTACTTGTGGGGCGGGAGGTGGCACTTGTTGGGGGGGTGGTGGCAATTGTGGGGCAGGAGGTGGCACTTGTTGGGCGAGAGTTGCAATTGTGAGACGGGAGGTGGCAATTGTGGGTCACGTAGTGGCACTTGTGGGTCAGGAGGTGGTACTTGTGGGGCGGGCGGTGGAACTGGTGGGGCTGGAGGTGGCACTTGTGGGGCAGGACGTGGATTATGTGGGTCGGGAGGTGGCACTTGTGGGGCGGGAGGTGGCACTTGTGGGGCGGGAGGTGGAACTTGTGGGGCGGGAGGTGGAACTTGTGGGGCAGGAGTTGGATTTGTGGGGCGGGTGGTGGCAATTGTGGGGCGGGAGGTGGCACTTGTTGGGCGTGAGGTGGAAGTTGTGGGGCAGATGATGACACCTGTGGGGCGGGAGGTGGATGTTTTGGGGAAGGAGGTTGAAGTTGTGGGGAGGGTGGTGGCACTTGTGGGGCGGGAGGTGGCACTTGTGGGGCAGGAGTTGGCTCTTGTGGGGTGGGATGTGGTACTTGTGGGGCGGGAGGTGGCACTTGTTGGGGGGGTGGTGGCAATTGTGGGGCAGGAGGTGGCACTTGTTGGGCGAGAGTTGCAATTGTGAGACGGGAGGTGGCAATTGTGGGTCACGTAGTGGCACTTGTGGGTCAGGAGGTGGTACTTGTGAGGCGGGCGGTGGAACTGGTGGGGCTGGAGGTGGCACTTGTGGGGCAGGATGTGGCAATTTTGGAGCAGGACGTGCATTACGTGGGTCGGGAGGTGGCACTTGTGGGGCGGGAGGTGGCACTTGTGGGGCGGGAGGTGGAACTTGTGGGGCGGGAGGTGGAACTTGTGGGGCAGGAGGTGGCACTTGTGGGTCAGGAGTTGGATTTGTGGGGCGGGTTGTGGCACTTGTCGGGCGGGAGGTGGCACTTGTGGGGCGTGAGGTGGAAGTTGTGGGGCGGCAGGTGGCAATTGTGGGTCAGGAGGAGGCATTTGTGAGGCAGGAGGTGGATGATGTGGGGCAGGAGGTGGCACTTGTGGGGAAGTAGGTAGCACTTGTGGGGCAGGAAGTGGCACTTGTGGGGCAGGAGGTGGCACTTGTGTGGCAGGAGGAGGCACATGTGGGGCAGGAGGAGGCTGTTGTTGGGCGGGAAGTGGAAGTTGTGGGGTGGGAGGTGGCACTTGTGGGGCTGGATGTGGAAGTTGTGTGGCAGGATTTGACACTTCTGGGGCTGCAGGTGGCACTTGTGGGGTGGGTGGTAGAACTTGTGGGGGGTGAGGTGTAACTTGTGGAGCGGGAGGTGACAACTGTGGGACAGGAGGAGGCACTTGTGGGTCGGGAGGTGGCACTTTTAAGGCGGGAGGTGGCAGTTGTGGGGCGGGAGGTGGAACTTGTGGGGCACGATTTAGCACTTGTGTGGCTGGAGGCGGCACTTGTGGGGCGGGAGGTGGCACTTGTGGGGCGGGAAATGGAACTTGTGGGGCAGCACGTGGCACTAGTTGAGCAGGAGGTGGAAATTGTGGGGCGGGAGGTGAATGATATGAGGCAGGAGGTAGCGGTTGTGGGGCAGGAGGTGGCACTTATGGGGCAGGAGATGGTATTTGTTGTGCAGTAGGTGGCACTTGTGGAGTGGGAGATGGAAGTTGTGGGGCAGGAGGTGACACTTGTGGGGCGGTTGGTGGATGATGTGGGGCAGGAGTTGGCACTTGTGGGGTAAGGGTTGGCACTTGTGGGGTGGGAGGAGGCACTTGTGGGGCGGGGGGTGGCAATTGCTGGGTGGGAAGTGGCAGTTGTTGGGCAGTAGGTTGAAGGTTTGGGGCAGGAGGTGGCACTTGTGGGGTGGAAGGTAAGAAGATTTGGGGTGTGACGTGGAAGTAGTGGGGCGGGAGGTGGCACTTGTGGGGCGGGAGTTGGCACTTGTGGGGCGGGAGGTGGCACTTGTGGGGCAGGAGTTGGCACTTGAGGGGCAGGAGCCGGCAATTGTGGGGCAGGACGCGACAAATGTGGTGCAGGAAATGGCACTTGTGGGGCAGGAGTTGGCACTTGTGGGTCAGGTGGTGGCACATGTGGGGCGGGGGTCGACGTTGTGGGGCAAGAGGTGTAACTTGTGGGGCAGGAGGTGGCCATAGAGGGGCGGGAGGTGGCACTTGTGGGGCAGGACGTGGCACTTGTGGAGCGGGAGGGGGCACTTGTGGGGCCTGAGGTGGCACTTGTAGGGCAGGAGGTGGCATTTGTGGGGCGGGAGGTGGAAGTTGTGATGCAGGAGGTGGTACATGTGGGGCGGGAGGTGGAAGTTGTGATGCAGGAGGTGGTACATGTGGGGCGGGAGGTGGAAGTTGTGATGCAGGAGGTGGTACATGTGGGGCGGGAGGTGGAAGTTGTGATGCAGGAGGTGGTACATGTGGGGCGGGAGGTGGAAGTTGTGATGCAGGAGGTGGTACATGTGGGGCGGGAGGTGGAAGTTGTGATGCAGGAGGTGGTACATGTGGGGCGGGAGGTGGAAGTTGTGATGCAGGAGGTGGTACATGTGGGGCGGGATGTGGAAGTTGTGATGCAGGAGGTGGTACATGTGGGGCGGGAGGTGGAAGTTGTGATGCAGGAGGTGGTACATGTGGGGCGGGATGTGGCACTCGTGAGCAGGGAGGTGGCACTTGTGGAACTTGTAGCAGGTGTAACTTGTCGGGCAGGAGGCGGCTCTTGTGGGGCTGGAGATTGATGTTGTGGGTCAGGAGGTGGCACTTGTGGGGCAGGAGGTGGATGATGAGGGGCAGGAGCTGGCACTTGTGAAGCATGAGCTGGCACTTGGGGGGCAGGAATTGGCACTTGTGGGGCAGGAGGTGGCACTTGTTGGATGGGAGGTGGACGATGTGGGGCAGGAGTTGACACTTGTGGGGCAGGATGTGGCACACGTTGCCAGGAGTCGGCATTTGTGTGGCGGGATGTTGAAGTTGTGGGGCTGGAGGTTGCACTTGTCTAACAGGTATTGTCACTTGTGGGGGAGGAGGTGGATGATGTGGGGCAGGAGGTGGTCTTTGTGGGGTAGGAGGTGGCACTTGTGAGGCATGAGCTGGCACTTGTGGGGCAGGAATTGGCACTTGTGGGGCAGGAGGTGGATGATGTGGGGCAGGAGGCTGTCGTTGTGGGGTTAGAGGTGGCACTTGTGGGGCAGGAAGTTGACGATGTGGGGCATGAGCTGGCATTTGTGAAGCATGAGCTGGCACTTGTGAAGCAGGAATTGGCACTTTTGGGGCAGGAGGTGGTAATGTGGGGTGGGAGGTGGAATTTGTAAGGCGGGAATTGGCACTTGTGGGGCAGAAATTGGCACTTATGGGGCAGGAGGTGGCACTTGTGGTGCGGGAGGTGGCACTGATGGGGCAGGAAATTGAGCTTTTGGGGCAGGAGATGGCACTTGTGGGGCGTAAGGTGGAACTTATGGGGCAGGAGGTGGAACTTGTGGAGCAGGAGGTGGTACTTGTGGGGCGGGAGGTTGGAGTTGTTGGGCAGGAGGTGGCATTTTGAGGCAGAAGGTGGCATTTGTGTGGCAGGAGGTGGCAATTGTGGGGCACGAGTTGGAAATTGTTGGGCAGGAGGTGGAAGTTTTGGGGCAGGGTTTGGCAGTTGTAGGGCGGGAGGTGGCACTTGTGGGGCGGGAGGTGGCACTTCTGGGGCAGGAAATGGAGCTTTTAGGGCAGGAGGTGGAACTTGTGGGGCGGGAGGTGGAACTTGTGCAGAAGGAGGTGGTAATTGTTTGGTGGAAATTGGAAATTGTTGGGAGGGAAGAGGTACTTGTGGGGCAGGAAGTGGCTCTTGTCGGGCAGGAGCTGGCACTTGTGGGTCAGGAGGTGGCACTTGTGGGTCAGGAGGAGGAAGTTGGTCAGTCAGTGACACTTGTGGGGCAGGAGGTGGATTATTTGGGGGGGAGGAGGCAGTGGTGTGGAATAATGTGGCACTTGTGGGGCATGAACTGGCACTTGTGGGGCAGGAATTGGCACTTGTGGGGCAGGTGGTGGCACTTGTTGGGTGGGAGGTGGACGATGTGGGGCAGGAGGTGGCACTTGTGGAGCAGGAGATGGAAGTTGCATTGCAGGATTTGGCATTTGTGGGTTGGGAGTTGGCACTTGTGGGGCATGAGGTGGAATTTGTGGGATGGTAGGTGGAACATGTGGGGCAGGAGCTGGCAGTTGTGGGGCAGGATGTGGCACACGTTGCCAGGAGTCGGCACTTGTGTGGCGGGATGTTGAAGTTGTGGGGCGGGAGGTTGCACTTGTGGAACAGGTATTGTCACTTGTGGGGGAGGAGGTGGATGATGTGGGGCAGGAGGTGGTCTTTGTGGGGTAGGAGGTGGCACCTGTGGGGCAAGAGGTGGCACTTGTGGGGCATGAGCTGGCACTTGTGGGGCAGGAAGTTGATGATGTGGGGCATGAGCTGGCATTTGTGAAGCATGAGCTGGCACTTGTGAAGCAGGAATTGGCACTTGTGGGGCAGGAGGTGGAACTTGTGGGGTGGGAGGTGGAATTTGTGGGGTGGGAGGTGAAACTTGTAAGGCAGGAGTTGGCACGTGTGGGGGGGGAAATGGCACTTGTGGGGCAGGAAATGGCACTTGTTGTGCAGGAGGTGGCACTTATGGGTTTGGAGGTGGATGATGTGGGGCAGGAGGTGACACATGTGGGGTAGCAGATGGCACTTCTGGGGCAGGAGGTGGAAGCTGTGGGGCAGGATTTGGTACTTGTGGGGTGGGAGGTTGCACTTGTGGGGCTGGAGTTGGCACTTGTGGGGCGGGAGTTGGCACTTGTGGGGCGGGAGGTGGCACTAGTGGGGCAGGAGGTGGCACTTGTGGGGAGCGATGTGGCACTTGTGGGCGGGAGGTGGAATTTGTGGAGAGGGAGGTGGCACTTATGGGGCGGGAGCTGGAACTTGTGGGGCGAGAGGTGGCACATGTGGAGCAGGAGCTGGCACTTTCGGGGCATAAGCTGGCACTTGCACGGCAGGAGGTGGCACTTGTGGGTCGGGAGGTGGCACTTGTGGGGCAGGAGGTGGCACTTGTGGGATGGTAGGTGGAACTTGTGGGGCAAGACTTGGAACTTGTGGTGCAGGAGATATCACACGTTGGGCAGGAGTTGGCACTTCCTCAAAGAAACCCATAGCGACCCCATAGTCACCCATAGCGCCCCATAGGAACACAAAGATACCCCATGGAGCCCCATAGACACCCCATAGTGACCCATAGGGGCCCAAAGAGACCCCATAGCACCCCATAGCTACTCCATAGTGCCCCATAGCAGCCCATGGAGCCTCATAGACACTCCATTGTGCCCCACAGCACCCCATTGCACCCCATAGGGACCCATAGACACAGCATACTGCTCCATAGAGCCCCATAGACACCCCATAGTTCCCCACAGCACCCCATAGCAGCCCACAGTGCCCCATAGACACCACATAAGGCCCTACAGCCACACCATAGAGCCCAATTGAACCACATAGACACCCCATATCGCCCCATAGTGCCTGTAGACACCCCATAGAGCCCCATAGAGACCCACTTAACCCCATACAGACCCCATGCAGACCACATAGAGCCCCACAGACAACCCATAGATCCCCAAAGACACCCCATAGACTCCCCATAGAGCCCCATAGGGACCTCATAGCGCCCCATAGAAACCCCATTCTTCCGCATAGAGCCCCATAGCAAACCATAGCACCCCATAGTCACCCATAGCGCCCCATAGGAACCCAAGGATACCCCAAAGCACCCCATAGCCACCCTACAGCACCGCATAGCCACCCCATACAGCCCCATAGAAGCCACATAGTGACACATAGTGACCCATAGGGGCACAAAGAGACCCCAAATCATCCCATAGCTACTCCACAGTGCCCCATAGCAGCCCATGGAGCCTCATAGACACTCCCTTGTGCCCCACAGCGCCCCATTGCACCACATAGGGACCCATAGACACCCTATACTGCTCCATAGAGCCCCATAGCACCCCATAGTGCCTCACAGCACCCCATAGCACAACATAGTGCCACATAGACACCACATAAGGACATATAGCCGCACCATAGAGCCCCATAGACATCCCATAGAGCCCCGTAGGCAACCCATTGTGCCCCATAGAGCTCCCATAGCCACCCATAGAAACTCATTTTGCCACATAGACACACCATAGCGTTCCATAGACACCCCATAGAAACCTCAGAACGCCCCATAGAACCCCATAGAGCTCCATAGGCACCCCATAGAGCCCCATAGAGAACCCATAGAGGCACATAGCAACCCATAGGGGGGACATTGGGACACATATGGACACATAGTGACCCTTAGGGAGACACTGGGACCCATAAGGTGACATTGGGACACATAGGGACACCATGGATTACAGTGGGGGACAGTGATACCCGTAGAGACACATAGAGACTCTGCTGAGACCCATAAGAGACCCCATAGAGGCACATAGGGACCACACTGAAACCCATAGATACCCATAGGAGGACATTTAAGCCCATAGATACAAATAAGAGACCCCATAGAGGCACATAGCTACCCATAGGGGGGATATTAGGACACATAGGGACACATAGTGACCCATAGGGAGACACTGGGACCCATAGGGGGACATTGGGACAAATAGGGATCCCATGGATTACAGTGGGGGACAGTGAGACCCATAGAGACACATAGGGACATTGCTGAGACCCATAGAGACCCCATAGAGGCACATCGGGACCACATTGAAACCCATAGATGCACATAGGAAGACATTTGGGCCCAGAGATACCCATAAGAGACCACATAGAGACCCCATAGAGGTACATAGCAACCCATAGTGTGGATATTGGGACACAGAGGGACCACATGGATTACAGTGGGGAACAGTGAGACCCGTAGAGACACATAGGGGCTCCACTGATACCCATAAGAGACCCCATAGAGGCACATAGGGACCTCATTGAAACCCATAGATACCCATAGGAAGACATTTGGGCCCAGAGATACCAATAAGAGTCCCCATAGAAACCCCAAAGGGGGCCAATGGGACACATAGGGGGGACATTCGGCACTGAGGAACACATAGTGACCCATAGGGAGACACTGGGACCCATAGGGGCTGTATGGGAGATTGGTAATCACAGCCTGAACCTCTGATTAATCAGCTGAGGCAAGTGTGGGGTCAGCTGCGGGAGCACAGGTGAGAGTAATGGAGCTGTGCTCCCGGGAGGGCTGGAGCTCGACTCCACCTCCTCTGAGACCTCATTTAAGGGCTGACCCTCACTCGAGCCGCTTTCCATTATCTTTCCGAGCTCCCTGTTACCGGGTGAGGTCCCAGAAGACTGGAGGCTTGCCAACGTGACTCCCATTTCCAAGCAAGGTTGTCAGGAGGATCCGGGCAACTCCAGGCCTGTTAGCCTGACCTCGGTGCCAGGGAAGGGAATGGAACGAATTGTCTTGAGGGAGATGACAGATGCGGCAGGTGTGGGATGAGCAGGAGATCAGACCTAGCCAGCATGGGTTCGTGAAGGGCAGCTCCTGCTTGACCAATCTGATCTCCTTCTACGATCCTGTGACCCATCTGATGGATGAAGGAAAGAAAGAAAGGCTGTTGATGTGCTCTACTTGGACTTCAGCAAAGCCTTCACAACTGTCTCCCATGCTATTCTCCTACAAAAGCTGGCAGCCCTTTTCCAACCTTGAGAATTCTGTGATTCTGGGAGGCAGCATCTCTTGGACATCGCTCTGCAGTGAAGACCGCCCCAGCTTCCTCAGCGAAGGCATCACCACTGGTGAGTTTCTCTCTCGCTTAGAACCTCTGTACATTTGTTACCATCTTTGTTACCATCTGTATAGTTACCACCTAGACAGGGGGACATAGAAAGACACTGGGACCCCTAGGGACCCATAGAGATCCAGAGGAAGACATTGGGACCCACAGAGAGACACTGGGACCCATAGGGACACATAGAGAGACATAGACAGTCATTGGGAGCCATAAGGATAAATTGAGACCCATAGAGACCCCATTGAGACCCATAGTGCCTCAAAGAAACCCATAGCGACCCCATAGTCACCCATAGCGCCCCATAGGAACACAAAGATACCCCATAGACACCCCATAGTGACCCATAGGGGCCCAAAGAGACCCCATAGCACCCCATAGCTACTCCATAGTGCCCCATAGCAGCCCATGGAGCCTCATAGACACTCCATTGTGCCCCACAGCACCCCATTGCACCCCATAGGGACCCATAGACACAGCATACTGCTCCATAGAGCCCCATAG
The DNA here is from genome assembly GCF_054131305.1 of Coturnix japonica. Classification (NCBI taxonomy): domain Eukaryota; kingdom Metazoa; phylum Chordata; class Aves; order Galliformes; family Phasianidae; genus Coturnix; species Coturnix japonica. The sequence goes on along the minus strand of NC_140680.1, from coordinate 541,997 downwards.
ACACCCCATAGTTCCCCACAGCACCCCATAGCAGCCCACAGTGCCCCATAGACACCACATAAGGCCCTACAGCCACACCATAGAGCCCAATTGAACCACATAGACACCCCATATCGCCCCATAGTGCCTGTAGACACCCCATAGAGCCCCATAGAAACTCACTGAACCCCATACAGACCCCATGCAGACCCCATAGAGCCCCACAGACAACCCATAGATCCCCAAAGACACCCCATAGACTCCCCATAGAGCCCCATAGGGACCTCATAGCGCCCCATAGAGACCCCATTCTTCCGCATAGAGCCCCATAGCAAACCACAGCACCCCATAGTCACCCATAGCGCCCCATAGGAACCCAAGGATACCCCAAAGCACCCCATAGCCACCCTACAGCACCGCATAGCCACCCCATAGAGCCCCATAGACACCACATAGTGACCCATAGTGACCCATAGGGGCACAAAGAGACCCCAAATCATCCCATAGCAACTCCACAGTGCCCCATAGCAGCCCATGGAGCCTCATAGACACTCTCTTGTGCCTCACAGCGCCCCATTGCACCCCATAGAGACCCATAGACACCCTATACTGCTCCATAGAGCCCCATAGCACCCCATAGTGCCTCACAGCACCCCATAGCACAACATAGTGCCACATAGACACCACATAAGGACATATAGCCGCGCCATAGAGCCCCACAGACATCCCATAGAGCCCCGTAGGCAACCCATTGTGCCCCATAGAGCTCCCATAGCCACCCATAGAAACTCATTTACCAAATAGGCACACCATAGCGTTCCATAGACACCCCATAGAAACCTCAGAACGCCCCATAGAGCTCCATAGGCACCCCATAGAGCCCCATAGAGAACCCATAGAGGCACATAGCAACCCATAGGGGGGACATTGGGACACATAGGGACACATAGTGACCCATAGGGAGACACTGGGACCCATAGGGTGACATTGGGACACATAGGGACACCATGGATTACATGGTTGATACAACCCATGTTGTATGTTTTCATGTTTATCAACATGGTTGATGTGGGTCAGATCTATGGGGCAGGAGCTGCTGTGGGGCACATGTGGGTCAGATCTATTGGGCCGGAGGTGCTGTGGGGCTGATGTAGGAAAGATCTATGGGGCAGGAGATGCTTTGGGGCAGATGTGGGTCAGGTCTATTGGGCTGGAGCTGCTGTGGGGCAATTGAGGGTCAGATCTATGAGGCAGGGGCTGCTGTGGGTCAGATCTATGGGGCAGGAACAAATGTGGGCCTGATGTTGGTCAGATTTCTGGAGCAGGAGCTGCTGTGTTGCAGATGTGGGTGAGATCTATGTTGCAGGAGCTGATGTGGGGCAGATGTAGGGCATATCTATGGGGCAGGAGCTTCTGTGAGGCTGATGGGTGTTAGATCTATGGGGAGGAGCTGCTGTGGTGCAGATGTGGGTCACATCCATGGGGCGGGAGATGCTGTGTGGCTGATGTGGGTCAAATCTATGGGGCAGGAGCTGCTTTGGGGCTGATGGTGGTTAGATCTATGGGGCAGGAGCTGCTGTGAGGCGCATGTGGGTCAGACCTATGGGGCAGGAGATGCTGTGGAGCAGATGTGGGTCAGATCTATGGGGCAGGAGCTGCTTTGGGGCAGATGTGGGTTAGATCTATGAGACAGGAGCTGCTGTGGTTCAGATCTATGGGGCAGGAGCAGCTCTGGGGCACATGTGGGTCAGATCTATGTGTTAGGAGCTGCTGTGGGGCACATGCGGGTCAGATATAAGGGGCAGGAGCTGCTGTCGAGATGATGTGGGTCAGATCTTTGGGTAGGAGCTGCTGTGGGGCAGATCTGGGTAAGATGTATGGGGCAGGAGCTGCTGTGGGTCAGATCTATGGGGCAGGAGCTGCTGTGGGGCAGATGTGGGTCAGATCTATGGGGTAAAGGCTGCTGTGTGGCAGATGTGGGTCAGATCTATGGGGCAGGAGCTGCTGTGGGTCAGATGTGGGTCAGATCTATAAGTCAGGAGCTGCTGTGGCTGATGTGGGCCAGTTCTATGGGGCAGGAGATGCTGTGAGTCAGATGTATGAGGCAGGAGCTGCTGTGGGGCAGATGGGGGTCAGATCTATGGGGCAGGAGATGCTGTGGGGCAGATGTGGGTAAGATCTATGGGCAGGAGCTGCTGTGGGGCAGATGTTGGTCAGATCTATGGGGCAGGAGCTGCTGTGGGGTAGATGTGGGTTAGATCTATGGGCAGGAGATGCTGTGGAGCAGATGTGGGTCAGATCTATGGGGCAGGAGCTGCTGTGGGGCAGATGTGGGTCAGATCTATAGGTCAGGAGCTGCTGTGGCTGATGTGGGCCAGTTCTATGGGGCAGGAGATGCTGTGAGTCAGATGTATGAGGCAGGAGCTGCTGTGGGGCAGATGGGGGTCAGATCTATGGGGCAGGAGCTGCTGAGGAGCAGTTGTGGGTCAGATATATGGGGCAGGAGCTGCTGTGGGGCAGATGTGGGTTAGATCTATGAGACAGGAGCTGCTGTGGTTCAGATCTATGGGGCAGGAGCAGCTCTGGGGCACATGTGGGTCAGATCTATGGGGCAGGAGCTGCTGTGGGGCACATGTGGGTCAGATCTATGGGGCAGGAGCTGCTGTGGGGCGCATGTGGGTCAGATCTTTGGGTAGGAGCTGCTGTGGGGCAGATCTGGGTAAGATGTATGGGGCAGGAGCTGCTGTGGGTCAGATGTGGGTCAGATCTATGGAGCAGGAGATGCTGTGGGGCAGATGTGGGTCAGATCTGTGGGGCTGGAGATGCTGTGGGGCAGATGAGGGTCAGATCTATGGGGTAAAGGATGCTGTGTGGCAGATGTGGGTCAGATCTATGGGGCAGGAGCTGCTGTGGGTCAGATGTGGGACAGATCTATAGGTCAGGAGCTGCTGTGGCTGATGTGGGCCAGTTCTATGGGGCAGGAGATGCTGTGAGTCAGATGTATGAGGCAGGAGCTGCTGTGGACCAGATGGGGGTCAGATCTATGGGGCAGGAGTAGCTCTGGGGCACATGTGGGTCAGATCTATGTGTTAGGAGCTGCTGTGGGGCACATGTGGGTACGATAAATGGGGCAGGAGCTGCTGTCGAGATGATGTGGGTCAGATCTTTGGGTAGGAGCTGCTGTGGGGCAGATCTGGGTATGATGTATGGGGCAGGAGCTGCTGTGGGTCAGATGTGGGTCAGATCTATGGGGCAGGAGCTGCTGTGGGCACATGTGGGTCAGATCTATGGGGTAAAGGCTGCTGTGGGGCAGATGTGGGTCAGATCTATTGGGCAGGAGATGATGTGGGGCAGATGTGGGTCAGATCTATGGGGCAGGAGCTGCTGTGGGTCAGATGTGGGTCAGATCTATAGTTCAGGAGCTCCTGTGGCTGATGTGCGCCAGTTCTATGGGGCAGGAGATGCTGTGAGTCAGATGTATGAGGCAGGAGCTGCTGTGGGGCAGATGGGGGTCAGATCTATGGGGCAGGAGATGCTGTGGGGCAGATGTGGGTTAGATCTATGGGCAGGAGCTGCTGTGGGGCAGATGTTGGTAGGGTCTATGGGGCAGGAGCTGCTGTGGGGCAGATGTGGGTCAGATCTATGGGGCAGGAGCTGCTGTGGGGCTGATGTTGGTCAGATCTTTGGGGCAGCAGCTGCTGTGGAGCAGATCTGGGTAAGATCTATGTCGCAGGAGCTGCTCTGGGTCAGATTTAGGGCATATCTATGGGGAGGAGCTGCTGTGGTGCACATGTGGGTCACATCTATGGGGCGGGAGATGCTGTGTGGCTGATGTGGGTCAAATCTACGGGGCAGGAGCTGTTGTGGCGCAGATGTGGTTCAGATCTTTGCGGCAGGAGCAGCAGTGGGGCAGATTTGGGTCCGATCTATGGGGCAGGAGCTGCTGTGGGGCATATGTGGTCAGATTTATGGGGCAGGAGCTTCTGTGGGGCACTTGTGGGTCAGATATATGGGGCAGTTGCTACTGTGGGTCAGATCTATTGGGCAGCAGCAGTTTTGCATGTGATGTGTGTCAGATCATTCGGGCAGGAGCTGCTGTGGGTCTGATGGGGGTCAGATCTATGGGGCAGGAGCTGCTGTGGGGCTGATGGGGGTCAGATCTATGGGGCAGGAGCTGCTATGGGTCAGATGTGGGTCAGATCTATAGGTCAGGAGATGCTGTGGCTGATGTGGTCCAGTTCTATGGGGCAGGAGATGCTGTGAGTCAGATGTATGAGGCAGGAGCTGCTGTGGGGCAGATGGGGGTCAGATCTATGGGGCAGGAGATGCTGTGGGGCAGATGTGGGTCAGATCTATGGGGCAAAGGCTGCTGTGTGGCAGATGTGGGTCAGACCTATGGGACAGGAGCTGCTGTGCTGCACATGTTGGTAGGGTCTATGGGGCAGGAGCTGCTGTGGGGCAGATGTGGGTCAGATCTATGGGGCAGGAGATGCTCTGGGGCAGATGTGGGTCAGATCTATGGGGCAAAGGCTGCTGTGTGGCAGATTTGGGTCAGATCTATGGGGCAGGAGATGCTGTGGGTCAGATGTGGGTCAGATCTATAGATCTGGAGCTGCTGTGGCTGATGTGGGCCAGTTCTATGGGGCAGGAGATGCTGTGAGTCAGATGTATGAGGCAGGAGCTGCTGTGGGGCAGATGGGGGTCAGATCTATGGGGCAGGAGATGCTGTGGAGCAGATGTGGGTCAGATCTATGGGGCAGGAGCTGCTGTGGGGCAGATGTGGGTTAGATCTATGGGCAGGAGCTGCTGTGCTGCACATGTTGGTAGGGTCTATGGGGCAGGAGCTGCTGTGGGGCAGATGTGGGTCAGATCTATGGGGCAGGAGCTGCTGTGGGGCTGATGTGGGTCAGATCTATGGGGCAGCAGCTGCTGTGGAGCAGATCTCGGTAAGATCTATGTCGCAGGAGCTGCTGTGGGGGAGACGTGGCACATATCTATGGGGCAAAATCTGCTGTGGGGCTCATGTGGGTCAGATCTATGGGGCAGGAGCTGCTGTCGTGATGATGTGGGTCAGATCTTTGGGTAGGAGCTGCTGTGTGGCAGATCTGTGTAAGATGTATGGGGCAGGAGCTGCTGTGGGTCAGATGTGGGTCAGATCTATGGGGCAGGAGCTGCTGTGGGGCAGATGTGGGTCAGATCTATGGGGCAGGAGATGCTGTGGGGCAGATGTGGGTCAGATCTATGGGGTAAAGGCTGCTGTGTGGCAGATATGGGTCAGATCTATGGGGCACGAGCTGCTGTGTGGCAGATGTGGGTCAGATCTATGGGGCAGGAGCTACTGTGGGGCTGATGTGGGTCAGATCTATAGGTCAGGAGCTGCTGTGGCTGATGTGGGCCAGTTCTATGGGGCAGGAGATGCTGTGAGTCAGATGTATGAGGCAGGAGCTGCTGTGGGGCAGATGGGGGTCAGAGCTATGAGGCAGGAGATGCTGTGGAGCAGATGTGGGTCAGATCTATGGGGCAGGAGCTGCTGTGGGGCAGATGTGGGTCAGATCTATGGGGCAGGAGCTGCTGTGGTTCAGATCTATGGGGCAGGAGCAGCTCTGGGGCACATGTGGGTCAGATCTATGTGTTAGGAGCTGCTGTGGGGCACATGTGGGTCAGATCTTTGCGGCAGGAGCTGCTGTGGGGCAGATGCGGGTCAGATCTATGGGGCAGGAGCTGCTGTGGGGCAGATGTGGGTCAGATCTATGGGGCAGGAGATGCTGTGGGGCAGATGTGGGTCAGATCTATGGGGTAAAGGCTGCTGTGTGGCAGATGTGGGTCAGATCTATGGGGCAGGAGCTGCTGTGGGTCAGATGTGGGTCAGATCTATAGGTCAGGAGCTGCTGTGGCTGATGTGGTCCAGTTCTATGGGGCAGGAGATGCTGTGGAGCAGATGTGGGTCAGATCTATGGGGCAGGAGCTGCTGTCGGGATGATGTGGGTCAGATCTTTGGGGCAGCAGCTGCTGTGGAGCAGATCTGGGTAAGATCTATGTCGCAGGAGCTGCTGTGGGGCAGACGTGGCACATATCTATGGGGCAAAATCTGCTGTGTGGCAGATGTGGGTCAGATCTATGGGGCAGGAGCTACTGTGGGGCTGATGTGGGTCAGATCTATAGGTCAGGAGCTGCTGTGGCTGATGTGGGCCAGTTCTATGGGGCAGGAGATGCTGTGAGTCAGATGTATGAGGCAGGAGCTGCTGTGGGGCAGATGGGGGTCAGAGCTATGAGGCAGGAGATGCTGTGGAGCAGATGTGGGTCAGATCTATGGGGCAGGAGCTGCTGTGGGGCAGATGTGGGTCAGATCTATGGGGCAGGAGCTGCTGTGGTTCAGATCTATGGGGCAGGAGCAGCTCTGGGGCACATGTGGGTCAGATCTATGTGTTAGGAGCTGCTGTGGGGCACATGTGGGTCAGATCTTTGCGGCAGGAGCTGCTGTGGGGCAGATGCGGGTCAGATCTATGGGGCAGGAGCTGCTGTGGGGCAGATGTGGGTCAGATCTATGGGGCAGGAGATGCTGTGGGGCAGATGTGGGTCAGATCTATGGGGTAAAGGCTGCTGTGTGGCAGATGTGGGTCAGATCTATGGGGCAGGAGCTGCTGTGGGTCAGATGTGGGTCAGATCTATAGGTCAGGAGCTGCTGTGGCTGATGTGGTCCAGTTCTATGGGGCAGGAGATGCTGTGGAGCAGATGTGGGTCAGATCTATGGGGCAGGAGCTGCTGTCGGGATGATGTGGGTCAGATCTTTGGGGCAGCAGCTGCTGTGGAGCAGATCTGGGTAAGATCTATGTCGCAGGAGCTGCTGTGGGGCAGACGTGGCACATATCTATGGGGCAAAATCTGCTGTGGGGCTGATGTGGGTCAGATCTATAGGTCAGGAGCTGCTGTGGCTGATGTGGGCCAGTTCTATGGGGCAGGAGATGCTGTGGTTCAGATGTATGAGGCAGGAGCTGCTGTGGGACAGATGGGGGTCAGATCTATGGGGCAGGAGATGCTGTGGAGCAGATGTAGGTCAGATCTATGGGGCAGGAGCTGCTGTGGGGCAGATGTGGGTTAGATCTATGAGACAGGAGCTGCTGTGGTTCAGATCTATGGGGCAGGAGCAGCTCTGGGGCACATGTGGGTCAGATCTATGTGTTAGGAGCTGCTGTGGGGCACATGTGGGTCAGATCTATGGGGCAGGAGCTGCTGTCGAGATGATGTGGGTCAGATCTTTGGGTAGGAGGTGCTGTGGGGCAGATCTCGGTAAGATGTATTGGGCAGGAGCTGCTGTGGGTCAGATGTGGGTCAGATCTATGGGGCAAGAGCTTCTGTGGGGCAGATGTGGGTCAGATCTATGGGGCAGGAGATGCTGTGGGGCAGATGTGGGTCAGATCTATAGGTCAGGAGCTGCTGTGGCTGATGTGGGCCAGTACTATGGGGCAGGAGATGCTGTGAGTCAGATGTATGAGGCAGGAGCTGCTGTGGGGCAGATGGGGGTCAGATCTATGGGGCAGGAGATGCTGTGGAGCAGATGTGGGTCAGATCTATGGGGTAGGAGCTGCTGTGGGGCAGATGTGGGTTAGATCTATGAGACAGGAGCTGCTGTGGTTCAGATCTATGGGGCAGGAGCAGCTCTGGAGCACATGTGGGTCAGATCTATGGGGCAGGAGCTGCTGTGGGGCACATGTGGGTCAGATCTATGGGACAGGAGCTGCTGTCGAGATGATGTGGGTCAGATCTATGGGGCAGGAGCTGCTATGGGGCAGATGTGGGTCAGATCTATGGGGCAGGAGCTGCTGTGGGGCAGACGTGGGTCAGATCTATAGTTCAGGAACTGCTGTGGCTGATGTGGGCCAGTTCTATGGGGCAGGAGATGCTGTGAGTCAGATGTATGAGGCAGGAGCTGCTGTGGGGCAGATGGGGGTCAGATCTATGGGGCAGGAGATGCTGTGGGGCAGATGTGGGTTAGATCTATGGGCAGGAGCTGCTGTGGGGCAGATGTGGGTCAGATCTATGGGCAGGAGCTGCTGTGCTGCACATGTTGGTAGGGTCTATGGGGCAGGAGCTGCTGTGGGGCAGATGTGGGTCAGATCTATGGGGCAGGAGCTGCTGTGGGGCTGATATTGGTCCGATCTTTGGGGCAGCAGCTGCTGTGGAGCAGATCTGGGTAAGATCTATGTCGCAGGAGCTGCTGTGGGGCAGACGTGGCACATATCTATGGGGCAAAATCTGCTGTGGGGCTGATGTGGGTCAGATCTATAGGTCAGGAGCTGCTGTGGCTGATGTGGGCCAGTTCTATGAGGCAGGAGATGCTGTGAGTCAGATGTATGAGGCAGGAGCTGCTGTGGGGCAGATGGGGGTCAGATCTATGGGGCAGGAGATGCTGTGGAGCAGATGTGGGTCAGATCTATGGGGCAGAAGTTGCTGTGTGGCAGATGTCGGTTAGATCTATGAGACAGGAGCTACTGTGGTTCAGATCTAGGGGTCAGGAGCAGCTCTGGGGCACATGTGGGTCAGATCTATGGGGCAGGAGCTGCTGTGGGTCAGATATGGGTCAGATCTATGGGGCAGGAGATGCTGTGGGGCAGATGTGGGTCAGATCTATGGGGCAGGAGATGCTGTGGGGCAGATGTGGGTCAGATCTATGGGGCAGGAGCTGCTGTGGGTCAGATGTGGGTCAGATCTATGGGGCAGGAGCTGCTGTGGCTGATGTGGGTCAGATCTATGGGGCAGGAGATGCTGTGAATCAGATGTATGAGGCAGGAGCTGCTGTGGGGCAGATGGTGGTCAGATCTATGGGGCAGGAGATGCTGTGGAGCAGATGTGGGTCAGATCTATAGGTCAGGAGCTGCTGTGGCTGATGTGGGCCAGTTCTATGGGGCAGGAGATGCTGTGAGTCAGATGTATTAGGCAGGAGCTGCTGTGGGGCAGATGGGGGTCAGATCTATGGGGCAGGAGATGCTGTGGAGCAGATGTGGGTCAGATCTATGGGGCAGGAGCTGCTGTGGCTGATGTGGGCCAGTTCTGTGGGGCAGGACATGCTGTGATTCAGATGTATGAGGCAGGAGCTACTGTGGGGCAGATGGGGGTCAGATCGATGGGGCAGGAGATGCTGTGAGTCAGATCTATGAGGCAGGAGCTGCTGTGGGGCTGATGTGGGTCAGATCTAAGGGGCAGGAGATGCTGTGAGTCAGATCTATGAGGCAGGATCTGCTGTGGGTCTGATGTGGGTCAGATCTATGGGGCAGGAGCTGTTGTGGCGCAGATGTGGGTCAGATCTTTGTTGCAGGAGCTTATGTGGGGCAGATGTAGGGCATATCTATGGGGAGGAGCTGCTGTGGTGCACATGTGGGTCACATCTATGGGGCGGGAGATGCTGTGTGGCTGATGTGGGTCAAATCTATGGGGCAGGAGCTGCTGTTGGACAGATGTGGGACATAACTATGGGTTAAAATCTGCTGTGGAGCTGATGTGGGTAAGATCTATGAGACAGGAGCTGCTGTGGTTCAGATCTATGGGGCAGGAGCAGCTCTGGGGCACATGTGGGTCAGATCTATGTGTTAGGAGCTGCTGAGGGGCACATGTGGGTCAGATCTATGGGGCAGGGGTTGCTGTCGAGATGATGTGGGTCAGATCTTTGGGTAGGAGCTGCTGTGGGGCAGATCTGTGTAAGATGTAAGGGGCAGGAGCTGCTGTGGGTCAGATGTGGGTCAGATCTATGGGGCAGGAGCTGCTGTGGGTCAGATGTGGGTCAGATCTATGGGGCAGGAGATGCTGTGGGGCAGATGTGGGTCAGATCTATGGGGTAAAGGCTGCTGTGTGGCAGATGTGGGTCAGATCTATGGGGCAGGAGCTGCTGTGGGTCAGATGTGGGTCAGATCTATGGGGCAGGAGCTGTTGTGGCTGATGTGGGCCAGTTCTATGGGGCAGGAGATGCTGTGAGTCAGATGTATGAGGCAGGAGCTGCTGTGGGGCAGATGGGGGTCAGATCTATGGGGCAGGAGATGCTGTGGAGCAGATGTGGGTCAGATCTATAGGTCAGGAGCTGCTGTGGCTGATGTGGGCCAGTTCTATGGGGCAGGAGATGCTGTGAGTCAGATGTATGAGGCAGGAGCTGCTCTGGGGCAGATGGGGGTCAGATCTATCGGGCAGGAGATGCTGTGGAGCAGATGTGGGTCAGATCTATGGGGCAGGAGCTGCTGTGGGGCAGATGTGGGTCAGATCTATGGGCAGGAGCTGCTGTGCTGCACATGTTGGTAGGGTCTATGGGGCAGGAGCTGCTGTGGGGCAGATGTGGGTCAGATCTATGGGGCAGGAGCTGCTGTGGGGCTGATGTTGGTCAGATCTTTGGGGCAGCAGCTGCTGTGGAGCAGATCTGGGTAAGATCTATGTCGCAGGAGCTGCTGTGGGGCAGACGTGGCACATATCTATGGGGCAAAATCTGCTGTGGGGCTGATGTGGGTCAGATCTATAGGTCAGGAGCTGCTGTGGCTGATGTGGGCCAGTTCTATGGGGCAGGAGATGCTGTGAGTCAGATGTATGAGGCGGGAGCTGCTGTGGGGCAGATGGTGGTCAGATCTATGGGGCAGGAGATGCTGTGGGGCAGATGTGGGTCAGATCTATGGGGCAGGAGCTGCTGTGGGGCTGATGTGGGTCAGATCTATGGGGCAGGATCTCCTGTGGGGCTGATGTGGGTCAAATCAATGGGGCAGAGCTGCTCTGGGGCACATGTCGGTCAGATCTATGGAGCAGGAGCTGCTGTGGGGCTGATGTTGGTCAGATCTTTGAGGTAGCAGCTGCTGTGGAGCAGATCTGGGTAAGATCTATGTCGCAGGAGCTGCTGTGGGGCAGACGTGGCACATATCTATGGGGCAAAATCTGCTGTGGGGCTGATGTGGGTCAGATCTATGGGGTAGGAGCTGCTGTGGGGCTGATGTGGGTCAGATCTATGGGCAGGAGCTGATGTAGGGAAGATTTGGGTCTGATCTATGGGGCAGGAACTGCTGTGGTTCAGATCTATGGGGCAGGAGCAGCTGTGAGGCACATGTGTGCCAGATCTATGGTTTAGGTGCTCCTTTGGGGAAAATGTGGGTTAGATCATTGCAGCAGGAGCAGCAGTGGGGCAGATTTGGGTCCGATCTATGGGGCAGGAGCTGCTGTGGGGCAGATGAGGTCGGATTTATGAAGCAGGAGCTTCTTTGGGGCACTTGTGGGTCTGATATATGGGGCAGTAGCTGCTGTGGGTCAGATCTATTGGGCAGCAGATGTTTTGCATATGATGTGTGTCAGATCTTTCAAGCAGGAGCTGCTGTGGGTCTGATGGGGGTCAGATCTATAAGGCAGGAGCTGCTGTGGTGCAGATGTGGGTAAGATCTATGGGGCAGGAGCATCTGTGGGGTTGATGTGGGTCAGATCTATGGGGCAGGGGCTGCTTTGGGGCACATGTGGGTCAGAAGCTTCTGTGGGGTTGATGTGGGTCAGATCTATGGGGCAGGAGCTGCTGTGGGGCACATGTGGGTCAGATCTATTGGGCCGGAGGTGCTGTGGGGCTGATGTAGGAAAGATCTATGGGGCAGGAGATGCTTTTGGGCAGATGTGGGTCAGGTCTATTGGGCTGGAGCTGCTGTGGGGCACTTGTGGGTCAGATCTATGAGGCAGGGGCTGCTGTGGGTCAGATCTATGGGGCAGGAACAAATGTGGGCCTGATGTTGGTCAGATTTATGGAGCAGGAGCTGCTGTGTTGCAGATGTGGGTGAGATCTATGTTGCAGGAGCTGATGTGGGGCAGATGTAGGGCATATCTATGGGGCAGGAGCTGCTGTGAGGCAGATGGGTGTTAGATCTATGGGGAGGAGCTGCTGTGGTGCAGATGTGGGTCACATCTATGGGGCAGGAGCTGCTGTGGGGCAGATGTGGGTCAGATCTATGGGGCAGGAGATGCTGTGGGGCAGATGTGGGTCAGATCTATGGGGCAAAGGCTGCTGTGTGGCAGATGTGGGTCAGATCTATGGGGCAGGAGCTGCTGTGGGTCAGATGTGGGTCAGATCTATAGGTCAGGAGCTGCTGTGGCTGATGTGGGCCAGTTCTATGGGGCAGGAGATGCTGTGAGTCAGATGTATGAGGCAGGAGCTGCTGTGGGGCAGATGGGGGTCAGATCTATGGGGCAGGAGATGCTGTGGAGCAGATGTGGGTCAGATCTATGGGGCAGGAGCTGCTGTGGGGCAGATGTGGGTCAGATCTATGGGCAGGAGCTGCTGTGGGGCAGATCTGGGTAAGATGTATGGGGCAGGAGCTGCTGTGGAGCACATGTGGGTCAGATCTATGGGGCAGGAGCTGCTGTGGGGCTGATGGGGGTCATATCTATAAGGCAGAAGCTGCTGTGGGGTTGATTTGGGTCAGATCTATGGGGCAGGAGCTGCTTTGGGGCTGATGGTGGTTAGATCTATATGGCAGGAGCTGCTGTGGGGCACATGTGGGTCAGACCTATGGGGCAGGAGCTGCAGAGGGGATGATGTAGGTCAGATCTATGGGGCAGGAGTTGCTGTGGGGAATATGAGGGACATATCTATGGTGCAAAATCTGCTGTTGGACTGATGTGAGTCAGATCTATGAGTTTGGAGCTGCTGTGGGGCACATGTGGGTCAGATCTATGGGGCAGGAGATGCTGTGGGGCTGATTTGGGTCAGATCTATGTGGCAGGAGATGCTGTGGGTCAGATCTATGGGGCAGGAGCTGCTGTGGGGAACATGTGGGTCAGGTCTATGGGGCAGGAGCTGCTGTGGGCACATGTGGGTCACACTGGGACCCATATGGGGACAAAGGGAGACATCATAGAGACTCATAGGGACCTATTGGGACCAATAGGGACCCAAAGAGAGACATAGAGACCCCATAGAAAGCCATGGAGACCCCATAGAGGCACAAAGTGACACATAGAGGGACACCAAGACCCATAGAAACCAGATAGAGACTCCATATAGACACATAGGAACACATAGAGACCCACTGGGACAGTGAGACCACATATAGACTCATAGGGACACATTAGGAGCCATTAAGACCCATAGGGACACATAGGACGACTTTGAAACTTATAGATACCCAAAGGAAGACATTTGGGCCCAGAGATAACCATAAGAGACCCCATAGAGACCCCATAGGGGCACATAGCAACCCATAGGGGGGACATTGGGACACATAGGTACACATTGTGACCCGTAGGAAGACACTGGGACCCATAGGGGGACATTGGGACACATAGGGACCCAATGAATTACAGTGGGGGACAGTGAGACCCATAGAGATACATAAGGACCCCGCTGAGACCCATAAGAGACCCCATAGAGGCACCTAGGGACCACATTGAAACTCATAGATACTTGTAGGAAGACATTTGGGCCCAGAGATATCCATAAGAGACCCCACAGAGACCCCATAGAGGCACATAGCAACCCATAGGGGGGACATTGGGACACGTAGGGAAACATTCTGACCCATAGGGAGACACTGGGACCCATATGGGGACATTGGGACACATAGGGACCCCTTCGACTACAGTGGAGGACAGCCAGACCCATAGAGACACATAGAAACCCCGCTGAGACCCATAAGAGACCCCATAGAGGCACATAGGGACCACATTGAAACCCATAGATAGCTATAGGAAGATATTTGGGCCCAGAGATACCCATAAGAAACCACATAAAAGCACATAGCAACCCATAGGGGGGACATTGGGACACATAGTGACCCATGGGGGGACATTGGGACACATAGGTACACATAGGGAGACACTGGGACCCGTAGGGGGACATTGGGACACATAGGGACACACCGTGACCCATGAGGAGACACTGGATCCCATAGGGGAACAATGGGACACATAAGGACCCCATGGATTACAGTGGGGGACAGTGAGACCCATAGAGACACATAGGGAACCCGCTGAGACCCATAAGAGACCCCATAGAGGCACATAGGGACCTAATGTAACCCATAGATACCCACAGGGAGACATTTGGGCCCAGAGCTATCCATAAGAGAGCCCATTGAGGCACATAGCAACCCATAGGGGGGACATTGGGACACATAGGGAGACATAGTGACCCATAGGGAGACACTGGGACCCATATGGGGATATTGGGACACATAGGGACCACATGGATTACAGTGGTGGACAGTGAGACCCATAGAGACACATAGGGACTTCGTTGAGACCCATAAGAGACCCCATAGAGGCACATAGGGACCACATTGAAACCCATAGATACCCTTAGGAATACATTTGGGACGATAGTTACCCATAAAAGACCCCATAGAGACCCCATAGAGGCACATAGCAAACCATAGTGGGGACATTGGGACACATAGGGACCCCATAGAGAGACATTTAGAGGCATAATAACCCCATAAATTCCTATAGGGACACCCAGAGATCCATAGGGAGACATTGGGACCCACAGGGGCAGTGTGGGAGATTGGTAATCACAGCCTGAACCTCTGATGAATCAGCTGAGGCAAGTGTGGGGTCAGCTGCGGGAGCACAGGTGAGAGTAATGGAGCTGTGCTCCCGGGAGGGCTGGAGCTCGACTCCACCTCCTCTGAGACCTCATTTAAGGGCTGACCCTCACTCGAGCCGCTTTCCATTATCTTTCCGAGCTCCCTGTTACCGGGTGAGGTCCCAGAAGACTGGAGGCTTGCCAACGTGACTCCCATTTCCAAGCAAGGTTGTCAGGAGGATCCGGGCAACTCCAGGCCTGTTAGCCTGACCTCGGTGCCAGGGAAGGGAATGGAACGAATTGTCTTGAGGGAGATGACAGATGCGGCAGGTGTGGGATGAGCAGGAGATCAGACCTAGCCAGCATGGGTTCGTGAAGGGCAGCTCCTGCTTGACCAATCTGATCTCCTTCTACGATCCTGTGACCCATCTGATGGATGAAGGAAAGAAAGAAAGGCTGTTGATGTGCTCTACTTGGACTTCAGCAAAGCCTTCACAACTGTCTCCCATGCTATTCTCCTACAAAAGCTGGCAGCCCTTTTCCAACCTTGAGAATTCTGTGATTCTGTGAGGCAGCATCTCTTGGACATCGCTCTGCAGTGAAGACCGCCCCAGCTTCCTCAGCGAAGGCATCACCACTGGTGAGTTTCTCTCTCGCTTAGAACCTCTGTACATTTGTTACCATCTTTGTTACCATCTGTATAGTTACCACCTAGACAGGGGGACATAGAGAGACACTGGGACCCATAGGGACCCATAGAGATCCAGAGGAAGACATTGGGACCCATAGAGAGACACTGGGACCCATAGGGACACATAGAGACCCATAGACAGTCATTGGGAGCCATAAGGATAAATTGAGACACATAGAGACCCCATTGAGACCCATAGTGCCTCAAAGAAACCCATAGCGACCCCATAGTCACCCATAGCGCCCCATAGGAACACAAAGATACCCCATAGAGCCCCATAGTGACCCATAGGGGCCCAAAGAGACCCCATAGCACCCCATAGCTACTCCATAGTGCCCCATAGCAGCCCATGGAGCCTCATAGACACTCCATTGTGCCCCACAGCACCCCATTGCACCCCATAGGGACCCATAGACACAGCATACTGCTCCATAGAGCCCCATAGACACCCCATAGTTCCCCACAGCACCCCATAGCAGCCCACAGTGCCCCATAGACACCACATAAGGCCCTACAGCCACACCATAGAGCCCAATTGAACCAAATAGACACCCCATATCGCCCCATAGTGCCTGTAGACACCCCATAGAGCCCCATAGAGACCCACTGAACCCCATGCAGACCCCATAGAGCCTCACAGACAACCCATAGATCCCCAAAGACACCCCATAGACTCCCCATAGAGCCCCATAGGGACCTCATAGCGCCCCATAGAAACCCCATTCTTCCGCATAGAGCCCCATAGCAAACCATAGCACCCCATAGTCACACATAGCGCCCCATAGGAACCCAAGGATACCCCAAAGCACCCCATAGCCACCCTACAGCACCGCATAGCCACCCCATAGAGCCCCATAGACACCACATAGTGACCCATAGTGACCCATAGGGGTACAAAGAGACCCCAAATCATCCCATAGCTACTCCACAGTGCCCCATAGCAGCCCATGGAACCTCATAGACACTCTCTTGTGCCCCACAGCGCCCCATTGCACCCCATAGAGACCCATAGACACCCTATACTGCTCCATAGAGCCCCATAGCTCCCCATAGTGCCTCACAGCACCCCATAGCACAACATAGTGCCACATAGACACCACATAAGGACATATAGCCGCGCCATAGAGCCCCACAGACATCCCATAGAGCCCCGTAGGCAACCCATTGTGCCCCATAGAGCTCCCATAGCCACCCATAGAAACTAATTTACCAAATAGACACACCATAGCGTTCCATAGACACCCCATAGAAACCTCAGAACGCCCCATAGAGCTCCATAGGCACCCCATAGAGCCCCATAGAGAACCCATAGAGGCACATAGCAACCCATAGGGGGGACATTGGGACACATAGGGACACATAGTGACCCATAGGGAGACACTGGGACCCATAGGGTTACATTGGGACACATAGGGACACCATGGATTACATGGTTGATACAACCCATGTTGTATGTTTTCATGTTTATCAACATGGTTGATGTGGGTCAGATCTATGGGGCAGGAGCTGCTGTGGGGCAGATGTGGGTCAGATCTATTGGTCCGGAGGTGCTGTGGGGCTGATGTAGGAAAGATCTATGGGGCAGGAGATGCTTTGGGGCAGATGTGGGTCAGGTCTATTGGGCTGGAGCTGCTGTGGGGCACTTGTGGGTCAGATCTATGAGGCAGGGGCTGCTGTGGGTCAGATCTATGGGGCAGGAACAAATGTGGGCCTGATGTTGGTCAGATTTATGGAGCAGGAGCTGCTGTGTTGCAGATGTGGGTGAGATCTATGTTGCAGGAGCTGATGTGGGGCAGATGTAGGGCATATCTATGGGGCAGGAGATGCTGTGAGGCTGATGGGTGTTAGATCTATGGGGAGGAGCTGCTGTGGTGCAGATGTGGGTCACATCTATGGGGCGGGAGATGCTGTGTGGCTGATTTGGGTCAAATCTATGGGGCAGGAGCTGCTTTGGGGCTGATGGTGGTTAGATCTATGGGGCAGGAGATGCTGTGAGGCGCATGTGGGTCAGACCTATGGGGCAGGAGCTGCTGTGGGGCGCATGTGTGTCAGATCTATGGGGCAGGAGTTGCTGTTGGGCAGATGTGGGACATAACTATGGGGCAAAATCTGCTGTGGGGCTGATGTGGGTAAGATCTATGAGACAGGAGCTGCTGTGGTTCAGATCTATGGGGCAGGAGCAGCTGTGGGGCACATGTGGGTCAGATCTATGTGTTAGGAGCTGCTGTGGGGCACATGTGGGTCAGATCTATGGGGCAGGAGATGCTTTGGGGCAGATGTGGGTCAGATCTATGGGGCAAATGCTGCTGTGTGGCAGATGTGGGTCAGATCTATGGGGCAGGAGCTGCTGTGGGTCAGATGTGGGTCAGATCTATAGGTCAGCAGCTGCTGTGGAGCAGATGTGGGCCAGTTCTATGGGGCAGGAAATGCTGTGAGTCAGATGTATGAGGCAGGAGCTGCTGTGGGGCAGATGGGGGTCAGATCTATGGGGCAGGAGATGCTGTGGAGCAGATGTGGGTCAGATCTATGGGGCAGGAGCTGCTGTGGGGCAGATGTGAGTTAGATCTATGAGACAGGAGCTGCTGTGGTTCAGATCTATGGGGCAGGAGCAGCTCTGGGGCACATGTGGGTCAGATCTATGTGTTAGGAGCTGCTGTGGGGCACATGTGGGTCAGATCTATGGGGCAGGAGCTGCTGTGTTGCAGATGTGAGTCAGATCTTTGGGTAGGAGCTGCTGTGGAGCAGATCTGGGTAAGATCTATGTCGCAGGAGCTGCTGTGGGGCAGACGTGGCACATATCTATGGGGCAAAATCTGCTGTGGGGCTGATGTGGGTCAGATCTATAGGTCAGGAGCTGCTGTGGCTGATGTGGGCCAGTTCTATGGGGCAGGAGATGCTGTGAGTCAGATGTATGAGGCAGGAGCTGCTGTGGGGCAGATGTGGGTCAGATCTATGGGGCAGGAGCTGCTGTGGGGCTGATGTGGGTTAGATCTATGGGCAGGAGCTGCTGTGCTGCATATGTTGGTAGGGTCTATGGGGCAGGAGCTGCTGTGGGGCAGATTTGGGTCAGATCTATGGGGCAGGAGCTGCTGTGGGGCTGTTCTGGGTCAGATCTTTGGGGCAGCAGCTGCTGTGGAGCAGATCTGGGTAAGATCTATGTCGCAGGAGCTGCTGTGGGGCAGACGTGGCACATATCTATGGGGCAAAATCTGCTGTGGGGCTGATGTGGGTCAGATCTATGGGGTAGGAGCTGCTGTGGGGCTGATGTGGGTCAGATCTATGGGCAGGAGCTGATGTAGGGAAGATTTGGGTCTGATCTATGGGGCAGGAACTGCTGTGGTTCAGATCTATGGGGCAGGAGCAGCTGTGAGGCACATGTGGGTCAGATCTATGGTTTAGGTGCTGCTTTGGGGAAAATGTGGGTCAGATCTATGTGGCAGGAGATGCTCTGGGTCTGATGTGGGTCAGATCTATGGGGCAGGAGATGCTGTGAGTCAGATCTATGAGGCAGGAGCTGCTGTGGGGCAGATGGGGGTCAGATCTATGGGGCAGGAGATGCTGTGGGGCAGACGTGGCACATATCTATGGAGCAAAATCTGCTGTGGGGCTGATGTGGGTCAGATCTATGGGGTAGGAGCTGCTGTGGGGCTGATGTGTGTCAGGTCTATGGGGCAGGACCTGCTGTGTGGCTGATGCGGGTCAGATCTATGTTGCAGGAGCTGATGTGGGTCAAATCTATGGGGCAGGAGTTGCTGTTGGGCAGATGTGGGACATAACTATGGGGCAAAATCTGCTGTGGGGCTGATGTGGGTAAGATCTATGAGACAGGAGCTGCTGTGGTTCATATCTATGGGGCAGGAGCAGTTGGCGCACATGTGGGTCAGGTCTATGTGTTAGGAGCTGCTGTGGGGCACATGTGGGTCAGATCTATGTGTTAGGAGCTGCTGTGGGGCACATGTGGGTCAGATATATAGGTCAGGAGCTGCTGTGGCTGATGTGGGCCAGTTCTATGGGGCAGGAGATGCTGTGAGTCATATGTATGAGGCTGGAGCTGCTGTGGGGCAGATGGGGGTCAGATCTATGGGGCAGGAGATGCTGTGGAGCAGATGTGGGTCAGATCTATGGGGCAGGAGCTGCTGTGGGGCAGATGTGGGTCAGATCTATGGGCAGGAGCTGCTGTGCTGCACATGTTGGTAGGGTCTATGGGGCAGGAGCTGCTGTGGGGCAGATGTGGGTCAGATCTATGGGGTAGGAGCTGCTGTGGGGCTGATGTTGGTCAGATCTTTGGGGCAGCAGC
Organism: Coturnix japonica; assembly: GCF_054131305.1. Lineage (NCBI taxonomy): Eukaryota > Metazoa > Chordata > Aves > Galliformes > Phasianidae > Coturnix > Coturnix japonica. Next base: position 522,509 of record NC_140680.1, on the reverse strand, counting down.
TGCCGTGGAGCAGATCTGGGTAAGATCTATGTCGCAGGAGCTGCTGTGGGGCAGACGTGGCACATATCTATGGGGCAAAATCTGCTGTGGGGCTGATGTGGGTCAGATCTATGGGGTAGGAGATGCTGTGGGGCAGATGTGGGTCAGATCTATGGGGCAAAGGCTGCTGTGTGGCAGATGTGGGTCAGATCTATGGGGCCGGAGCTGCTGTGGGTCAGAAGTGGGTCAGATCTATGGGGCAGGAGCTGCTGTGGCTGATGTGGGCCAGTTCTATGGGGCAGGAGATGCTGTGAGTCAGATGTATGAGGCAGGAGCTGCTGTGGGGCAGATGGGGGTCAGATCTATAGGGCAGGAGATGCTGTGGAGCAGATGTGGGTCAGATCTATAGCTCAGGAGCTGCTGTGGCTGATGTGGGCCAGTTCTATGGGGCAGGAGATGCTGTGAGTCAGATGTATGAGGCAGGAGCTGCTGTGGGGCAGATGGGGGTCAGATCTATGGGGCAGGAGCTGCTGTGGTGCAGATGTGGGTCAGATCTATGGGGCAGGAGCTGCTGTGGGGCTGATGTTGGTCCGATCGTTGGGGCAGCAGCTGCTGTGGAGCAGATCTGGGTAAGATCTATGTCGCAGGAGCTGCTGTGGGGCAGACGTGGCAAATATCTATGGGGCAAAATCTGCTGTGGGGCTGATGTGGGTCAGATCTATAGGTCAGAAGCTGCTGTGGCTGATGTGGGCCAGTTCTATGGGGCAGGAGATGCTGTGAGTCAGATGTATGAGGCAGGAGCTGCTGTGGGGCAGATGGGGGTAAGATTTATGGGGCAGGAGATGCTGTGGAGCAGATGTGGGTCAGATCTATGGGGCAGGAGCTGCTGTGGAGCAGATGTGGGTCAGATCTATGGGCAGGAGCTGCTGTGGCTGATGTGGGCCAGTTCTATGGGGCAGGAGATGCTGTGAGTCAGAAGTATGAGGCAGGAGCTGCTGTTGGTCTGATGTGGGTCAGATCTATGGGGAGGAGCTGTTGTGGCGCAGATGTGGGTCAGATCTTTGCGGCAGGAGCAGCAGTGGGGCAGATTTGGGTCCGATCTATGGGGCAGGAGCTGCTGTGGGGCAGATGTGGTCGGATTTATGGGGCAGGAGCTTCTGTGGGGCACTTGTGGGTCAGATCTATGGGGCAGTAGCTGCTGTGGGTCAGATCTATTGGGCAGCAGCTGTTTTGCATATGATGTGTGTCAGATCTTTCGGGCAGGAGCTGCTGTGGGTCTGATGGGTGTCAGATCTATGGGGCAGGAGCTGCTGTGTTGCAGATGTGGGTCAGATCTATGTTGCAGGAGCTGATGTGGGGCAGATGTAGGGCATATCTATGGGGAGGAGCTGCTGTGGTGCAGATGTGGGTCACATCTATTAGGCGGGAGATGCTGTGTGGCTGATGTGGGTCAAATCTATGGGGCAGGAGCTGCTGTGGGTCAGATGTGGGTCACATCTATAGGTCAGGAGCTGCTGTGGCTGATGTGGGCCAGTTCTATGGGGCAGGAGATGCTGTGAGTCAGATGTATGAGGCAGGAGCTGCTGTGGGGCAGATGGGGGTCAGATCTATGGGGCAGGAACTGCTGTGGGGCTGATGTTGGTCAGATCTTTGGGGCAGCAGCTGCTGTGGAGCAGATCTGGGTAAGATCTATGTCGCAGGAGCTGCTGTGGGGCAGACGTGGCACATATCTATGGGGCAAAATCTGCTGTGGGGCTGATGTGGGTCAGATCTATGGGGCAGGATCTCCTGTGGGGCTGATGTGGGTCAAATCAATGGGGCAGAGCTGCTCTGGGGCACATGTGGGTCAGATCTATGGAGCAGGAGATGCTGTGGGGCAGATTTGAATCAGATCTATAGGGCAGGAGCTGCTGTGGGTCAGATCTATGGGCAGGAGCTGCTGTGGGGCACATGTGATTTAGATCTATGGGGCAGGAGATGGTGTGGGGCAGATTTGGGTCAGATGTATGGGTCAGGAGCTGCTGTGTTGCTGATGAGGGTCAGATCTATGGGGCATGGGCTGCTGTGGTTCAGATCTACGGGACTGGAGCTGCAGTGGAGCACATGTTTCAGATGTATGGGGTAGAAGCTGTTGTGGGGCTGATGGTGGTTAGATCTATAAGGCAGGAGCTGCTGTGGGGCTGACTTTGGTCAGATCTATGGGGCAGGAGCTGCTTTGGGGCTGATGGTGGTTAGATCTATATGGCAGGAGCTGCTGTGGGGCACATGTGGGTCAGACCTATGGGGCCGGAGCTGCAGAGGGGATGATGTAGGTCAGATCTATGGGGCAGGAGTTGCTGTGGGGAATATGAGGGACATATCTATGGTGCAAAATCTGCTGTTGGACTGATGTGAGTCAGATCTATGAGTTTGGAGCTGCTGTGGGGCACATGTGGGTCAGATCTATGGGGCAGGAGATGCTGTGGGGCTGATGTGGGTCAGATCTATGGGGCAAAGGCTGCGGTGTGGCAGATGTGGTTCAGATCTATGGGGCAAGAGCTGCTGTGGGTCAGATGTGGGTCAGATCTATAGGTCAGGAGCTGCTGTGGCTGATGTGGGCCAGTTCTATGGGGCAGGAGATGCTGTGAGTCAGATGTATGAGGCAGGAGCTGCTGTGGGGCAGATGGGGGTCAGATCTATGGGGCAGGAGATGCTGTGGAGCTGATGTGGGTCAGATCTATGGGGCAGGAGCTGCTGTGGCTGATGTGGGCCAGTTCTATGTGGCAGGAGATGCTGTGAGTCAGATGTATGAGGCAGGAGCTGCTGTGGGGCAGATGGGGGTCAGATCTATGGGGCAGGAGATGCTGTGGAGCAGATGTGGGTCAGATCTATGGGGCAGGAGCTGCTGTGGGGCAGATGTGGGTCAGATCTATGGGCAGGAGCTGCTGTGCTGCACATGTTGGTAGGGTCTATGGGGCAGGAGCTGCTGTGGGGCAGATGTGGGTCAGATCTATGGGGCAGGAGATGCTGTGGGGCAGATGTGGGTCAGATCTATGGGGCAGGAGCTGCTGTGGGGCTGATGTTGGTCAGATCTTTGGGGCAGCAGCTGCTGTGGAGCAGATCTGGGTAAGATCTATGTCGCAGGAGCTGCTGTGGGGCAGACGTGGGTCAGATCTATGGGGCAGGAGCTGCTGTGGGTCAGATGTGGGTCAGATCTATGGGGCAGGAGCTGCTGTGGGTCAGATGTGGGTCAGATCTATAGGTCAGGAGCTGCTGTGGCTGATGTGGGCCAGTTCTATGGGGCAGGAGATGCTGTGAGTCAGATGTATGAGGCAGGAGCTGCTGTGGGGCAGATGGGGGTCAGATCTATGGGGCAGGAGATGCTGTGGGGCAGATGTGGGTCAGATCTATGGGGTAAAGGCTGCTGTGTGGCAGATGTGGGTCAGATCTATGGGGCAGGAGCTGCTGTGGGTCAGATGTGGGTCAGATCTGTAGGTCAGGAGCTGCTGTGGCTGATGTGGGCCAGTTCTATGGGGCAGGAGATGCTGTGAGTCAGATGTATGAGGCAGGAGCTGCTGTGGGGCAGATGTGGGTCAGATCTATGGGGCAGGAGCTGCTGTGGGGCTGATGTGGGTTAGATCTATGGGCAGGAGCTGCTGTGCTGCACATGTTGGTAGGGTCTATGGGGCAGGAGCTGCTGTGGGGCAGATGTGGGTCAGATCTATGGGGCAGGAGCTGCTGTGGGGCTGTTGTGGGTCAGATCTTTTGGGCAGCAGCTGCTGTGGAGCAAATCTGGGTAAGATCTATGTCGCAGGAGCTGCTGTGGGGCAGACGTGGCACATATCTATGGGGCAAAATCTGCTGTGGGGCTGATGTGGGTCAGATCTATGGGGTAGGAGCTGCTGTGGGGCTGATGTGGGTCAGATCTATGGGCAGGAGCTGATGTAGGGAAGATTTGGGTCTGATCTATGGGGCAGGAACTGCTGTGGTTCAGATCTATGGGGCAGGAGCAGCTGTGAGGCACATGTGGGTCAGATCTATGGTTTAGGTGCTGCTTTGGGGAAAATGTGGGTCAGATCTATGTGGCAGGAGATGCTCTGGGTCTGATGTGGGTCAGATCTATGGGGCAGGAGATGCTGTGAGTCAGATCTATGAGGCAGGAGCTGCTGTGGGGCAGATGGGGGTCAGATCTATGTGGCAGGAGATGCTGTGGGGCAGACGTGGCACATATCTATGGAGCAAAATCTGCTGTGGGGCTGATGTGGGTCAGATCTATGTGTTAGGAGCTGCTGTGGGGCTGATGTGTGTCAGGTCTATGGGGCAGGACCTGCTGTGTGGCTGATGCGGGTCAGATCTATGTTGCAGGAGCTGATGTGGGTCAAATCTATGGGGCAGGAGTTGCTGTTGGGCAGATGTGGGACATAACTATGGGGCAAAATCTGCTGTGGGGCTGATGTGGGTAAGATCTATGAGACAGGAGCTGCTGTGGTTCAGATCTATGGGCCAGGAGCAGCTCTGGGGCACATGTGGGTCAGATCTATGTTTTAGGAGCTGCTGTGGGGCACATGTGGGTCAGATCTATGTGTTAGGAGCTGCTGTGGGGCACATGTGGGTCAGATATATAGGTCAGGAGCTGCTGTGGCTGATGTGGGCCAGTTCTATGGGGCAGGAGATGCTGTGAGTCATATGTATGAGGCTGGAGCTGCTGTGGGGCAGATGGGGGTCAGATCTATGGGGCAGGAGATGCTGTGGAGCAGATGTGGGTCAGATCTATGGGGCAGGAGCTGCTGTGGGGCAGATGTGGGTCAGATCTATGGGCAGGAGCTGCTGTGCTGCACATGTTGGTAGGGTCTATGGGGCAGGAGCTGCTGTGGGGCAGATGTGGGTCAGATCTATGGGGTAGGAGCTGCTGTGGGGCTGATGTTGGTCAGATCTTTGGGGCAGCAGCTGCCGTGGAGCAGATCTGGGTAAGATCTATGTCGCAGGAGCTGCTGTGGGGCAGACGTGGCACATATCTATGGGGCAAAATCTGCTGTGGGGCTGATGTGGGTCAGATCTATGTGTTAGGAGCTGCTGTGGGGCACATGTGGGTCAGATCTATGGGGCAGGAGCTGCTGTGGGTCAGATGTGGGTCAGATCTATTGGGCAGGAGCTGCTGTGGGGCAGATGTGGGTCAGATCTATGGGGCAAAGGCTTCTGTGTGGCAGACGTGGCACATATCTATGGGGCAAAATCTGCTGTGGGGCTGATGTGGGTCAGATCTATAGGTCAGGAGCTGCTGTGGCTGATGTGGGCCAGTTCTATGGGGCAGGAGATGCTGTGAGTCAGATGTATGAGGCAGGAGCTGCTGTGGGGCAGATGGGGGTCAGATCTATGGGGCAGGAGATGCTGTGGAGCAGATGGGGGTCAGATCTATGGGGCAGGAGCTGCTGTGGGGCAGATGTGGGTTAGATCTATGGGCAGGAGCTGCTGTGCTGCACATGTTGGTATGGTCTATGGGGGAGGAGCTGCTGTGGGGCAGATGTGGGTTAGATCTATGGGGCCGTAGCTGCTGTGGGGCTGATGTTGTTCTGATCTTTCGGGCAGCAGCTGCTATGGAGCAGATCTGGGTAAGATCTATGTCGCAGGAGCTGCTGTGGGGCAGACGTGGCACATATCTATGGGGCAAAATCTGCTGTGGGGCTGATGTGGGTCAGATCTATGGGGTAGGAGATGCTGTGGGGCAGATGTGGGTCAGATCTATGGGGCAAAGGCTGCTGTGTGGCAGATGTGGGTCAGATCTATGGGGCCGGAGCTGCTGTGGGTCAGAAGTGCGTCAGATCTATGGGGCAGGAGCTGCTGTGGCTGATGTGGGCCAGTTCTATGGGGCAGGAGATGCTGTGAGTCAGATGTATGAGGCAGGAGCTGCTGTGGGGCAGATGGGGGTCAGATCTATGGGGCAGGAGATGCTGTGGAGCAGATGTGGGTCAGATCTATAGGTCAGGAGCTGCTGTGGCTGATGTGGGCCAGTTCTATGGGGCAGGAGATGCTGTGAGTCAGATGTATGAGGCAGGAGCTGCTGTGGGGCAGATGGGGGTCAGATCTATGGGGCAGGAGCTGCTGTGGGGCAGATGTGGGTCAGATCTATGGGGCAGGAGCTGCTGTGGGGCTGATGTTGGTCCGATCTTTGGGGCAGCAGCTGCTGTGGAGCAGATCTGGGTAAGATCTATGTCGCAGGAGCTGCTGTGGGGCAGACGTGGCAAATATCTATGGGGCAAAATCTGCTGTGGGGCTGATGTGGGTCAGATCTATAGGTCAGAAGCTGCTGTGGCTGATGTGGGCCAGTTCTATGGGGCAGGAGATGCTGTGAGTCAGATGTATGAGGCAGGAGCTGCTGTGGGGCAGATGGGGGTAAGATCTATGGGGCCGGAGATGCTGTGGGGCAGATGTGGGTCAGATCTATGGGGCAGGAGCTGCTGTGGAGCAGATGTGGGTCAGATCTATGGGCAGGAGCTGCTGTGGCTGATGTGGGCCAGTTCTATGGGGCAGGAGATGCTGTGAGTCAGATGTATGAGGCAGGAGCTGCTGTTGGTCTGATGTGGGTCAGATCTATGGGGAGGAGATGTTGTGGCGCAGATGTGGTCAGATCTTTGCGGCAGGAGCAGCAGTGGGGCAGATTTGGGTCCGATCTATGGGGCAGGAGCTGCTGTGGAGCAGATGGGGGTCAGATCTATGGGGCAGGAGCTGCTGTGGGGCAGATGTGGGTTAGATCTATGGGCAGGAGCTGCTGTGCTGCACATGTTGGTATGGTCTATGGGGGAGGAGCTGCTGTGGGGCAGATGTGGGTTAGATCTATGGGGCCGGAGCTGCTGTGGGGCTGATGTTGTTCTGATCTTTCGGGCAGCAGCTGCTGTGGAGCAGATCTGGGTAAGATCTATGTCGCAGGAGCTGCTGTGGGGCAGACGTGGCACATATCTATGGGGCAAAATCTGCTGTGGGGCTGATGTGGGTCAGATCTATGGGGTAGGAGATGCTGTGGGGCAGATGTGGGTCAGATCTATGGGGCAAAGGCTGCTGTGTGGCAGATGTGGGTCAGATCTATGGGGCCGGAGCTGCTGTGGGTCAGACATGGGTCAGATCTATGGGGCAGGAGCTGCTGTGGCTGATGTGGGCCAGTTCTATGGGGCAGGAGATGCTGTGAGTCAGATGTATGAGGCAGGAGCTGCTGTGGGGCAGATGGGGGTCAGATTAATGGGGCAGGAGATGCTGTGGAGCAGATGTGGGTCAGATCTATAGGTCAGGAGCTGCTGTGGCTGATGTGGGCCAGTTCTATGGGGCAGGAGATGCTGTGAGTAAGATGTATGAGGCAGGAGCTGCTGTGGGGCAGATGGGGGTCAGATCTATGGAGCAGGAGCTGCTGTGGGGCAGATGTGGGTCAGATCTATGGGGCAGGAGCTGCTGTTGGGCTGATGTTGGTCCGATCGTTGGGGCAGCAGCTGCTGTGGAGCAGATCTGGGTAAGATCTATGTCGCAGGAGCTGCTGTGGGGCAGACGTGGCAAATATCTATGGGGCAAAATCTGCTGTGGGGCTGATGTGGGTCAGATCTATAGGTCAGAAGCTGCTGTGGCTGATGTGGGCCAGTTCTATGGGGCAGGAGATGCTGTGAGTCAGATGTATGAGGCAGGAGCTGCTGTGGGGTAGATGGGGGTAAGATCTATGGGGCAGGAGATGCTGTGGAGCAGATGTGGGTCAGATCTATGGGGCAGGAGCTGCTGTGGAGCAGATGTGGGTCAGATCTATGGGCAGGAGCTGCTGTGGCTGATGTGGGCCAGTTCTATGGGGCAGGAGATGCTGTGAGTCAAAAGTATGAGGCAGGAGCTGCTGTTGGTCTGATGTGGGTCAGATCTATGGGGAGGAGCTGTTGTGGCGCAGATGTGGGTCAGATCTTTGCGGCAGGAGCAGCAGTGGGGCAGATTTGGGTCCGATCTATGGGGCAGGAGCTGCTGTGGGGCAGATGTGGTCAGATTTATGGGGCAGGAGCTTCTGTGGGGCACTTGTGGGTCAGATCTATGGGGCAGTAGCTGCTGTGGGTCAGATCTATTGGGCAGCAGCTGTTTTGCATATGATGTGTGTCAGATCTTTCGGGCAGGAGCTGCTGTGGGTCTGATGGGTGTCAGATCTATGGGGCAGGAGCTGCTGTGTTGCAGATGTGGGTCAGATCTATGTTGCAGGAGCTGATGTGGGGCAGATGTAGGGCATATCTATGGGGAGGAGCTGCTGTGGTGCAGATGTGGGTCACATCTATTGGGCGGGAGATGATGTGTGGCTGATGTGGGTCAAATCTATGGGGCAGGAGCTGCTGTGGGTCAGATGTGGGTCACATCTATAGGTCAGGAGCTGCTGTGGCTGATGTGGGCCAGTTCTATGGGGCAGGAGATGCTGTGAGTCAGATGTATGAGGCAGGAGCTGCTGTGGGGCAGATGGGGGTCAGATCTATGGGGCAGGAACTGCTGTGGGGCTGATGTTGGTCAGATCTTTGGGGCAGCAGCTGCTGTGGAGCAGATCTGGGTAAGATCAATGTCGCAGGAGCTGCTGTGGGGCAGACGTAGCACATATCTATGGGGCAAAATCTGCTGTGGGGCTGATGTGGGTCAGATCTATGGGGCAGGATCTCCTGTGGGGCTGATGTGGGTCAAATCAATGGGGCAGAGCTGCTCTGGGGCACATGTGGGTCAGATCTATGGAGCAGGAGCTGCTGTGGGGCAGATTTGAATCAGATCTATAGGGCAGGAGCTGCTGTGGGTCAGATCTATGGGCAGGAGCTGCTGTGGGGCACATGTGAGTTAGATCTATGGGGCAGGAGATGGTGTGGGGCAGATTTGGGTCAGATGTATGGGTCAGGAGCTGCTGTGTTGCTGATGAGGGTCAGATCTATGGGGCATGGGCTGCTGTGGTTCAGATCTACGGGACTGGAGCTGCAGTGGAGCACATGTGGGTCAGATCTATGGGGTAGAAGCTGTTGTGGGGCTGATGGTGGTTAGATCTATAAGGCAGGAGCTGCTGTGGGGCTGACTTGGGTCAGATCTATGGGGCAGGAGCTGCTTTGGGGCTGATGGTGGTTAGATCTATATGGCAGGAGCTGCTGTGGGGCACATGTGGGTCAGACCTATGGGGCAGGAGCTGCAGAGGGGATGATGTAGGTCAGATCTATGGGGCAGGAGTTGCTGTGGGGAATATGAGGGACATATCTATGGTGCAAAATCTGCTGTTGGACTGATGTGAGTCAGATCTATGAGATTGGAGCTGCTGTGGGGCACATGTGGGTCAGATCTATGGGGCAGGAGATGCTGTGGGGCTGATTTGGGTCAGATCTATGTGGCAGGAGATGCTGTGGGTCAGATCTATGGGGCAGGAGCTGCTGTCGGGAAAATGTGGGTCAGGTCTATGGGGCAGGAGCTGCTGTGGGCACATGTGGGTCAGATCTATGGGGCAGGAGTTGCTGTTGGGCAGATGTGGGGCATAACTATGGGGCAAAATCTGCTGTGGGGCTGATGTGGGTAAGATCTATGAGACAGGAGCTGCTGTGGTTCAGATCTATGGGGCAGGAGCAGCTCTGGGGCACATGTGTGTCAGATCTATGTGTTAGGAGCTGCTGTGGGGCACATGTGAGTCAGATCTATGGGGCAGGAGATGCTGTGGGGCAGATGTGGGTCAGATCTATGGGGCAAAGGCTGCGGTGTGGCAGATGTGGGTCAGATCTATGGGGCAGGAGCTGCTGTGGGTCAGATGTGGGTCAGATCTATAGGTCAGGAGCTGCTGTGGCTGATGTGGGCCAGTTCTATGGGGCAGGAGATGCTGTGAGTCAGATGTATGAGGCAGGAGCTGCTGTGGGGCAGATGGGGATCAGATCTATGGGGCAGGAGATGCTGTGGAGCAGATGTGGGTCAGATCTATGGGCAGGAGCTGCTGTGCTGCACATGTTGGTAGGGTCTATGGGGCAGGAGCTGCTGTGGGGCAGATGTGGGTCAGATCTATGGGGCAGGAGATGCTGTGGGGCTGATATGGGTCAGATCTATATGGCAGGAGATGCTGTGGGTCAGATCTATGGGGCAGGAGCTGCTGTGGGGAACATGTGGGTCAGGTCTATGGGGCAGGAGCTGCTGTGGGCACATGTGGGTCAGATCTATGGGGCAGGAGTTGCTGTTGGGCAGATGTGGGGCATAACTATGGGGCAAAATCTGCTGTGGGGCTGATGTGGGTAAGATCTATGAGACAGGAGCTGCTGTGGTTCATATCTATGGGGCAGGAGCAGCTCTGGGGCACATGTGGGTCAGATCTATGGGGCAGGAGCTGCTGTGGGGCACATGTGGGTCAGATCTATGGGGCAGGAGATGCTGTGGGGCAGATGTGGGTCAGATCTATGGGGCGAAGGCTACTGTGTGGCAGATGTGGGTCAGATCTTTGGGGCAGGAGCTGCTGTGGGTCAGATCTATAGGCCAGGAGCTGCTGTGGCTGATGTGGGCCAGTTCTATGGGGCAGGAGATGCTGTGAGTCAGATGTATGAGGCAGGAGCTGCTGTGGGGCAGATGGGGATCAGATCTATGGGGCAGGAGATGCTGTGAAGCAGATGTGGGTCAGATCTATAGGTCAGGAGCTGCTGTGGCTGATGTGGGCCAGTTCTATGGGGCAGGAGATGCTGTGAGTCAGATGTATGAGGCAGGAGCTGCTGTGGGGCAGATGGGGGTCAGATCTATGGGGCAGGAGATGCTGTGGAGCAGATGTGGGTCAGATCTATGGGGCAGGAGCTGCTGTGGGGCAGATGTGGGTCAGATCTATGGGCATGAGCTGCTGTGCTGCACATGTTGGTAGGGTCTATGGGGCAGGAGCTGCTGTGGGGCAGATGTGGGTCAGATCTATGGGGCAGGAGCTGCTGTGGGGCTGATGTTGGTCAGATCTTTGGGGCAGCAGCTGCTGTGGAGCAGATCTGGGTAAGATCAATGTCGCAGGAGCTGCTGTGGGGCAGACGTGGCACATATCTATGGGGCAAAATCTGCTGTGGGGCTGATGTGGGTCAGATCTATGGGGCAGGATCTCCTGTGGGGCTGATTTGGGTCAAATCAATGGGGCAGAGATGCTCTGCGGCACATGTGGGTCAGATCTATGGAGCAGGAGCTGCTGTCGGGCAGATTTGAATCAGATCTTTAGGGCAGGAGCTGCTGTGGGTCAGATCTATGGGCAGGAGCTGCTGTGGGGCACATGTGAGTTAGATCTATGGGGCAGGAGATGGTGTGGGGCAGATTTGGGTCAGATGTATTGGTCAGGAGCTGCTGTGTTGCTGATGAGGGTCAGATCTATGGGGCATGGGCTGCTGTGGTTCAGATCTACGGGACTGGAGCTGCAGTGGAGCACATGTGGGTCAGATCTATGGGGTAGAAGCTGTTGTGGGGCTGATGATGGTTAGATCTATAAGGCAGGAGCTGCTGTGGGGCTGACTTGGGTCAGATCTATGGGGCAGGAGCTGCTTTGGGGCTGATGGTGGTTAGATCTATATGGCAGGAGCTGCTGTGGGGCACATGTGGGTCAGACCTATGGTGCAGGAGCTGCAGAGGGGATGATGTAGGTCAGATCTATGGGGCAGGAGTTGCTGTGGGGCAGATGTGGGTCAGATCTATGGGCAGGAGCTGCTGTGCTGCACATGTTGGTAGGGTCTATGGGGCAGGAGCTGCTGTGGGGCAGATGTGGGTCAGATCTATGGGGCAGGAGATGCTGTGGGGCTGATATGGGTCAGATCTATATGGCAGGAGATGCTGTGGGTCAGATCTATGGGGCAGGAGCTGCTGTGGGGAACATGTGGGTCAGGTCTATGGGGCAGGAGCTGCTGTGGGCACATGTGGGTCAGATCTATGGGGCAGGAGTTGCTGTTGGGCAGATGTGGGGCATAACTATGGGGCAAAATCTGCTGTGGGGCTGATGTGGGTAAGATCTATGAGACAGGAGCTGCTGTGGTTCAGATCTATGGGGCAGGAGCAGCTGTGGGGAACATGTGGGTCAGATCTATGGGGCAGGAGCTGCTGTGGGGAACATGTGGGTCAGGTCTATGGGGCAGGAGCTGCTGTGGGGCAGATGTGGGTTAGATCTATGAGACAGGAGCTGCTGTGGTTCAGATCTATGGGGCAGGAGCAGCTCTGGGGCACATGTGGGTCAGATCTATGTGTTAGGAGCTGCTGTGGGGCACATGTGGGTCAGATCTATGGGGCAGGAGATGCTGTGGGGCAGATGTGGGTCAGATCTATGGGGCGAAGGCTACTGTGTGGCAGATGTGGGTCAGATCTATGGGGCAGGAGCTGCTGTGGGTCAGATCTATAGGCCAGGAGCTGCTGTGGCTGATGTGGGCCAGTTCTATGGGGCAGGAGATGCTGTGAGTCAGATGTATGAGGCAGGAGCTGCTGTGGGGCAGATGGGGGTCAGATCTATGTGGCAGGAGATGCTGTGGAGCAGATGTGGGTCAGATCTATGGGGCAGGAGCTGCTGTGGGGCAGATGTGGGTCAGATCTATGGGAAGGAGCTGCTGTGCTGCACATGTTGGTAGGGTCTATGGGGCAGGAGCTGCTGTGGGGCAGATGTGGGTCAGATCTATGGGGCAGGAGCTGCTGTGGGGCTGATGTTGGTCAGATCTTTGGGGCAGCAGCTGCTGTGGAGCAGATCTTGGTAAGATCTATGTCGCAGGAGCTGCTGTGGGGCAGACGTGGCACATATCTATGGGGCAAAATCTGCTGTGGGGCTGATGTGGGTCAGATCTATGGGGCAGGATCTCCTGTGGGGCTGATGTGGGTCAAATCAATGGGGCAGAGCTGCTCTGGGGCACATGTGGGTCAGATCTATGGAGCAGGAGCTGCTGTGGGGCAGATTTGAATCAGATCTTTAGGGCAGGAGCTGCTGTGGGTCAGATCTATGGGCAGGAGCTGCTGTGGGGCACATGTGAGTTAGATCTATGGGGCAGGAGATGGTGTGGATCAGATTTGGGTCAGATGTATGGGTCAGGAGCTGCTGTGTTGCTGATGAGGGTCAGATCTATGGGGCATGGGCTGCTGTGGTTCAGATCTACGGGACTGGAGCTGCAGTGGAGCACATGTGGGTCAGATCTATGGGGTAGAAGCTGTTGTGGGGCTGATGGGGGTCATATCTATAAGGCAGGAGCTGCTGTGGGGCTGACTTTGGTCAGATCTATGGGGCAGGAGCTGCTTTGGGGCTGATGGTGGTTAGATCTATATGGCAAGAGCTGCTGTGGGGCACATGTGGGTCAGACCTATGGGGCAGGAGCTGCAGACGGGATGATGTAGGTCAGATCTATGGGGCAGGAGTTGCTGTGGGGAATATGAGGGACATATCTATGGTGCAAAATCTGCTGTTGGACTGATGTGAGTCAGATCTAAGAGTTTGGAGCTGCTGTGGGGCACATGTGGGTCAGATCTATGGGGCAGGAGATGCTGTGGGGCTGATTTGGGTCAGATATATGTGGCAGGAGATGCTTTGGGTCAGATCTATGGGGCAGGAGCTGATGTGGGGAACATGTGGGTCAGGTCTATGGGGCAGGAGCTGCTGTGGGCACATGTGGGTCAGATCTATGGGGCAGGAGTTGCTGTTGGGCAGATGTGGGGCATAACTATGGGGCAAAATCTGCTGTGGGGCTGATGTGGGTAAGATCTATGAGACAGGAGCTGCTGTGGTTCATATCTATGGGGCAGGAGCAGCTCTGGGGCACATGTGGGTCAGATCTATGTGTTAGGAGCTGCTGTGGGGCACATGTGGGTCAGATCTATGGGGCGAAGGCTACTGTGTGGCAGATGTGGGTCAGATCTGTAGGGCAGGAGCTGCTGTGGGTCAGATCTATAGGCCAGGAGCTGCTGTGGCTGATGTGGGCCAGTTCTATGGGGCAGGAGATGCTGTGAGTAAGATGTATGAGGCAGGAGCTGCTGTGGGGCAGATGGGGGTCAGATCTATGGGGCAGGAGATGCTGTGGAGCAGATGTGGGTCAGATCTATGGGGCAGGAGCTGCTGTGGGGCAGATGTGGGTCAGATCTATGGGCATGAGCTGCTGTGCTGCACATGTTGGTAGGGTTTATGGGGCAGGAGCTGCTGTGGGGCAGATGTGGGTCAGATCTATTGGGCAGGAGCTGCTGTGGGGCTGATGTTGGTCAGATCTTTGGGGCAGCAGCTGCTGTGGAGCAGATCTGGGTAAGATCTATGTCGCAGGAGCTGCTGTGGGGCAGACGTGGCACATATCTATGGGGCAAAATCTGCTGTGGGGCTGATGTGGGTCAGATCTATGGGGCAGGATCTCCTGTGGGGCTGATTTGGGTCAAATCAATGGGGCAGAGCTGCTCTGCGGCACATGTGGGTCAGATCTATGGAGCAGGAGCTGCTGTCGGGCAGATTTGAATCAGATCTATAGGGCAGGAGCTGCTGTGGGTCAGATCTATGGGCAGGAGCTGCTGTGGGGCACATGTGAGTTAGATCTATGGGGCAGGAGATGGTGTGGGGCAGATTTGGGTCAGATGTATGGGTCAGGAGCTGCTGTGTTGCTGATGAGGGTCAGATCTATGGGGCATGGGCTGCTGTGGTTCAGATCTACGGGACTGGAGCTGCAGTGGAGCACATGTGGGTCAGATCTATGGGGTAGAAGCTGTTGTGGGGCTGATGGTGGTTAGATCTATAAGGCAGGAGCTGCTGTGGGGCTGACTTGGGTCAGATCTATGGGGCAGGAGCTGCTGTCGAGATGAAGTGGGTCAGATTTATGGGGCAAAGGCTGCTGTGTGGCAGATGTGGGTCAGATCTATGGGGCAGGAGCTGCTGTGGCTGATGTGGGCCAGTTCTATGGGGCAGGAGGTGCTGTGAGTCAGATGTATGAGGCAGGAGCTGCTGTGGGGCAGATGGGGGTCAGATCTATGGGGCAGGAGATGCTGTGGAGCAGATGTGGGTCAGATCTATGGGGCAGGAGCTGCTGTGGGGCAGATGTGGGTCAGATCTATGGGCAGGAGCTGCTGTGCTGCACATGTTGGTAGGGTCTATGGGGCAGGAGCTGCTGTGGGGCAGACGTGGCACATATCTATGGGGCAAAATCTGCTGTGGGGCTGATGTTGGTCAGATCTTTGGGGCAGCAGCTGCTGTGGAGCAGATCTGGGTAAGATCTATGTCGCAGGAGCTGCTGTGGGGCAGACGTGGCACATATCTTTGGGTAAAATCTGCTGTGGGGCTGATGTGGGTCAGATCTATGGGGCAGGATCTCCTGTGGGGCTGATGTGGGTCAAATCAATGGGGCAGAGCTGCTCTGGGGCACATGTGGGTCAGATCTATGGAGCAGGAGCTGCTGTGGGGCAGATTTGAATCAGATCTATAGGGCAGGAGCTGCTGTGGGTCTGATCTATGGGCAGGAGCAACTGTGGGGCACATGTGAGTTAGATCTATGAGGCAGGAGATGGTGTGGGGCAGATTTGGGTCAGATGTATGGGTCAGGAGCTGCTGTGTTGCTGATGAGGGTCAGATCTATGGGGCATGGGCTGCTGTGGTTCAGATCTACGGGACTGGAGCTGCAGTGGAGCACATGTGGGTCAGATCTATGGGGTAGAAGCTGCTGTGGGGCTGATGGTGGTTAGATCTATAAGGCAGGAGCTGCTGTGGGCACATGTGGGTCAGATCTATGGGGCAGGAGTTGCTGTTGGGCAGATGTGGGTCAGATCTATGGGGCAGGAGCTGCTGTGGCTGATGTGGGCCAGTTCTATGGGGCAGGAGATGCTGTGAGTCAGATGTATGAGGCAGGAGCTGCTGTGGGGCAGATGGGGGTCAGATCTATGGGGCAGGAGCTGCTGTGGGGTAGATGTGGGTCAGATCTATGGGGCAAAATCTGCTGTGGGGCTGATGTGGGTCAGATCTATGGGGTAGGAGCTGCTGTGGGGCTGATGTGGGTCAGATATATGGGCAGGAGCTGATGTAGGGAAGATTTGGGTCTGATCTATGGGGCAGGAACTGCTGTGGTTCAGATCTATGGGGCAGGAGCAGCTGTTAGGCACATGTGGGTCAGATCTATGGTTTAGGTGCTGCTTTGGGGAAAATGTGGGTCAGATCTATGTGGCAGGAGATGCTCTGGGTCTGATGTGGGTCAGATCTGTGGGGCAGGAGATGCTGTGAGTCAGATCTATGAGGCAGGAGCTGCTGTCGAGATGATGTGGGTCAGATCTTTGGGTAGGAGCTGCTGTGGGGCAGATCTGGGTAAGATGTATGAGGCAGGAGCTGCTGTGGGTCAGATGTGGGTCAGATCAATGGGGCAGGAGCTGCTGTGGGGCAGATGGGGGTCAGATCTATGGGGCAGGAGATGCTGTGGGGCAGATGTGGGTCAGATCTATAGGTCAAGAGCTGCTGTGGCTGATGTGGGCCAGTTCTATGGGGCAGGAGGTGCTGTGAGTCAGATGTATGGGGCAGGAGCTGCTGTGGGGCAGATGTGGGTCAGATCTATGGGGCAGGAGCTGCTGTGGGGCAGATGTGGGTTAGATCTATGAGACAGGAGCTGCTGTGGTTCAGATGTATGGGGCAGGAGCAGCTCTGGGGCACATGTGGGTCAGATCTATGTGTTAGGAGCTGCTGTGGGGCACATGTGGGTCAGATCTATGGGGCAGGAGACGCTGTGGGGCAGATGTGGGTCAGATCTATGGGGCAGGAGCTGCTTTGGGTCAGATGTGGGTCAGATCTATGGGGCAGGAGCTGCTGTTGGGCAGATGTGGGTTAGATCTCTGGGCAGGAGCTGCTGTGCTGCACATGTTTGTAGGGTCTATGGGGCAGGAGCTGCTGTGGGGCAGATATGGGTCAGATCTATAGGGCAGGAGCTGCTGTGGGGCTGATGTTGGTCAGATCTTTGGGGCAGCAGCTGCTGTGGAGCAGATCTGGGTAAGATCTATGTCGCAGGAGCTGCTGTGGGGCAGACGTGGCACATATCTATGGGGCAAAATCTGCTGTGGGGCTGATGTGGGTCAGATCTATAGGTCAGGAGCTGCTGTGGCTGATGTGGGCCAGTTCTATGGGGCAGGAGATGCTGTGAGTCAGATGTATGAGGCAGGAGCTGCTGTGGGGCAGATGGGGGTCAGATCTATGGGGCAGGAGATGCTGTGGAGCAGATGTGGGTCAGATCTATGGGGCAGGAGCTGCTGTGGGGCAGATGTGGGTTAGATCTATGAGACAGGAGCTGCTGTGGTTCAGGTCTATGGGGCAGGAGCAGCTCTGGGGCACATGTGGGTCAGATCTATGTGTTAGGAGCTGCTGTGGGGCACATGTGGGTCAGATCTATGGGGTAGGAGCTGCTGTCGAGATGATGTGGGTCAGATCTTTGGGTAGGAGCTGCTGTGGGGCAGATCTGGGTAAGATGTATGGGGCAGGAGCTGCTGTGGGTCAGATGTGGGTCAGATCTATGGGGCAGGAGCTGCTGTGGGGCAGATGTGGGTCAGATCTATGGGGCAGGAGCTGCTGTGGGGCAGATGTGGGTCAGATCTATGGGCAGGAGCTGCTGTGGGGCACATGTGAGTTAGATCTATGGGGCAGGAGATGGTGTGGATCAGATTTGGGTCAGATGTATGGGTCAGGAGCTGCTGTGTTGCTGATGAGGGTCAGATCTATGGGGCATGGGCTGCTGTGGTTCAGATCTACGGGACTGGAGCTGCAGTGGAGCACATGTGGGTCAGATCTATGGGGTAGAAGCTGTTGTGGGGCTGATGGGGGTCATATCTATAAGGCAGGAGCTGCTGTGGGGCTGACTTTGGTCAGATCTATGGGGCAGGAGCTGCTTTGGGGCTGATGGTGGTTAGATCTATATGGCAAGAGCTGCTGTGGGGCACATGTGGGTCAGACCTATGGGGCAGGAGCTGCAGACGGGATGATGTAGGTCAGATCTATGGGGCAGGAGTTGCTGTGGGGAATATGAGGGACATATCTATGGTGCAAAATCTGCTGTTGGACTGATGTGAGTCAGATCTAAGAGTTTGGAGCTGCTGTGGGGCACATGTGGGTCAGATCTATGGGGCAGGAGATGCTGTGGGGCTGATTTGGGTCAGATATATGTGGCAGGAGATGCTTTGGGTCAGATCTATGGGGCAGGAGCTGATGTGGGGAACATGTGGGTCAGGTCTATGGGGCAGGAGCTGCTGTGGGCACATGTGGGTCAGATCTATGGGGCAGGAGTTGCTGTTGGGCAGATGTGGGGCATAACTATGGGGCAAAATCTGCTGTGGGGCTGATGTGGGTAAGATCTATGAGACAGGAGCTGCTGTGGTTCATATCTATGGGGCAGGAGCAGCTCTGGGGCACATGTGGGTCAGATCTATGTGTTAGGAGCTGCTGTGGGGCACATGTGGGTCAGATCTATGGGGCGAAGGCTACTGTGTGGCAGATGTGGGTCAGATCTGTAGGGCAGGAGCTGCTGTGGGTCAGATCTATAGGCCAGGAGCTGCTGTGGCTGATGTGGGCCAGTTCTATGGGGCAGGAGATGCTGTGAGTAAGATGTATGAGGCAGGAGCTGCTGTGGGGCAGATGGGGGTCAGATCTATGGGGCAGGAGATGCTGTGGAGCAGATGTGGGTCAGATCTATGGGGCAGGAGCTGCTGTGGGGCAGATGTGGGTCAGATCTATGGGCATGAGCTGCTGTGCTGCACATGTTGGTAGGGTTTATGGGGCAGGAGCTGCTGTGGGGCAGATGTGGGTCAGATCTATTGGGCAGGAGCTGCTGTGGGGCTGATGTTGGTCAGATCTTTGGGGCAGCAGCTGCTGTGGAGCAGATCTGGGTAAGATCTATGTCGCAGGAGCTGCTGTGGGGCAGACGTGGCACATATCTATGGGGCAAAATCTGCTGTGGGGCTGATGTGGGTCAGATCTATGGGGCAGGATCTCCTGTGGGGCTGATTTGGGTCAAATCAATGGGGCAGAGCTGCTCTGCGGCACATGTGGGTCAGATCTATGGAGCAGGAGCTGCTGTCGGGCAGATTTGAATCAGATCTATAGGGCAGGAGCTGCTGTGGGTCAGATCTATGGGCAGGAGCTGCTGTGGGGCACATGTGAGTTAGATCTATGGGGCAGGAGATGGTGTGGGGCAGATTT
This sequence comes from Coturnix japonica, assembly GCF_054131305.1. Taxonomy (NCBI): domain Eukaryota; kingdom Metazoa; phylum Chordata; class Aves; order Galliformes; family Phasianidae; genus Coturnix; species Coturnix japonica. Next base: position 503,437 of record NC_140680.1, on the reverse strand, counting down.
GGGTCAGATGTATGGGTCAGGAGCTGCTGTGTTGCTGATGAGGGTCAGATCTATGGGGCATGGGCTGCTGTGGTTCAGATCTACGGGACTGGAGCTGCAGTGGAGCACATGTGGGTCAGATCTATGGGGTAGAAGCTGTTGTGGGGCTGATGGTGGTTAGATCTATAAGGCAGGAGCTGCTGTGGGGCTGACTTGGGTCAGATCTATGGGGCAGGAGCTGCTGTCGAGATGAAGTGGGTCAGATTTATGGGGCAAAGGCTGCTGTGTGGCAGATGTGGGTCAGATCTATGGGGCAGGAGCTGCTGTGGCTGATGTGGGCCAGTTCTATGGGGCAGGAGGTGCTGTGAGTCAGATGTATGAGGCAGGAGCTGCTGTGGGGCAGATGGGGGTCAGATCTATGGGGCAGGAGATGCTGTGGAGCAGATGTGGGTCAGATCTATGGGGCAGGAGCTGCTGTGGGGCAGATGTGGGTCAGATCTATGGGCAGGAGCTGCTGTGCTGCACATGTTGGTAGGGTCTATGGGGCAGGAGCTGCTGTGGGGCAGACGTGGCACATATCTATGGGGCAAAATCTGCTGTGGGGCTGATGTTGGTCAGATCTTTGGGGCAGCAGCTGCTGTGGAGCAGATCTGGGTAAGATCTATGTCGCAGGAGCTGCTGTGGGGCAGACGTGGCACATATCTTTGGGTAAAATCTGCTGTGGGGCTGATGTGGGTCAGATCTATGGGGCAGGATCTCCTGTGGGGCTGATGTGGGTCAAATCAATGGGGCAGAGCTGCTCTGGGGCACATGTGGGTCAGATCTATGGAGCAGGAGCTGCTGTGGGGCAGATTTGAATCAGATCTATAGGGCAGGAGCTGCTGTGGGTCTGATCTATGGGCAGGAGCAACTGTGGGGCACATGTGAGTTAGATCTATGAGGCAGGAGATGGTGTGGGGCAGATTTGGGTCAGATGTATGGGTCAGGAGCTGCTGTGTTGCTGATGAGGGTCAGATCTATGGGGCATGGGCTGCTGTGGTTCAGATCTACGGGACTGGAGCTGCAGTGGAGCACATGTGGGTCAGATCTATGGGGTAGAAGCTGCTGTGGGGCTGATGGTGGTTAGATCTATAAGGCAGGAGCTGCTGTGGGCACATGTGGGTCAGATCTATGGGGCAGGAGTTGCTGTTGGGCAGATGTGGGTCAGATCTATGGGGCAGGAGCTGCTGTGGCTGATGTGGGCCAGTTCTATGGGGCAGGAGATGCTGTGAGTCAGATGTATGAGGCAGGAGCTGCTGTGGGGCAGATGGGGGTCAGATCTATGGGGCAGGAGCTGCTGTGGGGTAGATGTGGGTCAGATCTATGGGGCAAAATCTGCTGTGGGGCTGATGTGGGTCAGATCTATGGGGTAGGAGCTGCTGTGGGGCTGATGTGGGTCAGATATATGGGCAGGAGCTGATGTAGGGAAGATTTGGGTCTGATCTATGGGGCAGGAACTGCTGTGGTTCAGATCTATGGGGCAGGAGCAGCTGTTAGGCACATGTGGGTCAGATCTATGGTTTAGGTGCTGCTTTGGGGAAAATGTGGGTCAGATCTATGTGGCAGGAGATGCTCTGGGTCTGATGTGGGTCAGATCTGTGGGGCAGGAGATGCTGTGAGTCAGATCTATGAGGCAGGAGCTGCTGTCGAGATGATGTGGGTCAGATCTTTGGGTAGGAGCTGCTGTGGGGCAGATCTGGGTAAGATGTATGAGGCAGGAGCTGCTGTGGGTCAGATGTGGGTCAGATCAATGGGGCAGGAGCTGCTGTGGGGCAGATGGGGGTCAGATCTATGGGGCAGGAGATGCTGTGGGGCAGATGTGGGTCAGATCTATAGGTCAAGAGCTGCTGTGGCTGATGTGGGCCAGTTCTATGGGGCAGGAGGTGCTGTGAGTCAGATGTATGGGGCAGGAGCTGCTGTGGGGCAGATGTGGGTCAGATCTATGGGGCAGGAGCTGCTGTGGGGCAGATGTGGGTTAGATCTATGAGACAGGAGCTGCTGTGGTTCAGATGTATGGGGCAGGAGCAGCTCTGGGGCACATGTGGGTCAGATCTATGTGTTAGGAGCTGCTGTGGGGCACATGTGGGTCAGATCTATGGGGCAGGAGACGCTGTGGGGCAGATGTGGGTCAGATCTATGGGGCAGGAGCTGCTTTGGGTCAGATGTGGGTCAGATCTATGGGGCAGGAGCTGCTGTTGGGCAGATGTGGGTTAGATCTCTGGGCAGGAGCTGCTGTGCTGCACATGTTTGTAGGGTCTATGGGGCAGGAGCTGCTGTGGGGCAGATATGGGTCAGATCTATAGGGCAGGAGCTGCTGTGGGGCTGATGTTGGTCAGATCTTTGGGGCAGCAGCTGCTGTGGAGCAGATCTGGGTAAGATCTATGTCGCAGGAGCTGCTGTGGGGCAGACGTGGCACATATCTATGGGGCAAAATCTGCTGTGGGGCTGATGTGGGTCAGATCTATAGGTCAGGAGCTGCTGTGGCTGATGTGGGCCAGTTCTATGGGGCAGGAGATGCTGTGAGTCAGATGTATGAGGCAGGAGCTGCTGTGGGGCAGATGGGGGTCAGATCTATGGGGCAGGAGATGCTGTGGAGCAGATGTGGGTCAGATCTATGGGGCAGGAGCTGCTGTGGGGCAGATGTGGGTTAGATCTATGAGACAGGAGCTGCTGTGGTTCAGGTCTATGGGGCAGGAGCAGCTCTGGGGCACATGTGGGTCAGATCTATGTGTTAGGAGCTGCTGTGGGGCACATGTGGGTCAGATCTATGGGGTAGGAGCTGCTGTCGAGATGATGTGGGTCAGATCTTTGGGTAGGAGCTGCTGTGGGGCAGATCTGGGTAAGATGTATGGGGCAGGAGCTGCTGTGGGTCAGATGTGGGTCAGATCTATGGGGCAGGAGCTGCTGTGGGGCAGATGTGGGTCAGATCTATGGGGCAGGAGCTGCTGTGGGGCAGATGTGGGTCAGATCTATGGGGCAGGAGCTGCTGTGGGTCAGATGTGGGTCAGATCTATGGGGCAGAAGATGCTGTGGGGCAGATGTGGGTCAGATCTATGGGGCAGGAGATGCTGTGGGGCAGATGTGGGTCAGATCTATGGGGCAAAGGCTGCTGTGTGTCAGATGTGGGTCAGATCTATGGGGCAGGAGCTGCTGTGGCTGATGTGGGCCAGTTCTATTAGGCAGGAGATGCTGTGAGTCAGATGTATGAGGCAGGAGCTGCTGTGGGGCAAACGGTGGTCAGATCTATGGCGCAGGACCTGCTGTGGGGAGGTGTGGGTCAGATCTATAGGTCAGGAGCTGCTGTGTGGCAGATGTGGGTCAGATCTATAGGTCAGGAGCTGCTGTGGCTGATGTGGGCCAGTTCTATGGGCAGGAGATGCTGTGAGTCAGATGTATGAGGCAGGAGACGCTGTGGAGCAGATGTGGGTCAGATCTATGGGGCAGGAGCTGCTGTGGGGCAGATGTGGGTTAGATCTATGGGCAGGAGCTGCTGTGCTGCACATGTTGGTAGGGTCTATGGGGCAGGAGCTGCTGTGGGGCAGATGTGGGTCAGATCTATGGGCAGGAGCTGATGTAGGGAAGATTTGGGTCTGATCTATGGGGCAGGAACTGCTGTGGTTCAGATCTATGGGGCAGGAGCAGCTGTGAGGCACATGTGGGTCAGATCTATGGTTTAGGTGCTGCTTTGGGGAAAATGTGGGTCAGATCTATGTGGCAGGAGATGCTCTGGGTCTGATGTGGGTCAGATCTATGGAGCAGGAGATGCTGTGAGTCAGATCTATGAGGCAGGAGCTGCTGTGGGGCTGATGTGTGTCAGGTCTATGGGGCAGGACCTGCTGTGTGGCTGATGCGGGTCAGATCTATGGGCAGGAGCTGCAGTGGAGATGATGTAGGTCAGATCTGTGGTGTAGGAGCAGCAGTGGGGCAGATGTGTGTCAGATCTTTTGGGAGGATCTGCTGTGGGGCAGATGTGGGTCACATCTATGGGGCGGGAGATGCTGTGTGGCTGATGTGGGTCAAATCTATGGGGCAGGAGCTGCTGTTGGGCAGATGTGGGACATAACTATGGGGCAAAATCTGCTGTGGGGCTGATGTGGGTAAGATCTATGAGACAGGAGCTGCTGTGGTTCAGATCTATGGGGCAGGAGCAGCTCTGGGGCACATGTGTGTCAGATCTATGTGTTAGGAGCTGCTGTGGGGCACATGTGAGTCAGATCTATGGGGCAGGAGATGCTGTGGGGCAGATGTGGGTCAGATCTATGGGGCAGGAGCTGCTGTGGGGCAGATGTTGGTTAGATCTATGGGCAGGAGCTGCTGTGCTGCACATGTTGGTAGGGTCTATGGGGCAGGAGCTGCTGTGGGGCAGATGTGGGTCAGATCTATGGGGCAGGAGCTGCTGTGGGGCTGATGTTGGTCAGATCTTTGGGGCAGCAACTGCTGTGGAGCAGATCTGGGTAAGATCTATGTTGCTGGAGCTGCTGTTGGGCAGACGTGGCACATATCTATGGGGCAAAATCTGCTGTGGGGCTGATGTGGGTCAGATCTATAGGTCAGGAGCTGCTATGGCTGATGTGGGCCAGTTCTATGGGGCAGGAAATGCTGTGAGTCAGATGTATGAGGCAGGTGCTGCTGTGGGGCAGATGGGGGTCAGATCTATGGGGCAGGAGATGCTGTGGAGCAGATGTGGATCAGATCTATGGGGCAGGAGCTGCTGTGGGGCAGATGTGGGTTAGATCTATGAGACAGGAGCTGCTGTGGTTCAGATCTATGGGGCAGGAGCATCTCTGGGGCACATGTGGGTCAGCTCTATGTGTTAGGAGCTGCTGTGGGGCACATGTGGTTCAGATCTATGAGGCAGGAGCTGCTGTCGAGATGATGTGGGTCAGATCTTTGGGTAGGAGCTGCTGTGGGGCAGATCTGGGTAAGATGTATGGGGCAGGAGCTGCTGTGGGGCAGATGTGGGTCAGATCTATGGGGCAGGAGATACTGTGGGGAACATGTGGGTCAGATCTATGGGGCAGGAGATGCTGTGGGGCAGATGTGGGTCAGATCTATGGGGCAGGAGCTGCTGTGGGGCTGATGTGGGTCAGATCTATAGGTCAGGAGCTGCTGTGGCTGATGTGGGCCAGCTCTATGGGGCAGGAGATGCTGTGAGTCAGATGTATTAGGCAGGAGCAGCTGTGGGGCAGATGGGTGTCAGATCTATGGGGCAGGAGATGCTGTGGAGCAGATGTGGGTCAGATCTATGGGGCAGGAGCTGCTGTGGGGCAGATGTGGGTTAGATCTACGAGACAGGAGCTGCTGTGGTTCAGATCTATGGGCAGGAGCTGCTGTGGGGCACATGTGGGTCAGATCTATGGGGCAGGAGATGCTGTGGGGCAGATCTGGGTAAGATGTATGGGGCAAAATCTGCTGTGGGGCTGATGTTGGTCAGATCTATGTGGTAGGAGCTGCTGTGGGGCTGATGTGGGTCAGATCTATGGGGCAGGAGATTCTGTGGGGCAAATGTGGGTCAGATCTATGGGGCAAAGGCTGCTGTGTGGCAGATGTGGGTCAGATCTATGGGGCAGGAGCTGCTGTGGGTCAGATGTGGGTCAGATCTATGGGGCAGGAGATGCTGTGGAGCAGATGTGGGTCAGATCTATGGGGCAGGAGCTGCTGTGGGGCAGATGTGGGTCAGATCTATGGGGCAGGAGCTGCTGTGGGCCAGATGTGGGTTAGATCTATGAGACAGGAGCTGCTGTGGTTCAGATCTATGGGGCAGGAGCAGCTCTGGGGCACATGTGGGTCAGATCTATGTGTTAGGAGCTGCTGTGGGGCACATGTGGGTCAGATCAATGGGGCAGGAGCTGCTGTTGAGATGATGTGGGTCAGATCTTTGGGTAGGAGCTGCTGTGGGGCATATCTTGGTAAGATGTATGGGGAAGGAGCTGCTGTGGGTCAGATGTGGGTCAGATCTATGGGGCAGGAGATGCTGTGGGGCAGATGTGGATCAGATCTATGGGGCAAAGGCTGCTGTGTGGCAGATGTGGGTCAGATCTATGGGGCAGGAGCTGCTGTGGGTCAGATGTGGGTCAGATCTATAGGTCAGGAGCTGCTGTGGCTGATGTGGGCCAGTTCTATGGGGCAGGAGGTGCTGTGAGTCAGATGTATGAGGCAGGAGCTGCTGTGGGGCAGATGGGGGTCAGATCTATGGGGCAGGAGCTGCTGTGGGGCAGATGTGGGTCAGATCTATGGGGCAGGAGCTGCTATGGGGCAGATGTGGGTTAGATCTTTGGGCAGGAGCTGCTGTGCTGCACATGTTGGTAGAGTCTATGGGGCAGGAGCTGCTTTGGGGCAGATGTGGGTCAGATCTATGGGGCAGGAGCTGCTGTGGCTGATGTGGGCCAGTTCTATGGGGCAGGAGATGCTGTGAGTCAGATGTATGAGGCAGGAGCTGCTGTGGGGCAGATGGGGGTCAGATCTATGGGGCAGGAGCTGCTGTGGCTGATGTGGGCCAGTTCTATGGGGCAGGAGATGCTATGAGTCAGATGTATGAGGCAGGAGCTGCTGTGGGGCAGATGGGGGTCAGATCTATGGGGCAGGAGATGCTGTGGAGCAGATGTGGGTCAGATCTATGGGGCAGGAGCTGCTGTGGGGTAGATGTGGGTCAGATCTATGGGGCAAAATCTGCTGTGGGGCTGATGTGGGTCAGATCTATGGGGTAGGAGCTGCTGTGGGGCTGATGTGGGTCAGATCTATGGGCAGGAGCTGATGTAGGGAAGATTTGGGTCTGATCTATGGGGCAGGAACTGCTGTGGTTCAGATCTATGGGGCAGGAGCAGCTGTTAGGCACATGTGGGTCAGATCTATGGTTTAGGTGCTGCTTTGGGGAAAATGTGGGTCAGATCTATGTGGCAGGAGATGCTCTGGGTCTGATGTGGGTCAGATCTGTGGGGCAGGAGATGCTGTGAGTCAGATCTATGAGGCAGGAGCTGCTGTCGAGATGATGTGGGTCAGATCTTTGGGTAGGAGCTGCTGTGGGGCAGATCTGGGTAAGATGTATGAGGCAGGAGCTGCTGTGGGTCAGATGTGGGTCAGATCAATGGGGCAGGAGCTGCTGTGGGGCAGATGGGGGTCAGATCTATGGGGCAGGAGATGCTGTGGGGCAGATGTGGGTCAGATCTATAGGTCAAGAGCTGCTGTGGCTGATGTGGGCCAGTTCTATGGGGCAGGAGGTGCTGTGAGTCAGATGTATGGGGCAGGAGCTGCTGTGGGGCAGATGTGGGTCAGATCTATGGGGCAGGAGCTGCTGTGGGCCAGATGTGGGTTAGATCTATGAGACAGGAGCTGCTGTGGTTCAGATGTATGGGGCAGGAGCAGCTCTGGGGCACATGTGGGTCAGATCTATGTGTTAGGAGCTGCTGTGGGGCACATGTGGGTCAGATCTATGGGGCAGGAGACGCTGTGGGGCAGATGTGGGTCAGATCTATGGGGCAGGAGCTGCTTTGGGTCAGATGTGGGTCAGATCTATGGGGCAGGAGCTGCTGTTGGGCAGATGTGGGTTAGATCTCTGGGCAGGAGCTGCTGTGCTGCACATGTTGGTAGGGTCTATGGGGCAGGAGCTGCTGTGGGGCAGATATGGGTCAGATCTATAGGGCAGGAGCTGCTGTGGGGCTGATGTTGGTCAGATCTTTGGGGCAGCAGCTGCTGTGGAGCAGATCTGGGTAAGATCTATGTCGCAGGAGCTGCTGTGGGGCAGACGTGGCACATATCTATGGGGCAAAATCTGCTGTGGGGCTGATGTGGGTCAGATCTATAGGTCAGGAGCTGCTGTGGCTGATGTGGGCCAGTTCTATGGGGCAGGAGATGCTGTGAGTCAGATGTATGAGGCAGGAGCTGCTGTGGGGCAGATGGGGGTCAGGTCTATGGGGCAGGAGATGCTGTGGAGCAGATGTGGGTCAGATCTATGGGGCAGGAGCTGCTGTGGGGCAGATGTGGGTTAGATCTATGAGACAGGAGCTGCTGTGGTTCAGGTCTATGGGGCAGGAGCAGCTCTGGGGCACATGTGGGTCAGATCTATGTGTTAGGAGCTGCTGTGGGGCACATGTGGGTCAGATCTATGGGGTAGGAGCTGCTGTCGAGATGATGTGGGTCAGATCTTTGGGTAGGAGCTGCTGTGGGGCAGATCTGGGTAAGATGTATGGGGCAGGAGCTGCTGTGGGTCAGATGTGGGTCAGATCTATGGGGCAGGAGCTGCTGTGGGGCAGATGTGGGTCAGATCTATGGGGCAGGAGCTGCTGTGGGGCAGATGTGGGTCAGATCTATGGGGCAGGAGCTGCTGTGGGTCAGATGTGGGTCAGATCTATGGGGCAGAAGATGCTGTGGGGCAGATGTGGGTCAGATCTATGGGGCAGGAGATGCTGTGGGGCAGATGTGGGTCAGATCTATGGGGCAAAGGCTGCTGTGTGTCAGATGTGGGTCAGATCTATGGGGCAGGAGCTGCTGTGGCTGATGTGGGCCAGTTCTATTAGGCAGGAGATGCTGTGAGTCAGATGTATGAGGCAGGAGCTGCTGTGGGGCAAACGGTGGTCAGATCTATGGTGCAGGACCTCCTGTGGGGAGGTGTGGGTCAGATCTATGGGGCAGGAGATGCTGTGGGGCAGATGTGGGTCGGATCTATGGGGCAAAGGCTGCTGTGTGTCAGATGTGGGTCAGATCTATAGGTCAGGAGCTGCTGTGGCTGATGTGGGCCAGTTCTATGGGCAGGAGATGCTGTGAGTCAGATGTATGAGGCAGGAGACGCTGTGGAGCAGATGTGGGTCAGATCTATGGGGCAGGAGCTGCTGTGGGGCAGATGTGGGTTAGATCTATGGGCAGGAGCTGCTGTGCTGCACATGTTGGTAGGGTCTATGGGGCAGGAGCTGCTGTGGGGCAGATGTGGGTCAGATCTATGGGCAGGAGCTGATGTAGGGAAGATTTGGGTCTGATCTATGGGGCAGGAACTGCTGTGGTTCAGATCTATGGGGCAGGAGCAGCTGTGAGGCACATGTGGGTCAGATCTATGGTTTAGGTGCTGCTTTGGGGAAAATGTGGGTCAGATCTATGTGGCAGGAGATGCTCTGGGTCTGATGTGGGTCAGATCTATGGGGCAGGAGATGCTGTGAGTCAGATCTATGAGGCAGGAGCTGCTGTGGGGCTGATGTGTGTCAGATCTATGGGGCAGGAGATGCTGTGGGGCAGATGTGGGTCAGATCTATGGGGCAGGAGCTGCTGTGGGGCTGATGTGGGTCAGATCTATGGGTCAGGAGCTGCTGTGGCTGATGTGGGCCAGCTCTATGGGGCAGGAGATGCTGTGAGTCAGATGTATTAGGCAGGAGCAGCTGTGGGGCAGATGGGTGTCAGATCTATGGGGCAGGAGATGCTGTGGAGCAGATGTGGGTCAGATCTATGGGGCAGGAGCTGCTGTGGGGCAGATGTGGGTTAGATCTACGAGACAGGAGCTGCTGTGGTTCAGATCTATGGGCAGGAGCTGCTGTGGGGCACATGTGGGTCAGATCTATGGGGCAGGAGATGCTGTGGGGCAGATCTGGGTAAGATGTATGGGGCAAAATCTGCTGTGGGGCTGATGTTGGTCAGATCTATGTGGTAGGAGCTGCTGTGGGGCTGATGTGGGTCAGATCTATGGGGCAGGAGATTCTGTGGGGCAAATGTGGGTCAGATCTATGGGGCAAAGGCTGCTGTGTGGCAGATGTGGGTCAGATCTATGGGGCAGGAGCTGCTGTGGGTCAGATGTGGGTCAGATCTATGGGGCAGGAGATGCTGTGGAGCAGATGTGGGTCAGATCTATGGGGCAGGAGCTGCTGTGGGCCAGATGTGGGTTAGATCTATGAGACAGGAGCTGCTGTGGTTCAGATCTATGGGGCAGGAGCAGCTCTGGGGCACATGTGGGTCAGATCTATGTGTTAGGAGCTGCTGTGGGGCACATGTGGGTCAGATCAATGGGGCAGGAGCTGCTGTTGAGATGATGTGGGTCAGATCTTTGGGTAGGAGCTGCTGTGGGGCATATCTTGGTAAGATGTATGGGGAAGGAGCTGCTGTGGGTCAGATGTGGGTCAGATCTATGGGGCAGGAGATGCTGTGGGGCAGATGTGGATCAGATCTATGGGGCAAAGGCTGCTGTGTGGCAGATGTGGGTCAGATCTATGGGGCAGGAGCTGCTGTGGGTCAGATGTGGGTCAGATCTATAGGTCAGGAGCTGCTGTGGCTGATGTGGGCCAGTTCTATGGGGCAGGAGGTGCTGTGAGTCAGATGTATGAGGCAGGAGCTGCTGTGGGGCAGATGGGGGTCAGATCTATGGGGCAGGAGCTGCTGTGGGGCAGATGTGGGTCAGATCTATGGGGCAGGAGCTGCTATGGGGCAGATGTGGGTTAGATCTATAAGGCAGGAGCTGCTGTGCTGCACATGTTGGTAGAGTCTATGGGGCAGGAGCTGCTTTGGGGCAGATGTGGGTCAGATCTATGGGGCAGGAGCTGCTGTGGGGCAGACGTGGCACATATCTATGGGGCAAAATCTGCTGTGGGGCTGATGTGGGTCAGATCTATAGGTCAGGAGCTGCTGTGGCTGATGTGGGCCAGTTCTATGGGGCAGGAGATGCTGTGAGTCAGATGTACGAGGCAGGAGCTGCTGTGGGGCAGATGGGGGTCAGATCTATGGGGCAGGAGATGCTGTGGAGCAGATGTGGGTCAGATCTATGGGGCAGGAGCTGCAGTGGGGCAGATGTGGGTTAGATCTATGAGACAGGAGCTGCTGTGGTTCAGATCTATGGGGCAGGAGCAGCTCTGGGGCACATGTGGGTCAGATCTATGTGTTAGGAGCTGCTGTGGGGCACATGTGGGTCAGATCTATGGGGCAGGAGCTGCAGTCGAGATGATGTGGGTCAGATCTTTGGGTAGGAGCTGCTGTGGGGCAGATCTGGGTAAGATGTATGGGGCAGGAGCTGCTGAGGGTATGATGTGGGTCAGATCTATGAGGCACGAGCTGCTGTGGGGCAGATGTGGGTTAGATCTATGGGCAGGAGATGCTGTGGGGCAGATGTGGGTCAGATCTATGGGGCAAAGGCTGCTGTGTGGCAGATGTGGGTCAGATCTATGGGGCAGGAGCTGCTGTGGCTGATGTGGGCCAGTTCTATGGGGCAGGAGATGCTGTGAGTCAGATGTATGAGGCAGGAGCTGCTGTGGGGAAGATGGGGGTCAGATCTATGGGGCAGGAGATGCTGTGGAGCAGATGTGGGTCAGATCTATGGGGCAGGAGCTGCTGTGGGGCAGATGTGGGTTAGATCTATGAGACAGGAGCTGCTGTGGTTCAGATCTATGGGGCAGGAGCAGCTCTGGGGGACATGTGGGTCAGATCTATGTGTTAGGAGCTGCTGTGGGGCACATGTGGGTCAGATCTATGGGGCAGGAGCTGCTGTCGAGATGATGTGGGTCAGATCTTTGGGTAGGAGCTGCTGTGCTGCAGATCTGTGTAAGATGTAAGGGGCAGGAGCTGCTGTGGGGCAGATGTGGGTCAGATCTATGGGGCAGGAGATGCTGTGGGGCAGATGTGGGTCAGATCTATGGGGCAAAGGCTGCTGTGTGGCAGATGTGGGTCAGATCTATGGGGCAGGAGCTGCTGTGGGTCAGATGTGGGTCAGATCTATAGGTCAGGCGCTGCTGTGGCTGATGTGGGCCAGTTCTATTGGGCAGGAGATGCTGTGAGTCAGATGTATGAGGCAGGAGCTGCTGTGGGGCAGATGGGGTCAGATCTATGAGGCAGGAGATGCTGTGGAGCAGATGTGGGTCAGATCTATAGGTCAGGAGCTGCTGTGGCTGATGTGGGCCAGTTCTATGGGGCAGGAGATGCTGTGAGTCAGATGTATGAGGCAGGAGCTGCTGTGGGGCAGATGGGGGTCAGATCTATGGGGCAGGAGATGCTGTGGAGCAGATGTGGGTCAGATCTATGGGGCAGGAGCTGCTGTGGGGCAGATGTGGGTCAGATCTTTGGGGCAGCAGCTGCTGTGGAGCAGATCTGGGTAAGATCTATGTCGCAGGAGCTGCTGTGGGGCAGACGTGGCACATATCTATGGGGCAAAATCTGCTGTGGGGCTGATGTGGGTCAGATCTATAGGTCAGGAGCTGCTGTGGCTGATGTGGGCCAGTTCTATGGGGCAGGAGATGCTGTGAGTCAGATGTATGAGGTAGGAGCTGCTGTGGGGCAGATGGGGGTCAGATCTATGAGGCAGGAGATGCTGTGGAGCCGATGTGGGTCAGATCTATGGGGCAGGAGCTGCTGTGGGGCAGATGTGGGTTAGATCTATGAGACAGGAGCTGCTGTGGTTCAGATCTATGGGGCAGGAGCAGCTCTGCGGCACATGTGGGTCAGATCTATGTGTTAGGAGCTGCTGTGGGGCACATGTGGGTCAGATCTATGGGGCAGGAGCTGCTGTCGAGATGATGTGTGTCAGATCTTTGGGTAGGAGCTGCTGTGGGGCAGATCTGTGTAAGATGTAAGGGGCAGGAGCTGCTGTGGGTCAGACGTAGGTCAGATCTATGGGGCAGGAGCTGCTGTGGGGCAGATGTGGGTCAGATCTATGGGGCAGGAGATGCTGTGGGGCAGATGTGGGTCAGATCTATGGGGCAAAGGCTGCTGTGTGGCAGATGTGGGTCAGATCTATGGGGCAGGAGCTGCTGTGGGTCAGATGTGGGTCAGATCTATAGGTCAGGAGCTGCTGTGGCTGATGTGGGCCAGTTCTATGGGGCAGGAGATGCTGTGAGTCAGATGTATGAGGCAGGAGCTGCTGTGGGGCAGATGGGGGTCAGATCTATGGGGCAGGAGATGCTGTGGAGCAGATGTGGGTCAGATCTATGGGGCAGGAGCTGCTGTGGGGCAGATGTGGGTTAGACCTATGGGCAGGAGCTGCTGTGCTGCACATGTTGGTAGGGTCTATGGGGCAGGAGCTGCTGTGGGTCAGATGTGGGTCAGATCTATGGGGCAGGAGCTGCTGTGGGTCAGATGTGGGTCAGATCTATGGGGCAGGAGCTGCTGTGGAGCAGATCTGGGTAAGATCTATGCTGCAGGAGATGCTGTGAGTCAGATGTATGAGGCAGGAGCTGCTGTGGGGCAGATGGGGGTCAGATCTATAGGGCTGAGATGCTGTGGAGCAGATGTGGGTCAGATCTATGGGGCAGGAGCTGCTGTGGGGCAGATGTGGGTTAGATCTATGGGGCAGGTGCTGCTGTGCTGCACATGTTGGTAGGGTCTATGGAGCAGGAGCTGCTGTGGGGCTGATGTGGGTCAAATCTATGGGCAGGAGCTGCTGTGGGGCTGATGTGTGTCAGGTCTATGGGGCAGGACCTGCTGTGTGGCTGATGCGGGTCAGATCTATGGGCAGGAGCTGCAGTGGAGATGATGTAGGTCAGATCTGTGGTGTAGGAGCAGCAGTGGGGCAGATGTGTGTCAGATCTTTGGGGAGGATCTGCTGTGGGTCTGATGTGGGTCAGATCTATGGGGCAGGAGCTGTTGTGGCGCAGGTGTGGGTCAGATCTATGTTGCAGGAGCTGATGTGGGGCAGATGTAGGGCATATCTATGGGGAGGAGCTGCAGTGGTGCAGATGTGGGTCACATCTATGGGGCGGGAGATGCTGTGTGGCTGATGTGGGTCAAATCTATGGGGCAGGAGCTGCTGTTGGGCAGATGTGGGACATAACTAAGGGGCAAAATCTGCTGTGGGGCTGATGTGGGTATGATCTATGAGACAGGAGCTGCTGTGGTCCAGATCTATGGGGCAGGAGCAGCTCTGGGGCACATGTGGGTCAGATCTATGTGTTAGGAGCTGCTGTGGGGCACATGTGGGTCAGATCTAAGGGGCAGGAGCTGCTGTCGAGATGATGTGGGTCAGATCATTGGGTAGGAGCTTCTGTGGGGCAGATCTGTGTAAGATGTATGGGGCAGGAGCTGCTGTGGGTCAGATGTGGGTCAGATCTATGGGGCAGGAGATGCTGTGGGGCAGATGTGGGTCAGATCTATGGGGCAAAGGCTGCTGTGTGGCAGATGTGGATCAGATCTATGGGGCAGGAGCTGCTGTGGGTCAGATGTGGGTCAGATATATGGGGCAGGAGCTGCTGTGGCTGATGTGGGCCAGTTCTATGGGGCAGGAGATGCTGTGAGTCAGATGTATGAGGCAGGAGCTGCTGTGGGGCAGATGGGGGTCAGATCTATGGGGCAGGAGCTGCTGTGGGGCTGATGTTGGTCAGATCTTTGGGGCAGCAGCTGCTGTGGAGCAGATCTGGGTAAGATCTATGTCGCAGGAGCTGCTGTGGGGCAGACGTGGCACATATCTATGGGGCAAAATCTGCTGTGGGGCTGATGTGGGTCAGATCTATAGGTCAGGAGCTGCTGTGGCTGATGTGGGCCAGTTCTATGGGGCAGGAGATGCTGTGAGTCAGATGTATGAGGCAGGAGCTGCTGTGGGGCAGATGGGGGTCAGATCTATGGGGCAGGAGCTGTTGTGGGGCAGATGTGGGTTAGATCTATGGGCAGGAGCTGCTGTGCTGCACATGTTGGTAGGGTCTATGGGGCAGGAGCTGCTGTGGGGCAGATGGGGGTCAGATCTATGGGGCAGGAGCTGCTGTGGGGCTGATGTTGGTCAGATCTTTGGGGCAGCAGCTGCTGTGGAGCAGATCTGGGTAAGATCTATGCTGCAGGAGCTGCTGTGGGGCAGACGTGGCACATATCTATGGGGCAAAATCTGCTGTGGGGCTGATGTGGGTCAGATCTATGGGGTAGGAGCTGCTGTGGGGCTGATGTGGGTCAGATCTATGGGCAGGAGCTGATGTAGGGAAGATTTGGGTCTGATCTATGGGGCAGGAACTGCTGTGGTTCAGATCTATGGGGCAGGAGCAGCTGTGAGGCACATGTGGGTCAGATCTATGGTTTAGGTGCTGCTTTGGGGAAAATGTGGGTCAGATCTATGTGGCAGGAGATGCTCTGGGTCTGATGTGGGTCAGATCTATGGGGCAGGAGATGCTGTGAGTCAGATCTATGAGGCAGGAGCTGCTGTGGGGCTGATGTGTGTCAGGTCTATGGGGCAGGAGCTGCTGTGTGGCTGATGCGGGTCAGATCTATGGGCAGGAGCTGCAGTGGAGATGATGTAGGTCAGATCTGTGGTGTAGGAGCAGCAGTGGGGCAGATGTGTGTCAGATCTTTGGGGAGGATCTGCTGTGGGCCTCATGTGGGTCAGATCTATGGGGCAGGAGATGCTGTGGGGCAGATGGGGGTCAGATCTATGAGGCAGGAGATGCTGTGGAGCCGATGTGGGTCAGATCTATGGGGCAGGAACTGCTGTGGGGCAGATGTGGGTTAGATCTATGAGACAGGAGCTGCTGTGGTTCAGATCTATGGGGCAGGAGCAGCTCTGGGGCACATGTGGGTCAGATCTATGTGTTAGGAGCTGCTGTGGGGCACATGTGGGTCAGATCTATGGGGCAGGAGCTGCTGTCGAGATGATGTGTGTCAGATCTTCGGGTAGGAGCTGCTGTGGGTCAGATCTGTGTAAGATGTAAGGGGCAGGAGCTGCTGTGGGTCAGACGTAGGTCAGATCTATGGGGCAGGAGCTGCTGTGGGGCAGATGTGGGTCAGATCTATGGGGCAGGAGATGCTGTGGGGCAGATGTGGGTCAGATCTATGGGGCAAAGGCTGCTGTGTGGCAGATGTGGGTCAGATCTATGGGGCAGGAGCTGCTGTGGGTCAGATGTGGGTCAGATCTATAGGTCAGGGGCTGCTGTGGCTGATGTGGGCCAGTTCTATGGGGCAGGAGATGCTGTGAGTCAGATCTATGAGGCAGGAGCTGCTGTGGGGCAGATGGGGGTCAGATCTATGGGGCAGGAGATGCTGTGGAGCAGATGTGGGTCAGATCTATGGGGCAGGAGCTGCTGTGGGGCAGATGTGGGTTAGATCTATGGGGCAGGAGCTGCTGTGCTGCACATGTTGGTAGGGTCTATGGGGCAGGAGCTGCTGTGGGGCAGATGTGGGTTAGATCTATGGGCAGGAGCTGCTGTGCTGCACATGTTGGTAGGGTCTATGGGGCAGGAGCTGCTGTGGGTCAGATGTGGGTCAGATCTATGGGGCAGGAGCTGCTGTGGGTCAGATGTGGGTCAGATCTATGGGGCAGGAGCTGCTGTGGAGCAGATCTGGGTAAGATCTATGCTGCAGGAGATGCTGTGAGTCAGATGTATGAGGCAGGAGCTGCTGTGGGGCAGATGGGGGTCAGATCTATAGGGCTGAGATGCTGTGGAGCAGATGTGGGTCAGATCTATGGGGCAGGAGATGCTGTGGAGCAGATGTGGGTCAGATCTATGGGGCAGGAGCTGCTGTGGGGCAGATGTGGGTTAGATCTATGGGGCAGTAGCTGCTGTGCTGCACATGTTGGTAGGGTCTATGGGGCAGGAGCTGCTGTGGGGCAGATGTGGGTTAGATCTATGGGCAGGAGCTGCTGTGCTGCACATGTTGGTAGGGTCTATGGGGCAGGAGCTGCTGTGGGTCAGATGTGGGTCAGATCTATGGGGCAGGAGCTGCTGTGGGTCAGATGTGGGTCATATCTATGGGGCAGGAGCTGCTGTGGAGCAGATCTGGGTAAGATCTATGCTGCAGGAGATGCTGTGAGTCAGATGTATGAGGCAGGAGCTGCTGTGGGGCAGATGGGGGTCAGATCTATAGGGCTGAGATGCTGTGGAGCAGATGTGGGTCAGATCTATGGGGCAGGAGCTGCTGTGGGGCAGATGTGGGTTAGATCTATGGGGCAGGTGCTGCTGTGCTGCACATGTTGGTAGGGTCTATGGAGCAGGAGCTGCTGTGGGGCTGATGTGGGTCAGATCTATGGGCAGGAGCTGCTGTGGGGCTGATGTGTGTCAGGTCTATGGGGCAGGACCTGCTGTGTGGCTGATGCGGGTCAGATCTATGGGCAGGAGCTGCAGTGGAGATGATGTAGGTCAGATCTGTGGTGTAGGAGCAGCAGTGGGGCAGATGTGTGTCAGATCTTTGGGGAGGATCTGCTGTGGGTCTGATGTGGGTCAGATCTATGGGGCAGGAGCTGTTGTGGCGCAGGTGTGGGTCAGATCTATGTTGCAGGAGCTGATGTGGGGCAGATGTAGGGCATATCTATGGGGAGGAGCTGCAGTGGTGCAGATGTGGGTCACATCTATGGGGCGGGAGATGCTGTGTGGCTGATGTGGGTCAAATCTATGGGGCAGGAGCTGCTGTTGGGCAGATGTGGGACATAACTAAGGGGCAAAATCTGCTGTGGGGCTGATGTGGGTAAGATCTATGAGACAGGAGCTGCTGTGGTCCAGATCTATGGGGCAGGAGCAGCTCTGGGGCACATGTGAGTCAGATCTATGTGTTAGGAGCTGCTGTGGGGCACATGTGGGTCAGATCTAAGGGGCAGGAGCTGCTGTCGAGATGATGTGGGTCAGATCATTGGGTAGGAGCTTCTGTGGGGCAGATCTGTGTAAGATGTATGGGGCAGGAGCTGCTGTGGGGCAGATGTGGGTCAGATCTATGGGGCAGGAGATGCTGTGGGGCAGATGTAGGTCAGATCTATGGGGCAAAGGCTGCTGTGTGGCAGATGTGGATCAGATCTATGGGGCAGGAGCTGCTGTGGGTCAGATGTGGGTCAGATATATGGGGATGGAGCTGCTGTGGCTGATGTGGGCCAGTTCTATGGGGCAGGAGATGCTGTGAGTCAGATGTATGAGGCAGGAGCTGCTGTGGGGCAGATGGGGGTCAGATCTATGGGGCAGGAGCTGCTGTGGGGCTGATGTTGGTCAGATCTTTGGGGCAGCAGCTGCTGTGGAGCAGATCTGGGTAAGATCTATGTCGCAGGAGCTGCTGTGGGGCAGACGTGGCACATATCTATGGGGCAAAATCTGCTGTGGGGCTGATGTGGGTCAGATCTATAGGTCAGGAGCTGCTGTGGCTGATGTGGGCCAGTTCTATGGGGCAGGAGATGCTGTGAGTCAGATGTATGAGGCAGGAGCTGCTGTGGGGCAGATGGGGGTCAGATCTATGGGGCAGGAGATGCTGTGGAGCAGATGTGGGTCAGATCTATGGGGCAGGAGCTGCTGTGGGGCAGATGTGGGTTAGATCTATGGGCAGGAGCTGCTGTGCTGCACATGTTGGTAGGGTCTATGGGGCAGGAGCTGCTGTGGGGCAGATGGGGGTCAGATCTATGGGGCAGGAGCTGCTGTGGGGCTGATGTTGGTCAGATCTTTGGGGCAGCAGCTGCTGTGGAGCAGATCTGGGTAAGATCTATGCTGCAGGAGCTGCTGTGGGGCAGACGTGGCACATATCTATGGGGCAAAATCTGCTGTGGGGCTGATGTGGGTCAGATCTATGGGGTAGGAGCTGCTGTGGGGCTGATGTGGGTCAGATCTATGGGCAGGAGCTGATGTAGGGAAGATTTGGGTCTGATCTATGGGGCAGGAACTGCTGTGGTTCAGATCTATGGGGCAGGAGCAGCTGTGAGGCACATGTGGGTCAGATCTATGGTTTCGGTGCTGCTTTGGGGAAAATGTGGGTCAGATCTATGTGGCAGGAGATGCTCTGGGTCTGATGTGGGTCAGATCTATGGGGCAGGAGATGCTGTGAGTCAGATCTATGAGGCAGGAGCTGCTGTGGGGCTGATGTGTGTCAGGTCTATGGGGCAGGAGCTGCTGTGTGGCTGATGCGGGTCAGATCTATGGGCAGGAGCTGCAGTGGAGATGATGTAGGTCAGATCTGTGGTGTAGGAGCAGCAGTGGGGCAGATGTGTGTCAGATCTTTGGGGAGGATCTGCTGTGGGTCTCATGTGGGTCAGATCTATGGGGCAGGAGCTGTTGTGGCGCAGATGTGGGTCAGATCTATGTTGCAGGAGCTGATGTGGGGCAGATGTAGGGCATATCTATGGGGAGGAGCTGCTGTGGTGCAGATGTGGGTCACATCTCTGGGGCGGGAGATGCTGTGTGGCTGATGTGGGTCAAATCTATGGGGCAGGAGTTGCTGTGGCTGATGTGGGCCAGTTCTATGGGGCAGGAGATGCTGTGAGTCAGATCTATGAGGCAGGAGCTGCTGTGGGGCAGATGGGGGTCAGATCTATGGGGCAGGAGATGCTGTGGAGCAGATGTGGGTCAGATCTATGGGGCAGGAGCTGCTGTGGGGCAGATGTGGGTTAGATCTATGGGCAGGAGCTGCTGTGCTGCACATGTTGGTAGGGTCTATGGGGCAGGAGCTGCTGTGGGGCAGATGTGGGTCAGATGTATGGGGCAGGAGCTGCTATGGGGCTGATGTTGGTCAGATCTTTGGGGCAGCAGCTGCTGTGGAGCAGATCTGGGTAAGATCTATGTCGCAGGAGCTGCTGTTGGGCAGACGTGGCACATATCTATGGGGCAAAATCTGCTGTGGGCCTGATGTGGGTCAGATCTATAGGTCAGGAGCTGCTATGGCTGATGTGGGCCAGTTCTATGGGCAGGAGCTGCTGTGGGGCTGATGTGGGTCAGATCTATGGGCAGGAGCTGATGTAGGGAAGATTTGGGTCTGATCTATGGGGCAGGAACTGCTGTGGTTCAGATCTATGGGGCAGGAGCAGCTGTGAGACACATGTGGGTCAGATCTATGGTTTCGGTGCTGCTTTGGGGAAAATGTGGGTCAGGTCTATGTGGCAGGAGATGCTCTGGGTCTGATGTGTGTCAGATCTATGGGGCAGGAGATGTTGTGAGTCAGATCTATGTGGCAGGAGCTGCTGTGGGGCTGATGTGTGTCAGGTCTATGGGGCAGGAGCTGCTGTGTGGCTTATGCGGGTCAGATCTATGGGCAGGAGCTGCAGTGGAGATGATGTAGGTCAGATCTGTGGTGTAGGAGCAGCAGTGGGGCAGATGTGTGTCAGATCTTTGGGGAGGATCTGCTGTGGGTCTGATGTGGGTCAGATCTATGGGGCAGGAGCTGTTGTGGCGCAGATGTGGGTCAGATCTATGTTGCAGGAGCTGATGTGGGGCAGATGTAGGGCATATCTATGGGGAGGAGCTGCTGTGGTGCAGATGTGGGTCACATCTATGGGGCGGGAGATGCTGTGTGGCTGATGTGGGTCAAATCTATGGGGCAGGAGTTGCTGTTGGGCAGATGTGGGACATAACTATAAGGCAAAATCTGCTGTGGGGCTGATGTGGGTAAGATCTATGAGACAGGAGCTGCTGTGGGGCAGATGTGGGTCAGATCTATGGGGCAAAGGCTGCTGTGTGGCAGATGTGGGTCAGATCTATGGGGCAGGAGCTGCTGTGGGTCAGATGTGGGTCAGATCTTTGCGGCAGGAGCAGCAGTGGGGCATATTTGGGTCCGATCTATGGGGCAGGAGCTGCTGTGGGGCAGATGTGGTCGGATTTATGGGGCAGGAGCTTCTGTGGGGCACTTGTGGGTCAGATATATGGGGAAGTAGCTGCTGTGGGTCAGATCTATTGGGCAGCAGCTGTTTGGCATATGATGTGTGTCAGATCTTTCGGGCAGGAGCTGCTCTGGGTCTGATGGGGGTCAGATCTATGGGGCAGGAGCTGCTGTGGTGCAGATGTGGTTAAGATCTATGGGGCAGGAGCTTCTGTGGGGTTGATGTGGGTCAGATCTATGGGGCAGGAGCTGCTGTGGGGCACATGTGGGTCAGAAGCTTCTGTGGGGTTGATGTGGGTCAGATCTATGGGGCAGGAGCAGCTGTGGGGCATATGTGGGTTAAATCTATGGGCAGGAGCTGCTGTGCTGCACATGTTGGTAGGGTCTATGGGGCAGGAGCTGCTGTGGGGCAGATGTGGGTCAGATCTATGGGGCAGGAGCTGCTGTGGGGCAGATGTGGGTCAGATCTATGGGGCAAAATCTGCTGTGGGGCTGATGTGGGTCAGATCTATAGGTCAGGAGCTGCTATGGCTGATGTGGGCCAGTTCTATGGGCAGGAGCTGCTGTGGGGCTGATGTGGGTCAGATCTATGGGCAGGAGCTGATGTAGGGAAGATTTGGGTCTGATCTATGGGGCAGGAACTGCTGTGGTTCAGATCTATGGGGCAGGAGCAGCTGTGAGGCACATGTGGGTCAGATCTATGGTTTCGGTGCTGCTTTGGGGAAAATGTGGGTCAGATCTATGTGGCAGGAGATGCTCTGGGTCTGATGTGGGTCAGATCTATGGGGCAGGAGATGTTGTGAGTCAGATCTATGTGGCAGGAGCTGCTGTGGGGCTGATGTGTGTCAGGTCTATGGGGCAGGACCTGCTGTGTGGCTGATGCGGGTCAGATCTATGGGCAGGAGCTGCAGTGGAGATGATGTAGGTCAGATCTGTGGTGTAGGAGCAGCAGTGGGGCAGATGTGTGTCAGATCTTTGGGGAGGATCTGCTGTGGGTCTGATGTGGGTCAGATCTATGGGGCAGGAGCTGTTGTGGCGCAGATGTGGGTCAGATCTATGTTGCAGGAGCTGATGTGGGGCAGATGTAGGGCATATCTATGGGGAGGAGCTGCTGTGGTGCAGATGTGGGTCACATCTATGGGGCGGGAGATGCTGTGTGGCTGATGTGGGTCAAATCTATGGGGCAGGAGTTGCTGTTGGGCAGATGTGGGACATAACTATGGGGCAAAATCTGCTGTGGGGCTGATGTGGGTAAGATCTATGAGGCAGGAGCTGCTGTGGTTCAGATCTATGGGGCAGGAGCACCTCTGGGGCACATGTGGGTCAGATCTATGTGTTAGAAGCTGCTGTGGGGCACATGTGGGTCAGATCTATGGGGCAGGAGCTGCTGTCGAGATGATGTGGGTCAGATCTTTGGGTAGGAGCTTCTGTGGTGCAGATCTGTGTAAGATGTAAGGGGCAGGAGCTGCTGTGGGGCAGATGTGGGTCAGATCTATGGGGCAAAGGCTGCTGTGTGGCAGATGTGCAGGAGCAGGAGCTGCTGTGGGGCTGATGTTGGTCAGATCTTTGGGGCAGGAGCTGCTGTGGAGCAGATCTGGGTAAGATCTATGTCGCAGGAGCTGCTGTGGGGCAGACGTGGCACATATCTATGGGGCAAAATCTGCTGTGGGGCTGATGTGGGTCAGATCTATGGGGCAGGATCTCCTGTGGGGCTGATGTGGGTAAAATCAATGGGGCAGGGCTGCTCTGGGGCACATGTGGGTCAGATCTATGGAGCAGGAGCTGCTGCGGGGCAGATTTGAATCAGATCTATAGGGCAGGAGCTGCTGTGGGTCAGATCTATGGGCAGGAGCTGCTGCGGGGCACATGTGAGTTAGATCTATGGGGCAGGAGATGGTGTGGGGCAGATTTGGGTCAGATGTATGGGTCAGGAGCTGCTGTGTTGCTGATGAGGGTCAGATCTATGGGGCAGGATCTCCTGTGGGGCTGATGTGGGTAAAATCAATGGGGCAGAGCTGCTCTGGGGCACATGTGGGTCAGATCTATGGAGCAGGAGCTGCTGCGGGGCAGATTTGAATCAGATCTATAGGGCAGGAGCTGCTGTGGGTCAGATCTATGGGCAGGAGCTGCTGCGGGGCACATGTGAGTTAGATCTATGGGGCAGGAGATGGTGTGGGGCAGATTTGGGTCAGATGTATGGGTCAGGAGCTGCTGTGTTGCTGATGAGGGTCAGATCTATGGGGCATGGGCTGCTGTGGTTCAGATCTACGGGACTGGAGCTGCAGTGGAGCACATGTGGGTCAGATCTATGGGGTAGAAGCTGTTGTGGGGCTGATGGGGGTCATATCTATAAGGCAGGAGCTGCTGTGGGGCTGACTTGGGTGAGATCTATGGGGCAGGAGCTGCTTTGGGGCTGATGGTGGTTAGATCTATATGGCAGGAGCTGCTGTGGGGCACATGTGGGTCAGACCTATGGGGCAGGAGCTGCAGAGGGGATGATGAAGGTCAGATCTATGGGGCAGGAGTTGCTGTGGGGAATATGAGGGACATATCTATGGTGCAAAATCTGCTGTTGGACTGATGTGAGTCAGATCTATGAGTTTGGAGCTGCTGTGGGGCACATGTGGGTCAGATCTATGGGGCAGCAGATGCTGTGGGGCTGATTTGGGTCAGATCTATGTGGCAGGAGATGCTGTGGGTCAGATCTATGGGGCAGGAGCTGCTGTGGGGAACATGTGGGTCAGGTCTATGGGCCAGGAGCTGCTGTGGGCACATGTGGGTCACACTGGGACCCATATGGGGACAAAGGGAGACATCATAGAGACTCATAGGGACCTATTGGGACCAATAGGGACCCAAAGAGAGACATAGAGACCCCATAGAAACCCATGGAGACCCCATAGAGGCACAAAGTGACACATAGAGGGACACCAAGACCCATAGAAACCAGATAGAGACTCCATATAGACACATAGGAACACATAGAGACCCACTGGGACAGTGAGACCACATATAGACTCATAGGGACACATTAGGAGCCATTAAGACCCATAGGGACACATAGGACGACTTTGAAACTTATAGATACCCAAAGGAAGACATTTGGGCCCAGAGATAACCATAAGAGACCCCATAGAGACCCCATAGGGGCACATAGCAACCCATAGGGGGGACATTGGGACACATAGGTACACATTGTGACCCGTAGGAAGACACTGGGACCCATAGGGGGACATTGGGACACATAGGGACCCAATGAATTACAGTGGGGGACAGTGAGACCCATAGAGATACATAAGGACCCCGCTGAGACCCATAAGAGACCCCATAGAGGCAACTAGGGACCACATTGAAACTCATAGATACTTGTAGGAAGACATTTGGGCCCAGAGATATCCATAAGAGACCCCACAGAGACCCCATAGAGGCACATAGCAACCCATAGGGGGGACATTGGGACACGTAGGGAAACATTCTGACCCATAGGGAGACACTGGGACCCATATGGGGACATTGGGACACATAGGGACCCCTTGGACTACAGTGGGGGACAGCCAGACCCATAGAGACACATAGAAACCCCGCTGAGACCCATAAGAGACCCCATAGAGGCACATAGGGACCACATTGAAACCCATAGATAGCTATAGTAAGATATTTGGGCCCAGAGATACCCATAAGAAACCACATACAAGCACATAGCAACCCATAGGGGGGACATTGGGACACATAGTGACCCATAGGGGGACATTGGGACACATAGGGGGACATTGGGACACATAGTGACCCCATGGATTAAAGTGGGGGACAGTCAGATCCATCGAGACACATAGGGACCCTGCTGAGACCCATAAGAGACCCCATAG
This sequence comes from Coturnix japonica, assembly GCF_054131305.1. NCBI lineage: Eukaryota > Metazoa > Chordata > Aves > Galliformes > Phasianidae > Coturnix > Coturnix japonica. The sequence goes on along the minus strand of NC_140680.1, from coordinate 479,126 downwards.
AGGAACATAGCAACCCATAGGGGGGACATAGGGACACATAGAGACACACCGTGACCCATGAGGAGACACTGGATCCCATAGGGGGACAATGGGACACATAAGGACCCCATGGATTACAGTGGGGGACAGTGAGACCCATAGAGACACATAGGGAACCCGCTGAGACCCATAAGAGACCCCATAGAGGCACATAGGGACCTAATGTAACCCATAGATACCCACAGGGAGACATTTGGGCCCAGAGCTATCCATAAGAGAGCCCATTGAGGCACATAGCAACCCATAGGGGGGACATTGGGACACATAGGGACACATAGTGACCCATAGGGAGACACTGGGACCCATATGGGGATATTGGGACACATAGGGACCACATGGATTACAGTGGTGGACAGTGAGACCCATAGAGACACATAGGGACTTCGTTGAGACCCATAAGAGACCCCATAGAGGCACATAGGGACCACATTGAAACCCATAGATACCCTTAGGAATACATTTGGGACGATAGTTACCCATAAAAGACCCCATAGAGACCCCATAGAGGCACATAGCAAACCATAGTGGGGACATTGGGACACATAGGGACCCCATAGAGAGACATAGAGACATATAGGGACCCATTTAGAGGCATAATAACCCCATAAATTCCTATAGGGACACCCAGAGATCCATAGGGAAACATTGGGACCCACAGGGGCTGTGTGGGAGATTGGTAATCACAGCCTGAACCTCTGATTAATCAGCTGAGGCAAGTGTGGGGTCAGCTGCGGGAGCACAGGTGAGAGTAATGGAGCTGTGCTCCCGGGAGGGCTGGAGCTCGACTCCACCTCCTCTGAGACCTCATTTAAGGGCTGACCCTCACTCGAGCCGCTTTCCATTATCTTTCCGAGCTCCCTGTTACCGGGTGAGGTCCCAGAAGACTGGAGGCTTGCCAACGTGACTCCCATTTCCAAGCAAGGTTGTCAGGAGGATCCGGGCAACTCCAGGCCTGTTAGCCTGACCTCGGTGCCAGGGAAGGGAATGGAACGAATTGTCTTGAGGGAGATGACAGATGCGGCAGGTGTGGGATGAGCAGGAGATCAGACCTAGCCAGCATGGGTTCGTGAAGGGCAGCTCCTGCTTGACCAATCTGATCTCCTTCTACGATCCTGTGACCCATCTGATGGATGAAGGAAAGAAAGAAAGGCTGTTGATGTGCTCTACTTGGACTTCAGCAAAGCCTTCACAACTGTCTCCCATGCTATTCTCCTACAAAAGCTGGCAGCCCTTTTCCAACCTTGAGAATTCTGTGATTCTGTGAGGCAGCATCTCTTGGACATCGCTCTGCAGTGAAGACCGCCCCAGCTTCCTCAGCGAAGGCATCACCACTGGTGAGTTTCTCTCTCGCTTAGAACCTCTGTACATTTGTTACCATCTTTGTTACCATCTGTATAGTTACCACCTAGACAGGGGGACATAGAGAGACACTGGGACCCCTAGGGACCCATAGAGATCCAGAGGAAGACATTGGGACCCATAGAGAGACACTGGGACCCATAGGGACACATAGAGACCCATAGACAGTCATTGGGAGCCATAAGGATAAATTGAGACCCATAGAGACCCCATTGAGACCCATAGTGCCTCAAAGAAACCCATAGCGACCCCATAGTCACCCATAGCGCCCCATAGGAACACAAAGATACCCCATAGACACCCCATAGTGACCCATAGGGGCCCAAAGAGACCCCATAGCACCCCATAGCTACTCCATAGTGCCCCATAGCATCCCATGGAGCCTCATAGACACTCCATTGTGCCCCAGAGCACCCCATTGCACCCCATAGGGACCCATAGACACAGCATACTGCTCCATAGAGCCCCATAGACACCCCATAGTTCCCCACAGCACCCCATAGCAGCTCACAGTGCCCCATAGACACCACATAAGGCCCTACAGCCACACCATAGAGCCCAATTGAACCACATAGACACCCCATATCACCCCATAGTGCCTGTAGACACCCAATAGAGCCCCATAGAGACCCACTTAACCCCATACAGACCCCATGCAGACCACATAGAGCCCCACAGACAACCCATAGATCCCCAAAGACACCCCATAGACTCCCCATAGAGCCCCATAGGGACCTCATAGCGCCCCATAGAGACCCCATTCTTCCGCATAGAGCCCCATAGCAAACCATAGCACCCCATAGTCACCCATAGCACCCCATAGGAACCCAAGGATACCCCAAAGCACCCCATAGCCACCCTACAGCACCGCATAGCCACCCCATAGAGCCCCATAGACACCACATAGTGACCCATAGGGGCCCAAAGAGACCCCATAGCACCCCATAACTACTCCATAGTGCCCCATAGCAGCCCATGGAGCCTCATTGACACTCCATTGTGCCCCACAGCACCCCATTGCACCCCATAGGGACCCATAGACACAGCATACTGCTCCATAGAGCCCCATAGACACCCCATAGTTCCCCACAGCACCCCATAGCAGCCCACAGTGCCCCATAGACACCGCATAAGGCCCTACAGCCACACCATGGAGCCCAATTGAACCACATAGACACCCCATATCGCCCCACAGTGCCTGTAGACACCCAATAGAGCCCCATAGAGACCCACTGAACCCCATACAGACCCCATGCAGACCCCATAGAGCCTCACAGACAACCCATAGATCCCCAAAGACACCCCATAGACTCCCCATAGAGCCCCATAGGGACCCCATAGCGCCCCATAGAGACCCCATTCTTCCGCATAGAGCCCCATAGCAAACCATAGCACCCCATAGTCACCCATAGCGCCCCATAGGAACCCAAGGATACCCCAAAGCACCCCATAGCCACCCTACAGCACCGCATAGCCACCCCATAGAGCCCCATAGACACCACATAGTGACCCATAGCGCCCCATAGGGGCACAAAGAGACCCCAAATCATCCCATAGCTACTCCACAGTGCCCCATAGCAGCCCATGGAGCCTCATAGACACTCCCTTGTGCCCCACAGCGCCCCATTGCACCCCATAGGGACCCATAGACACCCTATACTGCTCCATAGAGCCCCATAGCTCCCCATAGTGCCTCACAGCACCCCATAGCACAACATAGTGCCACATAGACACCACATAAGGACATATAGCCGCGCCATAGAGCCCCATAGACATCCCATAGAGCCCCGTAGGCAACCCATTGTGCCCCATAGAGCTCCCATAGCCACCCATAGAAACTCATTTTGCCACATAGACACACCATAGCGTTCCATAGACACCCCATAGAAACCTCAGAACGCCCCATAGAACCCCATAGAGCTCCATAGGCACCCCATAGAGCACCATAGAGAACCCATAGAGGCACATAGCAACCCATAGGGGGGACATTGGGACACATAGGGACACATAGTGACCCATAGGGAGACACTGGGACCCATAGGGTGACATTGGAACACATAGGGACACCATGGATTACAGTGGGGGACAGTGATACCCGTAGAGACACATAGAGACTCTGCTGAGACCCATAAGAGACCCCATAGAGGCACATAGGGACCACACTGAAACCCATAGATACCCATAGGAGGACATTTAAGCCCATAGATACAAATAAGAGACCCCATAGAGGCACATAGCTACCCATAGTGGGACATTGGGACACATAGAGACCCCATGGATTTAGGTGGGGGACAGTGAGACCCATAGAGGCACATAGGGACCACATTGAAACCCATAGATACCCATAGGAAGACATTTGGGCCCAGAGATACCCATAAGAGACCACATAGAGACCCCATAGAGGTACATAGCAACCCATAGTGTGGACATTGGGTCACAGAGGGACCCCATGGATTACAGTGGGGAACAGTGAGACCCGTAGAGACACATAGGGGCTCCACTGATACCCATAAGAGACCCCATAGAGGCACATAGGGACCTCACTGAAACCCATAGATACCCATAGGAAGACATTTGGGCCCAGAGATACCAATAAGAGTCCCCATAGAAACCCCAAAGGGGGCCATTGGGACACATAAGTGGGACATTCGGCACTTAGGAACACATAGTGACCCATAGGGAGACACTGGGACCCATAGGGGTATATTGGGACACATAGGGACCCCATGGAACATAGTGGGGGACAGTGAGACCCATAGAGACAAATAGGGACTCCGCTGTAACCCTTAAGAGACCCCATAGAGGCACATAGGGACGTAATGTAAACTATGGATACCAACAGGTAGATATTTTGGCCCAGAGATACTCATAAGAGGCCCCATGGAGACACTTAGCAACACATAGGAGGGACATTGGGACACATAGGGACACATTGTAACCCATAGGCTGACACTGGGACCAATAGGGGGACATTGGGACACATAGGGACCCCATGGATTTCAGTGGGGGACAGTGAGACCCAAAGAGACACATAGGGACCTCGCTGAGACCCATAAGAGACCCCATAGAGGCACATAGGGACTGCATTGAAACCCATAGATACCCATAGGAAGACATTTGGGCCCAGAGATATCCATGAGACCCCATAGAGACCCCATAGAGACCCCCTAGAGGCACATAGCAACCCATAGGGGGGACATTGGGACACATAGTGACCCATAGGGGGCAGTGGGACACATAGGGATCCCATGGATTACAGTGGGGGACAGTGAGACCCATAGAGACACATAGGGACACTGCTGAGACCCATAAGAGACCCCATAGAGGCACATAGGGACCACATTGAAAACCATAGGTTTCACCCCATTGCACCCCATAGGGACCCATAGACACAGCATACTGCTCCATAGAGCCCCATAGACACCACATAGTGACCCATAGCGCCCCATAGGGGCACAAAGAGACCCCAAATCATCCCATAGCTACTCCACAGTGCCCCATAGCAGCCCATGGAGCCTCATAGACACTCCCTTGTGCCCCACAGCGCCCCATTGCACCCCATAGGGACCCATAGACACCCTATACTGCTCCATAGAGCCCCATAGCTCCCCATAGTGCCTCACAGCACCCCATAGCACAACATAGTGCCACATAGACACCACATAAGGACATATAGCCGCGCCATAGAGCCCCATAGACATCCCATAGAGCCTCGTAGGCAACCCATTGTGCCCCATAGAGCTCCCATAGCCACCCATAGAAACTCATTTTGCCACATAGACACACCATAGCGTTCCATAGAAACATACACCATAGCGTTCCCCATAGAAACCTCAGAACGCCCTATAGAACCCCATAGAGCTCCATAGGCACCCCATAGAGCCCAATAGCTACCCACAGAACACCACAGAGCCCAATAGGCACCCAATAGCCACCCCATAGTGCTCCACAGACATCACATAGAGCCCCATAGTGCCCCACATCGACACACAGTGCCCGATTGAACCCCATACATATCTCATAGAGCCCCATAGACACCCTATACTACTCCATAGAGCCCCATAGGCACCCTACAGTGCCCCATAGCCAGTCCACAGCACCCCATACTACCCCATAGAGCACCATAGACACACATAGCATCCCATAGAAACACATAGGGACCCATAAAGACACATAGCACCCCATAGACACCCCATAGACGCACATAGACACCCATAGGGAGACATTGGGACACATAGGGTGACACTGGGACCCATAGAGACTTATAGACAGACATATGGACCACATAGAGACCAATAGAGACCCCGTGGGGGAACACTGGGACCCATAGAAATTCCATAGGGACCCATTGAAACCTCATAGTGACACAGTGAGTACCATAGAGACCCATAGAAAGACACTGGGACCCATATGGGGACAAAGGGAGACATCATAGAGACTCATAGGGACCCATTGGGACCAATAGGGACCCATAGAGAGACCCCATAGAAACCCATGGAGAACCCATAGAGGCACATAGTGACACATTGAGAGAAGTTGGGACCCATAGAAACCACATAGAGACTCCATATAGACACATAGGAACACAAAGAGACACATTGGGACCTATAGAGACCCCATATAAACTCATAGGGACACATTAGGAGCCATTAAGACCAATAGGGACACATAGGACAACTTTGAAACACATAGAGACCAATAGGAAGATATTCGGGCCCAGAGATACCCATAAGAGACCCCATAGAGAACCCATAGAGGCACATAGCAACCCACAGGGGTGACATTGGGACATATAGAGACATATAGTGACCCATAGGGAGACATTGGGACCAATAGGTGGACATTGGGACACATAGGGACCCTATGGATTACAGTGGGGGACAGTGAGACCCATACAGACACATAGGAACCGCACTGAAACCCATAGATACCCATAGGAAGACATTTGGGCCCAGAGATACCCATAAGAGACCCAATAAAGACTACATAGAGGCACAAGAAACTCATAGGTGGGACATTGGGACATATAGGGACACATAGTGACCCATAGGGAGACACTGAGACCCATAGGGGGACACTGGGACACATATGGACACCATGCATTACACTGGGGGACAGTGAGACCAATAGAGACACAGAGGGATTCTGCTGAGACCCATAAAAGAACCCATAGAGTCACATAGGGACCACATTGAAACCCATAGAGTCACATAGGGACCACATTGAAACCCATAGATACCCATAGGAATACACTTGGGTCCAGAGATGCCCATAAGAGACCCCATAGAAACCTTCTAAATGTGTCCCTATGTGTCTCTATGTCACTCTATGGGGTTCCAATGTGTCCCAATGTCCTCCTATGGATGTCTATGTCCCCCCATGGGTCCCAGTGTCTCCGTATGTGCCTCTATGGGGTCTCTTATGGGTCTCAGCGGGGTCCCTATGTGTCTCTATGGGTCTCACTGTCCCCCACTGTAATCCATGGGGTCCCTATGGGTCCCAGTGTCTCCCTATGGGTCACTATGTGTCCCTATGTGTCCCAATGTCCCCCCTGTGGGTTGCTATGTGTCTCTATGTGGTCTCTCATGGGTATCTCTGGGCCCAAATTTCTTCCTATGGTTATCTATGGGTTTCAGTGTGGTCCCTATGTGCCTCTATGGGGTCTCTTATGGGTCACAGCGGGGTCCCTATGTGTCTCTATGGGTCTCACTGTCCCCCACTGTAAACCATGGGGTCCCTATGTTTCCCAATGTCCCCCTATGTGTCCCAGTGTCTCCCTATGGATCACTATGCGTCCCTATGGGTCCCAGTGTCCCCCCTGTGGGTTGCTATGTGTCTCTATGGGGTCTCTATGGGGTCTCTTATGGGTATCTCTGGGCCCAAATGTCTTCCTATGGGGATTTGTGGGATTCAGTGTGGTCCCTATGTGTCTCTATGGGCTCTCATGACATTCAGCGGGGTCCCTATGTGTCTCCATGGGTCTCACTGTCCCCCACTGTAATCCGTGGGGTCCCTATGTGTCCCATTGTCCGCCCATGGGTCCCAGTGTCTCCCTATGAGTCACTATGTGTCCCTATGTTTCCCAATGTCCCCACTATGGGTTGCTATTTGCCTCTATGGGGTCTCTATAGGGTCTCCTATGGGTATCTCTGGGCCCAAATATTTTCCTATGGGTATCTATGGGTTTCAATGTGGTCCCTATGCGCCTCTATGAGGTCTTTAATTGGTCTCAACGGGGTCCCTATGTGTCTCTATGGGTTTCACTGTCCCCCTTGTAATCCATGGGGTCCCTATGGGTCCCAGTGTCTCCCTATGGGTCCCAGTGTATCCCTATGGGTCACTATGTGTCCCTATGTGTCCCAATGTCCCCGCTATGGGTTGCTATGTGCCTCTATAGGGTCTCTATGGGGTCTCTTATGCGTATCTCTGGGCCGAAAATTCTCCCTCTGTGTATCTATGGGTTTCAGTGTCGTCCGTATGTGCCTCTATGGGGTCTCTTATGGGTCTCAACCGGGTCCCTGTGTGTCTCTAGGGGTCTCACTGTCCCCCAATGTAATGCATGTGGTCCCTATGTGTGCCAATGTCTCCCTATGGGTCCCAGTGTCTCCCTATGGGTCACTATGTGTCCCTATGTTTCCCAATGTCCCCCCTATGGGTTGCTATTTGCCTCTATGGGGTCTCTATGGGGTATCTTATGGGTATCTCTTGGTCCAACTGTCTTCCTATGGGTATCTATGGGTTTCAGTGTGGTCCCTATGCGCCTCTATGAGGTCTTTAATGGGTCTCAGCAAGGTCCCTATGTGTCTCTATGGGTCTCACTGTCCCCCTTGTAATCCATGGGGTCCCTATTTGTCCCATTGTCCCTATGGTTCCCAGTGTCTCCCTATAAGTCAGTATGTGTCCCTATTTGTCCCAGTGTCCCCCGTATGGATTGCTATGTGCCTCTTTGGGGACTCTATGGGGTCTCATGGGTCTCAGCGGGGTCCCTGTGTGTCTCTATGGGTCTCAATGTCCATGTAATCCATGGGGTCCCTATGTGTCCCATTGTTCCGCTGTGGGTCCCAGTGTCTACCTATGGGTCTCTGTGTGTCTCTGTGTTTCCCAATGTCCCGCCTATGGGATGCTATGTGCCTCTATAGGGTTTCTATGGGGTCTCTTATGCGTATCTCTGTGCTCAAATGTCTTCCTATGGGTATCTATGGGTTTCAATGTGGTCCCTATGTGCCCCTAAATTATTGGGTTTCATCTCGAAAAGAAGACACATTCTCTTTAAAATGATGCTTTGTAACAAATTATGACTCATTGATTCCAGAATATCTGTCTTCCCCTACAAAATAATGACATTAACATAAGAATTATCCATTTCAGACAAATTTCCGATGTATTTCACACTAATATCAAGACTTACACCAGAAAAAAAATGTGTTCTCTCTTAGTTATCACTCTTGAATCTTGCAAAAAATTCATTTTCTTACCAATAGAAAAACATCTCTAACCCCGCTATTCTGGGTTTTCCGCCACTTTAACCCCGCTTTTCTTGGTTTTCCTCCGCTCTAACTTCGCTTTTCTTGATTTTCCTCTGCTCTAGCCCCGCTTTTCTTGGTTTTCCTCCTCTCTAACTTCGCCTTTCTTGGTTTTCCTCTGCTCTAACTTCGAATTTCTTGGTTTTCATCCGCTCTAACTCCGCTTTTCTTGGTTTTCCCCCGATCTAACCCCGCTTTACTTGGTTTTCATCCGCTCTAACCTAGATTTTCTTGGTTTCATCAGGTCTTGGTGTCATCACTGGTGAGTTTCCCTTTTTTCCTTATACCTTCTGTACTTCTACTATCATCCTTGTAGTTACCATTCTTGTTAACCTGTATGGTTACCACCAATACATCCTGCAATGACAGCTAATCACATTCTTTCTCCTTCTCCAAGCAATTCTACCATAACGGCTCCCTTTCAGCTGTGGGGTTGTTCTTGATCAAGTTAGATGAGCCACCAGACACCTTAACTGTTGTCCCTGCACTCTCCCAGACACACAGCTTCAGCTCAGATTTGGCAAGGCAGAAACTCCTAAGTCTCACAAACCTCTCAAAGACCTTAAAAACTGCTTTTATGCATAAATCCATGTTGGAAACTTGTTAGCCAATTCTAATATGAATCAGATTTACATTACTGTATTTCCTCCATAACATTTACTTCTGGGGCAACAATGCCCACTGTTGTATTTGCTTTCAGTCTGTACATTTGATAAGAAATGGCATAAAGCAGCAGGCTTCCCATCTGATAATACACAGTGACACACACCTCCCCCCCTTTTAAGAGCATCTTCAGCCGGCCCCCGTCTCTAAAATATAAGGAGTCCTTTAGAAGGCTGAAGAGGTATTCCAGAATACAATGGAGATGTTGGAATCAGGGTTCCCAGCGACTGCCGCTTGTGAGAGAAAAGAGCGGTTGCGGACAAAACGGTAGACGAAAAAGAGCGACTTTAGCCGGCTGTTGTCTTCCGCTGAGGGGGGTTTCTCTCTGTAGCCCGGAAAGGAGCACTTTTGTGCTCAACTTCTTTTCTCGCTGAAAGCAGAACTCCTAGAACTGTTTCGAAGTGTTAACTTTCAAATGGGGAAAGATTCCGTTTCTTTCATTTTTTTCGGTACTACACTTTTAGTTTCTCTGTCGACAGAGGAAAGAAACGAATATCTCCTTCTTACATATCTGACTAGCTAGCTGAGTAGCACTGGGATACGCCGTCGGATTGAAATCGACTTGATGTCCCCATCGCTCCTTTAACGGCTGCAGGGATAAGCTTTATCCTCTAAAGAAAGAAGCCGGCTAAAAACTCACTCCCGAATGCAACGGTGATGTTGGAATCACGGTTCCCAGCGACTGCCGCTTGTGAGAGAAAAGAGCGGTTGCGGACAAATCGGTAGACGACAAAGAGCGACATTAGCCGGCTGCTTTCTTCCGCTGAGGGGGGTTTGTCTCTGTAGCCCGGAAAGGAGTACTTTTGTGCTCAACTTCTTTTCTCGCTAAAAGCACAAGTCCTAGAACTGTTTCGAGGGGTTAACTTTCAAATGGGGAAAGATTTCGTTTCTTTCATATTTTTGGTACTACACTTCTAGTTTCTCTGTCGACAGAGTAAAGATAAGAATATCTCCTTCTTACATATCTGACTAGCTAGCTGAGTAGCTCTGGGATATACGCCGTCGGAGAGAAATCGACTTGATTTCCCCATCGCTCCTTTCTGAGCTGCAGGGATAAGCTTTTTCCTCTGAAGAAAGAAGCCGGCTAAAAGCGCAATCCCCGAATGCAACGGAGATGTTGGAATCACGGTTCCCAGCGACTGCCGCTTGTGAGAGAAAAGAGCGGTTGCGGACAAAACGGTCGACGAAAAAGAGCGACTTTAGCCGGCTGCTTTCTTCCGCTGAGGGGGGTTTCTCTCTGTAGCCCGGAAAGACGCAATCTTGTGCTCAACTTCTTTTCTCGCTGAGAGCAAAACTCCTAGAACTGTTTCGAGGTGTTACCTTTCAAATGGGGAAAGATTTCATTTCATTCATTTTTTTCAGTACTACACTTTTAGTTTCTCTGTCGACAGAGGAAAGAAACGAATATCTCCTTCTTACATATCTGACTAGCTAGCTGAGTAGCTCTGGGATATACGCCGTCGGATTGAAATCGACTTGATGTCCCCATCGCTCCTTTCTGGGCTGAAGGGATAAGCTTTTTCCTCTGAAGAAAGAAGCCGGCTAAAAACGCACTCCCGAATGCAACGGAGGTGTTGGAATCACGGTTCCCAGCGACTGCCGCTTGTGAGAGAAAAGAGCGGTTGCGGACAAATCGGTAGACGAAAAAGAGCGACTTTAGCCGGCTGCTTTCTTCCGCTTAGGGAGGTTTCTCTCTGCAGCCCGGAAAGGAGTACTTTTGTGCTCAACTTCTTTTCTCGCTGAAAGCACAAGTCCTAGAACTGTTTCGAGGTGTTACCTTTCAAATGGCGAAAGATTTCGTTTCTTTCATTATTTTTCGGTACTTCACTTTTAGTTTATCTGTCGACAGAGGAAAGAAACGAATATCTCCTTCTTACATATCTGACTAGCTAGCTGAGTAGCTGTGGGATATACGCCGTCGGATTGAAATCGACTTGATGTCCCCATCGCTCCTTTCTGGGCTGAAGGGATAAGCTTTTTCCTCTGAAGAAAGAAGCCGGCTAAAAACGCACTCCCGAATGCAACGGAGGTGTTGGAATCACGGTTCCCAGCGACTGCCGCTTGTGAGAGAAAAGAGCGGTTGCGGACAAAACGGTAGACGAAAAAGAGCGACTTTAGCCGGCTGCTTTCTTCCGCTGAGGGAGGTTTCTCTCTGTAGCCCGGAAAGGAGTACTTTTGTGCTCAACTTCTTTTCTCTCTGAAAGCACAACTCCTAGAACTGTTTCGAGGTGTTACCTTTCAAATGGGGAAAGATTTCGTTTCTTTCATTATTTTTCGGTACTACACTTTTAGTTTCTCGGTCGACAGAGGAAAGAAACGAATATCTCCTTCTTACATATCTGACTAGCTAGCTGAGTAGCTCTGGGATATACGCCGTCGGAGAGAAATCGACTTGATTTCCCCATCGCTCTTTTCTGAGCTGCAGGGATAAGCTTTTTCCTCGGAAGAAAGAAGCCGGCTAAAAGCGCAATCCCCGAATGCAACGGAGATGTTGGAATCATGGTTCCCAGCGACTGCCGCTTGTGAGAGAAAAGAGCGGTTGCGGACAAATCGGTAGACGAAAAAGAGCGACATTAGCCGGCTGCTTTCTTCCGCTGAGGGGGGTTTGTCTCTGTAGCCCGGAAAGGAGTACTTTTGTGCTCAACTTCTTTTCCCGCTGAAAGCACAAGTCCTTGAACTGTTTCGAGGTGTTACCTTTCAAATGGCGAAAGATTTCGTTTCTTTCATTATTTTTCAGTACTTCACTTTTATTTTATCTGTCGACAGAGGAAAGAAACGAATATCTCCTTCTTACATATCTGACTAGCTAGCTTAGTAGCTCTGGGATATACGCCGTCGGATTGAAATCGACTTGATGTCCCCATCGCTTTTTTCTGGGCTGAAGGGATAAGCTTTTTCCTCTGAAGAAAGAAGCCGGCTAAAAACGCACTCCCGAATGCAAAGGAGATGTTGGAATCACGGTTCCCAGCGACTGCCGCTTGTGAGAGAAAAGAGCGGTTGCGGACAAAACGGTAGACGAAAAAGAGCGACTTTAGCCGGCTGCTTTCTTCCGCTGAGGGAGGTTTCTCTCTGTAGCCCGGAAAGGAGTACTTTTGTGCTCAACTGCTTTTCTCGCTGAAAGCACAAGTCTTAGAACTGTTTCGAGGTGTTACCTTTCAAATGGCGAAAGATTTCGTTTCTTTCATTATTTTTCGGTACTACACTTTTAGTTTCTCTGTCGACAGAGGAAAGAAACGAATACCTCCTTCTTACATATCTGACTAGCTAGCTGAGTAGCTCTGGGATATACGCCGACGGATTGAAATCGACTTGATGTCCCCATCGCTTTTTTCTGGGCTGAAGGGATAAGCTTTTTACTCTGAAGAAAGAAGCCGGCTAAAGACGCACTCCCGAATGCAAAGGAGATGTTGGAATCACGGTTTCCAGCGACTGCCGCTTGTGAGAGAAAAGAGCGGTTGCGGACAAAACGGTAGACGAAAAAGAGCGACTTTAGCCGGCTGCTTTCTTCCGCTGAGGGAGGTTTCTCTGTGTAGCACGGAAAGGAGTACTTTTGTGCTCAACTTCTTTTCTCGCTAAAAGCACAAGTCCTAGAACTGTTTCGAGGGGTTACCTTTCAAATGGCGAAAGATTTCGTTTCTTTCATTATTTTTCAGTACTTCACTTTTATTTTATCTGTCGACAGAGGAAAGAAACGAATATCTCCTTCTTACATATCTGACTAGCTAGCTTAGTAGCTCTGGGATATACGCCGTCGGATTGAAATCGACTTGATGTCCCCATCGCTCCTTTCTGTGCTGAAGGGATAAGCTTTTTACTCTGAAGAAAGAAGCCGGCTAAAGACGCACTCCCGAATGCAACGGAGAAGTTAGAATTACGGTTCCCAGCGGCTGCAGCTTGTGAGAGAAAAGAGCAGTTGCGGACAAAACGGTAGAAGAAAAAGAGCGACTTTAGTCGGCTGCTTTCTTCCGCTGAGGGAGGTTTCTCTGTGTAGCCCGGAAAGGAGTACTTTTGTGCTCAACTTCTTTTCTCGCTAAAAGCACAAGTCCTAGAACTGTTTCGAGGTGTTACCTTTCAAATGGGGAAAGATTTCATTTCATTCATTTTTTTCGGTACTACACTTTTAGTTTCTCTGTCGACAGAGGAAAGAAACGAATATCTCCTTCTTACATATCTGACTAGCTAGCTGAGTAGCTCTGGGATACGCCGTCGGATTGAAATCGATTTGATGTCCCCATCGCTCCTTTAAGGGCTGCAGGGATAAGCTTTATCCTCTAAAGAAAGAAGCCGGCTAAAAACTCACTCCCGAATGCAACGGGGATGTTGGAATCACGGTTCCCAGCGACTGCCGCTTGTGAGAGAAAAGAGCGGTTGCGGACAAATCGGTAGACGACAAAGAGCGACATTAGCCGGCTGCTTTCTTCCGCTGAGGGAGGTTTCTCTCTGTAGCCCGGAAAGGAGTACTTTTGTGCTCAACTTCTTTTCCCGCTGAAAGCACAAGTCCTAGAAGTGTTTCGAGGTGTTACCTTTCAAATGGTGAAAGATTTCGTTTCTTTCATTATTTTTCGGTACTTCACTTTTAGTTTATGATTCGACAGAGGAAAGAAACGAATATCTCCTTCTTACATATCTGACTAGCTAGCTGAGTAGCTCTGGGATATACGCCGTCGGATTGAAATCGACTTGATGTCCCCATCGCTCCTTTCTGTGCTGAAGGGATAAGCTTTTTCCTCTGAAGAAAGAAGCCGGCTAAAAACGCACTCCCGAATGCAACGGAGGTGTTGGAATCACGGTTTCCAGCGACTGCCGCTTGTGAGAGAAAAGAGCGGTTGCGGACAAAACGGTAGACGAATAAGAGCGACTTTAGCCGGCTGCTTACTTCCGCTGAGGGAGGTTTCTCTCTGTAGCCCGGAAAGGAGTACTTCTGTGCTCAACTTCTTTTCTCTCTGAAAGCACAACTCCTAGAACTGTTTCGAGGTGTTACCTTTCAAATGGGGAAAGATTTCGTTTCTTTCATTATTTTTCGGTACTACACTTTTAGTTTCTCTGTCGACAGAGGAAAGAAACGAATATCTCCTTCTTACATATCTGACTAGCTAGCTGAGTAGCTCTGGGATATACGCCGTCGGAGAGAAATCGACTTGATTTCCCCATCGCTCCTTTCTGAGCTGCAGGGATAAGCTTTTTCCTCGGAAGAAAGAAGCCGGCTAAAAGCGCAATCCCCGAATGCAACGGAGATGTTGGAATCACGGTTCCCAGCGACTGCCGCTTGTGAGAGAAAAGAGCGGTTGCGGACAAATCGGTAGACGAAAAAGAGCGACATTAGCCGGCTGCTTTCTTCCGTTGAGGGGGGTTTGTCTCTGTAGCCCGGAAAGGAGTACTTTTGTGCTCAACTTCTTTTCCCGCTGAAAGCACAAGTCCTTGAACTGTTTCGAGGTGTTACCTTTCAAATGGCGAAAGATTTCGTTTCTTTCATTATTTTTCGGTACTTCACTTTTAGTTTATCTGTCGACAGAGGAAAGAAACGAATATCTCCTTCTTACATATCTGACTAGCTAGCTGAGTAGCTCTGGGATATACGCCGTCGGATTGAAATCGACTTGATGTCCCCATCGCTCCTTTCTGTGCTGAAGGGATAAGCTTTTTCCTCTGAAGAAAGAAGCCGGCTAAAGACGCACTCCCGAATGCAAAGGAGATGTTGGAATCACGGTTCCCAGCGACTGCCGCTTGTGAGAGAAAAGAGCGGTTGCGGACAAAACGGTAGACGAAAAAGAGCGACTTTAGTCGGCTGCTTTCTTCCGCTGAGGGAGGTTTCTCTGTGTAGCCCGGAATGGAGTACTTTTGTGCTCAACTTCTTTTCTCGCTAAAAGCACAAGTCCTAGAACTGTTTCGAGGGGTTACCTTTCAAATGGCGAAAGATTTCGTTTCTTTCATTATTTTTCAGTACTTCACTTTTATTTTATCTGTCGACAGAGGAAAGAAACGAATATCTCCTTCTTACATATCTGACTAGCTAGCTGAGTAGCTGTGGGATATACGCCGTCGGATTGAAATCGACTTGATGTCCCCATCGCTCCTTTCTGTGCTGAAGGGATAAGCTTTTTACTCTGAAGAAAGAAGCCGGCTAAAGACGCACTCCCGAATGCAACGGAGAAGTTGGAATCACGGTTCCCAGCGGCTGCCGCTTGTGAGAGAAAAGAGCGGTTGCGGACAAAATGGTAGAAGAAAAAGAGCGACTTTAGCCGGCTGCTTTCTTCCACTGAGGGAGGTTTCTCTCTGCAGCCCGGAAAAGACGCAATCTTGTGCTCAACTTCTTTTCTCGCTGAGAGCACAAGTCCTAGAACTGTTTCGAGGTGTTACCTTTCAAATGGGGAAAGATTTCGTTTCTTTCATTATTTTTCGGTACTACACTTTTAGTTTCTTTGTCGACAGAGGAAAGAAACGAATACCTCCTTCTTACATATCTGACTAGCTAGCTGAGTAGCTCTGGGATATACGCCGTCGGAGAGAAATCGACTTGATGTCCCCATCGCTCCTTTCTGAGCTGAAGGGATAAGCTTTTTCCTCTGAAGAAAGAAGCCGGCTAAAAACGCACTCCCGAATGCAAAGGAGATGTTGGAATCACGGTTCCCAGCGACTGCCGCTGGTGAGAGAAAAGAGCGGTTGCGGACAAAACGGTAGACGAATAAGAGCGACTTTAGCCGGCTGCTTTCTTCCGCTGAGGGAGGTTTCTCTCTGTAGCCCGGAAAGGAGTACTTTTGTGCTCAACTGCTTTTCTCGCTGAAAGCACAAGTCTTAGAACTGTTTCGAGGTGTTACCTTTCAAATGGGGAAAGATTTCGTTTCTTTCATTATTTTTCGGTACTACACTTTTAGTTTCTCTGTCGACAGAGGAAAGAAACGAATACCTCCTTCTTACATATCTGACTAGCTAGCTGAGTAGCTCTGGGATATACGCCGACGGATTGAAATCGACTTGATGTCCCCATCGCTTTTTTCTGGGCTGAAGGGATAAGCTTTTTACTCTGAAGAAAGAAGCCGGCTAAAGACGCACTCCCGAATGCAAAGGAGATGTTGGAATCACGGTTCCCAGCGACTGCCGCTTGTGAGAGAAAAGAGCGGTTGCGGACAAAACGGTAGACGAAAAAGAGCGACTTTAGCCGGCTGCTTTCTTCCGCTGAGGGAGGTTTCTCTGTAGCCCGGAAAGGAGTACTTTTGTGCTCAACTTCTTTTATCGCTGAAAGCACAAGTCCTAGAACTGTTTCGAGGTGTTACCTTTCAAATGGGGAAAGATTTCGTTTCTTTCATTATTTTTCGGTACTACACTTTTAGTTTCTCTGTCGACAGAGGAAAGAAACGAATACCTCCTTCTTACATATCTGACTAGCTAGCTGAGTAGCTCTGGGATATACGCCGACGGATTGAAATCGACTTGATGTCCCCATCGCTCCTTTCTGAGCTGAAGGGATAAGCTTTTTCCTCTGAAGAAAGAAGCCGGCTAAAGACGCACTCCCGAATGCAAAGGAGATGTTGGAATCACGGTTCCCAGCGACTGCCGCTTGTGAGAGAAAAGAGCGGTTGCGGACAAAACGGTAGACGAAAAAGAGCGACTTTAGTCGGCTGCTTTCTTCCGCTGAGGGAGGTTTCTCTCTGTAGCCCGGAAAGGAGTACTTTTGTGCTCAACTTCTTTTCTCGCTAAAAGCACAAGTCCTAGAACTGTTTCGAGGGTTTACCTTTCAAATGGCGAAAGATTTCGTTTCTTTCATATTTTTGGTACTACACTTCTAGTTTCTCTGTCGAAAGAGTAAAGATAAGAATATCTCCTTCTTACATATCTGACTAGCTAGCTGAGTAGCTCTGGGATATACGCCGTCGGAGAGAAATCGACTTGATTTCCCCATCGCTCCTTTCTGAGCTGCAGGGATAAGCTTTTTCCTCGGAAGAAAGAAGCCGGCTAAAGGCGCAATCCCCGAATGCAACGGAGATGTTGGAATCACGGTTCCCAGCGACTGCCGTTTGTGAGAGAAAAGAGCGGTTGCGGACAAATCGGTAGACGAAAAAGAGCGACATTAGCCGGCTGCTTTCTTCCGCTGAGGGGGGTTTGTCTCTGTAGCCCGGAAAGGAGTACTTTTGTGCTCAACTTCTTTTCCCGCTGAAAGCACAAGTCCTTGAACTGTTTCGAGGTGTTACCTTTCAAATGGGGAAAGATTTCGTTTCCTTCATTATTTTTCGGTACTTCACTTTTATTTTATCTGTCGACAGAGGAAAGAAACGAATATCTCCTTCTTACATATCTGACTAGCTAGCTGAGTAGCTCTGGGATATACGCCGTCGGATTGAAATCGACTTGATGTCCCCATCGCTCCTTTCTGTGCTGAAGGGATAAGCTTTTTACTCTGAAGAAAGAAGCCGGCTAAAGACGCACTCCCGAATGCAACGGAGATGTTGGAATCACGGTTCCCAGCGGCTGCCGCTTGTGAGAGAAAAGAGCGGTTGCGGACAAAACGGTAGACGAAAAAGAGCGACTTTAGTCGGCTGCTTTCTTCCGCTGAGGGAGGTTTCTCTCTGTAGCCCGGAAAGGAGTACTTTTGTGCTCAACTTCTTTTCTCGCTAAAAGCACAAGTCCTAGAACTGTTTCGAGGGTTTACCTTTCAAATGGCGAAAGATTTCGTTTCTTTCATATTTTTGGTACTACACTTCTAGTTTCTCTGTCGAAAGAGTAAAGATAAGAATATCTCTTTCTTACATATCTGACTAGCTAGCTGAGTAGCTCTGGGATATACGCCGTCGGAGAGAAATCGACTTGATTTCCCCATCGCTCCTTTCTGAGCTGCAGGGATAAGCTTTTTCCTCGGAAGAAAGAAGCCGGCTAAAGGCGCAATCCCCGAATGCAACGGAGATGTTGGAATCACGGTTCCCAGCGACTGCCGCTTGTGAGAGAAAAGAGCGGTTGCGGACAAATCGGTAGACGAAAAAGAGCGACATTAGCCGGCTGCTTTCTTCCGCTGAGGGGGGTTTCTCTCTGTAGCCCGGAAAGGAGTACTTTTGTGCTCAACTTCTTTTCCCGCTGAAAGCACAAGTCCTTGAACTGTTTCGAGGTGTTACCTTTCAAATGGCGAAAGATTTCGTTTCTTTCATTATTTTTCGGTACTTCACTTTTATTTTATCTGTCGACAGAGGAAAGAAACGAATATCTCCTTCTTACATATCTGACTAGCTAGCTGAGTAGCTCTGGGATATACGCCGTCGGATTGAAATCGACTTGATGTCCCCATCGCTCCTTTCTGTGCTGAAGGGATAAGCTTTTTACTCTGAAGAAAGAAGCCGGCTAAAGACGCACTCCCGAATGCAACGGAGATGTTGGAATCACGGTTCCCAGCGGCTGCCGCTTGTGAGAGAAAAGAGCGGTTGCGGACAAAACGGTAGACGAAAAAGAGCGACTTTAGCCGGCTGCTTTCTTCCGCTGAGGGAGGTTTTTCTCTGTAGCCCGGAAAGGAGTACTTTTGTGCTCAACTTCTTTTCTCGCTAAAAGCAGAAGTCCTAGAACTGTTTCGAGGGGTTACCTTTCAAATGGGGAAAGATTTCGTTTCTTTCATTATTTTTCAGTACTTCACTTTTATTTTATCTGTCGACAGAGGAAAGAAACGAATATCTCCTTCTTACATATCTGACTAGCTAGCTGAGTAGCTCTGGGATATACGCCGTCGGATTGAAATCGACTTGATGTCCCCATCGCTTTTTTCTGGGCTGAAGGGATAAGCTTTTTCCTCTGAAGAAAGAAGCCGGCTAAAAACGCACTCCCGAATGCAAAGGAGATGTTGGAATCACGGTTCCCAGCGACTGCCGCTTGTGAGAGAAAAGAGCGGTTGCGGACAAAACGGTAGACGAAAAAGAGCGACTTTAGCCGGCTGCTTTCTTCCGCTGAGGGAGGTTTCTCTCTGTAGCCCGGAAAGGAGTACTTTTGTGCTCAACTGCTTTTCTCGCTGAAAGCACAAGTCCTAGAACTGTTTCGAGGTGTTACCTTTCAAATGGGGAAAGATTTCGTTTCTTTCATTATTTTTCGGTACTACACTTTTAGTTTCTCTGTCGACAGAGGAAAGAAACGAATACCTCCTTCTTACATATCTGACTAGCTAGCTGAGTAGCTCTGGGATATACGCCGACGGATTGAAATCGACTTGATTTCCCCATCGCTCCTTTCTGTGCTGAAGGGATAAGCTTTTTACTCTGAAGAAAGAAGCCGGCTAAAGACGCACTCCCGAATGCAAAGGAGATGTTGGAATCACGGTTCCCAGCGACTGCCGCTTGTGAGAGAAAAGAGCGGTTGCGGACAAAACGGTAGACGAAAAAGAGCGACTTTAGCCGGCTGCTTTCTTCCGCTGAGGGAGGTTTCTCTCTGTAGCCCGGAAAGGAGTACTTTTGTGCTCAACTTCTTTTCTCGCTGAAAGCACAAGTCCTAGAACTGTTTCGAGGTGATACCTTTCAAATGGGGAAAGATTTCGTTTCTTTCATTATTTTTCGGTACTACACTTTTAGTTTCTCTGTCGACAGAGGAAAGAAACGAATACCTCCTTCTTACATATCTGACTAGCTAGCTGAGTAGCTCTGGGATATACGCCGTCGGATTGAAATCGACTTGATGTCCCCATCGCTCCTTTCTGTGCTGAAGGGATAAGCTTTTTACTCTGAAGAAAGAAGCCGGCTAAAGACGCACTCCCGAATGCAACGGAGATGTTGGAATCACGGTTCCCAGCGGCTGCCGCTTGTGAGAGAAAAGAGCGGTTGCGGACAAAACGGTAGACGAAAAAGAGCGACTTTAGCCGGCTGCTTTCTTCCGCTGAGGGAGGTTTCTCTCTGTAGCCCGGAAAGACGCAATCTTGTGCTCAACTTCTTTTCTCTCTGAAAGCACAACTCCTAGAACTGTTTCGAGGTGTTACCTTTCAAATGGGGAAAGATTTCGTTTCTTTCATTATTTTTCGGTACTACACTTTTAGTTTCTCTGTCGACAGAGGAAAGAAACGAATATCTCCTTCTTACATATCTGACTAGCTAGCTGAGTAGCTCTGGGATATACGCCGTCGGAGAGAAATCGACTTGATTTTCCCATCGCTCCTTTCTGGGCTGCAGGGATAATCTTTTTCCTCGGAACTAACAAGCCGGCTAAAAGCGCAATCCCCGAATGCAACGGAGATGTTGGAATCACGGTTCCCAGCGACTGCCGCTTGTGAGAGAAAAGAGCGGTTGCGGACAAATCGGTAGACGAAAAAGAGCGACATTAGCCGGCTGCTTTCTTCCGCTGAGGGGGGTTTGTCTCTGTAGCCCGGAAAGGAGTACTTTTGTGCTCAACTTCTTTTCCCGCTGAAAGCACAAGTCCTTGAACTGTTTCGAGGTGTTACCTTTCAAATGGCGAAAGATTTCGTTTCTTTCATTATTTTTCGGTACTTCACTTTTAGTTTATCTGTCGACAGAGGAAAGAAACGAATATCTCCTTCTTACATATCTGACTAGCTAGCTGAGTAGCTCTGGGATATACGCCGTCGGATTGAAATCGACTTGATGTCCCCATCGCTCCTTTCTGTGCTGAAGGGATAAGCTTTTTCCTCTGAAGAAAGAAGCCGGCTAAAGACGCACTCCCGAATGCAAAGGAGATGTTGGAATCACGGTTCCCAGCGACTGCCGCTTGTGAGAGAAAAGAGCGGTTGCGGACAAAACGGTAGACGAAAAAGAGCGACTTTAGTCGGCTGCTTTCTTCCGCTGAGGGAGGTTTCTCTGTGTAGCCCGGAAAGGAGTACTTTTGTGCTCAACTTCTTTTCTCGCTAAAAGCACAAGTCCTAGAACTGTTTCGAGGGGTTACCTTTCAAATGGCGAAAGATTTCGTTTCTTTCATTATTTTTCAGTACTTCACTTTTATTTTATCTGTCGACAGAGGAAAGAAACGAATATCTCCTTCTTACATATCTGACTAGCTAGCTGAGTAGCTGTGGGATATACGCCGTCGGATTGAAATCGACTTGATGTCCCCATCGCTCCTTTCTGTGCTGAAGGGATAAGCTTTTTACTCTGAAGAAAGAAGCCGGCTAAAGACGCACTCCCGAATGCAACGGAGAAGTTGGAATCACGGTTCCCAGCGGCTGCCGCTTGTGAGAGAAAAGAGCGGTTGCGGACAAAATGGTAGAAGAAAAAGAGCGACTTTAGCCGGCTGCTTTCTTCCACTGAGGGAGGTTTCTCTCTGCAGCCCGGAAAAGACGCAATCTTGTGCTCAACTTCTTTTCTCGCTGAGAGCACAAGTCCTAGAAGTGTTTCGAGGTGTTACCTTTCAAATGGCGAAAGATTTCGTTTCTTTCATTATTTTTCAGTACTTCACTTTTATTTTATCTGTCGGCAGAGGAAAGAAACGAATATCTCCTTCTTACATATCTGACTAGCTAGCTGAGTAGCTGTGGGATATACGCCGTCGGATTGAAATCGACTTGATGTCCCCATCGCTCCTTTCTGTGCTGAAGGGATAAGCTTTTTCCTCTGAAGAAAGAAGCCGGCTAAAGACGCACTCCCGAATGCAAAGGAGATGTTGGAATCACGGTTCCCAGCGACTGCCGCTTGTGAGAGAAAAGAGCGGTTGCGGACAAAACGGTAGACGAAAAAGAGCGACTTTAGCCGGCTGCTTTCTTCCGCTGAGGGAGGTTTCTCTCTGTAGCCCGGAAAGGAGTACTTTTGTGCTCAACTTCTTTTCTCGCTAAAAGCACAAGTTTTAGAACTGTTTCGAGGGGTTACCTTTCAAATGGCGAAAGATTTCGTTTCTTTCATTATTTTTCAGTACTTCACTTTTATTTTATCTGTCGACAGAGGAAAGAAACGAATATCTCCTTCTTACATATCTGACTAGCTAGCTGAGTAGCTGTGGGATATACGCCGTCGGATTGAAATCGACTTGATGTCCCCATCGCTCCTCTCTGTGCTGAAGGGATAAGCTTTTTCCTCTGAAGAAAGAAGCCGGCTAAAGACGCACTCCCGAATGCAACGGAGAAGTTGGAATCACGGTTCCCAGCTGCTGCCGCTTGTGAGAGAAAAGAGCGGTTGCGGACAAAATGGTAGAAGAAAAAGAGCGACTTTAGCCGGCTGCTTTCTTCCGCTGAGGGAGGTTTCTCTCTGCAGCCCGGAAAAGACGCAATCTTGTGCTCAACTTCTTTTCTCGCTGAGAGCACAACTCCTAGAACTGTTTCGAGGTGTTACCTTTCAAATGGGGAAAGATTTCGTTTCTTTCATTATTTTTCGGTACTACACTTTTAGTTTCTTTGTCGACAGAGGAAAGAAACGAATACCTCCTTCTTACATATCTGACTAGCTAGCTGAGTAGCTCTGGGATATACGCCGTCGGAGAGAAATCGACTTGATGTCCCCATCGCTCCTCTCTGTGCTGAAGGGATAAGCTTTTTCCTCTGAAGAAAGAAGCCGGCTAAAGACGCACTCCCGAATGCAAAGGAGATGTTGGAATCACGGTTCCCAGCGACTGCCGCTTGTGAGAGAAAAGAGCGGTTGCGGACAAAACGGTAGACGAAAAAGAGCGACTTTAGCCGGCTGCTTTCTTCCGCTGAGGGAGGTTTCTCTCTGTAGCCCGGAAAGGAGTACTTTTGTGCTCAACTTCTTTTCCCGCTGAAAGCACAAGTCCTAGAAGTGTTTCGAGGTGTTACCTTTCAAATGGTGAAAGATTTCGTTTCTTTCATTATTTTTCGGTACTTCACTTTTAGTTTATCTGTCGACAGAGGAAAGAAACGAATATCTCCTTCTTACATATCTGACTAGCTAGCTGAGTAGCTCTGGGATATACGCCGTCGGATTGAAATCGACTTGATGTCCCCATCGCTTTTTTCTGGGCTGAAGGGATAAGCTTTTTCCTCTGAAGAAAGAAGCCGGCTAAAGACGCACTCCCGAATGCAACGGAGATGTTGGAATCACGGTTCCCAGCGACTGCCGTTTGTGAGAGAAAAGAGCGGTTGCGGACAAAACGGTAGACGAAAAAGAGCGACTTTAGCCGGCTGCTTTCTTCCGCTGAGGGAGGTTTTTCTCTGTAGCCCGGAAAGGAGTACTTTTGTGCTCAACTTCTTTTCTCGCTAAAAGCACAAGTCCTAGAACTGTTTCGAGGGGTTACCTTTCAAATGGCGAAAGATTTCGTTTCTTTCATTATTTTTCAGTACTTCACTTTTATTTTATCTGTCGACAGAGGAAAGAAACGAATATCTCCTTCTTACATATCTGACTAGCTAGCTGAGTAGCTCTGGGATATACGCCGTCGGATTGAAATCGACTTGATGTCCCCATCGCTTTTTTCTGGGCTGAAGGGATAAGCTTTTTCCTCTGAAGAAAGAAGCCGGCTAAAAACGCACTCCCGAATGCAAAGGAGATGTTGGAATCACGGTTCCCAGCGACTGCCGCTTGTGAGAGAAAAGAGCGGTTGCGGACAAAACGGTAGACGAAAAAGAGCGACTTTAGCCGGCTGCTTTCTTCCGCTGAGGGGGGTTTGTCTCTGTAGCCCGGAAAGGAGTACTTTTGTGCTCAACTTCTTTTCCCGCTGAAAGCACAAGTCTTAGAACTGTTTCGAGGTGTTACCTTTCAAATGGCGAAAGATTTCGTTTCTTTCATTATTTTTCGGTACTACACTTTTAGTTTCTCTGTCGACAGAGGAAAGAAACGAATATCTCCTTCTTACATATCTGACTAGCTAGCTGAGTAGCTCTGGGATATACGCCGTCGGATTGAAATCGACTTGATGTCCCCATCGCTCCTTTCTGTGCTGAAGGGATAAGCTTTTTACTCTGAAGAAAGAAGCCGGCTAAAGACGCACTCCCGAATGCAACGGAGATGTTGGAATCACGGTTCCCAGCGGCTGCCGCTTGTGAGAGAAAAGAGCGGTTGCGGACAAAACGGTAGACGAAAAAGAGCGACTTTAGTCGGCTGCTTTCTTCCGCTGAGGGAGGTTTCTCTCTGTAGCCCGGAAAGGAGTACTTTTGTGCTCAACTTCTTTTCTCGCTAAAAGCACAAGTCCTAGAACTGTTTCGAGGGTTTACCTTTCAAATGGCGAAAGATTTCGTTTCTTTCATATTTTTGGTACTACACTTCTAGTTTCTCTGTCGAAAGAGTAAAGATAAGAATATCTCTTTCTTACATATCTGACTAGCTAGCTGAGTAGCTCTGGGATATACGCCGTCGGAGAGAAATCGACTTGATTTCCCCATCGCTCCTTTCTGAGCTGCAGGGATAAGCTTTTTCCTCGGAAGAAAGAAGCCGGCTAAAGGCGCAATCCCCGAATGCAACGGAGATGTTGGAATCACGGTTCCCAGCGACTGCCGCTTGTGAGAGAAAAGAGCGGTTGCGGACAAATCGGTAGACGAAAAAGAGCGACATTAGCCGGCTGCTTTCTTCCGCTGAGGGGGGTTTCTCTCTGTAGCCCGGAAAGGAGTACTTTTGTGCTCAACTTCTTTTCCCGCTGAAAGCACAAGTCCTTGAACTGTTTCGAGGTGTTACCTTTCAAATGGCGAAAGATTTCGTTTCTTTCATTATTTTTCGGTACTTCACTTTTATTTTATCTGTCGACAGAGGAAAGAAACGAATATCTCCTTCTTACATATCTGACTAGCTAGCTGAGTAGCTCTGGGATATACGCCGTCGGATTGAAATCGACTTGATGTCCCCATCGCTCCTTTCTGTGCTGAAGGGATAAGCTTTTTACTCTGAAGAAAGAAGCCGGCTAAAGACGCACTCCCGAATGCAACGGAGATGTTGGAATCACGGTTCCCAGCGGCTGCCGCTTGTGAGAGAAAAGAGCGGTTGCGGACAAAACGGTAGACGAAAAAGAGCGACTTTAGCCGGCTGCTTTCTTCCGCTGAGGGAGGTTTTTCTCTGTAGCCCGGAAAGGAGTACTTTTGTGCTCAACTTCTTTTCTCGCTAAAAGCAGAAGTCCTAGAACTGTTTCGAGGGGTTACCTTTCAAATGGGGAAAGATTTCGTTTCTTTCATTATTTTTCAGTACTTCACTTTTATTTTATCTGTCGACAGAGGAAAGAAACGAATATCTCCTTCTTACATATCTGACTAGCTAGCTGAGTAGCTCTGGGATATACGCCGTCGGATTGAAATCGACTTGATGTCCCCATCGCTTTTTTCTGGGCTGAAGGGATAAGCTTTTTCCTCTGAAGAAAGAAGCCGGCTAAAAACGCACTCCCGAATGCAAAGGAGATGTTGGAATCACGGTTCCCAGCGACTGCCGCTTGTGAGAGAAAAGAGCGGTTGCGGACAAAACGGTAGACGAAAAAGAGCGACTTTAGCCGGCTGCTTTCTTCCGCTGAGGGAGGTTTCTCTCTGTAGCCCGGAAAGGAGTACTTTTGTGCTCAACTGCTTTTCTCGCTGAAAGCACAAGTCCTAGAACTGTTTCGAGGTGTTACCTTTCAAATGGGGAAAGATTTCGTTTCTTTCATTATTTTTCGGTACTACACTTTTAGTTTCTCTGTCGACAGAGGAAAGAAACGAATACCTCCTTCTTACATATCTGACTAGCTAGCTGAGTAGCTCTGGGATATACGCCGACGGATTGAAATCGACTTGATTTCCCCATCGCTCCTTTCTGTGCTGAAGGGATAAGCTTTTTACTCTGAAGAAAGAAGCCGGCTAAAGACGCACTCCCGAATGCAAAGGAGATGTTGGAATCACGGTTCCCAGCGACTGCCGCTTGTGAGAGAAAAGAGCGGTTGCGGACAAAACGGTAGACGAAAAAGAGCGACTTTAGCCGGCTGCTTTCTTCCGCTGAGGGAGGTTTCTCTCTGTAGCCCGGAAAGGAGTACTTTTGTGCTCAACTTCTTTTCTCGCTGAAAGCACAAGTCCTAGAACTGTTTCGAGGTGATACCTTTCAAATGGGGAAAGATTTCGTTTCTTTCATTATTTTTCGGTACTACACTTTTAGTTTCTCTGTCGACAGAGGAAAGAAACGAATACCTCCTTCTTACATATCTGACTAGCTAGCTGAGTAGCTCTGGGATATACGCCGTCGGATTGAAATCGACTTG
This sequence comes from Coturnix japonica, assembly GCF_054131305.1. NCBI lineage: Eukaryota > Metazoa > Chordata > Aves > Galliformes > Phasianidae > Coturnix > Coturnix japonica. Next base: position 452,493 of record NC_140680.1, on the reverse strand, counting down.
ATGTCCCCATCGCTCCTTTCTGTGCTGAAGGGATAAGCTTTTTACTCTGAAGAAAGAAGCCGGCTAAAGACGCACTCCCGAATGCAACGGAGATGTTGGAATCACGGTTCCCAGCGGCTGCCGCTTGTGAGAGAAAAGAGCGGTTGCGGACAAAACGGTAGACGAAAAAGAGCGACTTTAGCCGGCTGCTTTCTTCCGCTGAGGGAGGTTTCTCTCTGTAGCCCGGAAAGACGCAATCTTGTGCTCAACTTCTTTTCTCTCTGAAAGCACAACTCCTAGAACTGTTTCGAGGTGTTACCTTTCAAATGGGGAAAGATTTCGTTTCTTTCATTATTTTTCGGTACTACACTTTTAGTTTCTCTGTCGACAGAGGAAAGAAACGAATATCTCCTTCTTACATATCTGACTAGCTAGCTGAGTAGCTCTGGGATATACGCCGTCGGAGAGAAATCGACTTGATTTTCCCATCGCTCCTTTCTGGGCTGCAGGGATAATCTTTTTCCTCGGAACTAACAAGCCGGCTAAAAGCGCAATCCCCGAATGCAACGGAGATGTTGGAATCACGGTTCCCAGCGACTGCCGCTTGTGAGAGAAAAGAGCGGTTGCGGACAAATCGGTAGACGAAAAAGAGCGACATTAGCCGGCTGCTTTCTTCCGCTGAGGGGGGTTTGTCTCTGTAGCCCGGAAAGGAGTACTTTTGTGCTCAACTTCTTTTCCCGCTGAAAGCACAAGTCCTTGAACTGTTTCGAGGTGTTACCTTTCAAATGGCGAAAGATTTCGTTTCTTTCATTATTTTTCGGTACTTCACTTTTAGTTTATCTGTCGACAGAGGAAAGAAACGAATATCTCCTTCTTACATATCTGACTAGCTAGCTGAGTAGCTCTGGGATATACGCCGTCGGATTGAAATCGACTTGATGTCCCCATCGCTCCTTTCTGTGCTGAAGGGATAAGCTTTTTCCTCTGAAGAAAGAAGCCGGCTAAAGACGCACTCCCGAATGCAAAGGAGATGTTGGAATCACGGTTCCCAGCGACTGCCGCTTGTGAGAGAAAAGAGCGGTTGCGGACAAAACGGTAGACGAAAAAGAGCGACTTTAGTCGGCTGCTTTCTTCCGCTGAGGGAGGTTTCTCTGTGTAGCCCGGAAAGGAGTACTTTTGTGCTCAACTTCTTTTCTCGCTAAAAGCACAAGTCCTAGAACTGTTTCGAGGGGTTACCTTTCAAATGGCGAAAGATTTCGTTTCTTTCATTATTTTTCAGTACTTCACTTTTATTTTATCTGTCGACAGAGGAAAGAAACGAATATCTCCTTCTTACATATCTGACTAGCTAGCTGAGTAGCTGTGGGATATACGCCGTCGGATTGAAATCGACTTGATGTCCCCATCGCTCCTTTCTGTGCTGAAGGGATAAGCTTTTTACTCTGAAGAAAGAAGCCGGCTAAAGACGCACTCCCGAATGCAACGGAGAAGTTGGAATCACGGTTCCCAGCGGCTGCCGCTTGTGAGAGAAAAGAGCGGTTGCGGACAAAATGGTAGAAGAAAAAGAGCGACTTTAGCCGGCTGCTTTCTTCCACTGAGGGAGGTTTCTCTCTGCAGCCCGGAAAAGACGCAATCTTGTGCTCAACTTCTTTTCTCGCTGAGAGCACAAGTCCTAGAAGTGTTTCGAGGTGTTACCTTTCAAATGGCGAAAGATTTCGTTTCTTTCATTATTTTTCAGTACTTCACTTTTATTTTATCTGTCGGCAGAGGAAAGAAACGAATATCTCCTTCTTACATATCTGACTAGCTAGCTGAGTAGCTGTGGGATATACGCCGTCGGATTGAAATCGACTTGATGTCCCCATCGCTCCTTTCTGTGCTGAAGGGATAAGCTTTTTCCTCTGAAGAAAGAAGCCGGCTAAAGACGCACTCCCGAATGCAAAGGAGATGTTGGAATCACGGTTCCCAGCGACTGCCGCTTGTGAGAGAAAAGAGCGGTTGCGGACAAAACGGTAGACGAAAAAGAGCGACTTTAGCCGGCTGCTTTCTTCCGCTGAGGGAGGTTTCTCTCTGTAGCCCGGAAAGGAGTACTTTTGTGCTCAACTTCTTTTCTCGCTAAAAGCACAAGTTTTAGAACTGTTTCGAGGGGTTACCTTTCAAATGGCGAAAGATTTCGTTTCTTTCATTATTTTTCAGTACTTCACTTTTATTTTATCTGTCGACAGAGGAAAGAAACGAATATCTCCTTCTTACATATCTGACTAGCTAGCTGAGTAGCTGTGGGATATACGCCGTCGGATTGAAATCGACTTGATGTCCCCATCGCTCCTCTCTGTGCTGAAGGGATAAGCTTTTTCCTCTGAAGAAAGAAGCCGGCTAAAGACGCACTCCCGAATGCAACGGAGAAGTTGGAATCACGGTTCCCAGCTGCTGCCGCTTGTGAGAGAAAAGAGCGGTTGCGGACAAAATGGTAGAAGAAAAAGAGCGACTTTAGCCGGCTGCTTTCTTCCGCTGAGGGAGGTTTCTCTCTGCAGCCCGGAAAAGACGCAATCTTGTGCTCAACTTCTTTTCTCGCTGAGAGCACAACTCCTAGAACTGTTTCGAGGTGTTACCTTTCAAATGGGGAAAGATTTCGTTTCTTTCATTATTTTTCGGTACTACACTTTTAGTTTCTTTGTCGACAGAGGAAAGAAACGAATACCTCCTTCTTACATATCTGACTAGCTAGCTGAGTAGCTCTGGGATATACGCCGTCGGAGAGAAATCGACTTGATGTCCCCATCGCTCCTCTCTGTGCTGAAGGGATAAGCTTTTTCCTCTGAAGAAAGAAGCCGGCTAAAGACGCACTCCCGAATGCAAAGGAGATGTTGGAATCACGGTTCCCAGCGACTGCCGCTTGTGAGAGAAAAGAGCGGTTGCGGACAAAACGGTAGACGAAAAAGAGCGACTTTAGCCGGCTGCTTTCTTCCGCTGAGGGAGGTTTCTCTCTGTAGCCCGGAAAGGAGTACTTTTGTGCTCAACTTCTTTTCCCGCTGAAAGCACAAGTCCTAGAAGTGTTTCGAGGTGTTACCTTTCAAATGGTGAAAGATTTCGTTTCTTTCATTATTTTTCGGTACTTCACTTTTAGTTTATCTGTCGACAGAGGAAAGAAACGAATATCTCCTTCTTACATATCTGACTAGCTAGCTGAGTAGCTCTGGGATATACGCCGTCGGATTGAAATCGACTTGATGTCCCCATCGCTTTTTTCTGGGCTGAAGGGATAAGCTTTTTCCTCTGAAGAAAGAAGCCGGCTAAAAACGCACTCCCGAATGCAACGGAGATGTTGGAATCACGGTTCCCAGCGACTGCCGTTTGTGAGAGAAAAGAGCGGTTGCGGACAAAACGGTAGACGAAAAAGAGCGACTTTAGCCGGCTGCTTTCTTCCGCTGAGGGAGGTTTTTCTCTGTAGCCCGGAAAGGAGTACTTTTGTGCTCAACTTCTTTTCTCGCTAAAAGCACAAGTCCTAGAACTGTTTCGAGGGGTTACCTTTCAAATGGCGAAAGATTTCGTTTCTTTCATTATTTTTCAGTACTTCACTTTTATTTTATCTGTCGACAGAGGAAAGAAACGAATATCTCCTTCTTACATATCTGACTAGCTAGCTGAGTAGCTCTGGGATATACGCCGTCGGATTGAAATCGACTTGATGTCCCCATCGCTTTTTTCTGGGCTGAAGGGATAAGCTTTTTCCTCTGAAGAAAGAAGCCGGCTAAAAACGCACTCCCGAATGCAAAGGAGATGTTGGAATCACGGTTCCCAGCGACTGCCGCTTGTGAGAGAAAAGAGCGGTTGCGGACAAAACGGTAGACGAAAAAGAGCGACTTTAGCCGGCTGCTTTCTTCCGCTGAGGGAGGTTTCTCTCTGTAGCCCGGAAAGGAGTACTTTTGTGCTCAACTGCTTTTCTCGCTGAAAGCACAAGTCTTAGAACTGTTTCGAGGTGTTACCTTTCAAATGGCGAAAGATTTCGTTTCTTTCATTATTTTTCGGTACTACACTTTTAGTTTCTCTGTCGACAGAGGAAAGAAACGAATACCTCCTTCTTACATATCTGACTAGCTAGCTGAGTAGCTCTGGGATATACGCCGACGGATTGAAATCGACTTGATGTCCCCATCGCTTTTTTCTGGGCTGAAGGGATAAGCTTTTTACTCTGAAGAAAGAAGCCGGCTAAAGACGCACTCCCGAATGCAAAGGAGATGTTGGAATCACGGTTTCCAGCGACTGCCGCTTGTGAGAGAAAAGAGCGGTTGCGGACAAAACGGTAGACGAAAAAGAGCGACTTTAGCCGGCTGCTTTCTTCCGCTGAGGGAGGTTTCTCTGTAGCCCGGAAAGGAGTACTTTTGTGCTCAACTTCTTTTCTCGCTGAAAGCACAAGTCCTAGAACTGTTTCGAGGTGTTACCTTTCAAATGGGGAAAGATTTCGTTTCTTTCATTATTTTTCGGTACTACACTTTTAGTTTCTCTGTCGACAGAGGAAAGAAACGAATACCTCCTTCTTACATATCTGACTAGCTAGCTGAGTAGCTCTGGGATATACGCCGACGGATTGAAATCGACTTGATGTCCCCATCGCTCCTTTCTGAGCTGAAGGGATAAGCTTTTTCCTCTGAAGAAAGAAGCCGGCTAAAGACGCACTCCCGAATGCAAAGGAGATGTTGGAATCACGGTTCCCAGCGACTGCCGCTTGTGAGAGAAAAGAGCGGTTGCGGACAAAACGGTAGACGAAAAAGAGCGACTTTAGTCGGCTGCTTTCTTCCGCTGAGGGAGGTTTCTCTCTGTAGCCCGGAAAGGAGTACTTTTGTGCTCAACTTCTTTTCTCGCTAAAAGCACAAGTCCTAGAACTGTTTCGAGGTGTTACCTTTCAAATGGGGAAAGATTTCGTTTCTTTCATATTTTTGGTACTACACTTCTAGTTTCTCTGTCGAAAGAGTAAAGATAAGAATATCTCCTTCTTACATATCTGACTAGCTAGCTGAGTAGCTCTGGGATATACGCCGTCGGAGAGAAATCGACTTGATTTCCCCATCGCTCCTTTCTGAGCTGCAGGGATAAGCTTTTTCCTCGGAAGAAAGAAGCCGGCTAAAGGCGCAATCCCCGAATGCAACGGAGATGTTGGAATCACGGTTCCCAGCGACTGCCGTTTGTGAGAGAAAAGAGCGGTTGCGGACAAATCGGTAGACGAAAAAGAGCGACATTAGCCGGCTGCTTTCTTCCGCTGAGGGGGGTTTGTCTCTGTAGCCCGGAAAGGAGTACTTTTGTGCTCAACTTCTTTTCCCGCTGAAAGCACAAGTCCTTGAACTGTTTCGAGGTGTTACCTTTCAAATGGCGAAAGATTTCGTTTCTTTCATTATTTTTCGGTACTTCACTTTTATTTTATCTGTCGACAGAGGAAAGAAACGAATATCTCCTTCTTACATATCTGACTAGCTAGCTGAGTAGCTCTGGGATATACGCCGTCGGATTGAAATCGACTTGATGTCCCCATCGCTCCTTTCTGTGCTGAAGGGATAAGCTTTTTACTCTGAAGAAAGAAGCCGGCTAAAGACGCACTCCCGAATGCAACGGAGATGTTGGAATCACGGTTCCCAGCGGCTGCCGCTTGTGAGAGAAAAGAGCGGTTGCGGACAAAACGGTAGACGAAAAAGAGCGACTTTAGTCGGCTGCTTTCTTCCGCTGAGGGAGGTTTCTCTCTGTAGCCCGGAAAGGAGTACTTTTGTGCTCAACTTCTTTTCTCGCTAAAAGCACAAGTCCTAGAACTGTTTCGAGGGTTTACCTTTCAAATGGCGAAAGATTTCGTTTCTTTCATATTTTTGGTACTACACTTCTAGTTTCTCTGTCGAAAGAGTAAAGATAAGAATATCTCTTTCTTACATATCTGACTAGCTAGCTGAGTAGCTCTGGGATATACGCCGTCGGAGAGAAATCGACTTGATTTCCCCATCGCTCCTTTCTGAGCTGCAGGGATAAGCTTTTTCCTCGGAAGAAAGAAGCCGGCTAAAGGCGCAATCCCCGAATGCAACGGAGATGTTGGAATCACGGTTCCCAGCGACTGCCGTTTGTGAGAGAAAAGAGCGGTTGCGGACAAATCGGTAGACGAAAAAGAGCGACATTAGCCGGCTGCTTTCTTCCGCTGAGGGGGGTTTGTCTCTGTAGCCCGGAAAGGAGTACTTTTGTGCTCAACTTCTTTTCCCGCTGAAAGCACAAGTCCTTGAACTGTTTCGAGGTGTTACCTTTCAAATGGCGAAAGATTTCGTTTCTTTCATTATTTTTCGGTACTTCACTTTTATTTTATCTGTCGACAGAGGAAAGAAACGAATATCTCCTTCTTACATATCTGACTAGCTAGCTGAGTAGCTCTGGGATATACGCCTTTTCTACAAAAATTCTCAGCCCCACAGATGATCATATTCAAAACATCTATAACTATATGGACTATAGATATTGTAAATTAATTCAATAAAATTCAACAATATAACAAAATAACCAAGAAGCTGCTTCCGTCAAAAGGCAGAGTATTCTGCCGAGGAGAAAACAGCAATACTAACATCCCGTCACGGCGTTGCCTTCAGGGCTCAAGCTAAGGCAGCCAGCTGACCAGGGCAGAACTTGTGTTAGATGCTGCTCAGTGACAACACCCAGAACAAAGTAGCAAGGATGTGAAGTGTAGGAAACTACTTGCGCTTATCACATTCTGTCTGCTGTAACAGCACTACTCAAAGATTTCTTATCAGGCCAAGATCTTTGTGAAGCAGCAGTTTGTTCATTACTGCCATCATGGCCGCACACCCCTACTAACTGTTGGGCAGGGCTGCAGTGGAGAACGCCCTCCACACGCAGTCCTGGGCAGGCAAGGGCTGTCGGTGCACAGTGCACACGCTCCTTGCCATCTGCACACACGTGGGCTGGCTTTGCACTGCCAGGCACATCGTCTCGCCTGGGCACTGCAGGTCCTCGCTTGGTGGTATGCAGAGACAGCGGGGCCAACAGATGAAGTTATCTGTGTTGTGTGCTTGACTTGGGAGCTGACAATCTAGTTGGACCCACATCAGTCCAACAGCAGATTTTGCACCATAGATATGTCCCTCATATTCCCCACAGCAACTCCTACCCCATAGATCTGACCTATATCATCCCCTCTGCAGCTCCTGCCCCATAGGTCTGACCCACATGTGCCCCACAGCAGCTCCTGCCATATAGATCTAACCACCATCAGCCCCAAAGCAGCTCCTGCCCCATAGATCTGACCCAAGTCAGCCCCACAGCATCTCCTGCCTTATAGATCTAAACACCATCAGCCCCACAACAGCTTCCACCCCATAGATCTGACCCACATGTGCTCCACTGCAGCTCCAGTCCCGTAGATCTGACTCACAACAGCCCATGTCCCATAGATCTGACCAACATCAGCCACACAGCAGCTCCTGACCCATACATCTGACCCAAATCTGCCCCAAACCATCTCCTGCCCCATAGATCTAACTCACATGTGCCCCACAGCAGCTCCTGCCCATAGATCTGACCCACTGCAGTTCCTGCCCTATAGATCAGACCAACATCAGCCCCACATCAGCTCCTGCCCCATAGATCTGACCCTCATCAGCCCCATAGCATCTCCCGCTCCATAGATCTTAACCGTATCAGCCCCACAGCAGCTCCTGCCCCATAGATCTGACCCACATCAACCCCACAGAAGCTCCTGCCCCATAGATCTGAACCACATCTGCCCCACAGCAGATTTTACCCCACAGATCTGACCCACATCAGCCCCCAGGAGATCCTGCCCCATAGATCTGACCCACATCAGTACCACAGCAGATCCTCCCCAAAGATCTGTCACACATCTGCCTCACTGCTGCTCCTACACCACAGATCTGACCTACATCATCTCTACTGCAGCTCCTGCCCCATAGATCTGACTCATCGCAGCTCATGCCCCATAGATCTGACCCGCATCAGCCACACAGCAGGTCCTGCCCCAAAGACCTGACACACATCAGCCCCAAAGCAGCTCCTGCCTCATAGATCTGACACACAGCATCTCCTGCCCCATAGATGTGACCCACATCAGCCCCACAGCAGCTCCTGCCCCATAGATCTGACCCACATCAGACCCACAGTTGAGGACCCATAGATCTGACCCACATCAGCCACACAGCAGCTCCTGACTCATAAATCTGACCCACATCAGACCCACAGCAGCTTCTACCCCATAGATCTGACCAACATCAACCCCACCATCAGCTCCTGCCGCATACATATGACCCAAATCTGCCCCACACCATCTCCTGCCCCATAGATCTAACTCACATGTGCCCGACAGCAGCTCCTGCCCATAGATCTGACCCACAGCAGCTCCTGCCCTATAGATCTGACCAACATCAGCCCCACCATCAGCTCCTGCCGCATACATATGACCCAAATCTGCCCCACACCATCTCCTGCCCCATAGATCTAACTCACATGTGCCCCACAGCAGCTTTTGCTCCATAGATCTGACCCACAGCAGCTCCTGCCCTATAGATCTGATTCAAATCTGCCCCACAGCAGCTCCTGCTCCATAGATCTGACCCACATGTGCCCCAAAGCAGCTCTGCCCCATTGATTTGACCCACATCAGCCCCACTGCAGCTCCTGCCCTATAGATCTGACCAACATCAACCCCGCAGCAGCTCCTGCCCCATAGATCTGACCCACAGCATCTCCTGCCCCATAGATCTGACTCAAGTCATCCCCACAGCAGCTCCTGTCTTATAGATATGACCCCCATCAGCCCCACAACAGCTTCTACCCCATAGATCTGACCCACATGTGCTCCACTGCAGCTCCAGTCCCGTAGATCTGACCCACAGCAGCCCATGCCCCATAGATCTGACCCTCATCAGGCCCACAGCAGCTCCTGTCTTATAGATATGACCCCCATCAGCCCCACAACAGCTTCTACCCCATAGATCTGACCCACATGTGCTCCACTGCAGCTCCAGTCCCGTAGATCTGAACCACAGCAGCCCATGCCCCATAGATCTGACCCTCATCAGCCACACAGCAGCTCCTGACCCAAACATCTGACCCAAATATGCCCCACACCATCTCCTGCCCCATAGATCTAACTCACATGTGCCCGACAGCAGCTCCTGCCCATAGATCTGACCCACAGCAGCTCCTGCCCTATAGATCTGACCAACATCAGCCCCACCATCAGCTCCTGCCGCATACATATGACCCAAATCTGCCCCACACCATCTCCTGCCCCATAGATCTAACTCACATGTGCCCCACAGCAGCTCCTGCTCCATAGATCTGACCCACAGCAGCTCCTACCCTATAGATCTGATTCAAATCTGCCCCACAGCAGCTCCTGCTCCATAGATCTGACCCACATGTGCCCCAAAGCAGCTCTGCCCCATTGATTTGACCCACATCAGCCCCACAGGAGATCCTGCCCCATAGATATGACACACATCAGCCCCACAGCAGATTTTGCCCCATAGATCTGTGCCACGTCTGCCCCACAGCAGCTCCTGCGACATAGATCTTACCCAGATCTGCTCCACAGCAGCTGCTGCCCCAAAGATCTGACCCACATGTGCCCCACAGCAGCTCCAAACTCATAGATCTGACTCACATCAGTCCAACAGCAGATTTTGCACCATAGATATGTCCTTCATATTCCCCACAGCAACTCCTGCCCCATAGATCTGACCTACATCATCCCCTCTGCAGCTCCTGCCCCATAGGTCTGACCCACATGTGCCCCACAGCAGCTCCTGCCATATAGATCTAACCACCATCAGCCCCAAAGCAGCTCCTGCCTCATAGATCTGACCCAAGTCAGCCCCACAGCAGCTCCTGCCATATAGATCTAACCACCATCAGCCCCACAACAGCTTCTACCCCATAGATCTGACCCACATGTGCTCCACTGCAGCTCCAGTCCCGTAGATCTGAACCACAGCAGCTCCTGCCCATAGATCTGACCCACATCAGCCCCACAGCAGCTCCTGCCCCATAGATCTGACCCACATCTGCTCCACAGCATCTCCTGCCCCATAGATCTGACCCCCATCTGCCCCACAGCAGCTCCTGCCTCATACATCTGACTCACAGCATCTCCTGACCCAGAGAACTGGCCCACATCAGCCACAGCAGCTCCTGACCTATAGATCTGACCCACATCTGACCCACAGCAGCTCCTGCCCCATAGATCTGACCCACATCTGCCCCACAGCAGCTCCTGCCCATAGATCTGACCCACATCTGCTCCACAGCATCTCCTGCCCAATAGATCTGACCCCCATCTGCCCCACAGCAGCTCCTGCCTCATAGATCTGACTCACAGCATCTCCTGCCCCATAGAACTGGCCCACATCAGCCACAGCAGCTCCTGACCTATAGATCTGACCCACATCTGACCCACAGCAGCTCCTGCCCCATAGATCTGACCCACATGTGCCCCACAGCAGCTCCTGCCCCATAGATCTGACCCACATCTGACCCACAGCAGCTCCTGCCCCATAGATCTGACCCACATCTGCCCCACAGCAGCTCCTGCCCCATAGATCTGACCCACATCTGACCCACAGCAGCTCCTGCCCCATAGATCTGACCCACATCTGACCCACAGCAGCTCCAGCCCCATACATCTTACCAAGATCTGCCCCACAGCAGCTCCTACCCAAAGATCTGACCCACATCATCTCGACTGCAGCTCCTGCCCCATAGATCTGACCCACTTGTGCCCCACAGCAGCTCCTAACACATAGATCAGACCCACATGTGCCCCAGAGCTGCTCCTGCCCCATAGATCTGAACCACAGCAGCTCCTGTCTCATAGATCTTACCCACATCAGCCCCACAGCAGATTTTGCCCCATAGTTATGTCCCACATCTGCCCAACAGCAACTCCTTCCCCATAGATCTGACCCACATGCGCCCCACAGCAGCTCCTGCCCCATAGATCTGACCCACATGAGCCCCACAGCAGCTCCTGCCCCATAGGTCTGACCCACATGCGCCCCACAGCAGCTCCTCCCCATAGATCTAACACCCATCAGCCTCACAGCAGCTCCTCCCCATAGATATGCCCTACATCTGCCCCACATCAGCTCCTGCAACATAGATCTGACCCACATCTGCAACACAGCAGGTCCTGCTCCATAAATCTGACCAACATCAGGCCCACATTTGTTCCTGCCCCATATATCTGACCCACAGCAGCCCCTGCCTCATAGATCTGACCCACAAGTGCCCCAAGCAGCTCCAGCCCAATAGACCTGACCCACATCAACCCCACAGAAGCTCCTGCCCCATAGATCTGACCCACATCAACCCCTCAGAAGCTCCTGCCCCATAGATCTTAACCACATCTGCACCACAGCAGCTCCTGCCCCATAGATCTGACCCCCATCAGACCCACAGCAGCTCCTGCCCGAAAGATCTGACACACATCATATGCAAAACAGCTGCTGCCCAATAGATCTGATCCACAGCAGCTACTGCCCCATATATCTGACCCACAAATGCCCCACAGAAGCTCCTGCCCCATAAATCCGACCACATCTGCCCCACAGCAGCTCCTGCCCCCTAGATCAGACCCAAATCTGCCCCACTGCTGCTCCTGCCGCAAAGATCTGACCCACATCTGCGCCACAACAGCTCCTGCCCCATAGATCTGACCCACATCAGACCCACAGCAGATCCTCCCCAAAGAGCTGACACACATCTGCCCCACTGCTGCTCCTACACCACAGATCTGACCTACATCATCTCCACTGCAGCTCCTGCCCATAGATCTGACCCGCATCAGCCACACAGCAGGTCCTGCCCCATAGACCTGACACATATCAGCCCCACAGCAGCTCCTGCCTCATAGATCTGACTCACAGTACTCCTGCCCCATAGATCTGACCCATATCAGACCCAGAGCATCTCCTGCCACATAGATCTGACCCACATTTTCCCCAAAGCAGCACCTAAACCATAGATCTGACCCACATGTGCCTCACAGCTGCTCCTGCCCCATAGATCTGAACCACAGCAGTTCCTGCCCCATAGATCAGACCCAAATCTTCCCTACATCAGCTCCTGCCCATAGATCTGACCCACATCAGCCCCACAGCAGCTCCTACCCCATAGATCTGACCCACATCAGCCCCACAGCAGATTTTGCCCCATAGATATGTGCCACGTCTGCCCCACAGCAGCTCCTGCGACATAGATCTTACCCAGATCTGCTCCACAGCAGCTGCTGCCCCAAAGATCTGACCAACATCAGCCCCACAGCAGCTCCTGCCCCATAGATCTGACCCACATCTGCCCCACAGCAGCTCCTGCCCCATAGACCCTACCAAGATGTGCAGCACAGCAGCTCTTGCCCATAGATCTAACCCACATCTGCCCCACAGCAGCTCCTGCCCCATAGATCTGACCCACATCTGCTCCACAGCATCTCCTGCCCCATAGATCTGACCCCCATCTGCCCCACAGCAGCTCCTGCCTCATACATCTGACTCACAGCATCTCCTGCCCCATAGAACTGGCCCACATCAGCCACAGCAGCTCCTGACCTATAGATCTGACCCACATCTGCCTCACAGCATCTCCTACCCATAGATCTGACCCCCATCTGCCCCACAGCAGCTCCTGCCTCATACATCTGACTCACAGCATCTCCTGCCCCATAGAACTGGCTCACATCAGCCACAGCAGCTCCTAACCTATAGATCTGACCCACATCTGACCCACAGCAGCTCCTACCCAAAGATCTGACCCACATCATCTCGACAGCAGCTCCTGCCCCATAGATCTGACCCACATGTGCCCCACAGCAGCTCCTAACACATAGATCTGACCCACATGTGCCCCAGAGCTGCTCCTGCCCCATAGATCTGAACCACAGCAGCTCCTGTCTCATAGATCTAACCCACATCTACCCCACAGCAGCTCCTGCCCCATAGATCTGACCCACATCTGCTCCACAGCATCTCCTGCCCCATAGACCTGACCCCCATCTGCCACACAGCAGCTCCTGCCTCATACATCTGACTCACAGCATCTCCTGCCCCATAGAACTGGCCCACATCAGCCACAGCAGCTCCTGACCTATAGATCTGACCCAAATCTGACCCACAGCAGCTCCTGCCTCATAGATCTGACCCACATCTGCCACACAGCAGCCTTTACCCCATAGATCTGACCCACATCTGCTCCACAGCATCTCCTGCCCCATAGATCTGACCCACATCTGCCCCACAGCAGCTCCTGCCCCATATATCTGACCCACATCTGACCCACAGCAGCTCCTGCCCCATAGATCTGACCCACATGTGCCCCACAGCAGCTCCTAACACATAGATCTGACCCACATGTGCCCCAGAGCTGCTCCTGACCCATAGATCTGAACCACAGCAGCTCCTGTCTCATAGATCTAACCCACATCTGCCCCACAGAAGCTCCTGCCGCATAGATCTGACCCACATCTGCTCCACAGCATCTCCTGCCCCATAGATCTGACCCCCATCTGCCCCACAGCAGCTCCTGCCTCATACATCTAACTCACAGCATCTCCTGCCCCATAGAACAGGCCCACATCAGCCACAGCAGCTCCTGACCTATAGATCAGACCCACATCAGCCCCACAGCAGATTTTGCCTTATAGATATGTGCCACGTCTGCCCCACAGCAACTCCTGCGACATAGATCTTACCCAGATCTGCTCCACAGCAGCTGCTGCCCCAAAGATCTGACCAACATCAGCCCCACAGGAGCTCCTGCCCCATAGATCTGACCCACATCTGCCCCACAGCAGCTCCTGCCCCATAGACCCTACAAACATGTGCAGCACAGCAGCTCCTGCCCATAGATCTGACCCACATCTGCCCCACAGCAGCTCCTGCCCCATAGATCTGACCCACATCTGCTCCACAGCATCTCCTGCCCCATAGATCTGACCCCCATCTGCCCCACAGCAGCTCCTGCCTCATACATCTGACTCACAGCATCTCCTGCCCCATAGAACTGGCCCACATCTGCCACAGCAGCTCCTGACCTATAGATCTGACCCACATCTGACCCACAGCATCTCCTGCCCCATAGATCTTACCCACATCTGCCACACAGCAGCCTTTGACCCATAGATCTGACCCACATCTGCCCCACAGCATCTCCTGCCCCATAGATCTGACCCACATCTGACCCACAGCAGCTCCTGCCCCATACATCTTACCCAGATCTGCCCCACAGCAGCTCCTACCCAAAGATCTGTCCCACATCATCTCGACAGCAGCTCCTGCCCCATAGATCTGACCCACATGTGCCCCACAGCAGCTCCTAACACATAGATCTGACCCACATGTGCCCCAGAGCTGCTCCTGCCCCATAGATCTGAACCACAGCAGCTCCTGTCTCATAGATCTAACCCACACCTACCCCACAGCAGCTCCTGCCCCATAGATCCGACCCACATCTGCTCCACAGCACCTCCTGCCCCATAGATCTGACCCATATCTGCCCCAAAGCAGCTCCTGCCCAATAGACCCTACCAACATGTGCAGCACAGCAGTTCCTGCCCATAGATCTAACCCTCATGTGCCCCACAGCATCTCCTGCCCCATAGATCTGACCCCCATCTGCCCCACAGCAGCTCCTGCCTCATACATCTGACTCACAGCATCTCCTGCCCCATAGAACTGGCCCACATCAGCCACAGCAGCTCCTGACCTATAGATCTGACCCACATCAGCCCCACAGCAGATTTTGCCCCATAGATATGTGCCACGTCTGCCCCACAGCAGCTCCTGCGACATAGATCTTACCCAGATCTGCTCCACAGCAGCTGCTGCCCCAAAGATCTGACCAACATCAGCCCCGCAGCAGCTCCTGCCCCATAGATCTGACCCACATCTGCCCCACAGCAGCTCCTGCCCCATAGACCCTACCAACATGTGCAGCACAGCAGCTCCTGCCCATAGATCTGACCCACATCTGCCCCACAGCAGCTCCTGCCCCATAGATCTGACCCACATCTGCTCCACAGCATCTCCTGCCCCATAGATCTGACCCCCATCTGCCCCACAACAGCTCCTGCCTCATACATCTGACTCACAGCATCTCCTGCCCCATAGAACTGGCCCACATCAGCCACAGCAGCTCCTGACCTATAGATCTGACCCACATCTGACCCACAGCATCTCCTGCCCCATAGATCTGACCCACATCTGCCCCACAGCAGCTCCTGCCCCATAGATCTGACCCACATCTGACCCACAGCAGCTCCTGCCCCATACATCTTACCCAGATCTGCCCCACAGCAGCTCCAACCCAAAGATCTGACCCACATCATCTCGACAGCAGCTCCTGCCCCATAGATCTGACCCACATGTGCCCCACAGCAGCTCCTATCACATAGATCTGACCCACATGTGCCCCAGAGCTGCTCCTGCCCCATAGATCTGAACCACAGCAGCTCCTGTCTCATAGATCTAACCCACATCGGCCCCACAGCATCTCCTGCCCCATAGAACTGGCCCACATCAGCCACAGCAGCTCCTGACCTATAGATCTGACCCACATCTGCCCCACAGCAGATTTTGCCCCATAGATATGTGCCACGTCTGCCCCACAGCAGCTCCTGCGACATAGATCTTACCCAGATCTGCTCCACAGCAGCTGCTGCCCCAAAGATCTGACCAACATCAGCCCCACAGCAGCTCCTGCCCCATAGATCTGACCCACATCTGCCCCACAGCATCTCCTGCCCAATAGACCCTACCAACATGTGCAGCACAGCAGCTCCTGCCCATAGATCTGACCCACATCTGCCCCACAGCAGCTCCTGCCCCATAGATCTGACTCCCATCTGCCCCACAGCATCTCCTGCCCCATAGATCTGACCCCCATCTGCCCCACAGCAGCTCCTGCCTCATACATCTGACTCACAGCATCGCCTGCCCCATAGAACTGGCCCACATCAGCCACAGCAGCTCCTGCCCCATAGGTCTGACCCACATCTGCTCCACAGCAGCTCCTACCCCATAGATCTGACCCGCATCTGCCACACAGTAGCCTTTGCCCCATAGATCTGACCCACATCTGCCTCACAGCATCTCCTGCCCCATAGATCTGACCCACATCTGACCCACTGCAGCTCCTGCCCCATACATCTTACCCAGATCTGCCCCACAGCAGCTCCTACCCAAAGATCTGACCCACATCATCTCGACAGCAGCTCCTGCCCCATAGATCTGACCCACATCTGCCACACAGCAGCTCCTAACACATAGATCTGACCCACATGTGCCCCAGAGCTGCTCCTGCCCCATAGATCTGAACCACAGCAGCTCCTGTCTCATACATCTTACCCACATCAGCCCCACAGCAGATTTTGCCCCATAGTTATGTCCCACATCTGCCCAACAGCAACTCCTGCCCCATAGATTTGACCCACATCAGCCACACAGCATCTCCCGCCCCATAGATGTGACCCACATCTGCACCACAGCAGCTCCTCCCCATAGATCTAACACCCATCAGCCTCACAGCAGCTCCTGCCCCATAGATATGCCCTACATCTGCCCCACATCAGCTCCTGCAACATAGATCTGACCCACATCTGCAACACAGCAGCTCCTGCTCCATAAATCTGACCAACATCAGGCCCACATTTGTTCCTACCCCATAGATCTGACCCACAGCAGCCCCTGCCTCATAGATCTGACCCACAAGTGCCCCACAGCAGCTCCAGCCCAATAGACCTGACCCACATCTGCCCCAAAGCATCTCCTGCCCCATAGATCTTTCCTACATCAGCCCCACAGCACCTCCGGCCCAATAGATTTGACCCACATGTGCCCCACAGCAGCTCCTGCCCCATAGATCTGACCCACATCAACCATGTTGATAAACATGAAAACATACAACATGGGTTGTATCAACCATGTAATCCATGGTGTCCCTATGTGTCCCAATGTCCCCCTATGAGTCCCAGTGTCTCCCTATGGGTCACTATGTGTCCCTATGTGTCTCAATATCCCCCCTATGGGTAGCTATGTGCCTCTATGGGGTCTCTTATTTGTATCTATGGGCCTAAATGTCCTCCTATGGGTATCTATGGGTTTCAATGTGGTCCCTATGTGCCTCTATGGGGTCTCTTATGGGTCTCAGCAGAGTCTCTATGTGTCTCTACGGGTATCACTGTCCCCCACTGTAATCCATGGTGTCCCTATGTGTCCCAATGTCACCCTATGGGTCCCAGTGTCTCCCTATGGGTCACTATGTGTCCCTATTTGTCCCAATGTCCCCCCTATGGGTGGCTATGTACCTCTATGGGTTCTCTATGGGGCGCTATGGGGTGGCTATGGAGCTCTATGGGGCGTTCTGAGGTTTCTATGGGGTGTCTATGGAACGCTATGGTGTGTCTATTTGGCAAAATGAGTTTCTATGGGTGGCTATGGGAGCTCTATGGGGCACAATGGGTTGCCTACGGGGCTCTATGGGATGTCTGTGGGGCTCTATGGCGCGGCTATATGTCCTTATGTGGTGTCTATGTGGCACTATGTTGTGCTATGGGGTGCTGTGAGGCACTATGGGGTGCTATGGGGCTCTATGGAGCAGTATAGGGTGTCTATGGGTCTTTATGGGGTGCAATGGGGCGCTGTGGGGCACAAGAGAGTGTCTATGAGGCTCCATGGGCTGCTATGGTGCACTGTGGAGTAGCTATGGGATGATTTGGGGTCTCTTTGTACCCCTATGGGTCACTATGGGTCACTATGTGGTGTCTATGGGGCTCTATGGGGTGGCTATGCGGTGCTGTAGGGTGGCTATGGGGTGCTTTGGGGTATCCTTGGGTTCCTATGGGGCGCTATGGGTGACTATGGGGTGCTATGGTTTGCTATGGGGCTCTATGCGGAAGAATGGGGTCTCTATGGGGCGCTATGAGGTCCCTATGGGGCTCTATGGGGAGTCTATGGGGATCTATGGGTTGTCTGTGGGGCTCTATGGGGTCTGCATGGGGTCTGTATGGGGTTCAGTGGGTCTCTATTGGGCTCTATGGGGTGTCTACAGGCACTATGGGGCGATATGGGGTGTCTATGTGGTTCAATTGGGCTCTATGGTGTGGCTGTAGGGCCTTATGTGGTGTCTATGGGGCACTGTGGGCTGCTATGGGGTGCTGCGGGGAACTATGGGGTGTCTATGGGGCTCTATGGAGCAGTATGTTGTGTCTATGGGTCCCTATGGGGTGCAATGGGGTGCTGTGGGGCACAATGGAGTGTCTATGAGGCTCCATGGGATGCTATGGGGCACTATGGAGTAGCTATGGGGTGCTATGGGGTCTCTTTGGGCCCCTATGGGTCACTATGGCTCTATGGGGTATCTTTGTGTTCCTATGGGGCGTTATGGGTGACTATGGGGTCGCTATGGGTTTCTTTGAGGCACTATGGGTCTCAATGGGGTCTCTATGGGTCTCAATTTATCCTTATGGCTCCCAATGACTGTCTATGGGTCTCTATGTGTCCCTATGGGTCCCAGTGTCTCTCTATGGGTCCCAATGTCTTCCTCTGGATCTCTATGGGTCCCTAGGGGTCCCAGTGTCTCTCTATGTCCCCCTGTCTAGGTGGTAACTATACAGATGGTAACAAAGATGGTAACAAATGTACAGAGGTTCTAAGCGAGAGAGAAACTCACCAGTGGTGATGCCTTCGCTGAGGAAGCTGGGGCGGTCTTCACTGCAGAGCGATGTCCAAGAGATGCTGCCTCACAGAATCACAGAATTCTCAAGGTTGGAAAAGGGCTGCCAGCTTTTGTAGGAGAATAGCATGGGAGACAGTTGTGAAGGCTTTGCTGAAGTCCAAGTAGAGCACATCAACAGCCTTTCTTTCTTTCCTTCATCCATCAGATGGGTCACAGGATCGTAGAAGGAGATCAGATTGGTCAAGCAGGAGCTGCCCTTCAC
This sequence comes from Coturnix japonica, assembly GCF_054131305.1. Classification (NCBI taxonomy): domain Eukaryota; kingdom Metazoa; phylum Chordata; class Aves; order Galliformes; family Phasianidae; genus Coturnix; species Coturnix japonica. The sequence goes on along the minus strand of NC_140680.1, from coordinate 433,526 downwards.
GAACCCATGCTGGCTAGGTCTGATCTCCTGCTCATCCCACACCTGCCGCATCTGTCATCTCCCTCAAGACAATTCGTTCCATTCCCTTCCCTGGCACCGAGGTCAGGCTAACAGGCCTGGAGTTGCCCGGATCCTCCTGACAACCTTGCTTGGAAATGGGAGTCACGTTGGCAAGCCTCCAGTCTTCTGGGACCTCACCCGGTAACAGGGAGCTCGGAAAGATAATGGAAAGCGGCTCGAGTGAGGGTCAGCCCTTAAATGAGGTCTCAGAGGAGGTGGAGTCGAGCTCCAGCCCTCCCGGGAGCACAGCTCCATTACTCTCACCTGTGCTCCCGCAGCTGACCCCACACTTGCCTCAGCTGATTAATCAGAGGTTCAGGCTGTGATTACCAATCTCCCACACAGCCCCTGTGGGTCCCAATGTTTCCCTATGGATCTCTGGGTGTCCCTATAGGAATTTATGGGGTTATTATGCCTCTAAATGGGTCCCTATATGTCTCTATGTCTCTCTATGGGGTCCCTATGTGTCCCAATGTCCCCACTATGGTTTGCTATGTGCCTCTATGGGGTCTCTATGGGGTCTTTTATGGGTAACTATCGTCCCAAATGTATTCCTAAGGGTATCTATGGGTTTCAATGTGGTCCCTATGTGCCTCTATGGGGTCTCTTATGGGTCTCAACGAAGTCCCTATGTGTCTCTATGGGTCTCACTGTCCACCACTGTAATCCATGTGGTCCCTATGTGTCCCAATATCCCCATATGGGTCCCAGTGTCTCCCTATGGGTCACTATGTGTCCCTATGTGTCCCAATGTCCCCCCTATGGGTTGCTATGTGCCTCAATGGGCTCTCTTATGGATAGCTCTGGGCCCAAATGTCTCCCTGTGGGTATCTATGGGTTACATTAGGTCCCTATGTGCCTCTATGGGGTCTCTTATGGGTCTCAGCGGGTTCCCTATGTGTCTCTATGGGTCTCACTGTCCCCCACTGTAATCCATGGGGTCCTTATGTGTCCCATTGTCCCCCTATGGGATCCAGTGTCTCCTCATGGGTCACGGTGTGTCTCTATGTGTCCCTATGTCCCCCCTATGGGTTGCTATGTTCCTCTATGGGGTCTCTTATGGGTCTCAGCAGGGTCCCTATGTGTCTCGATGGATCTGACTGTCCCCCACTTTAATCCATGGGGTCACTATGTGTCCCAATGTCCCCCTATGTGTCCCAATGTCCCCCTATGGGTCACTATGTGTCCCAATGTCCCCCCTATGGGTTGCTATGTGCTTGTATGTGGTTTCTTATGGGTATCTCTGGGCCCAAATATCTTACTATAGCTATCTATGGGTTTCAATGTGGTCCCTATGTGCCTCTATGGGGTCTCTTATGGGTCTCAGCGGGGTTTCTATGTGTCTCTATGGGTCTGGCTGTCCCCCACTGTAGTCCAAGGGGTCCCTATGTGTCCCAATGTCCCCATATGGGTCCCAGTGTCTCCCTATGGGTCAGAATGTTTCCCTACGTGTCCCAATGTCCCCCCTATGGGTTGCTATGTGCCTCTATGGGGTCTCTGTGGGGTCTCTTATGGATATCTCTGGGCCCAAATGTCTTCCTACAAGTATCTATGAGTTTCAATGTGGTCCCTAGTTGCCTCTATGGGGTCTCTTATGGGTCTCAGCGGGGTCCTTATGTATCTCTATGGGTCTCACTGTCCCCCACTGTAATTCATTGGGTTTCTATGTGTCCCGATGTCCCCCTATGGGTCCCAGTGTCTTCCTACGGGTCACAATGTGTACCTATGTGTCCCAATGTCCCCCCTATGGGTTGCTATGTGCCCCTATGGGGTCTCTATGGGGTCTCTTATGGTTATCTCTGGGCCCAAATGTCTTCCTTTGGGTATCTATAAGTTTCAAAGTCGTCCTATGTGTCCCTATGGGTCTTAATGGCTCCTAATGTGTCCCTATGAGTCTATATGTGGTCTCACTGTCCCAGTGGGTCTCTATGTGTTCCTATGTGTCTATATGGAGTCTCTATCTGGTTTCTATGGGTCTTGGTGTCCCTCTATGTGTCACTTTGTGCCTCTATGGGGTCTCCATGGGTTTCTATGGGGTCTCTATGTCTCTCTTTGGGTCCCTATTGGTCCCAATAGGTCCCTATGAGTCTCTATGATGTCTCCCTTTGTCCCCATATGGGTCCCAGTGTGACCCACATGTGCCCACAGCAGCTCCTGGCCCATAGACCTGACCCACATGTTCCCCACAGCAGCTCCTGCCCCATAGATCTGACCCACAGCATCTCCTGCCACATAGATCTGACCCAAATCAGCCCCACAGCATCTCCTGCCCCATAGATCTGACCCACATGTGCCCCACAGCAGCTCCAAACTCATAGATCTGACTCACATCAGTCCAACAGCAGAATTTGCACCATAGATATGTCCCTCATATTCCCCACAGCAACTCCTGCCCCATAGATCTGACCTACATCATCTTCTCTGCAGCTCCTGCCCCATAGGTCTGACCCACATGTGCCCCACAGCAGCACCTGCCATATAGATCTAACCACCATCAGCCCCAAAGCAGCTCCTTCCCCATAGATCTGACCCTCATCAGCCACACAGCAGCTCCTGACTCATAAATCTGACCCACATCAGCCCCACAGCAGCTCCTGCCTTATAGATCTGACCCAAGTCAGCCCCACAGCAGCTTCTACCCCATAGAACTGACCCACATGTGCTCCACTGCAGCTCCAGTCCCGTAGATCTGACCCACAGCAGCCCATGCCCCATAGATCTGACCAACATCAGCCACACAGCAGCTCCTGACCCATACATCTGACCCAAATCTGCCAAACACCATCTCCTGCCCCATAGATCTAACTCACATGTGCCCCACAGCAGCTCCTGCCCATAGATCTGACCCACAGCAGCTCCTGCCCTATAGATCTGATTCAAATCTGCCCCACAGGAGCTCCTGCTCCATAGATCTGACCCACATGTACCCCAGAGCAGCTCTGCCCCATTGATTTGACCCACATCAGCCCCACAGGAGATTCTGCCCCATAGATCTGACCCACATCAGCCCCACTGCAGCTCCTGCCCCATAGATCTGACCAACATCAGCCCCACATCAGCTCCTGCCCCATACATCTGACCCAAATCTGCCCCACACCATCTCCTGCCCCATAGATCTAACTCACATGTGCCCCACAGCAGCTCCTGCCCTACATCTGCCCCACATCAGCTCCTGACTCATAAATCTGACGCACATCAGCCCCACAGCAGCTCCTGCTCCATAGATCTGACCCACATGTGCCCCAGAGCAGCTCTGCCCCATTGATTTGACCCACATCAGCCCCACTGCAGCTCCTGCCCTATAGATCTGACCAACATCAGCCCCACATCAGCTCCTGCCCCATAGATCTGACCCTCATCAGCCCCATAGCATCTCCCACTCCATAGATCTGACCCACATCAACCCCACAGCAGCTCCTGCCCCATAGATCTGACCCAAATCTGCCCCACAGCAGCTCCTGCCTCATAAATCTGACCCAAGTCAGCCCCACAGCAGCTCCTGCCTTATAGATCTGACCCCCATCAGCCCCACTGCAGCTCCTGCCCCATAGATCTAACCCACATCAGCCCCACAGCAGCTCCTGCCCCATAGATCTGACACACATCATATGTAAAGCAGCTGCTGCCCAATAGATATGACCCACAGCAGCTTCAGCCCCATTGATCTGACACACATCAGCCCCACAGCAGCTCCTGCCCCATAGATCTGACCCACATCAGACCCACAGCAGCTGCTGACCCATAGATCTGACCCAAATCAGCCCCGCAGCAGCTCCTGCCCCATAGATCTGACCCACATGTGCCCCACAGCAGCTCCAAACTCATAGATCTGACCCACATCAGTCCAACAGCAGATTTTGCACCATAGATATGTCCCTCATATTCCCCACAGCAACTCCTGCCCCATAGATCTGACCTACATCATCTTCTCTGCAGCTCCTGCCCCATAGGTCTGACCCACATGTGCCACACAGCAGCTCCTGCCCCATAGATCTGACCCACATCTGCCCCACAGCAGCTCCTGCCCCATAGATCTGACCCCCATCAGCCCCACAGCCGCTCCTGCCTTATAGATCTTACCCAAATCTGCCCCACTGCTGCTCCTGCCCCATTGATCAGACCAACAGCAGCTCTTCCCCATAGATCTGACCAACATGTTCCCCACAGCAGCTCCTGCCCCATAGATCTGACCCACAGCATCTCCTGCCCCAGAGATCTGACCAAAGTCAGCCCCACAGCAGCTCCTGCCTTATAGATCTAAACACCATCAGCCCCACAACAGCTTCTACCCCATAGATCTGACCCACATGTGCTCCACTGCAGCTCCAGTCCCGTAGATCTGACCCACTGCAGCCCATGCCCCATAGATCTGACCAACATCAGCCACACAGCAGCTCCTGACCCATACATCTGACCCAAATCTGCCCCAAACCATCTCCTGCCCCATAGATCTAACTCACATGTGCCCCACAGCAGCTCCTGCCCATAGATCTGACCCACAGCAGCTCCTGCCCTATAGATCTGATTCAAATCTGCCCCACAGCAGCTTCTGCTCCATAGATCTGACCCACATGTGCCCCAGAGCAGCTCTGCCCCATTGATTTGACCCACATCAGCCCCACAGGAGATCCTGCCCCATAGATCTGACCCACATCAGCCCCACTGCAGCTCCTGCCCTATAGATCTGACCAACATCAGCCCCACATCAGCTCCTGCCCCATAGATCTGACCCTCATCAGCCCCATAGCATCTCCCGCTCCATAGATCTTAACCGTATCAGCCCCACAGCAGCTCCTGCCCCATAGATCTGACCCACATCTGCACCACAGCAGCTCTTGCCCCATAGATCTGACCCACATCTGCCCCACAGCAGCTCCTGACCCATAGATCTGACCCACATCAACCCCGCAGAAGCTCCTGCCCCATAGATCTGAACCACATCTGCCCCACAGCAGATTTTACCCCACAGATCTGACCCACATCAGCCCCCAGGAGATCCTGCCCCATAGACCTGACCCACATCAGCCCCACAGCAGATCCTCCCCGAAGATCTGTCACACATCTGCCTCACTGCTGCTCCTACACCACAGATCTGACCTACATCATCTTCACTGCAGCTCCTGCCCCATAGATCTGACTCATAGCAGCTCATGCCCCACAGATCTGACCCGCATCAGCCACACAGCAGGTCCTGCCCCATAGACCTGACACACATCATCCCCTCTGCAGCTCCTGCCCCATAGACCTGACCCACATGTTCCCTACACCAGCTCCTGCCCCATAGATGTGACCCACAGCATCTCCTGCCCCATAGATCTGACCCACATCAGCCCCACAGCAGCTCCTGCCCCATAGATCTGACCTACATCAGACCCACAGCAGCTGCGGACCCATAGATCTGACCCACATCAGCCACACAGCAGCTCCTGACTCATAAATCTGACCCACATCAGCCCCACAGCAGCTCCTGCCCCATAGATCTGACCCAAATCTGCCCCACAGCAGCTCCTGCCTCATAGATCTGACCCAAGTCAGCCCCACAGCAGCTCCTGCCTTATAGATATGACCCCCATCAACCCCACAGCAGCTCCTGCCCCATAGATCTGACCCACATCAGCCACACAGCAGCTCCTGACTCATAAATCTGACCCACATCAGCCCCACAGCAGCTCCTGCCCCATAGATCTAACTCACATGTGCCCGACAGCAGCTCCTGCCCATAGATCTGACCCACAGCAGCTCCTGCCCTATAGATCTGACCAACATCAGCCCCACCATCAGCTCCTGCCGCATACATATGACCCAAATCTGCCCCACACCATCTCCTGCCCCATAGATCTAACTCACATGTGCCCCACAGCAGCTCCTGCTCCATAGATCTGACCCACAGCAGCTCCTGCCCTATAGATCTGATTCAAATCTGCCCCACAGCAGCTCCTGCTCCATAGATCTGACTCACATGTGCCCCAAAGCAGCTCTGCCCCATTGATTTGACCCACATCAGCCCCACTGCAGCTCCTGCCCTATAGATCTGACCAACATCAGCCCCACAGCAGCTCCTGCCCCATAGATCTGACCCACAGCATCTCCTGCCCCATAGATCTGACCCAAATCAGCCCCACAGCATCTCCTGCACCATAGATCTGACCCACATGTGCCCCACAGCAGCTCCAAACTCATAGATCTGACCCACATCAGTCCAACAGCAGATTTTGCACCATAGATATGTCCCTCATCTGCCCCACAGCAACTCCTGCCCCATAGATCTGACCTACATCATCCCCTCTGCAGCTCCTGCCCCATAGGTCTGACCCACATGTGCCCCACAGCAGCTCCTGCCATATAGATCTAACCACCATCAGCCCCAAAGCAGCTTTTGCCCCATAGATCTGACCCACATCAGCCACACAGCAGCTCCTGACTCATAAATCTGACCCACATCAGCCCCACAGCAGCTCCTGCCTTATAGATCTGACCCAAGTCAGCCCCACAGCAGCTTCTACCCCATAGAACTGACCCACATGTGCTCCACTGCAGCTCCAGTCCCGTAGATCTGACCCACAGCAGCCCATGCCCCATAGATCTGACCAACATCAGCCACACAGCAGCTCCTGACCCATACATCTGACCCAAATCTGCCAAACACCATCTCCTGCCCCATAGATCTAACCCACATGTGCCCCAAAGCAGCTCCTGCCCATAGATCTGACCCACAGCAGCTCCTGCCCTATAGATCTGATTCAAATCTGCCCCACAGGAGCTCCTGCTCCATAGATCTGACCCACATGTACCCCAGAGCAGCTCTGCCCCATTGATTTGACCCACATCAGCCCCACTGCAGCTCCTGCCCTATAGATCTGACCAACATCAGCCCCACTGCAGCTCCTGCCCCATAGATCTGACCCTCATCAGCCCCATAGCATCTCCCACTCCATAGATCTTAACCGTATCAGCCCCACAGCAGCTCCTGCCCCATAGATCTGACCCACATCTGCACTACAGCAGCTCTTGCCCCATAGATCTGACCCACATCTGCCCCACAGCAGCTCCTGACCCATAGATCTGACCAACATCAACCCCACAGAAGCTCCTGCCCCATAGATCTGAACAACATCTGCCCCACAGCAGATTTTACCCCACAGATCTGACCCACATTTTCCCCAAAGCAGCACCTAACCCATAGATCTGCCCTACATCATCCCCTCTGCAGCTCCTGCCCATAGATCTGAACCACAGCAGTTCCTAACCCATAGATCAGACCCAAATCTTCCCTACATCAGCTCCTGCCCATAGATCTGACCCACATCAGCCCCACAGCAGCTCCTACCCCATAGATCTGACCCACATCAGCCCCACAGCAGATTTTGCCCCATAGATATGTGCCACGTCTGCCCCACAGCAGCTCCTGCGACATAGATCTTACCCAGATCTGCTCCACAGCAGCTGCTGCCCCAAAGATCTGACCAACATCAGCCCCACAGCACCTCCTGCCCCAATGATCTGACCCACATGTGCAACACAGCAGCTCCTGCCCCATAGACCCTACTAAGATGTGCAGCACATCAGCTCCTGCCCATAGATCTGACCCACATCTGCCCCACAGCAGCTCCTGCCCCATAGATCTGACCCACATCAGCCCCACAGCAGCTCCTAACTTATAGATCTTACCCAAATCTGCCCCACTACTGCTCCTGCCCCATTGATCAGACCAACAGCAGCTCTTCCCCATCGATCTGACCAACATGTTCCCCACAGCAGCTCCTGCCCCATAGATCTGACCCACAGCATCTCCTGCCCCATAGATCTGACCCACATCAGACCCACAGCAGCTCCTGCCCCATAGATCTGACCCAAATGAGCCCCACAGCATCTCCTGCCCCATAGATCTGACCCACATGTGCCCCACAGCAGCTCCAAACTCATAGATCTGACCCACATCAGTCCAACAGCAGATTTTGCACCATAGATATGTCCCTCATCTGCCCCACAGCAACTCCTGCCTCATAGATCTGACCTACATCATCCCCTCTGCAGCTCCTGCCCCAGAGGTCTGACCCACATGTGCCCCAGAGCAGCTCTGCCCCAGAGATCTGACCCACATCAGCCCCACAGCAGCTCCTGCCCCATAGATCTGACCCACATCAGCCCCACAGCAGCTCCTGCCCCATAGATCTGACCCACATCAGCCCCACAGCAGGTCCTGCCTTACAGATCTTACCCAAATCTGCCCCACTGCTGCTCCTGCCCCACTGATCAGACCAACAGCAGCTCTTCCCTATAGATCTGACCAACATGTTCCCCACAGCAGCTCGTGCCCCATAGATCTGACCCACATCTGCCCCACAGCAGCTCCTGCCCCAGAGACCTGACCCACATGTTCCCCACAGCAGCTCCTGCCCCATAGATCTGACCCACAGCATCTCCTGCACCATAGATCTGACCCACATGTGCCCCACAGCAGCTCCACACTCATAGATCCGACCCACATCAGTGCAACAGCAGATGTTGCACCATAGATATGTCCCTCTTCTGCCCCACAGCAACTCCTGCCCCATAGATCTGACCTACATCATCCCCTCTGCAGCTCCTGCCCCAGAGGTCTGACCCACATGTGCCCCACAGCAGCTCCTGCCATATAGATCTAACCACCATCAGCCCCAAAACTGATCCTGCCCCATAGATCTGACCCACATCAACCCCACAGCAGCTCCTGCCCCATAGATCTGACCCAAATCTGCCCCACAGCAGCTCCTACCTCATAAATCTGACCCAAGTCAGCCCCACAGCAGCTCCTGCCTTATAGATCTGACCCCCATCAGCCCCACTGCAGCTCCCGCCCTATAGATCTAACCCTCATCAGCCCCACAGCAGCTCCTGCCCCATAGATCTGACTCACATCATATGTAAAGCAGCTGCTGCCCAATAGATATGACCCACAGCAGCTTCAGCCCCATTGATCTGACCCACATCAGCCCCACAGCAGCTCCTGCCCCATAGATCTGACCCACATCAGACCCACAGCAGCTCCTGCCCCATAGATCTGACCCAAATCAGCCCCACAGCAGCTCCTGCACCATAGATCTGACCCACATGTGCCCCACAGCAGCTCCAAACTCATAGATCTGACCCACATCAGTCCAACAGCAGATTTTGCACCATAGATATGTCCCTCATCTGCCCCACAGCAACTCCTGCCCCATAGATCTGACCTACATCATCCCCTCTGCAGCTCCTGCCCCATAGGTCTGACCCACATGTGCCCCACAGCAGCTCCTGCCCCATAGATCTGACCCACATCTTCCCCACAGCAGCTCCTGCCCCATAGATCTGACCCCCATCAGCCCCACAGCCGCTCCTGCCTTATAGATCTTACCCAAATCTGCCCCACTGCTGCTCCTGCCCCATTGATCAGACCAACAGCAGCTCTTCCCCATAGATCTGACCATCATGTTCCCCACAGCAGCTCCTGCCCCATAGATCTGACCCACAGCATCTCCTGCCCCAGAGATCTGACCCAAGTCAGCCCCACAGCAGCTCCTGCCTTATAGATCTAAACACCATCAGCCCCACAACAGCTTCTACCCCATAGATCTGACCGACATGTGCTCCACTGCAGCTCCAGTCCCGTAGATCTGACCCACGGCAGCCCATGCCCCATAGATCTGACCCTCATCAGCCACACAGCAGCTCCTGACCCATACATCTGACCCAAATCTGCCCCAAACCATCTCCTGCCCCATAGATCTAACTCACATGTGCCCCACAGCAGCTCCTGCCCATAGATCTGACCCACAGCAGCTCCTGCCCTATAGATCTGATTCAAATCTGCCCCACAGCAGCTCCTGCTCCATAGATCTGACCCACATGTGCCCCAGAGCAGCTCTGCCCAATGGATTTGACCCACATCAGCCCCACAGGAGATCCTGCCCCATAGATCTGACCCACATCAGCCCCACTGCAGCTCCTGCCCTATAGATCTGACCAACATCAGCCCCACATCAGCTCCTGCCCCATAGATCTGACCCTCATCAGCCCCATAGCATCTCCCGCTCCATAGATCTAAACCGTATCAGCCCCACAGCAGCTCCTGCCCCATAGATCAGACCCACATCTGCCCCACAGCAGATTTTGCCCCATAGATATGTGCCACGTCTGCCCCACAGCAGCTCCTGCCCCATAGATCTAACTCACATGGGCTCCACAGCAGCTGCTGCCCCAAAGATCTGACCAACATCAGCCCCACAACACCTCCTGCCCCAATGATCTGACCCACATGTGCAACACAGCAGCTCCTGCCCCATAGACCCTACCAAGATGTGCAGCACAGCAGCTCCTGCCCATAGATCTGACCCACATCTGCCCCACAGCAGCTCCTGCCCCATAGATCTGATTCACATCAGCCCCACAGCATCTCCTGCCCCATAGATCTGGCCCAAATCAGCCCCACAGCATCTCCTGCCCCATAGATCTGACCCACATGTGACCCACAGCAGCTCCAAACTCATAGATCTGACCCACATCAGTCCAACAGCAGATTTTGCACCATAGATATGTCCCTCATCTGCCCCACAGCAACTTCTGCCCCATAGATCTGACCTACATCATCCCCTCTGCAGCTCCTGCCCCATAGGTCTGACCCACATGTGCCCCAGAGCTGCTCTGCCCCAGTGATTTGACCCACATCAGCCCCACAGGAGATCCTGCCCCATAGATCTGACCCACATCAGCCCCACTGCAGCTCCTGCCCTATAGATCTGACCCACATCAGCCCCACATCAGCTCCTGCCCCATACATCTGACCCAAATCTGCCCCACACCATCTCCTGCCCCATAGATCTAACCCACATGTGCCCCACAGCAGCTCCTGCGCCATAGATCTGACCCACAGCAGCTCCTGCCCTATAGATCTGATTCAAATCTGCCCCACAGCATCTCCTGCTCCATAGATCTGACCCACATGTGCCCCAGAGCAGCTCTGCCCCATTGATTTTACCCACATCCGCCCCACAGGAGATCTTGCCCCATAGATCTGACCCACATCAGCCCCACTGCAGCTCCTGCCCTATAGATCTGACCACATCTAACCCACAGCAGCTCCTGCCCCATAGAGCTGACCCACATCTGCTCCACAGCAGCTCCTGCCCCATAGATCTGACCCACATCAGCCCCACAGCCGCTCCTGCCTTATAGATCTTACCCAAATCTGCCCCACTGCAGCTCCTGCCCCATAGATCTAACCCACATCAGCCCCACAGCAGCTCCTACCCCATAGATCTGACACACATCATATGTAAAGCAGCTGCTGCCCAATAGATATGACCCACTGCAGCTTCAGCCCCATTGATCTGACCCACATCAGCCCCACAGCAGCTCCTGCCCCATAGATCTGACCCACATCTGCCCCACAGCAGCTGCTGACCCATAGATCTGACCCAAATCAGCCCCGCAGCAGCTCCTGCTCCATAGATCTGACCCACATGTGCCCCACAGCAGCTCCAAACTCATAGATCTGACCCATATCAGTCCAACAGCAGATTTTGCACCATAGATGTGTCCCTCATCTGCCCCACAGGAACTCCTGCCCCATAGATCTGACCTACATCATCCCCTCTGCAGGTCCTGCCCCATAGGTCTAACCCACATGTGCCCCACAGCAGCTCCTGCCCCATAGATCTGACCCACATCTGCCCCACAGCAGCTCCTGCCCCATAGATCTGACCCCCATCAGCCCCACAGCCGCTCCTGCCTTATAGATCTTACCCAAATCTGCCCCACTGCTTGTCCTGCCCCATTGATCAGACCAACAGCAGCTCTTCCCCATAGATCTGACCAACATGTTCCCCACAGCAGCTCCTGCCCCATAGATCTGACCCACAGCATCTTCTGCCCCAGAGATCTGACCCACATCAGTCCCACAGCAGCTCCTGCCCCATAGATCTGACCCACATCAGACCCACAGCAGCTGCTGACCCATAGATCTGACCCAAATCATCCCCACAGCATCTCCTGCACCATAGATCTGACCCACATGTGCCCCACAGCAGCTCCAAACTCATAGATCTGACCCACATCAGTCCAACAGCAGATTTTGCACCATAGATATGTCCGTCATCTGCCCCACAGCAACTCCTGCCCCATAGATCTGACCTACATCATCCCCTCTGCAGCTCCTGCCCCATAGACCTGACCCACATGTTCCCGACACCAGCTCCTGCCCCATAGATCTGACCCACAGCATCTCCTGCCCCATAGATCTGACCCACATCAGCCCCACAGCAGCTCCTGCCCCATAGATCTGACCTACATCAGACCCACAGCAGCTGCGGACCCATAGATCTGACCCACATCAGCCACACAGCAGCTCCTGCCCTATAGATCTGACCCACATCAGCCCCACATCAGCTCCTGACCCATACATCTGACCCAAATCTGCCCCACACCATCTCCTGCCCCATAGATCTAACCCACATGTGCCCCACAGCAGCTCCTGCGCCATAGATCTGACCCACAGCAGCTCCTGCCCTATAGATGTGATTCAAATCTGCCCCACAGCATCTCCTGCTCCATAGATCTGACCCACATGTGCCCCAGAGCAGCTCTGCCCCATTGATTGTTCCCACATCAGCCCCACAGGAGATCCTGCCCCATAGATCTGACCCACATCAGCCCCACTGCAGCTCCTGCCCTATAGATCTGACCCACATCTGACCCACAGCAGCTCCTGCCCCATAGAGCTGACCCACATCTGCTCCACAGCAGCTCCTGCCCCATAGATCTGACCCACATTAGCCCCACAGCCGCTCCTGCCTTATAGATCTTACCCAAATCTGCCCCACTGCTGCTCCTGCCTCATTGATCAGACCAACAGCAGCTCTTCCCCATAGATCTGACCAACATGTTTTCCACAGCAGCTCCTGCCCCATAGATCTGACCCACATCTGCCCCACAGCAGCTCCTGCCCCATAGATCTGACCCAAATCTGCCCCACAGCAGCTCCTGCCTCATAAATCTGACACAAGTCAGCCCCACAGCAGCTCCTGCCTTATAGATCTGACCCCCATCAGCCCCACTGCAGCTCCTGCCCCATAGATCTAACCCACATCAGCCCCACAGCAGCTCCTGCCCCATAGATCTGACACACATCATATGTAAAGCAGCTGCTGCCCAATAGATATGACCCACTGCAGCTTCAGCCCCATTGATCTGACCCACATCAGCCCCACAGCAGCTCCTGCCCCATAGATCTGACCCACATCTGCCCCACAGCAGCTGCTGACCCATTGATCTGACCCAAATCAGCCCCGCAGCAGCTCCTGCTCCATAGATCTGACCCACATGTGCCCCACAGCAGCTCCAAACTCATAGATCTGACCCACATTAGTCCAACAGCAGATTTTGCACCATAGATGTGTCCCTCATCTGCCCCACAGGAACTCCTGCCCCATAGATCTGACCTACATCATCCCCTCTGCAGGTCCTGCCCCATAGGTCTGACCCACATGTGCCCCACAGCAGCTCCTGCCCCATAGATCTGACCCCCATCAGCCCCACAGCCGCTCCTGCCTTATAGATCTTACCCAAATCTGCCCCACTGCTTCTCCTGCCCCATAGATCTGACCCACAGCATCTTCTGCCCCAGAGATCTGACCCACATCAGCCCCACAGCAGCTCCTGCCCCATAGATCTGACCCACATCAGACCCACAGCAGCTGCTGACCCATAGATCTGACCCAAATCATCCCCACAGCATCTCCTGCACCATAGATCTGACCCACATGTGCCCCACAGCAGCTCCAAACTCATAGATCTGACCCACATCAGTCCAACAGCAGATTTTGCACCATAGATATGTCCGTCATCTGCCCCACAGCAACTCCTGCCCCATAGATCTGACCTACATCATCCCCTCTGCAGCTCCTGCCCCATAGACCTGACCCACATGTTCCCTACACCAGCTCCTGCCCCATAGATCTGACCCACAGCATCTCCTGCCCCATAGATCTGACCCACATCAGCCCCACAGCAGCTCCTGCCCCATAGATCTGACCTACATCAGACCCACAGCAGCTGCGGACCCATAGATCTGACCCACATCAGCCACACAGCAGCTCCTGACTCATAAATCTGACCCACATCTGCCCCACAGCAGCTCCTGCCCCATAGATCTGACCCAAATCTGCCCCACAGCAGCTCCTGCCTCATAGATCTGACCCAAGTCAGCCCCACAGCAGCTCCTGCCTTATAGATATGACCCCCATCAGTTCCACAGCAGCTTCTACCCCATAGATCTGACCCACATGTGCTCCACTGCAGCTCCAGTCCCGTAGATCTGACCCACAGCAGCCCATGCCCCATAGATCTGACCCTCATCAGCCACACAGCAGCTCCTGACCCAAACATCTGACCCAAATCTGCCCCACACCATCTCCTGCCCCATAGATCTAACTCACATGTGCCCGACAGCAGCTCCTGCCCATAGATCTGACCCACAGCAGCTCCTGCCCTATAGATCTGACCAACATCAGCCCCACCATCAGCTCCTGCCGCATACATATGACCCAAATCTGCCCCACACCATCTCCTGCCTTATAGATCTAACTCACATGTGCCCCACAGCAGCTCCTGCTCCATAGATCTGACCCACAGCAGCTCCTGCCCTATAGATCTGATTCAAATCTGCCCCACAGCAGCTCCTGCTCCATAGATCTGACCCACATGTGCCCCAAAGCAGCTCTGCCCCATTGATTTGACCCACATCAGCCCCACTGCAGCTCCTGCCCTATAGATCTGACCAACATCAGCCCCACAGCAGCTCCTGCCCCATAGATCTGACCCACAGCATCTCCTGCCCCATAGATCTGACCCAAATCAGCCCCACAGCATCTCCTGCACCATAGATCTGACCCACATGTGCCCCACAGCATCTCCAAACTCATAGATCTGAACCACATCAGTCCAACAGCAGATTTTGCACCATAGATATGTCCCTCATCTGCCCCACAGCAACTCCTGCCCCATAGATCTGACCTACATCATCCCCTCTGCAGCTCCTGCCCCATAGGTCTGACCCACATGTGCCCCACAGCAGCTCCTGCCCCATAGATCTGACCCACATCTGCCCCACAGCAGCTCCTGCCCCATAGATCTGACCCCCATCAGCCCCACAGCCGCTCCTGCCTTATAGATCTTACCCAAATCTGCCCCACTGCTTCTCCTGCCCCATTGATCAGACCAACAGCAGCTCTTCCCCATAGATCTGACCAACATGTTCCCCACAGCAGCTCCTGCCCCATAGATCTGACCCAAAGCATCTCCTGCCCCAGAGATCTGACCCAAGTCAGCCCCACAGCAGCTCCTGCCTTATAGATCTAAACACCATCAGCCCCACAACAGCTTCTACCCCATAGATCTGACCCACATGTGCTCCACTGCAGCTCCAGTCCCGTAGATCTTACCCACTGCAGCCCATGCCCCATAGATCTGACCAACATCAGCCACAAAGCAGCTCCTGACCCATACATCTGACCCAAATCTGCCCCAAACCATCTCCTGCTCCATAGATCTAACTCACATGTGCCCCACAGCAGCTCCTGCCCATAGATCTGACCCACAGCAGCTCCTGCCCTATAGATCTGATTCAAATCTGCCCCAAAGCAGCTCCTGCTCCATAGATCTGACCCACATGTGCCCCAGAGCAGCTCTGCCCCATTGATTTGACCCACATCAGCCCCACAGGAGATCCTGCCCCATAGATCTGACCCACATCAGCCCCACTGCAGCTCCTGCCCTATAGATCTGACCAACATCAGCCCCACATCAGCTCCTGCCCCATAGATCTGACCCACATCTGCCCCACAGCAGCTCCTGCCCCATAGATCTGACCCCCATCAGCCCCACAGCCGCTCCTGCCTTATAGATCTTACCCAAATCTGCCCCACTGCTTCTCCTGCCCCATTGATCAGACCAACAGCAGCTCTTCCCCATAGATCTGACCAACATGTTCCCCACAGCAGCTCCTGCCCCATAGATCTGACCCACAGCATCTCCTGCCCCAGAGATCTGACCCACATCAGCCCCACAGCAGCTCCTGCCCCATAGATCTGACCCACATCAGACCCACAGCAGCTGCTGACCCATAGATCTGACCCAAATCATCCCCACAGCATCTCCTGCACCATACATCTGACCCACAAGTACCCCACAGCAGCTCCAAACTCATAGATCTGACCCACATCAGTCCAACAGCAGATTTTGCACCATAGATATGTCCGTCATCTGCCCCACAGCAACTCCTGCCCCATAGATCTGACCTACATCATCCCCTCTGCAGCTCCTGCCCCATAGACCTGACCCACATGTTCCCTACACCAGCTCCTGCCCCATAGATGTGACCCACAGCATCTCCTGCCCCATAGATCTGACCCACATCAGCCCCACAGCAGCTCCTGCCCCATAGATCTGACCTACATCAGACCCACAGCAGCTGCGGACCCATAGATCTGACCCACATCAGCCACACAGCAGCTCCTGACTCATAAATCTGACCCACATCAGCCCCACAGCAGCTCCTGCCCCATAGATCTGACCCAAATCTGCCCCACAGCAGCTCCTGCCTCATAGATCTGACCAAAGTCAGCCCCACAGCAGCTCCTGCCTTATAGATATGACCCCCATCAGTTCCACAGCAGCTTCTACCCCATAGATCTGACCCACATGTGCTCCACTGCAGCTCCAGTCCCGTAGATCTGACCCACAGCAGCCCATGCCCAATAGATCTGACCCTCATCAGCCACACAGCAGCTCCTGACCCAAACTTCTGACCCAAATCTGCCCCACACCATCTCCTGCCCCATAGATCTAACTCACATGTGCCCCACAGCAGCTCCTGCCCATAGATCTGACCCACAGCAGCTCCTGCCCTATAGATCTGACCAACATCAGCCCCACCATCAGCTCCTGCCGCATACATATGACCCAAATCTGCCCCACACCATCTCCTGCCCCATAGATCTAACTCACATGTGCCCCACAGCAGCTCCTGCTCCATAGATCTGACCCACAGCAGCTCCTGCCCTATAGATCTGATTCAAATCTGCCCCACAGCAGCTCCTGCTCCATAGATCTGACCCACATGTGCCCCAAAGCAGCTCTGCCCCATTGATTTGACCCACATCAGCCCCACTGCAGCTCCTGCCCTATAGATCTGACCAACATCAGCCCCACAGCAGCTCCTGCCCCATAGATCTGACCCACAGAATCTCCTGCCCCATAGATCTGACCCACAGCATCTCCTGCACCATAGATCTGACCCACATGTGCCCCATAGCAGCTCCAAACTCATAGATCTGACCCACATCAGTCCAACAGCAGATTTTGCACCATAGATAGGTCCCTCATCTGCCCCACAGCAACTCCTGCCCCATAGATCTGACCTACATCATCCCCTCTGCAGCTCCTGCCCCATAGGTCTGACCCACATGTGCCCCACAGCAGCTCCTGCCCCGTAGATCTGACCCACATCTGCCCCACAGCAGCTCCTGCCCCATAGATCTGACCCCCATCAGCCCCACAGCCGCTCCTGCCTTATAGATCTTACCCAAATCTGCCCCACTGCTGCTCCTGCCCCATTGATCAGACCAACAGCAGCTCTTCCCCATAGATCTGACCAACATGTTCCCCACAGCAGCTCCTGCCCCATAGATCTGACCCACATCAGCCCCACAGGAGATCCTGCCCCATAGATCTGACCCACATCAGCCCCACTGCAGCTCCTGCCCTATAGATCTGACCAACATCAGCCCCACATCAGCTCCTGCCCCATAGATCTGACCCTCATCAGCCCCATAGCATCTCCCACTCCATAGATCTTAACCGTATCAGCCCCACAGCAGCTCCTGCCCCATAGATCTGACCCACATCTGCACCACAGCAGCTCTTGCCCCATAGATCTGACCCACATCTGCCCCACAGCAGCTCCTGACCCATAGATCTGACCCACATCAACCCCACAGAAGCTCCTGCCCCATAGATCTGAACCACATCTGCCCCACAGCAGATTTTACCCCACAGATCTGACCCACATCAGCCCCCAGGAGATCCTGCCCCATAGATCTGACCCACATCAGCCCCACAGCAGATCCTCCCCAAAGATCTGTCACACATCTGCCTCACTGCTGCTCCTACACCACAGATCTGACCTACATCATCTCCACTGCAGCTCCTGCCCCATAGATCTGACTCATAGCAGCTCATGCCCCATAGATCTGACCCGCATCAGCCACACAGCAGGTCCTGCCCCATAGACCTGACACACATCAGCCCCAAAGCAGCTCCTGCCTCATAGATCTGACACACAGCATCTCCTGCCCCATAGATCTGACCCACATCAGCCCCACAGCAGCTCCTGCCCCATAGATCTGACCCACATCTGCCCCACAGCAGCTCCTGCCCCATAGACCTGACCCACATGTTCCCCACACCAGCTCCTGCCCCATAGATCTGACCCACAGCATCTCCTGCCCCATAGATCTGACCCACATCAGCCCCACAGCAGCTCCTGCCCCATAGATCTGACCCACATCAGACCCACAGCAGCTGCGGACCCATAGATCTGACCCACATCAGCCACACAGCAGCTCCTGACTCATAAATCTGACCCACATCAGCCCCACAGCAGCTCCTGCCCCATAGATCTGACCCAAATCTGCCCCACAGCAGCTCCTGCCTCATAGATCTGACCCAAGTCAGCCCCACAGCAGCTCCTGCCTTATAGATATGACCCCCATCAGCCCCACAGCAGCTTCTACCCCATAGATCTCACCCACATGTGCTCCACTGCAGCTCCAGTCCCGTAGATCTGACCCACAGCAGCCCATGCCCCATAGATCTGACCCTCATCAGCCACACAGCAGCTCCTGACGCAAACATCTGACCCAAATCTGCCCCACACCATCTCCTGCCCCATAGATCTAACTCACATGTGCCCGACAGCAGCTCCTGTCCATAGATCTGACCCACAGCAGCTCCTGCCCTATAGATCTGACCAACATCAGCCCCACCATCAGCTCCTGCCGCATACATATGACCCAAATCTGCCCCACACCATCTCCTGCCCCATAGATCTAACTCACATGTGCCACACAGCAGCTCCTGCTCCATAGATCTGACCCACAGCAGCTCCTGCCCTATAGATCTGATTCAAATCTGCCCCACAGCAGCTCCTGCTCCATAGATCTGACCCACATGTGCCCCAAAGCAGCTCTGCCCCATTGATTTGACCCACATCAGCCCCACTGCAGCTCCTGCCCTATAGATCTGACCAACATCAGCCCCACAGCAGCTCCTGCCCCATAGATCTGACCCACAGCATCTCCTGCCCCATAGATCTGACCCAAATCAGCCCCACAGCATCTCCTGCACCATAGATCTGACCCACATGTGCCCCACAGCATCTCCAAACTCATAGATCTGACCCACATCAGTCCAACAGCAGATTTTGCACCATAGATATGTCCCTCATCTGCCCCACAGCAACTCCTGCCCCATAGATCTGACCTACATCATCCCCTCTGCAGCTCCTGCCCCATAGGTCTGACCCACATGTGCCCCACAGCAGCTCCTGCCATATAGATCTAACCACCATCAGCCCCAAAGCAGCTTTTGCCCAATAGATCTGACCCACATCAGCCACACAGCATCTCCTGACTCATAAATCTGACCCACATCAGCCCCACAGCAGCTCCTGCCTTATAGATCTGACCCAAGTCAGCCCCACAGCAGCTTCTACCCCATAGAACTGACCCACATGTGCTCCACTGCAGCTCCAGTCCCATAGATCTGACCCACAGCAGCCCATGCCCCATAGATCTGACCAACATCAGCCACACAGCAGCTCCTGACCCATACATCTGACCCAAATCTGCCAAACACCATCTCCTGCCCCATAGATCTAACTCACATGTGCCCCACAGCAGCTCCTGCCCATAGATCTGACCCACAGCAGCTCCTGCCCTATAGATCTGATTCAAATCTGCCCCACAGGAGCTCCTGCTCCATAGATCTGACCCACATGTACCCCAGAGCAGCTCTGCCCCATTGATTTGACCCACATCAGCCCCACAGGAGATCCTGCCCCATAGATCTGACCCACATCAGCCCCACTGCAGCTCCTGCCCCATAGATCTGACCAACATCAGCCCCACATCAGCTCCTGCCCCATACATCTGACCCAAATCTGCCCCACACCATCTCCTGCCCCATAGATCTAACTCACATGTGCCCCACAGCAGCTCCTGCCCTACATCTGCCCCACATCAGCTCCTGACTCATAAATCTGACCCACATCAGCCCCACAGCAGCTCCTGCTCCATAGATCTGACCCACATGTGCCCCAGAGCAGCTCTGCCCCATTGATTTGACCCACATCAGCCCCACTGCAGCTCCTGCCCTATAGATCTGACCAACATCAGCCCCACATCAGCTCCTGCCCCATAGATCTGACCCTCATCAGCCCCATAGCATCTCCCACTCCATAGATCTTAACCGTATCAGCCCCACAGCAGCTCCTGCCCCATAGATCTGACCCACATCTGCCCCACAGCAGCTCCTGCCCCATAGACCTGACCCACATGTTCCCCACACCAGCTCCTGCCCCATAGATCTGACCCACAGCATCTCCTGCCCCATAGATCTGACCCACATCAGCCCCACAGCAGCTCCTGCCCCATAGATCTGACCCACATCAGACCCACAGCAGCTGCGGACCCATAGATCTGACCCACATCAGCCACACAGCAGCTCCTGACTCATAAATCTGACCCACATCAGCCCCACAGCAGCTCCTGCCCCATAGATCTGACCCAAATCTGCCCCACAGCAGCTCCTGCCTCATAGATCTGACCCAAGTCAGCCCCACAGCAGCTCCTGCCTTATAGATATGACCCCCATCAACCCCACAGCAGCTCCTGCCCCATAGATCTGACCCACATCAGCCACACAGCAGCTCCTGACTCATAAATCTGACCCACATCAGCCCCACAGCAGCTCCTGCCTTATAGATCTGACCCAAGTCAGCCCCACAGCAGCTTCTACCCCATAGAACTGACCCACATGTGCTCCACTGCAGCTCCAGTCCCGTAGATCTGACCCACAGCAGCCCATGCCCCATAGATCTGACCAACATCAGCCCCACTGCAGCTCCTGCCCCATAGATCTGACCCACATCTGACCCTCAGCAGCTCCTGCCCCATACATCTTACTCAGATCTGCCCCACAGCAGCTCCTACCCAAAGATCAGTCCCACATCATCTCGACAGCAGCTCCTGCCCCATAGATCTGACACACATGTGCCCCACAGCAGCTCCTAACACATAGATCTGACCAAAATGTGCCCCAGAGCTGCTCCTGCCCCATAGATCTGAACCACAGCAGCTCCTGTCTCATAGATCTTACCCACATCAGCCCCACAGCAGATTTTGCCCCATAGTTATGTCCCACATGTGCCCAACAGCAGCTCCCGCCCCATAGATGTGACCCACATCTGCACCACAGCAGCTCCTCCCCATAGATATGCCCTACATCTGCCCCACATCAGCTCCTGCAACATAGATCTGACCAACATCTACGCCACAACAGTTCCTGCCCCATAGATCTGACCCACATCAGCCCCACAGCAGCTCCTGCCTCATACATCTGACTCACAGCATCTCCTGCCCCATAGATCTGACCCACATCAGACCCAGAGCATCTCCTGCCCCATAGATCTGACCCACATTTTCCCCAAAGCAGCACCTAAACCATAGATCTGACCCACATGTGCCTCACAGCTGCTCCTGCCCCATAGATCTGAACCACAGCAGTTCCTGCCCCATAGATCAGACCCAAATCTTCCCTACATCAGCTCCTGCCCATAGATCTGACCCACATCTGCCCCACAGCATCTCCTGCCCCATAGATCTGACCAACATCAGCCGCACAGCAGCTCCTGCCCCATAGATCTAACCCACATCTGCCCCACAGCAGCTCCTGCCCCATAGATCTGACCCCCATCTGCCCCACAGCAGCTCCTGCCTCATACATCTTACTCACAGCATCTCCTGCCCCATAGAACTGGCCCACATCAGCCACAGCAGCTCCTGACCTATAGATCTGACCCACATCAGCCCCAAAGCATCTCCTGCTCCATAGACCCTACCAGCATGTGCAGCACAGCAGCTCCTGCCCATAGATCTAACCCACATCTGCCCCACAGCAGCTCCTGCCCCATAGATAGGACCCACATCTGCTCCACAGCATCTCCTGCCCCATAGATCTGACCCACATCTGCTCCACAGCATCTCCTGCCCCATAGATCAGACCCCCATCTGACCCACAGCAGGTCCTGCCTCATACATCTGACTCACAGCATCTCCTGCCCCATAGAACTGGCCCACATCAGCCACAGCAGCTCCTGCCCCATAGATCTGAATCACAGCATCTCCTGCCCCATAGATCTGACCCACATCTGCCCCACAGCATCTCCTGCCCCATAGATCTGACCCACATCTGCCCCACAGCAGCTTCTGCCCCTTTCATCTTACACAGATCTGACCCACAGCAGCTCCTGCCCCACAGATCTGACCCACATCATCTCGACAGCAGCTCCTGCCCCATAGATCTGACCCACATGTGCCCCACAGCAGCTCCTAACACGTAGATCTGACCCACATCAGCCCCACAGCAGCTCCTACCCCATAGATCTGACCCACATCAGCCCCACAGCAGATTTTGCCCCATAGATATGTGCCACGTCTGCCCCACAGCAGCTCCTGCGACATAGATCTTACCCAGATCTGCTCCACAGCAGCTGCTGCCCCAAAGATCTGACCCACATCTGCCCCACAGCAGCTCCTGCCCATAGATCTGACCCACATCTGCCCCACAGCAGCTCTTGCCCAATAGATCTGACCCCCATCTGCCCCACAGCAGCTCCTGACTCATACATCTGACTCACAGCATCTCCTGCCCCATAGTACTGGCCCACATCAGCCACAGCAGCTCCTGCCCCATAGATCTGACCCACATCTGCCCCACAGCAGCTCCTGCCCCATAGATCTGACCCATATCTGCCCCACAGCAGCTCCTACCCAAAGATCTGACCCACATCATCTCGACAGCATCTCCTGCCCCATAGAACTGGCCCACATCAGCCACAGCAGCTCCTGCCCCATAGATCTGACCCACATCTGCCCCACAGCAGCTCCTGCCCCACAGACCCTACCAACATGTGCAGCACAGCAGCTCCTGCCCATAGATCTGACCCACATCTGCCCCACAGCATCTCCTGCCCCATAGATCTGACCAACATCAGCCCCTAAGCAGCTCCTGCCCCATAGATCTGACCCCCATCTGCCCCACAGCAGCTCCTGCCTCATACATCTGACTCACAGCATCTCCTGCCCCATAGAACTGGCCCACATCAGCCACAGCAGCTCCTGACCTATAGATCTGACCCACATCTGCCCCACAGCATCTCCTGCCCCATAGATCTGACCCCCATCTGCCCCACAGCAGCTCCTGCCTCATACATCTGACTCACAGCATCTCCTGCCCCATAGAACTGGCCCACATCAGCCACAGCAGCTCCTGACCTATAGATCTGACCCACATCTGCTCCACAGCATCTCCTGCCCCAGAGATCTGACCCACATGTGCGCCACAGCAGCTCCTGCCCCATAAATCTGACCCACATCTGCTCCACAGCAGCTCCTGCCCCATAGATCTGAACCCCATCTGCCCCACAGCAGCTCCTGCCTCATAGATCTTACTCACAGCATCTCCTGCCCCATAGAACTGGCCCACATCAGCCACAGCAGCTCCTGACCTATAGATCTGACCCACATCAGCCCCACAGCAGCTCCTGCCCCATAGATCTGACCCACATGTGCCCCACAGCAGCTCCTAACACATTGATCTGACCCACATGTGCCCCAGAGCTGCTCCTGCCCCATAGATCTGAACCACAGCAGCTCCTGTCTCATAGATCTTACCCACATCAGCCCCACAGCAGATTTTGCCCCATAGTTATGCCCCACATCTGCCCAACAGCAACTCCTGCCCCATAGATCTGACCCACATGTGCCCACAGCAGCTCCTGCCCCATAGATCTGACCCACATGTGCCCCACAGCAGCTCCAAACTCATAGATCTGACTCACATCAGTCCAACAGCAAATTTTGCACCATAGATATGTCCCTCATATTCCCCACAGCAACTCCTGCCCCATAGATCTGACCTACATCATCCCCTCTGCAGCTCCTGCCCCATAGGTCTGACCCACATGTGCCCCACAGCAGCTCCTGCCATATAGATCTAACCAGCATCAGCCCCAAAGCAGCTCTTGCCCCATAGATCTGACCCACATGTGCCCCACAGCAGCTCCTGCCTTATAGATCTAACCACCATCAGCCCCACAACAGCTTCTACCCCATAGATCTGACCCACATGTGCTCCACTGCAGCTCCAGTCCCGTAGATCTGAACCACAGCAGCCCATGCCCCATAGATCTGACCCTCATCAGCAACAAAGCAGCTCCTGACCCATACATCTGACCCAAATCTGCCCCACACCATCTCCTGCCCCATAGATCTAACTCACATGTGCCCCACAGCAGCTCCTGCCCATAGATCTGACCCACAGCAGCTCCTGCCCTATAGATCTGATTCAAATCTGCCCCACAGCAGCTCCTGCTCCATAGATCTGACCCGCATGTGCCCCAGAGCAGCTCTGCCCCATTGATTTGACCCACATCAGCCCCACAGGAGATCCTGCCCCATAGATCTGACCCACATCAGCCCCACAGCAGATTTTGCCCCATAGATATGTGCCACGTCTGCCCCACAGCAGCTCCTGCGACATAGATCTTACCCAGATCTGCTCCACAGCAGCTGCTGCCCCAAAGATCTGACCAACATCAGCCCCACAGCAGCTCCTGCCCCATAGATCTGACCCCCATCTGCCCCACAGCAGCTCCTGCCCCATAGACCCTACCAACATGTGCAGCACAGAAGCTCCTGCCCATAGATCTGACCCACATCTGCCCCACAGCAGCTCCTGCCCCATAGATCTGACCCACATCTGCTCCACAGCATCTCCTGCCCCATAGATCTGACCCACATCTGCCACACAGCAGCTCCTGCCCCATAGATCTGACTCACAGCATCTCCTGCCCCATAGAACTGGCCCACATCAGCCACAGCAGCTCCTGACCTATAGATCTGACCCACATCTGACCCACAGCAGCTCCTGCCCCATAGATCTGACCCACATCTGCCACACAGCAGCCTTTGCCCCATAGATCTGACCCACATCTGCCCCACAGCAGCTCCTGCCCCATAGATCTGACCCACATCAACCCCACAGCATCTCCTGCCCCATAGATCTGACCCACATGTGCCCCACAGCAGCTCCTAACACATAGATCTGACCCACATGTGCCCCACAGCAGCTCCTGCCCCATAGATCTGAACCACAGCAGCTCCTGTCTCATAGATCTTACCCACATCAGCCCCACAGCAGATTTTGCCCCATAGTTATGCCCCACATCTGCCCAACAGCAACTCCTGCCCCATAGATCTGACCCACATGTTCCCACAGCAGCTCCTGCCCCATAGATCTGACCCACAGCATCTCCTGCCACATAGATCTGACCCAAATCAGCCCCACAGCATCTCCTGCCCCATAGATCTGACCCACATGTGCCCCACAGCAGCTCCTGCCATATAGATCTAACCACCATCAGCCCCAAAGCAGCTCCTGCCCCATAGATCTGACCCAAGTCAGCCCCACAGCAGCTCCTGCCTTATAGATCTAACCACCATCAGCCCCACAACAGCTTCTACCCCATAGATCTGACCCACATGTGCTCCACTGCAGCTCCAGTCCCGTAGATCTGACCCACAGCAGCCCATGCCCCATAGATCTGACCAACATCAGCCCCACAGCAGCTCCTGCCCCATAGATCTGACCCACATCTGCTCCACAGCATCTCCTGCCCCATAGATCTGACCCCCATCTGCCCCACAGAAGCTCCTGCCTCATACATCTGACTCACAGCATCTCCTGCCCCATAGAACTGGCCCACATCAGCCACAGCAGCTCCTGACCTATAGATCTGACCCACATCTGACCCACAGCAGCTCCTGCCCCATAGATCTGACCCACATCTGCCACACAGCAGCCTTTGCCCCATAGATCTGACCCACATCTGCCCCACAGCATCTCTTGCCCCATAGATCTGGCCCACATCTGCCCCACAGCAGCTCCTGCCCCATAGATCTGACCCACATCTGCCCCACAGCAGCTCCTGCCCCATAGATCTGACCCACATCTGCCCCACAGCAGCTCCTGCCCCATACATCTGACCCACATCTGACCCACAGCAGCTCCTGCCCCCCACATCTTACCCAGATCTGACCCTCAGCAGCTCCTACCCAAAGATCTGACCCACATCATCTCGACAGCAGCTCCTGCCCCATAGATCTGACCCACATATTCCCCACAGCAGCTCCTAACACATAGATCTGACCCACATGTGCCCCAGAGCTGCTTCTGCCCCATAGATCTGAACCACAGCAGCTCCTGTCTCATAGATCTTACCCACATCAGCCCCACAGCAGATTTTGCCCCATAGTTATGTCCCACATCTGCCCAACAGCAACTCCTGCCCCATAGATCTGACCCACATTCGCCCCACAGCAGCTCCTGCCCCATAGGTCTGACCCACATGCGCCTCACAGCAGCTCCTGCCCCATAGATCTGACCCACATGTGCCCCACAGCAGCTCCTAACGCATAGATCTGACCCACATGTGCCCCACAGCAGCTCCTGCCCCATAGATCTGAACCACAGCAGCTCCTGTCTCATAGATCTTACCCACATCAGCCCCACAGCAGATTTTGCCCCATAGTTATGCCCCACATCTGCCCAACAGCAACTCCTGCCCCATAGATCTGACCCACATGTGCCCACAGCAGCTCCTGCCCCATAGATCTGACCCACAGCATCTCCTGCCACATAGATCTGACCCAAATCAGCCCCACAGCATCTCCTGCCCCATAGTTCTGACCCACATGTGCCCCACAGCAGCTCCTGCCATATAGATCTAACCACCATCAGCCCCAAAGCAGCTCCTGCCCCATAGATCTGACCCAAGTCAGCCCCACAGCAGCTCCTGCCTTATAGATCTAACCACCATCAGCCCCACAACAGCTTCTACCCCATAGATCTGACCCACATGTGCTCCACTGCAGCTCCAGTCCCGTAGATCTGACCCACAGCAGCCCATGCCCCATAGATCTGACCAACATCAGCCCCACAGCAGCTCCTGCCCCATAGAACTGGCCCACATCAGCCACAGCAGCTCCTGCCCCATAGATCTGACCCACATCTGCTCCACAGCATCTCCTGCCCCATAGATCTGGCCCCCATCTGCCCCACAGAAGCTCCTGCCTCATACATCTGACTCACAGCATCTCCTGCCCCATAGAACTGGCCCACATCAGCCACAGCAGCTCCTGACCTATAGATCTGACCCACATCTGACCCACAGCAGCTCCTGCCCCATAGATCTGACCCACATCTGCCCCACAGCATCTCCTGCCCCATAGATCTGGCCCACATCTGCCCCACAGCAGCTCCTGCCCCATAGATCTGTCCCACATCTGCCCCACAGCAGCTCCTGCCCCATAGATCTGACCCACATCTGCCCCACAGCAGCTCCTGCCCCATAGATCTGACCCACATCTGACCCACAGCAGCTCCTGCCCCACACATCTTACCCAGATCTGACCCTCAGCAGCTCCTACCCAAAGATCTGACCCACATCATCTCGACAGCAGCTCCTGCCCCATAGATCTGACCCACATATGCCCCACAGCAGCTCCTAACACATAGATCTGACCCACATGTGCCCCAGAGCTGCTTCTGCCCCATAGATCTGAACCACAGCAGCTCCTGTCTCATAGATCTTACCCACATCAGCCCCACAGCAGATTTTGCCCCATAGTTATGTCCCACATCTGCCCAACAGCAACTCCTGCCCCATAGATCTGACCCACATGCGCCCCACAGCAGCTCCTGCCCCATAGGTCTGACCCACATGCGCCTCACAGCAGCTCCTGCCCCATAGATCTAACCACCATCAGCCCCAAAGCAGCTCCTGCCCCATAGATTTGACCCACATCAGCCACACAGCATCTCCCGCCCCATAGATGTGACCCACATCTGCACCACAGCAGCTCCTCCCCATAGATATGCCCTACATCTGCCCCACATCAGCTCCTGCAACATAGATCTGACCCACATCTGCGCCACAACAGCTCTTGCCCCACAGATCTGACCCACATCAGACCCACAGCAGATCCTCCCCAAAGATCTGACACACATCTGCCCCACTGCTGCTCCTACACCACAGATCTGACCTACATCATCTCCACTGCAGCTCCTGCCCATAGATCTGACCCGCATCAGCCACACAGCAGGTCCTGCCCCATAGACCTGACACACATCAGCCCCACAGCAGCTCCTGCCTCATAGATCTGACTCACTGCATCTCCTGCCCCATAGATCTGACCCACATCAGACCCAGAGCATCTCCTGCCACATAGATCTGACCCACATTTTCCCCAAAGCAGCACCTAAACCATAGATCTGACCCACATGTGCCTCACAGCTGCTCCTGCCCCATAGATCTGAACCACAGCAGTTCCTGCCCCATAGATCAGACCCAAATCTTCCCTACATCAGCTCCTGCCCATAGATCTGACCCACATCAGCGCCACAGCAGCTCCTACCCCATAGATCTGACCCACATCTGCCCCACAGCAGCTCCTGCCCCATAGATCTGACCCACATTTGCTCCACAGCATCTCCTGCCTCATACATCTTACTCACAGCATCTCCTGCCCCATAGAACTGGCCCACATCAGCCACAGCAGCTCCTGATTTATAGATCTGACCCACATCTGCTCCACAGCATCTCCTGCCCCATAGATCTGACCCACATCAGCCCCACAGCAGCTCCTACCCCATAGATCTGACCCAAATCTGCCCCACAGCAGATTTTGCCCCAAAGATCTGACCAACATCAGCCCCACAGCAGCTCCTGCCCCATAGATCTGACCCACATCTGCCCCACAGCAGCTCCTGCCCCATAGACCCTACCAACATTTGCAGCACAGCAGCTCCTGCCCATAGATCTAACCCACATCTGCCCCACAGAAGCTCCTGCCCCATAGATCTGACCCCCATCTGCCCCACAGCATCTCCTGCCCCATAGATCTGACCCCCATCTGCCCCACAGCAGCTCCTGCCTCATACATCTGACCCACAGCATCTCCTGCTTGATAGAAATTGCCCACATCAGCCACAGCAGCTCCTGACCTATAGATCTGACCCACATCTGCTCCACAGCATCTCCTGCCCCATAGATCTGACCCACATCTGCTCCACTGAATCTCCTGCCCCATAGATCTGACCCCCATCTGCCCCACAGCAGCTCCTGCCTCATACATCTGACTCACAGCATCTCCTGCCCCATAGAACTGGCCCACATCAGCCACAGCAGCTCCTGACCTATAGATCTGACCCACATCTGCTCCACAGCATCTCCTGCTCCATAGATCTGACCCTCATCTGCCACACAGCAGCTCCTGCCCCATAGATCTGACCCACATCTGACCCACAGCAGCTCCTGCCCCATAGATCTGACCCACATCTGACCCACAGCAGCTCCTGCACCATACATCTTACCCAGATCTGCCCCATAGCAGCTCCTACCCAAAGATCTGACCCACATCATCTCGACAGCAGCTCCTGCCCCACAGATCTGACCCACATGTGCCCCACAGCAGCTCCTAACACATAGATCTGACCCACATGTGTCCCAGAGCTGCTCCTGCCCCATAGATCTGAACCACAGCAGCTCCTGTCTCATAGATCTAACCTACATCTGCCCCACAGCAGCTCCTGCCCCATAGATCTGAACCACATCTGCTCCACAGCAGCTCCTGCCCCATAGATCTAACCCACATCTGCCCCACAGCAGCTCCTGCCCCATAGATCTAACCACCATCAGCCCCAAAGCAGCTCCTGCCCCATAGATTTGACCCACATCAGCCACACAGCATCTCCCGCCCCATAGATGTGACCCACATCTGCACCACAGCAGCTCCTCCCCATAGATATGCCCTACATCTGCCCCACATCAGCTCCTGCAACATAGATCTGACCCACATCTGCAACACAGCAGCTCCTGCTCCATAAATCTGACCAACATCAGGCCCACATTTGTTCCTGCCCCATAGATCTGACCCACAGCAGCCCCTGCCTCATAGATCTGACCCACAAGTGCCCCACAGCAGCTCCAGCCCAATTGACCTGACCCACATCTGCCCCAAAGCATCTCCTGCCCCATAGATCTTTCCTACATCAGCCCCACAGCACCTCCGGCCCAATAGATCTGACCCACATGTGCCCCACAGCAGCTCCTGCCCCATAGACCCACATCAACCATGTTGATAAACATGAAAACATACAACATGGGTTGTATCAACCATGTAATCCATGGTGTCCCTATGTGTCCAAATGTCACCCTATGGGTCACTATGTGTCCCTATGTGTCCCAATGTCCCCCCTATGGGTTGCTATGTGCCTCTATGGGTTCTCTATGGGGCTCTATGGGGTGCCTATGGAGCTCTATGGGGCGTTCTGAGGTTTCTATGGGGTGTCTATGGAACGCTATGGTGTGTCTATTTGGTAAATTAGTTTCTATGGGTGGCTATGGGAGCTCTATGGGGCACAATGGGTTGCCTACGGGGCTCTATGGGATGTCTGTGGGGCTCTATGGCGCGGCTATATATCCTTATGTGGTGTCTATGTGGCACTATGTTGTGCTATGGGGTGCTGTGAGGCACTATGGGGTGCTATGGGGCTCTATGGAGCAGTATAGGGTGTCTATGGGTCTCTATGGGGTGCAATGGGGCGCTGTGGGGCACAAGAGAGTGTCTATGAGGCTCCATGGGCTGCTATGAGGCACTATGGAGTAGCTATGGGGTGCTATGGGGTCTCTTTGGGCCCCTATGGGTCACTATGTGGTGTCTATGGGGCTCTATGGGGTGGCTATGCGGTGCTGTAGGGTGGCTATGGGGTGCTTTGGGGTATCCTTGGGTTCCTATGGGGCGCTATGGGTGACTATGGGGTGCTATGGTTTGCTATGGGGCTCTATGCGGAAGAATGGGGTTTCTATGGGGCGCTATGAGGTCCCTTATGGGGCTCTATGGGGAGTCTATGGCGTGTCTTTGGGGATCTATGGGTTGTCTGTGGGGCTCTATGGGGTCTGCATGGGGTCTGTATGGGGTTCAGTGAGTTTCTATGGGGCTCTATGGGGTGTCTACAGGCACTATGGGGCGATATGGGGTGTCTATTTGGTTCAATTGGGCTCTATGGTGTGGCTGTAGGGCCTTATGTGGTGTCTATGGGGCACTGTGGGCTGCTATGGGGTGCTGTGGGGAACTATGGGGTGTCTATGGGGCTCTATGGAGCAGTATGCTGTGTCTATGGGTCCCTATGGGGTGCAATGGGGTGCTCTGGGGCACAATGGAGTGTCTATGAGGCTCCATGGGCTGCTATGGGGCACTATGGAGTAGCTATGGGGTGCTATGGGGTCTCTTTGGGCCCCTATGGGTCACTATGGGGCTCTATGGGGTATCTTTGTGTTCCTATGGGGCGCTATGGGTGACTATGGGGTCGCTATGGGTTTCTTTGAGGCACTATGGGTCTCAATGGGGTCTCTATGGGTCTCAATTTATCCTTATGGCTCCCAATGACTGTCTATGGGTCTCTATGTGTCCCTATGGGTCCCAGTGTCTCTCTATGGGTCCCAATGTCTTCCTCTGGATCTCTATGGGTCCCTAGGGGTCCCAGTGTCTCTCTATGTCCCCCTGTCTAGGTGGTAACTATACAGATGGTAACAAAGATGGTAACAAATGTACAGAGGTTCTAAGCGAGAGAGAAACTCACCAGTGGTGATGCCTTCGCTGAGGAAGCTGGGGCGGTCTTCACTGCAGAGCGATGTCCAAGAGATGCTGCCTCACAGAATCACAGAATTCTCAAGGTTGGAAAAGGGCTGCCAGCTTTTGTAGGAGAATAGCATGGGAGACAGTTGTGAAGGCTTTGCTGAAGTCCAAGTAGAGCACATCAACAGCCTTTCTTTCTTTCCTTCATCCATCAGATGGGTCACAGGATCGTAGAAGGAGATCAGATTGGTCAAGCAGGAGCTGCCCTTCACGAACCCATGCTGGCTAGGTCTGATCTCCTGCTCATCCCACACCTGCCGCATCTGTCATCTCCCTCAAGACAATTCGTTCCATTCCCTTCCCTGGCACCGAGGTCAGGCTAACAGGCCTGGAGTTGCCCGGATCCTCCTGACAACCTTGCTTGGAAATGGGAGTCACGTTGGCAAGCCTCCAGTCTTCTGGGACCTCACCCGGTAACAGGGAGCTCGGAAAGATAATGGAAAGCGGCTCGAGTGAGGGTCAGCCCTTAAATGAGGTCTCAGAGGAGGTGGAGTCGAGCTCCAGCCCTCCCGGGAGCACAGCTCCATTACTCTCACCTGTGCTCCCGCAGCTGACCCCACACTTGCCTCAGCTGATTAATCAGAGGTTCAGGCTGTGATTACCAATCTCCCACACAGCCCCTGTGGGTCCCAATGTTTCCCTATGGATCTCTGGGTGTCCCTATAGGACTCTATGGGGTTATTATGCCTCTAAATGGGTCCCTATATGTCTCTATGTCTCTCTATGGGGTCCCTATGTGTCCCAATGTCCCCCTATGGATCTCTATGTATCCCTATGGGTCCCAGTGACTCCCTTTGGGTCACTAATGAGTCACTATGTGTCCCAACGTCTCCCCTATGGGTTGCTATGTGCCTCTGTGGGGTCTCTTATGGGTATCTCTGGACCCAAATGTATTCCTATGGGTACCTATGGGTTTCAGTGTGGTCCCTATGTGCCTCTATGGGGTCTCTATGGGTCTCAGCAGTGTCCCTATGTGTCTCTATGGGTCTCACTGTCCCCCACTGTAATCCATGGGACCCCTATGTGTCCCAGTGTCACCCTATGGGTCCCAGTGTCTCCCTATGGGTCACTATGTGTTCCTAAGTGCCGAATGTCCCCCCTATGTGTCCTATTGGCCCCCTTTGGGGTTTCTATGGGGACTCTTATTGGTATCTCTGGGCCCAAATGTCTTCCTATGGGTATCTATGGGTTTCAATGAGGTCCCTATGTGCCTCTATGGGGTCTCTTATGGGTATCAGTGGAGCCCCTATGTGTCTCTACGGGTCTCACTGTTCCCCACTGTAATCCATGGGGTCCCTCTGTGTCCCAATGTCCACACTATGGGTTGCTATGTACCTCTATGGGGTCTCTATGTGGTCTCTTATGGGTATCTCTGGGCCCAAATGTCTTCCTATGTGCATCTATGGGTTTCAATGTGGTCCCGATGTGCCTCTATGGGGTCTCTATGGGTCTCCGCAATGTCTCTATGTGTCTCTATGTGTCTCACTGTCCCCCACTGTAATCCATGGGATCCCTATGTGTCCCAATGTCCCCCTATGGGTCCCAGTATCTCCCTATGGGTCACTATGTGTCCCTATGTGTCCTAATATCCCCCCTATGGGTAGCTATGTGCCTCTATGGGGTCTCTTATTTGTATCTATGGGCTTAAATGTTCTCCTATGGGTATCTATGGGTTTCACTGTGGTCCCTATGTGCCTCTATGGGGTCTCTTATGGGTCTCAGCAGAGTCTCTATGTGTCTCTACGGGTCTCACTGTCCCCCACTGTAATCCATGGTGTCCCTATGTGTCCCAATGTCACCCTATGGGTCCCAGTGTCCCCCAATGGGTCACTATGTGTCCCTATGTGTCCCAATGTCCCCCCTATGGGTTGCTATGTGCCACTATGGGGTCTCTATGGGGTCTCTATGGGGTCTCATGGATATCTCTGGGCCCAAATGTCTTCCTATGGGTATCTATGTGTTTCAATGCAGTCCCTATGTGCCTCTATGGGGTCTCTTATGGGTCTCAGCGAGGTCCCTATGTGTCTCTATGGGTCTCACTGTCCCCCACTGAAATCCATGGGGTCCCTCTGTGTCCCAATGTCCCCCTATTTGTCCCAGTGTCAGCCTATGGGTCACAATGTGTCCCTATGTGTCCCAATGTCCCTCCTATGTGTTGCTAAGTGTCTTCATGGGGTCTCTTATGAGTATCTCTGGGCCAAAATATCTACCTATTGGTATCCATAGGTTACATTACGTCCCTATGTGCCTCTATGGGGTCTCTTAAGGGTTACAGCGGAGTCCCTATGTGTCTCTATGGGTCTCACTGTCCCCCACTATGTTCCATGGGGTCCCTATGTGTCCCAATGTCCCCCTATGGGTCCCAGTGTCTCCCTATGGGTCACTATGTGTCCCTATGTGTCCCAATATCCCCCCTATGGGTAGCTATGTGCCTCTATGGGGTCTCTTATTCGTATCTATGGGCTTAAATGTTCTCCTATGGGTATCTATGGGTTTCAGTGTGGTCCCTATGTGCCTCTATGGGGTCTCTTATGGGTCTCAGCAGAGTCTCTGTGTGTCTCTACGGGTATCACTGTCCCCCACTGTAATCCATGGTGTCCCTATGTGTCCCAATGTCACCTTATGGGTCCCAGTGTCTCCCTAAGGGTCACTATGTGTCCATATGTGTCCCAATGTCCCCCCTATGGGTTGCTATGTGCCTCTATGGGTTCTCTATGGGGCTCTATGGGGTGCCTATGGAGCTCTATGGGGTTCTATGGGGCGTTCTGAGGTTTCTATGGGGTGTCTATGGAACGCTATAGTGTGTCTATTTGGTAAATTAGTTTCTATGGGTGGCTATGGGAGCTCTATGGGGCACAATGGGTTGCCTACGGGGCTCTATGGGATGTCTATGGGGCTCTATGGTGCGGCTATATGTCCTTATGTGGTGTCTATGTGGCACTATGTTGTGCTATGGGGTGCTGTGAGGCACTATGGGGTGCTATGGGGCTCTATGGAGCAGTATAGGGTGTCTATGGGTCCCTATGTGGTGCAATGGGGCGCTGTGGGGCACAAGGGAGTGTCTATGAGGCTCCATGTGCTGCTATGGGGCACTGTGGAGTAGCTATGGGGTGCTATGGGGTCTCTTTGTGCCCCTATGGGGCGCTATGTGTCACTATGTGGTGTCTATGGGGCTCTATGGGGTGGCTATGCGGTGCTGTAGGGTGGCTATGGGGTGCTTTGGGGTATCCTTGGGTTCCTATGGGGCGCTATGGGTGACTATGGGGTGCTATGGTTTGCTATGGGGCTCTATGCGGAAGAATGGGGTCTCTATGGGGCGCTATGGGGTCCCTATGGGGCTCTATGGGGAGTCTATGGGGTGTCTTTGGGGATCTATGGGTTGTCTGTGGGGCTCTATGGGGTCTGCATGGGGTCTGTATGGGGTTCAGTGGGTCTCTATGGGGCTCTATGGGGTGTCTACAGGCACTATGGGGCGATATGGGGTGTCTATGTGGTTCAATTGGGCTCTATGGTGTGGCTGTATGGCCTTATGTGGTGTCTATGGGGTACTGTGGGCTGCTATGGGGTGCTGTGGGGAACTATGGGGTGTCTATGGGGCTCTATGGAGCAGTATGCTGTGTCTATGGGTCCCTATGGGGTGCAATGGGGTGCTGTGGGGCACAATGGATTGTCTATGAGGCTCCATGGGCTGCTATGGGGCACTATGGAGTAGCTATGGGGTGCTATGTGGTCTCTTTGGGCCCCTATGGGTCACTATGGGGTGTTTATGGGGCTCCATGGGGTATCTTTGTGTTCCTATGGGGCGCTATGGGTGACTATGGGGTCGCTATGGGTTTCTTTGAGGAAGTGCCAACTCCTGCCCAACGTGTGATATCTCCTGCACCACAAGTTCCAAGACTTGCCCCACAAGTGCCACCTCCTGCCCCACAAGTGCCACCTCCTGCCCCACAAGTGCCACCTCCCGACCCACAAGTGCCACCTCCTGCCGTGCAAGTGCCAGCTCATGCCCTGAAAGTTCCAGCTCCTGCTCCACATGTGCCACCTCTCGCCCCACAAGTTCCAGCTCCCGTCCCATAAGTGCCACCTCCCTCTCCACAAATTCCACCTCCCGCCCACAAGTGCCACATCGCTCCCCACAAGTGCCACCTCCTGCCCCACTAGTGCCACCTCCCGCCCCACAAGTGCCAACTCCAGCCCCACAAGTGCAACCTCCCACCCCACAAGTACCAAATCCTGCCCCACAACTTCCACCTCCTGCCCCAGAAGTGCCATCTCCTGCCCCACATGTGTCACCTCCTGCCCCACATCATCCACCTCCAAACCCATAAGTGCCACCTCCTGCACAACAAGTGCCATTTCCTGCCCCACAAGTGCCATTTCCCCCCCCACATGTGCCAACTCCTGCCTTACAAGTTTCACCTGCCACCCCACAAATTCCACCTCCCACCCCACAAGTTCCACCTCCTGCCCCAAAAGTGCGAATTCCTGCTTCACAAGTGCCAGCTCATGCTTCACAAATGCCAGCTCATGCCCCACATCATCAACTTCCTGCCCCACAAGTGCCACCTCTAACCCCACAAAGACAGCCTCCTGCCCCACATCATCCACCTCCTCCCCCACAAGTGACAATACCTGTTAGACAAGTGCCACCTCCCGCCCCACAACTTCAACATGCCGCCACACAAGTGCCGACTCCTGGCAACGTGTGCCACATCCTGCCCCACAAGTGCCAGCTCCTGCCCCACATGTTCCACCTACCATCCCACAAATTCCACCTCATGCCCCACAAGTGCCAACTCCCAACCCACAAATGCCAAATCCTGCAATGCAACTTCCACCTCCTGCTCCACAAGTGCCACCTCCTGCCCCACATCGTCCACCTCCCACCCAACAAGTGCCACCACCTGCCCCACAAGTGCCAATTCCTGCCCCACAAGTGCCAGTTCATGCCCCACAAGTGCCACATTATTCCACACCACTGCCTCCTCCCCCCCAAATAATACACCTCCTACCCCACAAGTGTCACTGACTGACCAACTTCCTCCTCCTGACCCACAAGTGCCACCACCTGACCCACAAGTGCCAGCTCCTGCCCCACAAGAGCCACTTCCTGCCCCACAAGTACCTCTTCCCTCCCAACAATTTCCAATTTCCACCAAACAAGTACCACCTCCTTCTGCACAAGTTCCACCTCCTGCCCTAAAAGCTCCATTTCCTGCCCCAGAAGTGCCACCTCCCGCCCCACAAGTGCCACCTCCCGCCCTACAACTGCCAAACCCTGCCCCAAAACTTCCACCTCCTGCCCAACAATTTCCAACTCCTGCCCCACAATTGCCACCTCCTGCCACACAAATGCCACCTTCTACCTCAAAATGCCACCTCCTGCCCAACAACTCCAACCTCCCGCCCCACAAGTGCCACCTCCTGCTCCACAAGTTCCACCTCCTGCCCCATAAGTTCCACCTTACGCCCCACAAGTGCCATCTCCTGCCCCAAAAGCTCAATTTCCTGCCCCATCAGTGCCACCTCCTGCCCCATAAGTGCCAATTTCTGCCCCACAAGTGCCACTTCCCGCCTTAAAAATGAGAGCCTCCTGCCCCACATCATCCACCTCCTGCCCCACAAGTGCCAATTCCTGCCCCACAAGTGCCAGCTCATGCCCCACAAGTGTCAGCTCCTGCCCCACAAGTGCCAGCTCTTGCCTCACAGGTGCCACCTCCTGCTCCACAAGTGCCACCTCCTGCCCCACAAGTGCCACCTCCCGCCAAACAACTGACACCACCTGCCCCACAAGTGCCACCTCCCACCAAACAACTGACACCTCCTGCCCCACAAGTGTCACCTCCTGCCCAACAAGTTCCACATCTTGACCTACAAGTGTCACCTCCTGCCCCATAAGTTTCACCTCTCGCCCAACAAATGCCACCACCTCCCCCAAAAGCGCCACCTCCTGCCCCACAGGTGCCATTTCCTGCCCCACAACATCCACCTCCCACGCACAAGTGCAACCTACTGCCCCACAACTTCCACCTCCTGCCCCACAAGTGCCAACACCTGCCCCACAAGTGCCAACACCTGCCCCACAAGTGCCACCTCCCGCCCCACTAGTGCCACCTGTCACCCTGCAAATCCAGCTCCTCTCGCCCCACAAGTGCCAGCTCATGCTTCACAAGTGCCAGCTCCTGCCCCACATCATCAACTTCCTGCCCCACAAGTGCCACCTCCAACCCCACAAAGACAGCCTCCTTCCCCACAAGTGCCACCTCCTGCCCCACAAATGCCAATTCCTGCCCCACAATTGCCAGCTCATGCCCCACAAGTGCCAGCACCTGCCCCACAAGTGCCACCTCTTGCCCAACAGGTGCCACCTCCTGCCCCAGAAATGCCAAATCCTGCCCTGCAACTTCCACCTCCTGCCCCACAACTTCCAGCTCCTGCCCCACATCATCCACCAACTGCCCCACAAGTGTCACCTCCTGCCCCACAACTTACATCTCCCACTCCACAAGTGCCACCTACTGCACAACAAATACCATCTCCTGCCCCATAAGTGCCATCTCCTGCCCCACAGGTGCCACCTACTGTTCCACATCATCCACCTCCTTCCCCACATCATCCACCTCCTGTTCCACAAATGTCACCTCCTGACCCACAACTTCCACCTCCTGCCCCACAAGTGCCACTTTCTGCCCCACAAGTGCCTCCTCCTGCCACACAAGTGCCACCTCCTGCCCCACAAGTGCCACCTACTTCCCCACAAGTGCCACCTCCTGCCCCACATCATCCACCTCCTGCCCCACATCATCCACCTCCTGCCCCACATCATCCACCTCCTGTTCCACAAATGTCACCTCCTGACCCACAACTTCCACATCCTGCCCCACAAGTGCCACCTTCTGCCTCACAAGTGCCACTCCTTGCCCCACAACCGCTACCTCCTGCCTCATATCATTCACCTCCCGCCCCACAATTTCCACCTCCTGCTCAACTAGTGCCACGTGCTGCCCCACAAGTTCCATTTCCCGCCCCACAAGTGCCACCTCCCGCCCCACAAGAGCCGCCTCCAGCCACACAAGTGCTAAATCGTGCCGCACAACTTCCACCTCCCGCCCCACAACTGCCACCTCCCGCCTTAAAAGTGCCACCTCCCGACCCACAAGTGCCTCCTCCTGTCCCACAGTTGTCACCTCCCGCTCCACAAGTTACACCTCACCCCCCACAAGTTCTACCACCCACCCCACAAGTGCCACCTGCAGCCCCAGAAGTGTCAAATCCTGCCACACAACTTCCACATCCAGCCCCATAAGTGCCACCTCCCGCCCCACAACTTCCACTTCCCGCCCAACAACAGCCTCCTCCTGCCCCACATGTGCCTCCTCCTGCCACACAAGTGCCACCTCCTGCCCCACAAGTGCCACTTCCTGCCCCACAAGTGCTACCTACTTCCCCACAAGTGCCACCTCCTGCCCCACATCATCCACCTCCTGCCTCACAAATGCCTCCTCCTGACCCACAATTGCCACCTGCCGCCCCACAACTTCCACCTCACGCCCCACAAGTGCCACCTCCCGCCCCACAAGTGCCACAACCCGCCCCACAAATCCAACTCCTGACCCACAAGTGCCACCTCCTGCCCCACAAGTGCCACCTCCCGACCCACATGTGCCAACTTCTGCCCCACAAGTGCCACCTTCTGCTCCACAAGTGCCACTTCCTGCTGCACAAGTGATACCTCCAGCCCCACAACTGCCACCACCTGCCCCACAACTTCCACCTCCCGCCTCACAAGTGCAACCTCCAGGCCCACAAGTGCCACCTCCAGATCCACAAGAATTAACTCCTGCCCCACAAGTGCCACCTCCTGCCCTTCAAGAGCCACTTCTTGCCCCACAAGTAACATTTCCTGCCCCACAAGTGCCAACCTCTGCCCAACAAGTGCTATGACCCAGCCCAAAAGTGCCAACTCCTGCCCCACTAGTGCCACCTCCCGCCCCACAAGTGCCACCACCCTCCCCACAACTTCAACCTCCTTCCCCAAAACATCCACCTCCCGCCCCACAGGTGTCAGCATCTGCCCCACAACTTCCACCTCACGCCACACAAGTGCCACCTCCCGCCTCACAAGTGCAACCTCCAGGCCCACAAGTGCCACCTCCAGATCCACAAGAATTAACTCCTGCCCCACAAGTGCCACCTCCTGCCCTTCAAGAGCCACTTCTTGCCCCACAAGTAACATTTCCTGCCCCACAAGTGCCAACCTCTGCCCAACAAGTGCTATGACCCAGCCCAAAAGTGCCAACTCCTGCCCCACTAGTGCCACCTCCCGCCCCACAAGTGCCACCACCCTCCCCACAACTTCAACCTCCTTCCCCAAAACATCCACCTCCCGCCCCACAGGTGTCAGCATCTGCCCCACAACTTCCACCTCACGCCACACAAGTGCCACCTCCCGCCCCACAAGTGCCACAACCCGCCCCACAAATCCACCTCCCGCCCCACAAGTTCCACCTCCCGCCCCACAAGTTCCACCTCCCGCCTCACAAGTGCCACCTCCCGACCCACATAATCCACGTCCTGCTCCAAAATTGCCACCTCCTGCCCCACAAGTGCCACCTCCAGCCCTACCAGTTCCACCGCCCGCCCCACAAGTACCACCTCCTGACCCAGAAGTGCCACTACGTGACCCACAATTGCCACCTCCCGTCTCACAATTGCAACTCTCGCCCAACAAGTGCCACCTCCTGCCCAACAATTGCCACCACCCCCCCAACAAGTGCCACCTCCCGCCCCACAAGTACCACATCCCACCCCACAAGTGCAACCTCCTGCCCCACAAGTGCCAACTCTCGCCCCACAAGTGCCAACTCCTGCCCCACAACATCCACCTCACGCTCCAAAAGTGCCACCTCCTGCCCCACAAGTGCTACTTCCTGCCTTACAAGTGCCACTTCCCGCTGCACAAGTGACACCTCCAGCCCCACAGCTGCCACAACCCGCCCCACAACTTCCACATCCCGCCTCACAACTGCAAGCTCCTGCCCCACAATTGCCACCTCCTACCACACAAGTGCCAACTCCTGCCCCACAAGTGCCACCTCATGTCCCTCAATTTTCACCTTATGCCCCAAAAGTGCCACCTCCCGCCCAACAAGTGCAACATCTCGCCCCACTAGTGCCACGTCCCGGCCCAAAATTGCTACCTCCTGCCCCACATCATCCACCTCCTGTTCCACAAATGTCACCTCCTGACCCACAAGTGCCACCTTCTGCCTCACAAGTGCCACCCCTTGCCCCACAAGTGCCACATCCCACCGCACAATTTCCACCTCTTGTTACACAAGTCCCACCTCCCGCCCAACAACAGCCTCCTCCTGCCCCACAAGTGCCACCTCCTGCCCCACAAGTGCCACCTCCCACCCCACAAGTGCCACGTCCTTCCCAATTGCCACGTCCTGTCCCACAAGTGCCACCTCCTGCCGTACAAGTGCCACCCTCTGCCCCACAATTGCCACTTCTTGCCCCACAATTGCCAATTCTTGCCCCACAACTTCCACCTCCCACCCCATAACTTCCACCTCCCGTCCCACAGCTTCCACATCCTGCCCCACAAGTGCCAACTCCTGCCCCAGAAGTACCACCACCTGACCCACAAGTGCCAACTCCTGCCCCACAAGTGCCACCTCGCATCCCGCAAGTGCCACATCCCGCCCCACAAGTTCCACCTCCTGCCCCACAAGTGCCAATTCCTGCCCCACAAGTGCCAGCTCATGCCCCACAAGTGCCAGCTCATGCCCCACATGTTCCACCTACCACCCCACAAATTCCAACTCCTGCCCCACAAGTGCCAGCTCCTGCCCGACAAGAGCCACTTCCTGCCCCACAAGTACCTCTTCCCTCCCAACAAGTTCCAATTTCCGCCCCACAAGTGCCACCTCCTGCCCCACAAATGCCACATTTCACCCCACAAATGCCACCTCCCGCT
The DNA here is from genome assembly GCF_054131305.1 of Coturnix japonica. Classification (NCBI taxonomy): domain Eukaryota; kingdom Metazoa; phylum Chordata; class Aves; order Galliformes; family Phasianidae; genus Coturnix; species Coturnix japonica. The sequence goes on along the minus strand of NC_140680.1, from coordinate 391,373 downwards.
CCACAACTTCCACCTCCTGCCCCACAAGTGCCAGCTGCTGCTCCACATCATCCAACTCCCGCCCCACAAGTGCCATGTCCAGCCCCACAACATCTGCCTCCTGCCCCAAAAGTGTCAACTCCTGCCCCATAAGTTCCATATCCCGCCCCACAAGTGCCAGCTCTTGCCTCACAGGTGCCACCTCCTGCCCCACAAGTTCCAACTCTCGTCTAACAAGTGCCACCTCCTGCCCAACATTTACCACCTCCCGCTCCACAAGTGCCACCTCCTGCCCAACAAGTGCCATTTCTTACCCCACATGTTCCAACTCCTGCCCCACAGGTGCCATTTCCTGCCCCACAAGTACCACCTCCTGTCCCACATTTACCAACTCCTGCCCCACAAGTGCCATTTCCTGCCCCGCATCTGTTGCATACCACCCCACAAATTCCACCTCCCGCCACACAAGTGCCACCTCCCGCTTCACAACTTCCACATCCAGCCCTACAAGTGCCACCTCCCGCCATAAAATGCCACCTCCCGTCCCTCTATCACCACCTCCTGCCCCACAAGTTATACCCCCACCCCACAGATACCACCACCTGCCCCACAAGTACCAACTCCTGCAAACAAATGCCATTTCTTAAACCACAGGTCCAAACTCCTGCCCCACAAGTGCCACCTCCTGTCCCACATGTGCCACATCCTGCCCCACAAGTGCCACCTCCCGACCGACAAATGCCACCTCCCGCCAAACAACTGACACCTCCTGCCCCACAAGTGTCACCTCCTGCCCAACAAGTTCCACCTCTTGACCTACAAGTGCCACCTCCTGCCCCATAAGTTTCGCCTCTCGCCCAACAAATGCCACCACCTCCCCCAAAAGCGCCACCTCCTGCTCCACAGGTGCCATTTCCTGCCCCACAACATCCACCTCCCACGCACAAGTGCAACCTACCGCCCCACAACTTCCACCTCCTGCCCCACAACTTCCACCTCCTGCCCCACAAGTGCCAACACCTGCCCCACAAGTGCCACCTCCTGCCCCGCCAGTGCCACCTGTCACCCTGCAAGTCCAGCTCCTGCCCCACAAGTGCCAGCTCATGCTTCACAAGTGCCAGCTCCTGCCCCACAAAGACAGCCTCCTGCCCCGCATCATCCACCTCCTGCCCCACAAAGGCCACCTCCTGCCCCACATCATCCACCTCCTCCCCCACAAGTGACAATACTTGTTCCACAAGTGCCACCTCCCGCCCCACAAATGCCAAATCCTGCCCTGCAACTTCCACCTCCTGCCCCACAAGTGCCAATTCCTGCCCCACAAATTCCAGCTCATGCTTCACAAGTGCCAGCTCCTGCCCCACATCATCCACTTCCTGCTCACATGTGCCACCTCCTGTCCGACAAAGACCACCTCCTGCCCCACATCATCCACCCCCTGCCCCACAAGTGCCACCTCCTGCCCCACATCATCCACCCCCTGCCCCACAAGTGCCACCTCCTGCCCCACAACGACCACCCCCTGCACCACAAGTGCCAATTCCTGCCCTACAAGTGCCAGCTCATTCCCCTGAAGTGCCAGCTCCTGCCCCACAAGTGCCACATTTTGCCACACCACTGCCACCTCCCCCCCAAAATAATCCACCTCCTGCCCCACAAGTGTCACTGACCGCCCAGCTTCCTCCTCCTGACACACAACTGCAACCTCCTGCCCCACAAGTGCCAGCTCCTGCCCGACAAGAGCCATTTCCTGCCCCACAAGTACCTATTCCCTCCCAACAAGTTCCAATTTCCGCCCCACAAGTGCCACCTCCTGCCCCACAAGTGCAACCTCCTGCCCCACAAATGCCACCTTTCGCCCCACAAATGCCACCTCCCGCTCCACAACTTCCACCTCCTGCCCCACAAGTGCCACCTCCTGATGCACTAGTGCCACCTAACGCTTAACATCTACCACCTCCCACCCCACAAGTGCCACCTCCCGCCCTAAAACTTCCACCTTCTGCCCCACAAGTGCCACCTCCTGCCCCACAAGTGCCACCTCTAACCCCACAAAGACAGCCTCCTGCCCCACATCATCCAACTCCTGCCCCACAAGTTCCAATTCCTGCCCCACAAGTGCCACCTCTTACCCTACAGGTGCCACCTCCTACCCCACAAAGACCACCTCCTGCCCCACATCATCCACCTCCTCCCCCAAAAGTGACAATACCCGTTCCACAAGTGCCACCTCCCGCCCCACAACTTCAACATCCCGCCACACAAGTGCCGACTCCTGGCAACGAGTGCCACATCCTGCCCCACAAGTGCCAGCTCCTGCCCCACATGTTCCACCTACCACCCCACAAATTCCACCTCATGCCCCACAAGTGCCAACTCCCAACCCACAAATGCCAAATCCTGCAATGCAACTTCCACCTCATGCTCCACAAGTGCCACCTCCTGCCCCACATCGTCCACCTCCCACCCAACAAGTGCCACCACCTGCCCCACAAGTGCCAATTCCTGCCCCACATCTGCCAGCTCATGCTTCACAAGTGCCTGCTCCTGCACTACGTCATCCACTTCCTGCCCCACAAGTGCCAATTCCTGCCCCGCAAGTGCCAATTCCTGCCCCACAAGTGCCAGTTCATGCCCCACAAGTGCCACATTTGTCCACACCACTGCCACCTCCCCCACAAATAATCCACCTCCTGCCCCACAAGTCTCACTGACTGACCAACTTCCTCCTCCTGCCCCACAAGTGCCAGCTCCTGCCCCACAAGAGCCACTTCCTGCCCCACAAGTACTTTTCCCTCCCAACAAGTTCCAATTTCCGCCCCACAAGTGCCACCTCCTGCCCCACATCATCCACCTCCCGCCCCACAATTGCCACCTCCTGCCCCACAAGTGCCACCTCCCGCCCAACAATTGTGGCCACATGACAAACAAGTTCCACTTCCGCCCCACAAGTGCCACCTCCTGCCCAACAAGTGCCATTTCTTACCCCACAGGTTCCAAATCCTACCCCACTGGTGCCATTTCCTGCCCCACAAGTGCCATTTCCCCCCCCACATGTGCCAACTCCTGCCTTACAAGTTTCACCTCCCACCCCACAAATTCCACCTCCCACCCCACAAGTTCCACCTCCTGCCCCAAAAGTGCCAATTCCTGCTTCACAAGTGCCAGCTCATGCTTCACAAATGCCAGCTCATGACCCACATCATCAACTTCCTGCCCACATGTGCCAGCTCATGCTTCACAAGTGCCAGCTCCTGCAATACGTCATCCACCTCCTGCCCCACAAGTGCCACCTCCTGACCGACAAAGACATCCTCCTGCCCCACAAGTGCCAATTCCTGCCCCACAAGTGCCAGTTCATGCCCCACAAGTGCCACATTTGTCCACACCACTGCCTCCTCCCAAACAACTAATCCACCTCCTGCCCCACAAGTGTCACTGACTGACCAACTTCCTCCTCCTGACCCACAAGTGCAAACTCCTGCCCCACAAGTGCCAGCTCCTGCCCGACAAGACCCACTTCCTGCCCCACAAGTACCTCTTCCCTCCCAACAAGTTCCAATTTCCACCCCACAAGTGCCACCTCCTGCCCCACAAGTGCAACATCCTGCCCCACATCGTCCACCTCCCACCCAACAAGTGCCACCACCTGCCCCACAAGTGCCAATTCCTGCCCCACAAGTGCCAGTTCATGCCCCACAAGTGCCACATTTGTCCACACCACTGCCACCTCCCCCCCCAAATAATCCACCTCCTGCCCCACAAGTGTCACTGACTGACCAACTTCCTCCTCCTGACCCACATGTGCCAGCTCCTGCCCCACAAGAGCCACTTCCTGCCCCACAAGTACCTCTTCCCTCCCAACAAGTTCCAATTTCCGCCCAACAAGTACCACCTCCTTCTGCACAAGTTCCACCTCCTGCCCTAAAAGCTCCATTTCCTGCCCCAGAAGTGCCACCTCCCGCCCCACAAGTGCCACCTCCTGCCCTACAACTTCCACCTCCTGCCCCAGAAGTGGCACCTCCCGCCCCACAAGTGCCAACTCCTGCCCGGCAACTTCCATCTCCTGCTCCACAAGTGCCACCTCGAACCGCACAATTGCCACCTCCTTCCCCATATCAACCACCTCCCATCCAACAAGTGCCACCTCCTGCCCCACAAGTGCCAATTCCTGCCCCACAAGTGCCAGCTCATGCTTCACAAGTGCCAGCTCCTGCCCCTCATCATCCACCTCCTGCCCCACAAGTGCCACCTCCTGACCCACAACATCAATCTCCAGCCCCACAAGAGCCGCCTCCTGCCCGACAAGTTACACCTGCTACAAGTTCCACAAGTGCCACCTCCCTGCTCACGAGTGCCACATCCCGCCCCACATGTACCACCTCCTGCATCACAACTTCCACCTCCCGCCCCACATGTACCACCTCCTGCATCACAACTTCCATCTCCCGCCCCACATGTACCACCTCCTGCATCACAACTTCCACCTCCCGCCCCACATATACCACCTCCTGCATCACAACTTCCACCTCCCGCCCCACATGTACCACCTCCTACATCACAACTTACACCTCCCGCCCCACATGTACCACCTCCTGCATCACAACTTCCACCTCCCGCCCCACATGTACCACCTCCTGCATCACAACTTCCACCTCCCGCCCCACAAATGCCACCTCCTGCCCTACAAGTGCCACCTCAGGCCCCACAAGTGCCCCCTCCCGCTCCACAAGTGCCACGTCCTGCCCCACAAGTGCCATCTCCTGCCCCACAAGGGCCAAATCCTGCCACGCAACATCCACCTCCTGCCCCACATCATCCACCTCCCACCCCACAAGTGCCACCTCCTGTGGCACAAGTGCCAATTCCAGCCCTTAAAGTGCCAGCTCATGCTTCACAATTGCCAGCTCCTGCCCCACATCATCCACCTCCTGCCCCACAAGTGCCACCTCCTATCCCACATGTGCCAACTCCTGCCCCACAAGTGCCATTTCCTGCACCACATTTGCCACCTCCTGCCCCACAAGTGCCACCTCCCAACCCACAAGTTTAATATCTGGACACACAAGTGCGATCTCCCGCCCCACAAGTGCCAAATCCTGACGTGCAACTTCCACCTCCTGCTCCACAAGTGCCATCTCCTGCCCCACAAGTGCCACATCCCGCCCCTCTATAGCCACCTCCTGCCCCACAAGTTACACCTCTTGCCCCACAACGTCGACCCCCGCCCCACATGTGCCACCACCTGACCCACAAGTGCCAACTCCTGCCCCACAAGTGCCATTTCCTGCACCACATTTGTCGCGTCCTGCCCCACAAGTGCTACCTCTCGCCCCACAACCTCAACCTCCAGCCACAAGTGCCACCTCCCGCCCCACAAGTGCCACCTCCCGCCCCACTACTTCCACGTCACACGCCAAATCTTCTTACCTTCCACCCCACAAGTGCCACCTCCTGCCCCAAACCTTCAACCTACTGCCCCACAACTGCCACTTCCCACCCAGCAATTGCCACCCCCCGCCCCACAAGTGCCTCATCCCACCCCACAAGTGCCAACCCTTACCCCACAAGTGCAAACTCCTGCCCCACATCATCCACCAACCGCCCCACAAGTGTCACCTCCTGCCCCACAACTTCCATCTCCCACTCCACAAGTGCCACCTACTGCACAACAAATACCATCTCCTGCCCCATAAGTGCCACCTCCCGCCCCAAAACTGCCCCCTCCCGCCTTAAAAGTGCCACCTCCCGACCCACAAGTGCCTCCTCCTGTCCCACAGTTGTCACCTCCCGCTCCACAAGTTACACCTCACCCCCCACAAGTTCTACCACCCACCCCATAAGTGCCACCTGCAGCCCCAGAAGTGTCAAATCCTGCCACACAAGTGCCACTTCCTGCCCCACAAGTGCCACCTCCTGCCGCACAAGTGCCACCTCCTGCCCCACATCATCCACCTCCTGCCTCACAAATGCCTCCTCCTGACCCACAATTGCCACCTGCCGCCCCACAACATCCACGTCACACCCCACAAGTGCCACCTCCCGCCCCAGAAGTGCCACAACCCGCCCCACAAATCCAACTCCTGACCCACAAGTGCCACCTCCCGCCCCACAAGTTCCACCTTCCGCACCACAAGTGCCACCTCCTGCCCCACAAGTGCCTCCTCCTGCCCCACAAGTGCCTCCTCCTGCCCCACAAGTGCTACCTACTTCCCCACAAGTGCCTCCTCCTGCCCCACAAGTGCCTCCTCCTGCCCCACAAGTGCCACCTCCTGCCCCACAAGTGCTACCTACTTCCCCACAAGTGCCTCCTCCTGCCCCACAAGTGCCTCCTCCTGCCCCACAAGTGCCTCCTCCTGCCCCACAAGTGCCTCCTCCTGCCCCACAAGTGCCACCTCCTGCCACACAAGTGCCACTTCCTGCCCCACAAGTGCTACCTACTTCCCCACAAGTGCCACCTCCTGCCCCACATCATCCACCTCCTGCCTCACAAATGCCTCCTCCTGATCCACAATTGCCACCTGCCGCCCCACAACTTCCACCTCACGCCACACAAGTGCCACCTCCCACCCCACAAGTGCCACAACCCGCCCCACAAATCCAACTCCTGACCCACAAGTGCCACCTCCCGCCCCACAAGTTCCACCTCCCGCACCACAAGTGCCACCTCCTGCCCCACAAGTGCCAACTCCCGACCCACATGTACCAACTTCTGCCCCACAAGTGCCAGCTCCTGCCTTTCAAGTGTCTCCTCCTCCCCACAAGTGCCACCTTCTGCTCCACAAGTGCCACTTCCTGCCGCACAAGTGATACCTCCAGCCCCACAACTGCCACCACCCGCCCCACAACTTCCACCTCCCTCCTCACAAGTGCAACCTCCAGGCCCACAAGTGCCACCTCCAGATCCACAAGAATTAACTCCTGCCCCACAAGTGCCACCTCCTGCCCTTCAAGAGCCACTTCTTGCCCCACAAGTAACATTTCCTGCCCCACAAGTGCCAACTCCTGCCCCACTAGTGCCACCTCCCGCCCCACAAGTGCCACCACCCTCCCCACAACTTCAACCTCCTTCCCCAAAACATCCACCTCCCGCCCCACAGGTGTCATCATCTGTCCCACAACTGCCACATCCCGCCCCACAAGTGCCACCCCTTGCCCCACAAGTGCCACATCCCACCGCACAATTTCCACCTCTTGTTACACAAGTCCCACCTCCCGCCCAACAACAGCCTCCTCCTGCCCCACAAGTGCAACCTCCTGCCCCACAAGTGCCGCCTCGCATCCCACAAGTGCCACATCCCGCCCCACAATTTCCACCTCCTGCCTTACAAGTGCCAATTCCTGCCCTACAAGTGCCAGCTCATTCCCCTGAAGTGCCAGCTCCTGCCCCACAAGTGCCACATTTGTCCACACCACTGCCACCTTCCCCCCAAATAATCCACCTCCTGCCCCACAAGTGTCACTGACCGCCCAACTTCATCCTCCTGACACACAAGTGCAACCTCCCGCTCCACAACTTCCACCTCCTGCCCCAGTAGTGCCACCTCCCGACCCACAAGTGCCACCTCCCGCCCCACAAGAGCCACCTCCCGCCCTACAACTTCCATCTCCTGGCTCACAAGTTCCACCTCCTGCCTCAAAAGAGCCACCTCCCGCCCCACAACTTCCACATAACGCCCCATAAGTTCCACCTCCTGCCCAACAAGTGCCACCTCTCGTCCCACAAGGACCACCTCCTGCCCCACAAGTGCCACCTCCTGCCCCACAAGTGCCACCTCCTGCCCAACAAGTGCCACCACCCTCCCCAAAATGCCAACTCCCGCCCCACAAGTGCCACCTCCCGCCCTACAACTTCCACCTCCCGCACCACAACTTCCACCTCCTGCCTCACAAGTTCCACATTCCGCCCCACAACTTCATTCTCCCGCCCCACAACTTCCAACTCCTGGCCCACAAGTGCGACCTCCTGCCCCACCATTACCACCTCCTGCCCCACAATTTCCACCTCCTGCCCCACAAGTGCCACAACCTGCTCCACAATTTCAATGTCCTGCCTTACAAGTGCCACATTCTGCCCCACAAGTGTAGGCTCCTGCTCCACAAGTGCCACCTCCCGAACCACAACCTCAACCTCTGGCCCCACAAGTCCCACCTCCCGCCCCACAAGTGCCATCTCCTGCCCCATAAGTGCCAATTTCTGCCCCACAGGTGCCACTTCCCGCCTTACAAATTCAACCCCTCACCCCACAAGTTCCACCTCCTGCCCCAAAAGTGCCAATTCCTGCTTCACAAGTGCCAGCTCATGCTTCACAAATGCCAGCTCATGCCCCACATCAACTTCCTGCCCCACAAGTGCCACCTCTAAACCCACAAAGACAGCCTCCTGCCCCACATCATCCACCTCCTCCCCCACAAGTGACAATACCTGTTAGACAAGAGCAACCTCCAGCCCCACAACTTCAACATCCCGCCACACAAGTGCCGACTCCTGGCAACGTGTGCCACATCCTGCCCCACAAGTGTCAACTCCTGCCCCACATCGTCCACCTCCCACCCAACAAGTGCCACCTCCTGCCCCACAAGTGCCAATTCCTGCCCCGCAAGAGCCAGCTCATGCTCCACAAGTGCCAGCTCCTGCCCCTCATCATCCACCTCCTGCCCCGCAAGTGCCACCTCCTGACCCACAACATCAAACTCCAGCCCCACAAGAGCCGCCTCCTGCCCGACAAGTTACACCTGCTACATGTTCCACAAGTGCCACCTCCCTGCTCACGAGTGCCACATCCCGCCCCACATGTACCACCTCCTGCATCACAACTTCCACCTCCCGCCCCACATGTACCACCTCCTGCATCACAACTTACACCTCCCGCCCCACAAGTTCCACCTCCTGCATCACAACTTCCACCTCCCGACCCACATGTACCACCTCCTGCATCACAACTTACACCTCCCGCCCCAAGAATGCCACATCCTGCCCCACAAGTGCCACCTCGTGCCTCACAAGTGCCACCCCCCCCCACAAGTGCCACCTCCCGCCCCACAAGTGCCACCTCCCACGCACAAGTGCCACATCCTGCCCCACAAGTGTCACCTCCTGCCCACAAGTGCCACCTTCCGCCCCACAAGTGCCACCTCACACCCCAACAGTGTCAACTTCCGCCCCACAAGTGCCACCTCACGCCCCACAACTTCCACATCCTGCCCCACAAGTGCCACCACCTGACCCACAAGTGCCACCACCTGACCCACTAATGCAACTACGTGCCCCACAAGTGCCAACTCGTGCCCCACAAGTTCTATCTCCTGCCTTACAAGTGCCACCCCCTGCCTCACAACTTCCACCTCCCGCGCCACAAATGCCACGTCCTGCCTTACAAGTGCCACCCCCTGCCTCACAACTTCCACCTCCCGCGCCACAAATGCCACCTCCTGCCCTACAAGTGCCACATCAGGCCCCACAAGTGCCCCCTCCCGCTCCACAAGTGCCACGTCCTGCCCCACAAGGGCCAAATCCTGCCACGCAACATCTACCTCCTGCCCCACATCATCCACCTCCCACCCCACAAGTGCCACCTCCTGTGGCACAAGTGCCAATTCCAGCCCTAAAAGTGCCAGCTCATGCTTCACAATTGCCAGCTCCTGCCCCACATCATCCACCTCCTGCCCCACAAGTGCCACCTCCTAACCCACATGTGCCAACTCCTGCCCCACAAGTGCCATTTCCTGCACCACATTTGCAGCCTCCTGCCCCACAAGTGCCACCTCCTTCCCCACAAGTTTAACCTCCAGACACACAAGTGCCATCTCCCGCCCCACAAGTGCCATCTCCCGCCCCACAAGTGCCATCTCCCGCCCCACAAGTGCCAAATCCTGACGTGCAACTTCCACCTCCTGCTCCACAAGTGCCATCTCCTGCCCCACAAGTGCCACCTCCCGCCACACAAGTGCCACCTCCCGCCCCTCTATAGCAACCTCCTGCCCCACAAGTTCCACCTCTTGCCCCACAACGTCGACCTCCGCCCCACATGTGCCACCACCTGACCCACAAGTGCCAACTCCTGCCCCACAAGTGCCGGCTCCTGCCCCACAAGTGCTACCTCTCGCCCCACAACTTCAACCTCCAGCAACACAAGTGCCAACTCCTGCCCAACAAGTGCCACCTCCCACCCCACAAGTGCCACCTCCCGCCCCACTACTTCCACGTCACACCACAAATCTTCTTACCTTCCACCCCACAAGTGCCACCTCCTGCCCCAAACCTTCAACCTACTGCCCCACAACTGCCACTTCCCACCCAGCAATTGCAACCCCCCGCCACACAAGTGCCTCCTCCCACCCCACAAGTGCCAACCCTTACCCCACAAGTGCCAACTCCTGCCCCACATCATCCACCAACCGCCCCACAAGTGCCACCTCCTGCACCACAAGTGCCACCTCCCGACCCACAACTTCCAGCTCCCGGCCCACAATTGCCACCTCCTGCCCCACAACTTCCATCTCCCACTCCACAAGTGCCACCTACTGCACAACAAATACCATCTCCTGCCCCATAAGTGCCATCTCCTGCCCCACAGGTGCCACCTACTGTTCCACATCAACCACCTCCTTCCCCACATCATCCACCTCCTGTTCCACAAATGTCACCTCCTGACCCACAACTTCCACATCCTGCCCCACAAGTGCCACCTCTTGCCCCACATAATCCACGTCCTGCTCCAAAATTGCCACCTCCTGCCCCACAAGTGCCACCTCCCACCCCACAAGTGCCACCTCCAGCCCCACCAGTTCCACCGCCCGCCCCACAAGTACCACCTCCTGACCCACAAGTGCCACTACGTGACCCACAATTGCCACCTCCCGTCTCACAATTGCAACTCTCGCCCAACAAGTGCCACCTCCTGCCCCACAATTGCCACCACCCCCCCAACAAGTGCCACCTCCCGCCCCACAAGTACCACATCCCACCCCACAAGTGCAACCTCCTGCCCCACAAGTGCCAACTCTCGCCCCACAAGTGCCAACTCCTGCCCCACAACATCCACCTCACGCTCCAAAAGTGCCACCTCCTGCCCCACAAGTGCTACTTCCTGCCTTACAAGTGCCACTTCCCGCTGCACAAGTGACACCTCCAGCCCCACAGCTGCCACAACCCGCCCCACAACTTCCACATCCCGCCTCACAACTGCAAGCTCCTGCCCCACAATTGCCACCTCCTACCACACAAGTGCCAACTCCTGCCCCACAAGTGCCACCTCATGTCCCTCAATTTTCACCTTATGCCCCAAAAGTGCCACCTCCCGCCCAACAAGTGCAACATCTCGCCCCACTAGTGCCACGTCCCGGCCCAAAATTGCTACCTCCTGCCCCACATCATCCACCTCCTGTTCCACAAATGTCACCTCCTGACCCACAACTTCCACCTCCTGCCCCACAAGTGCCACCTTCTGCCTCACAAGTGCCACCCCTTGCCCCACAAGTGCCACATCCCACCGCACAATTTCCACCTCTTGTTACACAAGTCCCACCTCCCGCCCAACAACAGCCTCCTCCTGCCCCACAAGTGCCACCTCCTGCCCCACAAGTGCCACCTCCCACCCCACAAGTGCCACGTCCTTCCCAATTGCCACGTCCTGTCCCACAAGTGCCACCTCCTGCCGTACAAGTGCCACCCTCTGCCCCACAATTGCCACTTCTTGCCCCACAATTGCCAATTCTTGCCCCACAACTTCCACCTCCCACCCCATAACTTCCACCTCCCGTCCCACAGCTTCCACATCCTGCCCCACAAGTGCCCGATCCTGCCCCAGAAGTACCACCACCTGACCCACAAGTGCCAACTCCTGCCCCACAAGTGCCACATCCCGCCCCACAAGTGCTACCTCCTGCCTTACAAGTGCCCATTCCTGCTTCACAAGTGCCAGCTCATGTTTCACAAATGCCAGCTCCTGCCCCACATCATCAACTTCCTGCCCCACAAGTGCCACCTCCAACCCCACAAAGACAGCCTCCTGCCCCACATCATCCACCTCCTGCCCCACAAGTGCCAATTCCTGCCCCACAAGTGCCAGCTCATGCCCCACAAGTGCCAGCTCCTGCCCCACAAGTGCCAGCTCTTGCCTCACAGGTGCCACCTCCTGCCCCACAAAGTCCACCTCCTGCACCACAAGTGCCAACTCCTGCCCCACAAGTGCCACCTCCCGCCAAACAACTGACACCACCTGCCCCACATGTGCCACCTCCCACCAAACAACTGACACCTCCTGCCCAACAAGTTCCACCTCTTGACCTACAAGTGCCACCTCCTGCCCCATAAGTTTCACCTCTCGCCCAACAAATGCAACCACCTCCCCCAAAAGCGCCACCTCCTGCCCCACAGGTGCCATTTCCTGCCCCACAACATCCACCTCCCACGCACAAGTGCAACCTACTGCCCCACAACTTCCACCTCCTGCCCCACAAGTGCCACCTCCTGCCCCACAAGTGCCACCTCCCGCCCCACAAGTGCCACCTGTCACCCTGCAAGTCCAGCTCCTCTCGCCCCACAAGTGCCAGCTCATGCTTCACAAGTGCCAGCTCCTGCCCCACATCATCAACTTCCTGCCCCACAAGTGCCACCTCCAACCCCACAAAGACAGCCTCCTGCCCCACATCATCCACCTCCTGCCCCACAAGTGCCAATTCCTGCCCCACAATTGCCAGCTCATGCCCCACAAGTGCCAGCACCTGCCCCACAAGTGCCACCTCTTGCCCAACAGGTGCCACCTCCTGCCCCACAAATGCCAAATCCTGCCCTGCAACTTCCAACTCCTGCCCCACAAGTGCCAATTACTGCCCCACAAGTTCCAGCTCATGCTTCACAAGTGCCAGCTCCTGCCCCACATCATCCACTTCCTGCTCACATGTGCCACCTCCTGTCCGACAAAGACCACCTCCTGCCCCACATCATCCACCCCCTGCCCCACAAGTGCCACCTCCCGCCCCACATCATCCACCCCCTGCCCCACAAGTGCCACCTCCTGCCCCACAACGACCACCCCCTGCACCAAAAGTGCCAATTCCTGCCCCACAAGTACCAGCACCTGCCCAACAAGAGCCACTTCCTGCCCCACAAGTACCTCTTCCCTCACAACAAGTTCCAATTTCTGCCCCACAAGTGCCACTACCTGCCCCACAAATGCAACCTCCTGCCCCACAAGTGCCACCTTTCGCCCCACAAATGCCACCTCCCGCTCCACAACTTCCACCTCCTGCCCCACAAGTGCCACCTCCCGACCCACAAGTGCCACCTCACGCCCAACATCTACCACCTCCCACCCCACAACTTCCATCTCCTGGCCCACAAGTGCCACTTCCTGCCTCAAAAGTGCCACCTCCCGCCTCACAACTTCCACGTAACGTCCCATAAGTTCCACCTCCTGACCCACAAGTGCCAGCTGCTGCTGCACATCATCCAACTCCCGCCCCACAAGTGCCATGTCCAGCCCCACAACATCTGCCTCCTGCCCCAAAAGTGTCAACTCCTGCCCCATAAGTTCCATATCCCGCCCCACAAGTGCCACCTCCCACCCCACAAGTGCCACCTCCTGCCCCACAAGTTCCAACTCTCGTCTAACAAGTGCCACCTCCTGCCCAACATTTACCACCTCCCGCTCCACAAGTGCCACCTCCTGCCCAACAAGTGCCATTTCTTACCCCACATGTTCCAACCCCTGCCCCACAGGTGCCATTTCCTGCCCCACAAGTACCACCTCCTGTCACACATTTACCAACTCCTGCCCCACAAGTGCCATTTCCTGCCCCACATCTGTTGCATACCACTCCACAAATTCCACCTCCCGCCATACAAGTGCCACCTCCCGCTTCACAACTTCCACATCCTGCCCTACAAGTGCCACCTCCCGCCATAAAATGCCACCTCCCGTCCCTCTATCACCACCTCCTGCCCCACAAGTTACACCCCCACACCACAGGTACCACCACCTGCCCCACAAGTACCACCTCCTGCAAACAAATGCCATTTCTTAAACCACAGGTCCAAACTCCTGCCCCACAAGTGCCACCTCCTGTCTCACAAGTGCAACCTCCCGCCCCACAACTTCCACAACCTGCCCCACAAGTGCCACCTCCCGTCACTCAACTTCCAACTCCCGCCCCACAAGTGCCACCTCCCGCCCTACAACTTCCACCTCCCGCACCACAACTTCCACCTCCTGCATCACAACTTCCACCTCCCGCCCCACATGTACCACCTCCTGCATCACAACTTCCACCTCCCGCCCCACATGTACCAACTCCTGCATCACAACTTCCACCTCCCGCCCCACATGTACCACCTCCTGCATCACAACTTCCACCTCCTGCCTCACAAGTTCCACATCCCGCCCCACAACTTCATTCTCCCGCCCCACAACTTCCAACTCCTGGCCCACAAGTGCGACCTCCTGCCCCACCATTACCACCTCCTGCCCCACAATTTCCACCTCCTGCCCCACAAGCGCCACAACCTGCTCCACAATTTCAATGTCCTACCTTACAAGTGCCACATTCTGCCCCACAAGTGTAGGCTCCTGCTCCACAAGTGCCACCTCCCGAACCACAACCTCAACCTCTGGCCCCACAAGTCCCACCTCCCGCCCCACAAGTGCCACATCCCGCCCCACAAGTGCCACCACCCGCCCCACAAGTGCCACCTTCTGTTCCACAACTTCCACCTCCTGCCCCACAACTTATAAGTCCTGCCCCACAAGTGTTGCATTCTGCCCCAAAAGTGTAGGCTCCTGCTCCACAAGTGCCAACTCCCGAACCACAACCTCAACCTCTGGCCCCACAAGTGCCACATCCCGCCCCACAAGTGCCACCACCCGCCCCACAAGTGCCATCTTCTGTTCCACAACTTCCAGCTCCTGCCCCACAAGTTATAACTCCTGCCCCACAAGTGTTGCATTTTGCCCCACAAGTGCCACCTCCCGCCTCACAAGTGCCACCTCCCGATCCACAAGTGCCAACTCCTGCCCCGCAACGTTGATCTCCTGCTCCACAAGTTCCACCTCGAACCGCACAATTGCCACCTCCTTCCCCATATCAACCACCTCCCATCCAACAAGTGCCACCTCCTGCCCCACAAGTGCCAATTCCTGCCCCACAAGTGCCAGCTCATGCTTCACAAGTGCCAGCTCCAGCCCCTCATCATCCACCTCCTGCTCCACAAGTGCCACCTCCTGCCCCACAATGACCACCTCCTGCCCCACATCATCCACCCCCTGCGCCACAAGTGCCAATTCCTGCCCTACAAGTGCCAGCTCATTCCCCTGAAGTGCCAGCTCCTGCCCCACAAGTGTCACTGACTGCCCAACTTCCTCCTCCTGACACACAACTGCAACCTCCTGCCCCACAAGTGCCACCTCCCGCCCTACAACTTCCATCTCCTGGCTCACAAGTTCCACCTCCTGCCTAAAAAGAGCCACGTCCTGCCCCACAACTTCCACGTAACGTCCCATAAGTTCCACCTCCTGCCCCACAAGTGCCAACTCCTGCCCCACAAGTGCCACCTCCTGCCCAACAAGTGCCACCACCCTCCCCAAAATGCCAACTCCCGCCCCACAAGTGCCACGTCCAGCCCCACAACTTCCACCTCCTGCCCCAAAAACAAAAACTTATGGGGCAGGAGTGTCAACTCCTGCCCCATAAGTTCCATATCCCACCCCACAAGTGCCACTACCTGCCCCACTAGTGCCATCTCCATTTCCACAGGTGCCACCTCCCGCCCCACAACTTCCACGTAACGCCCCATAAGTTCCACCTCCTGCCCAACAAGTGCCACCTCTCGTCCCACAAGGACCACCTCCTGCCCCACAAGTGCCACCTCTTGCCCCACAAGTGCCAAATACTTCCCCACAACTTCCACCTTCTGCCGCACTAGTGCCAACTCCAATTCCACAAGTGCCACCTCCCACACCACAAGTGCCACCACCTGACCCACAAGTGCCAACTCCTGCCCCACAAGTGCCATTTCTTGCCCCACAAGTGCCACCTCCAGCCCCACAAGTGCCATTTCCTGCCCTACAACTTCCACCTCCTGCCCCACAAGAGCCAGTTCCAGCCCCACAAATGCCACCTCCTGCCCCACAACTTCAACATCCCGCCATACAAGTGCCAACTCCTGCCCAACGTGTGCCACATCCTGCCCCACAAGTGCCAAATCCTGCCCCGCAACTTTTACCTCCTGCTCCACAAGTGCCAACTCCTGCCCCACATCATCCACCTCTTGCCCCACAAGTGCCACCTCCATCCCCACAAGTGCCACATCCCTCCCCACAAGTGCCACCTCCTGCCCCACAAGTGCCACCTCCCGCCCCACAACTTCCACCCCCTCCACTCAAGTTACATCTCCTGCCCCACAAGTGCCAACACCTGTCCCACAAGTGCCACCTCCTGTCCCACAACTTTACATTCCGCCCCACAATTTCCACCTCCTGTCTTACAAGTTCCACTTCCTGCCCCACAAGTGCCAGCTCAGGCTTCACAAGTGCCAGCTCCTGCACCACATCATCCACTTCCCGCCCCACAAGTGCCACCTCCTGCCCAACAATTGCCATTTCTTACCCCACAGGTTCCAACTCCTGTCCCACATGTGCCAACTCCTGCCCCTGAAGTGCCATTTCCTGCCCCACAAGTGCCACCTCCTGCCCAACAATTGCCATTTCTTACCCCACAGGTTCCAACTCCAGTCCCACATGTGCCAACTCCTGCCCCAGAAGTGCCATTTCCTGCCCCACAACTTCCACCTCCCGCCCCAGAAGTGCCAGTTCCTGTCCCACAAGTGCCACTTACGACGCCACAAATTCCACCTCCTGCTCCACAAGTACCACCTCCTGCCCCACAAGTACCACCTCCTGCCCCACATCATCCACCTCCTGCCCCACATCATCCACCTCCTGCCCCACAAGTGCCAATTCCTGCCCTACAAGTGCCAGCTCATTCCCCTGAAGTGCCAGCTCCTGCCCCACAAGTGCCACATTTTGCCACACCACTGCCACCTCCCCCCCCAAATAATCCACCTCCTGCCCCACAAGTGTCACTGACCGCAACTTCCTCCTCCTGACCCACAAGTGCAACCTCCTGCCCCACAACTTCAACATCCCGCCACACAAGTGCCGACTCCTGCCCAACGTGTGCCACATCCTGCCCCACAAGTGCCAACTCCTGCCCCACATCGTCCACCTCCCACCCAACAAGTGCCACCTCCTGCCCCACAAGTGCCAATTATTGCCCCACATGTGCCAGCTCATGCCCCACAAGTGCCAGCTCCTGTCCCACATCATCCACCTTCTGCCCCACAAGTGCCACCTCCTGCCCCACAACGACCACCTCCTGCCCCACATCATCCACCCCCTGCACCACCAGTGCCAATTCATGCCCTACAAGTGCCAGCTCACTCCCCTGAAGTGCCAGCTCCTGCCCCACAATGCCACCTCCTGTCCCACATGTGCTAACTCCTGCCCCACAAGTGCCATTTTCTGCCCCACAACTTCTACCTCACGGCCCACAAGAGCCAGTTCCAGCCCCACAAATGCCACCTCCCGCCCCACAACTTCAACATCCCGCCACACAAGTGCCACCTCCTGCCCCACAAGTGCCAAATCCTGTTCTGCAACTTCCAACTCCTGCTCCACAAGTGCCACCTCCTGCCCCACATCATCTACCTCCCACCCCACAAGTGCCACCTCCTGCCCCTCAAGTTACATCTCCCGCCCCACAAGTGCCACCTCCTGCCTCACAACTTCCAACTCCCACTACAACAATTTCCACCTCCTGTCTTACAAGTTCCACTTCCGCCCCACAAGTGCCACCTCCAGCCCCATAAGTGCCTAATCATGCCCCACAACATCCACCTGTGCCCTACAAATTTCCGGCTCCACATCATCCAACTCCAGCCCCACAAGCGCCACCTCCTGCACAAAAAGATCCACCTCAAGCCCCACAGGTGCCACCTCCCGCCCCACAACTTCCACCTCCCGCCCCACAATTGCCACCTCCTGACCCATAAGTGCCACCTCCCACCCAACAATTGTGGCCACATGACAAACAAGTTCCACTTCCGCCCCACAAGTGTCACCTCCTGCCCAACAAGTGCCATTTCTTACCCCACAGGTTCAAAATCCTACCCCACTGGTGCCATTTCCTGCCCCACAAGTGCCACCTCCTGCCCCACAACGACCACCTCCTGCCCCACAAGTGCCAATTCCTGCCCTACAAGTGCCAGCTCATTCCCCTGAAGTGCCAGCTCCTGCCCCACAAGTGCCACATTTTGCCACACCACTGCCACCTCCCCCCCAAATAATGCACCTCCTGCCCCACAAGTGTCACTGACTGACCAACTTCCTCCTCCTGACGCACAAGTGCAACCTCCTGCCCCACAAGTGCCAGCTCCTGCCCGACAAGAGCCACTTCCTGCCCCACAAGTACCTCTTCCCTCCCAACAAGTTCCAATTTCCGCCCCACAAGTGCCACCTCCTGCCCCACAAGTGCAACATCCTGCCCCACATCGTCCACCTCCCACCCAACAAGTGCCACCTCCTGCCCCACAAGTGCCACCTCCTGCCCCACAACTGCAACCTCCTGCCCCACAAATGCCACCTTTCGCCCCACAAATGCCACCTCCCGCTCCACAACTTCCACCTCCTGCCCCACAAGTGCCACCTCCCGCCCTACAGCTTCCATCTCCTGGTCCACAAGTGCCACCTCCTGCCTCAAAAGAGCCACCTCCCGCCCCACAACTTCCACGTAACGCCCCATAAGTTCCACGTCCCGCCCAACAAGTGCCACCTCTCGTCCCACAAGGACCACCTCCTGCCCCACAAGTGCCACCTCCTGCCCCACAAGTGTCAACTCATGCTCCACAAATGCCACCTCCTGCTCCACAAGTTCCACCTCTTGCCCCACAAGTGCCAAATACTTCCCCACAACTTCCACCTTCTGCCCCACTAGTGCCAACTCCAATTCCACAAGTGCCACCTCCAGCCCTACAACTGCCACTTCCAGCCCCACAAGTGCCACCTCCCGCCCAACAACTTCAACATCCCACCACACAAGTGCCAACTCCTGCCCGTGTGCCACATCCTGCCCCACAAGTGCCAACTCCTGCCCGTGTGCCACATCCTGCCCCACAAGTGCCAACTCCTGCCTCACAACTGACAATTCCTGCCCCAAAAGTGACAGCTCATGCTTCACAATTGCCAGCTCCTGCCCCACATCATCCACCTTCTGCTCCACAAGTGCCACCTCCTGCCCCACAAGTGCCACATCCCGCCCCACAAGTGCCACCTCCTGCCAAACTAGTGCAATCTCCTGCCCCACAAGTGCCTTATCTCGCCAGACAATTTACAGCTCCTGCCCCACAAGTACTACATCCTGCACCACAACTTCAACCTCCTGCCCCACAAGTGCCACGTTCTGCCCCACAAGTGTAGGCTCCTGCCCCACAACTGCCAATTCCTGCCCCACATGTGCCAGCTCATGCTTCACAAGTGCCAGCTCCTGCACCACATCATTCACTTCCTGCCCACAAGTGCCAATTCCTGCCCCACAAGTGCCAGTTCATGCCCCACAAGTGCCAGCTCCTGCCCCACAAGTGCCACATCCTGCCCCACAAGAGCCACCTCCTGCCCCACAAGTGCCACCTCCCGCCAAACAACTGACACCTCCTGCCCCACAAGTGCCACCTCCTGCCCTACAAGTGCCACCTTCTGTTCCACAACTTCCACCTCCTGCCCCACAAGTGTTGCATTTTGCCCCACAAGTGCCACCTCCCGACCCACATCATTCACCTCCTGCCCCACAAGTGCCACCTCCCGACCCACAAGTGCCAACTCCTGCCCCGCAACTTCCATCTCCTGCTCCACAAGTGCCACCTCGAACCGCACAATTGCCACCTCCTTCCCCACATCATCCACCTCCCATCCAACAAGTGCCACCTCCTGCCCCACAAGTGCCAATTCCTGCCCCACAAGTGCCAGCTCATGCTTCACAAGTGCCAGCTCCTGCCCATCATCATCCACCTCCTGCCCCACAAGTGCCACCTCCCTGCTCACGAGTGCCACATCCCGCCCCACATGTACCACCTCCTGCATCACAACTTCCACCTCCCGCCCCACAAGTTCCACCTCCTCCCCACAAGTGCCACCTCCCGCCCCACAAGCGCCACCTCCCTCTCCACAAACTCCACCTCCCACGCACAAGTGCCACATCCTGCCCCACAAGTGCCACATCCTGCCCCACAAGTGCCACCTTCCGCCCCACAAGTGTCACCTCACACCCCAACAGTGTCAACTTCCGCCCCACAAGTGACACCTCACGCCCCACAACTTCCACATCCCGCCCCACAAGTGCCACCACCTGACCCACAAGTGCCAACTCCTGCCCCACTAATGCAACTACCTGCCCCACAAGTGCCAACTCGCGCCCCACAACTGCCAACTCCTGCCCCACAAGTTCTACCTCCTGCCTTACAAGTGCCACCCCCTGCCTCACAGCTTCCACCTCCCGCCCCACAAATGCCACCTCCTGCCCTGCAAGTGCCACCTCAGGCCCCACAAGTGCCCCCTCCCACTCCACAAGTGCCACGTCCTGCCCCACAAGTGCCATCTCCCGCCCCACAAGGGCCAAATCCTGCCACGCAACTTCCACCTCCTGCCCCACATCATCCGCCTCCCACCCCACAAGTGCCACCTCCTGTGGCACAAGTGCCAATTCCAGCCCTAAAAGTGCCAGCTCATGCTTCACAATTGCCAGCTCCTGCCCCACATCATCCACCTCCTGCCCCACAAGTGCCACCTCCTATCCCACATGTGCCAACTCCTGCCCCACAAGTGCCATTTCCTGCACCACATTTGCCACCTCCTGCCCCACAAGTGCCACCGCCTTCCCCACAAGTGCCACCTCCCACCCCACAAGTTTAACCTCCAGACACACAAGTGCCATCTCCCGCCCCACAAGTGCCACCTCCCAACCCACAAGTGCCACCTCCCGCCCCACAAGTTTAACCTCCAGACACACAAGTGCCACGTCCTGCCCCACAAGTGCCATCTCCCGCCCCACAAGTGCCAAATCCTGACGCGGAACTTCCACCTACTGCTCCACAAGTGCCATCTCCTGCCCCACAAGTGCCACCTCCCGCCCCTCTATGGCCACCTCCTGCCCCACAAGTTACACCTCTTGCCCCACAACGTCGACCCCCGCCCCACATGTGCCACCACCTGACCCACAAGTGCCAACTCCTGCCCCACAAGTGTTACCTCTCGCCCCACAGCTTCAACCTCCAGCCACACAAGTGCCAACTCCTGCCCAACAAGTGCCACCTCCCGCCCCACAAGTGCCACCTCCCGCCCCACTACTTCCACGTCACACCCCAAATCTTCTTACCTTCCACCCCACAAGTGCCACGTCCTGCCCCAAACCTTCAAGCTACTGCCCCACAACTGCCACTTCCCACCCAGCAATTGCCACCCCCCGCCCCACAAGTGCCTCCTCCCACCCACAAGTGCCAACCCTTACCCCACAAGTGCCAACTCCTGCCCCACATCATCCACCAACTGCCCCACAAGTGCCACCTCCTGCACCACAAGTGCCACCTCCTGACCCACAACTTCCAGCTCCTGCCCCAATAGTGCCAGCTCCCGGCCCACAATTGCCACCTCCTGCCCCACAACTTCCATCTCCCACTCCACAAGTGCCACCTACTGCACAACAAATACCATCTCCTGCCCCATAAGTGCCATCTCCTGCCCCACAGGTGCCACCTACTGTTCCACATCATCCACCTCCTTCCCCACATCATCCACCTCCTGTTCCACAAATGTCACCTCCTGACCCACAACTTCCACCTCCTGCCCCACAAGTGCCAATTCCTGCCCCACAAGTGCCAGCTCATGCCCCACCAGTTCCACCTCGCATCCCGCAAGTGCCACATCCCGCCCCACAAGTTCCACCTCCTGCCTTACAAGTGCCAATTCCTGCCCTACAAGTGCCAGCTCATTCCCCTGAAGTGCCAGCTCCTGCCCCACAAGTGCCACATTTTGCCACACCACTGCCACCTCCCCCCCAAATAATCCACCTCCTGCCCCACAAGCGTCACTGACCGCCCATCTTCCTTCCTCCTGACACACAAGTGCAACCTCCTGCCCCACAAGTGCCAGCTCCTGCCCGACAAGAGCCACTTCCTGACCCACAAGTGCCAATTCCTGCTTCACAAGTGCCAGCTCATGCTTCACAAATGCCAGCTCCAGCCCCACATCATCAACTTCCTGCCCCACAAGTGCCACCTCCAACCCCACAAAGACAGCCTCATGCCCCACATCATCCACCTCCTGCCCCACAAGTGCCAATTCCTGCCCCACAAGTGCCACCTCCTGCCTTACAAGTGCCAATTCCTGCTTCACAAGTGCCAGCTCATGCTTCACAAATGCCAGCTCCAGCCCCACATCATCAACTTCCTGCCCCACAAGTGCCACCTCCCACCCCACAAAGACAGCCTCCTGCCCCACATCATCCACCTCCTGCCCCACAAGTGCCAACTCCTGCCCCACAAGTGCCAGCTCATGCCCCACAAGTGTCAGCTCCTGCCCCACAAGTGCCAATTCCTGCCCCACAAGTGCCAGCTCATGCCCCACAAGTGCCAGCTCCTGCCCCACAAGTGCCAGCTCTTGCCTCACAGGTGCCACCTCCTGCCCCACAAAGACCACCTCCTGCTCCATAAGTGCCACCTCCCGCCAAACAACTGACACCACCTGCCCCACAAGTGCCACCTCCCACCAAACAACTGACACCTCCTGCCCCACAAGTGTCACCTCCTGCCCAACAAGTTCCACCTCTTGACCTACAAGTGTCACCTCCTGCCCCATAAGTTTCACCTCTCGCCCAACAAATGCCACCACCTCCCCCAAAAGCGCCACCTCCTGCCCCACAGGTGCCATTTCCTGCCCAACAACATCCACCTCCCACGCACAAGTGCAACCTACCGCCCCACAACTTCCACCTCCTGCCCCACAAGTGCCAACGCCTGCCCCACAAGTGCCACCTCCTGCCCCACAAGTGCCACCTCCCGCCCCTCAAGTGCCACACACTGCCCCACAAGTGCCGCCCCCAGCCCCGCAACTGCCACCCCTTGCCCCACAATTTCCCCCTCCCGCCCCACAAGTGCCATCTCCTGCCCCACAGGTGCCACCTACTGTTCCACATCAACCATCTCCTTCCCCACATCATCCACCTCCTGTTCCACAAATGTCACCTCCTGACCCACAACTTCCACATCCTGCCCCACAAGTGCCACCTTTTGCCCCACATAATCCACGTCCTGCTCCAAAATTGCCACCTCCTGCCCCACAAGTGCCACCTCCCACCCCACAAGTGCCACCTCCAGCCCCACCAGTTCCACCGCCCGCCCCACAAGTACCACCTCCTGACCCACAAGTGCCACTACGTGACCCACAATTGCCACCTCCCGTCTCACAATTGCAACTCTCGCCCAACAAGTGCCACCTCCTGCCCCACAATTGCCACCACCCCCCCAACAAGTGCCACCTCCCGCCCCACAAGTACCACATCCCACCCCACAAGTGCCAACTCTCGCCCCACAAGTGCCAACTCCTGCCCCACAACATCCACCTCACGCTCCAAAAGTGCCACCTCCTGCCCCACAAGTGCTACTTCCTGCCTTACAAGTGCCACTTCCCGCTGCACAAGTGACACCTCCAGCCCCACAGCTGCCACAACCCGCCCCACAACTTCCACATCCCGCCTCACAACTGCAAGCTCCTGCCCCACAATTGCCACCTCCTACCACACAAGTGCCAACTCCTGCCCCACAAGTGCCACCTCATGTCCCTCAATTTTCACCTTATGCCCCAAAAGTGCCACCTCCCGCCGAACAAGTGCAACATCTCGCCCCACTAGTGCCACGTCCCGGCCCAAAATTGCTACCTCCTGCCCCACATCATCCACCTCCTGTTCCACAAATGTCACCTCCTGACCCACAACTTCCACCTCCTGCCCCACAAGTGCCACCTTCTGCCTCACAAGTGCCACCCCTTGCCCCACAAGTGCCCGATCCTGCCCCAGAAGTACCACCACCTGACCCACAAGTGCCAACTCCTGCCCCACAAGTGCCACCTCGCATCCCGCAAGTGCCACATCCCGCCCCACAAGTTCCACCTCCTGCCTTACAAGTGCCAATTCCTGCCCCACAAGTGCCAGCTCATTCCCATGAAGTGCCAGCTCCTGCCCCACAAGTGCCACAGTTTGCCACACCACTGCCACCTCCCCCCCCAAATAATCCACCTCCTGCCCCACAAGTGTCACTGACCGCCCAACTTCCTCCTCCTGACACACAAGTGCAACCTCCTGCCCTACAAGTGCCAGCTCCTGCCCGACAAGAGCCACTTCCTGCCCCACAAGTACCTCTTCCCTCCCAACAAGTTCCAATTTCTGCCACACAAGTGCCACCTCCTGCCCCACAAGTGCCACTTCCTGCCCCACAAGTGCCACCTCCTGCCTTACAAGTGCTAATTCCTGCTTCACAAGTGCCAGCTCATGCTTCACAAATGCCAGCTCCTGCCCCACATCATCAACTTCCTGCCCCACAAGTGTCACCTCCAACCCCACAAAGACAGCCTCCTGCCCCACAAGTGCCACCTCCTGCCCCACAAGTGCCACCTCCTGCCCCACAAGTGCCAGCTCATGCCAAACAACTGACACCACCTGCCCCACAAGTGCCACCTCCCACCAAACAACTGACACCTCCTGCCCCACAAGTGTCACCTCCTGCCCAACAAGTTCCACATCTTGACCTACAAGTGTCACCTCCTGCCCCATAAGTTTCACCTCTGGCCCAACAAATGCCACCACCTCACCCAAAAGCGCCACCTCCTGCCCCACAGGTGCCATTTCCTGCCCCACAACATCCAACTCCCACGCACAAGTGCAACCTACTGCCCCACAACTTCCACCTCTTCCCCACAAGTGCCAACACCTGCCCCACAAGTGCCAACACCTGCCCCACAAGTGCCACCTCCCGCCCCACAAGTGCCACCTGTCACCCTGCAAGTCCAGCTCCTCTTGCCCCACAAGTGCCAGCTCATGCTTCACAAGTGCCAGCTCCTGCCCCACATCATCAACTTCCTGCCCCACAAGTGCCACCTCCAACCCCACAAAGACAGCCTCCTGCCCCACATCATCCACCTCCTGCCCCACAAGTGCCAATTCCTGCCCCACAATTGCCAGCTCATGCCCCACAAGTGCCAGCACCTGCCCCACAAGTGCCACCTCTTGCCCAACAGGTGCCACCTCCTGCCCCACAAATGCCAAATCCTGCCCTGCAACTTCCAACTCCTGCCCCACAAGTGCCAATTCCTGCCCCACTAGTTCCAGCTCATGCTTCACAAGTGCCAGCTCCTGCCCCACATCATCCACTTCCTGCTCACATGTGCCACCTCCTGTCCGACAAAGACCACCTCCTGCCCCACATCATCCACCCCCTGCCCCACAAGTGCCACCTCCTGCCCCACATCATCCACCCCCTGCCCCACAAGTGCCACCTCCTGCCCCACAACGACCACCCCCTGCACCAAAAGTGCCAATTCCTGCCCCACAAGTGCCAGCACCTGCCCAACAAGAGCCACTTCCTGCCCCACAAGTACCTCTTCCCTCACAACAAGTTCCAATTTCCGCCCCACAAGTGCCACTACCTGCCCCACAAATGCAACCTCCTGCCCCACAAGTGCCACCTTTCGCCCCACAAATGCCACCTCCCGCTCCACAACTTCCACCTCCTGCCCCACAAGTGCCACCTCCCGACCCACAAGTGCCACCTCACGCCCAACATCTACCACCTCCCACCCCACAACTTCCATCTCCTGGCCCACAAGTGCCACTTCCTGCCTCAAAAGTGCCACCTCCCGCCTCACAACTTCCACGTAACGTCCCATAAGTTCCACCTCCTGCCCCACAAGTGCCAGCTGCTGCTCCACATCATCCAACTCCCGCCCCACAAGTGCCATGTCCAGCCCCACAACATCTGCCTCCTGCCCCAAAAGTGTCAACTCCTGCCCCATAAGTTCCATATCCCGCCCCACAAGTGCCACCTCCCACCCCACAAGTGCCACCTCCTGCCCCACAAGTTCCAACTCTCGTCTAACAAGTGCCACCTCCTGCCCAACATTTACCACCTCCCGCTCCACAAGTGCCACCTCCTGCCCAACAAGTGCCATTTCTTACCCCACATGTTCCAACTCCTGCCCCACAGGTGCCATTTCCTGCCCCACAAGTACCACCTCCTGTCACATATTTACCAACTCCTGCGCCACAAGTGCCATTTCCTGCCCCACATCTGTTGCATACCACCCCACAAATTCCACCTCCCGCCACACAAGTGCCACCTCCCGCTTCACAACTTCCACATCCTGCCCTACAAGTGCCACCTCCCGCCATAAAATGCCACCTCCCGTCCCTCTATCACCACCTCCTGCCCCACAAGTTACACCCCCACCCCACAGGTAACACCACCTGCCCCACAAGTGCCACCTCCCACCAAACAACCGACACCTCCTGCCCCACAAGTGTCACCTCCTGCCCAACAAGTTCCACATCTTGACCTTCAGGTGTCAACTCCTGCCCCATAAGTTTCACCTCTCGCCCAACAAATGCCACCACCTGCCCCAAAAGCGCCACCTCCTGCCCCACAGGTGCCATTTCCTGCCCCACAACATCCACCTCCCACGCACTAGTGCAACCTCCTGCCCCACAAGTGCCAACACCTGCCCCACAAGTGCCAACACCTGCCCCACAAGTGCCACCTCCCACCCCACAAGTGCCACCTGTCACCCTGCAAGTCCAGCTCCTCTCGCCCCACAAGTGCCAGCTCATGCTTCACAAGTGCCAGCTCCTGCCCCACATCATCAACTTCCTGCCCCACAAGTGCCACCTCCAACCCCACAAAGACAGCCTCCTTCCCCACAAGTGCCACCTCCTGCCCCACAAGTGCCAATTCCTGCCCCACAAGTGCCAGCTCATGCCCCACAAGTGCCAGCACCTGCCCCACAAGTGCCACCTCCTGCCCCACAAATGCCAAATCCTGCCCTGCAACTTCCACCTCCTGCCCCACAACTTCCAGCTCCTGCCCCACATCATCCACCAACCGCCCCACAAGTGTCACCTCCTGCCCCACAACTTCCATCTCCCACTCCACAGGTGCCACCTACTGCACAACAAATATAATCTCCTGCCCCATAAGTGCCACCTCCCGCCCCACAACTGCCACCTCCCGCCCCACAACTGCCACCTCCCGCCTTAAAAGTGCCACCTCCCGACCCACAAGTGCCTCCTCCTGTCCCACAGTTGTCACCTCCCGCTCCACAAGTTACACCTCACCCCCCACAAGTTCTACCACCCACCCCACAAGTGCCACCTGCAGCCCCAGAAGTGTCAAATCCTGCCACACAACTTCCACATCCAGCCCCACAAGTGCCACCTCCCGCCCCACAACTTCCACTTCCCGCCCAACAACAGCCTCCTCCTGCCCCACATGTGCCTCCTCCTGCCACACAAGTGCCACCTCCTGCCCCACAAGTGCTACCTACTTCCCACAAGTGCCACCTCCTGCCCCACATCATCCACCTCCTGCCTCACAAATGCCTCCTCCTGACCCACAATTGCCACCTGCCGCCCCACAACTTCCACCTCACGCCCCACAAGTGCCACCTCCCGCCCCACAAATCCAACTCCTGACCCACAAGTGCCACCTCCCGCACCACAAGTTCCACCTCCCGCCCCACAAGTGCCACCTCCCGCCCCACAAGTGCCACCTCCCGACCCACATGTGCCAACTTCTGCCCCACAAGTGCCAGCTCCTGCCCCTCAAGTGTCACCTCTTCCCCACAAGTGACACCTTCTGCTCCACAAGTGCCACTTCCTGCCGCACAAGTGATACCTCCAGCCCCACAACTGCCATCACCCGCCCCACAACTTCCACCTCCCGCCTCACAAGTGCAACCTCCAGGCCCACAAGTGCCACCTCCAGATCCACAAGAATTAACTCCTGCCCCACAAGAGCCACCTCCTGCCCTTCAAGAGCCACTTCTTGCCCCACAAGTAACATTTCCTGCCCCACAAGTGCCAACCCCTGCCCAACAAGTGCTATGACCCAGCCCAAAAGTTCCAACTCCTGCCCCACTAGTGCCACCTCCCGCCCCACAAGTGCCACCACCCTCCCCACAACTTCAACCTCCTTCCCCAAAACATCCACCTCCCGCCCCACAGGTGTCATCATCTGCCCCACAACTGCCACATCCCGCCCCACAAGTGCCACCTCCCGCCCCTCAAGTGCCACACACTGCCCCACAAGTGCCTCCCCCAGCCCCGCAAGTGCCACCCCTTGCCCCACAAGTGCCACATCCCACCGCACAATTTCCTCCTCTTGTTACACAAGTCCCACCTCCCGCCCAACAACAGCCTCCTCCTGCCCCACAAGTGCCACCTCGCATCCCACAAGTGCAACCTCCCACCCCACAATGACCACCTCCTGCCCCACAAGTGCCACCTCCTGCCCAACAAGTGCCACCTCCCGACCCACAAGTGCCAACTTCTGCCCCACAAGTGCCACCTCCTGCCCCTCAAGTGTCACCTCTTCCCCACAAGTGCCACCTTCTGCTCCACAAGTGCCACTTCCTGCCGCACAAGTGATACCTCCAGCCCCACAACTGCCACCACCCGCCCCACAACTTCCACCTCCCGCCTCACAAGTGCAACCTCCAGGCCCACAAGTACCACCTCCAGATCCACAAGAAATAACTCCTGCCCCACAAGAGCCACCTCCTGCCCTTCAAGAGCCACTTCTTGCCCCACAAGTAACATTTCCTGCCCCACAAGTGCCAACCCCTGCCCAACAAGTGCTATGACCCAGCCCAAAAGTGCCAACTCCTGCCCCACTAGTGCCACCTCCCGCCCCACAAGTGCCACCACCCTCCCCACAACTTCAACCTCCTTCCCCAAAACATCCACCTCCCGCCCCACAGGTGTCATCATCTGCCCCACAACTGCCACATCCCGCCCCACAAGTGCCACCTCCCGCCCCTCAAGTGCCACACACTGCCCCACAAGTGCCTCCCCCAGCCCCGCAAGTGCCACCCCTTGCCCCACAAGTGCCACATCCCACCGCACAATTTCCTCCTCTTGTTACACAAGTCCCACCTCCCGCCCAACAACAGCCTCCTCCTGCCCCACAAGTGCCACCTCGCATCCCACAAGTGCAACCTCCCACCCCACAATGACCACCTCCTGCCCCACAAGTGCCACCTCCTGCCCAACAAGTGCCACCTCCCGACCCACAAGTGCCAACTTCTGCCCCACAAGTGCCACCTCCTGCCCCTCAAGTGTCACCTCTTCCCCACAAGTGCCACCTTCTGCTCCATAAGTGCCACTTCCTGCCGCACAAGTGATACCTCCAGCCCCACAACTGCCACCACCCGCCCCACAACTTCCACCTCCCGCCTCACAAGTGCAACCTCCAGGCCCACAAGTACCACCTCCAGATCCACAAGAAATAACTCCTGCCCCACAAGAGCCACCTCCTGCCCTTCAAGAGCCACTTCTTGCCCCACAAGTAACATTTCCTGCCCCACAAGTGCCAACCCCTGCCCAACAAGTGCTATGACCCAGCCCAAAAGTGCCAACTCCTGCCCCACTAGTGCCACCTCCCGCCCCACAAGTGCCACCACCCTCCCCACAACTTCAACCTCCTTCCCCAAAACATCCACCTCCCGCCCCACAGGTGTCATCATCTGCCCCACAACTGCCACATCCCGCCCCACAAGTGCCACCTCCCGCCCCTCAAGTGCCACACACTGCCCCACAAGTGCCGCCCCCAGCCCCGCAAGTGCCACCTCCCACCCCACAAGTGCCACATCCCACCGCACAATTTCCACCTCTTGTTACACAAGTCCCACCTCCCGCCCAACAACAGCCTCCTCCTGCCCCACAAGTGCCACCTCGCATCCCACAAGTGCCACCTCCCACCCCACAAGTGCCACATCCCCCCCCACAAGTGCCACCTCCTGCCTTACAAGTGCCAATTCCTGCCCTACAAGTGCCAGCTCATTCCCCTGAAGTGCCAGCTCCTGCCCCACAAGTTCCACATTTTGCCACACCACTGCCACCTCTCCGCCAAAATAATCCACCTCCTGCCCCACAAGTGTCACTGACCGCCCAACTTCCTCCTCCTGACCCACAAGTGCAACCTCCTGCCCTAAAAGTGCCAGCTCCTGCCCGACAAGAGCCACTTCCTGCCCCACAAGTACCTCTTCCCTCCCAACAAGTTCCAATTTCCGCCCCACAAGTGCCACCTCCTGCCCCACAAGTGCAACCTCCTGCCCCACAAATGCCACCTTTCGCCCCACAAGTGCCACCTCCCGCTCCACAACTTCCACCTCCCACTCCACAACTTCCACCTCCTGCCCCAGTAGTGCCACCTCCCGACCCACAAGTGCCACCTCCCGCCCCACAAGAGCCACCTCCTGGCTCAAAAGAGCCACCTCCCGCCCCACAACTTCCACGTAACGCCCCATAAGTTCCACCTCCTGCCCAACAAGTGCCACCTCTCGTCCCACAAGGACCACCTCCTGCCCCACAAGTGCCACCTTCTGCCCAACAAGTGCCACCACCCTCCACAAAATGCCAACTCCCGCCCCACAAGAGCCACGTCCAGCCCCACAACTTCCACCTCCTGCCCCAAAAGTGTCAACTCCTGCCCCATAAGTTCCATATCCTGCCCCACAAGTGCCACTACCTGCCCCACTAGTGCCATCTCCATTTCCATAGGTGCCACCTCCCGCCCCACAACTTCCACGTAACGCCCCATAAGTTCCACCTCCTGCCCAACAAGTGCCACCTCTCGTCCCACAAGGACCACCTCCTGCCCCACAAGTGCCACCTCTTGCCCCACAAGTGCCAAATACTTCCCCACAACTTCCACCTTCTGTCGCACTAGTGCCAACTCCAATTCCACAAGTGCCACCTCCCACACAAGTGCCACCACCTGACCCACAAGTGCCAACTCCTGCCCCACAAGTGCCATTTCTTGCCCCACAAGTGCCACCTCCTGCCCCACAAGTGCCATTTCCTGCCCCACAACTTCCACCTCCTGCCCCACAAGAGCCAGTTCCAGCCCCACAAAGGCCACCTCCCGCCCCACAACTTCAACAACCCGCCATACAAGTGCCAACTCCTGCCCAACGTGTGCCACATCCTGCCCCACAAGTGCCAAATCCTGCCCCGCAACTTTTACCTCCTGCTCCACAAGTGCCAACTCCCACCACACAAGTGCCAAATCCTGCCACGCAACGTCCACCTCCTGCTCCACAAGTGCCACCTCGAACCGCACAATTGCCACCTCTTTCCCCATATCAACCACCTCCCATCCAACAAGTGCCACCTCCTGCCGCACAAGTGCCACATCATAACATTATGTGCAGTGTGGATCATTAGAAGCTTCGTACTCCAGTTCCATGGAATAACAACGTTCCAAATACTCATCTCTCAGAAGAAAACTACATATCCCAGAGGACTTCGCGGCCAAAGTTAGTCATGGGAGGAGGACATATGTATAATCTCCTCCCAGGCTGGAGCTCTCTTTTTTGGGCTGGGGACCCTACAGGGCAGCTGCCCCCTGTCATTCGCAAAGGTAAATCTAGGTAACCTGTGACAGATTTTGGTGGAGATGGCGGGCATAAGCTGCTGCTTTTTAGCTTTTAGAACAAATCTCTCTTTGCTCTCAGAGAGCTTCGTTAGGGATGTGATATCTTTTCATAGCTGCTCACTGAGAACGTGACCTTGAAAGTCCAGGCAAACTGTCAAAATTCAGGGGTAGCTGTAAACTCTGAGCATTGTTATCTTGCTTTTGTAAAGAAAACAAAGGGATTTCTTTCTCTCCCAGAGCACAGCTAGCTAGCTCTGACTTTTACAGTGCCTGCCAGCTACTGCCAGCTATGAGTCTGCTCTTTATTTTAGGAGCACTGCATAGGGGATTCAAAGCCATCATGTTCTTTGAAACTTACTGGCCCTTCTTAATTTATTGATTTCTTGTTATAGAATATATGCATTATACGACCAAGTAAGGGCCTGGTACTTCTACGCAATGTGGTATGATGTGAATTTTGACACTTGCATCCCAGATGAAATAGTTAATTTTACAATGACTAATTTCACAATTGCTAATTTCACAGCAGCTAGTTTTACAAACACCACGATGTTCAATCCGGTTTCCAGGCTGCCTTATCAGATTGCCGCACAGTTTTTGAAAACCGAGTTAGTGTTCATCCTTGTGTTCATACTCATGTTCATGTTATCAGTATCAATATATATGAATGTACTCCTCTCCATTCGTTCTATGCGGAAGTCCCCTCCAAAACCAGAAAATGCTGACTGGCAGGGAATATGGAAAGGTTTAGGAAAAATCTTAGAAGCGTGGGGACCCGCAGTGTCATGGGATTTCACTCTTGAACACCTGAGGGACCCTGAGAAATTGAGTATTTGAGTCAGAGATCTAAGGAGGTAAACCACACTTGGGGTTTGGCTTATGCTTACCGTGCTCTATATACTACTACCCTGGAGAGGGAGAGTTTCCGATCTGAGGTTCAAGCCTCAAAAAAAAAATAAATCCCCAAGTCAACTCTGATCAGTCACAGGAGGCACCAGTAACAATATCAGTTGCCCCTGTGGAAGGAAGAAATGGAAACAGGTGTCCTTGTGTCTAGGATGAGAAGAAGGAGAAGCAGAGGAGGAGGCAGCAGAAGATCCAGGTAGGGGGTCTGGATTGGCACTGAGAAATGCAAAAAAAAAAAAAAACAAAAAAAAAACAAAAAAAAACAACTAAGAGGCATGAAGAAGAGAGTGATGAGGAGGAAATCTCTATTACCATTCATCAATCTCTGAAGATGGATGAATTCCAAGGCTCAAGAAAGGAGTTTACATGGCATCAAAATGAAGGTCTCTTGCCTGATTGATTTGCTGCTGGGACAACGGGGCCAACAGCCTGTCTCTAGCTGGTAATGAATCTCACCAACTAGGAAGCATTGCCAGAGACCCAGCTATCGACAGAGAGATTAGCAGATGTTTGGATGGAGCTGGCACCCTCTGGACTGTTAACAGCCGTGAGGGAAATGTAACCCTTCAAGGATGCTTTGAAGCCTCAGACTATTAAGTGGGATACCATCGAAAAAGGTATCCAGTACCTGAGGGAAATGACCGTGGTGGAAATGTTGTATGACCCTGATCCACAAGACCGTGATCCTGAGAGAGTGAGGACCAAGCCTAGCATGTGGCAGAAACTCACAAGTACAGCACCAGAAAGATATGCACACACACTGGCAACGACATTTGGAAGATCTGAGGAACAAGAGAGAAGACCCCGAGTTTTTGAACTGATTATGACACTTCAAAACTATGAAGAGCAGCTCCCCCCAGTACGCACCGCAGTTTCTGCCATCTCACGAGTAGAAGACTGATAGATGAAATGCACAAGAAACTATTTCCATCGACTAATTGTGATGGTCGAGTAGTAGTATCAGAAACGACTGATGAAGGTCAGTCTCCATACGGGTCACCAGGTCTAGTGAAGGACCTGATCAAAATATTCCAATCCTACTCTTCACCTGTATCATCAAAAGTTTCAGCTATTAGACACACGTGCTTTCCAGCTCAAGCAAGGAACAACAGTAAGATTGCACAGCGTGTTTCCATGTGCTGCTACCTACGGGACCACAGAGAAGACATGAGGAAGTGGCACGACCAGCCTACTCCTGTACTGCGAGCACGGGTGAGAGAACTACAAAACAGACCAACCACCAGTGGAGTTGCTCCATTCATCACAGGTAACCCATAGAGGGGCCCTGCCCTCAGTCTTGGCGGGGAGAGGGATAATAAGAGTTTATTGGACTGTGTGGATTAAATGGTCTGGCCCAACAGAACCACAGAACCACTGCTGGATACCGGTGCAAAGTGCACTCTAATGCCCTCGAATCACAAAGGGACAGAATCAATCAAACAGAATCAATGGAGTGACTGGGGGCTCTCAAGAATTGACTGTGTTGGAGGCCGAAATAAGCCTCACTGGTAAAGACTGGCAAAAACATCCTATTGTGACTGGCCCAGTGGCTCCGTGTGTCCACAAGTGCCACCTCCCGCCCCACAAGTGCCAAATCCTGCCCTTCAACTTCCACCTCCTGCTCCACAAGTGCCACCTCCTGCCCCACAATGACCACCTCCTGCCCCACATCATCCACCCCCTGCGCCACAAGTGCCAATTCCTGCCCTACAAGTGCCAGCTCATTCCCCTGAAGTGCCAGCTCCTACCCCACAAGTGTCACTGACCGCCCAACTTCCTCCTCCTGACACATAAGTGCAACCTCCTGCCCCACAAGTGCCACCTCCCGCCCTACAACTTCCACCTCCCGCTCCACAACTTCCACCTCCTGCCCCACAAGTGCCACCTCCCGCCCTACAACTTCCATCTCCTGCCCCACAAGTGCCACCTCCTGCCCAACAAGTGCCACCACCCTCCCCAAAATGCCAACTCCCGCCCCACAAGTGCCACGTCCAGCCCCACAACTTCCACCTCCTGCCCCAAAAGTGTCAACTCCTGCCCCATAAGTTCCATATCCCACCCCACAAGTGCCACTACCTGCCCCACTAGTGCCATCTCCATTTCCATAGGTGCCACCTCCCGCCCCACAACTTCCACGTAACGCCCCATAAGTTCCACCTCCTGCCCAACAAGTGCCACCTCTCGTCCCACAAGGACCACCTCCTGCCCCACAAGTGCCACCTCTTGCCCCACAAGTGCCAAATACTTCCCCACAACTTCCACCTTCTGTCGCACTAGTGTCAACTCCAATTCCACAAGTGCCACCTCCCACACCACAAGTGCCACCACCTGACCCACAAGTGCCAACTCCTGCCCCACAAGTGCCATTTCTTGCCCCACAAGTGCCACCTCCTGCCCCACAAGTGCCATTTCCTGCCCTACAACTTCCACCTCCTGCCCCACAAGAGCCAGTTCCAGCCCCACAAATGCCACCTCCTGCCCCACAACTTCAACATCCCGCCATACAAGTGCCAACTCCTGCCCAACGTGTGCCACATCCTGCCCCACAAGTGCCAAATCCTGCCCCGCAACTTTTACCTCCTGCTCCACAAGTGCCAACTCCTGCCCCATATCATCCACCTCCTGCCCCACAAGTGCCACCTCCAGCCCCACAAGTGCCACATCCCTCCCCACAAGTGCCACCTCCTGCCCCACAAGTGCCACCTCCCGCCCCACAACTTCCACCCCCTCCCCTCAAGTTACATCTCCTGCCCCACAAGTGCCAATACCTGACCCACAAGTGCCACCTCCTGCCCCACAACTTTACATTCCGCCCCACAATTTCCACCTCCTGTCTTACAAGTTCCACTTCCTGCCCCACAAGTGCCAGCTCAGGCTTCACAAGTGCCAGCTCCTGCACCACATCATCCACTTCCCGCCCCACAAGTGCCACCTCCTGCCCAACAATTGCCATTTCTTACCCCACAGGTTCCAACTCCTGCACCACAGGTGCCATTTCCTGCCCCACAAGTACCACCTCCTGTCCCACATGTGCCAACTCCTGCCCCACAAGTGCCATTTCCTGCCCCACAACTTCCACCTCCCGCCCCAGAAGTGCCAGTTCCTGTCCCACAAGTGCCACCTACCACGCCACAAATTCCACCTCCTGCCCCACAATGACCACCTCCTGCCCCACATCATCCACCTCCTGCCCCACAAGTGCCAATTCCTGCCCTACAAGTGCCAGCTCATTCCCCTGAAGTGCCAGCTCGTGCCCCACAAGTGCCACATTTTGCCACACCACTGCCACCTCCCCCCCCAAATAATCCACCTCCTGCCCCACAAGTGTCACTGACCGCAACTTCCTCCTCCTGACCCACAAGTGCAACCTCCTGCCCCACAACTTCAACATCCTGCCACACAAGTGCCGACTCCTGCAAAACGTGTGCCACATCCTGCCCCACAAGTGCCAACTCCTGCCCCACATCGTCCACCTCCCACCCAACAAGTGCCACCTCCTGCCCCACAAGTGCCAATTCCTGCCCCACATGTGCCAGGTCCTGTCCCACATCATCCACCTTCTGCCCCACAAGTGCCACCTCCTGCCCCACAACGACCACCTCCTGCCCCACATCATCCACCCCCTGCACCACAAGTGCCAATTCATGCCCTACAAGTGCCAGCTCACTCCCCTGAAGTGCCAGCTCCTGCCCCACAATGCCACCTCCTGTCCCACATGTGCTAACTCCTGCCCCACAAGTGCCATTTTCAGCCCCACAACCTCTACCTCACGGCCCACAAGAGCCAGTTCCAGCCCCACAAATGCCACCTCCCGCCCCACAACTTCAACATCCCACCACACAAGTGCCACCTCCTGCCCCACAAGTGCCAAATCCTGTTCTGCAACTTCCAACTCCTGCTCCACAAGTGCCACCTCCTGCCCCACATCATCTACCTCCCACCCCACAAGTGCCACCTCCTGCCCCTCAAGTTACATCTCCCGCCCCACAAGTGCCACCTCCTGCCTCACAACTTCCAACTCCCACCACAACAATTTCCACCTCCTGTCTTACAAGTTCCACTTCCGCCCCACAAGTGCCACCTCCAGCCCCATAAGTGCCTAATCATGCCCCACAACATCCACCTGTGCCCTACAAATTTCCGGCTCCACATCATCCAACTCCAGCCCCACAAGCGCCACCTCCTGCACAAAAAGATCCACCTCAAGCCCCACAGGTGCCACCTCCCGCCCCACAACTTCCACCTCCCGCCCCACAATTGCCACCTCCTGACCCATAAGTGCCACCTCCCGCCCAACAATTGTGGCCACATGACAAACAAGTTCCACTTCCGCCCCACAAGTGCCACCTCCTGCCCAACAAGTGCCATTTCTTACCCCACAGGTTCCAAATCCTACCCCACTGGTGCCATTTCCTGCCCCACAAGTGCCACCTCCTGCCCCACAACGACCACCTCCTGCCCCACAAGTGCCAATTCCTGCCCTACAAGTGCCAGCTCATTCCCCTGAAGTGCCAGCTCCTGCCCCACAAGTGCCACATTTTGCCACACCACTGCCACCTCCCCCCCAAATAATGCACCTCCTGCCCCACAAGTGTCACTGACCGCCCAACTTCCTACTCCTGACGCACAAGTGCAACCTCCTGCCCCACAAGTGCCAGCTCCTGCCCGACAAGAGCCACTTCCTGCCCCACAAGTACCTCTTCCCTCCCAACAAGTTCCAATTTCCGCCCCACAAGTGCCACCTCCTGCCCCACAAGTGCAACCTCCTGCCCCACAAGTGCCACCTTTCGCCCCACAAATGCCACCTCCCGCTCCACAACTTCCACCTCCTGCCCCACAAGTGCCACCTCCCGCCCTACAACTTCCATCTCCTGGTCCACAAGTGCCACCTCCTGCCTCAAAAGAGCCACCTCCCGCCCCACAACTTCCACGTAACGCCCCATAAGTTCCACCTCCCGCCCAACAAGTGCCACCTCTCGTCCCACAAGGACCACCTCCTGCCCCACAAGTGCCACCTCCTGCCCCACAAGTGCCAATTCCTGCCCCACATGTGCCAGCTCATGCTTCACAAGTGCCAGCTCCTGCACTACATCATCCAATTCCTGCTCACAAGTGCCACCTCCTGACCGACAAAGACATCCTCCTGCCCCATAAGTGCCAATTTCTGCCCCACAAGTGCCAGCTCATTCCCCTGAAGTGCCACATTTGTCCACACCTTTGCCTCCTCCCCCCCAAGTAATCCACCTCCTGCCCCACAAGTTTCACTGACTGACCAACTTCCTCCTCCTGACCCACAAGTGCCAACTCCTGACCCACAAGTGCCAGCTCCTGCCCCACAAGAGCCACTTCCTGCCCCACAAGTACCTCTTCCCTCCCAACAAGTTCCAATTTCCGCCCAACAAGTACCACCTCCTTCTGCACAAGTTCCACCTCCTGCCCTAAAAGCTCCATTTCCTGCCCCACAAGTGCCACCTCCCGCCCTACAACTGCCAAACCCTGCCCCAAAACTTCCACCTCCTGCCCAACAATTTCCAACTCGTGCCCCACAATTGCCACCTCCTGCCACACAAATGCCACCTTCTGCCTCAAAATGCCACCTCCTGCCCAACAACTCCAACCTCCCGCCCCACAAGTGCCACCTCCTGCTCCACAAGTTCCACCTCCTGCCCCATAAGTTCCACCTTACGCCCCACAAGTGCCATCTCCTGCCCCAAAAGCTCAATTTCCTGCCCAATGTATTCCTATGGGTACCTATGGGTTTCAATGTGGTCCCTATGTGCCTCTATGGGGTCTCTTATGGGTCTCAGCGAGGTCCCTAGGTGTCTCTATGGGTCTCACTGTCCCCCACTGAAATCCATGGGGTCCCTATGTGTCCCAATGTCCCCCTATTGGTCCCAGTGTCAGCCTATGGGTCACAATGTGTCCCTATGTGTCCCAATGTCCCTCCTATGTGTTGCTAAGTGTCTCCATGGGGTCTCTTATGAGTATCTCTGGGCCAAAATATCTACCTATTGGTATCCATAGGTTACATTACGTCCCTATGTGCCTCTATGGGGTCTCTTAAGGGTTACAGCGAAGTCCCTATGTGTCTCTATGGGTCTCACTGTCCCCCACTATGTTCCATGGGGTCCCTATGTGTCCCAATATACCCCTATGGGTCCCAGTGTCTCCCTATGGGTCACTATTTGTTCCTAAGTGCCGAATGTCCCCCCTATGTGTCCCAATGGCCCACTTTGGGGTTTCTATGGGGACTCTTATTGGTATCTCTGGGCCCAAATGTCTTCCTATGGGTATCTATGGGTTTCAATGAGGTCCCTATGTGCCTTTATGGGGTCTCTTATGGGTATCAGTGGAGCCCCTATGTGTCTCTACGGGTCTCACTGTTCCCCACTGTAATCCATGGGGTCACTCTGTGTCCCAATGTCCACACTATGGGTTGCTATGTACCTCTATGGGGTCTCTATGTGGTCTCTTATGGGTATTTCTGGGCCCAAATGTCTTCCTATGGGTATCTATGGGTTTCAATGTTGTCCCTATGTGCCTCTATGGGTCTCACTGTCCCCCACCTTAATCCATGGGGTCTCTATGTGTCCCAATGTCCCCCTATGGGTCCCAGTGTCTCCCTATGGGTCACTATGTGTCCCTATGTGTCGCAATATCTGCCCTATGGGTAGCTATGTGTCTCTATGGGGTCTCTTTTTTGTATCTATGGGCTTAAATTTCCTCCTATGGGTATCTATGGGTTTCATTGTGTTCCCTATGTGCCTCTATGGGGACTCTTATTGGTCTCAGCAGAGTCTCTATGTGTCTCTACGGGTATCACTGTCCCCCACTGTAATCCATGGTGTCCCTATGTGTCCCAATGTCACCCTATGGGTCCCAGTGTCTCCCTATGGGTCACTTTGTGTCCCTATGTGTCCCAATGTCCCCCCTATGGGTTGCTATGTGCCTCTTTGAGTTCTCTATGGGGCTCTATGGGGTGCCTATGGAGCTCTATGGAGTACTATGGGGCGTTCTGAGGTTTCTATGGGGTGTCTATGGAACGCTATGGTGTGTCTATGTGGCAAAATGAGTTTCTATGGGTGGCTATGGGAGATCTATGGGGCACAATGGGTTACCTATGGGGCTCTATGGGATGTCTATGGGGCTCTATGGCGCGGCTATATATCCTTATGTGGTGTCTATGTGGCACTATGTTGTGCTATGGGGTGCTGTGAGGCACTATGGGGTGCTATGGGGCTCTATGGAGCAGTATAGGGTGTCTATGGGTCCCTATGGGGTGCAATGGGGCGTTGTGGGGCACAGGGGAGTGTCTATGAGGCTCCATGGGCTGCTATGGGGCACTGTGGAGTAGCTATGGGATGATTTGGGGTCTCTTTGTGCCCCTATGGAGCGCTATGGGTCACTATGTGGTGTCTATGGGGCCCTATGGGGTGGCTATGCGGTGCTGTAGGGTGGCTATGGGTTGCTTTGGGGTATCCTTGGGTTGCTATGGGGCGCTATGGGTGACTATGGGGTGCTATGGTTTGCTATGGGGCTCTATGCGGAAGAATGGGGTCTCTATGGGGCGCTATGAGGTCCCTATGGGGCTCTATGGGGAGTCTATGGGGTGTCTTTGGGGATCTATGGGTTGTCTGTGGGGCTCTATGGGGTCTGTATGGGGTTCAGTGGGTCTGTATGGGGCACTATGGGTTGTCTACAGGCACTATGGGGCGATATGGGGTGTCTATGTGGTTCAATTGGGCTCTATGGTGTGGCTGTAGGGCCTTATGTGGTGTCTATGGGGCACTGTGGGCTGCTATGGGGTGCTGTGGGGAACTATGGGGTGTCTATGGGGCTCTATGGAGCAGTATGCTGTGTCTATGGGTCCCTATGGGGTGCAATGGGGTGCTCTGGGGCACAATGGAGTGTCTATGAGGCTCCATGGGCTGCTATGGGGCACTATGGAGTAGCTATGGGGTGCTATGGGGTCTCTTTGGGCCCCTATGGGTCACTATGGGGTGTCTATGGGGCTCTATGGGGTATCTTTGTGTTCCTATGGGGCGCTATGGGTGACTATGGGGTCGCTATGGGTTTCTTTGAGGCACTATGGGTCTCAATGGGGTCTCTATGGGTCTCAATTTATCCTTATGGCTCCCAATGACTGTCTATGTTTCTCTATGTGTCTCTATGGGTCCCCGTGTCTCTCTATGGGTCCCAATGTCTTCCTCTGGATCTCTATGGGTCCCTAGGGGTCCCAGTGTCTCTCTATGTCCCCCTGTCTAGGTGGTAACTATACAGACGGTAACAAAGATGGTAACAAATGTACAGAGGTTCTAAGCGAGAGAGAAACTCACCAGTGGTGATGCCTTCGCTGAGGAAGCTGGGGCGGTCTTCACTGCAGAGCGATGTCCAAGAGATGCTGCCTCACAGAATCACAGAATTCTCAAGGTTGGAAAAGGGCTGCCAGCTTTTGTAGGAGAATAGCATGGGAGACAGTTGTGAAGGCTTTGCTGAAGTCCAAGTAGAGCACATCAACAGCCTTTCTTTCTTTCCTTCATCCATCAGATGGGTCACAGGATCGTAGAAGGAGATCAGATTGGTCAAGCAGGAGCTGCCCTTCACGAACCCATGCTGGCTAGGTCTGATCTCCTGCTCATCCCACACCTGCCGCATCTGTCATCTCCCTCAAGACAATTCGTTCCATTCCCTTCCCTGGCACCGAGGTCAGGCTAACAGGCCTGGAGTTGCCCGGATCCTCCTGACAACCTTGCTTGTCAGGAAATGGGAGTCACGTTGGCAAGCCTCCAGTCTTCTGGGACCTCACCCGGTAACAGGGAGCTCGGAAAGATAATGGAAAGCGGCTCGAGTGAGGGTCAGCCCTTAAATGAGGTCTCAGAGGAGGTGGAGTCGAGCTCCAGCCCTCCCGGGAGCGCAGCTCCATTACTCTCACCTGTGCTCCCGCAGCTGACCCCACACTTGCCTCAGCTGATTAATCAGAGGTTCAGGCTGTGATTACCAATCTCCCACACAGCCCCTGTGGGTCCCAATGTTTCCCTATGGATCTCTGGGTGTCCCTATAGGACTCTATGGGGTTATTATGCCTCTAAATGGGTCCCTATATGTCTCTATGTCTCTCTATGGGGTCCCTATGTGTCCCAATGTCCCCACTATGCTTTGCTATGTGCCTCTATGGGGTCTCTATGGGGTCTTTTATGGGTAACTATCGTCCCAAATGTATTCCTAAGGGTATCTATGGGTTTCAATGTGGTCCCTATGTGCCTCTATGGGGTCTCTTATGGGTCTCAACGAAGTCCCTATGTGTCTCTATGGGTCTCACTGTCCACCACTGTAATCCATGTGGTCCCTATGTGTCCCAATATCCCCATATGGGTCCCAGTGTCTCCCTATGGGTCACTATGTGTCCCTATGTGTCCCAATGTCCCCCCTATGGGTTGCTATGTGCCTCAATGGGCTCTCTTATGGATAGCTCTGG
The DNA here is from genome assembly GCF_054131305.1 of Coturnix japonica. Lineage (NCBI taxonomy): Eukaryota > Metazoa > Chordata > Aves > Galliformes > Phasianidae > Coturnix > Coturnix japonica. Next base: position 349,269 of record NC_140680.1, on the reverse strand, counting down.
GCCCAAATGTCTCCCTGTGGGTATCTATGGGTTACATTAGGTCCCTAGGTGCCTCTATGGGGTCTCTTATGGGTCTCAGCGGGTTCCCTATGTGTCTCTATGGGTCTCACTGTCCCCCACTGTAATCCATGGGGTCCTTATGTGTCCCATTGTCCCCCTATGGGATCCAGTGTCTCCTCATGGGTCACGGTGTGTCCCTATGTGTCCCAATGTCCCCCCTATGGGTCCCAGTGTCTCCCTATGTGTACCTATGTGTCCCAATGTCCCCCTATGGGTCACTATGTGTCCCAATGTCCCCCCTATGGGTTGCTATGTGCTTGTATGTGGTTTCTTATGGGTATCTCTGGGCCCAAATATCTTCCTATAGCTATCTATGGGTTTCAATGTGGTCCCTATGTGCCTCTATGGGGTCTCTTATGGGTCTCAGCAGGGTTTCTATGTGTCTCTATGGGTCTGGCTGTCCCCCACTGTAGTCCAAGGGGTCCCTATGTGTCCCAATGTCCCCATATGGGTCCCAGTGTCTCCCTATGGGTCAGAACGTTTCCCTACGTGTCCCAATGCCCCCCCTATGGGTTGCTATGTGCCTCTATGGGGTCTCTGTGGGGTCTCTTATGGATATCTCTGGGCCCAAATGTCTTCCTAAAAGTATCTATGAGTTTCAATGTGGTCCCTAGGTGCCTCTATGGGGTCTCTTATGGGTCTCAGCGGGGTCCTTATGTATCTCTATGGGTCTCACTGTCCCCCACTGTAATTCATTGGGTCCCTATGTGTCCCAATGTCCCCCTATGGGTCCCAGTGTCTTCCTACGGGTCACAATGTGTACCTATGTGTCCCAATGTCCCCCCTATGGGTTGCTATGTGCCCCTATGGGGTCTCTATGGGGTCTCTTATGGTTATCTCTGGGCCCAAATGTCTTCCTTTGGGTATCTATAAGTTTCAAAGTCGTCCTATGTGTCCCTATGGGTCTTAATGGCTCCTAATGTGTCCCTATGAGTCTATATGTGGTCTCACTGTCCCAGTGGGTCTCTATGTGTTCCTATGTGTCTATATGGAGTCTCTATCTGGTTTCTATGGGTCTTGGTGTCCCTCTATGTGTCACTTTGTGCCTCTATGGGGTCTCCATGGCTTTCTATGGGGTCTCTATGTCTCTCTTTGGGTCCCTATTGGTCTCAATAGGTCCCTATGAGTCTCTATGATGTCTCCCTTTGTCCCCATATGGGTCCAGGTGTGACCCACATGTGCCCACAGCAGCTCCTGCCCCATAGACCTGACCCACATGTTCCCCACAGCAGCTCCTGCCCCATAGATCTGACCCACAGCATCTCCTGCCACATAGATCTGACCCAAATCAGCCCCACAGCATCTCCTGCCCCATAGATCTGACCCACATGTGCCCCACAGCAGCTCCAAACTCATAGATCTGACTCACATCAGTCCAACAGCAGATTTTGCACCATAGATATGTCCCTCATATTCCCCACAGCAACTCCTGCCCCATAGATCTGACCTACATCATCCCCTCTGCAGCTCCTGCCCCATAGGTCTGACCCACATGTGCCCCACAGCAGCTCCTGCCATATAGATCTACCCACCATCACCCCCAAAGCAGCTCCTGCCCCATAGATCTGACCCAAGTCAGCCCCACAGCAGCTCCTGCCTTATAGATCTAACCACCATCAGCCCCACAACAGCTTCTACCCCATAGATCTGACCCACATGTGCTCCACTGCAGCTCCAGTCCCGTAGATCTGACCCACAGCAGCTCCTGCCCTATAGATCTGATTCAAATCTGCCCCACAGCAGCTCCTGCCCCATAGATCTGACCCACATGTGCCCCAGAGCAGCTCTGCCCCATTGATTTGACCCACATCAGCCCCACAGGAGATCCTGCCCCATTGATCTGACCCACATCAGCCCCACAGCAGATTTTGCCCCATAGATATGTGCCACGTCTGCCCCACAGCAGCTCCTGCGACATAGATCTTACCCAGATCTGCTCCACAGCAGCTGCTGCCCCAAAGATCTGACCAACATCAGCCCCACAGCAGCTCCTGCCCCATAGATCTGACCCACATCTGCCCCACAGCAGCTCCTGCCCCATAGATCTGACCCACATCTGCTCCACAGCAGCTCCTGCCCCATAGATCTGACCCCCATCCGCCCCACAGCAGCTCCTGCCTCATACATCTGACTCACAGCATCTCCTGCCCCATAGAACTGGCCCACATCAGCCACAGCAGCTCCTGACCTATAGATCTGACCCACATCTGCTCCACAGCATCTCCTGCCCCATAGATCTGACCCCCATCTGCCCCACAGCAGCTCCTGCCTCATACATCTGACTCACAGCATCTCCTGCCCCTTAGAACTGGCCCACATCAGCCACAGCAGCTCCTGACCTATAGATCTGACCCACATCTGACCCACAGCAGCTCCTGCCCCATAGATCTGACCCACATCTGCCACACAGCAGCCTTTGCCCTATAGATCTGACCCACATCTGCCCCACAGCTGCTCCTAACACATAGATCTGACCCACATGTGCCCCAGAGCTGCTCCTGCCCCATAGATCTGAACCACAGCAGCTCCTGTCTCATAGATCTTACCCACATCAGCCCCACAGCAGATTTTGCCCCATAGTTATGCCCCACATCTGCCCAACAGCAGCTCCTGCCCCATAGATCTGACCCACATCTGCCACAAAGCAGCCTTTGCCCCATAGATCTGACCCACATCTGCCCCACAGCATCTCCTGCCCCATAGATCTGACCCACATGTGCCCCACAGCAGCTCCTAACACATAGATCTGACCCACATGTGCCCACAGCAGCTCCTGCCCCATAGACCTGACCCACATGTTCCCCACAGCAGCTCCTGCCCCATAGATCTGACCCACAGCATCTCCTGCCCCATAGAACTGGCCCACATCAGCCACAGCAGCTCCTGACCTATAGATCTGACCCACAGCAGCTCCTGCCCCATAGATCTGACCCACATCTGCCACACAGCAGCTCCTGCCCCATAGATCTGACCCACATGTGCCCCACAGCAGCTCCTAACACATAGATCTGACCCACATGTGCCCCAGAGCTGCTCCTGCCCCATAGATCTGAACCACAGCAGCTCCTGTCTCATAGATCTTACCCACATCAGCCCCACAGCAGATTTTGCCCCATAGTTATGCCCCACATCTGCCCAACAGCAACTCCTGCCCCATAGATCTGACCCACATGTGCCCACAGCAGCTCCTGCCCCATAGACCTGACCCACATGTTCCCCACAGCAGCTCCAAACTCATAGATCTGACTCACATCAGTCCAACAGCAGATTTTGCACCATAGATATGTCCCTCATATTCCCCACAGCAACTCCTGCACCATAGATCTGACCTACATCATCCCCTCTGCAGCTCCTGTCCCATAGGTCTGACCCACTTGTGCCCCACAGCAGCTCCTGCCATATAGATCTAACCACCATCAGCCCCAAAGCAGCTCCTGCCCCATAGATCTGACCCAAGTCAGCCCCACAGCAGCTCCTGCCTTATAGATCTAACCACCATCAGCCCCACAACAGCTTCTACCCCATAGATCTGACCCACATGTGCTCCACTGCAGCTCCAGTCCCGTAGATCTGAACCACAGCAGCCCATGCCCCATAGATCTGACCCTCATCAGCAACACAGCAGCTCCTGCCCCATACATCTGACCCAAATCTGCCCCACACCATCTCCTGCCCCATAGATCTAACTCACATGTGCCCCACAGCAGCTCCTGCCCATAGATCTGACCCACAGCAGCTCCTGCTCCATAGATCTGACCCACATATGCCCCAGAGCTGCTCTGCCCCATTGATTTGACCCACATCAGCCCCACAGGAGATCCTGCCCCATTCATCTGACCCACATCAGACCCACAGCAGATTTTGCCCCATAGATATGTGCCACGTCTGCCCCACAGCAGCTCCTGCGACATAGATCTTACCCAGATCTGCTCCACAGCAGCTGCTGCCCCAAAGATCTGACCAACATCAGCCCCACAGCAGCTCCTGCCCCATAGATCTGACCCACATCTGCCCCACAGCAGCTCCTGCCCCATAGACCCTACCAACATGTGCAGCACAGCAGCTCCTGCCCATAGATCTGACCCACATCTGCCCCACAGCAGCTCCTGCCCCATAGATCTGACCCACATCTGCTCCACATCATCTCCTGCCCCATAGATCTGACCCCCATCTGCCCCAAAGCAGCTCCTGCCTCATACATCTGACTCACAGCATCTCCTGCCCCATAGAACTGGCCCACATCAGCCACAGCAGCTCCTGACCTATAGATCTGACCCACAGCAGCTCCTGCCCCATAGATCTGACCCACATCTGACCCACAGCAGCTCCTGCCCCATACATCTTACCCAGATCTGCCCCACAGCAGCTCCTGCCCCATAGATCTGACCCACATCATCTCGACAGCAGCTCCTGCCACATAGATCTGACCCACATGTGCCCCACAGCAGCTCCTAACACATAGATCTGACCCACATGTGCCCCAGAGCTGCTCCTGCCCCATAGATCTGAACCACAGCAGCTCCTGTCTCATAGATCTTACCCACATCAGCCCCACAGCAGATTTTGCCCCATAGTTATGTCCCACATCTGCCCAACAGCAACTCCTGCCCCATAGATCTGACCCACATGCGCCCCACAGCAGCTCCTGCCCCATAGGTCTGACCCACATGCGCCTCACAGCAGCTCCTGCCCCATAGATCTAACCACCATCAGCCCCAAAGCAGCTCCTGCCCCATAGATTTGACCCACATCAGCCACACAGCATCTCCCGCCCCATAGATGTGACCCACATCTGCACCACAGCAGCTCCTCCCCATAGATCTAACACCCATCAGCCTCACAGCAGCTCCTGCCCCATAGATATGCCCTACATCTGCTCCACATCAGCTCCTGCAACATAGATCTGACCCACATCTGCAACACAGCAGCTCCCGCTCCATAAATCTGACCAACATCAGGCCCACATTTGTTCCTGCCCCATAGATCTGACCCACAGCAGCCCCTGCCTCATAGATCTGACCCACAAGTGCCCCACAGCAGCTCCAGCCCAATAGACCTGACCCACATCTGCCCCAAAGCATCTCCTGCCCCATAGATCTTTCCTACATCAGCCCCACAGCACCTCCGGCCCAATAGATCTGACCCACATGTGCCCCACAGCAGCTCCTGCCCCATAGATCTGACCCACAACAACCATGTTGATAAACATGAAAACATACAACATGGGTTGTATCAACCATGTAATCCATGGTGTTCCTGTGTGTCCCAATGTCACCCTAAGGGTCCCAGTGTCTCCCTATGGATCACTATGTGTCCCTATGTGTCCCAATGCCCCCCTATGGGTTGCTATGTGCATCTATGGGTTCTCTATGGGGCTCTATGGGGTGCCTATGGAGCTCTATGGGGCGTTCTGAGGTTTCTATGGGGTGTCTATGGAACGCTATGGTGTGTCTATTTGGTAAATTAGTTTCTATGGGTGGCTATGGGAGCTCTATGGGGCACAATGGGTTGCCTACGGGGCTCTATGGGATGTCTGTGGGGCTCTATGGTGCGGCTATATGTCCTTATGTGGTGTCTATGTGGCACTATGTTGTGCTATGGGGTGCTGTGAGGCACTATGGGGTGCTATGAGGCTCTATGGAGCAGTATAGGGTGTCTATGGGTCTCTATGGGGTGCAATGGGGCGCTGTGGGGCACAAGAGAGTGTCTATGAGGCTCCATGGGCTGCTATGGGGCACCGTGGAGTAGCTATGGGATGATTTGTGGTCTCTTTGTACCCCTATGGGTCACTATGGGTCACTATGTGGTGTCTATGGGGCTCTATGTGGTGGCTATGCGGTGCTGTAGGGTGGCTATGGGGTGCTTTGGGGTATCCTTGGGTTCCTATGGGGCGCTATGGGTGACTATGGGGTGCTATGGTTTGCTATGGGACTCTATGCGGAAGAATGGGGTCTCTATGGGGCGCTATGAGGTCCCTATGGGGCTCTATGGGGAGTCTATGGGGTGTCTTTGGGGATCTATGGGTTGTCTGTGGGGATCCATGGGGTCTGCATGGGGTCTGTATGGGGTTCAGTGAGTTTCTATGGGGCTCTATGGGGTGTCTACAGGCACTATGGGGCGATATGGGGTGTCTATTTGGTTCAATTGGGCTCTATGGTGTGGCTGTAGGGCCTTATGTGGTGTCTATGGGGCACTGTGGGCTGCTATGGGGTGCTGTGGGGAACTATGGGGTGTCTATGGGGCTCTATGGAGCAGTATGCTGTGTCTATGGGTCCCTATGGGGTGCAATGGGGTGCTCTGGGGCACAATGGAGTGTCTATGAGGCTCCATGGGCTGCTATGGGGCACTATGGAGTAGCTATGGGGTGCTATGGGGTCTCTTTGGGCCCCTATGGGTCACTATGGGGCTCTATGGGGTATCTTTGTGTTCCTATGGGGCGCTATGGGTGACTATGGGGTCGCTATGGGTTTCTTTGAGGCACTATGGGTCTCAATGGGGTCTCTATGGGTCTCAATTTATCCTTATGGCTCCCAATGACTGTCTATGGGTCTCTATGTGTCCCTATGGGTCCCAGTGTCTCTCTATGTGTCCCTATGGGTCCCAGTGTCTCTCTATGGGTCCCAATGTCTTCCTCTGGATCTCTATGGGTCCCTAGGGGTCCCAGTGTCTCTCTATGTCCCCCTGTCTAGGTGGTAACTATACAGATGGTAACAAAGATGGTAACAAATGTACAGAGGTTCTAAGCGAGAGAGAAACTCACCAGTGGTGATGCCTTCGCTGAGGAAGCTGGGGCGGTCTTCACTGCAGAGCGATGTCCAAGAGATGCTGCCTCACAGAATCACAGAATTCTCAAGGTTGGAAAAGGGCTGCCAGCTTTTGTAGGAGAATAGCATGGGAGACAGTTGTGAAGGCTTTGCTGAAGTCCAAGTAGAGCACATCAACAGCCTTTCTTTCTTTCCTTCATCCATCAGATGGGTCACAGGATCGTAGAAGGAGATCAGATTGGTCAAGCAGGAGCTGCCCTTCACGAACCCATGCTGGCTAGGTCTGATCTCCTGCTCATCCCACACCTGCCGCATCTGTCATCTCCCTCAAGACAATTCGTTCCATTCCCTTCCCTGGCACCGAGGTCAGGCTAACAGGCCTGGAGTTGCCCGGATCCTCCTGACAACCTTGCTTGGAAATGGGAGTCACGTTGGCAAGCCTCCAGTCTTCTGGGACCTCACCCGGTAACAGGGAGCTCGGAAAGATAATGGAAAGCGGCTCGAGTGAGGGTCAGCCCTTAAATGAGGTCTCAGAGGAGGTGGAGTCGAGCTCCAGCCCTCCCGGGAGCACAGCTCCATTACTCTCACCTGTGCTCCCGCAGCTGACCCCACACTTGCCTCAGCTGATTAATCAGAGGTTCAGGCTGTGATTACCAATCTCCCATACAGCCCCTATGGGTCCCAGTGTCTCCCTATGGGTCACTATGTGTTCCTAAGTGCCGAATGTCCCCCCTATGTGTCCCATTGGCCCCCTTTGGGGTTTCTATGGGGACTCTTATTGGTATCTCTGGGCCCAAATGTCTTCCTATGGGTAGCTATGGGTTTCAATGAGGTCCCTATGTGCCTCTATGGGGTCTCTTATGGGTATCAGTGGAGCCCCTATGTGTCTCTACGGGTCTCACTGTTCCCCACTGTAATCCATGGGGTCCCTCTGTGTCCCAATATCCACACTATGGGTTGCTATGTACCTCTATGGGGTCTCTATGTGGTCTCTTATGGGTATCTCTGGGCCCAAATGTCTTCCTATGTGCATCTATGGGTTTCAATGTGGTCCCGATGTGCCTCTATGGGGTCTCTATGGGTCTCAGAAATGTCCCTATGTGTCTCTATGGGTCTCACTGTCCCCCACTGTAATCCATGGGATCCCTATTTGTCCCAATGTCCCCCTATGGGTCCCAGTGTCTCCCTATGGGTCACTATGTGTCCCTATGTGTCCCAATGTCCCCCCTATGGGTTGCTATGTGCCTCTATGGGTTCTCTATGGGGCTCTATGGGGTGCCTATGGAGCTCTATGGAGTACTATGGGGCGTTCTGAGGTTTCTATGGGGTGTCTATGGAACGCTATGGTGTGTCTATGTGGCAAAATGAGTTTCCATGGGTGGCTATGGGAGCTCTATGGGGCACAATGGGTTGCCTACGGGGCTCTATGGGATGTCTATGGGGCTCTATGGTGTGGCTATATGTCCTTATGTGGTGTCTATGTGGCACTATGTTGTGCTATGGGGTGCTGTGAGGCACTATGGGGTGCTATGGGGCTCTATGGAGCAGTATAGGGTGTCTATGGGTCCCTATGTGGTGCAATGGGGCGCTGTGGGGCACAAGGGAGTGTCTATGAGGCTCCATGGGCTGCTATGGGGCACTGTGGAGTAGCTATGGGATGATTTGGGGTCTCTTTGTGCCCCTATGGGGCTCTATGTGTCACTATGTGGTGTCTATGGGGCTCTATGGGGTGGCTATGCGGTGCTGTAGGGTGGCTATGGGGTGCTTTGGGGTATCCTTGGGTTCCTATGGGGCGCTATGGGTGACTATGGGGTGCTATGGTTTGCTATGGGGCTCTATGCTGAAGAATGGGGTCTCTATGGGGCGCTATGGGGTCCCTATGGGGCTCTATGGGGAGTCTCTGGGGTGTCTTTGGGGATCTATGGGTTGTCTGTGGGGCTCTATGGGGTCTGCATGGGGTCTGTATGGGGTTCAGTGGGTCTCTATGGGGCTCTATGGGGTGTCTACAGGCACTATGGGGCGATATGGGGTGTCTATGTGGTTCAATTGGGCTCTATGGTGTGGCTGTAGGGCCTTATGTGGTGTCTATGGGGCACTGTGGGCTGCTATGGGGTGCTGTGGGGAACTATGGGGTGTCTATGGGGCTCTATGGAGCAGTATGCTGTGTCTATGGGTCCCTATGGGGTGCAATGGGGTGCTGTGGGGCACAATGGAGTGTCTATGAGGCTCCATGGGCTGCTATGGGGCACTATGGAGTAGCTATGGGGTGCTATGGGGTCTCTTTGGGCCCCTATGGGTCACTATGGGGTGTCTATGGGGCTCCAAGGGGTATCTTTGTGTTCCTATGGGGTGCTATGGGTGACTATGGGGTCGCTATGGGTTTCTTTGAGGAAGTGCCAACTCCTGCCCAACGTGTGATATCTCCTGCACCACAAGTTCCAAGTCTTGCCCCACAAGTTCCACCTACCATCCCACAAGTGCCACTTCCTGCCCCACAAGTGCCACCTCCTGCCCCACAAGTGCCACCTCCCGACCCACAAGTGCCACCTCCTGCCGTGCAAGTGCCAGCTCCTGCCCCGAAAGTGCCAGCTCCTGCTCCACATGTGCCACCTCTCGCCCCACAAGTTCCAGCTCCCGCCCCATAAGTGCCACCTCCCTCTCCACAAATTCCACCTCCCGCCCACAAGTGCCACATCGCTCCCCACAAGTGCCACCTCCTGCCCCACTAGTGCCACCTCCCGCCCCACAAGTGCCAACTCCAGCCCACCAAGTGCCAACTCCAGCCCCACAAGTGCAACCTCCTCCCCCACAACTGCCACCTCCCGCCCAACAACTTCCACCTCCTGCCCCAGAAGTGCCATCTCCTGCCCCACATGTGTCACCTCCTGCCCCACATCATCCACCTCCAAACCCATAAGTGCCACCTCCTGCACAACAAGTGCCAATTCCTGCCCCACAAGTGCCATTTCCCCCCCCACATGTGCCAACTCCTGCCTTACAAGTTTCACCTCCCACCCCACAAATTCCACCTCCCACCCCACAAGTTCCACCTCCTGCCCCAAAAGTGCCAATTCCTGCTTCACAAGTGCCAGCTCATGCTTCACAAATGCCAGCTCATGCCCCACATCATCAACTTCCTGCCCCACAAGTGCCAGCTCATGCCCCACAGGTGCCACCTCTTACCCCACAGGTGCGACCTCCTGCCCCAAAAGTGACAATACCTGTTCCACAAGTGCCACCTCCCGCCCCACAACTTCAACGTCCCGCCACACAAGTGCCGACTCCTGGCAACGTGTGCCACATCCTGCCCCACAAGTGCCAGCTCCTGCCCCACATGTTCCACCTACCACCCCACAAATTCCACCTCATGCCCCACAAGTGCCAACTCCCAACCCACAAATGCCAAATCCTGCAATGCAACTTCCACCTCCTGCTCCACAAGTGCCACCTCCTGCCCCACATCGTCCACCTCCCACCCAACAAGTGCCACCACCTGCCCCACAAGTGCCAATTCCTGCCCCACAAGTGCCAGTTCATGCCCCACAAGTGCCACATTTGTCCACACCACTGCCTCCTCCCCCCCAAATAATCCACCTCCTACCCCACAAGTGTCACTGACTGACCAACTTCCTCCTCCTGACCCACAAGTGCCACCTCCTGACCCACAAGTGCCAGCTCCTGCCCGACAAGAGCCACTTCCTGCCCCACAAGTACCTCTTCCCTCCCAACAATTTCCAATTTCCACCAAACAAGTACCACCTCCTTCTGCACAAGTTCCACCTCCCGCCCCACAAGTTCCACCTCCTGCCCTAAAAGCTCCATTTCCTGCCCCAGAAGTGCCACCTCCCGCCCCACAAGTGCCACCTCCCGCCCTACAACTGCCAAACCCTGCCCCAAAACTTCCACCTCCTGCCCAACAATTTCCAACTCGTGCCCCACAACTGCCACCTCCTGCCACACAAATGCCACCTTCTGCCTCAAAATGCCACCTCCTGCCCAACAACTCCAACCTCCCGCCCCACAAGTACCACCTCCTGCTCCACAAGTTCCACCTCCTGCCCCATAAGTTCCACCTTACGCCCCACAAGTGCCATCTCCTGCCCCAAAAGCTCAATTTCCTGCCCCATCAGTGCCACCTCCTGCCCCATAAGTGCCAATTTCTGCCCCACAAGTGCCACTTCCCGCCTTACAAATGCCACCTCCTGCCCCACAACTTTCACCTCCTGCCCCACAAGTGCAACCTCCCTGCCCACGAGTGACACAATCTGCCCAAATGCCACCTCCTGCCTCACAACTTCCACCTCCCGCCCCACAAGTGCCACCTCCTGTCTCACAAGTGCAACCTTTCGCCCCACAACTTCCACAACCTGCCCCACAAGTGCCACCTCCCGTCACTCAACTTCCAACTCCCGCCCCACAATTGCCACCTCCCGCCCTACAACTTCCACATCCCGCCCCACAACTTCCAACTCCTGGCCCACAAGTGCGACCTCCTGCCCCACCATTACCACCTCCTGCCCCACAATTTCCACCTCCTGCCCCACAAGTGCCACAACCTGCTCCACAATTTCAACGTCCTGCCTTACAAGTGCCACATTCTGCCCCACAAGTGTAGGCTCCTGCTCCACAAGTGCCACCTCCCGAACCACAACCTCAACCTCTGGCCCCACAAGTCCCACCTCCCGCCCCACAAGTGCCACCTCCTGCCCCATAAGTGCCAATTTCTGCCCCACAAGTGCCACTTCCCGCCTTACAAATTCCACCCCCCACCCCACAAGTTCCACCTCCTGCCCCAAAAGTGCCAATTCCTGCTTCACAAGTGCCAGCTCATGCTTCACAAATGCCCGATCCTGCCCCACATCATCAACTTCCTGCCCCACAAGTGCCACCTCTAACCCCACAAAGACAGCCTCCTGCCCCACATCATCCACCTCCTGCCCCACAAGTGCCAATTCCTGCCCCACAAGTGCCAGCTCATGCCCCAAAAGTGCCACCTCCTAGCCCACAAAGACCACCTCCTGCCCCACATCATCCACCTCCTCCCCCACAAGTGACAATACCTGTTAGACAAGTGCAACCTCCAGCCCCACAATTTCAACATCCCGCCACACAAGTGCCGACTCCTGGCAACGTGTGCCACATCCTGCCCCACAAGTGTCAACTCCTGCCCCACATCGTTCTCCTCCCGTCCAACAAGTGCCACCTCCTGCCCCACAAGTGCCAATTCCTGCCCCCCAAGTGCCAGCTCATGCTTCACAAGTGCCAGCTCCTGCCCCTCATCATCCACCTCCAGCCCCACAAGTGCCACCTCCTGACCCACAACATCAATCTCCAGCCCCACAAGAGCCGCCTCCTGCCCGACAAGTTACACCTGCTACAAGTTCCACAAGTGCCACCCCCCTGCTCACGAGTGCCACATCCCGCCCCACATGTACCACCTCCTGCATCACAACTTCCACCTCCCGACCCACATGTACCACCTCCTGCATCACAACTTCCACCTCCCGCCCCACATGTACCACCTCCTCCATCACAACTTACACCTCCCGCCCCACAAGTTCCACCTCCTGCATCACAACTTCCACCTCCCGCCCCACATGTACCACCTCCTGCATCACAACTTCCACCTCCCGCCCCACATGTACCACCTCCTGCATCACAACTTCCACCTCCCGCCCCACATGTACCACCTCCTGCATCACAACTTCCACCTCCCGCCCCACAAATGCCACCTCCTGCCCTACAAGTGCCACCTCAGGCCCCACAAGTGCCCCCTCCCGCTCCACAAGTGCCACGTCCTGCCCCACAAGTGCCACCTCCCGCCCCTCTATGGCCACCTCCTGCCCCACAAGTTACACCTCTTGCCCCACAACGTCAACCCCCGCCCCACATGTGAAACCACCTGACCCACAAGTGCCAACTCCTGCCCCACAAGTGCCATTTCCTGCACCACATTTGTCGCGTCCTGCCCCACAATTGCCGGCTCCTGCCCCAAAAGTGCCAACTCCTGCCCCACAAGTGCCACCTCCCGCCCCACAAGTGCCACCTCCCGCCCCACAAGTGCCACCTCCCGCCCCACTACTTCCACGTCACACCCCAAATCTTCTTACCTTCCACCCCACAAGTGCCACCTCCTGCCCCAAACCTTCAAACTACTGCCCCACAACTGCCACTTCCCACCCAGCAATTGCCACCCCCCGCCCCACAAGTGCCTCCTCCCACCCCACCAGTGCCAACCCTTACCCCACAAGTGCTAACTCCTGCCCCACATCATCCACCAACCGCCCCACAAGTGTCACCTCCTGCCCCACAACTTCCAACTCCCACTCCACAAGTGCCACCTACTGCACAACAAATACCATCTCATGCCCCATAAGTGCCACCTCCTGCCCCACAACCGCTACCTCCTGCCTCATATCATTCACCTCCCGCCCCACAATTTCCACCTCCTGCTCAACTAGTGCCACGTGCTGCCCCACAAGTTCCATTTCCCGCCCCACAAGTGCCACCTCCCGCCCCACAAGTGCCGCCTCCAGCCACACAAGTGCTAAATCGTGCCGCACAACTTCCACCTCCCGCCCCACAACTGCCACCTCCCGCCTTAAAAGTGCCACCTCCCGACCCACAAGTGCCTCCTCCTGTCCCACAGTTGTCACCTCCCGCTCCACAAGTTACACCTCACCCCCCACAAGTTCTACCACCCACCCCACAAGTGCCACCTGCAGCCCCAGAAGTGTCAAATCCTGCCACACAACTTCCACATCCAGCCCCACAAGTGCCACCTCCCACCCCACAACTTCCACTTCCCGCCCAACAACGGCCTCCTCCTGCCCCACAAGTGCCACCTCCTGCCCCACAAGTGCCACTTCTTGCCCCACAAGTGCTACCTACTTCTCCACAAGTGCCACCTCCTGCCCCACATCATCCACCTCCTGCCTCACAAATGCCTCCTCCTGACCCACAATTGCCACCTGCCGCCCCACAACTTCCACCTCACGCCCCACAAGTGCCACCTCCCGCCCCACAAGTGCCACAACCCGCCCCACAAATCCAACTGCTGACCCACAAGTTCCACCTCCCGCCCCACAAGTTCCACCTCCCGACCCACATAATCCACGTCCTGCTCCAAAATTGCCACCTCCTGCCCCACAAGTGCCACCTCCAGCCCCACCAGTTCCACCGCCCGCCCCACAAGTACCACCTCCTGACCCACAAGTGCCACTACGTGACCCACAATTGCCACCTCCCGTCTCACAATTGCAACTCTCGCCCAACAAGTGCCACCTCCTGCCCCACAATTGCCACCACCCCCCCAACAAGTGCCACCTCCCGCCCCACAAGTACCACATCCCACCCCACAAGTGCAACCTCCCGCCCCACAAGTGCCAACTCTCGCCCCACAAGTGCCAACTCCTGCCCCACAACATCCACCTCACACTCCAAAAGTGCCACCTCCTGTCCCACAAGTGCTACTTCCTGCCTTACAAGTGCCACTTCCCGCTGCACAAGTGACACCTCCAGCCCCACAGCTGCCACAACCCGCCCCACAACTTCCACATCCCGCCTCACAACTGCAAGCTCCTGCCCCACAATTGCCACCTCCTACCACACAAGTGCCAACTCCTGCCCCACAAGTGCCACCTCATGTCCCTCAATTTTCACCTTATGCCCCAAAAGTGCCACCTCCCGCCCAACAAGTGCAACATCTCGCCCCACTAGTGCCACGTCCCGGCCCAAAATTGCTACCTCCTGCCCCACATCATCCACCTCCTGTTCCACAAATGTCACCTCCTGACCCACAACTTCCACCTCCTGCCCCACAAGTGCCACCTTCTGCCTCACAAGTGCCACCCCTTGCCCCACAAGTGCCACATCCCACCGCACAATTTCCACCTCTTGTTACACAAGTCCCACCTCCCGCCCAACAACAGCCTCCTCCTGCCCCACAAGTGCCACCTCCTGCCCCACAAGTGCCACCTCCCACCCCACAAGTGCCACGTCCTTCCCAATTGCCACGTCCTGTCCCACAAGTGCCACCTCCTGCCGTACAAGTGCCACCCTCTGCCCCACAATTGCCACTTCTTGCCCCACAATTGCCAATTCTTGCCCCACAACTTCCACCTCCCACCCCATAACTTCCACCTCCCGTCCCACAGCTTCCACATCCTGCCCCCCAAAAGCCCGATCCTGCCCCAGAAGTACCACCACCTGACCCACAAGTGCCAACTCCTGCCCCACAAGTGCCACCTCGCATCCCGCAAGTGCCAAATCCCGCCCCACAAGTTCCACCTCCTGCCCCACAAGTGCCAATTCCTGCCCCACAAGTGCCACCTCCTGCCCCACAAGTGCAAACTCCTGCCCCACATGTTCCACCTACCACCCCACAAATTCCAACTCCTGCCCCACAAGTGCCAGCTCCTGCCCGACAAGAGCCACTTCCTGCCCCACAAGTACCTCTTCCCTCCCAACAAGTTCCAATTTCCGCCCCACAAATGCCACCTCCTGCCCCTCAAATGCAACCTCCTGCCCCACAAGTGCCACATTTCACCCCACAAATGCCACCTCCCGCTCCACAACTTCCACCTCCTGCCCCACAAGTGCCAGCTGCTGCTCCACATCATCCAACTCCCGCCCCAGAAGTGCAGCCCCACAACATCTGCCTCCTGCCCCAAAAGTGTCAACTCCTGCCCCATAAGTTCCATATCCCGCCCCACAAGTGCCAGCTCTTGCCTCACAGGTGCCACCTCCTGCCCCACAAGTTCCAACTCTCGTCTAACAAGTGCCACCTACTGCCCAACATTTACCACCTCCCGCTCCACAAGTGCCACCTCCTGCCCAACAAGTGCCATTTCTTACCCCACATGTTCCAACTCCTGCCCCACAGGTGCCATTTCCTGCCCCACAAGTACCACCTCCTGTCCCACATTTACCAACTCCTGCCCCACAAGTGCCATTTCCTGCCCCGCATCTGTTGCATATCACCCCACAAATTCCACCTCCCGCCACACAAGTGCCACCTCCCGCTTCACAACTTCCACATCCTGCCCTACAAGTGCCACCTCCCGCCATAAAATGCCACCTCCCGTCCCTCTATCACCACCTCCTGCCCCACAAGTTACACCCCCACCCCACAGATACCACCACCTGCCCCACAAGTACCACCTCCTGCAAACAAATGCCATTTCTTAAACCACAGGTCCAAACTCATGCCCCACAAGTGCCACCTCCTGTCCCACATGTGCCACCTCCTGCCCCACAAGTGCCACCTCCCGACCGACAAATGCCACCTCCCGCCAAACAACTGACACCTCCTGCCCCACAAGTGTCACTTCCTGCCCAACAAGTTCCACCTCTTGACCTACAAGTGCCACCTCCTGCCCCATAAGTTTCACCTCTCGCCCAACAAATGCCACCACCTCCCCCAAAAGCTCCACCTCCTGCCCCACAGGTGCCACTTCCTGCCCCACAATATCCACCTCCCACGCACAAGTGCAACCTACCGCCCCACAACTTCCACCTCCTGCCCCACAAGTGCCACCTCCTGCCCGACAAGAGCCACTTCCTGCCCCACAAGTACCTCTTCCCTCCCAACAAGTTCCAATTTCCTCCCTGCAAGTGCCACCTCCTGCCCCACAAGTGCAACCTCCTGCCCCACAAATGCCACCTTTCGCCCCACAAATGCCCCCTCCCGCTCCACAACTTCCACCTCCTGCCCCACAAGTGCCACCTCCTGCCCCACAAGTGCCACCTCCCACCCAACAAGTGCCACCTCCCGCCCTACAACTTCCATCTCCTGGCCCACAAGTGCCACCTCCTTCCTCAAAAGAGCCACCTCCCGCCCCACAACTTCCACGTAACGCCCCATAAGTGCCACCTCTCGTCCCACAAGGACCACCTCCTGCCCCACAAGTGCCACCTCCTGCCCCACAAGTGCCACCTCCTGCCCCACAAGTGTCAACTCATGCTCCACAAATGCCACCTCCTGCTCCACAAGTTCCACCTCTTGCCCCACAAGTGCCAAATACTTCCCCACAGCTTCCACCTTCTGCCCCACTAGTGCCAACTCCAATTCCACAAGTGCCACCTCCAGCCCTACAACTGCCACTTCCAGCCCCACAAGTGCCACCTCCCGCCCAACAACTTCAACATCCCACCACACAAGTGCCAACTCCTGCCCGTGTGCCACATCCTGCCCCACAAGTGCCAACTCCTGCCCGTGTGCCACATCCTGCCCCACAAGTGCCAACTCCTGCCGCACAACTGACAATTCCTGCCCCAAAAGTGACAGCTCATGCTTCACAATTGCCAGCTCCTGCCCCACATCATCCACCTTCTGCTCAACAAGTGCTACCTCCTGCCCCACAAGTGCCACATCCCGCCCCACAAGTGCCACCTCCTGCCAAACTAGTGCAATCTCCTGCCCCACAAGTGCCTTATCTCGCCAGACAATTTACAGCTCCTGCCCCACAAGTGCTACATCCTGAACCACAACTTCAACCTCCTGCCCCACAAGTGCCAATTCCTGCCCCACATGTGCCAGCTCATGCTTCACAAGTGCCAGCTCCTGCACCACATCATCCACTTCCTGCCCACAAGTGCCAGTTCATGCCCCACAAGTGCCAGCTCCTGCCCCACAAGTGCCACATCCTTCACCACAGGTACCCCATCCCACCCCACAAGTTTCAATTCCTGCCATACAAGTGCCACCTCCTGCCCCACAAGTGCCACCTCCCGCCAAACAACTGACACCTCCTGCCCCACAAGTGTCACCTCCTGCCCAACTAGTTCCACCTCTTGACCTACAAGTGCCACCTCCTGCCCCATAAGTTTCACCTCTCGCCCAACAAATGCCACCACCTCCCCCAAAAGCTCCACCTCCTGCCCCACAGGTGCCATTTCCTGCCCCACAACATCCACCTCCCACGCACAAGTGCAACCTACCGCCCCACAACTTCCACCTTCTGCCCCACAAGTGCCAACACCTGCCCCACAAGTGCCAACACCTGCCCCACAAGTGCCACCTCCTGCCCCGCCAGTGCTACCTGTCACCCTGCAAGTCCAGCTCCTGCCCCACAAGTGCCAGCTCATGCTTCACAAGTGCCAGCTCCTGCCCCACAAAGACAGCCTCCTGCCCCACATCATCCACCTCCTGCCCCACAAAGACCACCTCCTGCCCCACATCCTCCACCTCCTCCCCCACAAGTGACAATACTTGTTCCACAAGTGCCACCTCCCGCCCCACAAATGCCAAATCCTGCCCTGCAACTTCCACCTCCTGCCCCACAAGTGCCAATTCCTGCCCCACAAGTTCCAGCTCATGCTTCACAAGTGCCAGCTCCTGCCCCACATCATCCACTTCCTGCTCACATGTGCCACCTCCTGTCCGACAAAGACCACCTCCTGCCCCACATCATCCACCCCCTGCCCCACAAGTGCCACCTCCTGCCCCACAACGACCACCCCCTGCACCACAAGTGCCAATTCCTGCCCTACAAGTGCCAGCTCATTCCCCTGAAGTGCCAGCTCCTGCCCCACAAGTGCCACAGTTTGACACACCACTGCCACCTCCCCCCCAAAATAATCCACCTCCTGCCCCACAAGTGTCACTGACCACCCAGCTTCCTCCTCCTGACACACAACTGCAAACTCCTGCCCCACAAGTGCCAGCTCCTGCCCGACAAGAGCCATTTCCTGCCCCACAAGTACCTATTCCCTCCCAACAAGTTCCAATTTCCGCCCCACAAATGCCACCTCCTGCCCCACAAATGCCACCTTTCGCCCCACAAATGCCACCTCCCGCTCCACAACTTCCACCTCCTGCCCCACAAGTGCCACCTCCTGACGCACTAGTGCCACCTAACGCCCAACATCTACCACCACCCACCCCACAAGTGCCACCTCACGCCCTAAAACTTCCACCTTCTGCCCCACAAGTGCCACATCCTGCCCCACAAGTTCCAGCTCCTGCCCCACATGTTCCACCTACCACCCCACAAATTCCACCTCATGCCCCACAAGTGCCAACTCCCAACCCACAAATGCCAAATCCTGCAATGCAACTTCAACCTCCTGCTCCACAAGTGCCACCTCCTGCCCCACATCGTCCACCTCCCACCCAACAAGTGCCACCACCTGCCCCACAAGTGCCAATTCCTGCCCCACATGTGCCAGCTCATGCTTCACAAGTGCCAGCTCCTGCACTACGTCATCCACTTCCTGCCCCACAAGTGCCAATTCCTGCCCCACAAGTGCCAATTCCTGCCCCACAAGTGCCAATTCCTGCCCCACAAGTGCCACATTTGTCCACACGACTGCTTCCTCCCCCACAAATAATCCACCTCCTGCCCCACATGTGTCACTGACTGACCAACTTCCTCCTCCTGCCCCACAAGTGCCAGCTCCTGCCCCACAAGAGCCACTTCCTGCCCCACAAGTACCTCTTCCCTCCCAACAAGTTCCAATTTCCGCCCCACAAGTGCCACCTCCTGCCCCACATCATCCACCTCCCGCCCCACAATTGCCACCTCCTGCCCCACAAGTGCCACCTCCCGCCCAACAATTGTGGCCACATGACAAACAAGTTCCACTTCCGCCCCACAAGTGCCACCTCCTGCCCAACAAGTGCCATTTCTTACCCCACAGGTTCCAAATCCTACCCCACTGGTGCCATTTCCTGCCCCACAAGTGCCATTTCCCCCCCCACATGTGCCAACTCCTGCCTTACAAGTTTCACCTCCCACCCCACAAATTCCACCTCCCACCCCACAAGTTCCACCTCCTGCCCCAAAAGTGCCAATTCCTGCTTCACAAGTGCCAGCTCATGCTTCACAAATGCCAGCTCATGCCCCACATCATCAACTTCCTGCCCCACAAGTGCCAGCTCATGCCCCACAGGTGCCACCTCTTACCCCACAGGTGCCACCTCCTGCCCCACATCATCCACCTCCTCCCCCAAAAGTGACAATACCTGTTCCACAAGTGCCACCTCCCGCCCCACAACTTCAACATCCCGCCACACAAGTGCCGACTCCTGGCAACGTGTGCCACATCCTGCCCCACAAGTGCCAGCTCCTGCCCCACATGTTCCTCCTACCACCCCACAAATTCCACCTCATGCCCCACAAGTGCCAACTCCCAACCCACAAATGCCAAATCCTGCAATGCAACTTCCACCTCCTGCTCCACAAGTGCCACCTCCTGCCCCACATCATCCACCTCCCACCCAACAAGTGCCACCACCTGCCCCACAAGTGCCAATTCCTGCCCCACATGTGCCAGCTCATGCTTCACAAGTGCCAGCTCCTGCACTACGTCATCCACTTCCTGCCCCACAAGTGCCACCTCCTGACCGACAAAGACATCCTCCTGCCCCACAAGTGCCACCTCCTGCCCCACATCATCCACCTCCCACCCAACAAGTGCCACCACCTGCCCCACAAGTGCCAATTCCTGCCCCACATGTGCCACCTCATGCCTCACAAGTGCCACCCCCCCCCACAAGTGCCACCTCCCGCCCCACAAGTGCCACCTCCTGCCCCACAAGTTCCACCTCCTCCCCATAAGTGCCACCTCCTGCCCCACAAGCGCCACCTCCCTCTCCACAAACTCCACCTCCCACGCACAAGTGCCACCTCCTGCCTCACAACTTAAACCTCCCGCCCCAAGAATGCCACATCCTGCCCCACAAGTGCCACCTTCCGCCCCACAAGTGACACCTCACAGCCCAACAGTGTCAACTTCCGCCCCACAAGTGCCACCTCACACCCCACAACTTCCACATCCCGCCCCACAAGTGCCACCTCCTGCCCCACAACCGCTACCTCCTGCCTCATATCATTCACCTCCCACCCCACAATTTCCACCTCCTGCTCAACTCGTGCCACGTGCTGCCCCACAAGTTCCATTTCCCGCCCCACAAGTGCCACCTCCCGCCCCACAAGTGCCGCCTCCAGCCACACAAGTGCTAAATCGTGCCGCACAACTTCCACCTCCCGCCCCACAACTGCCACCTCCCGCCTTAAAAGTGCCACCTCCCGACCCACAAGTGCCTCCTCCTGTCCCACAGTTGTCACCTCCCGCTCCACAAGTTACACCTCACCCCCCACAAGTTCTACCACCCACCCCACAAGTGCCACCTGCAGCCCCAGAAGTGTCAAATCCTGCCACACAACTTCCACATCCAGCCCCATAAGTGCCACCTCCCACCCCACAACTTCCACTTCCCGCCCAACAACAGCCTCCTCCTGCCCCACAAGTGCCTCCTCCTGCCACACAAGTGCCACCTCCTGCCCCACAAGTGCCACTTCCTGCCCCACAAGTGCTACCTACTTCCCCACAAGTGCCACCTCTTGCCCCACATCATCCACCTCCTGCCTCACAAATGCCTCCTCCTGACCCACAATTGCCACCTGCCACCCCACAACTTCCACCTCACGCCCCACAAGTGCCACCTCCCGCCCCACAAGTGCCACAACCCGCCCCACAAATCCAACTCCTGACCCACAAGTGCCACCTCCCGCCCCACAAGTTCCACCTCCCGACCCACATGTGCCAACTTCTGCCCCACAAGTGCCAGCTCCTGCCCCTCAAGTGTCACCTCCTCCCCACAAGTGCCACCTTCTGCTCCACAAGTGCCACTTCCTGCCGCACAAGTGATACCTCCAGCCCCACAACTGCCACCACCCGCCCCACAACTTCCACCTCCCGCCTCACAAGTGCAACCTCCAGGCCCACAAGTGCCACCTCCAGTTCCACAACAATTAACCCCTTGCCCCACAAGTGCCACCTCCCACCCCACACGTGCCACGTCCTTCCCAATTGCCACGTCCTGTCCCACAAGTGCCACCTCCTGCCGTACAAGTGCCACCCTCTGCCCCACAATTGCCACTTCTTGCCCCACAATTGCCAATTCTTGCCCCACAACTTCCACCTCCCACCCCATAACTTCCACCTCCCGTCCCACAGCTTCCACATCCTGCCCCACAAGTGCCCGATCCTGCCCCAGAAGTACCACCACCTGACCCACAAGTGCCAACTCCTGCCCCACAAGTGCCACCTCGCATCCCGCAAGTGCCACATCCCGCCCCACAAGTTCCACCTCCTGCCTTACAAGTGCCAATTCCTGCCCTACAAGTGCCAGCTCATTCCCCTGAAGTGCCAGCTCCTGCCCCACAAGTGCCACAGTTTGCCACACCACTGCCACCTCCCCCCCCAAATAATCCACCTCCTGCCCCACAAGTGTCACTGACCGCCCAGCTTCCTCCTCCTGACACACAAGTGCAACCTCCTGCCCTACAAGTGCCAGCTCCTGCCCGACAAGAGCCACTTCCTGCCCCACAAGTGCCACCTCCTGCCTTACAAGTGCCCATTCCTGCTTCACAAGTGCCAGCTCATGCTTCACAAATGCCAGCTCCTGCCCCACATCATCAACTTCCTGCCCCACAAGTGTCACCTCCAACCCCACAAAGACAGCCTCCTGCCCCACATCATCCACCTCCTGCCCCACAAGTGCCAATTCCTGCCCCACAAGTGCCAGCTCATGCCCCACAAGTGCCAGCTCCTGCCCCACAAGTGCCAGCTCTTGCCTCACAGGTGCCACCTCCTGCCCCACAAGTGCCACCTCCCGCCAAACAACTGACACCACCTGCCCCACAAGTGCCACCTCCCACCAAACAACTGACACCTCCTGCCCCACAAGTGTCACCTCCTGCCCAACAAGTTCCACATCTTGACCTACAAGTGTCACCTCCTGCCCCATAAGTTTCACCTCTCGCCCAACAAATGCCACCACCTCCCCCAAAAGCGCCACCTCCTGCCCCACAGGTGCCATTTCCTGCCCCACAACATCCACCTCCCACGCACAAGTGCAACATACTGCCCCACAACTTCCACCTCCTGCCCCACAAGTGCCAACACCTGCCCCACAAGTGCCACCTCCTGCCCCACAAGTGCCACCTCCCGCCCCACAAGTGCCACCTGTCACCCTGCAAGTCCAGCTCCTCTCGCCCCACAAGTGCCAGCTCATGCTTCACAAGTGCCAGCTCCTGCCCCACATCATCAACTTCCTGCCCCACAAGTGCCACCTCCAACCCCACAAAGACAGACTCCTTCCCCACAAGTGCCACCTCCTACCCCACAAGTGCCAATTCCTGCCCCACAATTGCCAGCTCATGCCCCACAAGTGACAGCACCTGCCCCACAAGTGCTACCTCTTGCCCAACAGGTGCCACCTCCTGCCCCACAAATGCCAAATCCTGCCCTGCAACTTCCACTTCCTGCCCCACAACTTCCAGCTCCTGCCCCACATCATCCACCAACCGCCCCACAAATGTCACCTCCTGCCCCACAACTTCCATCTCCCACTCTACAAGTGCCACCTACTGCACAACAAATACCATCTCCTGCCCCATAAGTGCCACCTCCCGCCCCACAACTGCCACCTCCCGCCTTAAAAGTGCCACCTCCCGACCCACAAGTGCCTCCTCCTGTCCCACAGTTGTCACCTCCCGCTCCACAAGTTACACCTCCTGCCCCACAAGTTCCACCTCCCGCACCACAAGTGCCACCTCCTGCCCCACAAGTGCCACCTCCCGACCCACATGTGCCAACTTCTGCCCCACAAGTGCCAGCTCCTGCCCTTCAAGTGTCACCTCTTCCCCACAAGTGCCACCTTCTGCTCCACAAATGCCAGCTCCTGCCCCTCAAGTGTCACCTCTTCCCCACAAGTGCCACCTTCTGCTCCACAAGTGCCACTTCCTGCCGCACAAGTGATACCTCCAGCCCCACAACTGCCACCACCCGCCCCACAACTTCCACCTCCCGCCTCACAAGTGCCACCTCCAGATCCACAAGAATTAACTCCTGCCCCACAAGTGCCACCTCCTGCCCTTCAAGAGCCACTTCTTGCCCCACAAGTAACATTTCCTGCCCCACAAGTGCCAACCCCTGCCCAACAAGTGCTATGACCCAGCCCAAAAGTGCCAACTCCTGCCCCACTAGTGCCACCTCCCGCCCCACAAGTGCCACCACCCTCCCCACAACTTCAACCTCCTTCCCCAAAACATCCACCTCCCGCCCCAGAGGTGTCATCATCTGCCCCACAACTGCCACATCCCGCCCCACAAGTGCCACCTCCTGCCCCACAAGTGCCACCTCCCGCCCCTCAAGTGCGACACACTGCCCCACAAGTGCCGCCCCCAGCCCCGCAACTGCCACCCCTCGCCCCACAATTTCCACCTCCCACCCCACAATTTTTACCTCCTGCCCCACAAGTGCCACCTCCCACCCCACAAGTGCAACCTCCAGCCCCACCAGTTCCACCGCCCGCCCCACAAGTACCACCTCCTGACCCACAAGTGCCACTACGTGACCCACAATTGCCACCTCCCGTCTCACAATTGCAACTCTCGCCCAACAAGTGCCACCTCCTGCCCCACAATTGCCACCACCCCCCCAACAAGTGCCACCTCCCGCCCCACAAGTACCACATCCCACCCCACAAGTGCAACCTCCCACCCCACAAGTGCCAACTCTCGCCCCACAAGTGCCAACTCCTGCCCCACAACATCCACCTCACGCTCCAAAAGTGCCACCTCCTGCCCCACAAGTGCTACTTCCTGCCTTACAAGTGCCACTTCCCGCTGCACAAGTGACACCTCCAGCCCCACAGCTGCCACAACCCGCCCCACAACTTCCACATCCCGCCTCACAACTGCAAGCTCCTGCCCCACAATTGCCACCTCCTACCACACAAGTGCCAACTCCTGCCCCACAAGTGCCACCTCATGTCCCTCAATTTTCACCTTATGCCCCAAAAGTGCCACCTCCCGCCCAACAAGTGCAACATCTCGCCCCACTAGTGCCACGTCCCGGCCCAAAATTGCTACCTCCTGCCCCACATCATCCACCTCCTGTTCCACAAATGTCACCTCCTGACCCACAACTTCCACCTCCTGCCCCACAAGTGCCACCTTCTGCCTCACAAGTGCCACCCCTTGCCCCACAAGTGCCACATCCCACCGCACAATTTCCACCTCTTGTTACACAAGTCCCACCTCCCGCCCAACAACAGCCTCCTCCTGCCCCACAAGTGCCACCTCCTGCCCCACAAGTGCCACCTCCCACCCCACAAGTGCCACGTCCTTCCCAATTGCCACGTCCTGTCCCACAAGTGCCACCTCCTGCCGTACAAGTGCCACCCTCTGCCCCACAATTGCCACTTCTTGCCCCAAAATTGCCAATTCTTGCCCCACAACTTCCACCTCCCACCCCATAACTTCCACCTCCCGTCCCACAGCTTCCACATCCTGCCCCACAAGTGCCCGATCCTGCCCCAGAAGTACCACCACCTGACCCACAAGTGCCAACTCCTGCCCCACAAGTGCCACCTCGCATCCCGCAAGTGCCACATCCAGCCCCACAAGTTCCACCTCCTGCCTTACAAGTGCCCATTCCTGCTTCACAAGTGCCAGCTCATGTTTCACAAATGCCAGCTCCTGCCCCACATCATCAACTTCCTGCCCCACAAGTGTCACCTCCAACCCCACAAAGACAGCCTCCTGCCCCACATCATCCACCTCCTGCCCCACAAGTGCCAATTCCTGCCCCACAAGTGCCAGCTCATGCCCCACAAGTGCCAGCTCATGCCCCACAACAGCCTCCTCCTGCCCCACAAGTGCCACCTCACATCCCACAAGTGCCACATCCCGCCCCACAAGTTCCACCTCCTGCCTTACAAGTGCCAATTCCTGCCCTACAAGTGCCAGCTCATTCCCCTGAAGTGCCAGCTCCTGCCCCACAAGTGCCACATTTTGCCACACCACTGCAACCTCCCCCCCAAATAATCCACCTCCTGCCCCACAAGTGTCACTGACCGCCCAACTTCCTCCTCCTGACACACAAGTGCAACCTCCTGCCCCACAAGTGCCAGCTCCTGCCCGAGAAGAGCCACTTCCTGCCCCACAAGTACCTCTTCCCTCCCAACAAGTTCCAGTTTCTGCCCCACAAGTGCCACCTCCTGCCCCACAAGTGCCACCTCCTGCCCCACAAGTGCAACCTCCTGCCCCACAAGTGCAACCTCCTGCCCCACAAGTGCCACCTCCCGTTCCACAACTTCCACCTCCCACACCCCAACTTCCACCTCCTGCCCTACAAGTGCCACCTCCCGACCCACAAGTGCCACCTCCCGCCCCACAAGCGCCAACTCCCGCCCTACAACTTCCATCTCCTGGCTCACAAGTTCCACCTCCTGCCTCAAAAGAGCCACCTCCCGCCCCACAACTTCCACGTAACGCCCCATAAGTTCCACCTCCTGCCCAACAAGTGCCACCTCTCGTCGCACAAGGACCACCTCCTGCCCCACAAGTGCCACCTCCTGCCTTACAAGTGCCACCTCCTGCCCAATAAGTGCCACCTCCTGCCCCACAAGTGCCACCTCCAATCCCACAAGTGCCACCTCCAATCCCACAAGTGCCACCTCCTGCCCAACAAGTGCCACCACCCTCCCCAAAATGCCAACTCCCGCCCCACAAGTGCCACGTCCAGCCCCACAACTTCCACCTCCTGCCCCAAAAGTGTCAACTCCTGCCCCATAAGTTCCATATCCCGCCCCACAAGTGCCACTACCTGCCCCACTAGTGACATCTCCATTTCCACAGGTGCCACCTCCCGCCCCACAACTTCCACGTAACGCCCCATAAGTTCCACCTCCTGCCCAACAAGTGCCACCTCTCGTCCCACAAGGACCACCTCCTGCCCCACAAGTGCCACCTCTTGCCCCACAAGTGCCAAATACTTCCCCACAACTTCCACCTTCTGCCACACTAGTGCCAACTCCAATTCCACAAGTGCCACCTCCCACACCACAAGTGCCACCACCTGACCCACAAGTGCCAACTCCTGCCCCACAAGTGCCATTTCTTGCCCCACAAGTGCCATTTCCTGCCCTACAACTTCCACCTCCTGCCCCACAAGAGCCAGTTCCAGCCCCACAAATGCCACCTCCCGCCCCACAACTTCAACATCCCGCCATACAAGTGCCAACTCCTGCCCAACGTGTGCCACATCCTGCCCCACAAGTGCCAAATCCTGCCCCGCAACTTTTACCTCCTGCTCCACAAGTGCCAACTCCTGCCCCACATCATCCACCTCCTGCCCCACAAGTGCCACCTCCAGCCCCACAAGTGCCAACTCCTGCCCCACAAGTGCCAACTCCTGCCCCACAAGTGCCAACTCCTGCCCCACAAGTGCCACATCCCTCCCCACAAGTGCCAGCTCCTGCCCCACAAGTGCCACCTACCACGCCACAAGTGCCACCTCCTGCCCCACAAGTGCCAAATCCTGCCACGCAACGTCCACATCCTGCTCCACAAGTGCCACCTCCTGCCCCACATCATCCACCTCCCATCCAACAAGTGCCACCACCTGCCGCACAACTGCCAATTCCTGCCCCACAAGTGCCAGCTCATGCTTCCCAAGTGCCAGCTCCTGCCCCTCATCATCCACCTCCTGCCCCACAAGTGCCACCTCCCGCCCAACAATTGTGGCCACATGACAAACAAGTGAAAAATCCCACCCCACAAGTGCCACTACATGCCCAACAGGTGCCACCTCCCACCCCACAACTTCAGCCTCCCGCCACAGAAGTGCCAACTCCTGCCCAACGTGTGATATCTCCTGCACCACAAGTTCCATGTCTTGCCCCACAAGTTCCACCTACCATCCCACAAGTGCCACCTCCAGCCCCACAAGTGCCATCTCCCACCCCACAAGTACCAAATCCTGCCCCACAACTTCCACCTCCTGCCCCAGAAGTGTCATCTCCTGCCCCACATGTGTCACCTCCTGCCGCACATCATCCACCTCCAAACCCATAAGTGCCACCTCCTGCACAACAAGTGCCAATTCCTGCCCCACAAGTGCCAGCACATGCTTCACAAGCGCCAGCTCCAGCCTAACATCATCCACCTCCCGCCCCACAAGTGCCACATCCCGCCCCACAAGAGCCACTTCCTTCCCCACAAGTACCCCATCCCACACCACAAGTTCCAATTCCTGCCATACAAGTGCCTCCTCCTTCCCCACAAGTGCCACCTCCTGCTTCACAACTTCCACCTCCCGACCCACAAGTGCCACCTCCTGCCCCACAACTTCCACCTTGCGACCCACAAGTGCGAACTCCCGCCAAACAACTGACACCTCCTGCCTCACAAGTGCCAACTCCTGCCCAACAAGTGCCACCTCCTGCCCCACTAGTGCCACCTCCCGACCCACAAGTGCCACCTCCTGCCCCGCAAGTTCCACCTCCTGCCGTGCAAGTGCCAGCTCCTGCCCCACATGTGCCACCTCTCGCCCCACTAGTGCCACCTCCCGCCCCATAAGTGCCACCTCCCTCTCCACAAATTCAGCCTCCCGCCCACAATTGCCACATCGCTCCCCACAAGTGCCACCTCCCGCCCCACAAGTGCCAACTCCCGCCCCACAAGTGCCAACTCCCGCCCCACAAGTGCCAACTCCCGCCCCACAAGTGCCAGCTCATGCTTCACAAGTGCCAGCTCATGCCCCTCATCATCCACCTCCTGCCCCACAAGTGCCACCTCCTGCCCAAAACCTGCCACCTCCCTCCCCACAATGCCACTTCCTGCCATATTAGTGCAGCCTCCTCCCCACAAGTGCCAACTCCCGCCCCACAAGTGCCACCTCCTTCCAAACAAGTGCCACATCCCGCCCCAAAAGTGCCACTTCCTGCCCCCTTATCGCCACCTCCTGCCCCAGAAGTTCCACTACCTGAACCACAAGTTACACCTACAGCCCCACAATTTCCACCTCCTGTTTTACAAGTTCCACTTCCGCCCCACAATTGCCACCTCCTGCCCAACAAGTGCCAGTTCATGCCCCACAAGTGCAAGGTCCTGTCCTTCAACTTCCACCTCCTGCCCCACAAGTGCCACCTCCTGCCCCAGAACGACCACCTCCTGCCCCACATCATCCACCTCCTTCCCCACAAGTGCCAATTCCTGCCCTACAAGTGCCAGCTCATTCCCCTGAAGTGCCAGCTCCTGCCCCACAAGTGCCACATTTTGCCACACCACTGCTACCTCCCTTCCCAAATAATCCACCTCCTGCCCCACAAGTGTCACTGACCGCCCAACTTCATCCTCCTGACCCACAAGTGCAACCTCCTGCCCCACAAGTGCCAGCTCCTGCCCGACAAGAGCCACTTCCTGCCCCACAAGTACCTCTTCCCTCCAAACAAGTTCCAATTTCCGCCCCACAAGTGCCACCTCCTGCCCCACAAGTGCAACCTCCTGCCCCACAAGTGCCACCTCCTGCCCCACAAGTGCCACCTCCTGCCCCACAAGTGCCACCTCCTGCCCGACAACTTCCACCTCCCGCCCCACAATTGCCACCTCCTCCCCCACAACTGCCACCTCCCGCCCAACAATTGTGGCCACATGACAAACAAGTTCCACTTCCGCCCCACAAGTGTCACCTCCTGCCCAACAAGTGCCATTTCTTACCCCACAGGTTCCAAATCCTACCCCACTGGTGCCATTTCCTGCCCCACAAGTGCCATTTCCCCCCCCACATGTGCCAACTCCTGCCTTACAAGTTTCACCTACCACCCCACAAATTCCACCTCCTGCCCCACAAGTTCCACCTCCTGCCCCAAAAGTGCCAATTCCTGCTTCACAAGTGCCAGCTCATGCTTCACAAATGCCAGCTCATGCCCCACATCATCAACTTCCTGCCCCACATGTGCCAGCTCATGCCCCACAAGTGCCAGCTCCTGCACTACGTCATCCACTTCCTGCCCAACAAGTGCCACCTCCTGACCGACAAAGACATCCTCCTGCCCCACAAGTGCCAATTCCTGCCCCACAAGTGCCAATTCCTGCCCCACAAGTGCCAATTCCTGCCCCACAATTGCCACATTTGTCCACAACACTGCCTCCTCCCCCACAAATAATCCACCTCCTGCCCCACAAGTGTCACTGACTGACCAACTTCCTCCTCCTGACCCACAAGTGCAACCTCCTGCCCCACAAGTGCCAGCTCCTGCCCGACAAGACCCACTTCCTGCCCCACAAGTACCTCTTCCCTCCCAACAAGTTCCAATTTCCACCCCACAAGTGCCACCTCCTGCCCCACAAGTTCAACATCCTGCCCCACATCATCCACCTCCCACCCAACAAGTGCCACCACCTGCCCCACATGTGCCAATTCCTGCCCCACAAGTGCCAGTTCATGCCCCACAAGTGCCACATTTGTCCACACCACTGCCACCTCCCCCCCGAAATAATCCACCTCCTGCCCCACAAGTGTCACTGACTGACCAACTTCCTCCTCCTGACCCACATGTGCCAGCTCCTGCCCCACAAGTGCCAGCTCCTGCCCCACAAGAGCCACTTCCTGCCCAACAAGTACCTCTTCCCTCCCAACAAGTTCCAATTTCCGCCCCACAAGTGCCACCTCCTGCCCCACATCATCCACTTCCCGCCCCCAAAAGTGACAATACCTGTTCCACAAGTGCCACCTCCCGCCCCACAACTTCAACATCCCGCCACACATGTGCTGACTCCTGGCAACGTGTTCCACATCCTGCCCCACAAGTGCCAGCTCCTGCCCCACATGTTCCACCTACCACCCCACAAATTCCACCTCATGCCCCACAAGTGCCAACTCCCAACCCACAAATGCCAAATCCTGCAATGCAACTTCCACCTCCTGCTCCACATGTGCCACCTCCTGCCCCACATCGTCCACCTCCCACCCAACAAGTTCCACCACCTGCCCCACAAGTGCCAATTCCTGCCCCACATGTGCCAGCTCATGCTTCACAAGTGCCAGCTCCTGCACTACGTCATCCACTTCCTGCCCCACAAGTGCCACCTCCTGACCGACAAAGACATCCTCCTGCCCCATAAGTGCCAATTTCTGCCCCACAAGTGCCAGCTCATTCACCTGAAGTGCCACATTTGTCCACACCACTGCCTCCTCCCCCCCAAATAATCCACCTCCCGCCCCACAAGTGTCACTGACTGACCAACTTCCTCCTCCTGCCCCACAAGTGCCAGCTCCTGCCCCACAAGTGCCAGCTCCTGCCCCACAAGAGCCACTTCCTGCCCCACAAGTACCTCTTCCCTCCCAACAAGTTCCAATTTCCGCCCAACAAGTACCACCTCCTTCTGCACAAGTTCCACCTCTTGCCCTAAAAGCTCCATTTCCTGCCCCAGAAGTGCCACCTCCTGCCCCACAAGTGCCACCTCCTGTCTCACAAGTGCAACCTCCCGCCCCACAACTTCCACAACCTGCCCCACAAGTGCCACCTCCCGCACCACAACTTCCACCTCCCGCACCACAACTTCCACCTCCTGCCTCACAAGTTCCACATCCCGCCCCACAACTTCATTCTCCCGCCCCACAACTTCCAACTCCTGGCCCACAAGTGCGACCTCCTGCCCCACCATTACCACCTCCTGCCCCACAATTTCCACCTCCTGCCCCACAAGTGCCACAACCTGCTCCACAATTTCAACGTCATGCCTTACAAGTGCCACATTCTGCCCCACAAGTGTAGGCTCCTGCTCCACAAGTGCCACCTCCCGAACCACAACCTCAACCTCTGGCCCCACAAGTCCCACCTCCCACCCCACAAGTGCCACCTCCTGCCCCATAAGTGCCAATTTCTGCCCCACAAGTGCCACTTCCCGCCTTACAAATTCCACCCCCCACCCCACAAGTTCCACCTCCTGCCCCAAAAGTGCCAATTCCTGCTTCACAAGTGCCAGCTCATGCTTCACAAATGCAAGCTCATGCCCCACATCAACTTCCTGCACCACAAGTGCCACCTCTAACCCCACAAAGACAGCCTCCTGCCCCACATCATCCACCTCCTCCCCCACAAGTGACAATACCTGTTAGACAAGTGCAACCTCCAGCCCCACAACTTCAACATCCCGCCACACAAGTGCCGACTCCTGGCAACGTGTGCCACATCCTGCCCCACAAGTGTCAACTCCTGCCCCACATCGTCCACCTCCCATCCAACAAGTGCCACCTCCTGCCCCACAAGTGCCAATTCCTGCCCCCCAAGTGCCAGCTCATGCTCCACAAGTGCCAGCTCCTGCCCCTCATCATCCACCTCCTGCCCCACAAGTGCCACCTCCTGACCCATAACATCAATCTCCAGCCCCACAAGAGACGCCTCCTGCCCGACAAGTTACACCTGCTACAAGTTCCACAAGTGCCACCTCCCTGCTCACGAGTGCCACATCCCGCCCCACATGTACCACCTCCTGCATCACAACTTCCACCTCCCGCCCCACAAGTTCCACCTCCTGTATCACAACTTCCACCTCCCGCCCCACATGTACCACCTCCTGCATCACAACTTCCACCTCCCGCCCCACATGTACCACCTCCTGCATCACAACTTCCACCTCCCACCCCACATGTACCACCTCCTGCATCACAACTTACACCTCCCGCCCCAAGAATGCCACATCCTGCCCCACAAGTGCCACCTCGTGCCTCACAAGTGCCACCCCCCCCACAAGTGCCACCTCCCGCCCCACAAGTGCCACCTCCCACGCACAAGTGCCACATCCTGCCCCACAAGTGTAACCTCCTGCCCACAAGTGCCACCTTCCGCCCCACAAGTGCCACCTCACACCCCAACAGTGTCAACTTCCGCCCCACAAGTGCCACCTCACGCCCCAAAACTTCCACATCCCGCCCCACAAGTGCCACCACCTGACCCACAAGTGCCACCACCTGACCCACTAATGCAACAACGTGCCCCACAAGTGCCAACTCGTGCCCCACAAGTGCCAACTCGTGCCCCACAAGTTCTACCTCCTGCCTTACAAGTGCAACCCCCTGCCTCACAACTTCCACCTCCTGCCCCACAAATGCCACCTCAGGCCCCACAAGTGCCCCCTCCCGCTCCACAAGTGACTCGTCCTGCCCCACAAGGGCCAAATCCTGCCACGAAACATCCACCTCCTGCCCCACATCATCC
Source organism: Coturnix japonica (assembly GCF_054131305.1). Lineage (NCBI taxonomy): Eukaryota > Metazoa > Chordata > Aves > Galliformes > Phasianidae > Coturnix > Coturnix japonica. The sequence continues at coordinate 316,425 of NC_140680.1, read as the reverse complement.
ACCTCCCACCCCACAAGTGCCAATTCCAGCCCTAAAAGTGCCAGCTCATGCTTCACAATTGCCAGCTCCTGCCCCACATCATCCACCTCCTGCCCCACAAGTGCCACCTCCTAACCCACATGTGCCAACTCCTGCCCCACAAGTGCCATTTCCTGCACCACATTTGCCACCTCCTGCCCCACAAGTGCCACCTCCCACCCCACAAGTTTAACCTCCAGACACCCAAGTGCCATCTCCCGCCCCACAAGTGCCATCTCCCGCCCCACAAGTGCTATCTCCCGCCCCACAAGTGCCAAATCCTGACGTGCAACTTCCACCTCCTGCTCCACAAGTGCCATCTCCTGCCCCACAAGTGCCACCTCCCGCCACACAAGTGCCACCTCCCGCCCCTCTATAGCCACCTCCTGCCCCACAAGTTACACCTCTTGCCCCACAAGTTACACCTCTTGCCCCACAACGTCGACCCCCGCCCCACATGTGCCACCACCTGACCCACAAGTGCCAACTCCTGCCCCACAAGTGCCGGCTCCTGCCCCACAAGTGCTACCTCTCGCCCCACAACTTCAACCTCCAGCCACACAAGTGCCAACTCCTGCCCAACAAGTGCCACCTCCCGCCCCACAAGTGCCACCTCCCGCCCCACTACATCCACGTCACACCCCAAATCTTCTTACCTTCCACCCCACAAGTGCCACCTCCTGCCCCAAACCTTCAACCTACTGCCCCACAACTGCCACTTCCCACCCAGCAATTGCCACCCCCCACCACACAAGTGCCTCCTCCCACCCCACAAGTGCCAACCCTTACCCCACAAGTGCCAACTCCTGCCCCACATCATCCACCAACCGCCCCACAAGTGCCACCTCCTGCACCACAAGTGCCACCTCCCGACCCACAACTTCCAGCTCCCGGCCCACAATTGCCACTTCCTGCCCCACAACTTCCATCTCCCACTCCAGAAGTGCCACCTACTGCACAACAAATACCATCTCCTGCCCCATAAGTGCCATCTCCTGTCCCACAGGTGCCACCTACTGTTCCACATCATCCACCTCCTTCCCCACATCATCCACCTCCTGTTCCACAAATGTCACCTCCTGACCCACAACTTCCACATCCTGCCCCACATGTGCCACCTCTTGCCCCACATAATCCACATCCTGCTCCAAAATTGCCACCTCCTGCCCCACAAGTGCCACCTCCCACCCCACAAGTGCCACCTCCAGCCCCACCAGTTCCACCGCCCGCCCCACAAGTACCACCTCCTGACCCACAAGTGCCACTACGTGACCCACAATTGCCACCTCCCGTCTCACAATTGCAACTCTCGCCCAACAAGTGCCACCTCCTGCCCCACAATTGCCACCACCCCCCCAACAAGTGCCACCTCCCGCCCCACAAGTACCACATCCCGCCCCACAAGTGCCAACTCTCGCCCCACAAGTGCCAACTCCTGCCCCACAACTTCCACCTCACGCTCCAAAAGTGCCACCTCCTGCCCCACAAGTGCTACTTCCTGCCTTACAAGTGCCACTTCCCGCTGCACAAGTGACACCTCCAGCCCCACAGCTGCCACAACCCGCCCCACAACTTCCACATCCCGCCTCACAACTGCAAGCTCCTGCCCCACAATTGCAACCTCCTACCACACAAGTGCCACCTCCCGCCCAACAAGTGCAACATCTCGCCCCACTAGTGCCACGTCCCGGCCCAAAATTGCTACCTCCTGCCCCACATCATCCACCTCCTGTTCCACAAATGTCACCTCCTGACCCACAACTTCAGCCTCCTGCCCCACAAGTGCCACCTTCTGCCTCACAAGTGCCACCCCTTGCCCCACAAGTGCCACATCCCACCGCACAATTTCCACCTCTTGTTACACAAGTCCCACCTCCCGCCCAACAACAGCCTCCTCCTGCCCCACAAGTGCCACCTCCTGCCTCACAAATGCCTCCTCCTGACCCACAAGTGCCACGTCCTTCCTAATTGCCACGTCCTGTCCCACAAGTGCCACCTCCTGCCGTACAAGTGCCACCCTCTGCCCCACAATTGCCACTTCTTGCCCCACAATTGCCAATTCTTGCCCCACAACTTCCACCTCCCACCCCATAACTTCCACCTCCCGTCCCACAGCTTCCACATCCTGCCCCACAAGTGCCCGATCCTGCCCCAGAAGTACCACCACCTGACACACAAGTGCCAACTCCTGCCCCACAAGTGCCACATCCCGCCCCACAAGTGTTACCTCCTGCCTTACAAGTGCCCATTCCTGCTTCACAAGTGCCAGCTCATGCTTCACAAATGCCAGCTCATGCCCCACATCATCAACTTCCTGCCCCACAAGTGCCACCTCCAACCCCACAAAGACAGCCTCCTGCCCCACATCATCCACCTCCTGCCCCACAAGTGCCAATTCCTGCCCCACAAGTGCCAGCTCATGCCCCACAATTGCCAGCTCATGCCCCACAAGTGCCAGCTCTTGCCTCACAGGTGCCACCTCCTGCCCCACAAAGTCCACCTTCTGCCCCACAAGTGCCAACTCCTGCCCCACAAGTGCCACCTCCCGCCAAACAACTGACACCACCTGCCCCACAAGTGCCACCTCCCACCAAGCAACTGACACCTCCTGCCCCACAAGTGTCACCTCCTGCCCAACAAGTTCCACCTCTTGACCTACAAGTGCCACCTCCTGCCCCATAAGTTTCACCTCTCGCCCAACAAATGCCACCACCTCCCCCAAAAGCGCCACCTCCTGCCCCACAGGTGCCATTTCCTGCCCCACAACATCCACCTCCCACGCACAAGTGCAACCTACCGCCCCACAACATCCACCTCCTGCCCCACAAGTGCCAACACCTGCCCCACAAGTGCCACCTCCTGCCCCACAAGTGCCACCTCCCGCCCCACAAGTGCCACCTGTCACCCTGCAAGTCCAGCTCCTCTCGCCCCACAAGTGCCAGCTCATGCTTCACAAGTGCCAGCTCCTGCCCCACATCATCAACTTCCTGCCCTACAAGTGCCACCTCCAACCCCACAAATACAGCCTCCTGCCCCACATCATCCACCTCCTGTCCCACAAGTGCCAATTCCTGCCCCACAATTGCCAGCTCATGCCCCACAAGTGCCAGCACCTGCCCCACAAGTGCCACCTCTTGCCCAACAGGTGCCACCTCCTGCCCCACAAATGCCAAATCCTGCCCTGCAACTTCCAACTCCTGCCCCACAAGTTCCAGCTCATGCTTCACAAGTGCCAGCTCCTGCCCCACATCATCCACTTCCTGCTCACATGTGCCACCTCCTGTCCGACAAAGACCACCTCCTGCCCCACATCATCCACCCCCTGCCCCACAAGTGCCACCTCCTGCCCCACATCATCCACCCCTGCCCCACAAGTGCCACCTCCTGCCCCACAACGACCACCCCCTGCACCAAAAGTGCCAATTCCTGCCCCACAAGTGCCAGCACCTGCCCAACAAGAGCCACTTCCTGCCCCACAAGTACCTCTTCCCTCACAACAAGTTCCAATTTCCGCCCCACAAATGCCACCTCCCGCTCCACAACTTCCACCTCCTGCCCCACAAGTGCCACCTCCCGACCCACAAGTGCCACCTCACGCCCAACATCTACCACCTCCCACCCCACAACTTCCATCTCCTGGCCCACAAGTGCCACTTCCTGCCTCAAAAGAGCCACCTCCCGCCTCACAACTTCCACGTAACGTCCCATAAGTTCCACCTCCTGCCCCACAAGTGCCAGCTGCTGCTCCACATCATCCAACTCCCGCCCCACAAGTGCCATGTCCAGCCCCACAACATCTGCCTCCTGCCCCAAAAGTGTCAACTCCTGCCCCATAAGTTCCATATCCCGCCCCACAAGTGCCACCTCCCACCCCACAAGTGCCACATCCTGCCCCACAAGTTACACCCCCACCCCACAGGTACCACCACCTGCCCCACAAGTACCACCTCCTGCAAACAAATGCCATTTCTTAAACCACAGGTCCAAACTCCTGCCCCACAAGTGCCACCTCCTGTCTCACAAGTGCAACCTCCCGCCCCACAACTTCCACAACCTGCCCCACAAGTGCCACCTCCCGTCACTCAACTTCCAACTCCCGCCCCACAAGTGCCACCTCCCGCCCTACAACTTCCACCTCCTGCCCTACAAGTGCCACCTCCTGCATCACAACTTCCACCTCCCGCCCCACATGTACCACCTCCTGCATCACAACTTCCACCTCCCGCCCCACATGTACCACCTCCTGCATCACAACTTCCACCTCCCGCCCCACATGTACCACCTCCTGCATAACAACTTCCACATCCCGCCCCACATGTACCACCTCCCGCACCACAACTTCCACCTCCTGCCTCACAAGTTCCACATCCCGGCCCACAACTTCATTCTCCCGCCCCACAACTTCCAACTCCTGGCCCACAAGTGCGACCTCCTGCCCCACCATTACCACCTCCTGCCCCACAATTTCCACCTCCTGCCCCACAAGTGCCACCTCCCGCCCTACAACTTCCACCTCCCGCACCACAACTTCCACATCCCGCCCCACATGTACCACCTCCTGCATCACAACTTCCACCTCCCGCCCCACATGTACCACCTCCTGTATAACAACTTCCACCTCCCGCCCCACATGTACCACCTCCTGCATAACAACTTCCACATCCCGCCCCACATGTACCACCTCCCGCACCACAACTTCCACCTCCTGCCTCACAAGTTCCACATCCCGCCCCACAACTTCATTCTCCCGCCCCACAACTTCCAACTCCTGGCCCACAAGTGCGACCTCCTGCCCCACCATTACCACCTCCTGCCCCACAATTTCCACCTCCTGCCCCACAAGTGCCACAACCTGCTCCACAATTTCAACGTCCTGCCTTACAAGTGCCACATTCTGCCCCACAAGTGTAGGCTCCTGCTCCACAAGTGCCACCTCCCGAACCACAACCTCAACCTCTGGCCCCACAAGTCCCACCTCTTGCCCCACAAGTGCCACATCCCTCCCCACAAGTGCCACCACCCGCCCCACAAGTGCCACCTTCTGTTCCACAACTTCCACCTCCTGCCCCACAAGTTATAACTCCTGCCCCACAAGTGTTGCATTTTGCCCCACAAGTGCCACCTCCCGCTCCACAAGTGCCACCTCCCGACCCACAAGTGCCAATTCCTGCCCCACATCATTCACCTCCCGCCCCACAAGTGCCACCTCCTGCCCCACAAGTGCCACCTCCCGCCCCACAAGAGCCACCTCCTGTCTCACAAGTGCAACCTCCCGCCCCACAACTTCCACAACCTGCCCCACAAGTGCCACCTCCCGTCACTCAACTTCCAACTCCCGCACCACAACTTCCACCTCCCGCACCACAACTTCCACCTCCTGCCTCACAACTTCCACCTCCTGCCTCACAAGTTCCACATTCTCCCGCCCCACAACTTCCACATCCCACCCAACAACTTCCAACTCCTGGCCCACAAGTGCGACCTCCTGCCCCACCATTACCACCTCCTGCCCCACAATTTCCACCTCCTGCCCCACAAGTGCCACAACCTGCTCCACAATTTCAACGTCCTGCCTTACAAGTGCCACATTCTGCCCCACAAGTGTAGGCTCCTGCTCCACAAGTGCCACCTCCCGAACCACAACCTCAACCTCTGGCCCCACAAGTCCCACCTCCCGCCCCACAAGTGCCACATCCCGCCCCACAAGTGCCACCACCCGCCCCACAAGTGCCACCTTCTGTTCCACAACTTCCACCTCCTGCCTTACAAGTTATAACTCCTGCCCCACAAGTGTTGCATTTTGCCCCACAAGTGCCACCTCCCGACCCACAAGTGCCAACTCCTGCCCTGCAACTTCCATCTCCTGCTCCACAAGTGCCACCTCGAACCGCACAATTGCCACCTCCTTCCCCATATCAACCACCTCCCATCCAACAAGTGCCACCACCTGCCCCACAAGTGCCAATTCCTGCCCCACAAGTGCCAGCTCATGCTTCACAAGTGCCAGCTCCAGCCCCTCATCATCCACCTCCTGCTCCACAAGTGCCACCTCCTGCCCCACAATGACCACCTCCTGCCCCACATCATCCACCCCCTGCGCCACAAGTGCCAATTCCGGCCCTACAAGTGCCAGCTCATTCCCCTGAAGTGCCAGCTCCTGCCCCACAAGTGTCACTGACTGCCCAACTTCCTCCTCCTGACACACAACTGCAACCTCCTGCCCCACAAGTGCCACCTCCCGCCCTACAACTTCCACCTCCCGCTCCACAACTTCCACCTCCTGCCCCACAAGTGCCACCTCCCGCCCTACAACTTCCATCTCCTGGCTCACAAGTTCCACCTCCTGCCTAAAAAGAGCCACGTCCTGCCCCACAACTTCCACGTAACGTCCCATAAGTTCCACCTCCTGCCCCACAAGTGCCAACTCCTGCCCAACAAGTGCCACCACCCTCCCCAAAATGCCAACTCCCGCCCCACAAGTGCCAAGTCCAGCCCCACAACTTCCACCTCCTGCCCCAAAAACAAAAACTTATGGGGCAGGAGTGTCAACTCCTGCCCCATAAGTTCCATATCCCACCCCACAAGTGCCACTACCTGCCCCACTAGTGCCATCTCCATTTCCATAGGTGCCACCTCCCGCCCCACAACTTCCACGTAACGCCCCATAAGTTCCACCTCCTGCCCAACAAGTGCCACCTCTCGTCCCACAAGGACCACCTCCTGCCCCACAAGTGCCACCACTTGCCCCACAAGTGCCAAATACTTCCCCACAACTTCCACCTTCTGCCGCACTAGTGCCAACTCCAATTCCACAAGTGCCACCTCCCACACCACAAGTGCCACCACCTGACCCACAAGTGCCAACTCCTGCCCCACAAGTGCCATTTCTTGCCCCACAAGTGCCACCTCCTGCCCCACAAGTGCCATTTCCTGCCCTACAACTTCCATCTCCTGCCCCACAAGAGCCAGTTCCAGCCCCACAAATGCCACCTCCTGCCCCACAACTTCAACAGCCCGCCATACAAGTGCCACCTCCTGCCCAACGTGTGCCACATCCTGCCCCACAATTGCCAAATCCTGCCCCGCAACTTTTACCTCCTGCTCCACAAGTGCCAACTCCTGCCCCACATCATCCACCTCCTGCCCCACAAGTGCCACCTCCAGCCCCACAAGTGCCACATCCCTCCCCACAAGTGCCACCTCCTGCCCCACAAGTGCCACCTCCCGCCCCACAACTTCCACCCCCTCCCCTCAAGTTACATCTCCTGCCCCACAAGTGCCAACACCTGACCCACAAGTGCCACCTCCTGCCCCACAACTTTACATTCCGCCCCACAATTTCCACCTCCTGTCTTACAAGTTCCACTTCCTGCCCCACAAGTGCCAGCTCAGGCTTCACAAGTGCCAGCTCCTGCACCACATCATCCACTTCCCGCCCCACAAGTGCCACCTCCTGCCCAACAATTGCCATTTCTTACCCCACAGGTTCCAACTCCTGTCCCACATGTGCCAACTCCTGCCCCAGAAGTGCCATTTCCTGCCCCACAACTTCCACCTCCCGCCCCAGAAGTGCCAGTTCCTGTCCCACAAGTGCCACCTACCACGCCACAAATTCCACCTCCTGCCCCACAAGTTCCACCTCCTGCCCCACAATGACCACCTCCTGCCCCACATCATCCACCTCCTGCCCCACAATGACCACCTCCTGCCCCACAATGACCACCTCCTGCCCCAAATCATCCACCTCCTGCCCCACAAGTGCCAATTCCTGCCCTACAAGTGCCAGCTCATTCCCCTGAAGTGCCAGCTCCTGCCCCACAAGTGCCACATTTTGCCACACCACTGCCACCTCCCCCCCCAAATAATCCACCTCCTGCCCCACAAGTGTCACTGACCGCAACTTCCTTCTCCTGACCCACAAGTGCAACCTCCTGCCCCACAACTTCAACATCCCGCCACACAAGTGCCGACTCCTGCCCAACGTGTGCCACATCCTGCCCCACAAGTGCCAACTCCTGCCCCACATCGTCCACCTCCCACCCAACAAGTGCCACCTCCTGCCCCACAAGTGCCAATTACTGCCCCACATGTGCCAGCTCATGCCCCACAAGTGCCAGCTCCTGTCCCACATCATCCACCTTCTGCCCCACAAGTGCCACCTCCTGCCCCACAACGACCACCTCCTGCCCCACATCATCCACCCCCTGCACCACCAGTGCCAATTCATGCCCTACAAGTGCCAGCTCATTCCCCTGAAGTGCCAGCTCCTGCCCCACAAGTGCCACCTCCTGTCCCACATGTGCTAACTCCTGCCCCACAAGTGCCATTTTCTGCCCCACAACTTCTACCTCACGGCCCACAAGAGCCAGTTCCAGCCCCACAAATGCCACCTCCCGCCCCACAACTTCAACATCCCGCCACACAAGTGCCACCTCCTGCCCCACAAGTGCCAAATCCTGTTCTGCAACTTCCAACTCCTGCTCCACAAGTGCCACCTCCTGCCCCACATCATCTACCTCCCACCCCACAAGTGCCACCTCCTGCCTCACAACTTCCAACTCCCACTACAACAATTTCCACCTCCTGTCTTACAAGTTCCACTTCCGCCCCACAAGTGCCACCTCCAGCCCCATAAGTGCCTAATCATGCCCCACAACATCCACCTGTGCCCTACAAATTTCCGGCTCCACATCATCCAACTCCAGCCCCACAAGCGCCACCTCCTGCACAAAAAGATCCACCTCAAGCCCCACAGGTGCCACCTCCCGCCCCACAACTTCCACCTCCCGCCCCACAATTGCCACCTCCTGCCTCATAAGTGCCACCTCCCGCCCAACAATTGTGGCCACATGACAAACAAGTTCCACTTCCGCCCCACAAGTGCCACCTCCTGCCCAACAAGTGCCATTTCTTACCCCACAGGTTCCAAATCCTACCCCACTGGTGCCATTTCCTGCCCCACAAGTGTCATTTCCCCCCCCACATGTGCCAACTCCTGCCTTACAAGTTTCACCTCCCACCCCACAAATTCCACATCCCACCCCACAAGTTCCACCTCCTGCCCCAAAAGTGCCAATTCCTGCTTCACAAGTGCCAGCTCATGCTTCACAAATTCCAGCTCATGCCCCACATCATCAACTTCCTGCCCCACAAGTGCCACCTCTAACCCCACAAAGACAGCCTCCTGCCCCACATCATCCACCTCCTGCCCCACAAGTGCCAATTCCTGCCCCACAAGTGCCAGCTCATGCCCCACAAGTGCCACCTCTTGCCCCACAAGTGCCACCTCTTGCCCCACAAGTGCCACCTCTTGCCCCACAAGTGCCACCTCTTGCCCCACAAGTGCCACCTCCTGCCCCACAAGTGCCACCTCCTGCCCCACATCATCCACCTCCTCCCCCAAAAGTGACAATACCTGTTCCACAAGTGCCACCTCCCGCCCCACAACTTCAACATCCCGCCACACAAGTGCCGACTCCTGGCAACGTGTGCCACATCCTGCCCCACAAGTGCCAGCTCCTGCCCCACATGTTCCACCTACCACCCCACAAATTCCACCTCATGCCCCACAAGTGCCAACTCCCAACCCACAAATGCCAAATCCTGCAGTGCAACTTCCACCTCCTGCTCCACAAGTGCCACCTCCTGCCCCACATCGTCCACCTCCCACCCAACAAGTGCCACCACCTGCCCCACAAGTGCCAATTCCTGCCCCACATGTGCCAGCTCATGCTTCACAAGCTCCAGCTCCTGCACTACATCATCCACTTCCTGCTCACAAGTGCCACCTCCTGACCGACAAAGACATCCTCCTGCCCCATAAGTGCCAATTTCTGCCCCACAAGTGCCAGCTCATTCCCCTGAAGTGCCACATTTGTCCACACCATTGCCTCCTCCCCCCCAAATAATCCACCTCCTGCCCCACAAGTGTCACTGACTGACCAACTTCCTCCTCCTGACCCACAAGTGCAACCTCCTGCCCCACAAGTGCCAGCTCCTGCCCCACAAGAGCCACTTCCTGCCCCACAAGTACCTCTTCCCTCCCAACAAGTTCCAATTTCCGCCCAACAAGTACCACCTCCTTCTGCACAAGTTCCACCACCTGCCCTAAAAGCTCCATTTCCTGCCCCACAAGTGCCACCTCCCGCCCTACAACTGCCAAACCCTGCCCCAAAACTTCCACCTCCTGCCCAACAATTTCCAACTCGTGCCCCACAATTGCCACCTCCTGCCACACAAATGCCACCTTCTGCCTCAAAATGCCACCTCCTGCCCAACAACTCCAACCTCCCGCCCCACAAGTGCCACCTCCTGCTCCACAAGTTCCACCTCCTGCCCCATAAGTTCCACCTTACGCCCCACAAGTGCCATCTCCTGCCCCAAAAGCTCAATTTCCTGCCCAATGTATTCCTATGGGTACCTATGGGTTTCAATGTGGTCCCTATGTGCCTCTATGGGGTCTCTTATGGGTCTCAGCGAGGTCCCTATGTGTCTCTATGGGTCTCACTGTCCCCCACTGAAATCCATGGGGTCCCTATGTGTCCCAATGTCCCCCTATTGGTCCCAGTGTCAGCCTATGGGTTACAATGTGTCCCTATGTGTCCCAATGTCCCTCCTATGTGTTGCTAAGTGTCTCCATGGGGTCTCTTATGAGTATCTCTGGGCCAAAATATCTACCTATTGGTATCCATAGGTTACATTACGTCCCTATGTGCCTCTATAAGGTCTCTTAAGGGTTACAGCGAAGTCCCTATGTGTCTCTATGGGTCTCACTGTCCCCCACTATGTTCCATGGGGTCCCTATGTGTCCCAATATACCCCTATGGGTCCCAGTGTCTCCCTATGGGTCACTATTTGTTCCTAAGTGCCGAATGTCCCCCCTATGTGTCCCAATGGCCCACTATGGGGATTCTATGGGGACTCTTATTGGTATCTCTGGGCCCAAATGTCTTCCTATGGGTATCTATGGGTTTCAATGAGGTCCCTATGTGCCTCTATGGGGTCTCTTATGGGTATCAGTGGAGCCCCTATGTGTCTCTATGGGTCTCACTGTTCCCCACTGTAATCCATGGGGTCACTCTGTGTCCCAATGTCCACAATATGGGTTGCTATGTACCTCTATGGGGTCTCTATGTAATCTCTTATGGGTATTTCTGGGCCCAAATGTCTTCCTATGGGTATCTATGGGTTTCAATGTGGTCCCTATGTGCCTCTATGGGTCTCACTGTCCCCCACCTTAATCCATGGGGTCTCTATGTGTCCCAATGTCCCCCTATGGGTCCCAGTGTCTCCCTATGGGTCACTTTGTGTCCCTATGTGTCCCAATGTCCCCCCTATGGGTTGCTATGTGCCTCTTTGGGTTCTCTATGGGGCTCTATGGGGTGCCTATGGAGCTCTATGGAGTACTATGGGGTGTTCTGAGGTTTCTATGGGGTGTCTATGGAACGCTATGGTGTGTCTATGTGGCAAAATGAGTTTCTATGGGTGGCTATGGGAGATCTATGGGGCACAATGGGTTACCTATGGGGCTCTATGGGATGTCTATGGGGCTCTATGGCGCGGCTCTATGTCCTTATGTGGTGTCTATGTGGCACTATGTTGTGCTATGGGGTGCTGTGAGGCACTATGGGGTGCTATGGGGCTCTATGGAGCAGTATAGGGTGTCTATGCGTCCCTATGGGGTGCAATGGGGCGTTGTGGGGCACAAGGGAGTGTCTATGAGGCTCCATGGGCTGCTATGGGGCACTGTGGAGTAGCTATGGGATGATTTCGGGTCTCTTTGTGCCCCTATGGGGCGCTATAGGTCACTATGTGGTGTCTATGGGGCCCTATGGGGTGGCTATGCGGTGCTGTAGGGTGGCTATGGGTTGCTTTGGGGTATCCTTGGGTTGCTATGGGGCGCTATGGGTGACTATGGGCTGCTATGGTTTGCTATGGGGCTCTATGCGGAAGAATGGGGTCTCTATGGGGCGCTATGAGGTCCCTATGGGGCTCTATGGGGAGTCTATGGGGTGTCTTTGGGGATCTATGGGTTGTCTGTGGGGCTCTATGGGGTCTGCATGGGGTCTGTATGGGGTTCAGTGGGTCTCTATGGGGCTCTATGGGGTGTCTACAGGCACTATGGGGCGATATGGGGTGCCTATGTGGTTCAATTGGGCTCTATGGTGTGGCTGTAGGGCCTTATGTGGTGTCTATGGGGCACTGTGGGCTGCTATGGGGTGCTGTGGGGAACTATGGGGTGTCTATGGGGCTCTATGGAGCAGTATGCTGTGTCTATGGGTCCCTATGGGGTGCAATGGGGTGCTGTGGGGCACAATGGAGTGTCTATGAGGCTCCATGGGCTGCTATGGGGCACTATGGAGTAGCTATGGGGTGCTATGGGGTCTCTTTGGGCCCCTATGGTTCACTATGGGGCTCTATGGGGTATCTTTGTGTTCCTATGGGGCGCTATGGGTGACTATGGGGTCGCTATGGGTTTCTTTGAGGCACTATGGGTCTCAATGGGGTCTCTATGGGTCTCAATTTATCCTTATGGCTCCCAATGACTGTCTATGGGTCGCTATGTGTCCCTATGGGTCCCAGTGTCTCTCTATGTGTCCCTATGGGTCCCAGTGTCTCTCTATGGGTCCCAATGTCTTCCTCTGGATCTCTATGGGTCCCTATGGGTCCCAGTGTCTCTCTATGTCCCCCTGTCTAGGTGGTAACTATACAGATGGTAACAAAGATGGTAACAAATGTACAGAGGTTCTAAGCGAGAGAGAAACTCACCAGTGGTGATGCCTTCGCTGAGGAAGCTGGGGCGGTCTTCACTGCAGAGCGATGTCCAAGAGATGCTGCCTCACAGAATCACAGAATTCTCAAGGTTGGAAAAGGGCTGCCAGCTTTTGTAGGAGAATAGCATGGGAGACAGTTGTGAAGGCTTTGCTGAAGTCCAAGTAGAGCACATCAACAGCCTTTCTTTCTTTCCTTCATCCATCAGATGGGTCACAGGATCGTAGAAGGAGATCAGATTGGTCAAGCAGGAGCTGCCCTTCACGAACCCATGCTGGCTAGGTCTGATCTCCTGCTCATCCCACACCTGCCGCATCTGTCATCTCCCTCAAGACAATTCGTTCCATTCCCTTCCCTGGCACCGAGGTCAGGCTAACAGGCCTGGAGTTGCCCGGATCCTCCTGACAACCTTGCTTGGAAATGGGAGTCACGTTGGCAAGCCTCCAGTCTTCTGGGACCTCACCCGGTAACAGGGAGCTCGGAAAGATAATGGAAAGCGGCTCGAGTGAGGGTCAGCCCTTAAATGAGGTCTCAGAGGAGGTGGAGTCGAGCTCCAGCCCTCCCGGGAGCACAGCTCCATTACTCTCACCTGTGCTCCCGCAGCTGACCCCACACTTGCCTCAGCTGATTAATCAGAGGTTCAGGCTGTGATTACCAATCTCCCATACAGCCCCTCTGGGTCCCAATGTTTCCCTATGGGTCTCTAGCTGTCCCTATAGGTCTCTATGGGGTTATTATGCCTCTAAATGGGTCCCTATGTGTCTCTATGTCTCTCTATGGGGTCCCTATGTGTCCCAATGTCCCCCTATGGATCTCTATGTATCCATATGGGTCCCAGTGACTCCCTTTGGGTCACTAATGAGTCACTATGTGTCCCAACGTCTCCCCTGTGGGTTGGTATGTGCCTCTGTGGGGTCTCTTATGGGTATCTCTGGACCCAAATGTATTCCTATGGGTACCTATGGTTTTCAATGTGGTCCCTATGTGCCTCTATGGGGTCTCTTATGGGTCTCAGCAGTGTCCCTATGTGTCTCTATGGGTCTCACTGTCCCCCACTGTAATCCATGGGATCCCTATGTGTCCCACTGCCCCCTATGGGTCACTATGTGTCCCAATGTCCCCCCTATGGGTTGCTATGTGCCTCTAGGGGGTCTCTATGGGGTCTCTATGGGGTCTCATGGATATCTCTGGGCCCAAATGTCTTCCTATGGGTATCTATGGGTTTCAATGCAGTCCCTATGTGCCTCTATGGGGTCTCTTATGGGTCTCAGCGAGGTCCCTATGTGTCTCTATGGGTCTCACTGTCCCCCACTGAAATCCATGGGGTCCCTATGTGTCCCAATGTCCCCCTATTGGTCCCAGTGTCAGCCTATGGGTTACAATGTGTCCCTATGTGTCCCAATGTCCCTCCTATGTGTTGCTAAGTGTCTCCATGGGGCCTCTTATGAGTATCTCTGGGCCAAAATATCTACCTGTTGGTATCCATAGTTTACATTACGTCCCTATGTGCCTCTATGGGGTCTCTTAAGGGTTACAGCGGAGTCCCTATTTGTCTCTATGGGTCTCACTGTCCCCCACTATGTTCCATGGGGTCCCTATGTGTCCCAATATACCCCTATGGGTCCCAGTGTCTCCCTATGGGTCACTATGTGTTCCTAATTGCCGAATGTCCCACTTATGTGTCCCAATGGCCCCCTTTGGGGTTTCTATGGGGACTCTTATTGGTATCTCTGGGCCCAAATGTCTTCCTATGGGTATCTATGGGTTTCAGTGAGGTCCCTATGTGCCTCTATGGGGTCTCTTATGGGTATCAGTGGAGCCCCTATGTGTCTCTACGGGTCTCACTGTTCCCCACTGTAATCCATGGGGTCCCTATGTGTCCCAATGTCCCCCCTATGGGTTGCTATGTGCCCCTATGGGGTCTCTATGGGGTCTCTTATGGTTATCTCTGGGCCCAAATGTCTTCCTTTGGGTATCTATAAGTTTCAAAGTCGTCCTATGTGTCCCTATGGGTCTTAATGGCTCCTAATGTGTCCCTATGAGTCTATATGTGGTCTCACTGTCCCAGTGGGTCTCTATGTGTTCCTATGTGTCTATATGGAGTCTCTATCTGGTTTCTATGGGTCTTGGTGTCCCTCTATGTGTCACTTTGTGCCTCTATGGGGTCTACATTGGTTTCTATGGGGTCTCTATGTCTCTCTTTGGGTCCCTATTGGTCCCAATAGGTCCCTATGAGTCTCTATGATGTCTCCCTTTGTCCCCATATGGGTCCCAGTGTGACCCACATGTGCCCACAGCAGCTCCTGCCCCATAGATCTGACCCACATGTGCCCACAGCAGCTCCTGCCCCATAGATCTGACCCACAGCATCTCCTGCCACATAGATCTGACCCAAATCAGCCCCACAGCATCTCCTGCCCCATAGATCTGACCCACATGTGCCCCACAGCAGCTCCAAAATCATAGATCTGACTCACATCAGTCCAACAGCAGATTTTGCACCATAGATATGTCCCTCATATTCCCCACAGCAACTCCTGCCCCATAGATCTGACCTACATCATCCCCTCTGCAGCTCCTGCCCCATAGGTCTGACCCACATGTGCCCCACAGCAGCTCCTGCCATATAGATCTAACCACCATCAGCCCCAAAGCAGCTCCTGCCCCATAGATCTGACCCAAGTCAGCCCCACAGCAGCTCCTGCCTTATAGATCTAACCACCATCAGCCCCACAACAGCTTCTACCCCATAGATCTGACCCACATGTGCTCCACTGCAGCTCCAGTCCCGTAGATCTGAACCACAGCAGCCCATGCCCCATAGATCTGACCCTCATCAGCAACACAGCAGCTCCTGACCCATACATCTGACCCAAATCTGCCCCACACCATCTCCTGCCCCATAGATCTAACTCACATGTGCCCCACAGCAGCTCCTGCCCATAGATCTGACCCACAGCAGCTCCTGCCCTATAGATCTGATTCAAATCTGCCCCACAGCAGCTCCTGCTCCATAGATCTGACCCACATGTGCCCCAGAGCAGCTCTGCCCCATTGATTTGATCCACATCAGCCCCACAGGAGATCCTGCCCCATAGATCTGACCCACATCAGCCCCACAGCAGATTTTGCCCCATAGATATGTGCCACGTCTGCCCCACAGCAGCTCCTGCGACATAGATCTTACCCAGATCTGCTCCACAGCAGCTGCTGCCCCAAAGATCTGACCAACATCAGCCCCACAGCAGCTCCTGCCCCATAGATCTGACCCACATCTGCCTCACAGCAGCTCATGCCCCATAGACCCTACCAACATGTGCAGCACAGCAGCTCCTGCCCCATAGATCTGACCCACATCTGCCCCACAGCAGCTCCTGCCCCATAGACCCTACCAACATGCGCAGCACGGCAGCTCCTGCCCATAGATCTGACCCACATCTGCTCCACAGCATCTCCTGCCCCATAGATCTGACCCCCATCTGCCCCACAGCAGCTCCTGCCTCATACATCTGACTAACAGCATCTCCTGCCCCATAGAACTGGCCCACATCAGCCACAGCAGCTCCTGCTCCATAGATCTGACCCACATCTGACCCACAGCAGCTCCTGCCCCATAGAACTGACCCCCATCTGCCCCACAGCAGCTCCTGCCCCATAGATCTGACCCCCATCTGCCCCACAGCAGCTCCTGCCCCATAGACCCTACCAACATGTGCAGCACAGCAGCTCCTGCCATATAGATCTAACCACCATCAGCCCCAAAGCAGCTCCTGCCCCATAGATCTGACCCAAGTCAGCCCCACAGCAGCTCCTGCCTTATAGATCTGACCCACATCTGCCCCACAGCAGCTCCTGCCCCATAGATCTGACCCACATCTGCCCCACAGCAGCTCCTGCCCCATAGATCTGACCCACATCTGCTCCACAGCATCTCCTGCCCCATAGATCTGACCCCCATCTGCCCCACAGCAGCTCCTGCCTCATACATCTGACTCACAGCATCTCCTGCCCCATAGAACTGGCCCACATCAGCCACAGCAGCTCCTGCCCCATAGATCTGACCCACATCTGCCCCACAGCATCTCCTGCCCCATAGATCTGACCCACATGTGCCCCACAGCAGCTCCTAACACATAGATCTGACCCACATGTGCCCCAGAGCTGCTCCTGCCCCATAGATCTGAACCACAGCAGCTCCTGTCTCATAGATCTTACCACATCAGCCCCACAGCAGATTTTGCCCCATAGTTATGCCCCACATCTGCCCAACAGAAACTCCTTCCCCATAGATCTGACCCACATGTGCCCACAGCAGCTCCTGCCCCATAGACCTGACCCACATGTTCCCCACAGCAGCTCCTGCCCCATAGATCTGACCCACAGCATCTCCTGCCACATAGATCTGACCCACATGTGCCCCACAGCAGCTCCAAACTCATAGATCTGACTCACATCAGTCCAACAGCAAATTTTGCACCATAGATATGTCCCTCATATTCCCCACAGCAACTCCTGCCCCATAGATCTGACCTACATCATCCCCTCTGCAGCTCCTGCCCCATAGGTCTGACCCACATGTGCCCCACAGCAGCTCCTGCCATATAGATCTAACCACCATCAGCCCCAAAGCAGCTCCTGCCCCATAGATCTGACCCACATGTGCCCCACAGCAGCTCCTGCCTTATAGATCTAACCACCCTCAGGCCCACAACAGCTTCTACCCCATAGATCTGACCCACATGTGCTCCACTGCAGCTCCAGTCCCGTAGATCTGAACCACAGCAGCCCATGCCCCATAGATCTGACCCTCATCAGCAACACAGCAGCTCCTGACCCATACATCTGACCCAAATCTGCCCCACACCATCTCCTGCCCCATAGATCTAACTCACATGTGCCCCACAGCAGCTCCTGCCCATAGATCTGACCCACATGTGCCCCAGAGCAGCTCTGCCCCATTGATTTGACCCACATCAGCCCCACAGGAGATCCTGCCCCATAGATCTGACCCACATCAGCCCCACAGCAGATTTTGCCCCATAGATATGTGCCACGTCTGCCCCACAGCAGCTCCTGCGACATAGATCTTACCCAGATCTGCTCCACAGCAGCTGCTGCCCCAAAGATCTGACCAACATCAGCCCCACAGCAGCTCCTGCCCCATAGATCTGACCCACATCTGCCCCACAGCAGCTCCTGCCCCATAGACCCTACCAACATGTGCAGCACAGCAGCTCCTGCCCATAGATCTGACCCACATCTGCCCCACAGCAGCTCCTGCCCCATAGATCTGACCAACATCTGCTCCACAGCATCTCCTGCCCCACAGATCTGACCCCCATCTGCCCCACAGCAGCTCCTGCCTCATACATCTGCCTCACAGCATCTCCTGCCCCATAGAACTGGCCCACATCAGCCACAGCAGCTCCTGACCTATAGATCTGACCCACATCTGCTCCACAGCATCTCCTGCCCCATAGATCTGACCCCCATCTGCCCCACAGCAGCTCCTGCCTCATACATCTGACTCACAGCATCTCCTGCCCCATAGAACTGGCCCACATCAGCCACAGCAGCTCCTGCCCCATAGATCTGACCCACATCTGACCCACAGCAGCTCCTGCCCCATAGATCTGACCCACATTTGCCACACAGCAGCCTTTGCCCTATAGATCTGACCCACATCTGCCCCACAGCATCTCCTGCCCCATAGATCTGACCCACATGTGCCCCAGAGCTTCTCCTGCCCCATAGATCTGAACCACAGCAGCTCCTGTCTCATAGATCTTACCCACATCAGCCCCACAGCAGATTTTGCCCCATAGTTATGCCCCACATCTGCCCAACAGCAACTCCTGCCCCATAGATCTGACCCACATGTGCCCACAGCAGCTCCTGCCCCATAGACCTGACCCACATGTTCCCCACAGCAGCTCCTGCCCCATAGATCTGACCCACAGCATCTCCTGCCCCATAGATCTGACCCACATGTGCCCCACAGCAGCTCCAAACTCATAGATCTGACCTACAGCATCTCCTGCCACATAGATCTGACCCAAATCAGCCCCACAGCATCTCCTGCCCCATAGATCTGACCCACATGTGCCCCACAGCAGCTCCAAAATCATAGATCTGACTCACATCAGTCCAACAGCAGATTTTGCACCATAGATATGTCCCTCATATTCCCCACAGCAACTCCTGCCCCATAGATCTGACCTACATCATCCCCTCTGCAGCTCCTGCCCCATAGGTCTGACCCACATGTGCCCCACAGCAGCTCCTGCCATATAGATCTAACCACCATCAGCCCCAAAGCAGCTCCTGCCCCATAGATCTGACCCAAGTCAGCCCCACAGCAGCTCCTGCCTTATAGATCTAACCACCATCAGCCCCACAACAGCTTCTACCCCATAGATCTGACCCACATGTGCTCCACTGCAGCTCCAGTCCCGTAGATCTGAACCACAGCAGCCCATGCCCCATAGATCTGACCCTCATCAGCAACACAGCAGCTCCTGACCCATACATCTGACCCAAATCTGCCCCACACCATCTCCTGCCCCATAGATCTAACTCACATGTGCCCCACAGCAGCTCCTGCCCATAGATCTGACCCACAGCAGCTCCTGCCCTATAGATCTGATTCAAATCTGCCCCACAGCAGCTCCTGCTCCATAGATCTGACCCACATGTGCCCCAGAGCAGCTCTGCCCCATTGATTTGACCCACATCAGCCCCACAGGAGATCCTGACCCATAGATCTGACCCACATCAGCCCCACAGCAGATTTTGCCCCATAGATATGTGCCACGTCTGCCCCACAGCAGCTCCTGCGACATAGATCTTACCCAGATCTGCTCCACAGCAGCTGCTGCCCCAAAGATCTGACCAACATCAGCCCCACAGCAGCTCCTGCCCCATAGATCTGACCCCCATCTGCCTCACAGCAGCTCATGCCCCATAGACCCTACCAACATGTGCAGCACAGCAGCTCCTGCCCCATAGATCTGACCCACATCTGCCCCACAGCAGCTCCTGCCCCATAGATCTGACCCACATCTGCTCCACAGCATCTCCTGCCCCATAGATCTGACCCCCATCTGCCCCACAGAAGCTCCTGCCTCATACATCTGACTCACAGCATCTCCTGCCCCATAGAACTGGCCCACATCAGCCACAGCAGCTCCTGACCTATAGATCTGACCCACATCTGACCCACAGCAGCTCCTGCCCCATAGATCTGACCCCCATCTGCCCCACAGCATCTCCTGCCCCATAGATCTGACACATATCAGCCCCACAGCAGATTTTGCCCCATAGATCTGACCCACATCAGCCCCACAGCAGATTTTGCCCCATAGATATGTGCCACGTCTGCCCCACAGCAGCTCCTGCGACATAGATCTTACCCAGATCTGCTCCACAGCAGCTGCTGCCCCAAAGATCTGACCAACATCAGCCCCACAGCAGCTCCTGCCCCATAGATCTGACCCCAGTCTGCCCCACAGCAGCTCCTGCCCCATAGACCCTACCAACATGTGCAGCCCAGCAGCTCCTGCCATATAGATCTAACCACCATCAGCCCCACAGCAGCTCCTGCCCCATAGATCTGACCCCCATCTGCCCCACAGCAGCTCCTGCCTCATACATCTGACTCACAGCATCTCCTGCCCCATAGAACTGGCCCACATCAGCCACAGCAGCTCCTGACCTATAGTTCTGACCCACATCTGACCCACAGCAGCTCCTGCCCCATAGATCTGACCCACATCTGCCACACAGCAGCCTTTGCCCCATAGATCTGACCCACATCTGCCACACAGCATCTCCTGCCCCATAGATCTGACCCACATCTGCCCCACAGCAGCTCCTGCCCCATAGATCTGACCCACATCTTACCCAGATCTGCCCCACAGCAGCTCCTACCCAAAGATCTGACCCACATCATCTCGACAGCAGCTCCTGCCCCATAGATCTGACCCACATGTGCTCCACAGCAGTTCCTAACACATAGATCTGACCCACATGTGCCCCAGAGCTGCTCCTGCCCCATAGATCTGAACCACAGCAGCTCCTGTCTCATAGATCTTACCCACATCAGCCCCACAGCAGATTTTGCCCCATAGTTATGTCCCACATCTGCCCAACAGCAACTCCTGCCCCATAGATCTGACCCACATGCGCCCCACAGCAGCTCCTGCCCCATAGGTCTGACCCACATGCGCCTCACAGCAGCTCCTGCCCCATAGATCTAACCACCATCAGCCCCAAAGCAGCTCCTGCCCCATAGATTTGACCCACATCAGCCACACAGCATCTCCCGCCCCATAGATGTGACCCACATCTGCACCACAGCAGCTCCTCCCCATAGATCTAACACCCATCAGCCTCACAGCAGCTCCTGCCCCATAGATATGCCCTACATCTGCCCCACATCAGCTCCTGCAACATAGATCTGACCCACATCTGCAACACAGCAGCTCCTGCTCCAGAAATCTGACCAACATCAGGCCCACATTTGTTCCTGCCCCATAGATCTGACCCACAGCAGCCCCTGCCTCATAGATCTGACCCACAAGTGCCCCACAGCAGCTCCAGCCCAATAGACCTGACCCACATCTGCCCCAAAGCATCTCCTGCCCCATAGATCTTTCCTACATCAGCCCCACAGCACCTCCGGCCCAATAGATCTGACCCACATGTGCCCCACAGCAGCTCCTGCCCCATAGATCTGACCCACATCAACCATGTTGATAAACATGAAAACATACAACATGGGTTGTATCAACCATGTAATCCATGGTGTCCCTATGTGTCCCAATGTCACCCTATGGGTCCCAGTGTCTCCCTATGGGTCACTATGTGTCCCAATGTGTCCCAATGTCCCCCCTATGGGTTGCTATGTGCCTCTATGGGTTCTCTATGGGGCTCTATGGGGTGCCTATGGAGCTCTATGGGGCGTTCTGAGGTTTCTATGGGGTGTCTATGGAACGCTATAGTGTGTCTATTTGGTAAATTAGTTTCTATGGGTGGCTATGGGAGCTCTATGGGGCACAATGGGTTGCCTACGGGGCTCTATGGGATGTCTGTGGGGCTCTATGGCGCGGCTATATGTCCTTATGTGGTGTCTATGTGGCACTATGTTGTGCTATGGGGTGCTGTGAGGCACTATGGGGTGCTATGGGGCTCTATGGAGCAGTATAGGGTGTCTATGGGTCTCTATGGGGTGCAATGGGGCGCTGTGGGGCACAAGAGAGTGTCTATGAGGCTCCATGGGCTGCTATGGGGCACTATGGAGTAGCTATGGGGTGCTATGGGGTCTCTTTGGGCCCCTATGGGTCACTATGGGTCACTATGTGGTGTCTATGGGGCTCTATGGGGTGGCTATGCTGTGCTGTAGGGTGGCTATGGGGTGCTTTGGGGTATCCTTGGGTTCCTATGGGGCGCTATGGGTGACTATGGGGTGCTATGGTTTGCTATGGGGCTCTATGCGGAAGAATGGGGTTTCTATGGGGCGCTATGAGGTCCCTATGGGGCTCTATGGGGAGTCTATGGGGTGTCTTTGGGGATCTATGGGTTGTCTGTGGGGCTCTATGGGGTCTGCATGGGGTCTGTATGGGGTTCAGTGAGTTTCTATGGGGCTCTATGGGGTGTCTACAGGCACTATGGGGCGATATGGGGTGTCTATTTGGTTCAATTGGGCTCTATGGTGTGGCTGTAGGGCCTTATGTGGTGTCTATGGGGCACTGTGGGCTGCTATGGGGTGCTGTGGGGAACTATGGGGTGTCTATGGGGCTCTATGGAGCAGTATGCTGTGTCTATGGGTCCCTATGGGGTGCAATGGGGTGCTCTGGGGCACAAGGGAGTGTCTATGAGGCTCCATGGGCTGCTATGGGGCACTATGGAGTAGCTATGGGGTGCTATGGGGTCTCTTTGGGCCCCTATGGGTCACTATGGGGCTCTATGGGGTATCTTTGTGTTCCTATGGGGCGCTATGGGTGACTATGGGGTCGCTATGGGTTTCTTTGAGGCACTATGGGTCTCAATGGGGTCTCTATGGGTCTCAATTTATCCTTATGGCTCCCAATGACTGTCTATGGGTCTCTATGTGTCCCTATGGGTCCCAGTGTCTCTCTATGTGTCCCTATGGGTCCCAGTGTCTCTCTATGGGTCCCAATGTCTTCCTCTGGATCTCTATGTGTCCCTATGGGTCCCAGTGGCTCTCTATGGGTCCCAATGTCTTCCTCTGGATCTCTATGGGTCCCTATGGGTCCCAGTGTCTCTCTATGTCCCCCTGTCTAGGTGGTAACTATACAGATGGTAACAAAGATGGTAACAAATGTACAGAGGTTCTAAGCGAGAGAGAAACTCACCAGTGGTGATGCCTTCGCTGAGGAAGCTGGGGCGGTCTTCACTGCAGAGCGATGTCCAAGAGATGCTGCCTCACAGAATCACAGAATTCTCAAGGTTGGAAAAGGGCTGCCAGCTTTTGTAGGAGAATAGCATGGGAGACAGTTGTGAAGGCTTTGCTGAAGTCCAAGTAGAGCACATCAACAGCCTTTCTTTCTTTCCTTCATCCATCAGATGGGTCACAGGATCGTAGAAGGAGATCAGATTGGTCAAGCAGGAGCTGCCCTTCACGAACCCATGCTGGCTAGGTCTGATCTCCTGCTCATCCCACACCTGCCGCATCTGTCATCTCCCTCAAGACAATTCGTTCCATTCCCTTCCCTGGCACCGAGGTCAGGCTAACAGGCCTGGAGTTGCCCGGATCCTCCTGACAACCTTGCTTGGAAATGGGAGTCACGTTGGCAAGCCTCCAGTCTTCTGGGACCTCACCCGGTAACAGGGAGCTCGGAAAGATAATGGAAAGCGGCTCGAGTGAGGGTCAGCCCTTAAATGAGGTCTCAGAGGAGGTGGAGTCGAGCTCCAGCCCTCCCGGGAGCGCAGCTCCATTACTCTCACCTGTGCTCCCGCAGCTGACCCCACACTTGCCTCAGCTGATTAATCAGAGGTTCAGGCTGTGATTACCAATCTCCCATACAGCCCCTCTGGGTCCCAATGTTTCCCTATGGGTCTCTAGCTGTCCCTATAGGTCTCTATGGGGTTATTATGCCTCTAAATGGGTCCCTATGTGTCTCTATGTCTCTCTATGGGGTCCCTATGTGTCCCAATGTCCCCCTATGGATCTCTATGTATCCATATGGGTCCCAGTGACTCCCTTTGGGTCACTAATGAGTCACTATGTGTCCCAACGTCTCCCCTGTGGGTTGGTATGTGCCTCTGTGGGGTCTCTTATGGGTATCTCTGGACCCAAATGTATTCCTATGGGTACCTATGGTTTTCAATGTGGTCCCTATGTGCCTCTATGGGGTCTCTTATGGGTCTCAGCAGTGTCCCTATGTGTCTCTATGGGTCTCACTGTCCCCCACTGTAATCCATGGGATCCCTATGTGTCCCACTGCCCCCTATGGGTCACTATGTGTCCCAATGTCCCCCCTATGGGTTGCTATGTGCCTCTAGGGGGTCTCTATGGGGTCTCTATAGGGTCTCATGGATATCTCTGGGCCCAAATGTCTTCCTATGGGTATCTATGGGTTTCAATGCAGTCCCTATGTGCCTCTATGGGGTCTCTTATGGGTCTCAGCGAGGTCCCTATGTGTCTCTATGGGTCTCACTGTCCCCCACTGAAATCCATGGGGTCCCTATGTGTCCCAATGTCCCCCTATTGGTCCCAGTGTCAGCCTATGGGTTACAATGTGTCCCTATGTGTCCCAATGTCCCTCCTATGTGTTGCTAAGTGTCTCCATGGGGCCTCTTATGAGTATCTCTGGGCCAAAATATCTACCTGTTGGTATCCATAGTTTACATTACGTCCCTATGTGCCTCTATGGGGTCTCTTAAGGGTTACAGCGGAGTCCCTATTTGTCTCTATGGGTCTCACTGTCCCCCACTATGTTCCATGGGGTCCCTATGTGTCCCAATATACCCCTATGGGTCCCAGTGTCTCCCTATGGGTCACTATGTGTTCCTAAGTGCCGAATGTCCCACTTATGTGTCCCAATGGCCCCCTTTGGGGTTTCTATGGGGACTCTTATTGGTATCTCTGGGCCCAAATGTCTTCCTATGGGTATCTATGGGTTTCAGTGAGGTCCCTATGTGCCTCTATGGGGTCTCTTATGGGTATCAGTGGAGCCCCTATGTGTCTCTACGGGTCTCACTGTTCCCCACTGTAATCCATGGGGTCCCTATGTGTCCCAATGTCCCCCCTATGGGTTGCTATGTGCCCCTATGGGGTCTCTATGGGGTCTCTTATGGTTATCTCTGGGCCCAAATGTCTTCCTTTGGGTATCTATAAGTTTCAAAGTCGTCCTATGTGTCCCTATGGGTCTTAATGGCTCCTAATGTGTCCCTATGAGTCTATATGTGGTCTCACTGTCCCAGTGGGTCTCTATGTGTTCCTATGTGTCTATATGGAGTCTCTATCTGGTTTCTATGGGTCTTGGTGTCCCTCTATGTGTCACTTTGTGCCTCTATGGGGTCTACATTGGTTTCTATGGGGTCTCTATGTCTCTCTTTGGGTCCCTATTGGTCCCAATAGGTCCCTATGAGTCTCTATGATGTCTCCCTTTGTCCCCATATGGGTCCCAGTGTGACCCACATGTGCCCACAGCAGCTCCTGCCCCATAGATCTGACCCACATGTGCCCACAGCAGCTCCTGCCCCATAGATCTGACCCACAGCATCTCCTGCCACATAGATCTGACCCAAATCAGCCCCACAGCATCTCCTGCCCCATAGATCTGACCCACATGTGCCCCACAGCAGCTCCAAACTCATAGATCTGACTCACATCAGTCCAACAGCAGATTTTGCACCATAGATATGTCCCTCATATTCCCCACAGCAACTCCTGCCCCATAGATCTGACCTACATCATCCCCTCTGCAGCTCCTGCCCCATAGGTCTGACCCACATGTGCCCCACAGCAGCTCCTGCCATATAGATCTAACCACCATCAGCCCCAAAGCAGCTCCTGCCCCATAGATCTGACCCAAGTCAGCCCCACAGCAGCTCCTGCCTTATAGATATGACCCCCATCAGCCCCACAACAGCTTCTACCCCATAGATCTGACCCACATGTGCTCCACTGCAGCTCCAGTCCCGTAGATCTGAACCACAGCAGCCCATGCCCCATAGATCTGACCCTCATCAGCAACACAGCAGCTCCTGACCCATACATCTGACCCAAATCTGCCCCACACCATCTCCTGCCCCATAGATCTAACTCACATGTGCCCCACAGCAGCTCCTGCCCATAGATCTGACCCACAGCAGCTCCTGCCCTATAGATCTGATTCAAATCTGCCCCACAGCAGCTCCTGCTCCATAGATCTGACCCACATGTGCCCCAGAGCAGCTCTGCCCCATTGATTTGACCCACATCAGCCCCACAGGAGATCCTGCCCCATAGATCTGACCCACATCAGCCCCACAGCAGATTTTGCCCCATAGATATGTGCCACATCTGCCCCACAGCAGCTCCTGCGACATAGATCTTACCCAGATCTGCTCCACAGCAGCTGCTGCCCCAAAGATCTGACCAACATCAGCCCCACAGCAGCTCCTGCCCCATAGATCTGACCCACATCTGCCCCACAGCAGCTCCTGCCCCATAGACCCTACCAACATGCGCAGCACGGCAGCTCCTGCCCATAGATCTGACCCACATCTGCTCCACAGCATCTCCTGCCCCATAGATCTGACCCCCATCTGCCCCACAGCAGCTCCTGCCTCATACATCTGACTAACAGAATCTCCTGCCCCATAGAACTGGCCCACATCAGCCACAGCAGCTCCTGCTCCATAGATCTGACCCAAATCTGCCCCACAGCAGCTCCTGCCCCATAGATCTGACCCCCATCTGCCCCACAGCAGCTCCTGCCCCATAGACCCTACCAACATGTGCAGCACAGCAGCTCCTGCCATATAGATCTAACCACCATCAGCCCCAAAGCAGCTCCTGCCCCATAGATCTGACCCCCATCTGCCCCACAGCAGCTCCTGCCTTATAGATCTGACCCACATCTGCCCCACAGCAGCTCCTGCCCCATAGATCTGACCCACATCTGCCCCACAGCAGCTCCTGCCCCATAGATCTGACCCACATCTGCTCCACAGCATCTCCTGCCCCATAGATCTGACCCCCATCTGCCCCAAAGCAGCTCCTGCCTCATACATCTGACTCACAGCATCTCCTGCCCCATAGAACTGGCCCACATCAGCCACAGCAGCTCCTGCCCCATAGATCTGACCCACATCTGACCCACAGCAGCTCCTACCCCATAGAACTGACCCACATCTGCCACACAGCAGCCTTTGCCCCATAGATCTGACCCACATCTGCCCCACAGCATCTCCTGCCCCATAGATCTGACCCACATGTGCCCCACAGCAGCTCCTAACACATAGATCTGACCCACATGTGCCCCAGAGCTGCTCCTGCCCCATAGATCTGAACCACAGCAGCTCCTGTCTCATAGATCTAACCCACATCTGCCCCACAGCAGATTTTGCCCCATAGTTATGCCCCACATCTGCCCAACAGCAACTCCTTCCCCATAGATCTGACCCACATGCGCCCCACAGCAGCTCCTGCCCCATAGGTCTGACCCACATGCGCCTCACAGCAGCTCCTGCCCCATAGATCTAACCACCATCAGCCCCAAAGCAGCTCCTGCCCCATAGATTTGACCCACATCAGCCACACAGCATCTCCCGCCCCATAGATGTGACCCACATCTGCACCACAGCAGCTCCTCCCCATAGATCTGACCCACAGCATCTCCTGCCACATAGATCTGACCCACATGTGCCCCACAGCAGCTCCAAACTCATAGATCTGACTCACATCAGTCCAACAGCAAATTTTGCACCATAGATATGTCCCTCATATTCCCCACAGCAACTCCTGCCCCATAGATCTGACCTACATCATCCCCTCTGCAGCTCCTGCCCCATAGGTCTGACCCACATGTGCCCCACAGCAGCTCCTGCCATATAGATCTAACCACCATCAGCCCCAAAGCAGCTCCTGCCCCATAGATCTGACCCACATGTGCCCCACAGCAGCTCCTGCCTTATAGATCTAACCACCCTCAGCCCCACAACAGCTTCTACCCCATAGATCTGACCCACATGTGCTCCACTGCAGCTCCAGTCCCGTAGATCTGAACCACAGCAGCCCATGCCCCATAGATCTGACCCTCATCAGCAACACAGCAGCTCCTGACCCATACATCTGACCCAAATCTGCCCCACACCATCTCCTGCCCCATAGATCTAACTCACATGTGCCCCACAGCAGCTCCTGCCCCATAGATCTGACCCACATGTACCCCAGAGCAGCTCTGCCCCATTGATTTGACCCACATCAGCCCCACAGGAGATCCTGCCCCATAGATCTGACCCACATCAGCCCCACAGCAGATTTTGCCCCATAGATATGTGCCACGTCTGCCCCACAGCAGCTCCTGCGACATAGATCTTACCCAGATCTGCTCCACAGCAGCTGCTGCCCCAAAGATCTGACCAACATCAGCCCCACAGGAGCTCCTGCCCCATAGATCTGACCCACATCTGCCCCACAGCAGCTCCTGCCCCATAGACCCTACAAACATGTGCAGCACAGCAGCTCCTGCCCATAGATCTGACCCACATCTGCCCCACAGCAGCTCCTGCCCCATAGATCTGACCCACATCTGCTCCACAGCATCTCCTGCCCCATAGATCTGACCCCCATCTGCCCCACAGCAGCTCCTGCCTCATACATCTGACTCACAGCATCTCCTGCCCCATAGAACTGGCCCACATCTGCCACAGCAGCTCCTGACCTATAGATCTGACCCACATCTGACCCACAGCATCTCCTGCCCCATAGATCTTACCCACATCTGCCACACAGCAGCCTTTGACCCATAGATCTGACCCACATCTGCCCCACAGCATCTCCTGCCCCATAGATCTGACCCACATCTGACCCACAGCAGCTCCTGCCCCATACATCTTACCCAGATCTGCCCCACAGCAGCTCCTACCCAAAGATCTGTCCCACATCATCTCGACAGCAGCTCCTGCCCCATAGATCTGACCCACATGTGCCCCACAGCAGCTCCTAACACATAGATCTGACCCACATGTGCCCCAGAGCTGCTCCTGCCCCATAGATCTGAACCACAGCAGCTCCTGTCTCATAGATCTAACCCACACCTACCCCACAGCAGCTCCTGCCCCATAGATCCGACCCACATCTGCTCCACAGCACCTCCTGCCCCATAGATCTGACCCATATCTGCCCCAAAGCAGCTCCTGCCCAATAGACCCTACCAACATGTGCAGCACAGCAGTTCCTGCCCATAGATCTAACCCTCATGTGCCCCACAGCATCTCCTGCCCCATAGATCTGACCCCCATCTGCCCCACAGCAGCTCCTGCCTCATACATCTGACTCACAGCATCTCCTGCCCCATAGAACTGGCCCACATCAGCCACAGCAGCTCCTGACCTATAGATCTGACCCACATCAGCCCCACAGCAGATTTTGCCCCATAGATATGTGCCACGTCTGCCCCACAGCAGCTCCTGCGACATAGATCTTACCCAGATCTGCTCCACAGCAGCTGCTGCCCCAAAGATCTGACCAACATCAGCCCCGCAGCAGCTCCTGCCCCATAGATCTGACCCACATCTGCCCCACAGCAGCTCCTGCCCCATAGACCCTACCAACATGTGCAGCACAGCAGCTCCTGCCCATAGATCTGACCCACATCTGCCCCACAGCAGCTCCTGCCCCATAGATCTGACCCACATCTGCTCCACAGCATCTCCTGCCCCATAGATCTGACCCCCATCTGCCCCACAACAGCTCCTGCCTCATACATCTGACTCACAGCATCTCCTGCCCCATAGAACTGGCCCACATCAGCCACAGCAGCTCCTGACCTATAGATCTGACCCACATCTGACCCACAGCATCTCCTGCCCCATAGATCTGACCCACATCTGCCCCACAGCAGCTCCTGCCCCATAGATCTGACCCACATCTGACCCACAGCAGCTCCTGCCCCATACATCTTACCCAGATCTGCCCCACAGCAGCTCCAACCCAAAGATCTGACCCACATCATCTCGACAGCAGCTCCTGCCCCATAGATCTGACCCATATGTGCCCCACAGCAGCTCCTATCACATAGATCTGACCCACATGTGCCCCAGAGCTGCTCCTGCCCCATAGATCTGAACCACAGCAGCTCCTGTCTCATAGATCTAACCCACATCGGCCCCACAGCATCTCCTGCCCCATAGAACTGGCCCACATCAGCCACAGCAGCTCCTGACCTATAGATCTGACCCACATCTGCCCCACAGCAGATTTTGCCCCATAGATATGTGCCACGTCTGCCCCACAGCAGCTCCTGCGACATAGATCTTACCCAGATCTGCTCCACAGCAGCTGCTGCCCCAAAGATCTGACCAACATCAGCCCCACAGCAGCTCCTGCCCCATAGATCTGACCCACATCTGCCCCACAGCATCTCCTGCCCAATAGACCCTACCAACATGTGCAGCACAGCAGCTCCTGCCCATAGATCTGACCCACATCTGCCCCACAGCAGCTCCTGCCCCATAGATCTGACTCCCATCTGCCCCACAGCATCTCCTGCCCCATAGATCTGACCCCCATCTGCCCCACAGCAGCTCCTGCCTCATACATCTGACTCACAGCATCGCCTGCCCCATAGAACTGGCCCACATCAGCCACAGCAGCTCCTGCCCCATAGGTCTGACCCACATCTGCTCCACAGCAGCTCCTACCCCATAGATCTGACCCGCATCTGCCACACAGTAGCCTTTGCCCCATAGATCTGACCCACATCTGCCTCACAGCATCTCCTGCCCCATAGATCTGACCCACATCTGACCCACTGCAGCTCCTGCCCCATACATCTTACCCAGATCTGCCCCACAGCAGCTCCTACCCAAAGATCTGACCCACATCATCTCGACAGCAGCTCCTGCCCCATAGATCTGACCCACATCTGCCACACAGCAGCTCCTAACACATAGATCTGACCCACATGTGCCCCAGAGCTGCTCCTGCCCCATAGATCTGAACCACAGCAGCTCCTGTCTCATACATCTTACCCACATCAGCCCCACAGCAGATTTTGCCCCATAGTTATGTCCCACATCTGCCCAACAGCAACTCCTGCCCCATAGATTTGACCCACATCAGCCACACAGCATCTCCCGCCCCATAGATGTGACCCACATCTGCACCACAGCAGCTCCTCCCCATAGATCTAACACCCATCAGCCTCACAGCAGCTCCTGCCCCATAGATATGCCCTACATCTGCCCCACATCAGCTCCTGCAACATAGATCTGACCCACATCTGCAACACAGCAGCTCCTGCTCCATAAATCTGACCAACATCAGGCCCACATTTGTTCCTACCCCATAGATCTGACCCACAGCAGCCCCTGCCTCATAGATCTGACCCACAAGTGCCCCACAGCAGCTCCAGCCCAATAGACCTGACCCACATCTGCCCCAAAGCATCTCCTGCCCCATAGATCTTTCCTACATCAGCCCCACAGCACCTCCGGCCCAATAGATTTGACCCACATGTGCCCCACAGCAGCTCCTGCCCCATAGATCTGACCCACATCAACCATGTTGATAAACATGAAAACATACAACATGGGTTGTATCAACCATGTAATCCATGGTGTCCCTATGTGTCCCAATGTCCCCCTATGAGTCCCAGTGTCTCCCTATGGGTCACTATGTGTCCCTATGTGTCTCAATATCCCCCCTATGGGTAGCTATGTGCCTCTATGGGGTCTCTTATTTGTATCTATGGGCCTAAATGTCCTCCTATGGGTATCTATGGGTTTCAATGTGGTCCCTATGTGCCTCTATGGGGTCTCTTATGGGTCTCAGCAGAGTCTCTATGTGTCTCTACGGGTATCACTGTCCCCCACTGTAATCCATGGTGTCCCTATGTGTCCCAATGTCACCCTATGGGTCCCAGTGTCTCCCTATGGGTCACTATGTGTCCCTATTTGTCCCAATGTCCCCCCTATGGGTGGCTATGTACCTCTATGGGTTCTCTATGGGGCGCTATGGGGTGGCTATGGAGCTCTATGGGGCGTTCTGAGGTTTCTATGGGGTGTCTATGGAACGCTATGGTGTGTCTATTTGGCAAAATGAGTTTCTATGGGTGGCTATGGGAGCTCTATGGGGCACAATGGGTTGCCTACGGGGCTCTATGGGATGTCTGTGGGGCTCTATGGCGCGGCTATATGTCCTTATGTGGTGTCTATGTGGCACTATGTTGTGCTATGGGGTGCTGTGAGGCACTATGGGGTGCTATGGGGCTCTATGGAGCAGTATAGGGTGTCTATGGGTCTTTATGGGGTGCAATGGGGCGCTGTGGGGCACAAGAGAGTGTCTATGAGGCTCCATGGGCTGCTATGGTGCACTGTGGAGTAGCTATGGGATGATTTGGGGTCTCTTTGTACCCCTATGGGTCACTATGGGTCACTATGTGGTGTCTATGGGGCTCTATGGGGTGGCTATGCGGTGCTGTAGGGTGGCTATGGGGTGCTTTGGGGTATCCTTGGGTTCCTATGGGGCGCTATGGGTGACTATGGGGTGCTATGGTTTGCTATGGGGCTCTATGCGGAAGAATGGGGTCTCTATGGGGCGCTATGAGGTCCCTATGGGGCTCTATGGGGAGTCTATGGGGATCTATGGGTTGTCTGTGGGGCTCTATGGGGTCTGCATGGGGTCTGTATGGGGTTCAGTGGGTCTCTATTGGGCTCTATGGGGTGTCTACAGGCACTATGGGGCGATATGGGGTGTCTATGTGGTTCAATTGGGCTCTATGGTGTGGCTGTAGGGCCTTATGTGGTGTCTATGGGGCACTGTGGGCTGCTATGGGGTGCTGCGGGGAACTATGGGGTGTCTATGGGGCTCTATGGAGCAGTATGTTGTGTCTATGGGTCCCTATGGGGTGCAATGGGGTGCTGTGGGGCACAATGGAGTGTCTATGAGGCTCCATGGGATGCTATGGGGCACTATGGAGTAGCTATGGGGTGCTATGGGGTCTCTTTGGGCCCCTATGGGTCACTATGGCTCTATGGGGTATCTTTGTGTTCCTATGGGGCGTTATGGGTGACTATGGGGTCGCTATGGGTTTCTTTGAGGCACTATGGGTCTCAATGGGGTCTCTATGGGTCTCAATTTATCCTTATGGCTCCCAATGACTGTCTATGGGTCTCTATGTGTCCCTATGGGTCCCAGTGTCTCTCTATGGGTCCCAATGTCTTCCTCTGGATCTCTATGGGTCCCTAGGGGTCCCAGTGTCTCTCTATGTCCCCCTGTCTAGGTGGTAACTATACAGATGGTAACAAATGTACAGAGGTTCTAAGCGAGAGAGAAACTCACCAGTGGTGATGCCTTCGCTGAGGAAGCTGGGGCGGTCTTCACTGCAGAGCGATGTCCAAGAGATGCTGCCTCACAGAATCACAGAATTCTCAAGGTTGGAAAAGGGCTGCCAGCTTTTGTAGGAGAATAGCATGGGAGACAGTTGTGAAGGCTTTGCTGAAGTCCAAGTAGAGCACATCAACAGCCTTTCTTTCTTTCCTTCATCCATCAGATGGGTCACAGGATCGTAGAAGGAGATCAGATTGGTCAAGCAGGAGCTGCCCTTCACGAACCCATGCTGGCTAGGTCTGATCTCCTGCTCATCCCACACCTGCCGCATCTGTCATCTCCCTCAAGACAATTCGTTCCATTCCCTTCCCTGGCACCGAGGTCAGGCTAACAGGCCTGGAGTTGCCCGGATCCTCCTGACAACCTTGCTTGGAAATGGGAGTCACGTTGGCAAGCCTCCAGTCTTCTGGGACCTCACCCGGTAACAGGGAGCTCGGAAAGATAATGGAAAGCGGCTCGAGTGAGGGTCAGCCCTTAAATGAGGTCTCAGAGGAGGTGGAGTCGAGCTCCAGCCCTCCCGGGAGCACAGCTCCATTACTCTCACCTGTGCTCCCGCAGCTGACCCCACACTTGCCTCAGCTGATTAATCAGAGGTTCAGGCTGTGATTACCAATCTCCCACACAGCCCCTGTGGGTCCCAATGTTTCCCTATGGATCTCTGGGTGTCCCTATAGGAATTTATGGGGTTATTATGCCTCTAAATGGGTCCCTATATGTCTCTATGTCTCTCTATGGGGTCCCTATGTGTCCCAATGTCCCCACTATGGTTTGCTATGTGCCTCTATGGGGTCTCTATGGGGTCTTTTATGGGTAACTATCGTCCCAAATGTATTCCTAAGGGTATCTATGGGTTTCAATGTGGTCCCTATGTGCCTCTATGGGGTCTCTTATGGGTCTCAACGAAGTCCCTATGTGTCTCTATGGGTCTCACTGTCCACCACTGTAATCCATGTGGTCCCTATGTGTCCCAATATCCCCATATGGGTCCCAGTGTCTCCCTATGGGTCACTATGTGTCCCTATGTGTCCCAATGTCCCCCCTATGGGTTGCTATGTGCCTCAATGGGCTCTCTTATGGATAGCTCTGGGCCCAAATGTCTCCCTGTGGGTATCTATGGGTTACATTAGGTCCCTATGTGCCTCTATGGGGTCTCTTATGGGTCTCAGCGGGTTCCCTATGTGTCTCTATGGGTCTCACTGTCCCCCACTGTAATCCATGGGGTCCTTATGTGTCCCATTGTCCCCCTATGGGATCCAGTGTCTCCTCATGGGTCACGGTGTGTCTCTATGTGTCCCTATGTCCCCCCTATGGGTTGCTATGTTCCTCTATGGGGTCTCTTATGGGTCTCAGCAGGGTCCCTATGTGTCTCGATGGATCTGACTGTCCCCCACTTTAATCCATGGGGTCACTATGTGTCCCAATGTCCCCCTATGTGTCCCAATGTCCCCCTATGGGTCACTATGTGTCCCAATGTCCCCCCTATGGGTTGCTATGTGCTTGTATGTGGTTTCTTATGGGTATCTCTGGGCCCAAATATCTTACTATAGCTATCTATGGGTTTCAATGTGGTCCCTATGTGCCTCTATGGGGTCTCTTATGGGTCTCAGCGGGGTTTCTATGTGTCTCTATGGGTCTGGCTGTCCCCCACTGTAGTCCAAGGGGTCCCTATGTGTCCCAATGTCCCCATATGGGTCCCAGTGTCTCCCTATGGGTCAGAATGTTTCCCTACGTGTCCCAATGTCCCCCCTATGGGTTGCTATGTGCCTCTATGGGGTCTCTGTGGGGTCTCTTATGGATATCTCTGGGCCCAAATGTCTTCCTACAAGTATCTATGAGTTTCAATGTGGTCCCTAGTTGCCTCTATGGGGTCTCTTATGGGTCTCAGCGGGGTCCTTATGTATCTCTATGGGTCTCACTGTCCCCCACTGTAATTCATTGGGTTTCTATGTGTCCCGATGTCCCCCTATGGGTCCCAGTGTCTTCCTACGGGTCACAATGTGTACCTATGTGTCCCAATGTCCCCCCTATGGGTTGCTATGTGCCCCTATGGGGTCTCTATGGGGTCTCTTATGGTTATCTCTGGGCCCAAATGTCTTCCTTTGGGTATCTATAAGTTTCAAAGTCGTCCTATGTGTCCCTATGGGTCTTAATGGCTCCTAATGTGTCCCTATGAGTCTATATGTGGTCTCACTGTCCCAGTGGGTCTCTATGTGTTCCTATGTGTCTATATGGAGTCTCTATCTGGTTTCTATGGGTCTTGGTGTCCCTCTATGTGTCACTTTGTGCCTCTATGGGGTCTCCATGGGTTTCTATGGGGTCTCTATGTCTCTCTTTGGGTCCCTATTGGTCCCAATAGGTCCCTATGAGTCTCTATGATGTCTCCCTTTGTCCCCATATGGGTCCCAGTGTGACCCACATGTGCCCACAGCAGCTCCTGGCCCATAGACCTGACCCACATGTTCCCCACAGCAGCTCCTGCCCCATAGATCTGACCCACAGCATCTCCTGCCACATAGATCTGACCCAAATCAGCCCCACAGCATCTCCTGCCCCATAGATCTGACCCACATGTGCCCCACAGCAGCTCCAAACT
Source organism: Coturnix japonica (assembly GCF_054131305.1). Lineage (NCBI taxonomy): Eukaryota > Metazoa > Chordata > Aves > Galliformes > Phasianidae > Coturnix > Coturnix japonica. The sequence goes on along the minus strand of NC_140680.1, from coordinate 280,477 downwards.
CATAGATCTGACTCACATCAGTCCAACAGCAGAATTTGCACCATAGATATGTCCCTCATATTCCCCACAGCAACTCCTGCCCCATAGATCTGACCTACATCATCTTCTCTGCAGCTCCTGCCCCATAGGTCTGACCCACATGTGCCCCACAGCAGCACCTGCCATATAGATCTAACCACCATCAGCCCCAAAGCAGCTCCTTCCCCATAGATCTGACCCTCATCAGCCACACAGCAGCTCCTGACTCATAAATCTGACCCACATCAGCCCCACAGCAGCTCCTGCCTTATAGATCTGACCCAAGTCAGCCCCACAGCAGCTTCTACCCCATAGAACTGACCCACATGTGCTCCACTGCAGCTCCAGTCCCGTAGATCTGACCCACAGCAGCCCATGCCCCATAGATCTGACCAACATCAGCCACACAGCAGCTCCTGACCCATACATCTGACCCAAATCTGCCAAACACCATCTCCTGCCCCATAGATCTAACTCACATGTGCCCCACAGCAGCTCCTGCCCATAGATCTGACCCACAGCAGCTCCTGCCCTATAGATCTGATTCAAATCTGCCCCACAGGAGCTCCTGCTCCATAGATCTGACCCACATGTACCCCAGAGCAGCTCTGCCCCATTGATTTGACCCACATCAGCCCCACAGGAGATTCTGCCCCATAGATCTGACCCACATCAGCCCCACTGCAGCTCCTGCCCCATAGATCTGACCAACATCAGCCCCACATCAGCTCCTGCCCCATACATCTGACCCAAATCTGCCCCACACCATCTCCTGCCCCATAGATCTAACTCACATGTGCCCCACAGCAGCTCCTGCCCTACATCTGCCCCACATCAGCTCCTGACTCATAAATCTGACGCACATCAGCCCCACAGCAGCTCCTGCTCCATAGATCTGACCCACATGTGCCCCAGAGCAGCTCTGCCCCATTGATTTGACCCACATCAGCCCCACTGCAGCTCCTGCCCTATAGATCTGACCAACATCAGCCCCACATCAGCTCCTGCCCCATAGATCTGACCCTCATCAGCCCCATAGCATCTCCCACTCCATAGATCTGACCCACATCAACCCCACAGCAGCTCCTGCCCCATAGATCTGACCCAAATCTGCCCCACAGCAGCTCCTGCCTCATAAATCTGACCCAAGTCAGCCCCACAGCAGCTCCTGCCTTATAGATCTGACCCCCATCAGCCCCACTGCAGCTCCTGCCCCATAGATCTAACCCACATCAGCCCCACAGCAGCTCCTGCCCCATAGATCTGACACACATCATATGTAAAGCAGCTGCTGCCCAATAGATATGACCCACAGCAGCTTCAGCCCCATTGATCTGACACACATCAGCCCCACAGCAGCTCCTGCCCCATAGATCTGACCCACATCAGACCCACAGCAGCTGCTGACCCATAGATCTGACCCAAATCAGCCCCGCAGCAGCTCCTGCCCCATAGATCTGACCCACATGTGCCCCACAGCAGCTCCAAACTCATAGATCTGACCCACATCAGTCCAACAGCAGATTTTGCACCATAGATATGTCCCTCATATTCCCCACAGCAACTCCTGCCCCATAGATCTGACCTACATCATCTTCTCTGCAGCTCCTGCCCCATAGGTCTGACCCACATGTGCCACACAGCAGCTCCTGCCCCATAGATCTGACCCACATCTGCCCCACAGCAGCTCCTGCCCCATAGATCTGACCCCCATCAGCCCCACAGCCGCTCCTGCCTTATAGATCTTACCCAAATCTGCCCCACTGCTGCTCCTGCCCCATTGATCAGACCAACAGCAGCTCTTCCCCATAGATCTGACCAACATGTTCCCCACAGCAGCTCCTGCCCCATAGATCTGACCCACAGCATCTCCTGCCCCAGAGATCTGACCAAAGTCAGCCCCACAGCAGCTCCTGCCTTATAGATCTAAACACCATCAGCCCCACAACAGCTTCTACCCCATAGATCTGACCCACATGTGCTCCACTGCAGCTCCAGTCCCGTAGATCTGACCCACTGCAGCCCATGCCCCATAGATCTGACCAACATCAGCCACACAGCAGCTCCTGACCCATACATCTGACCCAAATCTGCCCCAAACCATCTCCTGCCCCATAGATCTAACTCACATGTGCCCCACAGCAGCTCCTGCCCATAGATCTGACCCACAGCAGCTCCTGCCCTATAGATCTGATTCAAATCTGCCCCACAGCAGCTTCTGCTCCATAGATCTGACCCACATGTGCCCCAGAGCAGCTCTGCCCCATTGATTTGACCCACATCAGCCCCACAGGAGATCCTGCCCCATAGATCTGACCCACATCAGCCCCACTGCAGCTCCTGCCCTATAGATCTGACCAACATCAGCCCCACATCAGCTCCTGCCCCATAGATCTGACCCTCATCAGCCCCATAGCATCTCCCGCTCCATAGATCTTAACCGTATCAGCCCCACAGCAGCTCCTGCCCCATAGATCTGACCCACATCTGCACCACAGCAGCTCTTGCCCCATAGATCTGACCCACATCTGCCCCACAGCAGCTCCTGACCCATAGATCTGACCCACATCAACCCCGCAGAAGCTCCTGCCCCATAGATCTGAACCACATCTGCCCCACAGCAGATTTTACCCCACAGATCTGACCCACATCAGCCCCCAGGAGATCCTGCCCCATAGACCTGACCCACATCAGCCCCACAGCAGATCCTCCCCAAAGATCTGTCACACATCTGCCTCACTGCTGCTCCTACACCACAGATCTGACCTACATCATCTTCACTGCAGCTCCTGCCCCATAGATCTGACTCATAGCAGCTCATGCCCCACAGATCTGACCCGCATCAGCCACACAGCAGGTCCTGCCCCATAGACCTGACACACATCATCCCCTCTGCAGCTCCTGCCCCATAGACCTGACCCACATGTTCCCTACACCAGCTCCTGCCCCATAGATGTGACCCACAGCATCTCCTGCCCCATAGATCTGACCCACATCAGCCCCACAGCAGCTCCTGCCCCATAGATCTGACCTACATCAGACCCACAGCAGCTGCGGACCCATAGATCTGACCCACATCAGCCACACAGCAGCTCCTGACTCATAAATCTGACCCACATCAGCCCCACAGCAGCTCCTGCCCCATAGATCTGACCCAAATCTGCCCCACAGCAGCTCCTGCCTCATAGATCTGACCCAAGTCAGCCCCACAGCAGCTCCTGCCTTATAGATATGACCCCCATCAACCCCACAGCAGCTCCTGCCCCATAGATCTGACCCACATCAGCCACACAGCAGCTCCTGACTCATAAATCTGACCCACATCAGCCCCACAGCAGCTCCTGCCCCATAGATCTAACTCACATGTGCCCGACAGCAGCTCCTGCCCATAGATCTGACCCACAGCAGCTCCTGCCCTATAGATCTGACCAACATCAGCCCCACCATCAGCTCCTGCCGCATACATATGACCCAAATCTGCCCCACACCATCTCCTGCCCCATAGATCTAACTCACATGTGCCCCACAGCAGCTCCTGCTCCATAGATCTGACCCACAGCAGCTCCTGCCCTATAGATCTGATTCAAATCTGCCCCACAGCAGCTCCTGCTCCATAGATCTGACTCACATGTGCCCCAAAGCAGCTCTGCCCCATTGATTTGACCCACATCAGCCCCACTGCAGCTCCTGCCCTATAGATCTGACCAACATCAGCCCCACAGCAGCTCCTGCCCCATAGATCTGACCCACAGCATCTCCTGCCCCATAGATCTGACCCAAATCAGCCCCACAGCATCTCCTGCACCATAGATCTGACCCACATGTGCCCCACAGCAGCTCCAAACTCATAGATCTGACCCACATCAGTCCAACAGCAGATTTTGCACCATAGATATGTCCCTCATCTGCCCCACAGCAACTCCTGCCCCATAGATCTGACCTACATCATCCCCTCTGCAGCTCCTGCCCCATAGGTCTGACCCACATGTGCCCCACAGCAGCTCCTGCCATATAGATCTAACCACCATCAGCCCCAAAGCAGCTTTTGCCCCATAGATCTGACCCACATCAGCCACACAGCAGCTCCTGACTCATAAATCTGACCCACATCAGCCCCACAGCAGCTCCTGCCTTATAGATCTGACCCAAGTCAGCCCCACAGCAGCTTCTACCCCATAGAACTGACCCACATGTGCTCCACTGCAGCTCCAGTCCCGTAGATCTGACCCACAGCAGCCCATGCCCCATAGATCTGACCAACATCAGCCACACAGCAGCTCCTGACCCATACATCTGACCCAAATCTGCCAAACACCATCTCCTGCCCCATAGATCTAACCCACATGTGCCCCAAAGCAGCTCCTGCCCATAGATCTGACCCACAGCAGCTCCTGCCCTATAGATCTGATTCAAATCTGCCCCACAGGAGCTCCTGCTCCATAGATCTGACCCACATGTACCCCAGAGCAGCTCTGCCCCATTGATTTGACCCACATCAGCCCCACTGCAGCTCCTGCCCTATAGATCTGACCAACATCAGCCCCACTGCAGCTCCTGCCCCATAGATCTGACCCTCATCAGCCCCATAGCATCTCCCACTCCATAGATCTTAACCGTATCAGCCCCACAGCAGCTCCTGCCCCATAGATCTGACCCACATCTGCACTACAGCAGCTCTTGCCCCATAGATCTGACCCACATCTGCCCCACAGCAGCTCCTGACCCATAGATCTGACCAACATCAACCCCACAGAAGCTCCTGCCCCATAGATCTGAACAACATCTGCCCCACAGCAGATTTTACCCCACAGATCTGACCCACATTTTCCCCAAAGCAGCACCTAACCCATAGATCTGCCCTACATCATCCCCTCTGCAGCTCCTGCCCATAGATCTGAACCACAGCAGTTCCTAACCCATAGATCAGACCCAAATCTTCCCTACATCAGCTCCTGCCCATAGATCTGACCCACATCAGCCCCACAGCAGCTCCTACCCCATAGATCTGACCCACATCAGCCCCACAGCAGATTTTGCCCCATAGATATGTGCCACGTCTGCCCCACAGCAGCTCCTGCGACATAGATCTTACCCAGATCTGCTCCACAGCAGCTGCTGCCCCAAAGATCTGACCAACATCAGCCCCACAGCACCTCCTGCCCCAATGATCTGACCCACATGTGCAACACAGCAGCTCCTGCCCCATAGACCCTACTAAGATGTGCAGCACATCAGCTCCTGCCCATAGATCTGACCCACATCTGCCCCACAGCAGCTCCTGCCCCATAGATCTGACCCACATCAGCCCCACAGCAGCTCCTAACTTATAGATCTTACCCAAATCTGCCCCACTACTGCTCCTGCCCCATTGATCAGACCAACAGCAGCTCTTCCCCATCGATCTGACCAACATGTTCCCCACAGCAGCTCCTGCCCCATAGATCTGACCCACAGCATCTCCTGCCCCATAGATCTGACCCACATCAGACCCACAGCAGCTCCTGCCCCATAGATCTGACCCAAATGAGCCCCACAGCATCTCCTGCCCCATAGATCTGACCCACATGTGCCCCACAGCAGCTCCAAACTCATAGATCTGACCCACATCAGTCCAACAGCAGATTTTGCACCATAGATATGTCCCTCATCTGCCCCACAGCAACTCCTGCCTCATAGATCTGACCTACATCATCCCCTCTGCAGCTCCTGCCCCAGAGGTCTGACCCACATGTGCCCCAGAGCAGCTCTGCCCCAGAGATCTGACCCACATCAGCCCCACAGCAGCTCCTGCCCCATAGATCTGACCCACATCAGCCCCACAGCAGCTCCTGCCCCATAGATCTGACCCACATCAGCCCCACAGCAGGTCCTGCCTTACAGATCTTACCCAAATCTGCCCCACTGCTGCTCCTGCCCCACTGATCAGACCAACAGCAGCTCTTCCCTATAGATCTGACCAACATGTTCCCCACAGCAGCTCGTGCCCCATAGATCTGACCCACATCTGCCCCACAGCAGCTCCTGCCCCAGAGACCTGACCCACATGTTCCCCACAGCATCTCCTGCACCATAGATCTGACCCACATGTGCCCCACAGCAGCTCCACACTCATAGATCCGACCCACATCAGTGCAACAGCAGATGTTGCACCATAGATATGTCCCTCTTCTGCCCCACAGCAACTCCTGCCCCATAGATCTGACCTACATCATCCCCTCTGCAGCTCCTGCCCCAGAGGTCTGACCCACATGTGCCCCACAGCAGCTCCTGCCATATAGATCTAACCACCATCAGCCCCAAAACAGATCCTGCCCCATAGATCTGACCCACATCAACCCCACAGCAGCTCCTGCCCCATAGATCTGACCCAAATCTGCCCCACAGCAGCTCCTACCTCATAAATCTGACCCAAGTCAGCCCCACAGCAGCTCCTGCCTTATAGATCTGACCCCCATCAGCCCCACTGCAGCTCCCGCCCTATAGATCTAACCCTCATCAGCCCCACAGCAGCTCCTGCCCCATAGATCTGACTCACATCATATGTAAAGCAGCTGCTGCCCAATAGATATGACCCACAGCAGCTTCAGCCCCATTGATCTGACCCACATCAGCCCCACAGCAGCTCCTGCCCCATAGATCTGACCCACATCAGACCCACAGCAGCTCCTGCCCCATAGATCTGACCCAAATCAGCCCCACAGCAGCTCCTGCACCATAGATCTGACCCACATGTGCCCCACAGCAGCTCCAAACTCATAGATCTGACCCACATCAGTCCAACAGCAGATTTTGCACCATAGATATGTCCCTCATCTGCCCCACAGCAACTCCTGCCCCATAGATCTGACCTACATCATCCCCTCTGCAGCTCCTGCCCCATAGGTCTGACCCACATGTGCCCCACAGCAGCTCCTGCCCCGTAGATCTGACCCACATCTTCCCCACAGCAGCTCCTGCCCCATAGATCTGACCCCCATCAGCCCCACAGCCGCTCCTGCCTTATAGATCTTACCCAAATCTGCCCCACTGCTGCTCCTGCCCCATTGATCAGACCAACAGCAGCTCTTCCCCATAGATCTGACCATCATGTTCCCCACAGCAGCTCCTGCCCCATAGATCTGACCCACAGCATCTCCTGCCCCAGAGATCTGACCCAAGTCAGCCCCACAGCAGCTCCTGCCTTATAGATCTAAACACCATCAGCCCCACAACAGCTTCTACCCCATAGATCTGACCGACATGTGCTCCACTGCAGCTCCAGTCCCGTAGATCTGACCCACGGCAGCCCATGCCCCATAGATCTGACCCTCATCAGCCACACAGCAGCTCCTGACCCATACATCTGACCCAAATCTGCCCCAAACCATCTCCTGCCCCATAGATCTAACTCACATGTGCCCCACAGCAGCTCCTGCCCATAGATCTGACCCACAGCAGCTCCTGCCCTATAGATCTGATTCAAATCTGCCCCACAGCAGCTCCTGCTCCATAGATCTGACCCACATGTGCCCCAGAGCAGCTCTGCCCAATGGATTTGACCCACATCAGCCCCACAGGAGATCCTGCCCCATAGATCTGACCCACATCAGCCCCACTGCAGCTCCTGCCCTATAGATCTGACCAACATCAGCCCCACATCAGCTCCTGCCCCATAGATCTGACCCTCATCAGCCCCATAGCATCTCCCGCTCCATAGATCTAAACCGTATCAGCCCCACAGCAGCTCCTGCCCCATAGATCAGACCCACATCTGCCCCACAGCAGATTTTGCCCCATAGATATGTGCCACGTCTGCCCCACAGCAGCTCCTGCCCCATAGATCTAACTCACATGTGCTCCACAGCAGCTGCTGCCCCAAAGATCTGACCAACATCAGCCCCACAACACCTCCTGCCCCAATGATCTGACCCACATGTGCAACACAGCAGCTCCTGCCCCATAGACCCTACCAAGATGTGCAGCACAGCAGCTCCTGCCCATAGATCTGACCCACATCTGCCCCACAGCAGCTCCTGCCCCATAGATCTGATTCACATCAGCCCCACAGCATCTCCTGCCCCATAGATCTGGCCCAAATCAGCCCCACAGCATCTCCTGCCCCATAGATCTGACCCACATGTGACCCACAGCAGCTCCAAACTCATAGATCTGACCCACATCAGTCCAACAGCAGATTTTGCACCATAGATATGTCCCTCATCTGCCCCACAGCAACTTCTGCCCCATAGATCTGACCTACATCATCCCCTCTGCAGCTCCTGCCCCATAGGTCTGACCCACATGTGCCCCAGAGCTGCTCTGCCCCAGTGATTTGACCCACATCAGCCCCACAGGAGATCCTGCCCCATAGATCTGACCCACATCAGCCCCACTGCAGCTCCTGCCCTATAGATCTGACCCACATCAGCCCCACATCAGCTCCTGCCCCATACATCTGACCCAAATCTGCCCCACACCATCTCCTGCCCCATAGATCTAACCCACATGTGCCCCACAGCAGCTCCTGCGCCATAGATCTGACCCACAGCAGCTCCTGCCCTATAGATCTGATTCAAATCTGCCCCACAGCATCTCCTGCTCCATAGATCTGACCCACATGTGCCCCAGAGCAGCTCTGCCCCATTGATTTTACCCACATCCGCCCCACAGGAGATCTTGCCCCATAGATCTGACCCACATCAGCCCCACTGCAGCTCCTGCCCTATAGATCTGACCACATCTAACCCACAGCAGCTCCTGCCCCATAGAGCTGACCCACATCTGCTCCACAGCAGCTCCTGCCCCATAGATCTGACCCACATCAGCCCCACAGCCGCTCCTGCCTTATAGATCTTACCCAAATCTGCCCCACTGCAGCTCCTGCCCCATAGATCTAACCCACATCAGCCCCACAGCAGCTCCTACCCCATAGATCTGACACACATCATATGTAAAGCAGCTGCTGCCCAATAGATATGACCCACTGCAGCTTCAGCCCCATTGATCTGACCCACATCAGCCCCACAGCAGCTCCTGCCCCATAGATCTGACCCACATCTGCCCCACAGCAGCTGCTGACCCATAGATCTGACCCAAATCAGCCCCGCAGCAGCTCCTGCTCCATAGATCTGACCCACATGTGCCCCACAGCAGCTCCAAACTCATAGATCTGACCCATATCAGTCCAACAGCAGATTTTGCACCATAGATGTGTCCCTCATCTGCCCCACAGGAACTCCTGCCCCATAGATCTGACCTACATCATCCCCTCTGCAGGTCCTGCCCCATAGGTCTAACCCACATGTGCCCCACAGCAGCTCCTGCCCCATAGATCTGACCCACATCTGCCCCACAGCAGCTCCTGCCCCATAGATCTGACCCCCATCAGCCCCACAGCCGCTCCTGCCTTATAGATCTTACCCAAATCTGCCCCACTGCTTGTCCTGCCCCATTGATCAGACCAACAGCAGCTCTTCCCCATAGATCTGACCAACATGTTCCCCACAGCAGCTCCTGCCCCATAGATCTGACCCACAGCATCTTCTGCCCCAGAGATCTGACCCACATCAGTCCCACAGCAGCTCCTGCCCCATAGATCTGACCCACATCAGACCCACAGCAGCTGCTGACCCATAGATCTGACCCAAATCATCCCCACAGCATCTCCTGCACCATAGATCTGACCCACATGTGCCCCACAGCAGCTCCAAACTCATAGATCTGACCCACATCAGTCCAACAGCAGATTTTGCACCATAGATATGTCCGTCATCTGCCCCACAGCAACTCCTGCCCCATAGATCTGACCTACATCATCCCCTCTGCAGCTCCTGCCCCATAGACCTGACCCACATGTTCCCGACACCAGCTCCTGCCCCATAGATCTGACCCACAGCATCTCCTGCCCCATAGATCTGACCCACATCAGCCCCACAGCAGCTCCTGCCCCATAGATCTGACCTACATCAGACCCACAGCAGCTGCGGACCCATAGATCTGACCCACATCAGCCACACAGCAGCTCCTGCCCTATAGATCTGACCCACATCAGCCCCACATCAGCTCCTGACCCATACATCTGACCCAAATCTGCCCCACACCATCTCCTGCCCCATAGATCTAACCCACATGTGCCCCACAGCAGCTCCTGCGCCATAGATCTGACCCACAGCAGCTCCTGCCCTATAGATGTGATTCAAATCTGCCCCACAGCATCTCCTGCTCCATAGATCTGACCCACATGTGCCCCAGAGCAGCTCTGCCCCATTGATTGTTCCCACATCAGCCCCACAGGAGATCCTGCCCCATAGATCTGACCCACATCAGCCCCACTGCAGCTCCTGCCCTATAGATCTGACCCACATCTGACCCACAGCAGCTCCTGCCCCATAGAGCTGACCCACATCTGCTCCACAGCAGCTCCTGCCCCATAGATCTGACCCACATTAGCCCCACAGCCGCTCCTGCCTTATAGATCTTACCCAAATCTGCCCCACTGCTGCTCCTGCCTCATTGATCAGACCAACAGCAGCTCTTCCCCATAGATCTGACCAACATGTTTTCCACAGCAGCTCCTGCCCCATAGATCTGACCCACATCTGCCCCACAGCAGCTCCTGCCCCATAGATCTGACCCAAATCTGCCCCACAGCAGCTCCTGCCTCATAAATCTGACACAAGTCAGCCCCACAGCAGCTCCTGCCTTATAGATCTGACCCCCATCAGCCCCACTGCAGCTCCTGCCCCATAGATCTAACCCACATCAGCCCCACAGCAGCTCCTGCCCCATAGATCTGACACACATCATATGTAAAGCAGCTGCTGCCCAATAGATATGACCCACTGCAGCTTCAGCCCCATTGATCTGACCCACATCAGCCCCACAGCAGCTCCTGCCCCATAGATCTGACCCACATCTGCCCCACAGCAGCTGCTGACCCATTGATCTGACCCAAATCAGCCCCGCAGCAGCTCCTGCTCCATAGATCTGACCCACATGTGCCCCACAGCAGCTCCAAACTCATAGATCTGACCCACATTAGTCCAACAGCAGATTTTGCACCATAGATGTGTCCCTCATCTGCCCCACAGGAACTCCTGCCCCATAGATCTGACCTACATCATCCCCTCTGCAGGTCCTGCCCCATAGGTCTGACCCACATGTGCCCCACAGCAGCTCCTGCCCCATAGATCTGACCCCCATCAGCCCCACAGCCGCTCCTGCCTTATAGATCTTACCCAAATCTGCCCCACTGCTTCTCCTGCCCCATAGATCTGACCCACAGCATCTTCTGCCCCAGAGATCTGACCCACATCAGCCCCACAGCAGCTCCTGCCCCATAGATCTGACCCACATCAGACCCACAGCAGCTGCTGACCCATAGATCTGACCCAAATCATCCCCACAGCATCTCCTGCACCATAGATCTGACCCACATGTGCCCCACAGCAGCTCCAAACTCATAGATCTGACCCACATCAGTCCAACAGCAGATTTTGCACCATAGATATGTCCGTCATCTGCCCCACAGCAACTCCTGCCCCATAGATCTGACCTACATCATCCCCTCTGCAGCTCCTGCCCCATAGACCTGACCCACATGTTCCCTACACCAGCTCCTGCCCCATAGATCTGACCCACAGCATCTCCTGCCCCATAGATCTGACCCACATCAGCCCCACAGCAGCTCCTGCCCCATAGATCTGACCTACATCAGACCCACAGCAGCTGCGGACCCATAGATCTGACCCACATCAGCCACACAGCAGCTCCTGACTCATAAATCTGACCCACATCTGCCCCACAGCAGCTCCTGCCCCATAGATCTGACCCAAATCTGCCCCACAGCAGCTCCTGCCTCATAGATCTGACCCAAGTCAGCCCCACAGCAGCTCCTGCCTTATAGATATGACCCCCATCAGTTCCACAGCAGCTTCTACCCCATAGATCTGACCCACATGTGCTCCACTGCAGCTCCAGTCCCGTAGATCTGACCCACAGCAGCCCATGCCCCATAGATCTGACCCTCATCAGCCACACAGCAGCTCCTGACCCAAACATCTGACCCAAATCTGCCCCACACCATCTCCTGCCCCATAGATCTAACTCACATGTGCCCGACAGCAGCTCCTGCCCATAGATCTGACCCACAGCAGCTCCTGCCCTATAGATCTGACCAACATCAGCCCCACCATCAGCTCCTGCCGCATACATATGACCCAAATCTGCCCCACACCATCTCCTGCCTTATAGATCTAACTCACATGTGCCCCACAGCAGCTCCTGCTCCATAGATCTGACCCACAGCAGCTCCTGCCCTATAGATCTGATTCAAATCTGCCCCACAGCAGCTCCTGCTCCATAGATCTGACCCACATGTGCCCCAAAGCAGCTCTGCCCCATTGATTTGACCCACATCAGCCCCACTGCAGCTCCTGCCCTATAGATCTGACCAACATCAGCCCCACAGCAGCTCCTGCCCCATAGATCTGACCCACAGCATCTCCTGCCCCATAGATCTGACCCAAATCAGCCCCACAGCATCTCCTGCACCATAGATCTGACCCACATGTGCCCCACAGCATCTCCAAACTCATAGATCTGAACCACATCAGTCCAACAGCAGATTTTGCACCATAGATATGTCCCTCATCTGCCCCACAGCAACTCCTGCCCCATAGATCTGACCTACATCATCCCCTCTGCAGCTCCTGCCCCATAGGTCTGACCCACATGTGCCCCACAGCAGCTCCTGCCCCATAGATCTGACCCACATCTGCCCCACAGCAGCTCCTGCCCCATAGATCTGACCCCCATCAGCCCCACAGCCGCTCCTGCCTTATAGATCTTACCCAAATCTGCCCCACTGCTTCTCCTGCCCCATTGATCAGACCAACAGCAGCTCTTCCCCATAGATCTGACCAACATGTTCCCCACAGCAGCTCCTGCCCCATAGATCTGACCCAAAGCATCTCCTGCCCCAGAGATCTGACCCAAGTCAGCCCCACAGCAGCTCCTGCCTTATAGATCTAAACACCATCAGCCCCACAACAGCTTCTACCCCATAGATCTGACCCACATGTGCTCCACTGCAGCTCCAGTCCCGTAGATCTTACCCACTGCAGCCCATGCCCCATAGATCTGACCAACATCAGCCACAAAGCAGCTCCTGACCCATACATCTGACCCAAATCTGCCCCAAACCATCTCCTGCCCCATAGATCTAACTCACATGTGCCCCACAGCAGCTCCTGCCCATAGATCTGACCCACAGCAGCTCCTGCCCTATAGATCTGATTCAAATCTGCCCCAAAGCAGCTCCTGCTCCATAGATCTGACCCACATGTGCCCCAGAGCAGCTCTGCCCCATTGATTTGACCCACATCAGCCCCACAGGAGATCCTGCCCCATAGATCTGACCCACATCAGCCCCACTGCAGCTCCTGCCCTATAGATCTGACCAACATCAGCCCCACATCAGCTCCTGCCCCATAGATCTGACCCACATCTGCCCCACAGCAGCTCCTGCCCCATAGATCTGACCCCCATCAGCCCCACAGCCGCTCCTGCCTTATAGATCTTACCCAAATCTGCCCCACTGCTTCTCCTGCCCCATTGATCAGACCAACAGCAGCTCTTCCCCATAGATCTGACCAACATGTTCCCCACAGCAGCTCCTGCCCCATAGATCTGACCCACAGCATCTCCTGCCCCAGAGATCTGACCCACATCAGCCCCACAGCAGCTCCTGCCCCATAGATCTGACCCACATCAGACCCACAGCAGCTGCTGACCCATAGATCTGACCCAAATCATCCCCACAGCATCTCCTGCACCATACATCTGACCCACAAGTACCCCACAGCAGCTCCAAACTCATAGATCTGACCCACATCAGTCCAACAGCAGATTTTGCACCATAGATATGTCCGTCATCTGCCCCACAGCAACTCCTGCCCCATAGATCTGACCTACATCATCCCCTCTGCAGCTCCTGCCCCATAGACCTGACCCACATGTTCCCTACACCAGCTCCTGCCCCATAGATGTGACCCACAGCATCTCCTGCCCCATAGATCTGACCCACATCAGCCCCACAGCAGCTCCTGCCCCATAGATCTGACCTACATCAGACCCACAGCAGCTGCGGACCCATAGATCTGACCCACATCAGCCACACAGCAGCTCCTGACTCATAAATCTGACCCACATCAGCCCCACAGCAGCTCCTGCCCCATAGATCTGACCCAAATCTGCCCCACAGCAGCTCCTGCCTCATAGATCTGACCAAAGTCAGCCCCACAGCAGCTCCTGCCTTATAGATATGACCCCCATCAGTTCCACAGCAGCTTCTACCCCATAGATCTGACCCACATGTGCTCCACTGCAGCTCCAGTCCCGTAGATCTGACCCACAGCAGCCCATGCCCAATAGATCTGACCCTCATCAGCCACACAGCAGCTCCTGACCCAAACTTCTGACCCAAATCTGCCCCACACCATCTCCTGCCCCATAGATCTAACTCACATGTGCCCCACAGCAGCTCCTGCCCATAGATCTGACCCACAGCAGCTCCTGCCCTATAGATCTGACCAACATCAGCCCCACCATCAGCTCCTGCCGCATACATATGACCCAAATCTGCCCCACACCATCTCCTGCCCCATAGATCTAACTCACATGTGCCCCACAGCAGCTCCTGCTCCATAGATCTGACCCACAGCAGCTCCTGCCCTATAGATCTGATTCAAATCTGCCCCACAGCAGCTCCTGCTCCATAGATCTGACCCACATGTGCCCCAAAGCAGCTCTGCCCCATTGATTTGACCCACATCAGCCCCACTGCAGCTCCTGCCCTATAGATCTGACCAACATCAGCCCCACAGCAGCTCCTGCCCCATAGATCTGACCCACAGAATCTCCTGCCCCATAGATCTGACCCACAGCATCTCCTGCACCATAGATCTGACCCACATGTGCCCCATAGCAGCTCCAAACTCATAGATCTGACCCACATCAGTCCAACAGCAGATTTTGCACCATAGATAGGTCCCTCATCTGCCCCACAGCAACTCCTGCCCCATAGATCTGACCTACATCATCCCCTCTGCAGCTCCTGCCCCATAGGTCTGACCCACATGTGCCCCACAGCAGCTCCTGCCCCGTAGATCTGACCCACATCTGCCCCACAGCAGCTCCTGCCCCATAGATCTGACCCCCATCAGCCCCACAGCCGCTCCTGCCTTATAGATCTTACCCAAATCTGCCCCACTGCTGCTCCTGCCCCATTGATCAGACCAACAGCAGCTCTTCCCCATAGATCTGACCAACATGTTCCCCACAGCAGCTCCTGCCCCATAGATCTGACCCACATCAGCCCCACAGGAGATCCTGCCCCATAGATCTGACCCACATCAGCCCCACTGCAGCTCCTGCCCTATAGATCTGACCAACATCAGCCCCACATCAGCTCCTGCCCCATAGATCTGACCCTCATCAGCCCCATAGCATCTCCCGCTCCATAGATCTTAACCGTATCAGCCCCACAGCAGCTCCTGCCCCATAGATCTGACCCACATCTGCACCACAGCAGCTCTTGCCCCATAGATCTGACCCACATCTGCCCCACAGCAGCTCCTGACCCATAGATCTGACCCACATCAACCCCACAGAAGCTCCTGCCCCATAGATCTGAACCACATCTGCCCCACAGCAGATTTTACCCCACAGATCTGACCCACATCAGCCCCCAGGAGATCCTGCCCCATAGATCTGACCCACATCAGCCCCACAGCAGATCCTCCCCAAAGATCTGTCACACATCTGCCTCACTGCTGCTCCTACACCACATATCTGACCTACATCATCTCCACTGCAGCTCCTGCCCCATAGATCTGACTCATAGCAGCTCATGCTACATAGATCTGACCCGCATCAGCCACACAGCAGGTCCTGCCCCATAGACCTGACACACATCAGCCCCAAAGCAGCTCCTGCCTCATAGATCTGACACACAGCATCTCCTGCCCCATAGATCTGACCCACATCAGCCCCACAGCAGCTCCTGCCCCATAGATCTGACCCACATCTGCCCCACAGCAGCTCCTGCCCCATAGACCTGACCCACATGTTCCCCACACCAGCTCCTGCCCCATAGATCTGACCCACAGCATCTCCTGCCCCATAGATCTGACCCACATCAGCCCCACAGCAGCTCCTGCCCCATAGATCTGACCCACATCAGACCCACAGCAGCTGCGGACCCATAGATCTGACCCACATCAGCCACACAGCAGCTCCTGACTCATAAATCTGACCCACATCAGCCCCACAGCAGCTCCTGCCCCATAGATCTGACCCAAATCTGCCCCACAGCAGCTCCTGCCTCATAGATCTGACCCAAGTCAGCCCCACAGCAGCTCCTGCCTTATAGATATGACCCCCATCAGCCCCACAGCAGCTTCTACCCCATAGATCTCACCCACATGTGCTCCACTGCAGCTCCAGTCCCGTAGATCTGACCCACAGCAGCCCATGCCCCATAGATCTGACCCTCATCAGCCACACAGCAGCTCCTGACGCAAACATCTGACCCAAATCTGCCCCACACCATCTCCTGCCCCATAGATCTAACTCACATGTGCCCGACAGCAGCTCCTGTCCATAGATCTGACCCACAGCAGCTCCTGCCCTATAGATCTGACCAACATCAGCCCCACCATCAGCTCCTGCCGCATACATATGACCCAAATCTGCCCCACACCATCTCCTGCCCCATAGATCTAACTCACATGTGCCACACAGCAGCTCCTGCTCCATAGATCTGACCCACAGCAGCTCCTGCCCTATAGATCTGATTCAAATCTGCCCCACAGCAGCTCCTGCTCCATAGATCTGACCCACATGTGCCCCAAAGCAGCTCTGCCCCATTGATTTGACCCACATCAGCCCCACTGCAGCTCCTGCCCTATAGATCTGACCAACATCAGCCCCACAGCAGCTCCTGCCCCATAGATCTGACCCACAGCATCTCCTGCCCCATAGATCTGACCCAAATCAGCCCCACAGCATCTCCTGCACCATAGATCTGACCCACATGTGCCCCACAGCATCTCCAAACTCATAGATCTGACCCACATCAGTCCAACAGCAGATTTTGCACCATAGATATGTCCCTCATCTGCCCCACAGCAACTCCTGCCCCATAGATCTGACCTACATCATCCCCTCTGCAGCTCCTGCCCCATAGGTCTGACCCACATGTGCCCCACAGCAGCTCCTGCCATATAGATCTAACCACCATCAGCCCCAAAGCAGCTTTTGCCCAATAGATCTGACCCACATCAGCCACACAGCATCTCCTGACTCATAAATCTGACCCACATCAGCCCCACAGCAGCTCCTGCCTTATAGATCTGACCCAAGTCAGCCCCACAGCAGCTTCTACCCCATAGAACTGACCCACATGTGCTCCACTGCAGCTCCAGTCCCATAGATCTGACCCACAGCAGCCCATGCCCCATAGATCTGACCAACATCAGCCACACAGCAGCTCCTGACCCATACATCTGACCCAAATCTGCCAAACACCATCTCCTGCCCCATAGATCTAACTCACATGTGCCCCACAGCAGCTCCTGCCCATAGATCTGACCCACAGCAGCTCCTGCCCTATAGATCTGATTCAAATCTGCCCCACAGGAGCTCCTGCTCCATAGATCTGACCCACATGTACCCCAGAGCAGCTCTGCCCCATTGATTTGACCCACATCAGCCCCACAGGAGATCCTGCCCCATAGATCTGACCCACATCAGCCCCACTGCAGCTCCTGCCCCATAGATCTGACCAACATCAGCCCCACATCAGCTCCTGCCCCATACATCTGACCCAAATCTGCCCCACACCATCTCCTGCCCCATAGATCTAACTCACATGTGCCCCACAGCAGCTCCTGCCCTACATCTGCCCCACATCAGCTCCTGACTCATAAATCTGACCCACATCAGCCCCACAGCAGCTCCTGCTCCATAGATCTGACCCACATGTGCCCCAGAGCAGCTCTGCCCCATTGATTTGACCCACATCAGCCCCACTGCAGCTCCTGCCCTATAGATCTGACCAACATCAGCCCCACATCAGCTCCTGCCCCATAGATCTGACCCTCATCAGCCCCATAGCATCTCCCACTCCATAGATCTTAACCGTATCAGCCCCACAGCAGCTCCTGCCCCATAGATCTGACCCACATCTGCCCCACAGCAGCTCCTGCCCCATAGACCTGACCCACATGTTCCCCACACCAGCTCCTGCCCCATAGATCTGACCCACAGCATCTCCTGCCCCATAGATCTGACCCACATCAGCCCCACAGCAGCTCCTGCCCCATAGATCTGACCCACATCAGACCCACAGCAGCTGCGGACCCATAGATCTGACCCACATCAGCCACACAGCAGCTCCTGACTCATAAATCTGACCCACATCAGCCCCACAGCAGCTCCTGCCCCATAGATCTGACCCAAATCTGCCCCACAGCAGCTCCTGCCTCATAGATCTGACCCAAGTCAGCCCCACAGCAGCTCCTGCCTTATAGATATGACCCCCATCAACCCCACAGCAGCTCCTGCCCCATAGATCTGACCCACATCAGCCACACAGCAGCTCCTGACTCATAAATCTGACCCACATCAGCCCCACAGCAGCTCCTGCCTTATAGATCTGACCCAAGTCAGCCCCACAGCAGCTTCTACCCCATAGAACTGACCCACATGTGCTCCACTGCAGCTCCAGTCCCGTAGATCTGACCCACAGCAGCCCATGCCCCATAGATCTGACCAACATCAGCCCCACTGCAGCTCCTGCCCCATAGATCTGACCAACATCAGCCCCACATCAGCTCCTGCCCCATACATCTGACCCAAATCTGCCCCACACCATCTCCTGCCCCATATATCTAACTCACATGTGCCCCACAGCAGCTCCTGCCCTACATCTGCCCCACATCAGCTCCTGACTCATAAATCTGACCCACATCAGCCCCACAGCAGCTCCTGCTCCATAGATCTGACCCACATGTGCCCCAGAGCAGCTCTGCCCCATTGATTTGACCCACATCAGCCCCACTGCAGCTCCTGCCCTATAGATCTGACCAACATCAGCCCCACATCAGCTCCTGCCCCATAGATCTGACCCTCATCAGCCCCATAGCATCTCCCACTCCATAGATCTTAACCGTATCAGCCCCACAGCAGCTCCTGCCCTATAGATCTGACCCACATCTGCACCACAGCAGCACTTGTCCCATAGATCTGACCCACATCTGCCCGACAGCAGCTCCTGACCCATAGATCTGACCAACATCAACCCCACAGAAGCTCCTGCCCCATAGATCTGAACAACATCTGCCCCACAGCAGATTTTACCCCACAGATCTGACCCACATTTTCCCCAAAGCAGCACCTAACCCATAGATCTGCCCTACATCATCCCCTCTGCAGCTCCTGCCCATAGATCTGAACCACAGCAGTTCCTAACCCATAGATCAGACCCAAATCTTCCCTACATCAGCTCCTGCCCATAGATCTGACCCACATCAGCCCCACAGCAGCTCCTACCCCATAGATCTGACCCACATCAGCCCCACAGCAGATTTTGCCCCATAGATATGTGCCACGTCTGCCCCACAGCAGCTCCTGCGACATAGATCTTACCCAGATCTGCTCCACAGCAGCTGCTGCCCCAAAGATCTGACCAACATCAGCCCCACAGCACCTCCTGCCCCAATGATCTGACCCACATGTGCAACACAGCAGCTCCTGCCCCATAGACCCTACCAAGATGTGCAGCACAGCAGCTCCTGCCCATAGATCTGACCCACATCTGCCCCACAGCAGCTCCTGCCCCATAGATCTGACCCCCATCAGTCCCACAGCAGCTCCTAACTTATAGATCTTACCCAAATCTGCCCCACTACTGCTCCTGCCCCATTGATCAGACCAACAGCAGCTCTTCCCCATAGATCTGACCAACATATTCCCCACAGCAGCTCCTGCCCCATAGATCTGACCCACAGCATCTCCTGCCCCATAGATCTGACCCACATCAGCCCCACAGCCGCTCCTGCCCCATAGATCTGACCCAAATCAGCCCCACAGCATCTCCTGCCCCATAGATCTGACCCACATGTGCCCCACAGCATCTCCAAACTCATAGATCTGACCCACATCAGTCCAACAGCAGATTTTGCACCATAGATATGTCCCTCATCTGCCCCACAGCAACTCCTGCCCCATAGATCTGACCTACATCATCCCCTCTGCAACTCCTGCCCCATAGGTCTGACCCACATGTGCCCCAGAGCAGCTCTGCCCCAGTGATTTGACCCACATCAGCCCCACAGGAGATCCTGCCCCATAGATCTGACCCACATCAGCCCCACTGCAGCTCCTGCCCTATAGATCTGACCCACATCAGCCCCACTGCAGCTCCTGCCCCATACATCTGACCCAAGTCTGCCCCACACCATCTCCTGCCCCATAGATCTAACCCACATGTGCCCCACAGCAGCTCCTGCGCCATAGATCTGACCCACAGCAGCTCCTGCCCTATAGATGTGATTCAAATCTGCCCCACAGCATCTCCTGCTCCATAGATCTGACCCACATGTGCCCCAGAGCAGCTCTGCCCCATTGATTTTACCCACATCAGACCCACAGGAGATCCAGCCCCATAGATCTGACCCACATCAGCCCCACATCAGCTCCTGCCCCATAGATCTGACCCTCATCAGCCCCATAGCATCTCCCGCTCCATAGATCTTAACCGTATCAGCCCCACAGCAGCTCCTGCCCCATAGATCTGACCCACATCTGCACCACAGCAGCTCTTGCCCCATAGATCTGACCCACATCTGCCCCACAGCAGCTCCTGACCCATAGATCTGACCCACATCAACCCCACAGAAGCTCCTGCCCCATAGATCTGAACCACATCTGCCCCACAGAAGCTCCTGACCCATAGATCTGACCCACATCAACCCCACAGAAGCTCCTGCCCCATAGATCTGAACCACATCTGCCCCACAGCAGATTTTACCCCACAGATCTGACCCACATCAGCCCCCAGGAGATCCTGCCCCATAGATCTGACCCACATCAGCCCCACAGCAGATCCTCCCCAAAGATCTGTCACACATCTGCCTCACTGCTGCTCCTACACCACAGATCTGACCTACATCATCTCCACTGCAGCTCCTGCCCCATAGATCTGACTCATAGCAGCTCATGCCCCATAGATCTGACCCGCATCAGCCACACAGCAGGTCCTGCCCCATAGACCTGACACACATCAGCCCCAAAGCAGCTCCTGCCTCATAGATCTGACACACAGCATCTCCTGCCCCATAGATCTGACCCACATCAGCCCCACAGCAGCTCCTGCCCCATAGATCTGACCCACATCTGCCCCACAGCAGCTCCTGCCCCATAGACCTGACCCACATGTTCCCCACACCAGCTCCTGCCCCATAGATCTGACCCACAGCATCTCCTGCCCCATAGATCTGACCCACATCAGCCCCACAGCAGCTCCTGCCCCATAGATCTGACCCACATCAGACCCACAGCAGCTGCGGACCCATAGATCTGACCCACATCAGCCACACAGCAGCTCCTGACTCATAAATCTGACCCACATCAGCCCCACAGCAGCTCCTGCCCCATAGATCTGACCCAAATCTGCCCCACAGCAGCTCCTGCCTCATAGATCTGACCCAAGTCAGCCCCACAGCAGCTCCTGCCTTATAGATATGACCCCCATCAGCCCCACAGCAGCTTCTACCCCATAGATCTGACCCACATGTGCTCCACTGCAGCTCCAGTCCCGTAGATCTGACCCACAGCAGCCCATGCCCCATAGATCTGACCCTCATCAGCCACACAGCAGCTCCTGACGCAAACATCTGACCCAAATCTGCCCCACACCATCTCCTGCCCCATAGATCTAACTCACATGTGCCCGACAGCAGCTCCTGTCCATAGATCTGACCCACAGCAGCTCCTGCCCTATAGATCTGACCAACATCAGCCCCACCATCAGCTCCTGCCGCATACATATGACCCAAATCTGCCCCACACCATCTCCTGCCCCATAGATCTAACTCACATGTGCCACACAGCAGCTCCTGCTCCATAGATCTGACCCACAGCAGCTCCTGCCCTATAGATCTGATTCAAATCTGCCCCACAGCAGCTCCTGCTCCATAGATCTGACCCACATGTGCCCCAAAGCAGCTCTGCCCCATTGATTTGACCCACATCAGCCCCACTGCAGCTCCTGCCCTATAGATCTGACCAACATCAGCCCCACAGCAGCTCCTGCCCCATAGATCTGACCCACAGCATCTCCTGCCCCATAGATCTGACCCAAATCAGCCCCACAGCATCTCCTGCACCATAGATCTGACCCACATGTGCCCCACAGCATCTCCAAACTCATAGATCTGACCCACATCAGTCCAACAGCAGATTTTGCACCATAGATATGTCCCTCATCTGCCCCACAGCAACTCCTGCCCCATAGATCTGACCTACATCATCCCCTCTGCAGCTCCTGCCCCATAGGTCTGACCCACATGTGCCCCACAGCAGCTCCTGCCATATAGATCTAACCACCATCAGCCCCAAAGCAGCTTTTGCCCAATAGATCTGACCCACATCAGCCACACAGCATCTCCTGACTCATAAATCTGACCCACATCAGCCCCACAGCAGCTCCTGCCTTATAGATCTGACCCAAGTCAGCCCCACAGCAGCTTCTACCCCATAGAACTGACCCACATGTGCTCCACTGCAGCTCCAGTCCCATAGATCTGACCCACAGCAGCCCATGCCCCATAGATCTGACCAACATCAGCCACACAGCAGCTCCTGACCCATACATCTGACCCAAATCTGCCAAACACCATCTCCTGCCCCATAGATCTAACTCACATGTGCCCCACAGCAGCTCCTGCCCATAGATCTGACCCACAGCAGCTCCTGCCCTATAGATCTGATTCAAATCTGCCCCACAGGAGCTCCTGCTCCATAGATCTGACCCACATGTACCCCAGAGCAGCTCTGCCCCATTGATTTGACCCACATCAGCCCCACAGGAGATCCTGCCCCATAGATCTGACCCACATCAGCCCCACTGCAGCTCCTGCCCCATAGATCTGACCAACATCAGCCCCACATCAGCTCCTGCCCCATACATCTGACCCAAATCTGCCCCACACCATCTCCTGCCCCATAGATCTAACTCACATGTGCCCCACAGCAGCTCCTGCCCTACATCTGCCCCACATCAGCTCCTGACTCATAAATCTGACCCACATCAGCCCCACAGCAGCTCCTGCTCCATAGATCTGACCCACATGTGCCCCAGAGCAGCTCTGCCCCATTGATTTGACCCACATCAGCCCCACTGCAGCTCCTGCCCTATAGATCTGACCAACATCAGCCCCACATCAGCTCCTGCCCCATAGATCTGACCCTCATCAGCCCCATAGCATCTCCCACTCCATAGATCTTAACCGTATCAGCCCCACAGCAGCTCCTGCCCCATAGATCTGACCCACATCTGCCCCACAGCAGCTCCTGCCCCATAGACCTGACCCACATGTTCCCCACACCAGCTCCTGCCCCATAGATCTGACCCACAGCATCTCCTGCCCCATAGATCTGACCCACATCAGCCCCACAGCAGCTCCTGCCCCATAGATCTGACCCACATCAGACCCACAGCAGCTGCGGACCCATAGATCTGACCCACATCAGCCACACAGCAGCTCCTGACTCATAAATCTGACCCACATCAGCCCCACAGCAGCTCCTGCCCCATAGATCTGACCCAAATCTGCCCCACAGCAGCTCCTGCCTCATAGATCTGACCCAAGTCAGCCCCACAGCAGCTCCTGCCTTATAGATATGACCCCCATCAACCCCACAGCAGCTCCTGCCCCATAGATCTGACCCACATCAGCCACACAGCAGCTCCTGACTCATAAATCTGACCCACATCAGCCCCACAGCAGCTCCTGCCTTATAGATCTGACCCAAGTCAGCCCCACAGCAGCTTCTACCCCATAGAACTGACCCACATGTGCTCCACTGCAGCTCCAGTCCCGTAGATCTGACCCACAGCAGCCCATGCCCCATAGATCTGACCAACATCAGCCCCACTGCAGCTCCTGCCCCATAGATCTGACCAACATCAGCCCCACATCAGCTCCTGCCCCATACATCTGACCCAAATCTGCCCCACACCATCTCCTGCCCCATAGATCTAACTCACATGTGCCCCACAGCAGCTCCTGCCCTACATCTGCCCCACATCAGCTCCTGACTCATAAATCTGACCCACATCAGCCCCACAGCAGCTCCTGCTCCATAGATCTGACCCACATGTGCCCCAGAGCAGCTCTGCCCCATTGATTTGACCCACATCAGCCCCACTGCAGCTCCTGCCCTATAGATCTGACCAACATCAGCCCCACATCAGCTCCTGCCCCATAGATCTGACCCTCATCAGCCCCATAGCATCTCCCACTCCATAGATCTTAACCGTATCAGCCCCACAGCAGCTCCTGCCCCATAGATCTGACCCACATCTGCCCCACAGCAGCTCCTGCCCCATAGACCTGACCCACATGTTCCCCACACCAGCTCCTGCCCCATAGATCTGACCCACAGCATCTCCTGCCCCATAGATCTGACCCACATCAGCCCCACAGCAGCTCCTGCCCCATAGATCTGACCCACATCAGACCCACAGCAGCTGCGGACCCATAGATCTGACCCACATCAGCCACACAGCAGCTCCTGACTCATAAATCTGACCCACATCAGCCCCACAGCAGCTCCTGCCCCATAGATCTGACCCAAATCTGCCCCACAGCAGCTCCTGCCTCATAGATCTGACCCAAGTCAGCCCCACAGCAGCTCCTGCCTTATAGATATGACCCCCATCAACCCCACAGCAGCTCCTGCCCCATAGATCTGACCCACATCAGCCACACAGCAGCTCCTGACTCATAAATCTGACCCACATCAGCCCCACAGCAGCTCCTGCCTTATAGATCTGACCCAAGTCAGCCCCACAGCAGCTTCTACCCCATAGAACTGACCCACATGTGCTCCACTGCAGCTCCAGTCCCGTAGATCTGACCCACAGCAGCCCATGCCCCATAGATCTGACCAACATCAGCCCCACTGCAGCTCCTGCCCCATAGATCTGACCAACATCAGCCCCACATCAGCTCCTGCCCCATACATCTGACCCAAATCTGCCCCACACCATCTCCTGCCCCATATATCTAACTCACATGTGCCCCACAGCAGCTCCTGCCCTACATCTGCCCCACATCAGCTCCTGACTCATAAATCTGACCCACATCAGCCCCACAGCAGCTCCTGCTCCATAGATCTGACCCACATGTGCCCCAGAGCAGCTCTGCCCCATTGATTTGACCCACATCAGCCCCACTGCAGCTCCTGCCCTATAGATCTGACCAACATCAGCCCCACATCAGCTCCTGCCCCATAGATCTGACCCTCATCAGCCCCATAGCATCTCCCACTCCATAGATCTTAACCGTATCAGCCCCACAGCAGCTCCTGCCCTATAGATCTGACCCACATCTGCACCACAGCAGCACTTGTCCCATAGATCTGACCCACATCTGCCCGACAGCAGCTCCTGACCCATAGATCTGACCAACATCAACCCCACAGAAGCTCCTGCCCCATAGATCTGAACAACATCTGCCCCACAGCAGATTTTACCCCACAGATCTGACCCACATTTTCCCCAAAGCAGCACCTAACCCATAGATCTGCCCTACATCATCCCCTCTGCAGCTCCTGCCCATAGATCTGAACCACAGCAGTTCCTAACCCATAGATCAGACCCAAATCTTCCCTACATCAGCTCCTGCCCATAGATCTGACCCACATCAGCCCCACAGCAGCTCCTACCCCATAGATCTGACCCACATCAGCCCCACAGCAGATTTTGCCCCATAGATATGTGCCACGTCTGCCCCACAGCAGCTCCTGCGACATAGATCTTACCCAGATCTGCTCCACAGCAGCTGCTGCCCCAAAGATCTGACCAACATCAGCCCCACAGCACCTCCTGCCCCAATGATCTGACCCACATGTGCAACACAGCAGCTCCTGCCCCATAGACCCTACCAAGATGTGCAGCACAGCAGCTCCTGCCCATAGATCTGACCCACATCTGCCCCACAGCAGCTCCTGCCCCATAGATCTGACCCCCATCAGTCCCACAGCAGCTCCTAACTTATAGATCTTACCCAAATCTGCCCCACTACTGCTCCTGCCCCATTGATCAGACCAACAGCAGCTCTTCCCCATAGATCTGACCAACATATTCCCCACAGCAGCTCCTGCCCCATAGATCTGACCCACAGCATCTCCTGCCCCATAGATCTGACCCACATCAGCCCCACAGCCGCTCCTGCCCCATAGATCTGACCCAAATCAGCCCCACAGCATCTCCTGCCCCATAGATCTGACCCACATGTGCCCCACAGCATCTCCAAACTCATAGATCTGACCCACATCAGTCCAACAGCAGATTTTGCACCATAGATATGTCCCTCATCTGCCCCACAGCAACTCCTGCCCCATAGATCTGACCTACATCATCCCCTCTGCAACTCCTGCCCCATAGGTCTGACCCACATGTGCCCCAGAGCAGCTCTGCCCCAGTGATTTGACCCACATCAGCCCCACAGGAGATCCTGCCCCATAGATCTGACCCACATCAGCCCCACTGCAGCTCCTGCCCTATAGATCTGACCCACATCAGCCCCACTGCAGCTCCTGCCCCATACATCTGACCCAAGTCTGCCCCACACCATCTCCTGCCCCATAGATCTAACCCACATGTGCCCCACAGCAGCTCCTGCGCCATAGATCTGACCCACAGCAGCTCCTGCCCTATAGATGTGATTCAAATCTGCCCCACAGCATCTCCTGCTCCATAGATCTGACCCACATGTGCCCCAGAGCAGCTCTGCCCCATTGATTTTACCCACATCAGACCCACAGGAGATCCAGCCCCATAGATCTGACCCACATCAGCCCCACTGCAGCTCCTGCCCTATAGATCTGACCCACATCTGACCCACAGCAGCTCCTGCCCCATAGAGCTGACCCACATCTGCTCCACAGCAGCTCCTGCCCCATAGATCTGACCCACATCAGCCCCACAGCAGCTCCTGCCTTATAGATCTTACCCAAATCTGCCCCACTGCTGCTCCTGCCCCATTGATCAGACCAACAGCAGCTCTTCCCCATAGATCTGACCAACATGTTCCCCACAGCAGCTCCTGCCCCATAGATTTGACCCACAGCATCTCCTGCACCATAGATCTGACCCACATGTGCCCCACAGCAGCTCCACACTCATAGGTCCGACCCACATCAGTCCAACAGCAGATGTTGCACCATAGATATGTCCCTCTTCTGCCCCACAGCAACTCCTGCCCCGTAGATCTGACCTACATCATCCCCTCTGCAGCTCCTGCCCCAGAGGTCTGACCCACATGTGCCCCACAGCAGCTCCTGCCATATAGATCTAACCACCATCAGCCCCAAAACAGATCCTGCCCCATAGATCTGACCCACATCAACCCCACAGCAGCTCCTGCCTCATAAATCTGACCCAAGTCAGCCCCACAGCAGCTCCTGCCCCATAGATCTGACACACATCATATGTAAAGCAGCTGCTGCCCAATAGATATGACCCACAGCAGCTTCAGCCCCATTGATCTGACCCACATCAGCCCCACAGCAGCTCCTGCCCCATAGATCTGACCCACAGCAGCTTCAGCCCCATTGATCTGACCCACATCAGCCCCACAGCAGCTCCTGCCCCATACATCTGACCCACATCAGACCCACAGCAGCTGCTGACCCATAGATCTGACCCAAATCAGCCCCGCAGCAGCTCCTGCCCCATAGATCTGACCCACATGTGCCCCACAGCAGCTCCAAACTCATAGATCTGACCCACATCAGTCCAACAGCAGATTTTGCACCATAGATATGTCCGTCATCTGCCCCACAGCAACTCCTGCCCCATAGATCTGACCTACATCATCCCCTCTGCAGCTCCTGCCCCATAGGTCTGACCCACATGTGCCCCACAGCAGCTCCTGCCCCATAGATCTGACCCACATCAGTCTCGCAGAAGCTCCTACCCCATAGATCTGACCCACATGTGCCCCACAGCTGCTCCACGGCACGGTTTCCCCGGCTCGGTGCAGCTCGCAAGCTTTGCGGCGCCGGCTATGCGTTTTTGCTTGCGGAGACGCCACGGGAGCGACATTTGGCTGTTTCCGAGGAACGTCCGAGCACCACGGCCCGCTCGGAGCCAGGTAGACCGTGCCGACCTAGTCGAGACGCATGGGCAGCGACGCCTAGCCGCCGACGCCGTGCCCCCCCCCCCCCTTCCCCCCACCCTCTGGAGACGCTCGGAGCCGGTTAGACAGTGCCAGCGCAGAGGAGCCGCCATGAGAGCGACACTTGGCCACTTCCGCGGAACGTCCAAGCCGAGCGGAGCCCGCCGGGAGAGGCTGGACCGTGCCGGCGCACTCGAGCCGCCGCGGCTGAGACCGCTGGACGCCACCGCGGAACGTCCGAACCGAACGAAGCCCGTTGGGAGACGTTGGACCATGCCGGCGCACTCGAGCCACGATGGCCAGGGGTCGAGCCGTGTTGACCATGCCGGAGCACCGGAGGCGCCACGGAGACGCCACTCGGCCGCAGCTGCGGAACGACCAGGGTGCACGTACGAGCCGGTCGCTGTTCGCTGGGTCAGGGCGCACCCGGGCTTCTCGCCGTCCTGCCACCGCCACCGCGGTTTTGCCCTTTTGTCTGCGTGTTTGTTTGTTCGTCCGCTCGTTCGTACTTTGGTCCGTTCGATCGTTTGTCCGTGCCCCCACGCGCCCTCTCGGTTTTATTATTTTCCGTTTGTTTGTTTGTTTGTTTATTTGTTTGTTTGTTTTTCTCGTGGGTTCTTCTTTACTTTCCACTTTTTTAGATTTTGAAAAAGCCGCCCCGCCCCCCTCGCCTCCCCGGCTCTGCAGGAAGAGCGTGGGCACGTGCGCGGGCCCCGCCCACCGGGGTCCGTTCGGGCCGGATATCCGGACTGCGGGCAGGCCGCGTGGCGAGGGATGGCGGAAGAGCGGCGGGAAGACGGCAGCGGCGAGAGGTGGGCCGGCGGGAGGCGGCCGTGTCCCCCGCGGGGTTCGCGCCTAGCCTCTCTCCCAGCCGGCAGATGAGGTGGAACGGTACGTAGGATTTTCGGCGGGAGGAGGAGGTGGTGGCGGTGGTGGCGTTGGTGGTGGTGGCGTTGGTGGTGGTGGCGGCGGCGGGGCTGGGGGGCGGCGAGGCGTTTTGGCGGGCTCCGGTCGCCGAGTCGAGCCGCCATTGAGCCGAGCCGTCAGGAGCACCCCGGCGGAAAAAGGAAAGAAAAGAAAAAAACCAAATGGGCCAATCGGGTCCAAACAAATATCGGAGCGAGTGACTGACCAAACAACAAACAAACAAACAAACAAATAAAAAAACACGGTCGCGGGCCGGTCGGGCGAGATGCGTCCGGGAGAGGGCGGGTTGTGGGCGAGGGCCAGGGTGGGGGCAGGCGGAGGCGGGCCGCCGTCGGGTACGGGTCGGGTTCCCGCTCGTGCGGTGTGGACCGGGGGGGGGGAAGGTGGAGGACGGATGCGGGGCCGGGAAGATCAGGCGCCGGCCGGCAGCCAGGTCTACCCGCATACCCGCAACCCCGTCGCGGACCCCCCCCATCCCTCCTCGGCCATGCAAGCGACCCCCTTCTTTGTGACAGAGGCCGTGCCGGTCCAGGCCGGGCCGGGCCTACTCACACGCGGGCGACGAGGAGAAAGAGAAGAGAAGAGAAGGGAAGGGAAGAGAAGGGAAGGGAAGGGAAGGGAAGGCAGAAGTCAAAGAAAAGTAGAAGAGAAGAAGGTGTGAAAAAGTACAGATAGATCGTAAAATGTCGCGGTAAAATAAAATAAAATAAAATAAAATAAAAGTAATAAAAAGATGGGGGTGCGGAAGAGCGATATTAATAATTGCATGAATAACTAAAGAAATAATAAGGAAATATGGGGAAAAGAAAATTTAAAAAAAAAAAGAAAGAAAAAATATTTAAAAAGGGGAAAAAAGGGAAAAAAAAGAAAAAATGGGGAAAAAAGGAGAAAAATAGGAAAAAAAAATTAAAAGAAACAAAAATATTAAAATAAAAACAAAAACAAGAAAAAATCCACCACAATAATGGAGGAAGCAAGCGTGCCCGAGGGAGGACGAACGGCGGAGACAGTCGTGCGCGAGGACGCCCGAGCTCGAATGCCGGACCCCAGGTCTACCCTACCTATTTTTAATAAATTTAAA